>NC_141917.1:29180000-30430000 GCF_057802395.1 Ceratotherium simum simum | reverse complement strand
ATAGAATAGGGAGAAAGGACTGAATGGACAACTAATTAACTAAAGAGGACTAGAGAATAAAGATATAAAGAATATAAAACTACTATTGCTAGGAGATTATAAATCTAGTCATCTCTTTTCTGTTTCTAACTTGCCAATAATACATAGAGATATTATCTTAGATTCTTTTTAGTAACACTAAATAATCACATTTCTGATAGCTATCCTTAATTCTTACTTAATCATTTATTATAATATCAGATGAAACATTGGTTGTAGATTCTTCTAGAAATTATTATATCCCCTTTGGAATGGCTGACAAAAATACAACTAAGATGGTCAAAAAGCTCTATAATATAGAGCTAATTATTTGATTTAGGAAGGAAATGATGCCAAATATATCACATAAAATTATGAAATGGAAGACGATTTATGAAGAGAATCTAAGATATTATAGATTGGATAACATAAGTGAACACCAGGAAAGTGTTTAAAAAAGGCATCTTAAATTTTTTTTTTTTTTTTTTGGTGAGGAAGATCAGCCCTGAGCTAACATCCACACCAATCCTCCTCTTTTTGCTGAGGAAGACTGGCCCTGGGCTAACATCTGTGCCTATCTTCCTCCACTTTATGTGAGACGCTGCCACAGCATGGCCTGACAAGCAGTGCGTCGGTGCGCACCTGGGATCTGAACCCGGGCCGCCAGCAGCGGAGCCTGCACACTTAACTGCTATACCACGGGGCTGGCTCCCTTAAAAAATTTTTAAAAGCAACATACTACTACAACCCACCAGAACGGCTAATGTTAAAAAGATTGACAACACCAAGTACTGGTGAGAATGTGGAGCAACTGGAACACTGCTGGTGGAAATGCAAAATGGTTCAGCCATTTTGGAAAAACAGTTTGGCAGTTCCCTACTCACCACATGAGCCAGCAATTGCACTCATAGGAATTTACCCAAGAGAAATGAAAACACACATCCACACAAAAACTTGCAAACAAATATTCATAGCAGCATTATTCATAATAGCCCAAACTGGAAACTCAAAAGTCCATAAATTTGCAAATTAATAAAGAAATCATGATACATCCATACTATTGATACTATTCATCAACAAGAAGAAATAAAATATTAATATACCAGCAACATTCTGCTAATTAAAAGAAGCCAAATACAAAGACTACATGCAGCATGATTCCATTGATATGAAATTCTACAAAAGGTACAACTATAGTGACAAAAAGCAGATCAGTGGTTTCCTAGGGTTGGGGGTGAGGGTCAACTACAAAGAGGCACAGGGAAGCTTTTAAGAGTTATATTCTATATCTTGATTGTGCTGGATGTTACATCACTGAATATAATCATTAAAATTAATTGAGGGGCTGGCCCCGTGGCTTAGCGGTTAAGTGAGCACGCTCCGCTGCTGGCGGCCCGGGTTCGGATCCCGGGCGCGCACCGACGCACCACTTCTCCGGCCATGCTGAGGCCGCGTCCCACATACAGCAACTAGAAGGATGTGCAGCTATGACATACAACTATCTACTGGGGCTTTGGAGGGGAAAAAATAAATAAATAAAATTAATTGAACTATACATCTAAAATTAATGAATTTTTTGCATGTAAATTATGCCTCAATGAAACAATTTTGGTTCTCTGTTAAAAATATAGCTAAATAAATGTTTTATTACTAAAAATATTGTTAAAAGTAAAACACAAACAGAAACAACTGGATTTAACTAGATAGTAAATTAACATAATCAAACAAAAAAATTATTTCAAAATAGACTTTCAATGATATATCATTGGAGAGCTACAGATAAGAAGAAATGCAAAGAAATCTTAAACTGCACCCAATAATCTTATTTTCAATATAGTAGGGCAAAGCCAATAAGAAATTATGTTCATTTCTTTAGGAACCAAGATTTTTTAGCCTAAAGGAAAGAATAAAATCAAAGAAGTAGAATCTCATAATCTTAAATTTAAATTAAATACATCAAAATAAGTTCTTGGTTTATGTTTCTCTTTCTAAAAAATACACATTTTCTAGCTCTACCTTCTGAAAAGGCCCAAAGCTATGATAACCCATCAGCAATGAATAGCCACAGCACCCACATTATTCCCACCAAAGGGAATTAAGGGCTTTCTGGAAAAATGGCTGATTTCAGGTTTGGGGCAGGAAATGTACAAGATGAGTCTGGGGCATCTTTAGAGGCAGAAAGTAATCAGGCTACAAAAGAATAATGAGGTTATATCAAAAGGAGACAAGACCAACTTGAAGAGACTACCACTGAGCAAAGATGGGACAATTTGAGGAATTATGATGGGAATAAATTAAAATACATCAAAGACATGAAAATCTATTAGTTCACACTGATATTAAAAAATGAGCAAATTCATTAATCACCTTTGGAGGTTAACAGGAAAACTCATTCTGAAACTTGCTTAAGTAATGGAAAAGAATCAAGCAGCATTTCCCTTGCCTCTCCTGTACAAACTATATTTCACAGTAACCAAATAGTTAATCACGACAAAATTCCTCTTTCAAGAAGAATCCCAGCTAATTAATACAGAAGGAATAAAATAATTAGAAAAAAAATCAGTATTTTGCAACTTTTAATGGAAATAATAAATCTAGGTGATGATCATTTCAACCCAATCTTGGTAATAGATGGTTATATATTACATAATATATTAGATGGTTACATATTATATATTGGATGGTTATATATTATATAATATATTAGGTAGTTGATGGTGATATATATATATTTTATAAAAAATCCTTATAATAGATGCATCAGGCTGACAACACCTAAACTCAAAGATCACTGAAAATGGGAAAACCAAACATTATGTGCCTCCTGATGCGATGCAATAATATTCAGCACCACCTATGAAGTATTCTTGTCCTCTACTCCCAAAACTGAACTTCAATATTATTAAGCCTCTAAGAATTTACAGAAAAAAATGATGGATAGAGGAACAACTTAAATGACACCAGAAGGAAGAGATTTATGAAATCCAGAATGTGTGACATTCTACAAAAAAACACATTAAAGTGGCATGAAAAAAGGAGAGGTAAGGGGTCGATTATTACAGATTAAGAGACTTAAGAGCCATATCAACCAAAGCAACTGCAAATCAACTATAAAAATACATTTTGAGACAATCTAGGAAATGTGAACACTGACTAGATATTAGATATTAGGGGATAATTTATGAATATTTACTTTGATATAGATGATGATATTCTGGTTATTTTTTTAAAAGCCATTTCTGTTAGAGATAGATACTCAAGTATTTATGGGTGAAATGATATAAAGTATGGGATTTGCTTTAAAAGCATTACAACCAAAAAAAAAAAAAAAAGCCCATAAAAACAACAAACAAAAAGATGGGGGAGAGATAGAGATAAAAGATAGAGACAATGCTGACCATTTTTGAAGCTGAGTGATGGGTACTTCTATCTATTTGAAAAGTTTTGAAATAAAAAAATTCATAGGGAGATAAACACTTCCATTTATGGAATTTTTAAAGAATACTAATTGTGCTTTAATTCTGCACTACTATAGGAAATTCTACATATATTATAACATGTCAAATAATGTAAATATATATTTAATGCAATCTATATATATATTTATAGATCTCATATCTATCACCTAGATTAAAGGGATAAGGAAAAAATAATTATCTGGAAGGAAAAGAAAATAGAATTTCAATTAGTGATTTAGAAAACTTACTTACAACAAGCAAGTGAATAATCAATTAAACAGGAATATTAACCGAAACATTCATTCTAATATACGGAAATAAATTTTCCCTACCAAAAGGCAAATACTTAAAAAATAACTGAAAAGCTTCTTTTAAACATAAAGTCTACAAAGAACTGACTGACCTTCTAATAAATTTCACGTTAGCTGTTATCAGGAGTCAAAATAACACTCACGTTTTGAAGAAGTTGCTCAAACCAGTCATATCCAGTATCTCTGCAGGCTGCAACCTAAAAGGGAAAATATGGTGAAACTATTACAATCAGAAATTTACTTAAAAATCTGAATAAAATAAACTTTCGCTATGCTTTAGCCTGAAGTATACAGATATCTCAATGTTCTGAATTAAAAAACTTATTCTTATAGTGCACTATTTTTTCTCAGTAAGCCAATAATTTACCAATGTTAAAGAATTTTATTCTAAAAATATCTTAGAAGACATTCAAGAAATTAGTTTAAGTATTGAAATTAAATATGGTATTACATTTTGAACAATAACTTGAATCACACACTGTCAGAAAAATCTCTAAGGTTTAAAACAATAAAAAAGGAAATGTTTGCTTCTTTTCCTTCTAGATAACAGATTTAAAGACTTGAGTGAAACAGATGATCAGGTAATTGATAATATAAAATTTCTTATGTTCAAAACATGAGAAGTATTCTGGGTCAAAAAAACTTATAGCTTATGTGTATAATTAATTAAACATAATGATACTAATCTTAATTCATGTTTTCTGAAAAAAGTAGTAATTACTATCTCATTTCAGGTTGCTATCCCTGAGGCTATTGTATCTATTCATCCACTTCTTTCCTTCTCAGTTTTCAATCATTGGAGGAACTGGAGAATTTCAACATCAATGCTTAAGTCAATGAATGCCAAAAAGTAGGGCTATGTAGAAACACCAATCTCGTCTTACTTGCATCCCTTGAGTACTTGTAGAAATATAAAGTAAGAGAACTAGTACTAAATGTTGAGCTTAACCAAATATCTCATCCTTGTCTCTCCCTTTTTAAGACGGGTATGCCTCAACTAGATTTGCACCCACAGGGACCACATCCTTGTTCTAGTCCTTCTTACCACATCAGTGATGTTTAAAATTTTCCTCGTCATTGCTTCTTTGTCATTGTGTGGAGTCGGAGTAAACCAGAGTTTTTGGAATGTTTCATTTACTAATTTCTAGAAGAAAGAAAAATTTCAAACTAACTATAACAAACATGGCAAAATTCTCAATCCCAAATTCTCAGTAAAGCCCAAAACAAAGCTATAAATAACTAAGGAAAACACAAACTACTGGGAATCTTTGGTACGAATTACTCAGTTTTATTTTTTAAATCACCAATTAATTTCTCAAAATTATAATCTTTTCCAATTTGGTAAAGATAGCCTAGAACTTCTGCATAGTACACACTCAAATGTTTTTGATCAAATTAAAACATATTTTTACCACTTGTGGGGAGAAGTCGTTAAAAAAAATATATACAGGGACAATCATACAAACATAAATTCACTGATGAACTGAGGATTAGACTTTCAACAAAGCATTTACTAATTTAGAAAACCAAGCACATATCATTTGAAAATCAAAATAACTTGAATTTGATGATAAACTTCCTATATAATGCAATCTCTACAATGACATTAAATATTATAACTGCTGAATTGGTTGGAAAAGATCAGATTTTATTAATTAATACAAGATCTAGAAATAAAAAAATGTATCAAAGTACATCTTCAATCTAAAAATATTGATGCATTTGTAAAGTTTTTATGTATATTTAAATCAACAAAATTTTGATACAACAAACTTTTAAATTATTTAAAACATTAATGAAAAATGAGTTTTCAAATAGTCCACATTTCATCTTACCTTAATGCCTTCTTCATCATTGACTCTGCGAATCATTTTTACACACATTTCTGTAATTTTTGGAAATGTGGGTTGTTCAATACAGATGTCTCTTAGAATCTTTATTACTCTTTTTCTGACACTGATGCCAGTATCCTAAAAACAGAAAGGTATTTTTAAATGTCAGAAAAATCAAGATGCCTAGGTGTAGGTATTAAATTTGATAAAGTGAAATCAGAAAATAAATACCAACAAGCAGTATATTTACTATCTATTAACAGGATAAAGATGGTCTATATACTTCCCTCTTTATATTCTTTCTTATTAATGTTACTATAAATATGGGTTATTTTATTGTGTCATCTTTACTTTTCAAATATGATATCCAACACATAGAAAAATATTAAACCGTATTGAACACAAGACTAGAGTAGAAGCTTACCAAAATTAAATGGGATAACAAACATGAAACTTTTAGAATAGTGTCTGGTACTTAAATAGCATATGAAGTATTTGCAACAAAAATTTTAACCTAAATCTAATCAAATTAGTGTCACCATCTTATGGTTGATAGGAAAATACAAGAAACAAAGGATCAAATTAAATAAAACCAAACCATGAGGAAAAAGACTGCCCTGGTTGTTTTAAACTAGTCAATGTCACGAGGAAAGCGTGTAACGAGAGAATACTCTAAATTTTAAAACATGACTACCAAATGCAAAATATGATCTTTAACTGGATTCTGTTTAACAAAAAAGAAAAATCTGGAAAAGAATTTTTTTGTCTAATTTTTGAGACAATTGGAGAATTTGAATATGAACTGGTTATTAGATGATATTTAGGGAGTGTTAATTTGTCTGGCTGAGATAATGGCTTTTTGTTTACAAGGACAGTATCCTTATTTTTTGGAGAGGTAAGCTGAAGTATCCACAGGAGAAGTAGCAAAATGTTTGAAATTTAATTTAAACCAAATAAGCAAAAAATATAGATGAAATGTGGTGGTGGATATATGAGTGTTCACTGTACTATTTTTCTTTAACTTTACAAATTTTCATAATTAAAAAGTTTTAAAAATAAATAAAAAGCATCAAACATTTATTGTGCAAAATTATTTACATTATGCAGTTTAGCAATCATGAAAATATTTTTGGATATACTGCTGTCAAAGTTCATTAGATTTGAGAATCCTGTTGATTTTGCCCTTTACTCTTGAAAAGACTGAGGCAGTAAAAGAGAAAAAAATCTTCCACTCTTTTCTTAAATCAAGATTTTATGCTAGTTGAAGCTGAAATTCTAACTCTCAGCCATACAATATTCTGATACTAGGCTAAAGGTGATAAAATATTCTCTTATTGTGGAAATACCTAACCTTGTGCCTAATGCATCCCTGTTGAGTTATAGAAGAAGTCAATATGCCTGCAGTGGGTGACGTGGAGATTTCAAAGATATTTTGTAATGCCAATGTTTCATTTTATTTTTCAGGAAAGTACTTCAGGGCCAGAGAATTCCATGACATACAAGAAAAGAATATCTTAGAATAGTTTCTTAAGGTTGTTCTTAAGACTCAAATGACTTTCTGGTTTAACTTGCAGGTAGCCGAGCCTGTCATAATTCAGCTGTAAGGAAACATGCACATATACATAAAGGATTCAAAAATACTGTCAGATATCAAGCTGCACCTAGCTTTTACTAAAATAATTTTTCCTATTTATATACATACATATATAATTACTTTAGATTCCTGTCCAAAATATTTAACTGCGTCATGTAGTTCCTATAATTTACTCACTGTAAACTGGCATATCAAAAGGCACTGGTAACTGAAAAAGGAATCCAATTTTCACCAAAGATTGGTTTTACAATACTGAGCAGCCCTCTTGAAATATGCCCTTGAGAAAGTTGCTACAGTTCATAGATTAGGCAATATAAATATATAACTGATATTTACTTTCATGGCTTAACATTTTAAAAAACAGAATACTAGAAAGGCAAAATTATATTCATGAATCATAATAAAAATGACAAAAAAAACATACCAATATTCTTTCAATCAGCATATCATAATACTGCTCCGCAAGCTGCGGTCGACAAAGGACAAATCGACCCAGCAATTCTACTGCTGCCTCTCGGACACTAGTGGAGTTATCCATCAATCGCCCATGAACTCCTCGCTGCATATCAAGCTAAAGAAACACAAACAAAAGATAATTTATACTAAATAAAGCTAGTATTTTAATTTGAATAGAAAACTCAAATAAGAAGAATTGTTTGTGCTTCTCTTTACCCTTGCTAGAATACTGGGGTCTACAGCAACAACCTCAGATAAACACTTCATGGCTTTTGTTCGAACGGCAATTGCGTTTTCACCAAGAACTCGAAGGATCTGCCAAGCAAACATTGATATATTCACAAATTTTAGAACATATAACATTTAAAAAAATATAGCATGAAAACATGCAAAAGATATGAAAATAAATATCATATTTACTTCCCTTTTAATTTGAATATAAGTGAGTAAAAGATCTGTTATCTTACTGATCCAAAGCTTTAACTTAAAGGTCAGTACACAAGATAAGTGAGGCATTCTATACTTTAGGGCCTTTCCTGTATCCTGCCACTCTCAATTAAATCTGGTTTTTATTGCTATGCTTCATTTGCAAGGACCTGTAGCCTCACTATAACCTTACTATGTGTAACTTTAATCAAGGATACTTAGTATTATTTAAATAATAACTTGGGAATTGAATAATTTATTTTTATAAAATCACTCTCCCTATACCATATATGTGTACATTCATACAGATATATATCCATTTATCTGTAAAACAGGAACCAATATATAAAAGGCACATAGAACAAAGACATTTGATCAAACATGGAACAAAGAAACAAATGATACTTTTCACGATCTTTTAAAATATCTGTTCTCAACAATAAATAGACATTGTACAGTACCCCACAAGTATCCAGAATTAGAAAAATCAGTATCATTGTATAAGGAATCCTGGTCCAGTTTACCTGTGTCAAATAAATATCAAAGCTCTGGGCAAACGGCCTCATAGAGGCCAAGTATCGAACAATCAAACAAGCATCATCATAGTCCACAGTATCAGAGTTCATCCTGCAACAAAAAGTCATTAAATTTTTATTTAATTTTTTTGTATAGTAGGTAAATAGATCTCATAATTTTTTTGTATAGTAGGTAAATAGATCTCAAAGAGATAACTGAAAAAGTGAAGATGTTTTCTCTCTGGATCTTACTTTAATGTGCTAAACTGAGAAGGTGTGGTTTTGATAATGCTTCTAAGAAACTTTTTCCGGTTTTCTGCTCGATGCATAATTTGACCAGTTGTCTCAACTTCCTTTGAGTGATGTGTTCCTTCAGATGATTCTTCATCTTTTTGTGATTTCATTGCTTTTTCTGTTTCCAGAGTTGTGTCACGGAACCACTGGGCTATATAGAATTTACGAGAAAACTGGAACGAAATTAGATAAGACGAATTTGATGAAATTAGTTACAAACTTTCCAACCCATTGATAAAGTGTTCACTATCAGAAATAGAAACAATAATGTCTACTTTAAAGCAATTTCTATTAGATAAAAACAGATTTTAAAAAAGCTAGAACATTTAGAATATCTGAATGATAGAAAACTTATTTTACTTTGTCTTAACACGTGCTGATGTCAAAAGATAATATGATAAACAAAACTATTAAATCTGGAACGCTATCAGCTACTTAACTAAGGACAGTATCACCCAATAAGTGAGTAAAATTAGATAGATGATAGGTCAACTAGAAACGTTTAGAATAAATGGATAAAATGCTGAAAGTAGAAGACTCCAGTTATTTTTAACATCTCATCTTACTTCTTCAAGAAATACACAGCCAATTATTATTGAAATATTTTAACACCAAGGCACACCTATAATCTGTTCCTTTCAATACAGAATGAAAACCTGCAGTCCTGGGCTGAATAGCTTAGTTATCTCCAACCTCTTTAAGATCGCATATCCCATCAGTAAAAAAAAATTAAAGTTGAAAAGTACCAATTTACGCACATTGTTCCCTAATATAGTTTATAAACTTTACATATGATCCTATTATACTAATATTTTGGATACACCACATACATAAAAATAAAATTAATTCCAAAATAATTATACATATAAAATTTTAAGTTTCTTTTTATATTCTAATTGATCGTCTCACACGCCACCTGGGCCATGCCCACTGTGAGGAACAACGATCTAGCCTAGTCTCAAAGATAACCTATGGAAGGATTTCGAAATCTTTTCTGTGTCACAATTTTCCTATACTGCAATAGCTGTACCAGAATTCCATATAAGACAAATCAATCCATAACCATTCTTTTCTGTTTAGATGATCCAGTATCCCTTTGTTTCAAAAATCAACATTCCAAACAACTTTCCTCTTCATGATACTTCCCAATTTTCTTTCAGACCCAATTTGAATAAACATGTGATATTTCCAAAAAAAAAAAAAAAAAAAAAAAGAGAAGAAAGGAAACCTACCACTAGTGAAGGATCAGTTTCAGTGTTTTCATCCAAGTAATCAAGCAGTGCTTTTTGCAATTGTTGGATTTCATCTTCTCCTCCTGAAACCTACAAAATAAACCCAGTAAAAACAAAAAAGATATTACTAATGTACTCTAGTAAATCATCTAATTGTAAATGCAAATCTGAGGGAAAAATGATAAATGATAAAAATGAAAATATAAATATAGCAACTGAAAGGAAGAAACAGAAGAATACTATTTCTGAAAAATATATATTGATAGCTAAGGTTGGCTTTTGTTTTTATGAACTACATATCATCTTTCTTTGAAGCAGCACACAGGTAGCTAACATAAAAATTATCAGAACAATGTGTTCAATCTTCAGAGGTAGGAAGGTCCTAAGCACTGGTTTTCTGTTTGGAAAAAAAGAGAACTCCAAACTTTTAATCTAGTAAATAGAGACTTATTATCTGTATTATTATGTGTTAAAGGTTTCTTTGGGATATTATTATTATTATTTTTTCTTTGTGAGGAGAACTAGCCCTGAGCTAACATCTGATGCCAATCCTCCTCTTTTTTCTTGAGGAAGACTGGCCCTAAGCTAACATCTGTGCCCATCTTCCTCTACTTTACATGGGATGCTACCACAGCATGGCTTGACAAGCGGTGCATCGGTGTGCGCCCGGGATCCGAACCTGCGAACCCCGGGCCACCGAAGCAGAGCGCGCGCACTTAACTGCTTGTGCCACCAGGCCAGCCCTGGGATATTATTTAAAAAGAAAATTCTGGAAGGAAAATACTTTCATTTATAATTAATATAAAAACAGTACTTTATTTCATGTAGGATACTAAATACACAATAGGTGACCTGTTCACTTGTTACAGGAGCAGAAATGGACTGAATTTTTAGGTCCTGTCAGGAACAGTACAGAGCCAGAAATTAACTGTGAGCTAACATTCATGGCTACAGCTTATACTCTAGCTTTACCATGTGAAATGCCAAATACATGGTTTAGAATACATCTAGGTAGAAAACAAAGATTAGAATAACCCATGTTCTAGGAGTGTGGTAAAATGGATCCAATAAGAAATTTTTCATAGCATTGTAAACTAGTACACTGTAAACTTTCAGAAGCAATTTGGACGTATGTTGAGAGCCATAAAAATATTTACGAATGACCCCTCTCTTCGAGATTTACAGTGTACAATCTACATGGCCATATGTGGCAAACAAGAGGTCCTAGGTCTCCTCTAAGAAATACTGAAAATCACCTAGCACCTACCTCTTGGTTTCTAAATTACCATTCTCCAATAAAAGAAACCAGCAGTACTTGGAGAAATGGCTCATTCCAGGGCTAGGGCAAGAAAAGTAAAAGATGAGCCTCAAACATCTTGTTGTGCCACAAAGTAAGACAGGAGCTCAAAGAAAGATGGGAACATATCAAAAAGATACAAAAGCCATCTTCAAGGGGCTCTCACTGGTCAAATCTAGGGCAATTTGAGCATTAAACAATGAAAGCAACAAATTATAACCTATTAAACAGAATAGGAATGGCAGTAATATATTAAATGGTGGTATTATATTAATGGTAATTTCTTGCTTTTGATAGTTTTACTGTGGATATTTAAGTGAGAGTTTTTGTTCGTAGAAAAGACACAGTAAGCAGTGGTTCTCTACCTTCAGCATTCATTAGGGTTTGTTAAAACACAGACTGCTGGTCCCTATCCCCAGAGTCTATGATTGGGTAGGTCCAGAGAGAGTCCTGAGAATCTGCATTTCTAACAAGTTCCTAAGGTGATGGTAACATTGGTGCTACTTGTCTAGGGAATCACACTTTGGAATTCAGGGTTAATGGGGGCATCACGTCTGCTCAAATGGTTCAGGGAAAGAAAAAAAGCATATACAGATACTCATGCATATATATTTTGAAAAAGAATGATAAAGCAAATGTTGTAAATTGTCAACAATTAAGGAATTTGGGTGAAAGGTTTACGACAGCTCTTTGTACTATTCGCATAACCTTTCTGCAAGTTTAAAATTATTTCAAAATAACAAAGTACAACCTGAAAAAAAATTTTTTTTACACTGTGCTAGAAAAAAAAAACCAACCAACCAACCAACCAACAAACAAAAAGTATAGCAGAAAAAAAATTTAAGGCATTTCTAATGGCCAGCATGGATATGGCAAAGGACATAAAAAAAAGAATAGAAAGAAAATAACAGTTGTATACGGTAGGATTACAGATCATTTTTGTGCCAATTTTCTTAAGTTAACTTTCAGTATTACTACCACCTCAACCATACTTAAAAAAAAAAGAATAACTGAAGAAATAAAACACTTTTTCCCATGAAAACTCTCTAATATAATAAAATGAAAAGCCCTCCTCACCCTTCCACAATAGAAAAAGACACACAACATTCAAAGGTACAAAACAATTTGGGTATGCTAAACCATTATCTCAGTAAACTAAAGATTTAAATAAAACTTAGGTTAAACTAAATAGAAAATAGCTATGTATAACAAAAGTATGCAAAAAGAAAGTAAACTAAGGATTTATATAAATCATTTGAAAGTTCCTGGGGCCAGCCTGGTGGCGCAGAGGGTAAGTTCATGCGCTCTGCTTCGGCGGGCTGGGGTTCAGAGGTTCGGATCCCGGGTGCAGACCTACACACCACTCATCAAGCCATGTTGTGGTGGAATCACACATACAAAACAGAGGAGGATGGGCACAGATGTTGGCTCAGGGCCAATCTTGCTGAGGCGGATTGCTAATGGATGTTAGCTCATGGCCAGTGTTACACACACACACACACACACACACACACACTTCCTGTTAGACATTATAACACACACACACACACACACACACACTTCCTGTTAGACATTATAATTCACCCTAAGGTATTAACTTT
The DNA here is from genome assembly GCF_057802395.1 of Ceratotherium simum simum. Lineage (NCBI taxonomy): Eukaryota > Metazoa > Chordata > Mammalia > Perissodactyla > Rhinocerotidae > Ceratotherium > Ceratotherium simum. The sequence goes on along the minus strand of NC_141917.1, from coordinate 30,416,966 downwards.
CTCTGCAGGGCTTTTGAAAAGTCCACTTTTAGAAGTATAAATCTTATTTTGAATCTATAAAATGAAATGCAAGACTAATATAAGAATACCTAAAGAAAGTGTTTACCTGTTATTTACCCCATAATTTTAATCCTTTATCTCAATACCTGTTTTAAAATTCGTTCTATAGACCCTTGATCCATTTTGCTTGTAACGGCATCTTTCCTTAGTCGTGCAGCAACAGTTCCAAGGTAATCAAGAGACGCTACTCTTAAAGCCATCTCTGTTGACTTGTTACTGAATTGATGAACCTAAACATCAAAATAATTTTTATTTAATAAATTTATAAAAATACATTTTTAATAGCAACTTATTATATGAATTCCAAATCTATGTTATATTATTTGAAATTTAAACTTGTTTTTTCTTGTGATATTGTTCCATAAAGTGATTGCCTTTTGAGCTTCTGGAGTCTGAACATTTTCATTAAAAAAAAAAAATCATAGATTAAACCTCCCTAAGAACACAGTCACTTTCTTTAAATGTAGGCTCAATTGTTTATTTGTTAAAAATGGGAAACTACTGAGTAAGAATTTCTTAGGCTGGAATTCTGATGCCTATGAAACATTAATTATCTTGATTTCAAAATAGTATTAATGTACTTTCCAGTTCACAGTAAGGTCTCAAAAAGCTTTCTTATGATTTGTATTGCAGAAGTCCAAATGTAGTTTAAAAATAAAAAGAGAAATCACAATATTTCTTTGCATTTCCCTATTGTATTACATGAGGACTAAAAAGTATCATGTTTTTAGAAATACTCTTAAAAACAACAAAGTTCACATTAATCAGTTTCATGCTCTGAAATGAATTAACTATAATAACTTATGACTCAGTGTTGAGATGCTTTTCACTAACAATACTTCCAAACCAAAAAAAAAGTTTTTAAACACTGTTATCTTATGTAATGAAATGGAAGTCACAAAAGTCACAACATTTCAAAGTTTTCTACAAGGTACGGACGATACTGTGTTACAGTTATGCACATGCAAAAATAGAGATGCAATGGTCGTATTTCCTTACACATTTTTAAAGAATTCATCATCTGTGAATCAGAGTATATCCTCATTATGTTGTCTTCTAGTAATCTAATAATCTTTAAATGCTATACTCTTACCAACAGTCTCCCTAACAAACTAAGGAGTAGTTCAGCAGCTGGCCATTCAGGCTTATTGACTGTTGAAAGAAGGTCTTGAACAAAATTTTCAAAGAGTGGTCTGTAATCTTCTTCACCTTGCTTACTACCACATCTGTTCAAAGATAATGAAAACGCTATTAATTTAGGTGACATGCTCATCAATATGACTGAAACTTTGTTAATTAAGTTTTCACTACATCTAATAAGTTTTAAGAGAGTACAATAAATAAAATATGGTTTAAAATGAATTTACTTCTCAAACTTCATCTTTTCCTCTACTATAGGGAATTCATTTATTGACTAATATTACTGCCTGGCAAGTATAACACATTTTTAAAAATGATGACTGTTTTTCTACGACATTACCATAAATTCTTATGAAGACTAAGTAAACCTCTCCCCACAAATTTTCCTATTCCATTAGAATGTGCAAAAATATATTGGGGAAAAAAAATGACAGAATTGCAATCTATAATCTAAACTTTACTTTTGGAGCCCAACATATAAGCAAGTTCATAAAATTTTAGATTTTTAATATTCTAATTGCCTCATTTTAAAGATCAGGAAATCAAGGGCCGGGGACACATATTCAAGGTTCAGATCACAGCAGGAACTGGATTAATCTTTTACTTAAAATAAATGAACTATTCTCTATATTGGGGAAAATGAAAATCAGATTAATTTTACTCACTTTTTAAGAAAGATGGAAAGGAAGTTTTGGGCTGTTCGCATGGCTGTTTCATAAGAGTTGGTAATGACAACATCTTGATCAACCTAGATTGAGAAAAATAAATTTATACAGATGTAAGAAGTAACCAACAAGCAAGTTAGTTCAGTTGCTATTGCCATGTCACTACTAAATAGGGGTAATAAATTTAAATACTAAAACGCTTAACTACTCTTTTATATATAAAGAGAAGCTATAATTAACATACTAAACATATTTCAATACTTTATAAAAACAACTAAATAAAAATATCGATAGAGTTCATTTTAATTTACAAAAATATGTAAGAGTGACAAATGTGGTTAACAAATGCAATATCAATAGTTGCTTATCATGATCTAGGTCAGAACAAGAAGAAATTGATTGAAAACACAAAAAGAATTTAGAAAAAAACATTCTAAGCTCAAAGTTTATTAAACACTGGAATATAATACAAAAGAAAATTCAACTCCTTTGTTAGAAATTTAAAGACTAGGATATAAATAGTCAATCCAAAGTTGTGGAAATAATAAATAAATAAATATGGCAAATAAATATATGAAAACGCTCACTAGTCACCAGGAAAATGCAAAATAAAACATGGTATCATTTCACACTGACCAGACTAGGTAAAATAAAAAAAATAAGAATGTAAACTAGAATACCACTTTATTAAGGGAACTGACAAGTTCCAGTAAAATTAAAAATGCACGTACAGTGTGATTTAATATTCTACTTCTAAGTATATCTAGAGAAACTCTTGCTTTAAATTGTGATATAGTTATATGATGTGTTTAACCCAATTCAAAAAGATGAGGTATTAGTTATATGTATTAAAAATAATGTCCAGTGAAAACAATTAGCTGTAAATATGTCACTATATAATTTACGTAAATTACAAAAACCAATTCTATATCAAATTTAGGTAGATAAATGGAAGAAGATAAACATTCTCATGATACTGGTCACCAGTGGTAAGAAAGGAAAGATTGGAGAGAGAACAATGGAAAGGGGGAGAAACAACAGAGACCTCAGCTTTTTTGATATGCATTTTTTACTTAATTATACATTTCTTATTACACACACATATATCTGGCTATAACAGAATAGAGAAACAAAACTATTTCTATTTCTTTTGAACTTTTTTTTAAAGTGCTCAGTCTGAACTGGCAGCGTGCCTTTTTTTTTTTTTTTGAGGAAGACTGGCCCTGAGCTAACATCTGTTGCCAATCTTCCTCTTTTTCTTTTTTCTCCCCAAAGTCCCACTACATAGTTGCATATCCTAGTTGTAGGTCCTTCTAGTTCCTCGATGTGGGATGCTTCCTCAGCACGGCTTGATGAGCAGTGAGTAGTTCTGTGCCCAGAAACCAAACGGTGAACCCCGGGCCACCAAAGCGGAACGTGCGAACTTAACTGCTATGCCACTGGGCCGGCCCTCTGCCCAGAATCTGAACGGCGAACCCCGGGCCACCAAAGCAGAACATGCGAACTTAACTGCTATGCCACCGGGCTGGCCCTCTTTTGAAATTTTTTGAGGTAATACTATAGAACTTGGAAAAATTATTAGCACTGATAGGCAAAAGCTACAAAACCAAAAGGAAACCTTAGTTACGAGTTATTCAACAGTGAGGGCATAAATTCATTTTCTGCATGAACTCCACATTAATTATAATTATATGTTATGCATTAGTATAGATATTACATATTATAATTATAATATTCACTTTCACATTCAATATGTCATTTGAGTCTTACAACTTGGCATGGTAGCCTTGTTAGATATTATCATCCCCATTTTATAGCTGAAGAAACAAACTCAGATTAAAATGATTTGTATGTTTCATGACTGGTAGATATAATAGTCAGAATCAGAACTCAAAGGCTCCCATAAAACCTAGTCTAGTGCTCTATAATAAGGATCCTAAAGCCTAACCATAAAACCCTAATTAAGAACTTCAGTTTTATAAGAATGGCAGAGAATATAGGTGCTTCTTTCTATAAAACTACAAAGTTATAAAACTTATAAAAAGATTCCTTACTTTTTTATTTGAGTCCTCTTCTGAATTAGAGTCCTTCTCTGATGACGGTAAGTGTACTACACACTGAATTAGTTGTAAAACTAGTGCTGTAACCATCTGAATATACATAGGCTCTCCATCCATATCACTACTGTTTAACCTTTAATGAGGAAAATATTTAAATTATAGAGTATGAAGAGAATTTCATTTTACATGTCATCTATCATCTGAAAGTTTCAGGATGCTTTCTTTACCAATATTTCTAAGCATTACCTTTAGTGCGTATAATAGTGTCCTTATGTCTAAATTTTTTTTTTTTTTTTTTTTGTGAGGAGGACTAGCCCTGAGCTAACATCCAATGCCAATCCTCCCCTTTTTTCTTGAGGAAGAGTGGCCCTGAGCTAACATCCGTGCCCATCTTCCTCTACGCCACATAGGCCTACCAAGCAGCGCGTCAGTGCGCGCCCAGGATCCTAACCCGCGAACCCCGGGCTGCTGAATTGGAGCGCGCGCACTCAACCGCTTGCGCCACCGGGCCTGGCCCCTCTAATTATTTTAAATTAATTAGGAAAAATACCAACTAAATGCCTATGCATACTTAGATAATTAAATAGCCAAAGGAAAAATTTAAATAGCCAAAGGAAAAGTGCAATATTTAATACAAATTTCTATACTGTATATGCACTGCAGATAAAAATTTATAATGAAAAATATCCAATATTTCTTGAAATGATTTTTTTTTTTTTTTTTTTAGATTTTATTTATTTATTTTTTCCCCCCAAAGCCCCAGTAGATAGTTGTATGTCATAGCTGCACATCCTTCTAGTTGCTGTATGTGGGACTCGGCCTCAGGATGGACGGAGAAGTGGTGCCTCGGTGCGCGCCCGGGACCCGAACCCGGGCCACCATCATCAGAGCGCGCGCACTTAACCACCAAGCCACAGGGCCGGCCCTTGAAATGATTTTTAAAATGAGAAGTCTTCAAGATTTCCAAATGCCCACGCACTCTGGTATTCATTTTCTTTCTTTCTTTCCTTTTTTCCCCCCAAAGCCCCAGTAGATAGTTGTATGTCATAGCTGCACACCCTTCTAGTTGCTGTATGTGGGACGCGGTGTCAGCATGGCCGGAGAAGCAGTGCGTTGGTGTGCGCCCGGGATCCGAACCCGGGCCGCCAGCAGTGGAGCGCGAGCACTTAACCGCTAAGCCACGGGGCCGGCCCTGGTATTCATTTTCTTACTAAAATCTGCTACACAGTCAGCTAAAGTATGAGGTCAGTTGCACAGAATATGAAAAATCAAATTCTAAATCTTTTGTTGTAAGAATATTCTAAAAATGTAAGAAATCTTTCATATGCTGATGGCTTTTCTTCAGGTTTAATAGATAATAGATGTTTATTAATATATAATTAGTCCAAAAAATTAAGATAAAAACAATCATTTTACAAATGACAGCCTTCAAAGCAATCTAATTATCATCCTATACGTCAGGTTAACACATTTAATCCTTCAAGAATATTATAATGATAGTAATGACAATGATGATGATTACCTATGACAAGGACAACAATCCTGACCACAGCAGTGAATAACATTCTTTAGTTACTCTGTGCTTAGTGATTTAAAAGCATTTAATCTTCATGTTTATTCTCTATACTGCTATTAGAGTAATCTTTCAGCTCTCTTTTAAAAATATTTAATGACTTTGTATTGTATAAAAGATTAAGTCCAAGTTCCTCAGTATGGCTTATAAAATCTTTGAACTGCCTCTGACTCTCTTGAGCCATATTTCCTGTTGCTCTTCTCTTAGACCAGTGGTTCTTAACTGGGGATGATTTTGCCCCTCAGGGGACATCTGCCAGTGTCTTGAGAAAATTTTGGTTGTCACAATTGGAAGGGGGGGGTTTCTCTTGGCATCTAGTACATAGAGGTTAGGGATGCTGCTAAGCATCTTATAATGTACAGGACAGCCCTGCACAACAAAGTATTATCTGGCCCAAAATGTCAATAGCGCCAAGAATGAAAAACCTTGCCATAGATCTTTATACTTGAGAATCACTGAACTTCTTTAAGTTCCCCAAATGTGCATTGTTATTTCACACATCTAAGCTATTCTTCATGCTGTTCTGACTGAACTGCCTCTCTTTTATTTGATCATTTAAATAAAAATCAGACAGAAAGGATGAAAAATAAATATATGTTGGCTACAATATAATGAAGTTCTTCATTATACTCGGCCTTTGCTATAATTAGTTACCTGAAGTTCCTTAAACTCCTCTTGCTGGTTGGTAATCTTGCAAGTGAAGTAAAAATTTCTTCCAAAATCAACTGCCTATGTTTTTCATATCTTGAGAATACCTGTTTAATAATTATAAGATTCCAAATTAAGTTTGTTATAATTATTTGAAAACAAAACAAAAATGCTATATCATGTAATAAAAAATATCATCTGCCATTTAGAATGAAAATGTTTTCAACGGCAATGACTTAGATAATCTGCTCAACTTTTCTATCATTAACCCTAACATTCTTGTAGAAGTCAGAGTACACTGGTTTCATTTAGAGGAGTATGATATCGTGGGTATGGAAAGTAAGATTGGGTACAGAAAGTAAGACAAGATTTAAATGATTTTAAAACAATTCTGATTTTATTGCAAATAATAATAAATTATTAACTGAAGTATTTTTAAATATTTAGAAATGTTTAAAATCTAAGGCACACTAAAATAGTCCATGTTGAAATGCATCTATGGAAAACTTGAATCTGCATTAACTTTTGCAAGTTTGGATTAAACGATATCAATATTATTTTTCTGGAGGATAACCAAAAATACCAATTGATTTTACTTACTGCAGTGACTAACTTAATGGCACACAATTGTAGTTCACTGACATTTTCCACAAAAAATGGTGTTATTCCCATTGATGATACCTGTACAAACACAAAAAGAGAGTAATTTGTACACATCTCTAGTTGATTTCACTAACATTCTACCTTAATAAATTTCAAAGCATTCATAAATCTACTGGAAAACAGTGAGAGGGCACTTTCTTTTCCCTCATCAACAAGCATCTAGCTCTTTTTCTGTTCCCTTTCATCCTCAAACACATCAACACATACCTTCCTTCATAGCTGCCATTCTTCAATCTTCACCTTTTGGACTGATAAATGTCACAGGAATATACAGAAAACTGAAAATATTTTGCTGTTCTGGATGAAAATATCCTGACATATTTTTTGTGTGTGTGAGGAGATCAGCCCTGTGTTAACATCTGCCAGTCCTCCTCTTTTTTTCCCAGGAAAGACTGGTCCTGGGCTAACATCCGTGCCCATCTTCCTCCACTTTATATGGGACCCCGCCACAGCATGGCGTGCCAAGCAGTGCGTCGGTGCGGACCCGGGATCCGAACCAGCAAACCCTGGGCCGCTGCAGTGGAGTGCGCGCACTTAACCGCTTGCGCCACCGGGCCGGCCCCTGACATATTTTAAAGGAAATGATAATTTATCTTTCAGAGAATTTAGAGTTTAGAATTTATACTACATGCATCTGTCTTCTGCCAAAAATGTTTCTTTTTAAAACTTCCTTGAACTTTTATTTCTTCAATTTAAATATAACACTCTGAATGGAAAAAATTAACATTGTGCTAGCGTCATTGAGTGAGCAAGGTTACACTGAACTCAAATGGACCCTCTATTCCTAAATTGTTTGGTCTAGAAATATACAGAATACTTCAAAAAAACTTACCTGAAGGATTGTTGTGTCTGTAAGAAGTTGTATCTCTAGCAATTCTGATAAGCTGCTAACAATGTCACAAACTTTATTATAAAGCATTACTATTACTCTCTGCTTATGGGTAGAACATTTAGCCCGTTTTGCCTTTGAACTTAATAAGCCTCCTAAAACAAAATAAAATTCAAAAAGAAGGAATATATCAACTTTCAGTAATTTTTAATAAAAGGCAATAAAACTGTTTTCTGAATTAAGAGAACATACTTTTTTTTTTTTTGCTACATGAAAATACAACCTGGCAAATAAAGCTGGTTATTTACTAAAAGAGAAAATTATTCTCTAGGGATACTTAGAAAATAAATATTCTTTTAACAGATAATCTATGGCACATTTCAGTGGCTATTAAATTCTTACATCTAAAATATTACTTTATCTTTATTTCTATTTTTTTTCCATTGGAGCAACACAGTAAGATTATATTTCCCTTTAAATTAACTTGCAATTATTAAACAATAGGTTTCTTCATGAACCAAGTTTATCCTCCTCTCTTCAAATGTATACATGTTAACTACTTCATCGCTCATTTATAAAGGTTATAAATAAGAGAAAGAATATACATCTTAAATCAAACCATTTTGTAGATAACTAATATTTTGGGTAAAATTAGGAAGTGATAAATGGAATCAGAAGCTAATATTATCTGGGATTTTCCCTGACCAGTAGAAATTACTTCTATTATATGTAAATAGTTGCTAAAGAAATTATAATTGAACAAGTACTAGATTAACTAGAAGTTCTACATTCTAGTCAAATCAAAGCCAGTGTTTATTACAATTTATATATTCTAATAATTTTGGTGCCATTTTAAGTCATTACATTCTGACCCATCCAATACGGTAAAATTATGTAACAGGTAATTTTGATATACTCAAAAACTATCAACATAAAAGGGCAAACTAACCTCCATGAGGATCTAATCTGTAAACAGGATCATACTGAGGATAAAGGGTATTCTGCAAATGAAATTTAGTGTACTGTATAACTCTTTCAATTACATCCTCAATATATACAGCTTTTGGCATATTAGGGGATGTCATAATGTTGATAGTTGTAAGACAGGCATCTGCTGATTTTGTAACTCTCTCCATAATAAGGTCTCTCCATAACCTTTCTTCTTCTTCAGTATCGTTATTCTATAAAACAGCGTATCATTAATGAAATGAAAATAAATACATTTACAGGTTAAAATATAAAAAAGAAATCATGATATATTTGATTTTCACCGGTGGAAAACAATGGTAAGAATTTTGATGTATGTACATTCTTTAAAACATATCAGGAATGAAGTACCAATACTGATATTCGTATTGAAACAATAGATTTTTGTTTCAATGTTTTCCAACATAATATATTCTATCTCCTAATTTCACCACTAGATGACACTCCAATGACAAACATAGTTACCTGTATCTTCTGTGTACTTTATCCAAATTTAAGATTTTAGCTAAAGACTATAATTGCATATAAATAATTTTGTGTTTGGGATATAAATATTATGATAGTCAAAAAACTGTATAAGTTCTGCTTGCTGTTGTAAGAACAAAGCAAAAATTAACAACAACAAAAGTAGAGCCTTATTTAAAAGTAGCAAAGTGTTACTCACGCATTCCTAATACCTGTTTTTCAATAATATTGTATTTTTGAAACTGAGATTTAAAAGTGGTGATTATGCAGACCACTGAAAATATAATTTATTTTCTAAAATGGAATTCAACAACTGATAGAAGACTGCACTTTAATTTACACATCAGCAAAATGCATTACAATTGGGAAGAAGTGCTTTTAATTTTCAGTTTACAGTGAAAATCCTTCTATCACATCCTTAGTTATGAAGTATCAACCTTACATTCTAAGAATACTTTCCTATATTTGCTATTCAAAGCTTACACACTGGTAAAAGGAACAAATAAAAGCATAATATACATAAAGCAGAGAGGGGCTTTCCAATCACTAATGCCTAAAAACTCACTTGAATCTTCCTAACTCTTGAGCTTTCCTTTATTTTACTGTTTACATACCTACTTTAAAAAGTAAGATAAAGTAGCTTTTCTTTGATATTAAAATCACTGTTTGAAAGAGTCAGTTAAGGAGGTTCATCATTCATTCCAAATGTTAAGGCTATTTACAACACATTAAATAGTGCTAAGGTTTTCAGGAATGAAAATAATTTCATTAAGACTGAGCCAGCCAGCTCTCTAGAACTCTAGATTCTTGATAATATTTATCACAATTTCTTGCCAAAGTGTTTTAAACAAAACTTGTAGACTAAAGATGGAGTAGATTGCCACTATAGGTTTCTCTAAGCTGTTTCTATGATTCAAAAACTAATTTAAAGAGCGTATTGGAAAAATATGGATATATTTAAAAGTCATAGAAATACCACTTGCGATTATTTTCCTACATTTTTTATTCCATGTAGATCATTTAGCAATCCTGTGGCTTCTGCAAACATCAAGAACATTTTCCTCATGCAATAAAATCTAGTGCATTTAAATTATTTAATTATATGTAGTATGTATGTATATATATGAATGGAGGTATACATATCAAAAGTGTTAATAGTGGTTATTGCTGGATGAGAATATGAACCTTTTTGTGTTTTGGAAATTTTCTATAATAAATATATTACTTTGGTAATCAGCCTTTAAAAATAAAGAAAATTCATTAGCTCAAAACCTTCCCAAATTCTAATCTCTTATATTGAATGCCTATAAGCATTAGTGTTTGTATTCATCAATGATAGAGATATCAAGATCAATTTGAATGTACATATGATTTTGAAAGTCTGCTACAAGCCTAGGAAGGTAGGTCCCAGGCAATTTACTTTAATCAGTTCAGAAACCATTATATCATGTTGCTACTGTTTTTGATATAAACATACTAAAATGTAATAACAGTTGTAGTTAACATTTATTGAGAACTTACAACATGGCAGACACTGTTAAGCACTTTACATGAATTAATTTATTTAATCCTCTCAACATTTGAGCTAGGTATAGAAATGGTATATAAAGATAAATGTTTTAGGATACATCAGACAATCAGCATAAGGTTTCAAATTATTTCTCCAGGGAAGGTTGAGAAAAAGAATTACTACCTATTATCATTTCATAAATGAAAGGACATTTTAAACATACTTATACAGTTACACAAGGAAGAGCATATTGTGAGATTAAAGAACAGTCCCATAAACTGAAAAAAATTTACATCTGTTATTATTCTTCCTTTTTGTCAAAGTTGTGAATTGACAATGTGTAACGTTAATTTTGAATTACTGAAAGTGCAATTATAGCAGCAATGCTAATGAATGTAACTAGTAAATGGTGATAACAAACTCAAATTAGTGAAATTTGGAATTTTCCCTATAGATCAAAGTTCCTTATGTAAAAATTTATATCTTAACAATAGTAAGGGTAAAATTAACAACATGGATCTTAAACTTACATGATTTAACAAAGTGGAAAGCTTTGACCCATCTTGAATATTCTTCTCCAAGATATTTAGGACTTTCACAGTTTTGTCAGTGGAAAGCTAAAATAGCAACATAAATTCTTTTATCAATCATTGGTAAAAGTGATAAATTACTTAAGAAGCATTCTGTACAATTATCCTCTCTGGGCTATGGAATACATAACATTACCACCCTCTTGAAGAGTGGAGAAAAAAATCTTTCCCACTTAGATCTTTTACCCAAATCTGAATTATGTAGAGAATTAATCACTTGATTCTGAAAGACACAAGAGCAAACACAGAATGGGCACATATGCATGTTACTAACTCAATTATTACCATATAGCTAGTCAAGAAAGAATTTGTTCTAATGCTTGGGCCCCTGCTCTTATGGGAGTGACACTGAACATACATATGAACATATACACACATTCTCTCTCTAAAGATTTCATCTGCTAATTTAATTATAACACGGCTTCCACACTACAATGTTATTCAGCAGGTATCTTAAAATCCAAGGTAGTGTTTTGAATAACAGAATCATGAAATTGCTTGGAATACAGGCAATGTATAAATGAAGAAAAAATGAATAGCTGATTATATTTTAACATTGTAAAAACATCAAAACATTTTCTAGTCTACTTTAAAATCATCAAATTGAAAAAACTAAATAAATTTAACTTGTTTAGAATAAACTCTATAGGTAAACATAATCTTTTATTGTTTATTTATTATTATTTATTCTTTTGCTTTTTTTTTCTGTGAGGAAGATCAGCCCTGAGCTAACATCTGCCAATCCTCCTCTTTTTGCTGAGGAAGACTGGCCCTGGGCTAACATCCATGCCCATCTTCCTCCACTTTATCTGGGATGCCGCCACAGCATGGCTTGACAAGCGGTGCGTAGGTGCACGCCTGGGAACCGACCCGTGAACCCCCGGGCTGTTGCAGCGGAGCGCACGCACATAACTGCTTCCACCACTGGGCCGGCCCCTCTTTTGCTATTCTTTTTTTTTTTTTTGTGAGGAGATTAGCCCTGTGCTAACATCTGCCAATCCTCCTCTTTTTTTGCTGAGGAAGACTGGCCCTGAGCTAACATCCATGCCCATCTTCCTCTACTTTATGTGGGACGCCACCACAGCACGGCTTGCCAAGCAGTGTGTTGGTGTGCGCCTGGGATCCGAACAGGCAAACCCTGGGCCGCTGCAGCGGAACACGCGCGCTTAACCACTTGCACCACCGGGCCGCCCCCCCCTTTTGCTATTCCTGAAGAACAAATCATAATCTCTACATTACAGACTAGGAAATTTAAGACTTAGAGTAGATAATTCTGTATAAGAGGGAGCCTCATTAGAAGAGGAGGAGAGAGGACTGTCTTGAAATTGTATTTGCGTAGCAATCATGCAGTAGTTTAGTGGGTGAATAGTGGCTCATAAAGATTATGAGAAGCCACCCCCCGATGCTGTCACTACTGTTTGAAGTTATTATCAATGAAAAAATATTCTGCTAGTCTGCAATGAAAACTACTTAGCAACAGAGAGCTCACAGGAAAGACAATTCACAGCAGTTATAAAGCCACAGCAATGAGGCTATTATTGTACTTATTAACAATTAACGTGTTGAAACCATAGATTTACTCTTTAGCCACTGTAAATGACTAAAGCAAATATTAAAGAAAAATTTAGTGTATTTCTGCATTTAAATAATCTAAACATTTGAGACAATGAAAAAATTTAAAAAGTGAAAACATCTAGGCCCATGCCTTTCAATGCAATAATACGATTTTCTTTAGAACAACTGCAGAATATTTCTTTGATTCAAGTTGTTTTTTAAAGAAATAATTCACTTAGACTCTCAGAAGGCAACCATGAATTTTCTTTTCATTATTATTTACTTTTAAACTTTGCAATTTACCTTGAAAAGTTTAATTTCAAACATTAGATATTGGGCCGGCCCCGTGGCTTAGAGGTTAAGTGCGCGCGCTCTGCTACTGGCGGCCCGGGTTTGGATCCCGGGCGCGCACCGATGCACCGCTTCTCCGGCCATGCTGAGGCCGTGTCCCACACACAGCAACTAGAAGGATGTGCAACTATGATGTACAACTATCTACTGTGGCTTTGGGGGAAAAAAAAAAGGGAAAAAAAAAGGAGGAGGATTGGCAATAGATGTTAGCTTAGAGCCGGTCTTCCTCAGCAAAAAGAGGAGGATTGGCATGGACGTTAGCTCAGGGCTGATCTTCCTCACAAAAAAACAAAACAACAACAACAACAAAAAAAACAAAAAACATTAGATATTAAGTAAATTTATAAATTTTTACTTTGGTGAGATACCTTATCCATTATACCCATTGCTTTAATTTTAGCAGATTCACTGCCGAGTTCATTAAGCTGATGTTTTCCTAAGAGCAGTTCCTGAGGAATTTCATCATCATCACCTGAAAAACGAAACAAACCAAACACAAACAGTTTAGGTAAAAGAAATAGCTCAAAATAGTAAGCTTAACTTTTTAATAAAATTTCTGAACACAAGAACCGATATAAACAAACTAAACAAATAACAACCTAAAAGGCCTTTGTAAACCTTAAGCAAACCCTAAAAGAAAGATGACAAGGATTAAAATTAGAGTTCTGACTAAAATGGGAAGATGGAGATAGACATCTTATCTTTACTACTTTAGATATACTGCTGACCCTTCTCAACCAAGCTTTCTGTCCCAGAAGGCTGACCTGTATGGACTATCTCAACAGTCTGCCATGCCCTCTGGCTTCTGTTTGGGTTCAGCCAGTGGGGTGCTCTGTCAGAAAATCAAAGAGAAGAAGACTAAGCTCAGGGTATTTATATCCCTGACTCCTTCCTTGCAAGGTCTCCTCAGGCTGCCTATGTCCTCTGACCAAAAGGTTACTGCTTTTTTCAAGGCAGCCTACTCGAGGACTTTTTTTTTTCCCTAGTGATTTGAGTTCTGGTGGTTTCTCTTTACCCTTGCTCCTTTGGGTGTAGGGATGGTAATAGTTCCACGGCTGTTAACCCTGGGTTCTGGCACTATTCTGCCCCCACCTTTGTAATTGGTTTCTTTGTAAATAATCCTCCTCAAATTATCCTAATTTGAGAACGCTGTCTTCCTGTTGGGATCTTAAATGACATGAAAGAGTTTCTCAGCACTGAACTGAAAAGTTTCGGAAATGATGAAACTGATACTCCAAATAATGAGGAAACACACTAATGACACTTATCAAGTAACTTTCACAAAACAAACAAATACTTTTAAAATAAGGGGTAATATACCTTTTAAGGCATTTTCAAATAGATGAAGTCATAGCAGAATTATTGTATGCCATATGGCTTTTGTATAAATTAGGCACTAGTGTTTGTACCAGCTGAAGGTAGCATAAAATAGTTGAGAGTAGCTCTAAACACTGTAAGCAGCGTTTTTATAAACCTAACAGTTTTATATTTATAGATATGATCTTTACATATTATTGTAAAAGTAATATATGAATATTACATTAATCCTATGGTGTTCTAATTGGTTTACTATTTTGTTTCCCATATTATATTCTGAATTACTTAAAGCCAGGGGCTGGGGTATTTATCTTTGCATCTCTAGCACTTAACATACTGCTGACAAACAGTAAGTATTTGATAAATATTGGTTATTGGAATAAACGAACAGATAGATGGGCTCCTATTTCTGCATCTTTGTTCATATTAGCACCATCTTTATTCAGGGCCTGCTCAAGTCTCATCTACATAAAGACTTCCTTAATTACTCTATCCTACTCTACCCTACTCTATCACTCTCATGATTCTTAAGGCATTATCAATACTTAACTAATTTAATACTTGATTTTCATAATAAAGTTTTCAGTTTCTTGATAACATAGACTGGATTTGACTCCACAACTAGATTTCATGTTTCCTGAGAGCACAGACCATGCCTCTATATCCACTAGAGTAACTGGCAGAAAGCTAGACACAGGTAAATATATAAATATATTTTAAATTGATTTTATATTTATAGGTAAATAAATATATGTTAAAATGATTTTACCAAATGCAGTAAAATCCATATCTTCTAAATTATCCAAAATATTCTCTATCGAGGCTGTGAATCTCTTAAAAGTTGAAGAATCCATCATTTCTGCAACAGGGAAAAAGAAAAACATTATGTCCACATTCTAAGCAGAAAACTGAAGTTGAAGACTACAAATACAGACAAATAATCTAAAATGTTACCTTCAGGTGTTAGTTTTGGTTCATAAGCTTTCCTCTTCTTCTGTTTTTCTTTTTTCTTCATTTTTCTAGCGACTAAAATGAACAAAAGGATATACTGAAATGCAGGAATGAAAACTTAAAATATTTCTATTTTCGTTCCCAGTTTCTTCCTGAACATTAATTAAATATTTAAACAATAATCACTGCCAATCCAAACTAAATATATACTTTTGTCTTTATTAAAAAATTGGGAGTTATTAATTAACTCATAAAAGGGTATCAAATATTCCTAAAAGTTAAAGCCCTAAATTAAAATCGGCTTATGTAAGAAATCCGTTGACACTGATGAATTACCCTCACTAAGGCTGGGAGGAGGAGAATAATCTTCCATGTCAGAATCTGATGGACTTCGGGTTCGATAACGACCACCACCTGAACTCCTTCTTCCTTCATGAGAGTGGCCACTTCTCCTATGATCCCCAGAGCTTCTTCTGTCACGCTCTTCATATTCCCAAGCTTTATCATCATCTTTTTTATGTCGTTTCCTAGAGGCTAGAAGCAAATCCCCATGACAAATAATTTACCTCATTTAAAAGACTATTAAAACTTGTACTTTACAAAAATGAACCACATAGAAGAAAAAAATGTTCATTGCGTGGGTCTCGGAAATTCTGAGTCATTCTGTTTAACCAGAAATATAAATTACAGTATAGAAATGGTCCCACTTATTTTAGCATTAATTTCTAGATTTAAAGATTTTTACATGAACTCGGTTTGCTAATAAATATAGATAGAAATGTTCTGGGAATTAAACCACAGTGCTTATTTCAAAGAAAGATATTCAGTGAGTCAGTAAAGATAATATCTAAACTTCTGGATTAACTAAGGCTTGTATAACACTCTTTATCTTGGATTTGGATGAAACACAGAAACGCCTTAAAACATTTGGACTATTGATGGAGTATGGGGTTTGGAGGAAAAGTAACCTTTTGAGAAGTGTTACAGAATATGGGTAACCATGTACACCATCAATTAACAGCCAAATTAAGCCCACACATTAGCTATAAATTCAACAGACTGTGATAACCTAATATCACAAGCCTACAGAGATAGAATAAACCTGTATAGCGGTAAACACTCAAATAATGAATTCAGTTCTCCAACAATATGCTTGCTTAAACCCAAGGAGAAAAGTTTTTAAGCTTATGCATGCTACATAAGCATATTTATGTATGTTACCTTCAATCCTTTCCTCATCCTTCCAGAGGTCTAAGCATTCTGCTAAAATCACCAGTACCGACAGGAGCCTCTAGGCAGAAGTGGCAAACAGATTTCATCTGACAGATCAACTCTGATCAACTGGTAATAGCTGCCTAGAGCATTATGTTGAGAATAATTCTGAGTGAACCCTGAGACAAAGCATCATATTTCAGCAAGAAAGACTGATTAGAAATGTCTGTCCAGTGAGAGCTGGAGGGCAGTACAAGTGACAAATATTTACCATACCTGCTCTATGGTGTAGCACCACCAAGTTAAGACCAGGTTAGAGAACTGATGCGTCCTACAACTTGGAATCATACACTGGTTGCTGTAGTGACCACTTGTTGCTGACAATGAAATACTTTCTAGTCTGGTGATCTAAACTTCACTTCCTTGCTTTCTTGCGACTGGTTTCCATTCTGAATCTCTAACTATGATCAATACCCAAATACTTAAAACAAAACTCTTGCTTGAGCCCCCTACCTGGCTTAGATTTAAGGATGCCAACTGCCCATGTACTCTATCTATGCTTGTGCCAGTGTCCTTATGTGTGGATAATCAATGTCTATACCCTAACTAATCTTACCCTTACATGCGGCCCTAGCTATTCCTATCCAAGAATTTAGTTGGGTTTCTGGTTCTGAACCCTTCTTTCCAATCCACTGACAGCATGGCAGAGAAAGATAATTTTGTTTCCTCTTCTTTGTAGTCATAGGCTTGGCGCAGCAAGACAGTTCATAAAAAAGGACACATGTAAATGGATATATTTAAATCTTCAGTGATTTTCTTCATAATTAGGCATACATTTGACTATGAAATATATAAGTAAGAGGTAGGACTTTCCCCCTTTTTGATTAGGGTATGCCTCAGTACATTCTCTTAGTGAGGGGCTGCCTTGTATACTAATGTGAGTTGGTGTGTGTATGTGTGTGTGTGTGTCAGACAAACAGGTCATTTACATATAGCATTCACTAAATGTTTTCTCTTAAGAGTTTTCTTTTTTTCTTTTCTTTTCTTTCTTTCTTTCTTTTTTTTCCCCCAAAGCCCCATTAGATAGTTGTATGTCATAGCTGCACATCCTTCTAGTTGCTGTATGTGGGACGTAGCCTCAGCATGGCCGGAGAAGCGGTGCGTCGGTGCGCGCCCAGGATCCGAACTCGGGCCGCCAGCAGCGGAGCGCGCGCGCTTAACCGCTAAGCCACGGGGCCGGCCCATAAATGTTTTTTCAACAAGTACTAAAATAACTACCAAATATGAGGAATGACAGCTAAAGAGCAAGCTTGTTCAGAAAGTAGTATTCTATGACTTCAAATATGACCTACTTAGTCTTTTTGAATTTTAATTAATTTCATAAGAAATCCATTTCAAGCATTCAATCCTATGAGGAGAAAATGCTTGAAAAATCTTATAGTTGTTAGCAAGTATATACAATATGCTGTATTGGTGGTCATTTTTATAGGCCTTGGAGATATTTGTTTCACATTCATTAAACTTTAGACAATTTGGATAAAAATGAGATGGCAAATTAGGAAAAAAATCCCAACTTCTATGATACATTGTGTGTTGCAATAAGGCTAAAGGGATCCCAATTCATATGACTAGCTGGTTCTTTCTCTATTTTTCTCATTACCTTGGAAGAAGTAAGGGATGAGCTCAATAGAGAGGTATGTAAAATATGACTTGGGTGTTTTCCACCCTCCCTTTCCAAATTTCACCTATCCCTCTCTTTAGCTTCTTATATCTCCCCTCCTTCTTCCCCAGCAAACCAGTGATCTTATATTTGTGCTATGGCTATCCCAATCTGTGTGGCCCAATGTTCAAAGTTACCTCTCAATCCTTCCCCCATCCTTCAACAAAATTATTTCCTTAGTTTTAAATTTTTAGGAAACCAATTTAATTAAAATGCAGTAAAACTTTAAGTTTCAAAAAGTGTATCTTTCTCAAAGCAGCATAATACTTGTTACTTATGTTCTCATAATACTTTCACATTTTGTATTGTACTGTATTTTCACTACACTGTTTTTGTTGTAGTATAAGGACAATTTGGTTGTTTATGTCAGCTACCAATTGGAGTCTTTCATCACTCAAACCAGTGGCCCCAGAGTTGACTTTTCAGGTTACTTGTATAGAAATAAACGAAGAAAAACAGGAAGCTACTCTGATCTTGAAGAGTTTCTCTCCTGAAAAACCCAGAGAAGCTTCTCTTTTTCGTAGCAGGGGTTGAAGCTCAGGTTCTCTAACTAACATTAGCTTTCTATATACTTAGGCATAGACATAACAGGATCCATGGCTTTAAGATGAAACTATGGCTCCCATAAGTTAAGACAATAGCTCTCATGATAAACAGCAACGAAAATAACAGTGCCTGCATTGATGACAAACATGAGGCATGGGTGGCTCTCCCCACTATTTTACACTTGGTAGGCATTTCTGATTATGCTATCCCTTTCTACTTAACTGTTAGGTAGCTTCAGAATTCTCATCAATTTAGCAATGCAGGCAGCCACTCTCCATTAACTGGAGTTAAAGTATGATTTGAAATCAGTCTGCAATTAAGGAACTCCTCCTTCTTAGCTATTCCCTTTAGAAATGGGGTACTGGGGGGAGGGAGGGAGGGAAGGAGAGTGAAGGAGAGGCATAGTTTCTGGGCCACCAGATCTCCTTTCTCCTCTCCCTTTCCAGAGCCTATGTTCCCATATGATCAAAGTGTTTAATTATAATAAAAAAGCATTTACTTCAGCCATTGAAATATACTGCATGTAAATACATCTCACGATAATACAAATTATAACAGTTATACATATAAATGTCAGATTAACTTTGGTATTATTTTATTTCAATTTTAAAACTGTTCAGCTTTGTTCAGCATTCATAGTCTACTGCTCATAGCTCAAAAGCTCACAATTTTAAGAAGATCAGAGTAAATGAACATTGATTAAAAACTTTGGAGGAGGTGAAGGGCTTCCATCAGCAATATACATTTAAAAATGGCAGCATGCATCTGTCCTTCCTGCCTTTGCTTGTCACACCTCAATCTATGGACACTAGGTGGAAAAGGTAGAACACACTGGTGGTCTTCCCACTTCTTTTGGTCATAATGACTAAGTCAGTTGGCACACAAGTGAAGATCTCCCATAGTCTGTTTCCACTGAATGCCGTTTATGTCAAACAAGGTTGCTGACCCCTCTTGGCTAGGCTCAATTCTCTTGCTCCAGAAGAAGGAAGATAGGGATAAAAGAGAAGAACTTTTTCAGTGGACCAGTAGGAAGACAGGCGAGGTATAGCAAGTCTAGTGCAAAGACAGGTGATCACAGTGTTGTAGAGAGGTAGCTGTGTAGTGAAGAAGCCAGCTCTGGAAAACAGTGAAACAAGGGAGGAATTCCAGGACACAGCTGGGCAAAAAGGAGAAGCCAGGTCCAAACCACACAGATAATCGGCACTGTGGCTAATCCATTCATAATTTAGTGATAGTATGGTTTTAAATATTTCTTCACTTGGCTATCTCCTACGTGTCCTTCAAGACTCAACTCAAGTGTCACCTCTTCCAGTAAGCATTCCCTGAACCCCCAGTACGATTTTGATGCCAATCCAGTGTGCTCCCACAGCACCCTGGATTTACTATTATCATTGTACTTTTCTTACTGTACTACAGTTGTTGACATATTTCCCTCATTAGAGTGAAGGCTCTTTGAAGACAGGGGCCATATCTTATTTATATTTCTATTCTCAGTGCCTAGCATATAGTAGGAGCTCAATAAATGTTTGCTAAATACATACAGACACATACCTGTGTTATTTGATGCTAATTATAGCTCATCAAAAATTTTTTTCTTGGTGCCAACTGATCTCATCTTCACATATTTTTTAAGTATAAAGAAAAACACTTGCTATACTATATTATTAAGAATTAAGATCACTGTACTCTTGCTAACCCAAAAAATTACAAATAAGACCAACACACAGTTTTTTAATTCTAAGGTAATAATAAAGGAATAATAATAATAAAATTAATGTGATACTTACATTCAAAAGCTTCATCACTATCATTATCTTCATCTGAACTGATTTCAGCATATTTTGGCTTTTCATTAACTGTGCTACGCTTGCGCTTATTCATTTTCACACGTTCACAAAGTGGCATGGTGGATTCAATTTCTGCCAGGAGTTCAGGGGGTAATTCTTTTAACACTGATTGATCTATACTACCTATTAATGAAAGGTGAGAAAAAAATTTAAATCTGAAGATAAAAGGGAAATTTTAACTAAATTAGCACAATGAAAATGAAATATTAGTATTTATATAAGTTTTCTAAGATACTTTTGTATTTTAGTAAAACATTCATGTTTATAGTTATAATAGTCTTAACCCTAAACTGATAATGCAGTTCTTATACATATATCATTATATGACAACTTTAAAAATATGCTGCTTACTACCATAGCAATGAAGGGTAGTTATATCATCTATTTTTGATATAATGCCTTCATTTGCCTGCACTGACTAAAAACTTTCTGAAACTAGAGATCCATTGGCATTATCAAGTGTATTTGTAGCAGGGGGTACATCTCACATTCTTGGTGCACGCAAATTTGTTTTTACAGAGGTCTGGAGTAGTTAGTTTGAAATAATGCTATCCCTCAGTACAAATGAGAAACATTGGAGGACACTTATCATCTCCTTCTCTTCCTCTATGATCCTGGTGGCTGGGACAAAAGTTTTATATGCTTTACCTATTGCTGTCTATTTGAGAGGCATGGTAATGCCTTTAGTATTATGGAGAATTTCCTCACACAGAAAAACCAATATATGCATTTAACCGATGATAACAGAAACATGAAAGGCAAGATAAAGAGAACAAAAATATTTTAAAATATAAATGTCTATAACTGAAAACAGTAAATTCAAGTCTGTTATGAAATAAGTTCATATTTTCCCATGAAAGAGTAAAGACAGGATAAAAATATATCAACATTATACAGTAAGATCTATTAACATAATACTTAGCACCTAATCCCACACACATATACACAAACACACAAACAGTTGCTATGAAGAAACAAATTCTCAACATCCTGTTAGAGCTTTAAAAATAAAGTAGAAGTAGCAAAAACTACGTATTCAGGATAATTTGTCCTGGATGACTACTAAAGATGACAATTTTAACTTACTTACCCACGTAAATCTTTGAGTGAAAGTATAAAAATGACATCTTACCTGCTAAATTTTAGGAATTGGGAGCAAAGAGTACCTTAGTGGTTTATACGAGGGAATACTCATAACTATAATCAACATTAACACTATAACATTTAACTGATAATAGTGCTTATGTAAAAAATAAAAATGTCATGACAAAAATAAATGAGTATCGATTAAGACAATTTCAAAGCCTCAAGAATATACAATACCAATAATTTAAGAATATAAAAAGTAAATTATTAATCTCAACAGAAGAATAATCCTTTTTATTCCTTATGAAACTTTTATTCAACATCATGAAGGAGTTATTTCATTAACTTTTAGTCTTCCATTCTTCTAAGGACATGTACAGCAACAATTTTACCCAACAAAGCTGTAACATTTGTGATTGGTAACATTCCAAAGACTTCATTGCTGCGAATCCTGACATACTAATGTTGAGTTTAACTTAGTGTCATTCAAATCACGTAACATTTCCTTGTACTGGCTTTCTTAATTAAACTGTATTTTATCAGTGAAGTCTACTAGAATACTGGTAGAGGTAAAAGAAATCAACTTTAGCTTTAGATTGTCAGTATCTTCAGCCCCAAGGTAAACACACTCTGCATCTCATTTAAAAGTCCTTGACGCTTTGAACACCTCTAACTAAATATGTGGTTTTTTGATGGAAGGATCATGTCTTCCAGTATATCTTCCCCTTTTCACATGACTATAATATTAAGTATGTATATATAGGTGGTCATGTATCTACAGATGGTTCTGATTGCCTAACTTTGTGGTTCATAATTTCTTATGTTCACTTACAGATGTACTTCCTGTATAGTTTCTGAATTGCTATATTTTATAGACAAACGAAAGACATTTCCACAATTTTTAAAAATGGAAATTCTTTCTTTTTTGTACTACCTGAAACATTATAATCTTTTTGGGATTATAAATATGGATAATCCGGAGTATTTGGTTTTTAGTCCATCATGGAATTTTTTAAAAAGCAGATTTACCGAAGTGATTATGTTCTGCTTACATTAAATTCCCATTCACCAAGACATACCGACTTGATTCTAATATCCCAGAATTAAAATTATCCTGCAGTTAAATATACAATATCATCAAGGGTTAAGTTATGTATTGGTACTTGTACTCTGTTTACAATGGTTTATTATACCCCCAGAGCAAGGACTCTACTCCCTTCTTTTAAAAAAAAATTCCTCAGCCAGCCCTGATGGCCTAACAGCTAAAGTTCGGCACATTCTGCTTCAGCAGCCCGGGTTTGGTTCCCGGGCACAGAACCACACCACTCGTCTGTCAGTAGCCACGCCGCAGCAGTGGCTCACATAGATGAACTAGAAGGACTCACAACTAAAATACACAACTATGTACTGGGGCTTTGGGGAGCAACAAAAACTCCTCACAATAGCTAAACACAGAAAACTTATGTCTTATATTTCATAAAAGCAGGCATCAAAGTTTATTCATTGTAGTTTACTGTCTCTTATTCCCTAAATTAAAAAGAATACTATAAAGATTTAAGAGCTCTACTATTCTGTAGATCACTTTAACCTCTGTATAACTCTGAAAGTTACAGCAACATTATTCAAAGACCAAACGTTTCATTTCTGAAGATGACCCGACTTAAAAAAAAAAAATTCCAGAAATGGTTAATGTCTCTCAATGTACTGTCCTCCAAAAGTGAAGCCTGTTTCATTTTGAATAGAAATGTCTATTCCATAGGTTTATGCATTTTCTAAATTAACCAAATCCTTTCTTCCCTTTTATAAAACACTCTAAATCGACTCAGCCAGCTCCCTTGATTACAAAGGGTAAGAAATAAAATGCCTAACTTTCCTATACTCACACTGGGGATCTTTAAATAAACACATTATCAAGGATCAGATAATTGACTCAGTTTCAATAGAAATGAATAAACAGCAAGTACTTCAAATGATCCCTATGACATACTTCGCTATGTCCTTTTCCTTTAATTAGGAAATGATCTTTAAATGCAAACATAAAGTCTCACTGACTACATCTTAATACATTGATGATTTTAGAGATTATTGTTGCTGCTGAGCTATTTATTCTTAAAAACTTCAGGTTGCTAGTATTTATGATTATCTTTCTCACCTCACTTCTCCCATCTCAACTACTTTATTCTTTAAATCAGGTGTTTGAATTACCATAAAATTTTAAGTTTCTGGATTGAGGAATAATGCTTTTTAGTCACAATTTTGTGAAGTGCTACAGTTTCAGCTTTTATAGATACATACTCCATCAGATATAGTGCACTTCTGTTTTCTGGCTCTAATAAGGATAAAAAATACATTTACTTCTAGATGTGCTACATTTTAGCAATCTTGGATTTCTAGTATAAATCACTCATACTAGCACATTTACCAGATTATTAAAACCAGAAGTCATCAAAAGACTAAAAAGTCCCAAGAGTCACTGATTTGATAACTAACAATGTATTTTGTTTGGTTTTTTAAATGGGAAAACAACCTTCAGATGAAAATAAACCACCTCAATTAATGAACTCTTTAGGACTGAAGCTTTAGACAATGGAAACCAATCATGTTCAGAAACAAACCAAGAAACTAACATAAACCTACAAATTTTATTAAGTCATAAAAATATCTTAAGCAGACACAATGTAGTTCAGTGACAATTCTTCCAATAACCTACCCATATTACAGAGGAGTAGCATCAAATTTATCTTTAACTTCAATTAGGGGCAAAAAAAAAAAAATTCAGTAGTACTGGTTGTCAATCTGCTCCTCCTGTGATCCTAAGTGAGTTAATACTGTTTGAAGATACATATTTTGGGGGGCAAATGGTTTCTAAACGCAAGCCAACTTCTTTATTTGAAGGCACTGATAGGAAGTGCATCCAAGGAGTATGAACTGCTGATGACACAGCCCTGAAAAACAGTAACATTTGGGAGGCAGAAACAAAAAGAGGCAACCTGAAGAGAAACTGAAAAAATGTGGGGTTCAATCAAGAGACCAGGACATTAAATGTCCCTTCCATAGGGACCCCAAGGTTCCCTAACCTGATGCAGAACTAGGGGTAAAGAGGAAGATTGTGCATTAGGGACCAAAATCTGCATTGAATGTAGGGACATGGAAGATTGGTGAATAAAATTTTTGAGGTCACAGAACACCGACCTTAGAGGAAGAACTCGGACATATTTACTTTAGCAATTACCTGGAAAGAGCGATAGCAAACTATGAGACAGGAGATACCATGTTTTGGTGCTAAGGCTCCTTTATTGAGTGAAAATGAGAGGAGTGAAATTTACAGTTTCTACAGTAGATGTAAACAGTCATCAGGGTAATAAGAAGGGGGAATCCGTTTATAACTGAGGAGGAGGTCTTAATTTAAGGGAAGAGAAGATAGACTACATCCTCTAGAAGAAAGGGGTCAGGAAATAAATAATTAGAGGGGTTTGCTTTTTTGTGATAGTTTAGGATAAATGGAAGTGATGCATAACGAAATAATCTGGTATAAAGTTGCCTTAATTTTGGTAAAGAGGCAGAGACCCCAGACACTGGCTAGAAGTCTAACAATGCTTGTTCAGGGTTACAAAAAAACTAAAAAAATTTAAAAAGGGAAGACTAGTAGTTACTCATCTGTGGCTAGGGAGGGGTGGTCAGTCAAATCTGCAGCTACTCTCTTTCTGATGGTCTTTGAGAAATAATGAAACTAATGAAACTCCTGAAACAATGCAAGAATCAATACATAAAAGAATGTCATAACCTAAGAACTGGCAAGTCTCCATTTTAATTTTAGCCAGCAATTTTCAAGTTGCAGGTTGTAACTCTTAAGGAGGTTGTGAAATCAGTTTTGTGGGTCTTGACCAGCAGTTGTGTTTAAGATGTAAGAGAAAATGTCAATGTTTTGCCTATAATAAGAGTAGGTATTGTTAATATGTTTGTATGTGTGTATTAGGTCACAACATGCCTTTTCTTTCTTATCTTGGGTCACAACAAAAAAAGGTGAAGTCTTTTAAGCTTTACAGTTGCCACCTCTTTCCAAAACAGCAGTCAATTCAGATTGAAAAGGTCCTTCCAGGTTAATCTAATCCAATGTGTAGGTTTAGCCCAATGTTTCTTAAGCTACAGGTTCAATGAAAAATAAATAATAATTTGAATAATATACTCAAAATTAATCAAATTGATTTTACTCATTATAAGTTGATAGAATACTGACTACCTTGTATCAGAGAGCTTAATTATCTATGCTTATAACTCTGATATATAAGTTGCCAATGTTACTTTTTTTGTGTGCGTGTGTGAGGGAGATCAGCCCTGAGCTAACATCCGTTACCAATCCTCCTCTTTTTGCTAAGGAAGACTGGCCCTGGGCTAACATCCATGCCCATCTTCCTCTACTTTACATGGGACGCCACCACAGCGTGGCTTGACAAGCGGTGTGTTGGTGCACGCCTGGGATCTGAACCTGCGAACCCGGGGCCACTGAAGCGGAGGGCGCGAACTTAACAGCTCCACCACTGGGCCGGCCCCGCCAATGTTACATTTTTGAAGCCCTGTTACAATAAAATCTTGGATTACTCACTAATTACTCTTTCATTTATTTCTGACATAAATTTACAGTGCTAAAAAGCACATATCCATCTTTTTTTTTAACAAGACAACTTCTTGACTCATGATCATTATTGAAAAGATTTAAGTTTTCCACTATGCTTCACATGGCAATGCCTTCAGGAGTTAACTGCTATACATAAAGCTGTTTGAGACAATATGAAATGATCCAGGCTTCACTTCTCAGTTCAGTAGGTCTGCCTGTAATTTGCTAAAATGTGAACATTCAGACTCTGCTAACAGTATAGAAAATATAACACACAGCAAATAGTGTTCAAACCCTTTAACCCATTTATACCATTTATGGAAATTTATCCCAAGGAAATTTATACAACAAAACAAAAAAGCTCTAGGAAGAAAGATGTTTAGATCAGTTTTATCTATTTTAACATCAAAATGTCCAACAATAGGGGAACACAGTGTAAGAGTAGACTACATTAAGGATAATTATGAACAATGTTGGTAGAGATAGAAATGTAAAGAAAACAGAATGCAAAATGATAGGTATACCATGTTGCATCTGTGTAAAAGGTATGTGTAACAGGAATGAAAGAAATAAATGTAAATATTATACTAACTTAAGAGATGAATCTTCCTAAAGAAATACAAGTTATTTTTAAGGAAACAAGAAAAAGGTCAATGATTATTTGTGAGGGATTAGAAGATACTTCATGAACACAGTGAGTTTTCAACAGAGATGAGATGGAGTGAGATGGGAAGAGTGGAGGAGGGAGGACAGGAGCAAAGAAGTAGGAGTTGATAGTGGTTTCACAGGATTCTAGGAGGAATGAGTTTGAGCGAGTTTCAGTAGTCTGCTCTGGACAGAGCAAGATATTTAGTAGGGAGAAAAAGTAGGTAAGCCTGTAAAAATAGGTTAAGGTTCAGATATTACAGTATTTTTGAGGAGTGACAGAATGAGAATGTGCTCTAGAAATGTTACTCTAGCAGTAATTTGTGGGACGGATTGGAAGGTGGAAACATTAGAAGGGAAATCTTCTAAGAGCTACTCGATATGTCTACGTGAAAGGTATGGGAGAACAGTAAGTAGACACCATGAATTTAACCATTTTTGAAAGGTGGTAATGTTAACTATTATATACTTATATCACACTTTAGGAAGAAACACGTAGCTCAAAATACTATTAACTATTTAACATGTTACGATTACATAGAAACCAGAAAATATGGAATCAAGGACAACAAAATTCACATGTTGATAGTTGTCATTTAAGTATTTTACTCAATCTGATCAAGTATTAAATTATATTAGCTATTCAACTATTACACTAGGCTGAATGGACAGAATTTTATAGCAATATTTTATAACATTTTAGAAAAACCTTTCTAACAATGGTAGGAACAGCATATTTTCTGATTACGTTCTTACTACCAACGACTGTAAAACAATGTTTAATTTTAACTAGCCTCACCTTACTTCTTCCACATTATACTCTAAATTATCCAAATGTTTAAGTTCTCTAAACTTGTGCTTTTTCCTTCTGCCCTTGTGCTAAAAACACACGTGATCCCCTATTCCTTTGTATTCACACAGCATCCTTTTCCTTAAAAATACTACACTGTCACTGTATCTCTAGTTACCCATATCTTCTATGAGATCATAAGCTTGATAAAGTCATAGACTGTGTTGTGTTTACAGCATCTAGCAGAGTGTATGGGATATTGAAGATGGCCAGAAATATTTATTGACTGCTTAGTGTAAAAGTTCGAATAAATTTGTGGTCTTCCAAAAAATTTTTCCAGCTGAAAATTCTTTTTTAAAGCCTGAAAGCAGTTCTTAGTTGTTCTATATTGATAATTAAAGGGAAGTTTATTCACAAAGTGAAAAAATAAGTAAAGATTTCATAATTGACATGCAACAAGTATAAAATATTTTAAAGGCAATTTAAGTCTGCATATACTTGTTATATATTTAATATTTAATACATTAATTATACGTTAATATATTAAGAATTAATATATACAACCCCACTACAGGAAAATAAGCACTCACAAATATGAAATATCCTGCTAAAAATATTTGGCTTATTTCCTCCTACATTTATACATTTATCAATATTGGATAAGAACTAGAAAAATAATGCAAAACTCTATCTAGATCAGTCTTTTTATATACGTGTAAAAATACTCAAACGGCAGCGGGAAAGGCAAATTTTAGTTTCATCTGCTACAGAATAAACAATCTAGTTATCACCTATAGAAAATCTCAATTTTATACCTATATCAGGCTCAGCAAACTATAGCTCACAGGGTCAAACCTGCCCCACCACCTGTTTTCGTATATAAAGTTTTTTTTTTTTTAATTTTATTTATTTACTTTCCCCCAAAGCCCCAGTAGATAGTTGTATGTCATAGCTGCACATCCTTCTAGTTGCTGTACGTGGGACACAGCCTCCGCATGGCCGGAGAAGTGGTGCGTCGGTGCGCGCCCGGGATCCGAACCCGGGCCGCCAGCAGCGGAGTGCGAGCGCTTAACCGCTAGGCCATGGGGCCAGCCACCGTATATAAAGTTTTATTAGAATATGGCAACACACAATCATTTACATATTGTCTATGATTACTTTCATACTACAATGTTAGAGATAAGTGGTCCACAAGCCTAAAATATTAACTATCTGGGCCTTTACAGAAAAAGCTTGCTGACCCTTGATCTTTATCATACTTTATTCAAAATGGAACAAAGTGCTATGTAACCTTGCAAGTGTAGTCACTATATAGTTATATTCTGTACAGTTTAGGTCATTGCAAATTGGTTTATTTAATGAAGACAAAATACTAGGGAGTTGGCTTGTAGCAACTGAAGGAACACTATTACAAATGAAGCAGGCAGAAGAAAAGATTTTAAGAAAAATCTGGTTTTAAGCACCACAGTTTTCATACTGACACTAGCACTACAAAGATTTCATCAATATGCAGCTATCAAATTACTCTGAAGAACTATAAAAAGAAACATGCTTTCTAGGAAGTTTATTATGTAAATGACAATTTACTACACTCAAAATAGAAAGTTGGAAGCAGCGATAAATGATCCTTTCCTTGATATGTATACACAGTGAGAAAAATAAATGGTGGAAGCACAACCTAATTTTACACCTCAAGGAACTAGAAAAAGAAAAACAAACTAAGCTCAAAGTTAACAGAAGGAAGGAAATAAAGATCAGAGTAGAAATAAATGAAGCAGAGACTGAAAAGAGAATTGAAAGGATCAATGAAACTAACGGCTGTTTTTTTGAAAACATAAACAAAATAGACAACTCTTTAGCTAGATAGAGCAAGAAAAAAAAGGAGGACTCAAACAAATAAAATTATTATAAATGAAAGAGGAGACATTATAACTGATATCACACAAATACAAAGGATCATAGGCAACTACTATGAGGAACTATACACCAACAAATTGGACAACCTAGAAGAAATGGATAAATTCCTAGAAACATACAACCTACTAAGACTGAATCATGAAGAAATAGATTATGTGAACAGACCAATTAGTAGATTTTATTAGTAATCAAAAACCTCCTAACAAAGAAAAGCCCAGGACCAAATGGCTTCACTGGTGAATACTATCAAACATTTAAAGAAGAATTAATACCAATTCTTTTCAAACTCTTCCAAAAACAGAAGAGAAGGGAACACTTCTAAACTCACTTTACAAAGCCAGCATTACGCTGATACTACAACCAGACAAGGACATTACAAAAGAAAAAAATTGCAGGCCAACAACCCTGATGAACACAGATCCAAAAGTCCTCGATAAAATATTAGCAAACCAAATTCAACAACACATTAAAAGAATCATATACCATGATCAAGTGGAATTTATTGCAGGGATGCAAGGATGGTTTAACATCTGCAAATCAATGTGATACATCACATTAACAAAATGAGAGATAAAAATCATATGATCATCTCAATAGATGCAGCAAAAGCATCTGACAAAATTCAACATCCATTCATGAGAAAAACTCTCAACAAACTGGGCACAGAGGGAATGTACCTGAACATAATAAAGGCCATACGTGACAAGCCACAGCTAACATCACACTCGAGGAAAAGATGAAAGCTTTTCCACTATGATCAGAAATAAGATAAGGATGCCCACTCTTGCCACATTTATTCAATATAGTACTGAAAGTTCTAGCCAGAGCAATTAAGGAAGAAATAAAAGGCACCAAACCAGAAAGGAAGAAATAAACTATCTCTATTTGGAGATGACAGGATATAATATACAGAAAATCCTAAAGACTCGACCAAAAAACTGTTAGAACTAATAAACTAATTCAGTAAAGTTGCAGGATACAAAATCAATATATAAACATCAGTTGTGTTTTGATATACTAACAACGAACTATCAGAAAGAGAAATTAAGAAAACAATCCTATTTACAATTGCATCAAAAAGAAAATACCTGGGAATAAATTTAACCAAGCAGGTAAAAGATCTGTGCAGTGAAAACTATAAGACATCGATGAAAATGAAGAAGACACAAATAAATGGAAAGATATTCCATGCTCATGACTGGAAGAATTAATATTGTTAAAATATGCATACTACCCAAAGCAATCTACAGATTCACTGCAATCCCTATCAAAATTCCAATGGCATTTTCCACAGAAATAGAACATTTCTAAAATTTGTATAGAACTACAAAATAGCCAAATAGCCAAAGCAATGCTCAGAAAGAACAAAAAAGCTGGGGGCATCACACTTCCTGATTTCAAACTATATTACAAAGCTATAGTAATCAAAACAGTATGGTATTGGCATAAAAACAGACACACAGATCAATGGACAGAACACAGACCCCAGAAATAAACCCATGCTGATATGGTCAATTAATTTACAAAAAAGGAGCCAAGAGTATTCAATGGGGAAAGGATAGTCACTTCAACAAACAGTGTTGGGAAAACTGGACAGCCACACGCAAAAGAATGAAAACTGGACCACTATCTTATACCATACACAAAAATCAACATAGAATGGATTAAAGGCTTTTACATAAGACCCGAAAGCATAAAACTCCTAGGAAAAAATCGTACGTGGTATGCTCCTTGACATTGGTCTTGGCAATGAGTTTTTGAATTTGATACCAAAAGCAAAGACAACAAAAACAAAAATAAACAAGTAGAACTAAAACTGAAAAGCTTTTGCAGAGGAAAGGAAACCATCAACAAAATGAAAAGGCAACCTACAGAATGGGAGGAAATATTTGCAACTCATTTATCTGATAAGAGGTGAATATTTAAAAAATAAAAAGAACTCATACAACTCAATAGCAAAAAACCAAACAATCTGATTAATAAATGAGCAGAGGATCTAAATAGGTATTTTTCCAAAGATATACAGATAGCCAACAAGTAGAAAAGGTACTCAACATCACTAATCATCATGAAAACGCAAATCAAAACCATTAAGGAGATATCACCTCATACCTGTTAGAATGGCCATTATCAAAAAGAAATTAAATAGCAAGTGTTGGTGCGGATGTGGAGAAAAGGGAACTCTTGTGCACTGTTGGTGGGAATGTAAATTGGTGCAGCCACTATTGAAAGCAGCATAGAAATTCCTCAAAAAGTTAAAAATAGAACTACCACAGGATCAAGCAATTGCACTTCAGGGTATACATTCAAAGGAAACGAAATCGCTATCTTGAAGAGATATCTGCAATCCCACGTTCACTGCAGCATTATTTACAATAGACAAGACATGGAAATAATCTAAGTTGTTTAGTCCGTTGATAAATAAATGGATAAAGAAAATGTGGTATGTATATATATATACACATATATATATAGATATTATACTACAGTATGATGTATTATACTATGTATTATATTACATATACTATGATACATTATACTATATAACACTATGATATTATTATATAATATTTACTATTATAATATAACTATTTAATATTACACTATGATATATTATGCTATGTATTATAATATCAAATATGTATTCATTATCTTAATATCTGTATCAGGTTCTTGTAAGGGAGGGTTTCAATAACTTTTTTTTAGAATAAGAGGGAATTCATTATGTAGAGTAATGACTATTTCTTCATAAAAAGGAGCAAGTTCTTTCAGAATTAATTATCTGCTATCTTCTCATCCCTCAATGACACACCCATTTCTACCAGTAGGAAAACCTTATAGAAGCTATGTCCTTGGGCTGGCTTGAGATTTGGAATGTGAAGGAGAGAGTACACCACTAGCAAACTTTAATACATTTAATTTTTATGAAAAAATTTTTATTTAGTGAATCTCTTTAAATCAATATTAGTATCAATTATCTACTAAGCAAAATTGGGACCAAAAAAATTGAACAGAAATCACGGATAAAATTTTTCAAAATATTGCTCTAATGTCACACCCAACAACAGCTAGGTATATATTATGCCAACTTCTATAATAAATATTCTCTAAACATTTCCTAAAGATATCACTGACAGTAAAGTCTTCACAGAAACTGAAAATTTGAGTTTTTCTTAGAAAAGTATTTTATAAAACTGTTCAAATGAACTAAAATAAATTTCCATTGCAGCATTACTAAGGATTCTGAATATTACAATCATAGCTACTTTATCAAGAATTCAACTTAGGAATTCATAAACTATGCCAAAAATTCACTGTCAGAAACAGTACTTTCAAACTTATAGAAGCCTAGAGTCTTAAATATAATCCAACTAGATGGTTCAGTGCTATGTAAAAGGCAACCAGCCAATGTATTTTAGCGATCAACATTCAGTAGTGTAACTACTACAGTAATAAGTGAGGTGAAATAACCGTCCCTAACAATAACTGCAATCATTAGCTAATCAAATGAGCACTATAGTTTAAACACTGCTGACTATTAGAGCTGCTAGATGGATAAGTACACATACCCAGTGTAGACCATTTTCAGTAACTGTTTTACTCTTTAGTTTAAAGGCCATGATCTCAAATAACAGATGGTCTGGGATATTTCTGAAAGCAGTGAGTGCAAGTGATGGAAAAGGATACATTAGTTGGAAGGAAGTAGGGGGAGGAAGAAGAAAAATAATTTCCTTGGATATAAAGCTAAGATATTTTGAGACACTCTGGCATCATAAAAAACCAAAATTGAATTGTTAATGTGTATAATTACTGATACTAAGCTGTTAGCAACACATCAAGGCATGTTTGTTGACGATCATCCCAGTTTTAAAGATCTCATAACTTTATTATTTTAATTTGAAGACATGTACATTATCATATATTAGGATAATATTCTGAGTAAAAATATTTTAATAAAGATATTACTTCTGGCATTTATTGTACTGACTGAAGTATATTTTAATAGAAGATATTTAAAATATTTAAAAGATTTTACAAAGGTTATGTTGGTTCCCCACCCCCATCCCACCATTTGGCAAGGAAGTAACAAGGTGATGGTAAAAAGACTGGGAAGATGACAGACGCAGGATGAGAATAGACATTGAGCCAATCTTGTAACAGCTATAGAGCAAAATAAAGGTAAAAGGTAAATTAAACAGACATGAATATGAGGAGGTTTCCTTTGGATTTTAACAAAAACTAGGTAGTTGACAGAGTAAAAAGAGTTGTTATAAAGTTTAGGGAACAGAAAGTTGAAAATTATGTAGCTCTTGAGTTAGGGTCTATTGGTGGGAACAATAAAAGATGAATACACAATTTTAATCTGCACACAAAAGCCTTTTCTGAACATGGTGGCAATACAGTCTCGATCAATTCAATAGGCATTTAATATGCTCTTATTATATGGTAGGTATTATGCTTGGTACTAGGGATATACACATATCCCAACAGAAATCAGATCAAATATAACAATGTCACTTTATATTTAATATGTCCACACAAAAGACAAAAATAAGTAATCTATACTAGAAGTAAATCTATACTACCACCATGCAAAATTTATCAGCTTAACGCATATTCAAAGAATTTAAAATTACCCTAAAGAATGAATACTTTATATATGGACACCATGTCAAAACTATTTAAAAGTTGGAATTTTATGGCTCTTCCAAGAAAGGAAAACCTACTAAGAATTTTGGCTCTAGAAATCAACCACAATAGTATCCCAGCAATATTTGGTCTAATTCCTTTACTCAGAAAAACACCAACAGGTCAGAATACGTGATATTCTGTGACTCTCCAAAGAAAATTCCAAGTAATGTGTACTACAAAGGGTCAGTAATCCACAACTGTGCTTCTTATGCAGGTAATTAAAAATAGCCACAATTACGTAATTCTGTTATTGCTAACTTAGTAGCAGTGACCTAAAATAAAACCAAAATTAGTACATTACTAAAAAGTAACAGATATGAATTCTAAAGTATAAAGCCAAAAGATATTTACATGGGATCCTGAAATGAATCCAAGCACTGAAATAATATTTTTTGATGAAAAGGTACACTTTTTTAACTCCAGATATATTAATATGTGTGTATATATACTACATACATGCACATGCACACATAAACACCCTACTCTAACAGGCAGACACACCCAGACAGCCTACTTACTAACATGAACGTATCAAGTACATACATTTGTGTTAAAAGTATACTTAGGAGAAACATGGATTAGTACTAAAAAGTTTACATTCACAGGCAATAAAATTACATGTGAAAAAACCATGGGAAATAATACAACATAAATTACTAATTAGGCGCTATATTCATTACTTGATGTTCAGGTGTGAAGATTCTTTGTTAGAACAGAGCTTAGAAAGCAAGGCTAGCGTAAGTTGACAGAGGGCAGGGGAGAAAAAGATGGTTTAGATCAAGTAGACAAGAGGGTACCACTTTCCATCTTTCCATCTGACTCTTCTAAAATTGTATAACTATACCCTTCAGTTTATATATATAAGCCACTCAAACTTTCAGTGAAAATTTTTAAAGACAATCTTCATCTAAAAGAAAACAATTCTAGTGCTAGATACTACATTCTAACAAACTCTCTTACATAAACAAGTAATTCTGAAAAGATGCATTCAAGTTAAATAATAAAGACTATCTATTAATTAAAGCTGAAGTCAATTAATTTTTCGTAGGTCTGACTGCCATAATTTAAAATCTGAAAGCTTCACTAAAAGAGTACAAATATTAGTGATTCAGAGGCAATATTTTTTCATTCTTGAAAGACAAAACCAAATAAATTAACAGTGAAAAAGTAAACTTTTGATGAAGATCAAGTAGGAGTAAAAAAATTAGTCACGACAAGTCACTTCGTTGAATAAAGAGTTCTGAGTAGTGATACTATGTTTTCAGTGAACTTTTTTTGACAGACAAGGTACAACAGCATTTACAAAAACAATAAGCATTATAACTTCTATATCTCCTAATACACTGCTGTACTATACAACTTGCTGTGATGATGCAAATGTTCTGCTTTAATAAGGTAGCACTTGTTACACGTAGCTATTGAGGATTTGAATTTTAAATATTATTTAGTTTAATTTAAATAGCCTGAAGAGGTCAGTGACTATCATATTGGACAGCACAATTCTAGAGTTTCATATATTTGTTTATAAGTAAATATAAATCTAAGTTCTTAATGAACCTCCTTCACAGAATGAGAACTTAAAAATCAAACTTTCACCTCTATTGCCTTAAAAAATATATCTCAATCTATATTGTATGGGCTAAATAAGTCTTGCTACACAGCAATATCCAACTATATACATATTAATAGTAGTATACAAAGGAACACAAAATTATATTTTCTGCACAAATGGCCACTGTATTTTCAGCACTTAAGACTTTTCCCCCCTGGAAATACTAATCAAGTAATGAGAGAATTAAACTCAGCAACCACGCCAAAAAAAAATAACACCAAAAAACCTCACAAACTAATGATTTAACCCAATTTAAGAGGTAGATATCATTCCCTATTACTTTCCCACAGAAAAGGGCAAAACTATATATTTTTAAAAATATTTGTAACTAACCACCTCCCCCACAAAAAGGGGAAATAACCTTTTATATAACTTTCTAAACTATACAAATTCAAACTATTTATTAATAATTAACTTAGAGATAGGTCTGTAAGAAAACAGTATTATGAGACACGTAAAAGAATTTATAATATTGATTTTTGCATACACATATAGCTTTACTGAGATGTTATAAATTAAAATTCAGTCAGTCACCTCACTATAAAATGGAATATCTCTACAGTCAAAATAACTTTTTAGAAAGTTGTTAAATACATCCATTCTCATCATTCAATTGATTAACAAGCAACTTTCAAAAATACTTGAAATAACTAAATAGCAAAAGAATTTATCTCTGTGTATTGAATAGCAAAAATCACTACTGTGAGTAGTTCAAGCAGGGGTGAGAGAAAACTTTCACTGAGAACTTATCTATATTACTGAAAACAATTCACTACTGTTTTATATAAATGTTATATTTTCATGTAGTAGTGTTTCAATTTTGTAAATTTCCATTTTTTTATCCTTAGTAACCCTAACATCTAAAAGAAAATTGATTAGAATACAAATGACATCAGTATAAGTATTCTTACCTTTATTTGACTTTGATGGTTTATTCTTGATAGGTTTAAGGGAACTTCTTGATTTATCCTCTCTATCCTTAATAAGTTTCTGAACATCATCCAAAGACAGTTTTTGCAGGACAACTACAGGCTTAGCTCCTTTATTTAGATCTTCAACTAATCCCATTTTTTCTACTTTGTCTTTCTGCTCTCCTTTCATTTCCATTTTCTTTGTCTCCTGAGTAATATTGCCATCTTTATCCCTCTTGATTTTTGGAATGACAAAATTTTTCAATGCACCAGACCTGCCCCCCAACAAATAACTTGGAAATTCTGCCTTATTATCAAGGTGCGCTTTATTACTGTCTACTTTACTCCTGTTACCCTCTGTCCTTTTGTCATCTTTACTATTTGGTGATTTAAAACCAGGCTTATCAGGTCTTGATTTATTAGGATCACCTGGTTTAACACGAGGACTGTCAGGCCTTGATTTTTGCTCCCCGGAAGATGGTCTTTCCCTTGAGTCCCCTGATTCATGTCTGTGTTTTCTTTCTAGTTTATCAGGTTTTGAACCATCAGATTTAATGCCATGTTCATTTCTACTAGAGGATCTCAATGTTTCTGGTCTTCGAACCCTAGACTGATCCCCCCGATGTCGTTCTGATTCACTCCTGTCATCTGATTTTTGTTTACTATCATGGTCACGTCTTAGGGACTCAGAAATAGATCGCCCATCAGGTCTCTGCTTTAAGGCTTCAGCTCGTTCTGATTTTAACCGAGGTGAATCAGACTTAATATCCTGTTTATGTTTAGACACTTCAGGTTTTTTCTCTGTTGATGGCTTTCCAGAATCCCTCCTATTTTCATGCCTATGTTTTGGTGTTTCAGGCCGACCTTCATTTTTTTGCTTTGGAGTTTCAGGTCGGCCCTCACCTTTCTGCTTTGGAGTCTCAGGCCGTCCATCGCCCTTTTGTTTTGGGGTTTCAGGACGCCCATCACTCTTTTGTTTTGGAGTTTCAGGCCGGCTTTCACCCTTTTGCTGCTTTGGGGTTTCAGGTCTTGACTTTGTTGTTTCTGATCTGCCATTATTTTGTTTGTTGTCATTTGGTTTTGTGTCAGACAGTCTATTTTCACTCTGTTTAGGCTCGGCTGTGGTGTTCTCAATTTGTTTGGATTCGGTAGTTCTGCTCTCATTCTGCTTAGGTTCTTCTGTTTGTGTCTCAACTTTAGTTTCTACCTTACTTTCACTTGACTTTGTCTCCACCAATCTGTTTTCATTTGGTTTAGATTCTGCCAATTTACTTTCATTTTGTTTCATTTCACTCTTTGAAAGCTCAGGATCAGACTTTTTTTTAGGAGTCTCAGGATGGTTTTCTGGTGTAGATTTAAGATTTCCAATGATATCTTCCTGAAGAACAGAAATAGGTGCATCATTACACTGTTTGATTTCTTCAGGCTTTTTTATGGAGTCTGAATCCTGAGTTATAGAAGCCTGAGAGTCCACTCTTCCTGCCTGATGAAGATCAATGCTAACCATTAATGCTGGCCTTGACCCATTTCCCGTAGAACCCGTCTCCTGAGAAGCTGGTCTATTACCTCCTGTAGCACCCCCAGCCTCCTGTGGGTAAGAATCTTGTTTTCTTTTTTTCAAAGGCTTATCTGAAATTTAAAGATAAATATTCATATCAGTAATAGACATATATTCTTATCTTATTAAAAACCATATGGACTTTGACTATTTTTTAAGTCACAATGTTTTTTTAAATGTGGTGAATGCAAATGTCAATATGCATATATAAAACAGTAGGCATGAATGACATAATACTTCTAAACCAAGGAGACAGTCACGCTTGCTGTACCTCAATAAATATTAGTGACTATAGTAAAAAGAATTTAACAGCATACTTGTAGAGTATATACATAAGCCAAGAATATAAAATAAATAGAACTTATAATACACTTAATACAAACATATATTTATGTTTGTATATGTTAAAGATAAACCAGATTCTTATATAAGAATAAAGCAACCAGTTATAAATTATATATTCTTATTTAAGATCATTTTAACCATTAACCAAAAACTATACAGAACCTCAAATCTGCCAACATACTAAATTGGAAACAGAGGCTTTTACTACACGTAAGAAAAGTATGGAAAAGAATAAAACTCAAAAGAAAATGAAATCGTGCTACTGAAAAAGAGGTAAACGAGGAGAGTAAGACAAAAAAATGAATTTAAAATAGTTTGTCGTTAACCTTTGATCCAGGACTCAAATTCTTCAAAGTGTCAACAGCACAAATGGAATTTAAAAGCTAACACACAGTCAGAAGTATATTTAAAATAAGAAAACACATGTATTATAAATATAAAAATGAGAAGCATATAAAGATTTTTTTAGATAAATCCTTTCTTAACAACTTCCACTGAAGAAAAATGCTTTGGCTCTTCAACATAAAGTTCTAGGGGTCTATATATTGGCCTCAGTAAGAAATAATTTACAGTATTCTGAAATGTAAAGACAAAAGTACACACAAACACAAATCCACCACCACAATAAAATGTCAAGGTATTTTTAACAGCCATGTATTTCTGTGCATGATTCCACTTGACTCAAGAGGCTGCTAGGTCATTTTCTATAAACTGAATTTCCAGTTAGTTCTCAGGAATAGTTACATTATAGTACCTTGAAGTTTTGCCTACTTTAATATTTACTTGCTGAATTATCTGGCTATGATTTAAAAGTCATTTTTAATCATTTTTACAGGAGAACCTCCAGATTCTCTTGTAAAAATCATTAATGAGGTATAATATCATTTAAGGAAAACAGTATCACAAGATTAAAAGTCATACTGACCACTAAAAAACAGCCTCTTATAGTTAGGAAACAAAGTTCTGAAAAAAAATTTTTAATGGTAATGCTGCTTTTATATACCAGAGTTACATCATTTTGTTTTCAAAGTGGGAAACAGTTCACTCAAGCTTAAAATCTAATCAATTACTAAAATTTACTTCAGATATTTGCCAGTAATTTTTTTATAGAACTAAGTCATTCTGTATCTTCAGTTATTCAGAAGTCTAATCTAATGATCACATATGCTCCATTTGTAAAACAACCACAAGATAATAATAATAAAGTATATTATCATTAGACTGTTTTCCCTAGTTAAAACTAACCTGGTAAGAACTTAATATGAAGCATTCTGCATCAATACCTAGGAAAAAAATCACTCAGAAAAAAAAAAAAAATCACTGAATTTATGTTTACAGAATTTTATTTTTGAATGTTCTGCCACACAAAATAATCTTTATATCTTGCCATAGAGCACATGAAATAATTATTACCTCATAAATAAGATGCTTTATCACCTTATACTTATCCCTTAAACCTTTATGACAAGAATCTAGAGATTTAAATAGTATAATCTAATCCAAGATTTTTATATTTTTCAATGAAATTATGCTTTGAGAAAGTCATTAAATGGTAACCTAAGCACACTTAAGAACTACAATGACATAGATGTCAGGCACCTGAAGATTTCTCTTAAGAAATCGTGGCTCATACTTTTATCAATATGAGCAATCTGTCTTTCAGAAAAACATTAAAATATCTTGAAGGCTCAATTTTAAAGGATTACAAAATACTTAAGAGTTTATAGATCATTAACTTCATTCCAATTTATCTTTCATGGTTAAAATGTAAATTTAGCCAACAGTTTAATTTCAAAGAAATTTTCATGTTTGATTTAGTTATCTTAAACTACAGATGCAATGATTTATAATAAAAACGTATGAAAGCACATGTACATGAGTAATATTTTAAGATTAGGAAAGATCTTAATAATTTTTTCCACTATGCATAAAATATTGCTAAATACAAAGTTTTAATTTTTCAACTATTGAAAAGTACTTCACCTCTTCTGTAAAACTCGGAAAAATTCCATTACTGCTACAAGGATTCTTGGACATGTTAAGAGCACGTAGGTTCTGATTCACTTGATCTGATTCAGTTCCACCATGAACTTATTCCTATAAAGTGGTTCTGAATCTGCACAGGTCACTTCTGTCTATTGACTTGTTATCAGTCTTCATTACATCGTAACTTTCACCTAATGGTGGAAAGCCATCTCTATGAAGAATAATTTTAAAATCTGGGACACTGATTACCTTTAAGCCCTCTTTAGCATTGGGAACCATAAGATTAGCTATCAGAATGCACATATTCCTGAAGAAAATACATACAAAAAGATATAATTTCAAAACCAACAATACTTATAATCCAGATGCTGATATTCTGAAAATAAAATCCAGCCTTTAGAGACATTCTGAACTCGATTATGCTTATAAGAAATAAACTATATCACCTGCTTAAATTTACTACAAGTGATAACTGAAAACACTTAGCAAAAAGCACAACAATTGTATACACAGTAGCCAATTATGAAAAAAGAAAACATCCTGTCCCTAAACCACAGTACAGGCTAAGTGGTTAATTGTCCTATTCCTCTCCAAAATCCCAGTCTCTTATTCCAAATGACAGGTAATAATTTACTTCTTATAAAGGTTACAGTGTAAGAATACTGTACATTATTAAAAAAAATTAGTGAAGCTAGGCCATTCCTTATACTTGCTAACATGGAAAGTGGACCGTGGGAAAAGATGAAATAGGTGAAGATGAACAAAGACACCCCCTCTTTGACAAAAGAAAGCAGGAATTTTCAGCACATGAACAAGATATTAATGTCTATAATAGGTCATCCCAGAAGCAAAGATAAATAGCCTTTTAAAATTAATTTATGTAATTACAGATGTTAAAAGTATGAGCAAAAGATTGAGAAAAAGGTCCTTTAGGAATATTATAAAATATTAGGTTACAGAGAGTTAACCTATCAGTGTATATAAAACTATCCAAAGAAGGGAGAACAGGCCAAAGGGACATAAATATCTAGCAGCCAGAAAAGTGTCTTCTATTGTGGAACAGAGGTACATAGGTTCTACCACAGCCTAGGTAAAATACTTCTTAAAAGTACTCTAATTCCTTTTCTTAAATTTCATAATTATTAAACAACCATGTCTGCTGAACTTTCTAATCTTATTTACAAAGTATAGCTTTTTGATTTCTGGTCTATTGAAGGGAATGCTTCTCTCACAACAAATGAATATAATGGGAAACAAGCTCAGACCCTAGAGCAGAGCTCTCAGTAAAACCATGTAGACCAGACAAGTAGTCTTGTTTGCTCCTTACCACCACCAACACAATAGTTATAAAAAAGTTCTCAGTGCCAAGCCTTAGAATACAGTAAATATCAATTTTATAATTTAGTCCTAAAGATGTAGTGGTAACCAGCAATAAATTCATTTCAAATAATTTTTCATCTCTCAAGGGCTGACTGTGAAACTACCACGTCAGAAAATTTTGCTTTTATTTATGACCTCACCTATAATCTTGGAGCAATACAGCAAACATTTAATCTTTCCAAAATCTCAAGATAACTGCTTATATATAAAACACTATCCCATCACACAATGCAGAAACTGAATACAAAATGACAAGGTTCAAATCAAAGGTGTTAGATGGCACCTAAATTCCAAGTTTTCAAATAAAACTTTGAAATAATGGGAACATGGCTTTCAGAAAACAAGTAGGAAATGATAGCACTAATGAGGTCAGCAAAATCAACATGATAAATTTGGGAAAATACACATATTAAACCATCTAAATCAAACTAAAAATCAGATAGCTCCAGTGAACATTTTTTCCTCTAACCCTTATAGCACCAGAAACCTCTGTAAGTCAACTCTGCTCATTCAATTTTTCAATTACTTTTGCTATAGCCACACCATCACAGATTAGAGAGAAAAATGATTAGATAATTAAAAGTAAAAAACATATCACAAGTTTCTGAAATAACAGTACGCTGTTTGTTGATTTTGTTTTACTCTCTCAAAGAAAAGTTAGTAGTCTAAAACAAATTTGCTAGTGTGCAATTAGCCCTATTTACTACCCCTATTTTCATTCAGTTTTGAAAAGTAAAAACTCTGGTTTCAACAAATATGCTACAATAAAATTTCAGGAAAGTAAAAAAAAAAATTCACCTTTCCTCTGTCCTACTAACAATTAAAAAAATCATTTAAAAAATTACATTCCTTTTTAAGAACACAATTTTCCAAAACGCAGATTAAAATGTCATGCAAAAATTCAGTTCTCAAGGCAACTAAAATTTCTTGGTCAAGAAATTACAATTTTAGGTTTCTTGCAAAACTGTCACAGGATTCAGGAGTTTGGGGTTGGTTAATATTATCAAGAGAAGCTGAATAATACTGCTCTCTTCATTTGTTTTTTTTTAAGAGGTTAGAGGAGTAGATATATTTTGGAACCCATATAATTATTTATTTCCTGAATGCCACACTATTAAGCAAAGAGAAAAAAAAACACCACCACTTTATTTCATCCTTAATATTGATTTACTAGTTTAAAAAACCACAAAACCCAGCTCCCTAGCTAATAAAACGAAGACTACTAGCAATCTCTTTAATTTGCATCTATTGGTGATTTATGCACTACGCAAACACTGTAGTACAAGAATTACTAAATACAGTCTATTTTTTCAATAACGTTAAAAAGAGCCATCATGATAGGAAAGATAACATGAATCTTCAGCATGTTTCTTAGCGTAGGAACACAACTATCTAGAAATGATCCTGTAACATATGAATAAGATCATATATAAAAATGAGCCCAACAGAAAGAAGTTTAGTCTTATAATTATTAAAAAGGAAATATGAGAACTGTAAACCAATCTAGAATATTTAACTATAAAATTAAATCATAAGGTATGATTTGATTTGGATAGTGAAATGTGTATATGTATCTGTAAAGACATCAAATTCATAAATTACTAATTTCACTCACTGATTCATCAGTCTCACTTAAAATTTTCAAGAGATTTTGTACACAGTTTTCACCCCAAATAATCAAGAACTTAATAGGGACTTAGTTTTATTTGCTTATAATATCATATAAAGCATGAAAAAAGCCCATAAACTCATGGAACAAGTGTCTTGAAACTCTATCCTAATATACTAGCCAGACAAAAGGGAACACAACTGTATTCACCCATAAAAGATCCTTGATCCTCAAGGTTTGCTATTTAGTATTAACTTAAAATTTTTTCCATAATTTTTTTACTAAAAAAAAAAAAAATCACATTATTAAGAAGCAGTAGGATTAGAAACCAAGTGAAAAATCTAATTGCATTCATAAGCATACACACAAACTTTTCTTAAATACTAATTCAAAATAATTCTGTAGCAGTTAATTTTGTCTTGGCAGAAAAAAGGTGAGGATGCAAAACTACATTAACACAACTTGTAGAAAATGCATGTGATACAGAAATTTTCGCTAATGTTCGTTTTAACAGATAAGCTCAGATAAAATCGCTTGGTACATACCAGGTGATAAACTTGTGATACAGAATTACCAAATCTCAGATAGTTGTTTCAGATAAAAAATGAAATTAAGAATTTAACTTCTGAGATATGAGCATTAGTAATAAAACTATAATTGAGGACAAAGAATTATGAGAAAAAAGAGTAACTTAAAAAAACTTTTTTGACATTATAATTACATACTTTCCCAGAGTATCAAGTGGTAGTAAAGAGATTATTTTACCTTTATCTTGAACTTCTTTTGAAAAGCGCTCTCTTTCAATAGCTGATTCTCTCTCTATTCGCTCAATTTCAGCCAATGCATCCAATTCCACTTCATCATATATAGGTCCCTGTTGTGATACCTGTTGCTGATTCTGCACCACAGAAGTCTGGGGCTGTTTTGTAGCAAGTGAAGTGTTCTGTTGTAAAACAGGCACTTGATTTGCTGGAAGGAATGCTGTTTGTTCTTGCTGCGACAAACACTGAGCAGCATTTAGTGGGCGGTTTACATCCTGTGGAGTAATGGGTGTTTTTGAAGTCTGTCCTGGGTACTGCACATTAAAAGGAATATCATTTTCTGAAACATTGCTATTTTCCATACC
Organism: Ceratotherium simum simum; assembly: GCF_057802395.1. Classification (NCBI taxonomy): domain Eukaryota; kingdom Metazoa; phylum Chordata; class Mammalia; order Perissodactyla; family Rhinocerotidae; genus Ceratotherium; species Ceratotherium simum. The sequence goes on along the minus strand of NC_141917.1, from coordinate 30,372,006 downwards.
AGAAAGCATATCCTCTTGCTGGTCCATGTCTGAAGACCTTACACGAGAAAGTCTTAATGTAAGTTTAGTAGAGTCCTTGGATGGAGAACTAATGATATCATACATTGCAGCTTTCTCACTCTGGTCTTTTTCATCCTTGCCTACTTTCATTTTCTTTTGTTTCTTTTGTTTTCTTTCTGGAGAATCTAGCAAGATGTCTGGTGGAACCTCTCGAGGTGATGAACAAGGTAGAGACTGAGATTGTAGGATTAAAGGTGGTCTTGATCCTAGGAAAACAATTCAACAAGAATGAACCGTTGTGCTAGTTTTACCTTTTCTTACACTCTTAGAGAAATATTAAGTAAGTGACAATATCATAATGCTAGAAAAAATATTAAGAAATTATCTAATCTAAGCTACTTATTTATAAAATACAAAAAGAAAGCCTCAAGACTTGTCCCCTAGGGTTGTTTTTTTTTTGTTTTTTTTTGTTTTTTTTTGTTTTTTTTTTTTTTGCTGAGGAAGAGTTGCCCTGAGCTAACATCTGTTGCCAATCTTCCTCTTTTTGCTTGAGGAAGATTCGCCCTGAGCTAACATCCATGCCAATATTCCTCTATTTTGTATGTGGGTCACCGCCACAGCATGGCTGCCAAAGAGGAGTGTAGGTCCACACCCAGGAACTGAATGCAGGATGCTGAAGCAGAGCATGCCAAACTTGACCACTATGCCACACAGGCAGCCCATCCCTAGAGTTTTTCATCTTGCTGGTAGATGATCCTAGTTTGAATTGAAGTATGAGTATTCCATCTTTAGACTAGTATTATATGTGTGTCTATAAAATATAAATACTTAGCTTGAAAATGGCAAAAGAACTCATTGTTTCTAAAGATGATACAACATAAATATTTTAGGCATGATGATCTCTATTCTTTGATTGATTATCTGGGGAAACTGACATATCTAAAGTAAGAATAAGCCTGTCAAATTACAGAAAAATAACAAATTAATCCTAGAGACCACACTCACATGAATACTTACTGGTCTAAGAAAAAGAAAGTGGAGAAAAATTACAAATATTAGATTCTTCATTTACTTCACAAACTTAGGGTAAAGTACTGATTTATATATTTACATTGTCTTCTCTTTCTCCCTCCACTTAACATCATTTACATACTCTCTTCGGTTTGCTAATCCTCCTTTTATTAGAAAAATATACAAGTCAAGCAAATTTCAAGGCTCAAAAAAGTATCTTCAGCCTAGATCCCATTAAATTAACCAATGCTATATGATACAAGAAAGTGTTAAAATACGCTAATCAAATGGAAAAATTCTCGTAGTTAACAAAGCTATTAAATGAGGGAAAATAGCATCAATATGCTTCAGAAATAAAAGGATAATTGTATCTGAATAATGTATGCAACGCACTTCTTGCCATTAGACTATTTATAAAGTTTACAAACCCATGGGAAATTATAAAAATCAGTCAAGATGAAATTGCTTTATAGAAAGAACTTACGCCTAGACTTGTCTTAAATTAAGGTTTCAGTGTTTAAAAAAAAAAAAATATATATATATGTGATTTTCCCATGATACATAAATCTGTACTTTCAGTTAGCAATGTTAATATATTTAAAGTATGATATATAAAAAAATAACTTTTTAGAGAACACATCGATAGGATAAAATAAATTGCTATTGGAGCAATTTACTACAAACGTTAAAATCTGAAGTTATATCAATAGATTGTATTTTTAGATGAAGCTTATATAGGACATTAAAAAGAAATGAAACTAACATTTCTGGACCATTTATTTTGTGCCAGTGCTTGTGCAACGTGCTTTGCACATCAATTAATTTAATTAATTTACAACAATCTTGATGAGTATTATTGCTATTTTGCAGAAAGGAACATGAAGCTTACAGAGGTTAAGAACTTTGCCCAAGGCTATATAGCTAGCAAACCTGAAAAATTTAAACCCAGATTCGTCTAACATCTAAATTATACTATATATACTATAATACATATGTATTTAAAATTTATGTAGCAAATTATATATACTTTAGAACAAACTTCAAATTCCAACAATTCACCTAAAAATCAAATTAGACTAACTGGTGATATATTCAACCTTTAAAACTAGCTGGAAAACAACTTCATGAACAGAAGTAGAGGCTTCTGATGAATACAGTCATATGCTGCAGAAAGACATTTCAGTCAATGACAAACCACATATACAAAGGTGATCCCATGAGATGAGTACCATATAGCCTAGATATGTAGTAGGCTATACTATCTAGGTTTGTGTAACTACACTCTGTGACGTTCACACAACGATGAAATCACCCAGTGACGCAATTCTCAGAACATATTCCCGTCATTAAGTGATGCATGACTGTGAGGCTGAGGTTATTTGTTCTCAAGTTTTCTCTTTCTATCTAAAGTTATCTATCCATCCACCCATCCCACCAAGCTCAAGAATTAGAGGAAAAATGGGCTGGTTATCTAGATCAACCAGCTATCTCACTGTTATTTCTTCTTGGCAGTCTGAATAACTTCTCACCCTGACAATACTTGTGAGATATGTACCTCACTTCAACACCTAACCTACAAAATAGAGTTACCCTGGAAGTGGCTTACTCTTTCAGAAGCTGGGTTATTTTTATCCCTGAATATTCACAGAATTATAGAATTAGAATGGTTCATAAAAGATCAACTTTCATTTCATGAAGAATGTCTCTGATCAAACAGTCAGAACACAATCTGTGAAAAAAATATCTTTACAATAAAAGGCAGACCAGTCCATGTGTCAGATGGCTATAATTAGAAATTCTCATGGATAGAGAAAATTTATTATCAGCTTATATTACAATTAATTAAAAGCTAATTCTTTAAAGTGGAGTATAATATTCTCTTGCAACAAACTCTGATAATTCAAATTATCAGACTTTAATTTTAAGTATTTTAAAAAATAGCCCAAACTTGGACTTAAATTCATAGTTTTGTGAATCTATTATACATAGAAGGCCACACAAGGTTCTTTGGGAATTTGAAGAGGAAACAGAATAAAATTCATGTCCATAAGATAGTAAAGGATAGGGCCGGCCCTGCGGCTTAGCGGTTGGGCGCGCGCGCTCCGCTGCTGGCGGCCCGGGTTGGGATCCCGGGTGTGCGCCGGCGCACCACTTCTCCGGCCATGCTGAGGCCGCGTCCCACATGTAGCAGCTGGAAGGATGTGCGGCTATGACATACAACTATCTACTGGGGCTTTGGGGGAAAAATAAATAAATAAATTAAAAAAAAAAAAAAAAAAGATAGTACAGGATAAGTTATTAGAAAAAATATAAACTAACAGTTTGAGGAAATTAGGGGAAGGTCAACGGAAGATGACCCATTTAACTAGAACTTAAAGAATAGACAGGATTTTAATAAGCACAAATGAAAGTAGATGTAAGAGATTTAGGGAGGTGATATACAACAGGCCAGATTTTGATAAATGACTACATAAGAAGTGAGAGAAGACTAAGATGATTTAGGACTGGAATAGCATCAAGAGAAATAGGAATGGCAGAAAGAACAGTGAGAACATTTTGAACATGAATTTGAAATACCAGCTAGATATAAGGAAGTTTTGTCTGGAAACGAAAAATTATAATTTGGGAGACAGGACTGGAGTTAAAGATACTTATTTGGGAGTCTTGTTCACAAAAGCAATCAATGCTGTTACCAAAACTGAGTAAAACAGCCAAGGAAAAAAGTACAGTGGAAGATAAAAAGTCTAATGATAGAAATATTAAGAAATGAGAGAGCAAGGAGAAGAGCTAATGAAGAAAAAAAATCAATGAAAGAAGTAGGAGGAAAACAAGTGGACTCAATATAAAATAAGATTTTTTGAGGGAGTGGAGGATAGGGAAAGCTGATCAATAATTTCAAATGTTTCAGAGAGGTTAAGAAGGTTGTAGTTTGAAAAAACCATTGGATTTATCAGTGAGAAAGATATTATATACATCTGAAAATACTATCAATAGTTTACAGGAATAAGCACAGGTTTTTTCCCACAATAAATGAAAAATAATAGAGAATAGTTTTTGGTATCCACAATAAGAATTCTGAGTTCTTTACTCAACTTGAAATATGAAATGCTGAAGGATATTTTAGTTAAAATAATACCTTTAGGAGTTCCATCACTTCCAGCAGGGGAGCATACTGGCTGCGGAGACCTCAAGGGGAAAGATGCAGCATTCCTCATTGTTGAAGAATCTCCATCCTAAGAATAGAGTATAAAATTTATATTTTGAAGGAAAGGGGAGGCTTTATAGAAATCTTTAAGAGAACCAATAAAAGACATAAATTACTGACAGGTAAAGTGTTGGTATTCAAAAGCATAATTCTTCTGCACTTTCCTGTTTTCTTCATGGTATATCATAGAAGAATTGAAATTGTATCCAAAAGAATCAACAGCCTAAGCATGGCAATGAATAAGAAAATTGGTATTACTAGTATGCTCCATTTTTGTTTGCCATTTTCTACCAAAGGAGCTGTGAACACACTACCAGACTGTAAATGTTATGAGGGCAGAGTCCAACATCATCTCTGTTATCCCTAGATACATGTAACTTATGTGATAATACTACTAAACCATTAACAAGACAAATTTTCACTATGTGGACTATTTTAATAACATCGAAGCAACATTAAATTTCAGGGAAAAAAGTTTTTCACAAGTCTTAGAGAGGGTAAAAGAGCTGAGTATTAATAAATACAGGTTCATTATTAATAAGACAACATTTTTGTGTGAGCAAGTATTTAAAAATGAAATTATATTTCATTAAGAATGTAAACCTCTAGAGCAGGGGTTGGCAAACTTTTTCCATAAAGCAATAGATAATAAATATTTTAGGCTTTGTGGGCCACACACAGTTTCTGTCACATAATGTTCTTTGTTGTTGTTGTTTTAAAACTCTTTAAAAATGTAAAAACCATTCTTAGTTTGTGGGTCAGACTACTATGGTCACTTTACCAACCCCGCTCTAGACTAAGCTCTGTGGGTACAGGAACCACATTGTTCATAGCTAGATTCTCAGACTTAGTATAATCCTTGACATACAATAGATATCCTTTAAATCGTGGAACTGAAATACTAGGTTATGACACAAGTATTAGAACTATTTTATTACCTTAATGATAACTAACATATTACATACGTCACTACTTAGCCTGTGCACCATGTGTAGGTAGTCGTCACTTGAGCCATGTCTAGGATTATCAGCATGATGATTAGCTGAATTGCCAGACAACGGACCAGAAACTTTATTATCATGTATGTTTCTCAAACCACCTGCAACAATGGGACTTGATACCGATGCTGAAATTAATAAGAATAATAATAAAAAAAGCTTTATAAAAATAAACTGTTAAAATTCTTGGAAGACAATAATTGTTTACAAGTATTTTAAACATACAGAAATTAGAGAGAATAATATAACAAGCACTCATGTACTAACTATCCAGAGCTTGATCAAATCTTAACACTGTGTCACATGTCATTTAGACCTATTTTTGAAAAGAAGTAAAAAAGAAGTAAAACATTAGACATGGTTGAACCTCCCCATATTTCTGCATATTCCGCTCCTCCATCCCCCGCCCCTTACTCCCTAAAAGTAACTGCCATATTGAATTTAGAGTTCACTCTACCTACATCTTTGTACCTTTGCTACAAGGAAATATATTCCTAAATAATAACATAGCACTGTTTGGCATATTATAACTTTATGTAAATGGTATATGATTTATATGTATATATCCTTCTATAACTTGCTTTTCAGTTCAACATTACATTGAAATTTCTCCACTTATATATATGTAGTTTTAAATCTATTTATTTTAAATAAATAATTAGATATATTTTGCTGTATAACGTACACAATTTATCCATTCTATATTATTTAGATGGCTTCAATATTTTTGCTGTCATAAACAATGCTATAATGTATATTCTTGTACACAACTTTTTTTTTTGTGAGCCCTGAGCTAACATCCTGCCTATCTTCCTCTACTTTATATGGGACGCTGCAACAGCATGGCTTGACAAGTGGTGTGTTGGCGCGTGCGCGGGATCTGAACTTGCGAACCCCGGGCCGCCAAAGTGGAGCACGCACACTTAACCGCTACGCCACGGGGCCGGCCCCTGTACACAACTTTTTTACAAATGTGTCTAGGTGTGAAACTGCTGGATACATCCACTTTTAACCTTTACTAAATATTAACAAATAGCTTTCCAAATTACTTATGTCCATTTGTACTCCACTAGTAGTGCGAGTTCCCACTGCTCTACTTCCTTGCCAACAATTTTTGTCAAGCTAAGGATGGGAAGATTGTCACTTTAATTTCTATTTCCTTGATTAATAGTGAAGCCAAGCATTTTTTCATGCATATTGGCCATTCAGATTCCCTCCTGAACACAAAATCATAAAAAGATAGTCTCTTATATTTTCTTTTAAAAGTTTTACTTAGGTCTTAATCCATGTAAAATTAATTTTCATGTGTATTGTGAGATAGGAATCCAATTTTATTTTTCCCTATGGATAACTAATTGTCTCAGCACCATTTATTAAAGAAACCATTCTTTCCCCATTGAGATATAATACCATATGTATCAAGTTTCCACTTGTTCATGGGTATGTTCCCAGGCTCTTTCTCAAATTCCACTTCACCATGTTCTACTCATCCATGCCTGCACCAATATTACAATAAGTCTTAATTCCTGTTAGATCGAGCTTCTACATCTCATTCCATTTCAAAATCATCTTGCCTATTCTTGGACTTTTATTCTTCCATATGAATTTTTAGAAGCAGCATAAGTTGCATAAAAACTCTGCTTGGGATTTTTATTCATATTGTATTTAATTTATAGATTTGGAGAAAATTCCAATCTTTACCCTATTGAGTCTTTCCATTTATGAAGATGGCATAAGTCTTCATTTTCTTAGATTTTCTTTTATCTCTTTCAAAAGTTTTATAATTTTCTCCACAAAGGTCTTCTACATTGTTAAATTTATTCCTAGGTATCTTATGGTTTTCCTTGAAATTTTTAATGTTATTTAAAAAGATTATACTCATAATTGCTTCTTTTAGGTGTATAAAAATGCAATTAATTTCATTATAACGATCTTGTAACTGTGTGGAATGTTTTCATTAATTCTATTACCTTGTCTGCATCTTCCCTTAGATTTTCTATGAAAACAATCATATCACGTGAAAATGACACTTTTTGTTTCTTCCTTTTCAATAATCACATATATATTTTACGCCTATCTTCCTGTATTGACTAAGACACCCACTACTACACTAAATAAAAGCGGTGATTACAGGCATTCATGTCCTATCCTTGATTTCAAGTGGAATGTTTCTAAATTTTCACTACTAGGTGATAGCCTTTATCAGGATAAAGCTGCACCAGTCTACTCTCATTCAGTGAATCATTTATCAATCATGAATGGAAGCTGAATTATTTATTTGTTTGTTTATTTATTTTTGGTGAGGAAGATCAGCCCTGAGCTAACATCCATGCCAATCCTCCTTTTTGTGCCGAGGAAGACTGGCCCTGGGCTAACAACTGTGCCCATCTTCCTCCACTTTATATGGGACGCCGCCATAGCACGGCCTGACAAGCGGTGCATGGGTGCGTGCCTGGGATTTGAAGCTGGGCTGCCAGCAGCAGAGCACTCGCACTTAACTGCTAAACCACAGGACCGGCCCCGAAGCTGAATTTTTCTGAATGCTCTTTTTCATCTGTTAAAGGGCTCACAGGATCCTCATCCTCTTTCTCTGAATTATATTAGTTGTCTAATACTCATCAATCCGTGTATTCATGATATATATCCAATTTTATCATACAGATTGATAACACCACATATTTGGTTTGGTAATATTTATTTAGAAACTTTGTTTCCATGTTCATAGATGAGAATTGGTTTATAATTTTCCTTTCTCATACTTTCCTCACCTCACCTGATTTCAGTATCCAGATTATCTAACTCTATAGAATGAACTGGGAGAGTGCTGACGTTTTTCTTTTGTCCAGAATGTTTTAAAATTAGAATATCTCTTCCTTGAATGCTTGGTAGAACTTGCGGATAAAACTGTCTGAGCATGTTTTATCCCCTCCCCTCCTTTTAAGGAAGATAAATTAGAACTACTGAGGGAGGAATATGCATTTTAAATTATGATAGACATTGTCAAACTGCTCCCTAAAAAGGTTGTACCAATTTATATCTCTATGAAGACTGTAGGAAGTTCAAATTTCCCTGCACCCTTGTTGATACTAGGCATCATATAACCATAAAATGTTTACTAATCTGATATAAAATTTTATTTCATTTTGATTCTTATCTCTTTAACTGCGAGTCAGGTTGACCATATTTTCAAATACGTATTCCACTTTTTCAGTAAATTGTTTGTTTACTTCTTTAGTCTATTTTTATATTATTCTTATCGATCTATATAAGATCTTGCAATATTAAAAATTGATACTTGGTAACAAATTTTGAAATGTTTTTTCCCTATATTTACTTGTCCTTATTTATGTTCTCTCCTCTTATACAGAAATTTATAATTAATTTGTTTTTTTCATTTCTGGAATCCAGGTTTTAAGTCTGCTTAGAAATAAGGCCTTCTCGACTCTAAGATTACCAAAAATTCACGTGTGTTTTCATCTTATAATTTTATGATTTAAAATACAAGCATGTAAACTGTTTATCTATCTAGAACATTTTTACTCTAGATGATCTAGAAATCCAACTAAAATTTCAAAATGCCTAGCCAATCAACCCAACATGACTTATTAAACAATCCATTTTTACATACTGATTTAAAAATGCCATCTTTAGAATGACAGAATTAGAAAATCACCATTTTCCAGTGTAAAAGCTGATGAAATAAGAATCATTATTGGATGCTAAATCCTTTAGGTAAAAGATTAATGGGAAACAGGATATTTACATGATCTCAAAGTATGACCCTACAGACTACTTACTAATTGCAAAGGAAAAAATATGTACTTTTACAAATAAGAGATGAAGTGGTCACCACCTAAACATCACTAATAATCAGAAGGCAGATCACATCATGTGCCTTCTGATGTGATGCCAAATAAAGTGCACAATATTACTTATCTAGTACTCTTGCCAAAAAATATTAACTAGAAAATAATAAAGCCTTTAAAGATAACTTCCAGTTGATAAGAAATATAGGGAATATATGAGCAAATTAAACAACACCATGAGGCAACACTCAAGTCTAGAATACGGGATTTTCTACAACAAAAGTAGGACAGACTCTTCAAAACAACAAAAATTACTGCCATGGGGACAAAAAGGTATGGGACTGTTTTAGAGTAAAAGAGACGAAAGAGATGTAAAAACCAAATGAAATAAACTAGATTAGAATCATGCTTTGAAAAGAAGAAAAAGGTTATGAAAGACATATTTGGGACAACTGGTGAAAACTGAATGTAGACTGGATATTAGATGATACCATAGAATTATTCTTAATTTTTTTAGGGGTGAATTATTACATTTGATGTTTATATAGGAGAACTTCCTTCTCAGCAGATGTATTTAAGGGCAAAGAGTCATGATGTCTGTTGGTGAAGGGGTTCACTGTGCCCATCTTTCAGCTTTTCTGTATGGCTAAAAACTTTATAATATAAAGTTGAAAAAAATGTTTTAAATATCACCTTTCACATACTCTAAATTCTGATATATATTTGCCTTATTTCTGGATTCTTTTCTGTCCCATTTACCTATCCATTTGTTCCTTACCACATTAAATTTTCTTATTTATAATAACTTTAATATCTGGGTGGGGCTAATCTGAGTAACATTTTCAGTTCCTCAAGTATCTGAGTACTTCCAAGAAATAACTCATTACTGAACAGAACCTCAAACTATATTTCTCTTTTTTGTGATTTCAACTTATTTTTTTGAAAAAGCTGGATTTATCTTGTTAAAAAACAATAATAATATTTACAGCAAAACTTTATGTTCTGTCCTACACATATTTACGTATATGTGGACATTTCCATAAGACACAAATGTGCTCTTTTAACATTTTTCCTCTTATTAATTACATTTAAAATGTTCCTCATATTTTCGTGTGTCAGAGTATACTAATACCTGACAAGTATCAAGAGCCTACATATATATATAGACTTACGTTCAGCACTCAAACTAAATTCCATAATTTTGGAGGAGTCCATTCCAAATGTATGATTTGCCTCCTAGTTTTTCTTTGATTTAGTGTAGGAAATAGTCCCAATCTAGTATTTCATCATTTAGCTTTGGGAAACCAGAAGTTGGCTGTTTGGATAGATGACTAAGCTAAAAGTTTATAAGTTAAAAAGTTTATAAATGAAGGAAGTTTTGACTCTAGGCATAATAAAAAATAAGAATACACATAGGAATTAACGACCAACTGCAAATGTTAAAAATTTGCTGTTAATTATGGGGGACAAAAATATGTTTGTTATATTACCTTTTGCACTTTTTGTTTTAAAATTTCTCAAAAAAATACAAATAAATTTATAGTATAAAATAAATAATTTAGTAGCCGTGACATACATCCCAAGGCAATATAATCTTAAAAAGACATCATATTATCAACATTTGACTTCAATGGAGAACTAGTAATCTAATCTCAGAAATTTTTGCATCTAAGATTATTCATTTTCCTCTACTAGTACTGTACCTATTTTATAGTAAATTTTTCACACTAAATATACTTTACCAATTAAAATGTAATTCTTCTTTGCCTTAGTGCTACTGTAAGAAGAAAGCCCAATTAAACAAGCAGTTTCTAATTTCATAACTATATATACTCAGTTGTATAATAACCTAATCCAAAGACTCAAATGGCACTATCCTTTTACCTCCCAAATGATCAATTTCCAGACGACACATGTAACGTTTTTAATGATTTCAGCCATATCTTAAAGAAATATTTACTGACAAATAAGTATACAGTGTAGTATTTTAGTTGGTGTTTTAAAAATTATAAAAAGAAAAAAGTGAATTTTCTTAGAATTACAGGCATTCTCTGTGAATAAACAACTTTCTTACCTTGCTGCATCTGTGGATGTGTTGTATAACTTGAAGGATGGGAATATGGCATGTATCCTGCAGGGCTTTGTGGGGCATATGGACTAGGCACTGGGCTATTTTGTTGTGGCATAAATCTGTTCCCAGAGCTTGTCTGTGGTGGCACAAACCGGCTAAAACCCAAATAAACAATGTCAGGAAATAAAACAAATACACTGTTCCTTGAAATTTCACTGTCATAAAATTCTCCAAACTCTAATATGTATGAAATAAAATCTATGCAAACAGAGACATTTTGAAAAATAGCCATTTAACGTACAAAAATCACTCACAATTCACAATTTCGAAGTTACACTAAACAGTTTGTAAAAACTGAGGTAATTCATTTATTTTATTTACATAAAAGTATCCACCTGTTAAAGGTATATAAAGCCATACTCCCTAAATTCTACTCTATAAATTTTCTTATTTATCTCAAACACATAGGTTATTTTAACACATTCTTTTGTTTGTATGAAATTAAGTTACTAAGATAGTAGTTACTTCAATTATATTACAGCATTTCCACATGTAGCATTTGAAGGCAAATGTTCATGTGTGTTACTATTTAAGGCTAAACACTTCAATTTTTTAACTACATATAATTCACCATTACCTAATGTATGTATACACTGTATATTCACAAGCATATTCACCACAGAAAACAATACTTAATAAAATGATATATCTATTACCTGGAGGGGCTATGTGAGATAGTGGTTTGTTGATAATTGGAAGATGCAGGACTACTGTGCATGGAATTCTGAGAAAGTTTATATTGAGACATCATCATTCCTATACAACACACAAAAATGGTAAATGTTATTTTCTTTTAATGGAAAAGTGTCCTTTAAATGATTTAAATCAATTGTTCTTTCACAAACATTCAAAAATTCTTTCTGTTTTCTTTTTTTGACCAATATGTTCATTTTGAAGAGCAAAATATAGAAACTGTAAATTTCAAGTACAACCAATTTTACCAAAACATTCTTTTACCATATAACTAATCCAAGACCAGAGATAAAGAGTTAATTTTTTTTTAAATTTTTTTTAAATTTTACTTTTATACTTAATGTCCTATCATTTAGCCTTAGAATTGAAAAGAACTTTTAGAAGTCACTTTATCTAACCTCTGACCAAATACTACACACTTCCTTTGTGTAGTTTTTTTATTACATGGAATACTTTATTACATACATCTCCTGTCCTTAGGAGCTTAATTTTACAGTGCTATTTGTTTTATTATGATTCAGACCTAGGTTTTAAAGAGTATTTTATTTAGGGGCCAAAGTTTGAGCTGCTGCAATTTCCATCTAAAAGTCTTTTGATGCAAAATGTAATTTTCTTATTCTTTCTTCCACAATAATTCTTTGCCATACAGTAAGGATTAAATGAACATTTGATTAATGAATGAAAATGTGAGGATAGCTTTCAGATTCTCACATTTCTTTTCAAGCTAGACATTGTTCCTTCAATTGTTATACAAATAGCATTTTGTTATTTAGGAGATGCAAAAAAACTCATTTTAGACATTTTTAAATCAAAGATAAAATCTATGATTAACCCTGAACTTTCTTATGATATGTATAGCTAATCTTCTGGGGAGCTTCAAGCATCACATTAAATTCCCAAATTTCATTTTCTGCTGTTGATATGAAAAGTGCCTTTCACTAGAAACATTCAAACAGAAGCTATACGTTCAATTGTCAGGAATACTACAGAAGAGATTCTAGCTCTAAGACAGTGGTTGAATAAGATGAGGGCTCAAAATCACCTCAAAGTCTACCACTAATAGTGTGTTTTCTTTTGTATGTAGTCTAAATTTCAACTTCTGAGCTTTCTCTTCCAATTTAAATTCAATAAATCATATGTTCCATAGCTTAATAATTTAACTACCATAATTATTGTTGCTGGATTCTTTTTTGAGAGGGAGGGCAGTAGTTTATAAGAAAAAAAATTTTTTCACCTGAATTAACAGTCACTACTGAGACAAGCTAGAATTACTAGGTTGAAAGCAATGGCTTTATAAACAAAAGGGGCAAATCAAATTCTAATAGTCCTTTCTGATTATCTCCAAGTTCCAAAGAACTATGAATAAAAGTGATTTGCATATTATTAAATTTTCTCCGTGTGTGACTCACATTTACATTTAGCAATGAAGAATCACTCTTTTTAAATTTTAAAGCGAAGTATCACCAGCAAAATGCTTAGAAAAAAAAAATCACAACATGCAATTAATCAATTAATTTTTAAATGTTAGTTTATATTTTTAAAAAGTAGGATATGGAGAAATCAAACGTTTTGGACTGAAAAATAAGTATATGTAGTATAAAACACAAAATATGTGACTGAAACGTGAATATGTACTCCAAAAGTTTTTTACTAGAGTGATTTACTACCAAATTAAATATTTAAAAATAGAAGCTACAAAATATAGTATATATATAAATAGCCTCGGAAGACTTCCTTTATTCAATCTTATATTTACTCACATTATTCTATACTTAACGCTCTTATCCTATTAGTCTTTCTTCCAGACAATGATCTCTCCATATTTTCTTTCATTCCAACACTCTTCCAGAGCATGCATAATTCTAGCTTTCCTTTCATTATTCCTCTCTGTCTCCTACTACTGCAATCCAGCTTATTAGTTCTGGTGAAGATACTACTTTGTCCTGCATACCTGCCTTCAGTTTGCTGAAAGGTGAGTTGGGCATAGGTATTTCCACGGATTCACTTTGGGGAATGGACAGTAACTATGCGACTGCTTTAAACACAATTCACACACAAATATACAACATCAACAAAGTAATGCTATTAAAGAACAAAACTAGGAAATAGAATAGGGAGCTTCACAGAGGTACTGCCAATAAATCTGGCAATATTCTTGAATGCAATTAATCATTAACAGAGTTGGACCTTCTTGAGTTATCTAAACTATTCCCTTCCGACTATTTTAATCTTGAGAGCCAAGTAAGTACTCGGGCTTGCCAGATTCAGTGAGCTTCAGACCAGAACAATGCTCCTAATTCAAAGGTTCTCCTTCACTACATAAAAATTATATCTTAGATATATTTTTATGATTTTTAGATACTTATTATAAATAGATTTTTTCCCTTAATACTTATTATAAACCTATTTTTCTGTTGCTAAGGCAACAGAACTGGTAAACCAATTACTACATAACCATGAATGTCATCACCATCAGTACTAAAACTAATACCTGGTATAATTATTCATACATGTACTGCATGTTGAAAAGCTCTGCAAATATTTTTATTATTTATCAAAAGACTTCTTTCATATCAATTCTATGATTTTCTAAACAAAAAAAATTTCTAAAGCTCTTTGAGTAAATGAATACATTCTGAAATATCTAACAAAAGACACTTTAAGCTCTGTCCAATTCCCAAGAAATTTAGTTACATATTAAACTGTAAGAATATTAACATCCATTTAATTTCCTTCTTGTTTTTGGCTTGATTCAAGGTATATGAAAAAATATACTATGAAATTCAATTATGAAGAACCTTACCACTTTGTACATATCTGTTCTGCATACTTTTCTCCCTGAAAACGTTAGGACTCCTTGACAGGACAGCCTGCAACAAGACTGGTATGTCGCCTTCTGGATCATCACTGCCAAGGTTATCTTTCAACTCTCTGACATTGAAAAAACAAATATCAAAAATTAAAACAGTGATTGATTAAGAATTCTCTATTCTACATTAGTTAGATAACAATTCACTAGTGAAATTCAGAAAACGCTGAAGCAGTAAATCAAGAAGACTTATGGTATAAAAATAAATCACACAAGTATGTCTAACAATTTCATGGATTTTGAAGACGCTATTCCTAGAACAAATAGAATTATCAAAAATGACAGAGGGGAGTTCTTCTAAGGACAACTTTTTTTTCCATTTTATTTTGAACAGAAAAAACAAGTCCAAAACACTATTTTATGGAACTCTATTTCAGAATGTTCACATTACTTTCAAAGTAGAAAATAGAGTCTACTCTAAACTCTTCAAAATAATGGAAGGGTACAGAGGTGATAATTACGCACAGAAGTTGATATTTGGGCTTGGAATATATTTTCTCCCTTACATCTGAATATAAGTGAATCTGCCTTTTTGAGAATGTCCTCTGAATGAAACAGAGTAGCCACACTGGTTAAGACAAGACCCAGAGGTTATGTAATTTTTCCATCTTACATTCTTTTCTCAAATAAACTCATCAGGGGGAAAAAAAAACCAAGCAAATGATTAAGGATAGTCACAATTTTCAATACACTTGAAAGTAAGTAGTAAAGTAAATTCACAACTATGGAAAATAAATGGTAAAATTAAACATAGGCAGGGGCCGGCCCAGTGGCGTAGTGGTTAAGTCTGCAGGCTCCCCTTCAGTGGCCTGGGGTTTGCAGGTTCGGAACCCGGGGCGCAGACCTATGCACCACTTATCAAGCCATGCTGTGGCGGTGTCCCGTATAAAGTAGAGGAAGATAGGCACAGATGTTAGCCCAGGGCCAGTCTTCCTCAGCAAAAAGAGGAGGACTGGCAACAGATGTTAGCTCAGGGCTAATCTTCCTTGGGGAAAAAAAAAGCTAAATATAGGCAGTGTTTCTAATTTTACATTCTACAAGTCACTGTTCCACTCATTTAATCTAATAAGAAAGATTTATAAAGATGGTGTCCAATGACAAGATTCAATAAATTTCTGGGGGCAATCTTAAAGCAGCTCTCCATAAAATAAATCATAACTGTGTATGTGCTATTTTCTTTATCTCTTTAACTATTTGGTGAAAACTGTTGATTAAGTATGTACAGGTATAAGAAGTGATATAATATTTAGACATCATTGAATTTCTGGAGTGACACAATATTAGTATTATACTTCCTTCTGATTTTAACCAATCATTTTTCAGTTTCTCCATCACAAAATTCATTCAGTAAGTATTTCACCTTAGAGTCATCAGCTTTAAAAATGGCCCCAAAGTATGTACTGCATCTAATGGCAGAGACCTCTCCATGATAATGTGCTTTATCCTCATTTCCCTAAATAATGAATTTTTAAATTAAAAAAAAAAAAAAAGATACATGAGTACCACTGTATAGTGGGATGTGAAGGGATAAGGGTAAAAGATTTAACTGTTCACACATTTTATGTTGTTAAAATATTATAAGTATGTACTGCTTTTATACAAAAAGTAAAATTTAAAAAGTATACTCATGCAAAAATTTTGTAAATAAGCTATATAAGTTAAGTTTATATTATTTTTAAAAGCCCACTGTGTGAAAATACACACTTGTATGTTCAGATTGTATAATAAATCCTGGGAAAAATTAGTCCCAAATTCTGTAGTAGTCTTCCGTGGAGTTAGTCCTTGAGTTCTTGTTATACTTCTCATGAAAAGCATGTGAACATACTCCAAATAAAGCTAGCCACAGTCCCTAGTGCCCAGGAATTCTAACCATTCTAGCAATACCAGGAAAAAAGGAGATAGCTTCATAAACAATTTGAGACCTCTAAACAGATCCATCTTGATTCCAAGATTATTCCAAAAGAGTTGAAAAGATCTTCATAGAACTACATGGGTCAGAACTATTGTCTCAGAATAGCTAGGGCCTATTTAAATTTCATTAGTATCTCATCATAGTAAGGCTATATTCTTACTTGGATATTGATATATATTAAAAATAAACTATGTATCTAAGTTTTTTTGAAATAAAAACTAAAACCAGGAATACTGATTCTCTTAGTAAGATCAAAACTTTTCACTTTATTTTAAATTGTACTTACATGTGATCTGTTGATACCTGGTTGAGGCTATGGACAAGCTGTGAAACCAAATTATCATCCCTACAGGCCAAAAGGCAGTTCACCTCTTCTGCTATTCGTGCATTAAAGAGAAGGCTCTTTGTAGTTGTAGCAGGTAAAGGGGATGGTAGAGGCAGCTGGTTCAGGACTATTTGGAATAAAATCACACTATTAGAAATCGAGTGACTGTACGAAGTCTCTTTAATGCTTACATATTTTTCAGGATTAAAAATAAGTTACAAATATCAATGTGACAAATTATTAAAAGGTATTCCTCCTCTCCCTCAACAAACTTTGATCAACTCTACAAAACCCCCAAAACATCACTCGGACCATAATAAATTATACTACTCTCTAAGAATAAAACTCAGCTCCTTTATATTCGTGCTGATTTTTCGTATCTTAAATTTTTATTAATTTAATAAATGAGTAGCCAAAAAGGTAAGGTTAAAAACTAACTTCCAAGAATTGAGAATACATTAACTAATCTCATTTATTTTTGCTTATAAGATTTATCAGAATCACTAGTACTCTCACATAAATAAAGTAACAATACCTAAAACTCTTCGCCAGATAGACAAGTAATATGTTTTTTAAAAGCTTAAGTATATATAAAAATTAATAGCTCATTTTAGCAAGAGAACATTCACAGAAGAGGATTCCGGAGGAAGAAGAATATCTAAAGAATTTGCTATAAGCTATAAATTTCATCAATTTCTAAATAGTTCTCTGCTCCCTTCATTCTATTCTAACAGGAAACAAACGGACATAAATGTTTTACAGTGGTTTACATTCAGCTATTTAATGTCTCTTCACATAATGGAAATTTGTTCATTTGTCTAAGTCTTTATTTTTGGCTTAATTTCTAATCACCTATACAGTATAAGTATCATGCTGCTCAGCCCCAGTGGGTAATAAATTTTTATTAATAAAAAAACAGGAAACAAATTATTACTTAATAAATAGGGTTTATTAAAAGACAAACTTAAAATATGAGGTATAGCTGAGATAAAGGGGAGGACAAAACAAAAAGAAATTCCTGATAGTATATCTGATTTTGCACTCCTATACATTATGAGTTTATGCCTTACCAACAACAAAGTGATAAAAACTAAAGACAGTTTCAAAAGTTTTCTCCTACCAGGTACTTGCTTGTTATCTCAGACTTCATAAACTAGTCATGTTAGTTTCCTACCTTTGAAGCTGTAGGTTGTTATCTATTTTACACCCACTAAAACCAGCTGGAAATTAACAACAACAGAAAAACAGTATTTGGGGGACACAACAAATTAAAAACATTTCTTCAAGTTATTTTCTCACAGCTCCTTTATTAAAAGCCCTAAATCTTGCATAATGCTATACAAAGAAGAGTATGTCTCCTCACCTTCTACCTCTCCTCGTATCTCTTTTTCCCTTTATTTATTCAGGTAGGATGACATAGGGACTAACATTCTGGGTAACTTGTTGCACCGTTACCCAGAGACTAAGAATTCAAATTGCCTACCAAAACAATGAGTACCTAAAAAATTGTGTTACACTAAGTAAATCTCAGAAGAATGACAATGTTCTTTAAACCTAAGTAAGAGTAAAATAGGCTGCTTGACATCTATGACAAACTCCAAGAGATTACTGAACATGACGTCCAAAATAAATATCACTATGATTAGATTAAGTCAGGCTATCAAATTTTCTTCTTTGAAGGGCAGTTTCAGTTACCATTTCTATAAATGCCTTTTATAAAGTCTTGATTAGTTGCTATACGCAAACCGATGCTTCATCAGTTTTGATTTTTCTTAACGCTTTGTCTCATTTTCTTTGGTCCTTACTTTTGCATTTATCCCTTTAATATGTAAGATCTTTAAACAAACACGTTACCATTTCTTAATGGGTCCTTAGGATGAAACAGAAATTAAAGTCTTACCTATTATTAGCTGACTACACTAATTTTCTTACTTTCACATGTATGCCAATAAATCAAAGGAAATAATAAGGTTTGCCATTCAAAGTCTAAAATCTCAAAAATTTCCTGTTATTTATAACACTACAATTTTTGTTACAGTTTCTCTAAAGATTATTGTTAACACAGACTAAAACATAAATTAGATAAATTAACCAAACTTACGGTCTGTGAGACTAGCAATCCCCGCAAGAGTAGTGATGGGGACATGGGGCATATCCCCATTCATCCTGAAGTTCTGGAATGGTGTTGCCTATAAAAGTACTTAGTTCAGGTGCCAGCTGTCATTACTTCCCATTTCCCAAACACTGCAAGAAAAAACAGAAAATTATTTGTAAAAATATGTTAAATATATTACTATTAGGGAAACGCTTATAAAAAATAAAATTTTCTGCTTTTCTTGTTCAATGTATATAACAATAATAGCCACCATTCATATACTACTTAATGTATGTTAAGCACTGCAAAGTGCTTTGCATACATTAACTCATTTAGACCTCACAACAACCAAGTAAAGTAGGTACTATTATTTTCTGCATTTTACTGATGAGGAAATTAATTTACAGGGAGTTTAAAGTAACTTGCGGAGCAAAGATTAGAACCCAAGCAATCTGGCTCAAGAGTTTGTGTAACCAGTAGGCTGTATTACTAGACAGGGATACTCAATTTTGACAAGCACTATAATTCTTTTCCATATTATAAACACATTAAAATCTAGCTTCACCTTACCTTTCTAGCTATGTCTCTCAAGATTCTCTTACATAAACCATCTTCTCCAACCAAGCTGATCAGATTCTCTGGAATCCACCTTGTGTTTTCTCATTTCTATTTATTTCCTTATGTATCTCCCTACCTAGGCAGCCCATCTGTACTTTAATCCAAATCTTATAATTCTTCAAGATCTAGGGCAAGTTCCCACTACTTCATGAAATCTCACACAAATTCAGCCAAAAGCCATCCTACCTTAATCTACCCTAAACTTATAATATTTATTGCCTAACATTATTTTGTAAATAATTATATATTCCTTTGTGATATTTTTTGAAACTTGTCTTGTTTCATTCTTGTATAATTACTTAATGTTCATGTACTTACCTTGTCTTCCCAACTATCACTGCTTGCTTAATATTAATCAGTCACATAATCAATACACAGCCACATAAAGGACAGAGAAAGGCATGTGTTGTTAACATTTTAATGTTCCCGTACAATGACTTAAATATTCAGTTCTTATTATGATGTAATTCTGTGTGTGTGTGTGTGCGTGTGTGTGTGTATACACATTCTGTAAAATTCCTGAACACCTTTTCCATTTTTCTGTTCAATGTCCCCAAATTTTTCTCATCTTAATTTCAACAAGTTGCTTTTGGAACATGTATCTTTCCTTTAACAGTACTTGTGTAAGAACTTTTTTTGAAGTATATAACACAACATTTTAATAATGTGCACCTTAATCAAAGATATGCCTTTTATTAAATAACTTTATAAAACTAATGAGCAAATAGAAGTCTACTCCACATCAACTATCTAAGACATAGTGCTAAAATAGAAAATTGAATTGTAATTTTCAGTCTAAACACTTTAAATGTTTCTTTTTTTGAGGTTGTAAACTTCAAAACAGTGAAATGGTATAGCACTAATAACTCCCCTTATACATCTTAATGCAACTTTGCAAATAAGTTTTTTTTAAAGATAGAAGTATACAGGTAGTTAAAATTAAGAATTTTCTTTTTCCTCAAACACTTTTATTATAAATATATGATATATTGACAAAAGTTCATAAAATATGTATGGTTTAACAGAGTTATAAAGTAAGCATCCATAGAATCAACATCGAGAAGGCTAGCACTCTAGTTCCTTCCAGAGGCAACAACTATCCTGTCTTTTTGGTAATCACGTGTTGTTTTTTCTTTTTCCTTTACAGTTTAATAATCTTTATATGTACATTCTTTTCTAGTTGCCGGTCAAGGAAAAAATACTGCATTCCTTTGATGAATGACTGACTTATAATCTGCTAGTAGAAGCCCACTGAAAGGAAACGGCACAGAAAATAGAACAGGAAAGATACAATTCTATTTGCTGTCCCATATTTGTCCTTTTGCTACACTGTGGACTTTACTCTGTGAAGTTATTAATTTGATTCTTCAACAATCACTAAAGAAACACTGCATATTTAGCAGTCATGTCAAGCACACACACAAAAAAAGAATTTAAAACCTGACAGAGGTCACCAAAATACAATGCATTTTTTCTAAGTTTAGGCTGATAAGAAAGTTCCAATTTATGCTTAGTAATTGATGGAAAAAAATAGCTGCATACAAATTATGTACAGAACAGCATAGAAACACCTTGTTATTCATATACGATTCACTGTTGTACAAGTAAATTGCCATACTTAGTAGCAGATTAAGTAACAAGTGACCATGTTTAATTTTTTAATTCAGAGCATAGGAACCCATAAAGAACAATACGCTAGAGGCTTCTATTGTGGGCTACCAGACTTTATTCTATTTTCCTAAATCCCAGGTGAATAACAAGTAAAGCAGACCCAACCCTAGGCTGGAGTTTTTTAGTCTAAAAATGATGTACATAATTAGTTACCACATATGAATTAGAAGATTAACAAAACTAACGACAAGATTGTGCTTTTCTTAGTGATGTAACAAGGCATCTGAATATACTCTGATGTCAACTCAAAACTGGGAATAAGCAGGGAAGGAAGGGGAGCAACAATGCTTGTTTGGTTTAGTTTAAAGTGCTGTAAGTATGGATTGAGTAGATGACTTCTGACAAATATATTTACTCCTTACTGCTGAACTAAGCTGATTTCATTGGAATCCAAGATTTTGAAGAAGAGAAGAATTTGGTAGAAATGGACTTATAATTTTAGCTAAAGTCATATATTTTGATGAATATGAGTAATCTATGGAAATGTTGCTGGCTTATGCTGGAAGGTGACCAGAGTCCATCAAGAAACAGCACTGCTAGAATTCTAAAAGTGAATATACACACCCCTTCCCTGGCATTTCTGGCTCTGGATTGGGCAATGTTTGGTCTACCTGGCTCTGTGAAAGTACACTGTCTTTCATGAAACTGCTGAAACTGAAGCTGCAAGTCCTTATCTCTGGGGAACAATGGGTCCAGAATGAAATAGTAACCAAATGGGAAAGAAGATTATAATGAGTACTTTAGAACTGTTACTTAAGGCAGTGCTTTACTTAAAATCTGTGAATGGCAGCTGATTAGTGGATTATAAAATAAATTTAGTGGGTTGAGATCAACATTGAGAGGGATGGAGGCAATAGAAATATAAGGGTACATTGCACATGGCTTTGTGAGTCCAGGTAAAATGTCTTTCTAATTGTGGGTCACCAAGGCAAAGCAGTTTGAAAGTTGTTGATTTAAAGAAATGGAAGAGTGAAGAAAGTAGCCTACCTCCTAAGTGGTGATGAGAATGAAACAAAATGATGTAGGTAAATCACTTGACATACTAGTTGGCACAATACAGTGATCCAGAAAGTCAACAGTGTTACTGCTAACTGGAAAAAACACATTTAGGGGAACAGAGGAGAAATATAGGTGAATTAGGGAATGGGGGCTCTTTTCAACACAAATAATCCCTACTTATGAAAGATCTAATACAAATTATTATTTGAAATTCCAGTATATATTTCACCACAGTACTACAAATATATATAATGGTCCCAGGCATGCCCACCTATAATTACTTAAATGATAAGGTAGCTGAAATAAATACTGGCAATAAAAAGCAGAAAAAAAAATCCAACTGTTGTAATACTAAAAATTAAATCAAACACAAAAAAATTGGGTGAGAAATTACTTATAAACTAATTTTAGAATGGCTTGAGGTTTAATTAAAATAATGCTTAACTAGTGGAAGTTATTATAGTAAATTCTCATTTCAGACCATTATAATGAGTCTAAAGGGAACTTCTAAGCACTTGCGAAGATTTTTAAAGACACTAGTTCTTTGTTCATTTAATTTTACTTCAAAATTTATGATTTCCTCATGCAAACAAAAGAAATGCAAACACAACAGTATTGGTAGAAGTTATAATAATAATATTCAAATTTGGATGGATTTGAAATAAATGGCACTCTCATAACCTGATGGTAGATAACTTTCTTGGACGGCCACTTGGTACTCGCTGTACAGCCAAAAACTGTGTATAATCTTGTCTCAACAATTTCACTTCTTTAGTAGGAAAAACTGGTAGAAACGATAACTAACATTTATTTAGCACCTACTAAGTAGTAAAAAATGGTTATAAACACTTTAAATGTACTCTCATTTAATCCTTATATGACACAGAGGTACTAACATTTCAGTTTTATTTAATGAGGAAACTGATACAGAGAGGTTAAGTACCTTGCCTAAGGCCATACAGCAGGAGTCAAACTCAGGCTGTCTGGCACATGGACATTTTACATAACATCTAAAATGTGTAACAATATTATTCATTTAACATTATTGGTACAATAAATGATGTTACATCCATGAAAGATTACTAGGCACCAATTAAAAATCATGTTGTACAATCAACACATGCGAGGAAAGGAAACAGTCACATTATACAGTCAAGGAAGAAAGAGAACAGACTGCCTGGATTTGAATCCAAGCTCCTTTACTTACTATGTAACCTTGGAAAAGTAACTGAATCTCTCTGTACCTCAGTTTCCTCATCTCTGAAACACACAGCAAGTAATATTACTACTTCTAATTTTGTTGGAAGGATGAAATGAGTTAATACATGTAACATAGTACTGTACTGGGCATATAGGAAGGGTTCAATAAATGTGAGCTGCTATTATTTACTTTTCTGCATCTTGCTTTTGTCACATACATTATCTCAGAAATCTTTCATATATGCAGATACTTTTCATTCTTTTTCTAATATTATGTTACAGCTTTACTAAAACATCAAATTTAAATGAATGTTATTCAGTAAACTATACCATGTAACTAAAAAGTAAGGTGACCATGACTTTATGGAATCAGACTCCTTACTGTATAACCACAACTAGAACTCAGTTCACATTTCTATGGTACCTCAAGTACTCTTTTATTTTACTCTTCATCTGGACTACAGAGCAGCAGAGATTTGAACAAAATCAGTCTTGGATAAAAGATTATAACAAATAAGTAAACACTCTGGTACTTTTTATATTAAGTTTATAATAACTTCTCTTCTCAAAACTGGCATAATAACATTTTAATAAATAAATCTTGTCAAGCACAAACTCTTTATTTCCTCTATTTCTGAATATATCAATGATGATGTAAATGTAAGATATCAATTTGGTAACTTTTCCCATAGCAACTGTTCAGTCTGCCTTAATTTAATAACTGAAATTCCTTTAAATTCTATTTTTGTATTGTTCTCCAGAAAAATCTGCTTCATCTTTTTTTTTTGACGTAACTAAAGTATTTTCCTTTTACCTGATGATTAAAATAGTTTTAAAATGTCATATGAGGTTAGATCAATAGTTCATCCAACCCCATACAGGTACTTCTTGAGTTATAAATGATACCCAAAAGAACACACTACATTTCTATAGTATTTAACGCTTCATGATGATGCATACAATAATATTTATTTTGTGTTACTGTGTCAGACACTATGCTAGGCAAGCAAAGTGCAGTGGTTAACAAGATGGAAACAGTCTCTACCCTTCGAAATTTGACTTTGGCCATGGGAATGTTCTAAAAGGGGGTTCATCTTCCAGGGGGAGAAAGGGAAAGAATCATTGAATTAAAACCTGAACCAATTTTACTGTCACTACTCCATATTTTAATCCCTTCACAATCTGCATCACACTTATTTAAGAAACAATGACAAAGATTCTTAAAATTCATGAAAAGATATACAAGATATATTGCTAACTGAAAATAATATCAATGTGTACATTTCAAGCCCATTTTCATTTAAAATACATTTTTATACAAACGATAGTCTAGGCATGAATAAAGGTTCTTTAAGGACATATTTTTAAACCATTAACAATGGTTAGGGAGACGTATTCTGGGATTCTGGGGATTTCCCATTATTGTAGTATTTATATCTGTATTGCTTGGGCTTTTTTTTTTTTTTCCTGAGGAAGATTGGCCCTGAACTAACACCTGCTGCCAATCTTCTCTTTTTGCTTGAGAAAGATTCATCCTGAACTAACATCTGTGCCAGTCTTCCTCTATTTTGTATGTGGGTTGCCACCACAGTATGGCTGACGAGTGGTGTAGGTCTGCGCCCAGGATCCGAACCCGCGAACCTGGGTTGCTGAAAACGGAGCACGCCAAACTTAACCACCAGGCCACGGAGCTGGCCCCTCTTTGGCATTTTTTAAACTATTAGGATAGTACTTTATGATTCAGAAAAACAATGATATAAAAATGAAAAACATTAAATGAGTCTTCTAATAGTTGCTGCTATACGTACATAGGTTTCTCTGGGATATTTAAATAATTATGTACGAAACCTATGTTAAGAATCTACTGTATGAAAGCACTCACTGTGGTAGGTGCTAAACACTAATAGAATATGCAGGATGCATTCATAAACACTTTGGCCTGAGCATAAGGCCAGAAAGGTGAACTGGAGTCTGCAAAGGAGTTTGTTATGAAATGTTGAACTTTCTTTTTCATATCCTTGATATTACTGAACTTAAGCTTTCAGTAAAACTAATGTAAAAGTGATAAGGAAGAAGGGGTGGTAGAGAGAGAGAATGGAGGCAGAAAGTTGTTGGAAGAATATCACAGTATCGACATGTGATGATGGTCTGATTTTGGACTCATTCAGATTAAAATGCCCATATCTAGTTGGAGACGTTTAAGGCAGGAAGTTGGAAATTCTGGAACTGATAAAAGTGGTCAGAACTACAGCTATAGATATGGAAGTGATCCACAGAGGATTGACAGCAGTTATTATAATAACAGATGAGATAGGCAAGAGACAAGGTAACATTGTAGGGGAAATTATTTTTAGCACTTCTTATATGCCAGACATTAATACATACCTTCCTTAATCATACTCAAGTCAGGGGATTGTGAAGATTATCTCTATTTCACAGATGCAAAAA
The DNA here is from genome assembly GCF_057802395.1 of Ceratotherium simum simum. Taxonomy (NCBI): domain Eukaryota; kingdom Metazoa; phylum Chordata; class Mammalia; order Perissodactyla; family Rhinocerotidae; genus Ceratotherium; species Ceratotherium simum. The sequence continues at coordinate 30,346,025 of NC_141917.1, read as the reverse complement.
TGAAAGCTTAGAGCCTAAATGCTTGGTTTGTGGCTTCACAGATACCACACAGCATATCTGGGATCTGAACTCAAGTCTTTCTAACCAAATCTTACGTTCTCATGCATATCTGAAGGACATAAAACTGGGAAACATCTACATTGCGATGACAGAAAGATAAACCAATAAAAAGTAAAGGCAATTGTTCCTCAGAGAAGCTAAATGTTTGTTCAAGGTCTCACAGCTAGTAATTGACCTAGTCAAGACTAGAATACAAATGTTTGGATTTCTACTTAAGTATTCTTTACACCATGTTGTCATCTTGTGTGATTACAGTATTATTTTGAATAAATCAAATTTTATATATGCGTAATATTTAGCTAATCAACATTTTTCTTCCTTGCCAATGTTAATTTTTTTTCTTTCGGTGGGGAAGGATGGAGGGCTTAAAACTACATTTTTTACTGTCTCAGTTTATATTACATTTAATAGTATAAGCTGCCTCAAATACTTTGGGGAAACAGGTGGAATATAAATCCTAAATAGCTAGATAAGTAAGTAAATAATTAAATCTATGTTTTACTATTTGCTGTTTTAAATAGGTAAAACAGTGACTCCCTAGAGTGTGGCACCTCTCCAGCAGGATCCTTTCACTTTAGTCAAGCTACCTTCAGATCCCTCTTCACTGCCTACTAAGAACAATTTTTTTTCACATTCTGTTTAAGACACTTCTAAAAGACCTTCCTCAAATCCTAGCTCAAAACCAAACAGTTTCCAATCAGCTACACTGTGAAAAATCTCACTTCTTTATTCTGCTTTCCTATAGTTCCAAATTATTTCCATTAAATACGAAAAATGCAAAATAAAACAAAACTCTAAAGCTCTCTTTGGACACATGCTTTGCTTTTGGAACCCTGAGCTCCCTGTAGCCACCATGCTGGATACCAATAATGTGTGTTATATGTGTGTGTGTTCCAATCATGTAGCTATATCAGAATATATATATGATATGTAATAGAAGGATATAGTTTCATTATTGAGTACTATTATGAAGAGAAAGAAAAGTCATCAATAAGTAAATTCGGTTGAGATTTAGGGTGTCTCAAAAGCAGTTTATAGATTGTGTGTATGTTCATTGAGAAGTAAAACAGTTAGTAAAACTTTATATATTTCTAAAATCAGTTTTCTTCCTTGTTCTTATCAATTTATTTCACATGCGTTTTTATATGAACCAACATTAACAAAAGTTTGTATCACTTTAAAGGGTCCCCAACAATTAAATTGATTTGCAGAGGCCTGCAGAGTAGTTACACAATGTTTAATCATAACAAAATATGCAAAAATACAAGCTGCATCAGGAAAAAATAATCCTGAGCCCTGGAATTTGATTATTTAAAAAAATTTCTTTTACCGAGAGGCCATGAGGAAATTTTGAAGCACTGTTATGAGTTATTTAGGTTCCTAGTGTACCTCCCCACACCAAAAATTTTATTTCTCACCTTCTTTCCCACTGCCAAAGAAACAGTCTATCTCAAGCCCCCAATAAAGGTTGAGACTATATCTTATGCCACGAGACTATTTCCTATACAATAGTATTAGAAATGCAAAATCAAACAATGGCAACGTTATTTCTTTATAAATGAGGGTTAGGTCTTAAAGAACTGTAACATTTAGATGTAGGTCTCAACTTTTGACCATAACACACTCAATGATACACAATTTAATCTGAAATATAAGAGAAAATGCTTTTATGTAAAATTACTGAACAGTCCACAAGAGGGCACACTTTCAACTACTGTAAAAATTTAAAATACACTTTTACTAGTCCATCAAAGGCTGGCCAGATTCCACTGAATTGATTATTCAACACCATTAGAAAGCACTAGATCTTGAAGTTTGTAATTTTTTTGTTTAGACACACACACAGAACCTCTTTTTGGATTTATATAAAATATAAGAAAAGCCTGGATATACCAAGACTTCTACATTAATATTAAATTATAAATGTATGTAACAGTCTTATCAGCCATCTCAGTTCTGTTAGTTATTCAGAATTTGGCTCCTCTAAGAATCTTTTTAAGAAACTCTAGCTACTCTGACTTTTGATCTTCATTATGTGACATAGTTCCTAGGAACAACGAATTCTTCAAGACAACTCAGTAGAAGAACAAATGGAATACGTATCAGATACTTTAGGAAATTCTTCCATTCAACAGGTTAAGATCATTATTTAAAGTACCTAAAAGAGCAACTGAGAAGGGGTACACATAAAAGATATGCAAAAAAAATCATTCTCTTATGCATAATCTTCATTACTGATCCCTTCTCTGCCCTAATCTATTCAAAGACATCATTCCAGCAACTCTCTTCTTTCTCCCACATCAATTTTCCTTCTTACTGAATCATTTCAATCAGCATATAAACATCTATATGCTGGTGACTACTTTCTACTCCCACAAGAACAAAACAAAAACAAAACCCTTATCTTTACCCCTAGATCCCCCTCCAACAACTGCTTAATTTTTCTGCTCCCTTTCATAGCAAAATTCCTTCAGTTGTCTATATTCATCTCTAATTCTTCTCCTATTTTCTCTTAAAACCACACTATACGTGTTTTTATTCTCATCATTCCACCAGGTGTCTTGTCATGGTTAGTAATGGCATCTACATTGCTAAATACAATGGACAGCCTCAGATCTCATCTGATTTGACCTAGCATTCAACACAGTTGATCACTCTTTCCTCTTTGAACAATTCTGTTTTCCAGAACGACATATTCTCCTGGTTTTTCCTACTACACTGGCCACTTCTAAATCCTATTTTCATTCTCTCTCATCTTCCTGTCCTCACTCTGTTGTTGATTTCATTCAATCTAATGATTTTAAAATAGCACCTGTATGATGATGACTCCCAAATTTGTATCTCCTACTTTGACTTGTCCCCTGTACACTATACTCATATATCCAACGGCCTACTCAACATCTCTGCTTTAATGTGCAGCAAGTACAGGTCTAGAGAGCAGAAGTTGGCAATCTTACTACCGACTTTTGAGAGTATGATTTATATGCTTTAGATAAAAGTTCTTCATTAGATATGTATTTTGCAAATATTTTCTCAGTCTTTTGCTTGTCTTTTCATTCTCTTAATATCTTTTCAAATTTTGATAAAGTCCAATTTATCAATTTGTTCTTCTATGGTGATGGTGGTGGGTGGGTGGTGGTGGGGTCTGAGTGCAAAGGGGCATGTGGGAACTTTCAAGTGTGATGAAAATGTTCTACATCATGAAGGGATATTGGTTACATGTGTGCACCTATTTGTCAAAACTGTAAAGTTAGGATTTCTGTTTTTCAATGTATATATTACCAAACTCCAAAAAACTGTAAAAGTAATAATGATAATAATAGAGCAGTGGTTGGAGAATGGGTGGAGAAATAGATGAAACTAAAATGACAGCATGTTGATTATTGTTGAAGCTGGGTGATGGATACTGGGCATTCATTATACTCTTCTATTTACCTTGCATGTATGTAAAGTTATCAATAACAGTTTTTTTTTTTTAATTAAGAGAACTCTTTTGTTGGGTGCAAAATATCACGTCTCATACGGAGGTCAGCATAATTAAAGCCTTCTTTTCTTCAGACCTATTACTGCTAAACCATGTGCTATAGACTGAATGTTTGTGTCCCCCCAAAATTTGTATGTTGAAACCTAATTCCCAATGTGATGATTTTTGTTTTTAATTTTATTTATTTATTTATTTCCCCAAAGCCCCAGTAGATAGTCATATGTCATAGTTGCAACATCCTTCTAGTTGCTGTATGTGGGACGCGGCCTCAGCATGGCCAGAGAAGCGGTGCGTTGGTGAGCGCCTGGGATCCGAACCCGGGTCGCCAGCAGCAGAGCGCGAGCACCCAACCGCTAATCCACGGGGCCGGCCCCAATGTGATGATTTTTGAAGGTGAGTCCTTTGGGAGGTGATTAGGTCATGAGAGTGGAGCCCTCATGAATGAGATTAATGCCCTCATAAAAGACTCTCAAGAGAGCTCCCTTGTCCCTTCTGTCATGTGAGGACATAGCAAGAAGACTATGAACCAGGAAGTGGGTTCTCACAAGACACCAAATCTGCCTGCACCTTGATCTTGGACTTCTGAGCCTCTAGAACTGTGAGAAATAAATTTCTGTTGTCTATAAACCACCCAGTCTATGGTATTCTGTTATAGCAGCCCAAAGGGACTAAGATACCATGTTTCTCTCAGGCTCTATTTCTGTAACTGGTCTAAAAAACCCACAAAAGAATTCAAGAGAACCAAATATAACCTTAATGGATGTGAAAAAAGCTATTGGGATAACTTTTCAGGGAAGATAAACTTTTTAAAAGTCAATTTAAACCAATAACAAACAGCTCCCTACTAAGGAGCTAAATTTCAAAATTATTTTAAATAGTTCATTTTACAGAAAAAGAAGTAATAAACAGAAAAAAGTGATTTCTAATTCACATTATCTACAATAACCTTTTTATGCTTTCCCCCAGACTCCTCCACTAAGCCATTTTATAGGATATATATATATAAATTAAGGATGATATAAATTAAGGATGTATATTTTTCTAAATTAATAAGTTCATATTCAATAGACTAATCATAAAATGCAGGTTATCATAACATCAAATACCATAACCTTTCTGGATATAAAATGAAAAATTTTTAGTTCCTTAAATTCTGTCTTATCAGTCAATCTTTCATTAGGAGAAATGGATTTTTAAATTTTAAGGGGGGTTTATGACTTATTTAATAATCGCAGTTACACAAAAGTAAACTTTCCACGAAACAGATTATTAAAAAGAAAATATAACAGCAACTACACCCTGAGGTAGAAACTTAATGGAAATACAGAATCAAATGACTCTGTGTGTTACAGTATAACCTCTAAGATGATAATTCCAAACAGCAACAAACTCTTTAATTAAATCTTAAACTCTCAAAACAGCATTTTTACTGTCTTCTTTCTTCCTTTGTTTCTTGGTTTAGAAAGTCTTGGGGGTATTAACTAGATAGTGATTTCCTATGACCAGAATATATGATAGCTGATTGACTTTAAAAGTACCTAGTGGAATACAATTAAAAGTACCTAAGAGAAACTTTATCTCATGTTAAGGAGACTTTTATTGTTGTTTAAGAAATCTAAGTAAAATGAGAGAGGGGTGCAGAAAAGAGGGATGTAACAAGATAGGTCTCTCAAATGTTTTAACACAATTATCTATTACATATAAACACAAAAGCAAACTAGACTTCAAATGGAAATAGAACGCTTACAATTTCAATCAGAATACTGAATTGCCTGGACTTAAGGAAGCAGGTTAGCTTCTCCTTACTAGTATCTGATAACATTAAGTATACTTATCACTGTGTGATGAAATTTTTAAGTAACTAATTTCCTTTTTCTTGTTTATCTGATTTCCTGATTTTGTGTGTTTGTGTGTGTGTGTGTGAGGAAGATTAGCCCTGAGCTAACACTCACTGCCAATATTCCTCTTTTTCCTGAGGAAGACTGGCTCTCAGCTAACATCCCTACCCATCTCCCTCTATTTTATATGTGGGAGAGTATACTCTATGATGTTCGAACAACAACAAAATTGCCAAACAACGCATTTCTTAGGACGTATCCCCGTCATCAAGCGACATACGACTATATACCCAATAGAAAACTCAGTGGCTTAAAACAATAGTCTCTCAACCTCCTCCTAAAACAGTGGGCCAGGCTGGACATGGTGGTATGTTGGAGACGGCAGAGGCACAAAAGTACAAGCCCAATCCTGCGAATGCTTTTCAAGCCTTTAGTCATGTCACACCCACTAATTCCAATGGTCAAAGCATGTCCTGTGGCCAAATACAAAGTCAAGGAGCAGAGAAATATTCTCTGCCTCTTTAGGAGTGGGAGGAACTAGACAGTCACATGGGAAAGGGCTTGGATACAAGGAGGGGCAAAGAACTGGGGCTATTAATACAATCTATCACACACACCCAACCCAAGGTTTTCAGGAATGGAAGCCCTCCAGGTGATTCTGATGCATGCTAAAGTTTGAAAACCACTAGGCTCCACAGATTGCTGGGCTTCATCCCGAGTTTCTAATTCAGTAGGTCTTGAGTAATATGCAAGGATTTGGCATTTCTAACAATTTTCTGAGATGATGCTAATGCTACTGATCCAGGGACCACACTGTTAACTACTGGGCTAGGAGACAGGAAAGGTTTCTGAGGAAGATATCACCTGTAATGAATTTTGAAAGCTTGGTGGAAATTATCAGACGAAGAAGAGTAGGAAAGGTGCTCTGGGCAGAGAGAAAAGCAGGTGCAAATGTAGAAAGGTGTGAAACTGCATGACAGGTTTAAGAAATTTCAAGTACTTCAGGATGAACAGAATGAAAGGTGTGGACAGTGAAGAGGTTAAAAAGGCAGAAGCCAGATCATGAAAAAGCCTTATATGCTAAGTCAAGGAGTCCAAATATGATTGAATGCTATAGGCAACCACAGAAGAATTTCATATTGAGAAAACGATACGAACAGATCCTGGCATTAGAACATGCCCCATAGCAGCACTGTGGAGAAGCAGAAGATGCCAGACTGAAGGTAGGAAGAACAGTAAGGTAGGAAATATACTAAACAAGCAATGAGACCCTGAACCAAGACAGGGCAAGAAAGAGAGAAACACACAGAGATAAAAGAGAAAAACTTGGTGACAACTTGGATGTGGTAGGTAAGTGAGAGGAAAGCATCTAGGACAATTTGCAGGATCTGGCTTGGGCAACTAAAGGTGTAATACACACATAAACATACATTCATAAACAAACATATCACATCATGCTTCATTCCATAAGGATTTGAGGCAGTTTACCAGAAGAATACATAGGATGAAAAATAAATAGGTGAAGGATTCAGGGTAAAGGATATATTGGGATAAAGAAAATAAATAAAAATGGCACACAGAAACATTATATTGCTCTCCAAAACTCCACAAGTTGGTCTTCAAATGTGACTTCAACTTCCTAGTTAGCAAGGAAAAAAGAAATACAAAGTGTCTGTAAAATAAAAGCAAATCAGTTCTTTAGGAGAAGTACAGCTTTTCCAAGATACTGTAATTTGAGAGAAATTTCACCAGTGAGTCCTCATAAAGAAGATTCTGGATGATATAATGGAAAAAGTCCTTGAAAACACCGGCAAAAAAACAAAAATCTTGTTTGGGTCACTTTTTCTTTTTCAAAATTACATCCTAAATGCACAATTCAGTAAAAGCAAATCTACAAGGGGCCAAAATAATGCAATCCAAGCACATAGATCTCTAATGGTATGGTTTAATCTAAGAGTAAAATTTAAAGTATTCAGAGGAATGGACAGAATGCCACCCATTAGGCAGTCCTCCCTTAATACATTTTCTCAAAACTGGGCTTTTGAAAAATTGAGATGGCCCAAAGTACATGGTTGAATGCAAAAATCTGGTATTTCTAAGGGCAGAGATAAATGGTTTATCAATCAATCAATCAAGGCAAAGAAAATGAAGAGAAGATAATTTTAGGAGTTTAAGAAGCCTACCCCAAATACATTCCACTTCTACACAGAAGCCTCAGGCAGGTTAGAAATCTTCTTCAAAAACAAAAGTCTGATTCTGCTCTAACACATCCATAAACGAGTGGATCATCGTTCCAAATTTCAAAACCAGTGCTATAAACTATAGATAAACACTATACGTTGCAATTTTCAGAATCTGAAAGCCAAAAAGTTGATAAGACATCTTACTGTGGCAATACTCTGTATTGCCTATATTGTTTAACACACCACAAATCCTCCTTTATAGAAAAGATTACATATATATAAATTTATTAGGCTGCCTAATTGTAGGCAGTATGTGGCCTATATTCTGAGGTACAGCAGGGGAGAAAGGAATGTGTATCTACTACATGCCAGCTATGTGCCAGGGACTGTGCTAGTTGCTTTATTTCTTCTTCTTTTTTCATTTAATCTTCAAAATAACCCAGTGAGTAAGTCTCATTATCTTCATTTTAAAGATGAGAAGAGAACAAACTTAAATGAATTGCCCAAAGTATAATAATTAGTTAAGATGTGGAATCAGGATTCAAAATCAATGTCATCATTCAGTTAAAAAAGTTATAAAATGGCTCTTAAACATAAAAAAAAGAAGCTCAACCTCACTCTTAATACGAGAAATGTGAACTAAAACTACACTGAGATAGCAAGCTTTTGAATTCTGGCCAATCAGATAAATGAGATATATTAAGACACTCTGTTGTTGAAGCTGTAGAAAAACAGGCACTCTCATACATTGCTGGTTAGAATGCAAAGTGGAGTTGAATTTAGCAATATCTAACAAAATTATACATGCATTTACGTAAATTTCTGACCCAATATTCCCACTTGTAGGAATTTACCATCCATATGTAGTACACATGCACAATGTTATTCATTACAGCATTGTTTGCAATAGAAACATTTTGTAAACAATCTAATGCCTACACACAGGAAACTGACTGAATGAACCACGGTACATTCACATTGTGGAATATTATGCAGCAGTTAAAAAGAATGAGAAGTAGGGGCTGGCCCGGTGGCGCAAGCGGTTAAGTGCGTGCGCTCCGCTGCGGTGGCCCGGGGTTCACTGGTTCGGATCCCGGGCGCGCACCGACGCACTGCTTGGCAGGCCATGCTGTGGCGGCGTCCCATATAAAGTGGAGGAAGATGGGCACAGATGTTAGCCAGGGCCGTCTTCCTCAGCAAAAAAAAGAGGAGGATTGGTGGATGTTAGCACAGGGCTGATCTCCCCACAAAAAAAAAAAAAAAAAAAAAAGAATGAGAAGTAACTATGAACTGATATAGAGTAATTCCCAGGATTACTGGGATAAGTGAAAAAATTCAAGTATAAAATAAGTATATACAGAGTACGATCTCTCTCTAATGAAGAAGGAGGAATGAAAATACATATAGGTATTGATTAATCACAAAAAGAAATCAGGAAAGATAAGCTTGAAAGTAATGAAATGGTTATCCACAGGGAAGGTAGGAATGTGATGGTAGTGAGACTTCTGAGTACGACTTCCTAATATAGTTTTGACTTTTGAACCATGTAAATGTTACACGTATTCAAAAATCAACATTAAATCAAAATGGATAAAAAAGCAAATGCTAAAATTGAACACAAACACTAACAAATTAATTTAACTATATTATTCAAATAACATAATCACACAAAAAATTAATCCAAGTAATTTTGACCACAGTACCCTGACTGCATTCCATTGCTGGGTATGGTGGGTTGAATTGTAGTCCCCTCCAAAATATGTCTACTCAGAACCTATGAATGTCACTTTACTTGGAGAAAGGGTCTCTGCAAATGTAAATAAGGATCCCAAGATAAGATCATCTTGGATTTAGGGTAGACTCTAAATTCAGTGAACGTGTTGTTATAAAAGATAGAAATGAGCAACACACTGACACACAGAGCAGGCGGCCACGTGAAGATGAAAGCAGAGATTGCAGTTATACAGCCACAAGCCAAGGAATGCCTGGAGCCACCAGAAGCTGGAAAAGACAAGGAAGGACTCTTCTGTAGAGCCTTTGGAAGGAGAAAGGGTCTGCTGACATCTTGATTTTAAACTGGCCTCTAGAAGTGTGAGAGAATAAATTTCTGTTGTTTTCAGCCATCAAACTTGTAGTAATTTATTATAGCAGTCCTAAGAAACTAATGCACTGGGATATATTCTAAGGACAGAAAGGACTGAAAAGAAATCTTGAAACTTATCTAGTGTGTTTTAAGTTGCAGTGGTGTTGATACAGCAATTCCAATACAATATGGTCTTGGAAAGCAAGTGAAAAAGTTCTTCAAGGACAAAGAAGCTATCAACTGTGTCACTTACTACTGAAACCTGAGAACTGACCACTGACTTGGCAACATGGAAGTCACTGGTGACCCCAAGAAGACCAATTTTGAAAGCGATGAAAAGTAACAGCAAAAATCTCTTTAGGATAAGCTTAAGAAAGAATGAGAGGAAAGAAATAAGACAGTGAATATACACAACTTCTGTAAAGGAAAGCCGACAATTTGGACAGTAGCAGAGGGCTAAGAGAAGAGTTTTTCATTTGAAATGGGAGAAATAACATGTTTGTACGCTCATGAAAATGAATGATCAAGTGGAGAGAAAACAATTATGGTACAGGAGAGAGAGGAAAATTGTAGCAGTGATACCTTTGAGTACGGAAGGGAGTTACACCCTAGTGAACAAGTGGAAGGGCTGGCTTTAGGAAACTGGACAATTCACCTATTACAGCAGAAGGGAAAGTAGAGTACATACATGTATAGACACTCCTAGGTAGACAGGTTAATAAATACAATGCCAGGTACCTGTGAAAACTCTCTTCTGATTGCTTCAATATTTTCATAGTTACAGAAAGTAAGTTCAGCAAAAATTAAAGATGACAGAGGAGATCCTGGAGGTTTTGAGAAGAGAGAAAGCACAAAACAATCATCTAGGAGAGGAGAGTGAAAAGATCAAATAAGTGTGCTACAATTGCTGGGAGCATTAAGAGTACACGATCATTATTTTAAAGTGAGACCAATTATCATAGTTTTATTATTTTTCAGTCCCATTCAGCTGCAAGAGTGAGATTTACCCATGGTTGTAGTTTTGCCAACATAGAGACAGGAAAAAGAACTGAAGATGCATGCAAGGGAGTGATTATGCTTGACTTTTGAATTTAAAATATAAGGAGAGAAATAGGGATAATCGGGGTGAAGAAAACCAGAACTGCAACCATTCAACACATTGTGAGTGGTTGCAGTAAGTCCTTCTATCCTGCAACAATGTAATCCTTTGGCTTCTGTAACTCTTCTCTGTTCTACCTTACTGACTGACTCTTCAGATTCCACTTTCTCCAATGGTTTATTAATCTTTCATCATTTCTCAAGTCTAACTACTCAGCCCTATGTACACTTACTCCAAAATTCATTTATTTTCATGGCTTCTGAAAGAATTATATGGCTTCATTATGTGAAAATTCATTCATGACTCTTCAGTGGCACTACAAATTCTCATAATACCATGTGTACAATATGCCTAACATTCAACGATCACTTCCCTCAAAGTGTTAGCACCTCAAGTAACATTTCTGAAATGAAAATCACTTCCTATAATCTTACAATTTCTATCACTGTCCCCATTCATTAGTAATCCAAACTCTCAGGTTACAAACTTAAAAAAAAAAAAATCTCTGTTATCATCTATATGATTAGTCAATTTTCCTTTCCTATTCTACTGCTCTAATCCTAATAAAAATATCACACTATCAGGCACATGGATTACTGCAATTACCAATTAACCAGTCTTTTTTAAATTTCAGTACTTTTCTACTTTCAGCTGTCTTTCATACAGGTATGCAATGAACTGCTCTTAGACAACTGCTTTTATTATTTACTTCCATAATTAACTACAATAAAAACATCTAGAACTTAATTCCAAAGCCCTTATCCTCACAATCAATCTCCTCCATAATTTATAGTTTTCTTCAATTATATTTTCCCCTATTCCAACATAAACTCCCCATTCTTGCCAGATTGGTCTTTTCACTACTCCCTTGTATTCACTACTCTCAAATATATTGCACCAATACATTTCCTTACATTGTTCTTTTTCCTTTCTGTACCTAAACCAATTTACCCATCCTTCAACCTCTTCCTTGAAACCTTCCTCTACAATGTATTTTACAATCTTTTCCTTTAATGACTCCTGCGTTACATGCACAAGTCAGGATCTGGCCATGCATAGTTATAGTCTCTTTAATCATTTCAGTGGCACCCTAAGTACAAAATCTTGTCTCATTATTTTTTTTCATCTTGTAAAACTTAGCGCAATGATGATCATATGGTTAGTAGGTTAAAGTGAAATGAAAACAGTAGGAAACTGCTAGAGAATGTATTAGACAGAAACTCAAGTCCTTATGCAATCAAACACTAGGTAAAAAGAATTTGAAATCTGGATGCCGAGCAAGTTCATATATTTAAAGTGATGACATCAGAGAGTCATAAGCAAACATAATCAGGTGATCTTAAAACTATGATCTTAACATGTTAAGCTTATATTAGCAGCCAGCCTCATATTTATTTTTATTGAAAAGGGAACCACATTTTAAGAGAGACCTATCAGTTAAACTTTTCAATACTCTAATAAGTTATTAAGAAGAGTAGAAAAATTAGAGTTGAACTTTTACACAGATTGGTAATTTAAAATCCTTGGAAAAATCTAGAATGAAACCCAAAACAGATCCATAAAAAGCTAGTAATATTACTAACTTCATACTTATCAAACATAAATGGTGTATAGCTGATGACGGAACAAGAAAGGTTAAATAATAAAATCCAGTTGGTATCTTCTCTGTGCTGAATCAAACGGAATCTGGTAATTTTCACTAGTGATTTCTGAAATCATAATTAAATCTAAGGCTGAGCAGATTTTTAGTTATTACATTAAAAAATTAAATTCTTTATCAAAGATTACCATTAAGTTGATATTAAAAATAAACTTCTACTTTCAGCATGTTATGGCTCCTAAATTTACAAGCTTCCTTTTCTTTCTTAAAATCAGATTAAATTCTGATCCCTCTAAGATCAAAGTCCAGGAATGAAAAATGTCTCTACTACTATTTGATCACATGTCAGCCAACAACAGGTGAATGAGTTTTGAATAATCACTATGCAAACGTATCAAATTAAATATTATAACTTCTACAGACAATTTTGACCAACAGAATTACAGAATTTTAAAGATAGAAAAAAATTTAGAGTTACCAGTCCAACTTGCCTATTTTACACAAGAAACATGAATCCTGCTTATTTATAAAGCTTTTGGGGAGCAGTAGTGGGGAGAAATATTACAACAGCTGGTGTAATGGCGCAACTAGGAATTTATTAAAACTATGAAACTCATATAATAACAGAACTCAATACAGGTTGTGATACCACATGTAGCTAGATATAAATTCTACTAAATATTGACATGGATAGTTAACTACCACGGAAAACACACTAGAATTGACAATATCATAGCTTAGAAATATAAACAGAATTATCAATGTATAAAATTTACGATTATTTAGAAAACAATACTTTTTTTTTTAACTTAGTACTACCATTCTAGCCAAATATAGTTTACCTTTCATTTTCAACTACTATATTGGGATAAAAATTCAAGTATGAAAACAAATTGTGATAAGTTGAGATGCATATTGTAATCCCTAGAGCAACCTCTAAGAAAATAATTAAAAATGGTAAAAAAAAAAAAAAAAAAAAAAAAACCAACAGGGGAATTTAAATGGTACACTAAAAGAAAATTTAACACAAAAGAGGGCAGTAAAAGAAGAAGGGCAGGCATAAATCCAATCATATCAATTCACATTAAATGGGAATTATTAAACATGCCACTAAAAAGGCAGAGATTATCATACTGGATAAAATATCAAGACCCAACTGACATTACTTCTACAAAAGACACATTTTAGAATCAAAGATACAGACAGGTTGAAAGTAAAAGAATGGAAGAGATTCCATTCAAACAGTAACAATAAGAATGCTCAAGTGGCTATATTAATAGCAGACAAAATCAACTTTGAGATAAATAGTACTAAAGACAACGATGAATTATTTCATAATGATAAAAGAGTCAGTAGTACATCAGGAAGATGTAATATTTATAAATGTATTCACTCACACTTAACAACAGAGCTGCCAAATACACAAAGCAAAAACTGACAGAATTGAATGAAGAAACAGAATTACAGAGAAAATCAGCAAGGATGTAAAAGTCTTGGACAGCACTATCAACCAACTTGACCTAACTTACATTTACAGAACACTCCACCCAAAGACTGTTCAGAATATATATTCCTTTTGGGGGCCGGCCCCGTGGCGTAGCGGTTAAGTGTGCGAGCTCTGCTGCTGGTGGCCCGGGTTCGGATCCCAGGCGCGCACCAATGCTCCGCTTGTCCGGCTATGCTGTGGCAGCGTCCCATATAAAGTGGAGGAAGATGGGCACAGATGTTAGCCCAGGGCCAGTCTTCCTCAGCAAAAAGAGGATTGGCATGGATGTTAGCTCAGGGCTGATCTTCCTCACACACACACACACAAAAGAATATAGATTCCTTTTAAGCACAAATAGAACATTCTCCAGAATTGATCACATGCTGGGCCATAAACAAATCTAAATAAACTTAGAATCATAAAAAGGGAACATCCCTGACAATAACAGAATAAAATTAAAAATCCTTAACACAAAGAAATCGGGGAAAACCCATGGATCAAAGATATTAAAAGGGAAATTAAATATTTTGAAATGATTAAAAATGAAAACACAGTATATGAAAGTTTATGGGATACAACTAAAGCAGTGTTTATTGGAAAACTTATAGATTTAAATGCTTATATGAGAAAAGAACAGTCTCAAATCAATAACCTAAGCTTCCACACCTTAACAAACTAGAAAAAGCAAATTAAACCCAAAGCAGGAAGAAAGAAATAATATAGAGTAAGAACCAATGAAACAAAACCCAGAAAAACAAAAGAGAATAAATTCAAAAGTTAGTTCTTTAAAAAAAACAACAAAATTGACATACCCTTAGACAAAAGGACCAAGAAAATAAGAGAAAAGAGCAGACACAAATTACCAAAATGAATGGAAAAGAAGAAATCATTACTGATCCTTTAGAAATTAAAAGGATCATAAGGGAATATTATGAACAACTTAGAGAACTTACATTAAAAAGAAGAAAATCCGGGGAAGACACGAATTACCAGAACTGACTACATGAAATAGAAAATCTGAATAGATCTGTAACAAATAAGGACACTGAACTACATACTAAAAACCTTCACACTAAGAAAAACCTAGGAACAGATGGTTTCACTGATGAAACTTATGAAATATATAAGAAACAAGTCATTCTATATATAAGAAACAAGTCATTCTATGAAGTCAGTATTATCCTGATACCAAAGCCATATACAGACAACACAAGAAAACAATAGATCAATATCCCTCATGAACATGGATACAAAAATCCTTTAAAAAAAATTTAGCAAACTGAATTCAGCAACATATAAAAAAGATTACACATTATCACTGAGATCTATCCTGAGAATGCAAGATAGGTTAACCATCTGAAAATCAATTAATGTAAAACATCATATTCAGAAAGAACAAAAACCACATGATCATTTCAACAGATACAGAGAAAATGTATGTAACAAAATCCAATATCCACTCATTATAAAAATGCTCAAAAAACAAGGAATAGAAAGAAACTTCTTTAACTTATTTAAGGGCACCTACAGAAAGTCTATGGCTAACATCATACTTAATGGTGAAGGCATTCCCCCAAATACCAAAAGAATAAAGATGTCTTTTCTTACTACTTCTACAGAATGTTGTACTGTAGGTTCTAGCCAGTTCAGTAATGCCAAAAAATAATAATCGTAAAACATAAAATAAAGAGATATTATATGCATTCAGATTAGAAAAGAAGTGAAACTGTTTACTACCAGAGACATTATCCATGCTCACAGACCAGCAGACTGAATATTGCTAATGTGGCAGTTTTCCTCAAACTGATCTATAGATTCAACACAATCCTTTTCAGTTGGCTTTTCTTTTTTAAATAGAAATAAGCTGATCCTAATTTTATATGGAAATGAAAGAACCTAGAATAGCCAAAACAATTTGAAAAAGAACAACAAAGTTGGAGGACTTATACTACCCAATTTTAAACTCAGTATAAAGCTACAGTTATCAAGACAGTGTGTTATTAGTACAAGGACAGATCAATGAAGAGAACTGCAAGTCCAGAATAAATTCTTATTTTTATGTTTGATTGATTTTTCACAAAGCAGCCATCTCTCTCAATGGGAGAAAGGATAGTTTTTCAACAAATGATTTTGGGACAATTGGATATTTTATGCAAAAAAAATGAACTTAGACCCTTATCTCACACCATACATAAAAATTAATTCAAATGGATCAAAGACCTAAATGTATGAGCTAAAACGATAAACCACTTAAAAGAAAACATAGGAGAATCTTTGTGACCTTGGATTAGGCAAAGAGTTCTCAGACAAAAAAGCACGAGCTATAAAAAACAAAATTGATAAACTAAAAAGACTTCATTAAAGTGAAAAACCTTTGCACTTTAAAAGACAAGGCACAGACTGGGAGAAAATATTAGCAAGTCAGATATTTGACAATGCCCTTGTATTCAGAATAAAGATGAACTCGCACAACTAAGACAACAATACAATTTAAAAATGGACAAAAGACTTGCTTGAATAGGCATTTCACCAAAGACACATGAATGACTTAATAAGCACAAAAAAGTGCTCAACATTAATCATTAGGAATATGCTGGTTAAAATCACAGTGAGATACCATGACACACCCACAAAATTGTCTATAATTAAAAAGACAGATAATATCAAGTGTTGGTGAGAATGTAGAGAAACTGGAACTCATACATGGTACAACCACTTCAGAACACAGTTTATCAGTTTCTTAACAAGTTACTTTATCATACCACCCAGCAACTCCATTCTTAGGAACCTACCTAAGAGAAATAAAAACACATGTCCAAACACAGACTTGTTCATGAATGTTCAAAGAAATATTACTCATAACAGTCAAAAACTGGAAATGATTCAAGTGTCTATCATCTAGTGAAAGAATAAACAAAATATGGTATATCAATACAATGAAATATCATTCAGCAATAAAAAGGAAGGAAATACTGATACATGCTATGCCATGGATAAACCTCAAAAACATTATGCTAAGTGGAAGAAGCTGGATGCAAAAGACTACATATAGTATGATTCCTTTTAGATGAAATGTCCAGAAAAACTTAGAGAAACAGAAAGTAGATCAGTAGTTGCCTTAGGCTGGGGAAGGGGTGTGGGAGTTGAGAGCTGACCACAAACAGGCTTGAGGGAAATTTGGGGGTGATGGAAAAGTTCTAAAACTAGACTGTGTTGATGGTTGCACAACTCTATAAATTCACTAAAAACCATTGAATTGTATACTTAGGTGAATTTTATATTATGTAAGTTACAGCTCAATAAAGTTGTAAAAATGCAATTGGAGATATAACTCTCTTTTAGATAACATTTTTCCTTAGTTCAATATTTTTTCTTAGATAATCATGCACAATAAAAAAAACTTATTGTACATATTAGCCATATACTAACAATTTCTAGGAATTCAAACACAAACACTATGATTTGGTGGTATTAATTAGCTCTAACTGGCACTTGACTAAAATTGCTTGTGAGGAATAAGGAAAGCAATCATGTTATTTAAGCAAGCTCACACACTGTCACCTGCATGTAAAGACTTTCACTCACCCTAGAATGGCAGTTAGATTCAATATACAGTCATGCATTGTTTAATGATGGGGATATGTTCCAAGAAATGCATCATCAGGTGATTCTGTCATCAAGTGTACTTACACAAACTTAGATGGTACAACTTACTACACATCTACGCTATATGATACTAATCTTATGGAACCATTGCCATATATGGGGTCCGTTGTTGACCGAAATGTGATTATGCAACGTATGACTATACTGTAATCACCTTGTTTTGACTAGAATCATTGATATGTAAGAGTAGGAAGGCATCTTATAATCTAGTCCAAGCTCTTTGTTTTACATATGAGAGGAAGCAAAGAGATGAAAAAATGTGTTCAAGAATATACTTTCAAAGTTAACTGCAAAGCTTCCCAGTCTTTCCCAGTCTCCTGACTCTTCTGCTCTTTCTGTGCACTGACTACAGTTTTACTGAAAGAAGAAAATGGTAGGAGATTATAAAAAATAATCACAGGGAAAATATCCAGGCAACATTAAGCAAATGATTAACTTTTCATCCTATGAACAAATCTCTTGTAACTCCAAAATGTTGGTTCCTTTTACATTCCACAAAAAAGGAAAGAAACTTTAGAGAGCCTTTTTACATATTATCTCATTTAGTACTCAAAATATCCTTAGAAAACAATTATCTTATTTAATAACTGGAGAAACAGGTTTAAAATAATTAACTTGCCATAGTTAGAAAGCTTGTAAACAATAAAGCCAGCATTTTTAAAAACTAAATTTATCTGATTTCAAAGCTTATGCCCATTTTTCCACACTTCTTTCAGACACTTTAAAGCAGTGATCTCCAAAACAATTCCTTTTAATAAATACTGTTTGTGCTTACATCTCCAATATATATAAATTATGTTTATTAGAAAAGTCACAAAATAGACATTTTAAAAGGATAAGATAAAATAAACATATCTAGAGGTTCTAATTTCCTTTGCACAATGAGCTAAACTATCTCGCCTACCCCTAGTCCCACCTTAGTGCATCTTTTCCAGTATACATACACCACTTTGGAAACCACTATTCTAGATACTGCTGTGCTTTTCCAGAATTGAATACCATCTTCCTTTGAAATTTTCTTTTTTTTTTCTTTGTGGGGAAGATCAGCCCTGAGCTAACATCCATGCTAATCCTCCTCTTTTTGCTGAGGAAGATCGGCTCTGACCTAACATCTATTGCCAATCCTCCTCCTTTTGTTCCCCAAAGCCCCAGTAGATAGTTGTATGTCATGGCTGCACATCCTTCTAGTTGCTGTATGTGGGACGCGGCCTCAGCGTGGCTGGAGAAGTGGTGCATCGGTGCGCACCCGGGATCCAAACCCCGGCTGCCAGTAGCAGAGCTCGCGCACTTAACCGCTAAGCCACAGGGCCAGCCCTGAAATTTTCTTTTATACTTGACACTTTACCCTCATTTAAAAGCTTTAATTCTTGTATTTCTTTTGGGTTTTTTTTTGTGAGGAAGATCAGCCCTGTGCTAACATCTGCCAATCCTCTTTTTTTTTTTTGCTGAGGAAGACTGGCCCTGGGCTAACATCCGTGCCCATTTTCCTCCACTTTATATGGGATGCCGCCACAGCATGGCTTGCCAAGCGGTGCATCGGTGCGTGCCTGGGATCCAAACTGGCGAACCCCCGGCCGCCGCAGCAGAGCGCATGCACTTAACCACTTGCGCCACCGGGCCGGCCCCTAATTCTGGTATTTCTAATTCCATTAATTCCTCTATTAAAATTGTGTTTTTCTATTCTTATTCTCTTCCATTTCTAGCATCTTGAAATTGGAAATACATCCACTTAAAATCTCAAATAGCTCCATCAATAAAGCTGGACATTCTTACTTAAAACCAGGGTTTTTAAATGACTAAGAAGACTGAAAAGTCTGAAAAATCTTCTTTCAGAAGACAAAGTTTTCTGTCAGAAGGTTACAGTGTTCAGGTAGGAGAAAAAACTTAGGTAAGGATATTTCCATAATACTACCATCATCTTTTTAATAAAAGCAGCAAGTAATCTCTGAACTTCACAGAAAGTAAAATTTGTTTTTTGAGCTAGATAAAAATCATTGAGACAATTGTCAATCAGTGTTATACGAAACCAGGAAGGTAGCAATCAGGTTGCAGTATATGCTTCACTAGAATTCAATGATTCTACAATATGCTTCATTAGAAGTGTGCTGTAAAATATTCATCTTTGGCTGTCCAGTTCCTTCCAGATCTTAGAATCTTTCTCCTATCTAATCAAACTTTTTCTCTTACAAACGGACACATAGCCACTTCATTATAAACCAGTGTTTCTTAATTATTTAAGATTCCTCCTGCCCAACCAATTTCCACCCCCTTGGGGGGTAGTATTGCCCCTATTAAGAACACATGTTCTGGGGCCGGCCTGGTGGCGTAGCGGTTAAGTGCGCATGCTTCGCTGCAGTGGCCCGGGGTTACGACGCCAGGCGCGCACTGACGCGCTGCTTGTCAAGCCATGCTGTAGTGGCGTCCCATATAAAGTAGAGGAAGGTGGGCACGGATGTTAGCCCAGGGCCAGTCTTGCTCAGCAAAAAGAGGATGATTGGCAGATGTTAGCTCAGGGCTGATCTTCCTCACACACACAAAAAAGAACACATGTTCTAAAATATCTTTCACAAAACTTTATATTATAAAGTTACAGGGACTGATTTTTTCAATAACTTGACAAACTGAAGATAAAGAAAGGGTATTTCTATTACCCAAGAGTCTGTCTTCCTAAATGAATTCCTATAGTATTTTCAAAACATGAAAGAGACAAAAGCAAAGTTGGAAAGAACTAGAGTTGGTCAGGAAAGGCATCCAAAGAAAGACTGGAAACTACAATGGACTTAGTGATTGTAGTAATATTTGGGCTAACTTTACACAGAAGACTACAAACTGTTGTAGACATGGAAAACTCAAGACAACTACAGTGAAAAGAATAAAGGCAAGAAGTAAAAAAAAAAGGAGGAAAGGAAGGAAGGGAGAAAGGAAGGAATCAATGAGAAAGGGAAGGAAGAAACAAAGGACAAAAGAATACTGAAGAAGTTCCTAAAGCCAAAACCACTGATTTTCAGAATGCCTCTTCCTAAGTAACCTAACTACCTGTTTCCAACAATGTTATTTCTGTCTGTACTACAGCTATATCTATAATAGACAAGAAGTGGCATTGTTAATAATGTAGTTTTAATATATTCCTGATAATTTTTGAGTTATTACTATATATGCAATTACTTACTTACCAGACATCTCCACACAGATCTTCATGGGCAACTCCAATTACAACAGTGCAAAAATGATCATCCTGCTCCATCTTTAAAACCACTGCTTGAGTTATTCTTCTAAAACTCAAGATTTGTTTGTGTAATCTCTTGCTACCTCTATATCTAATGTGTCTTTCTATTTTTGCATTTACACCACATTGTAATTATTTATGAAATTTTGAGTTTCATATTAAATTATGAACTACTTGATGGCATGGACAGTATCATTTATTTTTATATTCCCAGTGCCAGGCAGTTTTACACGCTGAATAAATGTTATGCGTAACTATTGGCCCGCAAAGCACTTTAGCACACACATACATCATGCATAACCAAACTGACTTTTGAGAAAGGCCTCTTCTAATTTTCTATCAAAATAAGATTATCTGGGGGCCAGCCCCGTGGCTTAGCGGTTAAGGGCGCGCACTCCGCTACTGGCAGCCCGGGTTTGGATCCCAGGCTCACACCGATGCACCACTTGTCTGACCATGCTGAGGCGGTGTCCCACATACAGCAAGTAGAAGGATGTGCAACTATGACATACAACTATCTACTGGGGCTTTGGTGGGAAAAGGGGGAAAAAAAAAAAAAGGAGGAGGATTGGCAATAGATGTTAGCTCAGGGCCGGTCTTCCTCAGCAAAAAGAGGATTGGCATGGATGTTAGCTCAGGGCTGATCGTCCTCACACACACACAAAAAAAGATCATCTGATCAAGGAAAGCCCTTTTCCTTGTGTTGTCTGTGCTTAGAGCTCCTAATGCTTGAGGCATATAGATGTACTAAAATTAAAGTAGGGGTTGCAAATTCAAATGCGCACAGTGGACATGAAGTCACTCTAAATGAGTGAAAGCAAAGATGGATATAAAACAAGAAGGAAGTGGCAATTTGGAAACCGAATGCCCAAAGCGGCAACTCCACTTGATTGTAGCCACTGGGAACTCAGGTCATGTGGCCAGATCTTTAAGAGTTAAGAGAAGCTCCGAAATCTGTCTTTCCTTCTCCTTTCATCTTTTTAATATTGGTTCCCGATTTTAAATCTTGATCACTTTATTTTCTTTTTCTTAACCAACAACAACAAAAAAACACCATATGTGCCAAGGAAAACAAGTCTGCAGGATGGATTTGACTTGTAGGGCATCAGTTTGTAACCTCTGAAATGAATGTAATTTTTTCAATTCATAATGACAGATTATTTGGTTTGGTTCAAAGAATCCAAACACTGCTTTGATTTTTTTAAATTTACTTCTTGCCTCATTCCTCAGGCTCATAACCATGGAACCCTTTCTATCTTTAAATATGATGCAACCACATTGGTTTTCTTTTAGTTCCAGAAAGTCTTCCTGCTTCACTGCCTTTATAAGCCTGTAGAAAGCTATCCACTTCCCTTCCTCAGTTCCTCATGCTAATTAGCACTGCCTCAGGGAAGCACTCCATGATCTTTCCTAGACTAGATTATGTCCTATGTTAAACACATTCTCAAGTACTCTATGCTTTTCCCAAAAGCACTTGTCAAAACTATAAATGAAAATGAAATAAACATTCCTGTAACCAGTTATTTAATAACTAATTCCCTCCCTGGACATCAAGTTCTAAGAGGGCAGAAAATCCCTCAGTATCTGGGGGATTGGTTCCAGAACCTCCCTCACACAGCAAAATCCGAGGATACTCAAATCCCTTAGTCTGCCCTCTGTATCCCTCAGTTCCATATCTGTGGATTCAACTGACGTGCTCAAACAATCGGGGGTCGTAAACATAGCACTACAGGATGCATGGAGGGATCCTACAGGACTATGGAAGGCTGATTATATATATCTTGTTCATTACTATATTCTGATCAAGCATGGCATGTGACACACATCAATAAATATTTGATGTAGAAAAGAATAAACAGTCATTTCTTGCTATCATATAAAAAGAAACAGAATTAAGTAAATGACAGCAGAATCTGAACTCTTCCTGAGACCAAAGGGAAGATTTTCACTTAAAAAAAGCATACTCTTTATTTGAACTTCTATATATATATCTTTATTGAGCTTAACTATTCTATTCAATAACTCTAATCTCTCTATTGTGTCTACTAGATCAGTCTAGTACTAAAAATGTTGTATTAAATCTCTATACTATAATACATATATACACACACACTATATAATTGTATTTTGTCATGCTGTCTTTACATTTTAAAATTAGTGCTTTATATATTTAGCTATTTATTGAGTTCATAAAAGTTTTTGCCTGTTACATTTTGTTGACAAACTTTCCTTTTACTTACCCATTTCCCCAGTGTCTCTCTTTTTTTTTTGTGAGGAAGATCAGCTCTGAGCTAACATCCATGCCAATCCTCTTTTTTTTTTTTTTTTTTTGCTGAGGAAGACCGGCCCTGAGCAACACCTATTGCCAATCCTCCTCCTTTTTTTCCCCTTTTCTCCCCAAAGCCCCAGTAGACGGCCGTATGTCATAGCTGCACATCCTGCCAGCTGCTGTATGTGGGACGCCGCCTCAGCATGGACAGACAAGCGGTGCGTCAGTGCGCACCCGGGATCCAAACCTGAGCTGCCAGTAGCGGAGCGTGTGCACTTAACTGCTAAGCCAGAGGCCAGCCCCCCACCAGTGTCTCTTTTTACCTGATTTAGTATTTTAACTTTAAATTCTACCATTTGGCATTAACACTGCCATTCCTGTCTTCTTCTTTATTTTCTTTCACATCCTTTGCCCAACTCATTATTTTCATCTCCTCAACCACTTTATTTCTTTACTCTCTAGGTGATTTCCCTGTTTCAAGGATTTTAAACATCATATATGCTAATGACTCCAGCCTAGAGCTCTCTCCCGAACTCCAAACTGGTATGTCAAACTGCCTATTTCACACCTCTATTTGGATGTCTAATGTCCATCTCAAGGATGAGTATTTTCAAAACAAGTTCCTTACATTGTTCTTCACACGAGCTCTTCCTGCAACATTCCACATTTTGATTGGTTTTCCAGTTGCTTTAACCAAAAATCTTGGTATTATCCTTGTCTTCTATTTTTCTCACCCCACTTTTGAAACATGAGCCTCTACCTTCAAAATATATCTGGAATTCGATCATTTCCAAGCTTCCTCCTTCATAGCCTCCTTCCTCCTTCACAGCCTCCTAATTCATCTTTTCTACCCTTGCCGCTCCTTAGCAATTTAACACAGCAGCCAGAGTGTCTGTTAAAATATAGGGCAGATCATGTCACTCTTCTCTGATCAAAATTCCTCAATAACTTCCTTTCTCATTCAGAATAAAAGCCAAAATCCTTAAAATGATCTACAAGTTTTGAATATGAATTATATTTCTTAACAAGATATTTGCTTTGATATTTTTTTCTCTCAGCAAAATACTATTTTAGAAAACATTATTTATAATATTTAAGTATTAATAAATTGGTGAGAAACGATAAAATTTTGGCTCAGAAGCTAAGAAATGGAGCAAAGGATTCTTTGTCTCTTCTCAGATGTCATACATCTATAACTCTTGAACTCAAGACACGTGAGACGAAAGCATATAGTTTTACCTTGTTAATCATAAAACAAATATTAGAAGGAGAATATATATATTTAGAGGAAAAAAAGGTTTCTATTTCTAATATTAACAACAAAACGAACTCCTCCTTTCAAATCAAACCAATAAACATTTTACTTGAATTCCAGGAAAAGATCAACTTCAGTTACAGCTGTTCTGATTCTAATAAATAATTGTTTAAATCTGTTCATGGTAGAAAATACATGAAACCATTTGCCCTCTCTTCCAACAATTCATTTTTCATTTGAGTTTACACAATCTAAGATAATTGGTGTGATTCACTGTGGCAAATTAAAAACAGCCACAAATTCTTTGCTAGTCTTCACACTGAAGTGAAGTCTAATTTCCTTCCCTTTGAATCTGGGCTGACCTCAGTGACTTGCATGATGAATAAAATACAGCAGAAATGACCTGGGATTCCCAAGGCTAAGTCATAAGGAACCTTGCAGCTTTCAGTCAAGTATATTATTATACTCTCTGGGAGCTCTGATCCACCATGTCAAATGTCAGACTACCATGAAACAGCCATGCTGGTGATTCTACGTTCTGTGATTCTGTGCTCTGGTTGATGTCCCAACGGAGCCTCAACTGATGGCCATCTCCACCAGGGTGACACTCATTGGGGGAAGCCATGTTGGACCATATAGATCAGCCAGCTGAATACCTCCAAGTAATCTCCATCAACACCACGTGAACTGAGCCCTACCTGGATTCCTGACTCACAAAATCATGAAACATAAGAAAATGGTGTTAATTTAAGCCACCCTAAATTCTAGGGTAGTTTGTTACATAGCAACAGATAACTGGACCATTCAGTAACATTTTTATTAAACTGGCAACAAAGAAGTTTTCATTTCAGATTTAATACAACTTGTATTTTCTTTTCCTTTTTTTCTGGAAACCAAATCTATTTATTATTTTATTTTATTTTTTTAATTTATCTTTTTTGGTGAGAAGGATTGGCCCTGAGCTAACATCTGTTGCCAATCTTCCTCTTTTTGCTTGAGGAAGATTGTTGCTGAGCTAACAGCTGTGCCAATCTTCCTCTATTTAGTATGTGGGAAGCCACCACAGCATGGCTTGATGAGTGGTGTGTAGGTCCGCCCTGGGATCTAAATCTGTGAACCCTAGGCCACTGAAGCAGAGCACGCAAACTTAACCACTACACTACCAGGCTGGCCTCTATTTATTATTTTAATCTTATTTCCCACTTTACTCCTTAAAGCTTAAATGACAACTATATATAATTACTACATATAACTATATATAACTAATTTAACCCTTATCTTTCTGATTATGATAGCAAATTTCAATATTTAATAAACTATTTTAAGGTTTTTGTAAACAGCAAAAAAACCATAATCTCATTTTGTACTTAAAGAAAATCTTGCACACTGAACAGTTTGTAAATTACAAAGAAACAAGTAACTTCTTCACCAAACAATTAAAAATATTTTAAAAGGGAATATGATAGATGATTATAGAAACAGCTCTTTTTTATCACTGACAAAAGTGAAATCTTCAGAGGAAAAAGTGTAATTAACTAAAATCAACATAAAATCCTAATAATTAATTTTAATCAAAAGAATCAACTTGCCTCTGCAAAAGTGAGTACTAAAAAGTCAGCAAAGATTCACTTAACAAGTGCTCAAAAGTGGTAAGGTGTTTGTGGAATGAGCCTAAGGGTTTAGGTCAGGAAAGGTGTTTAGTCTCACTGTCAGGAAGAAAGCAAAGGAGATGAAGAAGCTACTGAAATAACTAAGTCATCAGTGAACTGGACTTAGGAATGGGTAAGAGAATGAGAAAAAAATATTCATAAATGACACCTAGCAAAATGAGCAAGGCAGGTGATTAAAACAAATTTATGACCTAGAAGTCTGGGAGATAGAGTATGGAATACAGTGTTCCTGGTCTATTTGAACAGAAGGAAAAAAGGGAAAGCAGGAAATGTGACTGGAACAGGAAAATGGACAGACACCAGGAATCACAAGTTATATAGGATGCATATACTTTCTCTTAGCTCAGCCTCAAGAAGAAACAGCCTTCAAACAACATGGAATAGTGGCAAGGACAAAGGTTTTAATTATAATTCCACCTCCTACTGGTGAATGACTTTGGGTTATTTACTTAGCCTCTTTAAAGGTTTCCTGAAATATAAAGTGAGGATACCAGTATGCAACTCACAGTTATTTTAAAGATTAAATGAGATAAATGTATGTAAAATCAATGTACAGGACACAATAAACACTAATAGTTTTGAGATGCAACATGATCTAGCAGAAAAAAAGCTTTAAATATTAACATTAATACTATTAATAAATAGTACCATTCCTTTACTATCTTCTATATGCCAGGCATTTGCCAGTTTACTTTATATAAATGTTAATCTTCACTAGACTCCTGCCAGATAGATATTAACTTCTCCACTTTACATTTACGAAATACTTGTGTAAGTGGACAAAATAACTGCTTAATAGCAATGTAAAGTATTTTCTTTTAAAAAATGCAATTATTGTTTCTTAATCTGATGATATTAAGGATATAAGATATATAAAACTACATTAATAAAGATACTGGTATACTGGAAGTAAGCAGTCAAAGAAAAAGGCCTTCGTCAGAGGTTGCCGGAAACTATCACAAAAAATTGAAGCAAAATGAAAATATCTGGGGTGGGGATGAGAAAGAAAAACCTTGAAAGAAAATATGAGAGATGAGAATCTAAGAAAAAATCTATTTCACGTATTAGCTAGACTGGGGACTTTCTGTTATTGTTCATAATAACAACAGCCAATGCCTGCTATGTACGTCATTAGCTGCTTTATATTCACATTAACATTTAGTCTTCATGGCAATCCTGCAATGTAGGTATTAGTCATTCAACAAAAATTTATTCAGTACCTACTAGGTGCCAGACATTGTGCATACAACTACATACAGGACAATACAGTGGCCCTGCCCTAAAAGCCTGTAGACTATTGTAGAAATTGAATCTCTTTCAAAGAGATTAAGCAATTTGCCTAAATTCACACAGCTAATAAGAAACAGAGGGAGGATATGGACTCAAACCTAAAACCCATGCTCTTAACCACTACACTTACTGCCTCAACACAATAAAAAAAAAAAAATTCTATAATGCTGACAAAACTATGAAACTATATGAACTTATATAAAATTTCCTCAAGAAACAAAAAAACACATTATTTAAATGTTTTATTAATAATTTATACATATTAAGTAATTTTATTTAATTTTAATTCAATAATATCCCATGCTAACTGCAGTTAACACTTAAAAGATTAAAAATTTGGATATTAGTTCAGAAGAAAAATAGGCGTTATCCAAAGTTAACAGCTAAATTCATAGAGTTCTATATTATCTTCTCTAGTTTGATTAATCATTTAAACAATCATATTAACAAATCAAAAAATGCTAAAGATGAAATAAGAATGGATCTTTGTGGAAAGCAAAAATGTGAGCAGACAAATTAACAATGCCATCTATAGGACAATTAGTAGAATGCAGACAACAAACTTGGAACCTGCAAACAGAATTCTTAACCACCTTCATTAGGAATTTACAGAATGGAAATTAATCATCAATAAAACACTCTTACCCTATACACTATAAGACGAAAAATTGGCAGGATTCAATCTGTAATTCTTATATACTACTATATTTGACGTTTCTACAAACAGTGAACACTTTCACACCTACCAGTGTTAGTTGAGTCTTATCACGTAATATATCCCCTTGGACTCATATTCAAACCAAACAGTTGGTATCTAATACAGATTTTATACAGGAAGCTAAAACAGGTCAAGACTAAATTGAGTTATATGTAACTTCTGCGCCTGCAGAAAAAGTTTCTCCTGGATATGGAATTTTACAAGTTAAGAGTATTTATCAGAATATTTAAGTAGTAAAGTAATATAAATCAAATGCCATATGTTTCAGGTCAGAGGAAAAAGAATGAATATGAAAGTGAGAAACTGGTCAATTTCCACAAAGGATCTTGATAAGTAGTTTTTAATAAAAACTATTTACCAACAAAATTTAAAGATTACCCTAGTTACCAAATTAGGAGATAAAGATAATACTCTAAATTTATTCATAAACGGAGAAAAAAAAATCATTAAAATTTCTACCTCAGAGAATGGCATCACTGGCCCACAGAAGGCAGCTTTAATTGGTTTAGTTACAACTAATCTTTTCTTTAAAATGTATTTTTCTTTAACTGTGTCTTCAGAGATATTACTGGAAAGTACCTAAAAGTACTTAGAGGTGGTGGAAAAGAAAGCTGTAGTTCAAATCTGCAAACATACTGCCTGCTCTATCATCACTCACACTTTAAAATTCTCTTTATCAAAGGTAAAGGAAGGAAAGGTAAACCAATTTCCAAGGGTTTGCTTTTTGACATTGCATTTATCCTCTCAACAAAATTGCCACAGTACATAAAATTACCAAGTTTAATCATAACAACCCTATCAGATAAATTAGGTGATATACGAGTAAAGCGAAAAAATGAACCTCAGAGAGGCTCTTACTTGCCCAACTTCATAAAATGAGTAAGTAGGAAAGCCAAATCCAGGACTTTCTGGAATAAAATCTAATACAGGTTTTATATTATTGTCTGGTAATCCCAAATACCACAGTCAAAAAAGTCAGCGTGATCCCAGTGTGATACTTCCCACAGTTCATACTAGGCTAAAAGTATAATACTTTCTAATGGCCAAAGGAATAGCAACTTCTCGTTTTGTTTCACACACAACTCTTATGGACTCAAGAATTTCTTTCTAAGAATATACTCCCAAATTGAGTAACCCAAAAATGAGATTTAACCTATATTATGAATAGCATGATTTTCCTTATTCAAAAATCAAACAAATACTTTTAGGCTAAGAGACAACAGTACAGAAATTTTAATAAAGACCCAATTTTAAGGAAAGGGGTCAAAATCCAAGGTCATTATACAAAAAAGCAGAGGATAGGAAATGGGCAGTAATAGAAACTGATAATATACTTTTAAGAGCCACATTAAGGAAAAACTTGCGTTTCATCAATAAAAAATTAATCATTTCTTGTTTCTCTTTAATAATGAATTATAATTTATCAAAACAATATAAAATTAGAAAGTTTTTAAGCATCAACCAATTCTGTACTGGTCACATTCATTTTGGCAAGCTGGCATTTTCACTAAAACAGTTTTATAAACTATAGGATTTTACTCTGTGGTAAACTAGTTCTCCTTTACCTAACTGAAGGCAAACTAAAATCCTGGCTACTTTTTTTGTGAGGCTACAAAATTGGAAAAGTAGTGACAATATGGACTTATCTTGGTAAGTGCCCAAGTCCTCAATCATCGCTTTTGATTCTGACTTGGCAAGAACATAAAGAAAAACAATGCTCAGTAGAAGAAGGAACGTTGTCATGGAATGGTAAGGAAGAAGGCAGGTACAGTATTACAAGATAGTTCCAAAGGAAGGGAATACTTTTTACTTCCCTTTGGTGTGACTATTATAACAGGATGAATGTCATCAGACTATTATGATTCTAATGGTAATTTTGCTACACTTTTAAATTTTAGCCTAGATTTTTACATCTCTTATTCCATTTTCAAAATAGTACTCAAACCAGAAGCAATATGTACTCATGAAAATATCAATAATGATGAAATCTTCCTTTTCTTTCTTTTTTTTGTGCGAGGAAGATTAGCCCTCAGCTAACATCCATGCTCATCTTCCTCTACTTTATGTGGGACGCCGCCACAGCATGGCTTGGCAAGCAGTGTGTTGGTGCACGCCCGGGATCCGAACCCGCGAACCCAGGGCAGCCGCAGCAGAGCGTGCGCACTTAACCACTACGCCACTGGGCAAGCCCATGAAATCTTACTTTTCAAGGTAGATATAATGTCCTTGAAGCCCAGGGGTGATATGGGAGGAGTTTCTCTTGCTGGGTGTGAAGGGGTAGGACGGCATTAAAAAATGAGCTAAGAGAATTGGAGTATATATTATTTAGTATTGAGGAAAGAATAAAGTAATCTGAAAGTTTTTTAAAGATGAGATAAAACTGACCCATGGTAAAATGTAACTTATAGGCTTTGAATGACAAGATCAAAATAGCAAGAGCAAAAGATAACTTTGCAGCAGTCAAAGCAAAGAACTGGAGTGGAGAGCAAAGTGACTATAGTGGCACATACAGAAGAGGTTGGGGAACACAGATCTCTATTTCTGAGTCTAGGTATGACTTAAATAACTTGGAAGTTTGATTTAACCAGTATGGTTAAAACTTATGATTAAATATTATGATTTAAACTTTTCCAAAGGTGCTGAAAACTAGTCAATAAAGTATTTTAAAATGAGAGAATAAGCTCAGGAAGTCTTCGGAAAAAAATTATAAGAAACTAACAAAAAGATATGTAAGGTCCCAGACAGAAGTTCAAGATGCCAGTGAAAGTATATAAGGTAGCCAAGCTATTGAGATGAGGAGTGCTGTGGTGCTGGTGGTCATGGCAGTGATCAACATTTCTCTTTGCTGGAAAACAATTATAAAACAAGTCCCTTTAAATAGCCACTAGTAGCAAAGAACATAATATGCTGTGTTCATTTTTCAGAATAGATATGAAAGTCTTGTAATTACCATTTGAGAACATTGTTTCTTGTTCTAAATTAATGTGTTCTTTATTATCAAAAAAGAAGATCAGTCAATAGATTCCCAAGTTCAGCCTACTAAAAAATTAAAGCATCAACTCTAAACTTATACAGTCAAGTATCTGAAGTCATGTGTCCTAAAACAATTTGCTCATTACTCACTCAAGGTCTAACTGTATGATTTCACCATTATCTGAGTACCATCCGTGTACCATTATTTACTTAGTGTTTTTCTTTAAAACGGCTATTTGTTGAAATGCTTGGATAAATGGATAGGATGCTTGTAACAAGTGCTTCTCAAGTGAAACAAACCTAAATGTCCTTCAACTTCTGCCATCATCAATTTATGCCTTCCTAGTCTTTGAAAACATTTGCATTTGTGTCACTTGAGAAGCTTTTTCTTTCTCTTTTAACTTCTCCTTTTTACCCATGAAATCAGGGGTGTAAAGTGTAATAGTTGTATTTTTCTGATATTTGTATCCCCTGTCCCTCCCAAAAAAGCAGCCCAAGTAATAGCTAAAAAATGATGAGAGCCTATATCCTGGAAATAGCAAAATAGTGTTAACATCAAATGTACAAAAGAAAACTTTAGTGGGTTTCAATTATAACAATCCATTTTACCCAATGTTTCACAATTAGTAAGTGGCAGAGTTGGAATTCAAATCCAGGAAACCTGGCTTTGGGATCCAAGTCATCAACCACTACACTATACCGACTCTCTGTCACAATCCATTTTAGAATTCGTAAGATAAACTAGAATACCTGACAAGTTTTGAAAGATAATTTTAGAATATATCAAAGACAGTTCTATTAAAGTCTATATTCGGCTTAATGAGTACTAGCCTGGTATTGATGGCTACAGACACCTGTTTGTGTGGTACTTGAAAAATTCCATTCCTGTGAACATAGTAACTAATAAGAATCTATATATCAATGTCATTAGAGGCTTTTCATCACGCATATGGATCAATGTCTGTCAGAAAATAGTTGAGGATTCTCTGCTTATATAAACAAATGTACTTAAATGAAAATATCTTGTTTCCCAGTCAGGCACTTCCCACATAAAGACTTGGCACGCAAAATCAAAAGCTCCTTTTCACTGCAATAAGCTCTGTAAGTTTTACCACAGGATATGTTCAAAATCATGCTTTTCAAATAAGAATAAAAATAAAGTTTACAGAAACACATGGTGAAACAAGAGAAATAAAGATAATGCAAGACATAAATATCAATGTGATACTGTCAACTGACACATGGAAGGACTGTCTTTTATTTTGAAGCTGTATCTTTCCTACTTTACCCTTAGACTGTTAAATATGTCCCCTCTTAGCAACATGAAAAGCTGGTAATCCTATATTAAAATTTGGTTGGTGAAATTCACTTAAAAAAGAAAATGCTCTAAAAACTGTGGGAAGCAATTGTGCCCAACAATTTTTAGAGCTTTTAGTGAAACACTGGTATTAAACACCCCAGCATTTCCAATACAAAAATGAAGAGATGGCTTTACTTCGGCCAGGTGCTTACTTGTATTTTTGAAAGTTTCAGAGAAAGTTGCAGTTTCTTCCCAACTAAAGCAATAATTGAGTAAATAACTTTGAAAATAGGGTCATCTTCTGTCCAACATATCAGAAAAACAAATTCAAACATCTAAGTGAACTTGTAATAAAGAAACCTTCCAGAAGGCAATTATCTACTTTGATTAGGAAACTTCCAAATTTAGATAAAGTATACTGAGAAAAGAAGTTTCACTAACTTTCCTTTTCTTTAGGAAATAGATGGTTTGGGAAAAAAAGAAAGGAAAATTACCACAAATGAAATGACAATGACAATTCATTTTCAACAACTGAGGGCAGTTATTCCAGATATATTTTTCAATTGGAGATAAATGATGTGATAAAGAAATGGAGAGCAGATGCATTTCCTTTTAGTCTGTGTTCTACCAATGATAATATATAAATGAAATGTGATTTCACTGACTTATAACCTAACAGATGATGTATCCTGAGGGAGGGGAGTTTAATATAAATGCAAAAAATTTCTGGTGTGTTCAGTTAGCATCACTTCCACAAAAGATGAAGGCCGTTCTGGACATCTTTAGGCATGTGTCACCAAATACTACTATGTGATAAGACTTTTCTCATCTTTATACGTCAAGACAAAGGTCAGAAACCACTTAAATGAGAGTGATAAATAGGAGCAGCTATTTTTTTAAAAAGTTCTCTTTTGACTATAATTGAACAAAAGTTAAAGAAAGTTACTGAGCTAATCAACTGTTTCAAGCATGTAAACCTCCACATATTTTTAATATTAAAATGTAATTCTCTCCCTTTGATTCTACAGTTATGATGTAGCTTCAGTGTTTTTTCATAAGGGTATTGTTTTGAGAACAAAATTCCTATCAAGAATTACCGGGGCAAAAAGACTGTATTGAACCTCTACTGATCTCAGAACTTCATCTAATAAGAGCTTTGGCCTATAATTTACCTAATTTGATTAAAAAAAAAAAGTATGTAAGAAGAGTTGGTACAGGGATCAAGTGAATTGAGGAGTCTGGTTAACCGATTTTTGTCTGTAACAGATATAGAACAAACATCCTCAGATTAAATATTCAGTATGAAGTTTTCTATTGTTTGTAGTTTTATCCAAAATTTTAATATTAGAAATTGATTTTCAGCCATACCCCAGAAATATAAACATTACTAAAGTTTATGTATTTTTAATTAGTCTATGTAGACATTTCAAATGAGTTTAAGATAAACAAAACATTTTGGATATTTGTTCAGAAATACATAGGAATTTATACCTCTGAGAAATGTCAAACTAAATGCCCAAGAATAAGAGAATGATTACATACAGGTTTACATACAAGTGGGTTGACAGACTACACTATGAAAAACCCTACCTAATGCTATTTTAAATGTAAATAATGTAAATTTAAAAAAGAAAAATAAAAACTTTCTGAAGAAAACCCCTTTTTAAAAATCTCAAAAAAGTGTGAGGTTAAAATAGTATTTAAAAGTAGCTTTCATTAAAATTAAAATGGTAAAACAAAATCTCAAAACTCCACAAGCTCTCCAAATGATATACTCTGTAACTGGGCAAATTACTAAACTTCCTTCAAATTCAGTTTACATTTACAGTACAGTTTTGAAGGTAATAAATAAAAATGGGTTACATGAGAAATAGTCAATATAAAAGCAATAAGCCACTTCCTGTCACTAAAAGTCATAAAATTTTTTCCTACAGTTTAATAAGCAGAATTATGGCAACAATGGCCGTTATCCACAGGATTAAAGACTATCTACATTCACTATTTCTTGAAATGAACTACAAACTGTGACAGACATTTGTTGCTCACCAAATATCCATGTGGTTTCCACATGTCCCAGACCCTTACCAACAGGGCAGGGCCATGTCACTGGTTCTGGTTAATGGGCTATGAGCAGAAATGACCTGTGTGTCATTTCACAGCTAAAATATTTAAGATATTGGAATTTAAGATAATGGAAGATCCTCCAGCTCTCTTTCTCTGTGGAGGTCTAATGTTCCAGACGTGCAGTTACCAACTGTCATAAACTCCATCAGTCTTGCTTCTAGAGCTACTGGGTAGAGCAGATCTCTTTCCTGACAAACTGTTGGATAGGTAATGTAAGCAAGAATAAACCTTGGTTGTGGTAAGACTGTAGTGTTAATCTACCCTATTCTAATACAGGGTTTATTAATAATGGATCATAATAATTCTGGCCCATTTACTTAGCAGGCTTGGTTTCAAAGAGAAGAACCCATGATAAGCCAGTTGCTTTACTGTCTTAACTATTTCCCATAATCAATGGAGAAAAGCACAAACATGTAATAAATACAATCTTATTCAACTTCTAATATGCAACCACACTAAAAAATATATCAAGAAAAACTGAACATTTTTATAAAAATGCATTTTCAAATAACTACAAAAACTCATAATACAAACCCACATTTGTTTTATACTTTATTTTTGTTGTATCCTTTTCTCTCTTTACATATTCACACTTTTTTTGTATGCTGAACCACTTGAGTTAGTTGCACTACGACACTTCACCCCAAGAAGGACATTCTTCTACATAATAAATGTCAACTTAAATTTAACATTGATACAATTATCTAATATATGGCCAATATTCAAATTTCCTCAATTATCCCAATAATGTCCTCTAAAGGGGAAATCCAGGACCATTCAATCAATTAATCAAGGATCACACTGTATTTGATTATCACGTCTCTTTTAGTCTCCTTTAACATAAAACAGTTCCCCAACCTACTTTTTTTTTTTGGTGAAGAAGATTGGCCCTGAGCTAACATCTGTGCCCATCTTCCTCCATTTTGTATGTGGGTCACCACCACAGTATGGCTTGATGACTGGTGTAGGTCTGTGCCCAGGATCCAAACCTGCAAACTCGGGCTGCCGAAGCAGAGCACACGGAACTTAACCACTATGCTACTAGACCAGCCCCCACAACCTATGTGTTTAATCTTTCAAGACACTGATATTTTTGAAGAGTTAATACCAATTGTTTTGCAGAGTCTTCTTCAATTTGAATTGCTTTAGTTTTTTTCCTCATGATTAGATTCAGGTTAAAGGAGATCATGTTTTTATAATAAAAAATTATAGAAAATAAATCATGACAAATCTTGGCTAGTGAGGACATCACAGAAAACACTGAAGAAGGAATGGGTTTTTAAACTCTACAATACATACTCTCCAGGGCAAACATTAACCACTCTTACTTTGAACCTGCATGCTGATGACTCTCAGTCCTGACCTCTCCCTAGCCTGAGGCTTATATAACCAACTGACTGCTGGACATCATCAACTGGTTGTCCTACAGACAACTCTTAATTTAACATGTTCAAAACTCATCTCAGCCACAAAACTTAATGCTACTGTCCCTCCTCCCATGTTCCTTCTCTAACTTAAGTATCAGCACTTCATCCAATCTCTAAAGCCCAGGCAAGACACTTCCCTCTGCCTTACCCTACATCCAGTAAGACAACAAGAAGGCCTACCTTTTTTTATCTGTATTTCTTAAATCCATTCTCTTCTATCCTACTATACTGCTTTTGTTCTAGAATTTTAGGATTTTTTCCTTCCTAGACTCTTTCAGTAGCCTGAGTCTCATTTTCCAGTCTTAACTATCTTTAGATATAGCTTCCTCATTGTATCAGACTAACGCATTTAAAACACAAATTTGATCAAATGACTCACTTCTTAAAATCCCTCAATGGATCCCCTTCAAGAACAGAATAAAGTTAAACTCAGCATCACCTACAAGGATTCACAAAGTTCACTGCCTATCTACACCTCCAGTCACTTCTTGACTTGCACTTGATGTTTTTTTCAGTTACACTGCTTTCGTAACTTTAGTCTTTGGATATCGTCTTTATAATTTTTGTCAATTTTCCTCTGGAGCAAAAGACATTTCATGGGAGTAGAAGAACAAAGACATTTGAAGTTCATTAACTTTTTCTTATGTAAATTTCACAACAAATAGTTTGATCAGAAAATATTTGCTTAGCCTCTACACTATGTGCAAGGCATTGAATTAAACACTGTGAGAGATACAAGAAAAGTTAGACATGTACCCTACTCTAGGAAGAGTTTCCAGTATAGAATGTGGAGTTTTTTTTTAAAAAGGTACACATATAATTACAGGTAGGTAGAAAAGTACAAGGGTCATAAGCAAGATCCAAGTAAGTTCAGAGGAGGGAGAAATTATTTCTGAGTGGGAAAGGCTGGAAGGAAATCAGGGAAGATTTCCTAGAGGAGGTGGCAGTTGGCAGGCTTGAAGAATATGAAAGTTTTGGGCATGAGTGTGAAGAAAATAATCACAGTTATTGCCAACTCACTTTCTCCAAGGCAATTATTCTAAATTAGTTTTCTGCCCCTACACATATGAGAAATATGACATTTCTTCAGTAATAATGGCTCAATAAAACCAACTCTCAAAGGGAGAATGGTAATAAGTGGGATGCCATCTCAGAATCTAATGAGCCTTGTTCGGGAAAAAGCTCTCAAGGTGCTTTGTCCTCCCTGCTACTTCCTCTAAATGGAAATCTCTGCTCTCAAGAGGACACCCGACAATTTCTAGTAAGTTTCTCCAGATTCCTACAGTCTTCAGACAATGCTAGTCTAGACATAATCAAAATAACAAAATCTTTTTTTCTTTAGTTTAGCTGAGAATTTCTCAAAGAAAAGATGAACGACATCAAAAGAATAAAATAAACCAAGAACTTCAAGATATCACAAGAGCAGACATGATTATTCATTATAGAATTCCTATCCTAAAGCACAACTCACCATGCAAGCTCTTCCCATAAATATATCAATTTTAAATCTTGCTATAATAACATCCTTCCCTCCTGGAAGAGTTGAGTCAATGTTCAAGCTTATACAGCCATACCTCGTTTTAGTGTGCTTTGTAGATACTGCATTTTTTACAAATTGAAGGTCTGTGGCATCCCTGCGTGGAACAAGTATATCGGAGCCATTTTTCCAACAGCATTTGCTCACTTTGTGTCTCTCTGTTACATTTTGGTAATTCTTGCAATATTTCAAACTTTGTCATTATTATTATATTTGTTAGGTGACCTCTGATCAGTGATCTTTGATGTTACTATTGTAATTGTTTTGAGGTGCCACAAACTGCATCCATTTAAGATGGTAAACTTGATAAATGTGTGTGTTCTGACTGCTCCACTGACCAGCCTGTTCCCCGTCTCTCTCCCTTTCCTCCAGCCTCCCTATTCTCTAAGACACAATATTGAAATTAGGCCAATTAATAACCCTACAATGGTCTCGAAGTGTTCAACTGAAAGGAAGAGTCACACATCTCTCACTTTAAATCAAAACAGAAATGATTAAGTTTAGTGAGGAAGGCATGTCAAAAGCCAAGACAGGCTAGGCCTCTTGCACCAAACAACTGGCCAGGTTGTGAACGCAAAGGAAAAGTTCTTGAATGAAATAAAAAGTGCTACTCCAGTGAACACTCGAACGGCAAGAAAGTGAAACAGTCTTAATGCCGATATGGAGAAAATTTTAGTGGTCTGGATAGAAGATCAAACCAGCCACAACATTCCCTTAAGCCGAAATTTAATCCAGAGCAAGGCCCTAACTTTCTTCCATTCTATGAAGGCTGAGAGAGGTGAGGAAGCTGCAGAAGAAAAGTCTGAAACTAACAGAGGTTGATCCATGAGGTTTAAGGAAAGTAGCCATCTCCATAACATAAAAACGCAAGGGGAAGCAGCAAGTGCTGATATAGAAGCTGCAGTAAGTTGTCCGGAAGAGCTAGCTAAGATAATTAATGAAAGTGGCTACATTAAACAACAGATTTTTCAATGTAGACAAAACAACCTTATATTGGAAGAAGACGCCATCTAGGACTTTTATAGCTAGGGAGGAGAAGTCAATGCCTGGTTTCAAAGCTTCAAAGGACAGGCTAACTCTTGTTCAGAGCTAATGCAGCTAGTGACTAAGTTTAAGCCAATGCTCATTTACCATTACTAAAATACTAGGGCCCTTAAGAATTATGCTAAATATACTCTTCCTGTGCTCTATACATGGAACAACAAAGCCTGGATGACAGCACATCTGTTTACAACATGGTTTACTGAATATTTTAAGCCCACCTTTGAAACCTACTGCTCAGAAAAAAAGATTCCTTTCAAAATATTACTGCTCATTGACAATGTACCTGATCACCCAAGAGCTCTGATGGACATGTACAACAAGATTAATGTTGTTTTCATGCGTGCGAACACAACATCCATTCTGCAGCCCATGGATCAAGGAGTAATTTCAACTTTCAAATCTTATTATTTAAGAAATACATTTTGTAAGGCGATAGCTGCCATAGCTAGTGATTCCTCAGACGGATCTGTGCAACGTAAATTGAAAACCTTCTGGAAAGGATTCAGCATTCTAGATACCATTAAGAACATTCGTGATTCACAAGAAGAGGCCAAAATATCAACATTAACAGTAGTTTGGAAGAAGTTGATTCCAGCTCTCATGGATGACTCTGAGGGGTTCAAGACTTCAGTGGAGGAAGTAACTGCAGATGTGGTGGAAATACCAATAGAACTAGAATTATAAGTGGAGCCTAAAGATGTAACTGAATTGCTTCAATCTCATGATAAAACTTGAACGGATGAGGAGTTGCTTCTTATGGATGAGTAAACAAAGTAGTTTCTTGAGATGGAATCTACTCCTGGTGAAGACGCTATGAAGACTACTGAAATGATAACAAAGGATTTAGAATATTACATAAACTTAGCTGACAGAGCAGTGGCAGGGTCTGAGAGGACTGACTCCAATTTTGAAAGAAATTCTACTGTGGGTAAAATGGTATCAAACAGCACTGCATGCTACAGAGAAATCGTTCGTGAAAGGAAGTCAATCAACACAGCAAACTTCAGTGTTGTCTTATTTTAAGAAATTTGCCACAGCCATCCCAACCTTGAGCAACCACCACCCTGATCAATCAAAAGCCATCAACATCGAGGCAAGACCCTCTACCAGCAAAAAGATTATGACTCACTGAAGGCTCAGATGATGGTTAACATTTTTTAGCAATAAAGTGTTTTTTACTTAAGGTATGTACATTGTTTTTTTAGACATAATGCTATTGCACACTTAACAGACTACACTATAGTGTAAACATAACTTTTATATGCATTGGGAAACCAAAAAAATTCGTGTGACTTGCTTTACTGCGATATTTGCTTCATTGCAGCAGTGTGGAACTGAACTTGCAGTATTTCCAAGGTATGCCTGTATAATAATTATTAAGGGATAGACCACCAGTACTGAAACACAGTAGTATCAGCTCCTATATCTCCTTTTTCTTTTACATTCTCTCGCCCCTACTAAAAAAGAAAGGTAAGATAGAAGTTTATTTCTTTACAGAGCAAAGAGGTACAAATTGCAAAAGCAACATTTTTATTGGAGTATACTGCCCACAGCTGGAAATACATAAAACTGTTTCTGCGAGCACATTTAAGATAATAGTACTAATCCTGACGATCATATACTCACTCAGAAGACACTGGTTAGCATGGAAATGGCATGGGCTGAAGCTGAAAAAAGGAGACGTTTCATAAGCTACTGTAATAATCTAAGCATAAAGTAATGAGAAGATGAACTAGGGTAAAAGCAATAACAACAACAAAGGTATATATGGGAAAGATGTTTTGCAGGTTGGACCCAACAACTGAAATGAAGACGACATGGGAGGAAAGAGAAAAACAGTCAAAACCTGACAAATTTTGAGCCTACGGTGCCCATAAAGATAGAGCTGCTTATTGCCCCATTAGCTACTAGATCTTTTTCAGTCTTTTTGGGTAGAGATTAAAGAGGAAGTCTTTTCTATTAAGTGCAACTAGATTGTCTAAAGGAGGAAATGAAGTCAAATGATGGGGGAACCAACTGTGTGCTACAAGAACAAAGTATTATTGTCTCTTTCTTAACCTTTCATAGCATTGGTTCTACTTTTTAATTTATTTGCTTAAACAATACAAAAAAATCACCTTCCAGGCTTCACTTGCACATACACACATGTACACATATATTTTTATTGCAAAACTGGGATCATACTAATCACACTGCTCTAACTTGCTTTTTTCCCTTTAATGATATATTGTTTGCTAACAATTTGTCCACCCTGTTTGAGGAAAGCATCCTAGGAACTTGTTTGGAAAATAAGGATTTTTTGAGAGATGCACTAACATTCTGCATCTAGACTGAGTTTCCAGCCTTTTTAATCTATAGATCCTCGACTTGAGCTGCAACATCCAACTGGATTTCCAGCCTCCAGCCAACCCTGTTCACTTCAGACTGGACAGTACCCACCATCCAAACTGACATGAGCCAATTCCTTAATCTATCCTGTTGCTACTGTTTCTCCTGAATAACAGGGATTTTGTAAAATTCAGTGATTTTTGTCTTTTGACAAAAAGACTCTTTAGTTTGTCTGAAGTCTGAAGTCCAGGGAAGATTCTGTCAGCAACCAAGGACCTCAGTTAAGTCCTAAACAGGGCTGTCCTTCAATTGCAAAGCAAAGTTTTACGTATGTCTTCCTGTTGCTATACCATTTACTTGTGCCCCTAAATGTGTAAATGTATATAGACAGAATTTCACCACCACTGGATTCTTTAATTGTTTAATATATTCTACAGTGTCTAATATAGCACATTCTTAAAGCCATCCATCCATTTATCTTTACATTTCAAAAATCTGGACATAAGATCATCATATACTTTCATAATGCTGAAATGTAATGTAAGCACAATGAAATGTGAAAAATGCACACACACAAAAATTATCCAGTATATAGAGTCTTACGTCTTTTAAAAAAATAGATGTACAGTATGTACCATCAACTATTTAACCACTACTTATATCCACTTAGCTGGGTGGTTTTTTTTGTTGTTGGTTAGTTGTTGGTTTTTCTTACTTCTATTT
The DNA here is from genome assembly GCF_057802395.1 of Ceratotherium simum simum. Classification (NCBI taxonomy): domain Eukaryota; kingdom Metazoa; phylum Chordata; class Mammalia; order Perissodactyla; family Rhinocerotidae; genus Ceratotherium; species Ceratotherium simum. Next base: position 30,304,642 of record NC_141917.1, on the reverse strand, counting down.
ATTTATATTTTACTATTACCAAAAAATCCTGCAATGTACATCCTAAAACACAAATTTTTATGCCTGCCAAGATTTCCATAGGCTAGATTCCTCGAAGTGGGGTTAATGAGAAATGGGCATGTGCATTTTAAATTTTCATTGACACAGTAGTGCAAAATTACCCTCCAAAAAGATTGCAGCAAGTCCTCTCCTGCATTTCTAAGCCATCAATTGTTAGAATGAAAAAAGAAGACCCAAATCTCTCCCACTTGTTTCCCTAATACACTGGGCCCTAATCCTTTTCATTCATGTCCAATGTGAACTTTTGATCTAAACACAACACGAAATTAACCTATTTTTAAAAGAGCTAACCTGCATTCTTCTAGAGACTAGCCCAATGAATTCTCAATAGAAGATGGTACTCACCAACCCACAGAAAACTGGGAGGGCATTTTTGGTATTCATAATACCTGAGGGTTGCAACTGGAGTAGCGATTGGGACACCAAACCACAGAGCAGTCCAGCACAATGAAATGTCTTCCCCAAAATGCCAACAGCACTCACCCATCTCTAGTGGGGAAATACAGAACTAGACAACTGGGGTATTCTGCTCAGTTTCGGTTGTAAGAAGTCTGGAAAGATAGTCAACAAGGTTTAAGTGGGGACATAGTAACAATTTCAGGGTGGGATACAGATTAAAACAATAGCTCTGTGCAGTATTTGCAATATTCTAAGTTTCTTTACCTCATTTCTTAGGTAAGGCTTCAAGTTTCTAAAGAACTCGTATCTGATTATTTCTGAAATTCTCAGCTTAAACTTTTTACTATTGTGGCTTACTGGTAGAGACTGTTTCTCTTTTTACCCTCCAAGATTTAATGCACAGGTATGGCAGTGGCTGCACTATTTTAAATGCAAGCTTGGACACTGAAAAGAAGAAACTGAAACCAGAACTTACATATTACTTTTTAAAAAGACATCCAAAGTCCTTCAGTCACTTCTTAAGTAATTACCTTTAATACTTTTCTATTTCTTAAAATCATTAATTTCCTTGTGGTCCTAATTTTATGTTCCCTATACAGTACTTGGACAATAATCGTACCACATACGAGGTCAGCTCAATAAATTTTAAATAAAAGGTTGGCTTTATAATACTAGGAAATTTAAAAACAAATCTCAATGAAGATTGGTTTCTGATTTAGGAAACTTCTACAGGACATATAGCCTGAAGAGGGCCAAAGCATAAAAACAAACAAAACCTAAACATCCATAATATATAAAATGTGGTTTGCTCACCCCATAGTCAGAGGGCTATCATATGTAAAGTTAACTTAGACATACTTGATTTTTTTTTTTAGTTGAAAAGACAGCTTGCAAGATGAAAGAATTTTTAAGTAAATACTAAAGCATTCTATAATCTCATCTCTTTATGCTCAAATAAAGACTTTATTTCCAAAAACTGTCTTTCAGCATGTAAACATTTTACATAGTGGCAGGTGGAGTATATATAATATTTTTATATTCTTTTGCCATTATATTAAATATAATCTTTCTTTGTGTTAACCATATTGCCTGTCAAAAGGTTGCATAATGCCACCAGAAATGAATGAATATATTGATTTTGCTGTGCTTTGTCGGCATTGGATATTAGCTCTAAAACACTTCTTTTTGGAGAAGGTAAATACCTACTTGGCTACATGTAAAATGTCTTATCAAAGTTGCTTTAGATTAAAAAAGATATTTTTTCAACTGTTCATTTACAATTTGTACTTTTATTTGTGAATTATTCTTTGCTCACCTTTCTATTGAAATCTTGATGATTTTCATATGAATTCTCAAGTATTTATTTACCTAGTTATTACCTTTCAGGCCTCGTCTTCAGAGGCATTCTTGAGAAGTCTAAGGTTTTTTTTCTTTTTATTGTAAAGGTAATACATGCACATTATAAATATTTTAGACTGCAGATAAAAGGAGAAAGTTCCTATAATCCTGTCACCTTAATGTAACTATAGTAAGTTTTGGTATATTTTATTCTGGTCTTTTCTGAGCAAATGCCTTTTAATTTTAATCATATTGCTCCCAAAACATTTTGTTTTCTTTACCTAACATGGGACAATGCGCATGATAAAATGCTTCTTAAAGCTTTAACTTTCACTTGGAGTCTTAGACAAAGCTATAAATAAGTAGTCTTTTAATTTCTGGTAGGTACCTAATTTTATTTTTCTTCCTTACTTATCTGAATTTTTCATAATGAACATGTATTACACTCTTGCAGGGGTGTTGTGAGGGTTAAAAAGTATATGGGCCTCACCTAACAAAATATCATGCAATTATGAGACCATGAATAGAACAAAGTTCTTTCTAAATAAAGACATCACAACAACTAAAGTCTATCTAGGCAACTTAGTATTCTAGAACCTTGCTACTCGAAGCTTAGAACACAGACCAGGAGTATCACATCACCTGCGAGTCTATTAGAAATGCAGACTCTCAAACTCTACTTCAGATCTACTGAATCGCAATCTGCATTTAAAAAGATGCTCAGTGAGCAACCCACAGCAGTGCTTCTTAAACTTGACTACATACTTGAATCACTTGAAAATACTGATTTCATTGTTAGGAGTAAGGGTTGAGGATGAAGATTTTAAAAGTCACCCTCCGTATGATTTTAATATGTGGAAAAATTTGAAAACCACTGCTTCAGAATGGAGACACGTAAAGTGGCTCACTAAAATAGGAGGAATCCACACACTACCAGTCACCACCCATGCAAAGAAATACACCACAGCATTTTTAGCACTACTTTGAAACTCATTCATATTTCTTGTGGATCAATTTTCCCACACCAAGATAGTACTTAAAAAGCTATCATTACCCCATAGAACATAGAAGTTAAAGTTCTAGAAAATATTCAAAAACCTAGCACTCTTCAATTTTGTGTCCTTTTCTCCAATACTCAGATTTAGATCACTAAGTATTAATTCTACTTTCTACTAAACACTTAGTGAGAAAGATAATTACATTCTGACACAATAAAAACTGAGGCTGCAACAAAGTCAATTAATTGTTTTATTTGATCAATGTGAGTGGTTAATTTCAAGGAAAATTATTAGGGGGAGAGGAAAGTCCACACATTGTGATCAAGTTTTCACCTCACTTCCTTCTGTAAATCAACAATTTTAAGCTACTACCAGTAAGTAAAGCAAAATCTGTTCAGGTACCAAGTATGATTTTATTTTGTTTCAAGAAAGGAGAGGAGAAAACATTGGGTCTGAGACTGTATTAAAAGAAAGATTGAGGGCCAGCCCCGGTGGCCTAATGGTTAAGTTCAGCGTGCTCTGCTTTGGTGGCCTGGGTTCGGTTCCTGGGTATGGACCTATACCACTCATCTCTCAGTGACCATGCTGCGGCGGTAGTTCACATACAAAAGGAGGAAGACTGGCAACAGATGTTAGCTCAGAGTGACTCTTCCTCAGCAAAAAAAAAAAAAAAAGATTGACTAGGAAGGCTATTGGCTTCTGTTTTTAAGATCATTTTAAGACCACTAATGAAGCTATATAGCCTTGTAGTGTATACTGAGCATCCTTCTGTGTTGTGAAGCCAGGGTCAGACTTTGAAGACTTAAGCCCTGAATCACTTTACCAGTATAAACAGATTTCCACTGGAGCAAAACCTGGAGCTGAATGGAGCAGCATCAGGGAGAATCTTGGTTCCTTGATATCTCACTTTGCAAAAGAAGTCATTTACTAAGTAACTTTTTAAGTTGTTAGTGGAGATGGAACCAGAGTGGACAGCACACCAAAGACAATGACCAGGCAGAAATAATTTTTAAAAAGCCACTGCATTAGTAGTTTGATAGGAAAAAAAATTTCATTCTTAATGAAAAGACTAATAAAGGCAACACAATGATTTTAACAAGATGAAGAATTATATAAACAACTTCCAAAACTATGCTTAACATAAAATACATTCTTGTTAAAATTAGTCTTCAAATAGAGTTCCAAAATATCATAATATTACTAGCATCATTGTCATTATTTAAAATTGTTTTGGGAGGTCTAAAAATGCACAATTCCTTTATATACTTTACGTACATTGATTACATATTATATACTATGTATTACATATATTATGATACTGATTATATATTTAATTTGCAGAGATAGATACTAGTATTTATTTTAGGGTTACTCTGTTTCACTGATTTACCTATCACAATACATTACATAGTGATGTTATAGCTACTGTAGCTTGATAATATGTTTTAACATATGATGGAGCATGTCTGTTTTCCCTCCCCATTAACTCATAGTTTTCAGAATTTTATTTATTTTTTAGATAAATTACAGAAACATTATTTCACGTTTCCCCAACATCTCACTGAAATTCTGATTGAAAATATATTAAACCAGTAAGTAATTTACAAATCAAAAAATTTTCCCTATTTGCCTTTCTCCAAGTTTTGAAGTTTTCTTTATATATCACATATATTCTTCATTAAGATTGATTCAGGAAAGAGAAAAAGCACAGGAGAAACTGCACTTTTCACACATGGAAAACTGAATTTAAGCAAGTATTCCATATTCAAGTCCAACTCTGACCTTATAAGCAAACTATAGGCTTTTCTGCTCAATCACCCACCATTAACTCCTAAATCTTCAAATAAGAATCCTCCATCAGTGGATCTCCCTCAAAAAGGAAATACTTCTATATCAGAACCAACACAGAAATGAGAAATGTGTAGCAAGAGGTGAATTTATCCCATGAAGACACACTTTGTAGTGATATTGTTTTATTGAAATTTGTAATATTGAATTTGAATAATCTTATTCAAGATTGGAAAAGGTGTTTATTACCTTTTCCAACTAACTCCTGACAAACTACATATTTCTGTTCTTGACTAATAATTTTTGGGCAATTTATCCTTCATGCATTAAAAGTATGTAAAAAAAACTCAACTTGCTCCTTGCTCTTATTTTTGTTGAATTTTTTCACGTTTGCAATACTCAAATCCTTATACTAATCCCATATGGCATTGTGGTAGGCAGCCTCTACGATGGTCCCCAATGATGCCATCTTCCTGGTACTTAAACCCTTGTGTAATCTTCACCTTTTGAGTGCGGGCCAGACCTAGTGACTTACTTCTAACAAACAGAATATGGCAAAAGTGATAGCACGTCACTTCTGAGATTAAGTTACAGCGATACTACTGCTTCTGTCATGAGTTCACTCCCTTACTCTAAGGGAAGTTAGCTGTCATGTTGTGAGCTGCTCTATAGCGAGGCCCAGATGACAAGGAACTGAAGTCTCCAGCCAAGAACCAGTGAGAACTTGTAACCTGCCAACAGCCAAGTGAGTAAGCTTGGAAGCAGATCTTCTGCTAGTCTAGCCTTGTGATGACTGCAGCCCCCACTGATACCTTGACTGCAGCCTGTGAGACAGAGTTTAGAGGGCACCCAGCGAAGCTGCACCCAGATTCCTGGCCCACAGGAATTGTGAGATAAGAAATGTTTACTGTTTTAAGCTGCTAAATTTTGGAATAACTTGTTATAACAACAGATAACTAATACAGTTTTTGAAAAAATTTCTAAGAATCATTTAATTTACAGTATACTAATAGTTTAATAAAATTCCTTTTGCAGAAACTAACATATAGCACTACCCTTTTTATAAGCACTTCTATTCCTATTATCTCTACTGAACCTCATAAACAATCCTATACAGTATGTGGTGTGTGCAAGAGCAGAGAGAATTCTGCCTTATATTCTATATATAAGGATCCTAGAATTTAACCTAATATGCTCCTTTCTGTACTCAAATTCTTAAATAACGTGTTCATTCCTAGACTCGGGCTTAACTATGATCACATCTTTTATTAAGTTTTTTCCTCCTTTCTTAAAATTTTTTCCCCAAAGGATAAGGATGTCAGAGAACGTCTTAGAAAACCCTAGCAGCAATCTTGAGATGCTATAGTATCTCCTCAATTATTAACATTTCTGAAAGAAAGCAGCCTAGAGGAATGATTTTCCATAATCTAAGGAGTAGCCTAAAATCACTAAGCAAATAACAGTAATTCAAAGAGGACAACATTGAAATAAACTGCCTCAACACTCACCTACAAGTCTATTTTTAGTCTGTTTGTATGAAATCATTCAGCCCAAACATTTAGTGAGTGCCCAAAGCGCCAGAAACTGTACTTAATGTTGAATTTAATTGAGATGAATAAGACAGCCATCACCGCTCCCTCTCCTGACCTATGAAGTATTCCTAGGCTAGGAGAAGAAGATAATTACAATACGATATAGTAGGTACTATAATAAAAGTTAAAGGAAAAATGGGAGGATAGAGAAAGGAACAACAAATCCTGCTTAAAAGAGACAAGAAGGTATCACAGAAAGGATGGAATTATGTTGGAAATTGAAGAATGAATAGGAACTTGCCAGGTACCCCGCCAGATATAGCGAAATTGGTAGTCCAAGGAAAAGGAATAAGTCACGCAATGCAAATGAAATTCATATGGATCCCCTCCAGAAGGTTCATGGTTAAGGCTAATGAATCAGCCTTTCACAACCTCATTTATTCACTTAAAAAAACTAAGCATACACCATATGTCCGGCACTTTTGCAATACTCAAATCCTGTGTTAGGTAATAGAAATAAAACAATAAACATGATATTAAGTTCCTGACCTCAGGGAGCTTAGAGTCTAATTGAACTTACGGAGAACACGAGTTCATTTTAACTATACCAACTTTGAATTGCTTACGGATTTCCCTCTCTTATCCCTTGGGCGAGTCATATGCTTTGTAAGCATCAGTTTCCTAATTTGTACAGTGGGGATAATATTATATGTATACCTCAAAGGATTGTAGTGAGGATTAAATAATGGAAATAAAATATTAAAAACAGTGAGCTCAATGAGTATCAGCCATTATTGCTATTACTATTATCATCATTGCTAAGAATAAGATAACTAAATTTTAGTGAAGAATTCTTCTGTTTTCTAAATCATAAAGAAGGAATAGAAAAGATGCCTTTCTGTTTAGCTCCTTCTATATTCTACAAACAAAGTATAAAAAGTGATAATGTTATCATCAACTAAGGCATTAAATACCCCTCGTCTGTCATAATGTCCCCAAAAAAGGGTACTGAAAACAACATCTGACCTGTCAGCAGACACAGTCTCTGATGATACAATCTAGAATTGATTTCATTTGAGTAATAGTGGGATTTTAAACTCTGTGTATATGTGTACTTAAGAAGTAAGATTCAATAACTCAGGCAGAAAGCCTTAATCAATTCACTTTGGGCCTACAACATAAAAAGTAAGAATTAAAAATAAGAAGCTGATACACACTGGAAGGGATGTTCTGAAAGGCATGAAGAAAAAGCCTTGAAGTTATTGATAAAAGAAGAGGAAAGGAAAAAAGAGGTGGCCTGAAATGAAGAAATAAACAAATAATCATAGAAAACATGAATGAAGCTTAAAATTGAAAAAAGTTCATCAAGTCAGGAGCCAAACATGTCTCTGACCCAAGATTTAGGAAGCAATCCTTTGGAGGTAGTCCACTATCGGTTATTTTAAATCTCTTTAGAAACTCATTTTTCAAAGGGCACAATACCATCCAAAGTTTTGGATGATTTCTTTGCTAAATTTCCTTCTGGGGAATCCTACTGTTCCAAACTCAACAAATCAAATTCAACACAAAGGTTTGCACTGAATGTGAGATTCCCCAAGAAAGGTATAACACACAAAAAAGCAAATGATATAAAACTTCCATAGAGGCTCAATCAAAAAGAAATAAAATACATATTAATTTTTAAGTAACTATAAGACAATCACATTATACTTGATATTTTTTTATGCTGGTAAGATCTAAGGTAAAACAGAAGTCTTAGAGACAGAGAAAAAACTTAGAGTTATTTTACTCTTCTCAACTTTTATCCACTCTTTAAGCTATAAATTCTTGTCCTAAAATTATTCAAGGAGCTTTCCCAGGACTTCCTCTTTTACTGAGTCTGTCTATTAGCTTCTGGACCCAAAGCCTGACTCCATGAGTCTCAAGAGCCAGCTTTTCAAAGTGAGGACACCAAGGAAATCTTTGAAAATATGACAGCTGGGTAATAGCAGCAACATTAAAAGAATGGGCAAATACTTTATTTGTTTTCCAAAAGCAAAGATTTGAGATTTTTCTGAAGTAAAATAAAAATTCAATTTTAAAATTCTGCTTTAAATCTTAATAGTTATTTATCGTTTAAGGATCCAAGGAGTATTACATGTAATATTATCAACCTGAGTGTAAGCTCCTCAAAGGGAGTGGAGAAGCAGTATTAGTATAGCCATTTAGAGTTCAAGACTAGGTTTTAGAATCAGAAAAACTTGGGTTCAAATTCTCCTTCCTCCTGTTTCAAGCTGTGTAACCTTGACTTCCTAAGCTTCAATTTCCTCACTTGTGAAATGCAAATAATATCTACCCCATGATGTTTGTTCTGAGTATTAAATACAATAATGTATAACATATAGAAAGCTTCTGATAAATGTTTGCTTAAAGGGGGGTGGGGCAGGAGGAACCACTCTATGCATCTTTATATCTATTTTAACGCCTAAAGGATAGTGATAAGAACAACAACATTAATAAGAATGGAAAATAAAATTTATTAAATAAGCACACTTTTTAGGGTGTGTTTTTTGCACTTATTTAATCCTTGTTGATCAACAGAACACATCAGAAGCTAACCAGAGTATACTCTTCATTTCCCTCATTGCAGGTGAGGTTGAACATCTTTTTATATATGTATTCGCCATTTTAGGTTCTTTCTGACTCAGACTAAAAAAAACCAGAAGTTTGAATTTGAGGAATAATAATCCATTATCATTGTTTCTTCTTTGTTCCTAATCAGCTGATATATCTATTTAAATAATAGTATTGTCTGTATTAACAAAATTCAAGTGATTAATCTTGACTCCTTGCCTCTCTTCCCTCTTTTCCTAATTCTCTCTTACCCTCATTGCTTAGCCATTATTTTCCTTTTTTTTCGAAAACTCTGTATGATTCAAGCTTTCCAGATGCGTTACTGAAAATCACCTATTTACTACTGGAAGACGAAGACTTTACAAATTACTGACCAATAGAATTTATTTTGCATACATATATACACATCATAAATATAGGCATTTATTTATTCCTGTAACAAACATCTCAGATGGCCCTTACTACAGGTAAAACACATTGTTTTAAATACTAGACTACAATTCCTCAGTTCCTTTTTTTTTTTTTTTAAAGATTTTATTTATTTATTTTTCCCCCAAAGCCCTGGTAGATAGTTGTATGTCGTAGCTGCACATCCATTCTAGTTGCTGCATGTGGGACGCGGCCTCAGCATGGCCGGAGAAGCGGTGCGTCGGTGCTCGCCCGGGATCCGAACCCGGGCCGCCAGCAGCGGAGCGCGCGCACTTAACCGCCAAGCCACGGGGCCGACCCATAATTCCTCAGTTCTTAATCCTATGCTACAGTCAGCACTAAATGAAAATTTTGACATAATGTGGCCACAACTTTTGTCCTGAGCTGTCTAATCTTACTCTTCATACATGCACAAGTTTTCTCAAGTCACAAAGGAGCAGGATTGGACAAATAGGAAAAATTCTATCTTGTAACAAGATAGAATGCCAGTAGATAGAACAACAGTAGATGCCCTACTGTTGGCATGTAGTATTTGGAAGCAGAAGGGCAAAATGAACTATATTGAAGAATAAACATAAATTGTCCCTAGAAAAAGGAGTATGAATCAGAACTAATAAAGGAGTTCAGCAGGATTGCAAGATACAAGATTAATATATAAAAATCAATTGCAATTCCATACACTAGTAATGCACAATTTGAAAATGAAATAAAGAAAACAGTTACATTTACAATAGCATCAAAAAGAATAAAACACTCAGGAACAAATTTAACAAAAGAAGTGCAAAACTTGTACACTGAAAACCACAAAACATTTTCAGTGAAAGAAGTTAAGGCCTAAAAAAATGAAAAGGCATTTCATGCTCATGGATGAGAAGATTTAATATTGTTAAGATGGCAATACTCCCCAAATTAATCTATGGGTTCAATAGAATCCCTATGAAAACTGCAGCTGCCTATTTTGCAGAAATGGACAAGCTGATCCTAAGATTCATATGAAAATGAAAGAGCTCAGAAAACCAAAACAATCTTGAAAAAGAACAAAGTTGGAGGACTCACACTTCCCATTTTCAAACCTTACTACACAACTACAGTAATCAAGATAGTATGGTACTGGCATAAGGTCAGACACATAGATCAATGAAATAAAATTGAGAGTCCAGCAATAAACTCTTATATTTACATTCAAATGATTTTCGACAAGGCTGTCAAGAACATTCAATGGGAAAAGAATAGTCTTTTTAACAAATGGTGATGGCATAACTGGATAATCACATGTAGAAGAATGAAGTGAGATCTCTACCTCATATCATATGCAAAAAATTAACTCAAAATGGATCAGAGACTTAAATGTAGAAGCTAAAACTAAACACAGGTATAAATTTTCATGACCTTGGATTAGGCAATGGTTTCTTAAATACGACATCAAAAGCACAAGCAACCAAAGAAAAACAGATAAACCAGACATCATCAAAATGAAAAGCCTTTGTGCTTCAAAGGACACTATCAAGAAAGTGAAAAGTGGGGCCGGCCCGGTGGCACAGCGGTTAAGTGTGAGCGCTCCGGGGTTCACAGGTTCAGATCCCAGGCACGCACTGACCAGCGCTTGCCAGGCCATGCTGTGGCGGCATCCCATATAAAGTAGAAGAAGATGGGCACGTATGTTGGCCCAGGGCCAATCCTCAGCAAAAAAGAGGAGGATTGGCATCGGATGTTAGCTCAGGGCTGGTCTTTCTCACAAAAAAAAAAAAGAAAAGAAAGTGAAAAGATAACCCAAAGAACGGCAGAAAATATTTGCAAATCATATATCTGATAAGGTGCTTGTATCCAGAATATATTAAAAACTTATAATTTAAGAATAAAAAGATAATCAAATTTAAAAATGGGCAAAAGAGGGCCGGCCCCATGGCTTAGTGGTTAAGTGCACGCGCTCCGCTACTGGCAGCCCGGGTTCAGATCCCGGGCGCGCATCGCTTGTCCGGCCATGCTGAGGCCGCGTCCCACATACAGCAACTAGAAGGATGTGCAACTATGACATACAACTATCTACTGGGGCTTTGGGGGGGGGAGAAAAAAAAAGGAGGAGGATTGGCAATAGATGTTAGCTCAGAGCCGGTCTTCCTCAGCAAAAAGAGGAGTAGCAGCACGGATGTTAGCTCAGGGCTGATCTTCCTCACAAAAAAATAAATAAAACTGTTTGAAAAAAAAAAAACTTTAAAAATGGGCAAAAGATTAGAACAAACATTTCTCCAAAAAATATATAAATGACCAATAAGCACATGAAAAGATGCTCAGTATCATTAGTCATTAGGGAAATGCAAATCAAAGCCACAATGAGATACCACTGCACACCTACTAGGATGGCTACTCAGACAATTACAAGTATTGGTGAGGATGTGGAGAAAGTGTAAATCTCAAATATTGTTAGTGGAAATGTAAAAATCATGTAGCCTCTTTGGAAAACAGTCTGCCAGTTCCTCAAAGAGTTAAACATAGAGTTAGCATATGATAGGGAATTCCAATCCTACCTACCTACCCCCCGGGGGAACTGAAAACATATGCCCGCATAGAAACTTGTACACAAATGTTTAGAGCAGCATTATTCATATTTGCCGAAAGGTAAAAACAACCCAAACGTCCATCAACTGACAAAATGTTAAGTGAAATCTGGTATATCCATACAACGAAATATTATTCGGCCATAAAAAGGAAAGAAGTACTGATACTACAAGATGCATGACCAAATGAAAGAAGTCAGATACCAAAAAGCCACACTGTATGATTCCACTTATATGAATAAGGAAAGCCATAGCAACAGACAGATTAGTGGTTGCCAAGCGCTGGAGGGAGGGAAGAATGGGGAGTGATGGCTAATGGGTGATGAAAATTGTTCTGGAACCAGAGACAGTGATGATGGTTGCACAACTTTGTGAATATACTAAAAACCACTGAATTTTTACCACTGTATACTTTGAAAGAGTGAATTTTATGGTTTGTGAGAATGTGAGATATTTTCCAAACCTTTTCAAACTAATTCAGATAAGCCACATAAGTTACCAGCAAACACTTGCTAAGAGCCTGCTCCTAGGCATGACACTTTACCAGGTACCACAGGCAGATCCTCGGATTGAGAAGATAATACAAATAATGCGAAAAGGAAACAAACCATAGCTTGATATACAATAAGAAAATGTGATGAGTCAACATATAATTTACAAAACTAACTCCTACACACAGGTATGTATTAGAAGAGGAAGAGATCACATGAATTGGGGCAAGAGCAAAGTATTATAACCTTGAAAAAAAAACCCTAGGTGATTCTGATATGCTACCTTCCCTCCACCACCAAAAAACCCACGAGATCTTGATAGAAAGAAGGTAGGATTTGAATAGATGGAGAAAAAAGGAGGTAAATGTTTTGGTTAAAGGGTGTGAAGCAGGAAAATACAAAACGAATTATCAAAATACAGTGGACATATTTTGGGTCCGGCCTGGTGGGTTAAGTACACGAGCTCCGCTGCGGCAGCCCAGGGTGTGGATCCCAGACGTGCAACGACACACCGCTTGTCAAGCCATGCTGTGGCGGTGTCCCATATGAAGTAGAGGAAGATGGGCACGGATGTTAGCCCAGGGCCAGGCTTCCTCAGCCAAAAGAGGAGGACTGGCAACAGGTGTTAGCTCAGGGCTCATCTTCCTTACACACACACAAAAAATATAGTGGATATATTTGTATATATTATGCATATATATGTATATTGTCATACATAACAGTATAGCACACAACTTTGGAGGCATAACTAATTCAGATACTAAAGGTGAGTTAACTCAAGGGCCTTGTATAAGAAGAGTTATTACTTGGGATATTTCACTTGATCTGGAGTATACAGCCAAGTTGTGTTATGAAGGAGCACTTATCATATTTCAAAACCAGCTGAACTTAAGCTGATTTGATTACTTTCTCTTTGCTTTTTATCAAATAAACATCTTCCTTCCTAGTAATTCATTATAAATGTCATAAATTAGCAGATTTTCATTTAGAAATATACTTGACAAGGATATCTTTTTCATCAAATCACAATTAGGTAGCTGTCAACTAATAAAAATAAATATTTGCTGAGGACTTACTATAAGCATACAGCATAATTCTAAGCATTTTACAGGTTTATCTTAAGTAGTGTATATTCAACATATACAAGATAATGCAATTTGACTTTTGAGTAAATTTTTTAAATATAAGCCACCTTTAGAAACAGATCAGTCAGTTCATAAATTTTTATTTTAAGTATCGTTGCTAATTTGTATTTCATTTTTTACTTCAATTTTCTCACCAACTCTTTTGCCAACTTAATTTATAGTATCTGCTGCTTTTTCCCTCAATTCTACTGTCCTCTCTAGTATCTAGCAACTCCCCTCCATTCTTCAGAACTCAACACACCTCTCTATTCTATTTGTATTTTTAATTCTAATTCACTAATAATGATTCTGCTCACCGTGGTTCCTTGCTCCTTTATGACTCACAGATGATGTTTTTACAGAATAGAAAAAATAGAGGGATCTTTTAGGCAGTCATGTAAAACTTGGGAGGGAGGCCGAAAAAGTCCTAGCATCAAAAATACCTAGAGGGCCGGCCTCGTGGCTTAGCAGTTAAGCGCTCGCGCTCCGATGCTGGTGGCCCGGGTTCGGATCCTGGGCGCTCACCGACGCACTGCTTCTCTGGCCATGCTGAGGCCGTGTCCCACATACAGCAACTAGAAGGATGTGCAACTATGACATACAACTATCTACTGGGGCTTTGGGGGAAAAATAAATAAATAAATAAAATTATGAAAAAAAAAAGAATTAAAAAAAAAATACCTAGAATTCATTGCTGAGCACCTGGTATTCAATTAATTGCTGCGGAATGATTAAAAAGCCTAAGGGACTAGCTAAAAGAGAAACATATAAACTTATCTTACATCTCCAGAAAACGGTTCTAGTTTGAAAAAATTCCCTAGGTGATTCTGATGTGCCACCTCTCTAACAAAAGAACAAAACAAAACAAACAAGTCCATTTGCTTAAACGTACTTAGATCCTAGGAAAGCACTAATTTTCATTATGGCACCTGGTGAATTATTTTTGACAAATCAGTTTGACTCCCCTGTATTATTCCTGCATATTATACTTTTGAAAAGCTGCTGCCATTTTTAATTTATTCTAAAAGTAGGCCTTTACCTATATTTGTAAAGATAATCCTCTCACAAGTAAAGCAACATAGTTCTCACCAAAAGATCTCATTATGTTTATGGATTTAGTATAAAACTAACTAAAGAAGCAGTGTTCAGATTAAGATGGAAAAACAAACACACCAAGAAGGCCCTGGGAAGAGCCTTGTACCATAGAAAATAGTCATACAAGAACATTCATTTTGCTATTCTAAATTCATAGTAATATAGTCAAAATACTGGAAAACAAAGCCTCAAGAAGAAACGATATTATTATCTTCTGATAATTGAAGCCACATAAGATTTTTTTTAAAAAACATACAGTATCTACCATATTACTTTTAACCCTGATTTAAGACTGTTTGGAGAGATCCTCTAGGTCAGCCTTGACAGTAATTTTCAAATAACCATTAGTATCCTCAACAATTTGACCAAGCCACCAAATTTTTCAATATCCATTCCGTCCAAAATGTGAAAGTGATGCAGTGTTTGGTAGACTGTATTCTTATTCATAGGCAACCAAAAGTCATTTAACTTATGTTGGCTTTAAAAGTTATGTGCTAATTCTAAAATATGTATAACTATAACGGAACTATAACAATAAATTGAATATTATCTTGGATATTCTCAGTTGAGATGATAAAGGAATCCCAGGATTTCAACATAGTTTTAAAGTTAAATTTTATATATCCTTTTAAAAAGTCTACACAGTTTTAGAAATGTCTTCCTTTTGAAAATAATTCTCTAATAGACCAACTCATAATTACGTACTTTACCAAAGAAAAGCCTAATGTCTTCTGAGTTCTGGTAACCTGACGTATATAGATTCTCATATCCACCATATACCCGAATGTCCCATAGGTCCGTTAAACTTGACATGTCTAAAACTGTAATATCACCTCCCTCCCTTTCTCCACATCCCCATTGTCCAATTCTTATAATCTTCCCCTCCTATATTCCTGATCTTAATGAATGTAACTTCCATACTCCAAGGCCCACAGTATGCAACTTGAGAATCAAGAAGGCATCCTTGACTCTTCATTCTCCATTACCCAATCTACCTACATATAAACACCAAACTGTATCCAGGCTAAGTCCTTAATATTTGTTATGGGTTTCTCCTCACAGTCTCACTGTCTTAATTGAGGAACTCGTCTATTCCTAAATGGCCTCCTTAGCCTCTTTTTTTCTGCCTACTATTCAATCTGTGTATTGCTGCCAAAAAATATTTTTCAAATTCAAAATATACTTCATTACTAAATAATTCCTTGGTTCCCCAATGCCTTTAAAATAAAATGCAGAATTCTTAAAGTCATATACATACCTTCATAATCTGGACTCTGCCCCTCTCCGCAGCTTCAAATCTTTTTGGCACACTCTTTTTCCAGCCCTATGCTCTAATAATCTAAGCATCTGCAGTTTCCAAAATCAAACTGTTGCCCCAGGCTCCCAAGTCTAATTAATGGCCTTCAAAACCTAGTTTACATACATCTCTAGTCTAAATTAGGTGACCCCCCCCCACTCAGTGCTCCAACTGTATCCTCTCTGTTAATCTTGATATTGTAACATAATCTTTGTTTATCTGTCTGTATTAAACTGTAAGATCCTTGAAGGCAAGGCTGGAGTCTTTTATTTCACTACCTCTAATGACTTATAGTTCCTGAGACATAAGAAATACTCAATATTTGATGAACAAGAGAATGAATATGAGATCATGGCCATGTTCACATCACACTAGATGTTTCATATCTCAAATAATAAGACTAAGTAATAGGACCTACCTAAAAATTGACTTTTCTTTTTAGTACATTCCAATCTAGAATCTCCTCACCACTTTTTTCCTGCAGATAAGACTGATGATCCCTTAACTACAATTATATCTCTAGGAACTACTCTCTTCTTTAACTTACCTAAATTCCTTTTTTTTCCTTTGCTTTGTGTTTTTCCTAGTCCATAAAAATCCTAAAACCTGAGAACCCCTTCAGTTTACAATTGAAGAAATGGGCTTAATGACTGGCCTAAATATCACTTGGTTAGTAACTAGTTTAGATTAGATTCTAGGTTAATTTCACTACATAATACTTCCAAATGATATATCCAGTTTGAAAAGCCCATAATTCTTATTATTAAGAAGTTCAAAAATACACTGAAAGATCTCAGCCACAATAATGGAGAATAGGAGCATTTAAATGACCTAAGAATAATCTTAATAGGAGATGTGCATCTACATGAAAAAAAAAATGCATTTACTGAATGAATTAAGACACGAAGGAAAATAAAGATTATAGAAGGGTAGAACTATTTTTGGAAATACACATTAAGAGCCATAAAAATGTTCAAACCTTTTGGCACAACATCCACTTACAGGATTCTACTCTAAGTGAATAAAGCCCCCAGAGGGGGAAAAAACTTTTCATACAGGGCCAGCCCCGTGGTGTAGTGGTTAAGTTGGGCACGCTCTGCTTCAGCAGTCCGGGTTCACGGGTTCAGATCCCAGGCATGGACCTACACCACTTGTCAGTGGCCATTCTGCGGCGGTGACCCACATACAAAATAGAGGAAGACTGGCACAGATGTTAGCTCAGGGCAAATCTTCTTCAGCAAACAAAAAAATGAAACTGTACATAGAAAGATGTCGCACTGCCTCATTTTTATACAGAAAAAAGTGAAAGCAAATCAAGTGTCCAACAGTAGAATGACTAAGAAAATTATGGTTCATCCACTGACAAAACTTTGGGTAACATTTTAAATAATTATGAACACTGGAAATTACAAAAATCTTTACGTTACAACCTTAAGAGAAAACAGGACTATGTATATATATTTATACCATGAATAAATGTTGAATCATACTTACATTTATACAAATATCTTTATTAAAAACAGTAGGAAAAACATAAAATATGAAATTATAGATGTTCTTCCTATTTTCCAAATAGCATGCAGTTTTTTTCCACATTTCTTCTCTAATTGAAAAAAAAAAATAAGAGAAGTCTTTAACTTGGAGGTTCTTAAATTCCACAACTTAGCCTTACTTAACATACCAGAAAACTATAAGTAGTTTTGGTTTCTAAGAAAAATAAGGGAATGGAGAGTTGCCGAACTACAAAATTTTTATAAAGAACACTAAAATTTTGGTGGCTATCTTCTAGTTTGAAAACATCAGAATCACTAAAGCCAAATGATAGTTAGTGTGGGTGTCAACACGGCTCAACAGCTAGGTAGCATATTAGAGATTCAGATACAGAACTTCATACTAGGACAGTCACAAGCTTGTTATAAATCATAAGTCATTTTAAATTCTAGTACTTAGGCCTCCTCATCTGAATGCTGAGGACATGCAATGGCACTTTTTTTTTTTTTTTTGGTGAGGAAGATCAGCCCTGAGCTAACATCCATGCCAATCCTCCTCTTTTTGATGAGGAAGACCGGCCCTGAGCTAACATCTATTGCCAATCTTCCTCTTTTTTTCCCTTTTTCTCCACAAAGCCCCAGTAGATAGTTGTATGTCATAGTTGCACATCCTCCTAGTTGCTGTATGTGGGATGCCGCCTCAGCATGGCCGGACAAGCGGTGTGTCAGTGTGTGCCTGGATCTGAACCCAGGCCACCAGCAGTGGAGCGCGCGCACTTAACCACTAAGCCACGGGCCCGGCCCATGCAATGGCACTTTGACATACACTACAAACCATAAATAACTGGAAAAGATTCGAGAACTAAAATACCTCGCTCCCTTTCCCACCAATACAACCCAATTCCAATATGCATATCTGGATTATGCAGGTCATTTTAGCCCTGAGCCTACTAATTTGTCCCTTAGCAGTGAAGATGGAAGTCCAGAGGTAATACGTGAAACCAGAAGCAAAGCTGGAGTGGGAATAAAAACAGAAAGAATTCAAAACACTTCTGTATACAGATCTTTCTCTTATCCAGCTAAGCAAACCTATATGTCCAAATACAAGTAATTAACTAAATTATACTGATTCTTTGCTTTAAATGCTGCCCTACCTTTTCTGGGCTTCATATTTTCTTTTTCTATCAAACTTGCTCAATATTTAGCAAGCCCCACTCATCTTCTGTCACTCCAATTAGTCCTATATTCCAAAACCGAAATATAATTCAACTTCATTTATTCAACAATTGTTTTTTTTTTGTTTTTTTTTTTAAAGATTTTATTTATTTATTTTTCCCCCAAAGCCCCAGTACATAGTTGTCTGTCATAGCTGCACATCCTTCTAGTTGCTGTATGTGGGACGCGGCCTCAGCATGGCTGGAGGAGTGGTGCCTCAGTGCGCACCCGGGATCCGAACCCGGGCCGCCGGCAGCGAAGCGCACACACTTAACCGCTAAGCCACGGGGCCGGCCCTCAACAATTGTTTGCTGAGTGCTTACTATGTGCAAGCCACCATAGAGACTCAATAACAGGTTCTCCTAACAGCCTTTGTAAACTGCCTTTGGATTGATCCCATTTTCTTGAAAACATGGTAATTAGTACTAGAGCAAAATATAACACCTATTATTTCTTCAGTTATAAACTCCAGATACAGTGAAGAAAATGTTTACTTTGTTTTTCAAGATAGCATCACATTTTAAGATGCTCTTTACAAAAGAAATATTCAGAGTTATTTAAACCAATAACTCTAAGCAGATCCTTTTGTTCAAATTGAGGAGTGAAGGGGATAACTTCTTATTCTATGGAAGAAACACTGTAAAGTTATACAAAATCATGAACTCACGAACAAGTAATACAGTTACAACACATCTGACTCTTGCCATTATAAATGTTTGTGTCTCTAGCAACCAAATAGTAGCATATCCTACTGTATTTGTTTCTTCAGTTTTCTGTTATCTGCAATAAAAGTGAAAATGCTATTCAAGTGAACATGTTTTCACAGTATAGCAAAGTCAATTAAAAAGCCCTTCCTTTACTTTTCCTCCTACAGCCCCATTTTCTTCTCAACTCAGACTACTCGTGAACACATAAACACACAGAAATAAAATAAGTGTACACATTCATGAAACGTAGTACTCCAAAAGTAAGGTATGGAAAGATAAAGGCTGAGTTCAAACTATTGTAGTTGATACACTGAGTTCTAAGTCAGAAGCCCTAGATTTTAGATATAATGGAAATGAGTACAGAAGACAGTTGCATTTAGGCTATAAAGCATGAATGTTAGTGAGGATTACAACTAAATTTTAAATACCAGAGCCCATATGAGCAAAATGTATCCTAACACTAAATACATTTTTCACAATTACCTCTAAATCTTTCTAAAAATGCTAGAAATTATCCCATCTGACAAGCTGTATGTACATGTCCACTCTCAGAATCAAAACAGCAGAGGAGGGATGGATTCAAGTGATATTCAGGGAGGTGCTATGAATGTCAGAACTGAGTGAAGAACTGGATTGGAGGTACAGTAAAAGAGAAGGGTCAAGCATTATCACCAAGTTTCTAGTTTAGACAACCGAGTTGATGGTGGAAACATTAATTTATTTCACAGTTTTACGAATAGTTTTCTTTCTTTTGGGGTAGGAGAGGGGTAAGAGTAGGGAAGAATTGAGGGATGAGTTCATATTTATATACTTTCGAATTTACAGTATTTATGGGATACCAGGATGTGCCTAGTAGACAGCTGGATCTGTCTCAGCAGAGAAATATATTCTGGAGATAGATATGTGAGTTATCACCATACAGGTAGCAAGCACGTAAAAAGTCACGTGAATAGATGAGATCAATAGGAAGAGAGACCAGAACCAAGGCTGAAGAACCAGCTTGAGAATATCAACATTTAAGGGGTGAGCAGAGGAGGAAGAACTATCAAGAGTGTACAAATGAGAGGTCAAATACATAAGGGAAGAACAAGAAGACACTGATACCCCTGAATCCCAGGGAGAAAGCTGTTGGGAAAAGAGGTGACCACAAGAGGTGGTCAAATAAAATGACTAGAAAATGGCCCTTTTCTCATTATCTGCCCCAACGTGCAGCAAATGGCACTGCTTCTCTAACTTTAAGCATTACAAGAGAGGCAATGACTGTTCTTCACTATAAACTATGCTCTATTTTTAGTATAAACAACAAACATTAAACTTAAAGCAAAATGTAAACTCAATTTTTGGTGAGTTATCATTGTACCATCCCTCATTTCTTGTTCCAGTTTCTAAGGGATATATGATATATTCAAAATACATGATGCTACATACTTTAATTATGATAAAAAAGAGGGCAATGTCTACTTTACCTGCTTGTTAGAGCATCTAACCTAACAGAATTAACTAATATAAATAAATGCCACTTAATAATGTCAATTACAAGATTTTTGGAGGTGAGGGGTAAAACCGGGCAAATAAAATTACGTCCAATAATAAAGCAGCTGTAAGATCTGAGAGAAATATCTAAAGCTGTTCAAAGCATTTTTTGACATAGTACCAAAGTTAAATAGCATACTAAATTCAATTTCAAAATTCAGTCACTAACAAACTACTAATACATGCAACAACATGGATGAATCTCAAAAGTCTTATGCTAAGTGAAAGAAACCTGACATTGAAGCCTACATACTATATGATACCATATATATGACATTCCAGAAAAAACAAAAACTGTGCAGACAGAAATTAGGTCTGGTTGCCAGGGGCTGGAGAAGGGGTAGGAAACTTATTATAAAAAGGACATAAGGTAACTTTTTGGGGTGATGGAAATATTCTATGTCTTGATTACGATAGTGGTTGCGAGACTGTATATGTTTGTCAAAACTTCCGTACACCTAAAACAGTGAATTTCACTGTGTAAATTATACCTCAATAAGCCTTACTTAAATTAAAAAAAAAAATCAGTCATCATTATCACTATTTTAGTTGAATAGCATTTTTAATGTGTTATGATGTATTTCTCATTACAGTTAATTTATCTACATTGTTATTATACATAAATTAGCAGAGAAAATAAAAACTAAAATAAATCATTCTTAAGCTTAATAAGAAAATATTTAGATACCTTGCTTCTTAAAATAAATCCCAGTATCTTACTTCCAATTCTACTGCCCAAGGGACCAAAACAAAAAACTCTTCCTGTACTTCACAACACTCAATAACAGCTAAAAAAGGAACTGTTTTAAATTTTTCTTTGACTTATTTTTATGCACAAGTTATGTTATGTATGAATTGTAAGGACTATATGTAAATAAAATGTTCTTACTCCAAAGGCAAGAAGCCTCAAGAAAACTATATTTTGAAAAATTAACACAAAAACATACTTGCCACTGACTAATCTTAGATTTAGAAATATATCTTTAAGAAATATCATATAGCTCAATTCTAATTAATCAGTTCAACAAAAATGTATTGAGTACCTGCAACACAGGACAAGCACTGTGATGGTGTTACAGACACAAAGACAAAAAAATACAGTCTCCTTGCTCTCATAGAGCTGGTGGTTTAGCATGGCTGACAGACATAGGAACAAATTATTTTATCAAAAGATATAAGTAACAAACTGATAAATGCTACAAAATGGAATGACGAGGGAAACTCTCAAAAAAAAGGCCACGCTTTCTCTTTCTCCTTAAAAACAATTTCTGGTGCTTGAGTTGACGTTTTGAGAAGTAACACATGTCTACAGAAGAAAGTAGGAATGCTACACAAATATACATTTTCACAGTTAATGTCAATGCTTTTTCACCAGCAATTCTTTGAACTTAGGAAGATATCAGAGTTCAAGTCCTTGCAAACTGCTCTAGAGCTCATCAAGGAAAGTAATACATTACAGGACCATCCACATTAACACTACCGCCTATATTCACCATGCTATGTAAACATTTGCTTAGGGAGAGATAAAGATTGAATGGATATTGACACAGAAAGGAAGAGACAGAAGAAAAGGGAAAGAAAAAGAGTAAAAAGATGAGTAGAGTTAAACAAAAAGCGTATGTCATATATGTCTTTTGGGATAACCTGAAGGGACGTCATAGCATAAACAGTATGATGAAAGAATGATAACAGTAGCTTTTAGGCCATTACATTTCAACTTTCAACCTTAAGAGTTTTCTGAGGCATAGGGAGAATCCTGGGGAACAAAACATTACATCATATGCATCAATTTTTTAAGAACAGTAATTTTTTATAAAAGAGGCTTATGCCCAATTTACACCCATGTAAAATTTCAACTTGGTCATCACCCAGGAAAAATTAAATCACATATAGCCTATACTCAGATGATCAATTTCTTTAGGTGGAAATTGGCAACCCACAATTCTATCAGATAAAGACAACTAAAAGCATGTTTTAAAATCCTGAAAGGGTTGGCAAGTAGCAGTGCTGAGAAAATTCAGTGATGTATTTCCTTGCTAGGATTAATTTCAAGGACATTTCTGTTTTGCAAATAAAAATAAATAAATATATAATCATAAAGATTAATATTTTTAGAGTAAACTACATTTGAATTTTAATAATTCATTAGTGTTTCAAGCACTGTTAGTTTTTAAGGTATCTAGGATCAATAACTACTTTTTAAAAACAGTACTCTTAAAAAAACAAGTATGCATTTCAGCAGCACAAGACCAAAGGATTCAGAAGTACAAGTAACTCAAATATGTTAACTCCAACAAAAAGGAATGCAGTATTTCAAAATTATGTCACAGCTTCTGAATTTCTCAGGAGAGGTAAAAGTCTAAAAAAATATTTTAATAAATAAATTAATGTTGCTAATTCCATGTTTTTGCATAATGAAAAAGTTTCTCTTTCTGCCAAAGGGCAAATATATACAAAAGAAAATTTTTGGTATACTCATGTTAAACGATAAGTTATACACAAGTAAGATGGCAAAACAATTTATCTACATAAATTATGCTGGAAGTTTAATGTATTCTTGGGAATATTTTTTAAAGCTATATTAATAAAAAATTACTCAAGAGGGGCTGGCCCGGTGGCATAGTGGTTAAGTCTGCACCCTCCACTTCGGTGGCCTGGGGTTCATGGGTTCAAATCTCGGGTGCAGACCTACACACCGCTCATCAAGCCATGTTGTGGCAGCATCCCACATACAAAAAACAGAGGAAGACTGGCACAGATTTAGCTCAGGGACAACCTTCCTCAAGCAAAAAGAGGAAGACTGGCAACAGATGTTAGCTCAGGGTTAATCTTCCACACACACACACACACACACACACACAAAAGTGTATTATAAATCTTGAAGAGGCAGGGGGGTAGAATGGAAAAAAGTTTTAGAATTAGACATATTTGGGTTGGAACCCTATCTCTAACACTTCCTAGATTTGCCACCCTGGACAAGTTTCTTAAACATGATGAGCCTCAATTTCCTTGTCTGTATATGAGAACACTATCACTAACTTCACTGGGTAGCTGGGAGGTTCAAATCATGATACACAGTGTAGGGTTAAGGTTGACGGGTAAAGCATCGACTCTGGAGTCCTTTCTCCACTTTCTTCCACTTGTTAACTGTGTGACCTTGGGCTAGTCGCTTCATCATTCTATACCTCAATTTTCTCAAGTATCTAGGATAATAAATACAACCAAACTCAAACTATACCTTGAAGAATTGAGAAAATCCATATAAAGCCCCTGGCACAGTTTCTGACACATGGAAATCACTCAGTAATACTACATATTACAAATGTAAAGCACTCAATACTGTGCCTGACACAAAAAAGATCTTATTAAACCTTCGTTTTCCTAAACTAAGTTCTAAATTACTTTTTACTCTCTCCAAAACTTAAACTCACCCCTGAAGATAAAAATTTGTCATTAAGAATAAGAAAAAGACTATCTCAAAGGCTCTAAAGGTATTCACTAAAGGAATCCCCACAAGTTTGTATGCAATGGCAAGAGCTCTGGAATTAAGCGCACAACTTCTCAAGTTGATGACTTTGAAAGGACCAACATTCTTTGGCTATATAAATACTGGAATTTTAAAAGACTATCAGTCATACTAATTTATAGCTTCATCAACTATACTACAACTGGTCACATATCTATGAAAGAAATCACTCTCTAAACCTGAATTTTCCCTTTCTAAAAACAGATGCTTTGACAATTTCAATTCAATATAAAAAACTTAAAAGAAGTAAAAAATTCACAGATTGTTTACCAAACTCAAATTTAGAATATATGATAGTAAAGATTTGCTGATTTCAAAAATATTACGTATAGGATATAGTCTGAATTCTATTTTAGTTCTTTGCCTAAAGCACACAATTTCCTTGACTACATGACTTGTAAGTAAGCAATGAATCAACTGAGCAACCAAAGGATAATATTAAGATTTTACTAAAACTCAAAATGTGGAATCCTAAATTCTCAAGAGCAAATGTAAATCAGACTGATCACTTACAAATTATAATACAATGGGCAATTTTCTAACCTTTCCAGCCTCAGTTTCTTCATCTGTAAATTGTGGATGATAACTATTTTTATTTCATGAACTTGTTAGAAGAATTAAATGAGATAATATTATGGGGACATACTTAACACAATTTCTGGAAAATAATCAGCCCTCAAAATGCTATTTAGCTGGCCATGCTATATCAAGAAATAATCTCTCCTAATAATATCACTTTGAGAATAAAAAGGAATATGCCTTAAAACATAAGGCAATCTGACAAAACTCAGTTCATTAAAACTCACTGCAGACTGACACCAGTCAAAATGATATACAAGACAAACAACCAAAATCACTTTTATTACTTAACTTACTTGGGCAAAAAATTCAGAGCACATAAAATACCCTTTAAAATGACAATGATGGCCTTAAATAAAGAGACATGCTGTTTAAAACCACTTTTTAATCAACTAGAAACACTAAAATTCCACTCTAGTAATTTTTAAAAATAATATAAAAATAAAACTTTCAGGCTCATTATGTACTGTTTACTACAAATATAGTTAATTCACTTACATTCCTAAGGAGGGATGTATGTATATAAATCCAATCATTCAAATACCAAACATATATACACAAGGTCAGGATTTCTAATGTAAAAGTACTATTTTCACACCAGCAAAATACAACCAGGAGACAGGCGTCATATCTCTCTAGAAGAAGAGGGAAAAGCACTTTGGACTCAGATAATTGAAAAAGTCACAAACAGTATCACTGTCAGTACTGAGCAACACCTAGCTTCATAACTAGAGCTCAGACATTTCTTAAAGGAACATAATCTAATAAAAAACTTATAAGAGTCAGGGAGTCCTTTATTCTCTCACTGACTCACTACGTGAATCTACACAAATCACAACATGGCTTCTGAGTGTCAAGTTTTTCATCAAAAAATGAAAATCATACTGGTCACTTCTCTCACAGGGAAATGAAAATATTTATAAATGAACTCAGGTGATCTTGAAAATAGACCAATTTAAAAATACAAAGTAATTATAAATGACAATGGCTAAAAACAGAAAAAACTTTGCTTAAAAAAGTATTAAAAATATAATGACTTTTAAAGGCTATATAAGACCATAAATTACCACCAAAGCTAAATCAATATGCTCAGAATATTAAAATAAACATCTTCAACTAAACAGTTAATTACCAGGCTTCTATAAAGTTCCTAGTCAGTAATTTCCTATTTGTTTTACAGCAAATAAATGTGATAAGCAGAATTGAAGCTACATTTCTCTAAAGGGAATTTTTATTTACCTCAATGTTCCCAATCACTTATAAAGAAAACTGAAATCTTATACTATTTTAAAATTTCAGAATTTACAAATTATGCATTTTAAGCAATGGGGGGGAAGTTAAATAAAATTATGTAAAACTCAAACTCTTTAGTTTTTATTTACTCTTGTATTATTAATTTTTACATCCTATTTTGAGAGAGTAAAAATACCACAATAAAGTACGTCAAAATATACCACAGATGGGTTTAAATGTTTCTATAGCAGTCTGATGATGGATTGGTACCAAGAAATTAAATATGAAATTTGTTTAGGAAGCCTTAGAAAATACGTATCTGAGCTGGGTAGTCCAGCTCCAAATAAAGAAAATTTTTATGTTTGAATTGGTATAGTTTTGCTCATAATATTTTTGAAATTTAATATGATCACTATGCAGGAAACTAAAATTAGGTTTACTAAAACTTTCACTTTTCATCCTCAAAGAGAATCTCAAATAGACAGCCTTTCTTTCTTCAAATATAACTTCTTTCTTCTTAAAGGTGGACAGTATTATAATGATCCCTAGTATAGGTTCAAAATGCTTTCAAATAACTTTAGTAAACAAATTGTTGAATGGCTTTCAGAAGGAAGCATCCTATATACTCCTCTCAAAACACTAAAAATAATTAAGTATTTAATATTCAACTTTGATTTACTAGACTTTCATTACTTGCTTTAAAACCGTTTTCAAGTAATTATTATAAGTTATTGGTAACTCTGTAGACTCAAGAGAAACACTAAACCATACTGTTGAAATTTCCTTAGGTATATTAGGAAATATTTCTCCAAATAATATAACTAGCAATATAAGATTACTGGAACCCTTATGGTTGTCTCCTTTCACTAAATTAAAATAATAATAATAATAATAATGGAAATACAAGATTAGCCACTAGTGACTATCTCAACCAATCAGGGGAGGTAGAGCAGACTTCATAATCTCTAGGGAAACAAATTATTCCTTCCAACTAAGTTATCAAAAACTTAAGTTTAGGTTTTATTTGACTATTACAATGTCCTCTCCTTTAAAAATAACCTATTTAATTGCTTTGAACCAAACAAAAAGTACTTTCCTTCTACTTTAAAGAAATGTTTATGCTATCTTAACAAAAGCTATATCACACAACCTATATTACTTACAGATTACTAAATATACAGAATTGGGAAAATAAGATCTGATAACTAACTCACTTTAATTTAATTCCAAAGTCACACACACAAAAAAATCAATCACATAAACAGATATCTAACACAATGACTCAAACATCTGTGTAAGAAAGCTCCCTTTAACTATAAAACTCCAAAAATAAGTTGCTTCTGTTGATGAAAACTAAGGAAGCAGAACTCCTCTTTCCATTACTTTTAGTAAAAATATGTTCATCCCTTGACATCCATCTCGGTATTTTATTTAAATAAAAGTTGTAAAGACAATCACAGGTTCATATAGGGGCCTTTTAAACATTTATATCGAATCCCTTACCTGCCCCCCCAACCCCAAATCCTCTGCTTCAGATGTGAAGTGTTCCTCCCTTCTGTATTCCCTGCCCCCCCCCCACAGGCCCCCATTCGCATGCCCCCCACCCAGTGTAGGCCTGAGGCTCTGTAGCAAACAGTGTCTAACAGGAGCAGGCAGCACAAAGACAGGAATGGGAGATTAGTGGGAGGGAGGGAGGCCGGGATTGGGGCTCAGCAGGAGCTTCAGGCTTTTTAAAATTCAAACTGCTCCCTGACCAATACAAATCACGGACACGCTACTGACTACTACACGGATTTATAGCATTAAAAACATGCCTAGTACGTGACAGCTATATTAACTTCACTCTTTTTAACATTTATCCATACGTTTGCAGGAAACATGGAACAATTTATTTTAAGCACAGTGCTAAACTCAAAAATAACCTTCAGAAAAGTTACCTATTCTACAATGACAATAATAATTTAATGAGACAAAAAACTCGAACCAATGTAACATTTACTAGTAAAACAGGGGACTTTGTTGATCAGTGTTGCTTCATTTTAACCAATGAAAGTTTTCCTTCAGTGAATATGAGACAAAGTATCAAAACAGTCTAACCTAGGTACATTTATTTTTCTATGCAATTTGTATGGCTGAGGACTTTTAAATTGGTTGTTTTTCCCTTATACCAACCTACATTACCAACGTCTCCATAAACAAGCTCTAAACACTTAATTTACTCATGAACTAGAATTTGTTAAGATAGAACTGATATTTTTCTTCAGCATTTACAGATACATTTGACCTATTAAAATGACACCTCTCTCATTACACAGTCAAACATCACGGGCACAAACAGCCAATGACAATCCTGGGACCTCAAGAAGATCTGCCCTGACATGAAAGGATGGCACCTTCTACATTTTTTTTAACCTCTTAGGGATTTTAAGCATAACTTAATTTCTATCCCTTTAAAGAAAATTGGTTTTACCTGTACCTCGGCACAATTCTCAGAACATTTAAAATTCTTTTTATGCTTCTACACGTTTGAATCAGGAAGTATCTGAGTGTTTTATGTATAGTCGGTTAAAACTGTCCTTATATAACGCATACAAATATAAAGTGGTACGGTAAGCCTGTCAAGTACTTTATACTTGTCTTTGAATAAAAAGTCCATGTGCAACATACACTGTCAAACAACAACATAAAAGCTCTTAGGGGAAGATATGCAGTGTCTACCACACTATGGTTTTCTATATTAAATATTCACGTGGACGATTTAATTCTTTAAAAAAAGAAAATGAGTATTAACTTTCCAACGTCCAAATAAGTTTTACATAGGGCAAGAATTACCAGTGGATCCGTGTCTGAGTATTTACATTTGTCTCACTAACTGAAACTACTTCCTCCCTTCATGGGGTCACAGGGGGAAGAAGGGGGGTTGTTTGTTTCACTGGGACGTTCCCCACTCCCGGACCAGGAAAGTTGTAAATATGGGGACGATCAGGGCACATTTGCTGTTAGTTGTATTGTTTCCGCCTCCTCTCTAGCTACGGCTCTTCTCCCGGGCGAGGCCTGTCACCGACCAGCAGTAGCTCCACTCAGCCCGGAGCTCTCCTAATCCCCGAGCTCAAGTAGATTCCGCTGGCCCGCGGCCTGCACTCTCCGCCGGGCCTACGCCTCCCCGGCCGCCCGGCAGGAGCCCAGTCCCCGCCACCGGAGCCGGACGGGAGAGGGTACAAAACCACCGCCACCCAGGGCGGCTGCCACCAGAGAGGAGCGAACTCTAGACTCGCCCGTGGAGGAGACCTGGGGCCGCTAAGGAAACGGCGGGGAGGGGAGCGAGGAGGAGAGACGCTGAGGACCTGGCGCCGCCGCCGCCGCCGCCGCCGCCGAAATAAAGAGCAGGAATTTACCTGGGCGAATCGGCGTCTGAATCCAAGGGGAGGCCGAGGCCGCTGTGGCGAGAGACTATAATCCGGGCCGGGAGGGGGGGTGGCTACGGCTCCTCTTCCGTCTCCTCAGTGCGGGGAACATGTAGAGCCGGGGGGAGACCAGCCGAGAAGACAAATCGCTGCTTCTTCTTCCTCCTCCTCCTCCTTCTCCCACATAGAAACACTCACAAACACCCGACCAGGGGCCCGAGCTACCGGGGGGGCATCGCCGCCGGCCCGGGAACCAATCCTCCTGTCGGCGGGGGCGTCCCTCCCTGCGGCTTGGTGGTGTCGGGTGAGTCGGTACCGACGGAGGGAGGGGGGGGAGGGCGGGGGGGGAAGGAGCCCTGTGTGTGTCTCTCTCTCGTTCCGTCTCTCCCTCTCAGAACAAAATGCCGACCGGAAGTGCAGCTGCAGGAATGACTCCCTCCGCCGGCGCCAAACACTAACAACCACCCCCTCTTCCCCACTCCACTTCCGCCACCGCCGCCGCCGCCGCCACTTCGGCTCGCGTTCTCGGCCGCGCCTCACTTCGCCGCGCCGCACCGCTCTTGGGGCTCGGCCCGGGCCGACAGCGAGGCGGCAGCGACGGCTCTCCTCTGCGCCCTTCTCCTCCTCAGGGCGGCTGTGGATGCTGCCTTTTACTGTCGACTCTGCGGAGCGGCGTTTTCGCTGCGGCGCGGGCGGGCCGACTCTCCCTGGTCTTTATTTTCCTGGAGGCCGACGGGAGCGGGTCCCGAGTTCGGAGGTGGTCGTGTGCATGGGGGGCGCTCAGGCCCGGACCGGCTCGCGGGCCGCCCTCGCCGCCCCAGCTGCTCGTCATTAGCTTTAGGGAGCCGAGCTCGGGGCGGCCACGTAGAGGACGCCCGCGATTTGACGGCGACGGTGCATTTTTTAAATGGTGTCCCTGCAGCCGGGTGGATGGATGTACCGTACACCTTCTCTCCTTTGGAGAGGCCGGACTTTACGCCCATGTCTGCATTATTTCTGCGGAGTAAGAACACAGCCCTTGGAGGTGAAGAGAATCCCCAGCTGGATTGAATTGGAATCGTGTTTGTGATGCATTTGTTTCTGGAAATAGGCGTTCTTTTCTGGTCTGCTTTTTGTTGGCGGTGGTTTTGGTTCTTCCCTAACTGTCGGGATAAAGGCCTGTAGGCGACGCTGTTCGAGCGAGGAGCTGGCCCGCGGCGGGCCCGGAGCGCTCGGGTCCGCGCCCCCCTCTAGGTGTGGGTGGAGCCCAGCGCGGGGAGAGCGGCCGGCCGGACCCGCGCTCCGGCCACCCGCGGACTGGGGGCGACGGGTGGGCCTGGGGCCAGCCGATCTCAAACATCGTTTTCCTCTACATTTGAACCAGTGAGGTACTGGACACGGCTGGAGCACAAGTGCGATTATGTGTACAGTACCATGCTTTTTGTAGTCTTACTGTAACACGTGAGATAACTTTATCGTTCCACAGTTCTCTGTTACATTTACTTGTGTAAATTAAAAGGGGGCTATTCTTCATGTAAGAAGTGCAGTAGGTAAGCGAATTTTACTCAAACGGGAGGAAATTTGTGTTTTCATGAATTTAGTTAAATTATACGTTAATTGTATTGTTTATGTATCTGTATATGTACCAATACGCTAAAGGTAAATGGGAAAACTTGCCTACAGGTTATTCTTTTTGCCTCAAAATTCACACGAGGGACTAAATCAGACCTTGTCACTCCTTTACTCTAGACTTT
This sequence comes from Ceratotherium simum simum, assembly GCF_057802395.1. NCBI lineage: Eukaryota > Metazoa > Chordata > Mammalia > Perissodactyla > Rhinocerotidae > Ceratotherium > Ceratotherium simum. Next base: position 30,273,503 of record NC_141917.1, on the reverse strand, counting down.
GCAGCTAGCTGAGAGTAAAAGCCAAATCCTAGACCGCGGCCTAGAGAAGCTGCGCGCAATGGGGTGAGGGGAAGCTGCCCTGGCATCCTTGCAGTCAGGACCTCTGCCAGGCTCTTTCCCCAAGTATCCATAGGCCTTGCTCCCTCACCTTCAGGATTTTGCTCACATGTCACCTCGGGGCTTCCGTGGCCACTCTTTAAACTGCAAGTTCTCTGTCCCCCTTTCCCATATGTATCTTCAGGCATTCTACATATCTTACATGTTTATCTTATTATCTGTTTTTCCCTAGTAGAATGTGAGATCCAGGAGGGGAACAGGTTTTGTTTCTCTCCACTGGTGTTTTGTGGAGAAAATAATGCCTGACACACAGTAGATGCTTAATATTTGGTTAATGAATGAATGATGATTATAATGGCCTTGACCTCCCACACACCAGTTTCTGAACTCTAACCCTTAATATATACATATATACATAGGTGCTACAGAGAACTTTATGAAAGATTTGCGAAAACTGAAAAAACTCTAGGGAAAAAATTCAAGCTTATTACCGAGTTCTAGTAAAAGGCACTACTTCTAGACATTTGGAAGCCCTCCACAACACCAGAAGCCCACAAACTAGTGATAAGTATTTGTTTTTAAGTTTCTGTAAATGGCTTTGCTAGAGGACAGTCGATTAGATCACATGATCATATTCATCCTGGGCCAATTAGTTTTGCTCTCTTCCTGAAGCACAAACTTCATTTTTCATCCTGTCTGCCCTCTTTCTTGCAAAATACATGCTATTTTCACTAAATTAAAGTCAGTGAGAATTTGATTGGCTTAGTCCAAACCCAGCACTACTGGAAAAGTTCACTCAGCGAGTATTTATTAGGCACAAAATGTGTGCCAGGCACAATGATTCAAAAGGTGCGTGTTTTTGAAGCTTTATATAAAAAAGGACCATGTATGGCTACTTTGGTTACTTCTCAATTATGCTGTCAAGCAAAGCAAATGCTAGTGAGATTTATTTTTACAGTTTCCTTCTGAACAAAAGGTTCAGTGAAAGCTGAGGTCAGGCTTAGCGTGGGTATTTTAATTCACCTTTTAGTTTGCTGTTCATTTACATTTACTTACATGATAGCACTAGGTGTACCAATAAATTAATTGATAATGATTTTTGAAAACTTTGAAACCAATTGGGAATTTTTATTTCCTACTGGCTAGAAAAATAGGCCTTTTAAATTAAAATAAGTGTACCAGTAAACTAGAAACTATGTAATAAGCCTTTGGCTATGATATTACAAATAATCATACTTCACGTATGGAATTTTTGGACAAGAAAAGACAGTCTTGATAGGTATTTGGTAACCATTAATACCATTAATTTGACATTGTTTAGTAAATCCAACAGTTTGTTAATTATAAATTTACCCTTAATCTTACGAACAGCTTTTAGTAATATACGGGTGGCTCAGAATATGTTTTTCACTCAGTTTCAAAATACTAATATTTCAATTTGCTTAAGAAAGCACAATTATCTTCCTATATACTTTCTTAAATGTTATAGGTAAACTAATAATTTTGCATGTTCAAGTAATAAAAGTCTTGGCATTATTGTTTTAATTAAAAATTTTAGATAATTTTTTTCAGTTTCTTCCCTCATTTACTTATTAAAGACTTACTAGGTGCTAATTAGCTTTCTAATAGGCACCTCCTGTACATTAGTGAATGAAAATAGACAAGCTCTCTGCCTTTAAGGGTTTTAACGTGTATATAGTTTATACTAGTTTTTTTCCAGATCATAGAATTAAAGAAACTGTTTCAGTGAATATCAGAATATTTCTCCCTTAAATCAATTAGTGTTTTACTTCCCTAAATTTAAGTATCCAAGTTGAGATCTTGAGTAGAATCTATTAACCTAATCATAGTGTTTTCTTGATTTCATTGTCTTGTTTCTTGTTTTTTTTTTTTTGCTTAATAATTCTTTTCCTTAACTCCATCCACTTATTTCTTAAATCTTTATGTCCAAAATCAGTTGATTTATGGTGGCCTTATATTTCATTGTTTTGCCAATTCTTAATTTGTAGGGTAGCTCATTAAACCTTTAATTTGACCTAATATTGCCCCCTTGCTTTACGTATTACTGAGTTGCGCTAATTTTATTTGTCAAGGATATTCCTGGATATTCCCATATATATATTCTTGATCAATAAACTGCAGAAAATTTAATATTTTAAAATGATTTTTAAGTATTAACTATTGAATGTCATCAGTAGGAATTGGTACAATTGACAAATTATGAATTGTTAGTTTTATTGAAAATATTTATCTTCAAGATAAATACAATTTGCCATAAAATGATAGAAACAAAAAATTTTAGAAAATCATTTTCTCATGATTTTATGCCTACCAGTTCTATCCTTTGTTAGTGATAAAATTAACTTTTATAGGAACAGATTTTTAAAAGATAGAAAAAAAAAATAAAGGACATGTATGTATATGTATGTTGTATAGATTATTTCAAACTCGACCACAATTATTTCATATTTAGGATAATTAAGTTACTTTTAGGATAATTTTTATCTTAAGAAACTTTGATGAAGAGTTCATTATAGATGTTGATTTGAGGGTGAGCTACAAAAATATCAAACAACAGTCTGTAAATATGTTCCTATTTCAAGTTTTCAAAATAAATACCTTAATAAAATTTGTGATAGTATCTATGAAGATTATTCAACATATTTTATCCATTTTTGTTAAGATGGTAGAAATGAATGGTTTTTCCCCCTGGATGATTTTCTTCTTTCAAACAAGCTTTGTCCTTTCATTAATCCTTCTCACCTCTAATTAAGAATTTTTTTCTAAATTCATAGATTTTATTATCTATGCCATCCATTTATAATCCTATGACTTCCCTATATTGTTTTTTATATTTTGTGTATCTATGCCTTATGTTCCTAACTCAAAGGGACCTGTTATGTGTTATACTACATTACAAGTTGCACTGTGCGTTGCATAGGGTAGGGCCCTCAAAAAAATGCATTTCTGAAATATAATTTCAATATAAAATTATTTAGGGTCATTAAATCTTCATGAAAGCCAAATCTTAATGGACCCTACACATATGCTAAATGTGAACCAGAGAATTAAGCCATACATGCATTTTGATGCTAAATTAATCTGGAACATCTATTAAAAATGATTTTATCTGTGAAGGAAGAATACAAAATTCTTTAAAAACTTAACATCTAAAATAGGTATGAAGAGATTGCTGATGATGCTCATTTCAAAACATCTCCTCTAGATCACTGTTTTAAAACTGGGTCATGTACCATTATGGGTCACGAAATAAATTGAGTGGGTTGTTACAAGCATTTTTTATTTAAAATATAGAAAAGAATAGAAAATCTAAGAGTGCCTCACACATGGTAAAGTCTATTTTTAAATAAACATTCATTCCATTTATGTGTGTGTGCGTGTGTGCTGGGTTACCTTGTAAAATATATTTCTTACTGTGCATTATAGGCCAAAAAAAAGTGTTGTTTTTTTAATCTACAGTTCAGGTTTTCCTTTACTTCATCCCTTAGAAAATGAAAAAGAAGAGTGCTAAAAAGTTCTGATTGCCTATGAAATAGTAAGGAATTTTTGAGGAAGCACTAGGATATTTTAGAGATTTGATACTGGTTTCAGAAAGGTGATCTTAAGGTAAAGGGAGGTAATAAACTATGTAGAAATGTCAAATATGGTTGAAGTGTGAGAAGGAATTATTTTCCTAGTAGGGCTAAATTTGGTGTGTTTAGATCTATGACTATTTTCTTATTGATTTATTGTAGCACATTTTCTAATCTCAAATGCCCAATACAGCAAAATAAATATAAGGCAAAAGGTATGTTTGTCTTTTTCTTCCCACCTTTCCTTCAATCTTAAAACAGGTATTTATTAACTAGTCATAGTGTGCAAAGCAAACTGCTACCTTGACAGAGTATCATAAGAACAAGTTATTCCCTGAAAATGATAGAAACTCCTCCTCTCTCCCAAAAAATAACAAACTTTCAATAAAGTTTTTCTCTCTAGCCAAAGCAAATAATTTCTTAAAATAAATAGTTAATTTTCATTTGCCATCCAACTCATTCTGTATATTTAAAAAATGTATTTAAAACTGTGTACAGAACTTAAAAGGGGGAAATTTAAAAAGGAGAGAATTGTGATAGAAGTTGAAAGGGAGGCAATATACTGTGTAAGTGGGATTTAAAATATCAAACAAAATAAGGGTTATGTTATATTGAAATGTTTTAATAAATTTGAGACATTTCAATAAAATTTAAAGATTTTATTTATTTATTTTTCCCCCAAAGCCCCAGTACATAGTTGTCTGTCATAGCTGCACATCCTTCTAGTTGCTGTATGTGGGATGCGGCCTCAACATGGCTGGAGGAGTGGTGCCTCGGCGCGCACCCGGGATCCGAACCCGGGCCGCCGGCAGCGGAGAGCACGCACTTAACCGCTAAGCCACGGGGCCGGCCCTCAATAAAATTTAAACATTACTGTTTCAGCTTATTTCTGTATAGATTTCAGTATTGTTATGTTGACAAGTCTAAGAGTATTAATAAAAGGTTTTTTTTTCAGACGTGATGCCAGCTCCCCCTCAATTATAGATATTTAAGACCTAGTTTGGTTAAAACCTTAGCTAAACACAAAATTTTCTAGCAAACTAACATAAGAATCTCTAACTAAATTATTGAACCAGAGCTTATTCACCCCAAATATTTCACCAGTGCAATATATACCCTATTGAACTAGGAAAGGAATTATATTACTAACCAGGAGAGGGAGCCAAGTCAGTCCTGAAAGGCTGGAGTACAAAGGAAGACCACATGACTTCCTGTTTTGAGTTTGACTGTTGTGGCAGCTGTTCTCTTTTTGAGTTTAGTCTACCAAAAAGCCAAGTAAAAGAATAGAAAGGCTACCAACGTATCAGATGTGGATAGGGTGACAATTTTAACTGTCAAAATTACCTTGCAGGAAGGAAACTGAAAGAAAACATGTTATATTTATGCTTAAATTAAGGACAGCCCAGGGAAGAATATGTGGCATAAAAGAAAATTCTTTAAAAACTAGATGTTAGAAATTGAATAAGTAAACTATGCAAGTAGTAAGATACTGATTTTCCTTCTACTGCAGGTGGTAAAACTTGTGGATCAGAGCAAAGCAATGATAGGCTTATCAACGATGAAGCAGAGGAAATTCAAGTGGAAATATAAAAATGGAAATGTCTCAGTATTATAACCTAAGATGGAAAACCATAGAAAACAGTACCTTGAGGCCATGAGGAATTACTACCCAGCTGTAACAGTGAACCATTTCTTAATAATTCCATTTTTACTTAATGCTGAAATTAGGCTCTAAATAAGCACATTTTAAAATTATAAAGTTGGTGCAAATAAGTAGATTGACCTCACATTAAATTTATATATACTTTGAGAATCTAAGAAACAAAGAAACAAAGGATAAATTTTAATAAAAAATGATTACAGTGAAATAATATAATGAGGTGATTTTTCACTTTGAAAATAGAAAATAGAATTGTTTCTATTATCCTTTATAATCATAACAAGTAATACCTGTTTTGTGACATGTTTGGAGGAATATAGTAGCTAAGTGATAATTGTCCTGTCAGCTTATTTAATATCTTCTAAGAACCTCAAAATGCCTGATAGAATGATTATTTGAAGTAAAATTAAGAGCTGAGTGTTAACTAACTGCATCAAAATAAAAAATTTTAAAGGCCCAAACAATTTTAATTAAATAAACTAAATTATGCTAGTCTAGCCACTTACTCATTGCAAGGTTTGCGGAAACATACTGTCCAAAGCATAGAAGGCAATGGATTCAAGCAAGTTTTAGCTATAGGTACATTTACTTATGTTTGTTTATTCCAAAAGTATATTGCTTGAACACTTACTATCTCAATAGGACATGGAATGTATCTTTATTATGAACTAGACAAAATTCTTAAATCTTGTTGAAAGATTTAATTTCATTAATATTATGTGAACAGTCACAGAAATTCAAAATGCAACCGACTGAATACAAAGAGATGGTACTTAGAAGCAAATCATGTAATATTGAATACTAGAAGGTAGATTGTAAATCTCTGTGGGTCAGTTCTTTTATAATGTGACATTATAATATACTGTTATGAGATATATTGGCAACTGATGTCAAATCAGTTAATCACAGCAATGATATCCAAGAAATAAAAGTCATCTGATATCAGTCTTAGAGACATTTTAATGTCAAAAAAAGCAATTCAACCAATATTACTACTTTTAATTATGTGCTTCTTTTACACACAAGTTATGATGAATATGGGCTATTAGAATTGTGTAAACAACCTGACCTTTTTAATTATACTTTTAATTTTGTTAATGTTTCCACCCATGGAAAAATACTATAATGATCTTTTAAAAGTTCCATTAATAAAGTGGCAGTAGCTTTGCCATGAACCATTTCCTTATTGATAAGCATAATATAATGGGTTAATTCATATCAAAGTCCAATGAAAATTAACTTTGTCACCAAAGTCAACATCTCAGAGTCTAAAATATGTAGCATAAGTTTTTCTATTTTATCTAGTTTTTATTTAATAATCTAAGTCTCTGACTGTAATGATAAACTCAAAACCAAACAAAGGAAGGAAAGAAAATAGCTCATACCTTGTCTTATTCCAGAGTAGAGAGTGGTGATAGATTAAGAAAAGCACCAAGAAAATAACTTCCAGTGAACAAAATCAGGAGGTTTGAATAAAGAATTTTGCTCTCCCTAAAAAAATTAAATACAAAACTTTAGTCAGGAATTTATACCCACACATGAATATTGTTTTTAATACTGCTCTTTAGACATTTGAAATATTTTATTTTCTCTTTTTGAAAAAATAGCACCAAAACTCAAACTGCTTTAGTAGTCATGTTTCTAATTTATCAGCTTGTTTCTGTCTTAACACTGTTGAATTCTGTACCTCTTCTACGCCACCTCTCTGACGTAGCTTTCTTGGTATTGCCTTCTTCCTAATTCTACCATCAACATTTATTAGCTTTCTCCAATATATTCAGATGATTCCTCATGATCACATCCAGGCAAACTACATAACTTTTGCTTGATGTAAGGGGAAATACATTGTGAATTTAGGAGAGTTATAGTAGTACTTGACAATACTTCACATACCTGCAAAAGTATTTTTAATTTGAAGAACTTACTGCACATTTTATAAGCTTTCTGTAAAAATTTTTGAATGTCTATTTTGTGATAGGAGCTTAGAATTGACAATGACTTAATGTTTAATCTTGTGCTTACATTAAATTTTTGGGGCTTTAATTCTACCTACAATATTGCTGTAAAAACATCATAGTTGTGAAATCTGGCTCTTTAAGAAATGCTCACCAGAAAACTGGTTTGATATGATTCTGACTATGATGTAACTATTATATTCAATATGATAAGAGTTAAGTATGACCTCTGAATAAATGTCTCTAATTCTCTATATTTTTAGGAATATTATTGTATTCTAAGAATATCAGAAGACAATGTGCTTCTTCAAGAAATTTTTAATTTGCATATACAATGGTGGGGGGTAAGTTGTTCTTTACTTGCGAATGCACAACATTTTTATTATTGTAAACTATAGATCCTTCACTCAACAAGCATGTGTATTACTAACAATTCAGGTTTAGTTCTCTAGATGGACTCTGGTGTCATTAAGTGAGAGACATACAGGAGAAAGTGTAGGCTGAGAGCACAGAGGAGTAAGAATAAATTTGGTTTCAGTTGCCTATTAGACTCCCAGTTAGAAATAACCAGTAGGCAGTTGAAAATATGTGTGTCAAGAGACGGAGCTAGAGATAAAGACATGAGCATCATCTTAATATAGGCGATAGTTGAAGTCACAGAGTTGAACCCAGGGAGAGTTTATAAAATGAGAAAGAGACGAAGAATTATAAGGATCACTAAGGAAAAAGCAAGCTACCAAAGTTTGCTATGGTTTAATAATCCACCACTTCCCCCTAAAATATTTGAAAAGAACACTTTTTATTTACAAGACATTTAGTTAAATATAACAGATGCTTGGCTCTAAAATCAGTAACATATAAAATCTATTATCTAATCTTGGAAGTTATTCAATTACTGTCTCTTTCTCTTACAAAATTTTACTTGAAAATGGGAGAGTAGGAGAACAGAGGTTGACTTCCTAAGAGAAAAATAGAAAAGGTTAATGACATTTTATTTTTAAGCAGCAAATTCTTCTGAACATTACACAATACCTACAACCCAGATCTAGAAACTTTAGTTAAGCTTCAAAACTTTCCAAGCAGTTTCTGTCTATACTAGCCCCAAGGTGCCACTCTAATCTAATCCACACTTCTACCTGACTATCCTTGCTGTTTCACTTAAATCATTCCTTCTTAACCCCTTAACAAATCCATATGTCTGTGGGCCACATACATTTTAATCATAACAATAGTGGAATTTAAGTCTATTAACTATTCAAAAGTATTTAGTTTTAGAGTGTCCAAATAGTTTAATCAGCTTTATTCATATAAAAGTGCACGATTATGGGCCAATTACTAGACTTCAATCAATTTTGAAAAATCAATGAGAATATTGTTATACAACAGACCAGACTTTGCTTAAGACCCAAGGGCTCTTCAACAAATGGTACTGGGACAACTGGATAGCCACATGAAAAAAATGAAGTTGGACCCTTACTTCATACTATACACAAAAATTGACTCAAAATGGACCAATGGCCTAAATGTAAGAGGAAAAACTATAAAACTCCTAGAAGAAAACATAAGGGGAAATCTTTATGACCTTGGATTTGGCAAAGGATTCTTAGATATGACACCAAAAGCATGAACCACCGAAAAAAAAAAGATAAATTGGATTTCAAAATTAAAAACTTGTGTGCTTCAAAGGACAAAATCAAGAAAATGGAAAAAAAAAACAAACCCCACACAATGGGAAAAAATATTTGCAAATCATGTATCTGTTAAAGGATCTGTATCTAGAATATATAAAGAACTTTTATAACTCAGTAATAAAATAACAACTCAATTTAAAAATGAGCAAAAGATCTGAATAGATATTTCTCCAAGGAAGAAATACAAATGGCTGCTAAGCAAGTGAAAAGATGCTTAACATCATTAGTCACCAGAGAAATGCAAATCAAAACAACAATGAGATACCACTTCATACCCAGTAGGATGGCCAGAATAAAAAAGTCAGATAACAACAAGTATTGGCAAAGATGTGGAAATATTGGAACCCTTGTACAGTACTGGTGGGAATGTAAAATAGTGCAGTCACTTGGGGAAACAGTCTGGCAGTTCCTCAAATGATTAAACATTTAGTTACTCTATGACCCAGCAATTCTACTCCTAGGTATATACCCAAGAGAAATGAAAACATTATGTCCACACAGAAATTTGTACACAAATGTTTATAGTAGCATTATTCAGAATCACCAAAAGATAGAAACAATCTAAATGTCCACCAACTGACAAATGTGTAAACAAAATGTGTTATGTCCATACAACGGTATATGATTTGGCCATAAAAAGGAACGAAGTACAGATACATGCTGCAACATGAATTAATCCTGAAATCATTATGCTAAGTCAGACCACATACTATGTGATTCCATTCATATGAAAATCCAGAATAGGGATATCCAGAGAGACATAAAATAAATTAGCAGTTGTTTAAAGCTAGGGGTGTGGGAGATGAGTGGATGGGAGGGATGATAGCTAAAGGGTACAGGGTTTCTCTTTTGCAGTGATGAAAATGTTCTAAAGTTGACTGTGGTAATGGTTGAACATATCTGTGAATATACTAAAAACCATTTAATTGTACACTTTAAATGGTGAATTGTATGGTATATGAACTCTATCTCGATACAGCTATTAAATAAAAATCAAAACAAGGACTATGTATAGACAGAGCACATCTTAATTTCCACTCCAGGTTTACATGACTGAAAGTGGCCCTCAGATTTCATTTCCATGATTTCAGGAAAGAAAATATAATATACATTAACAGAGTTAGATGACACATATATTGCAAGAATTTGGCCACGAAGCCAGAAATTTCAGAATAGTAATTTGTGCTGTGTATATTCAGCCTCAATAGCCTAGGGATTCTGTGGGTTCTTGGTGGACATAGTCTGCTTTCAGCTTCAGTTCCTCTTTAAGTAGAGCCATGTTGACAAGGCAGATGCTTAAAAAATTCAAATATATCACTCTAAGTCAGCTGCAGAAAATTAAAGCATAATTCATGCTACTGAAAATTTATGAATTTCTTTAGAAATCCTGATTTTATTTCTACCAAATAGCTCGGCAGTTCTTCAAATTCTGATTCCATTTAAACAAGGCAGTTCTGATATGGGGACATGAATGCACACTCCAAGTAACATCTACCCACATCCCATGTTCTGGTTTGAATATTGATAACTATAGTTCCTTTAGCAACTCATCAGTTCTTTTACTTTTTTCTCTGCAGTCTCAAGTTCAGTTTATTCAGATATCTTGCTGGCAACAAACAGAATACATAATCATGTTAGCTATTTGGGCTCTGTTATGGACTGAATGTTTGTGTCCTGCCCCAAAATTCACATGTGGAAGCCCCAATCCCCAATATGATGGTATTAGGAGATAGGGCCTTTGATAGGTAATTAAGTTTAGATGAGGTCATGAGGATAGAGCCCCTATGATGGGATTAATGCCCTTATAAGAAGATGAAGAGACACCAGAGCTGCCTCTCTCTGCCATGTGAGGATATAGCAAGAAGGCAGCCATCTACAAGCCAGGAAGAGAGAACTTACCAACAACCAAATCTGCACGAGCACCTTGTCTTGGACTTTCTATCCTCCAGAACTGTGAGAAATAAATGTGTGTTGTTTAATCCAACCAGTCTATGCTATTTTGTTATAACAGCCCAAGATGACTAAGACAGGCTCAGACAAAGTTGAGTCCCTTTAATTACCAAGTTTTAGATCTGAAGTAGCATCAGTGTAACTTTCTTCAGCAAGTTTTCACAATCTAGCCATTTTATTGCATTAAAATAAAGTAGGGGCCGGCCTGGTGGCGTAGTGGTTAAGTTTGTGCACTCCGCTTCAGTGGCCCAGGGTTCGAAGGCTGGGATCCTGGGAGTGGACCTATGCACCGATTATCAAGCCATGCTGTGGCAGCATCCCACATAAAGCAGAGGAAGATGGGCACAGTTGTTAGCCTAGGGCCAATCTTCCTCAGCAAAAAAGAGGAGGATTGGCAACCATGTTAGCTCAGGGCTAATCTTCCTCTAAATAAATAGATAAACTAACTAACTAACTAACTAACTAAATCCATTGCATTTAGAATAACACAAAGACAACAGTAACAACAAAATACTTAGAATAATCCTAACAAGAAATATGTAGAATCCAAATAAAAATATATAAAACGTTATACCGAAAGCTATAAAAAATTTGGAAGAAGAGAATTTTTCTCAAATTAATGTATAGGTTTGTGTTTTTTGTAGAGCTTGAAAAAATGATCCTAAAATTCATATGGAATAATGGATGAAAACAAAGACATTTTTAAAAAGAAAAGTTATGGGTGGAGGGAAATTGTCTCTCTAAATATTAAAATACATTATAAAGCTAAAATAATTGCAACGTAATTGTCCCAGAATTTACAGATAGTTGGAATAAACTCCAGTATGTCATAACTCAAAGAAGAGGGATAGACTATTTAACAAACAATGCTGGGAAATGGCTTTTTGTTAATCTAGTTTTGTTCAAGCCAGAAACCTAGAAATCTTTCTTAACACCTCTCTCCTTCATGTCCCCTGTACCCTGTCAATTCAGTCAATCACCAAATCTTGTTCTTTTTATCTTCAAAATATCTGTTGAATCTGTCCACCTCTCTCTGTCTGCAGTGACATCAACTTAGTCATTAGTTACCATTGGTAGCCAGAAGTGGCTGCCATCATTTGTCACCTATTACTGCAACAGCTTACTTACTGGGCTTCTGGCATCCACAAAGACGCCCTCCAACTCTTTCTTCTGCTGACACAACGATCTCTAGAAAACATAAATTTGATCATGTAAACCTCCTGCTTAAAACCCTTAAATGATTCTCATTACTCTTTTTTTTTCTTTTTTTTGTGAGGAAGATAAGCCCTGAGCTAACATCCATGCCAATCCTCCTCTTTTTTGCTGAAGCAGACTGGCCCTGGGCTAACATCTGTGCCCATCTTCCTCCACTTTATATGGGACGCTGCCACAGCATGGCCTGACAAGCGGTGCATCGATGTGCGCCCGGGATCCGAACCGAGGCAGCCAGCAGTGGAGTGCGCGCACTTAACTGCTATGCCACGGGGTGGAGCGTAATCTTTAATCTTAAGATAAAGATTAAAATTCTTAATATCGTGCAAGGCTCTGCTTCGTGTGTCCTTGCCTACCTCTCCAGCCTCATCTCACATTATCCTCTACCTTGCAGTCCATGCTCCAAGCACCCTGGCTCTCTTGCCAATGCTTTGAATACCATGCTTCCTGCTGCCAAGGACCCTACCATTCCTTTCCTTTAGGGCACTTATATCAGTTTGCATTTATACATTCATTGGCGTGATTATTTGGTTATGTCTGTCTTTACCATCTTAACTGTAAATTCTACTAGAGTAGGAATCATGTCTGATTTACCAGCACATAACAGAATATATGCTTGATAAATATTCACTGATGAATAACTGAACAAATAAATGAATGAAAAATAAATGAGATTCCCATATTACACTCACTAAAATAAATTAGAGATGAAATTCTGAATTTTAAATGTAAAAACAAAGAAAATCCATTTTTAAAAATTATAGATCACTTGGGTAAATTAATAGAACTCAAGATGTGAACACAATTTTTAAATAAATATTTTAGAGGAAATCAGAAAAAGTCATATCGCTTATAATATCAAAGAAATAAAAACTTAAATGTCTACCAATTGAATGTTTTAAAAAATATAATCATGTTTTTAAAGAATATTAGATTATAGGAGAATAAGCACATAATAGAGTATAAAAATCAGAGTATACATATATACATATATAAATATTATAATCCCAATTTTATAATTTAAAAATTGGTTAGAAAGAAATACACCAGGGCCAGCCCCGTGGCTTGGTGGTTAAGTGAGCGCGCTCCACTGCTGGCGACCCGGGTTCGGATCCCGGGCGCGCACCGGCGCGCTGCTTCTCCGGCCATGCTGAGGCCGCGTCCCACATACAGCAACTAGAAGGATGTGCAGCTATGACACGCAACTATCTACTGGGGCTTTGGGGGAAAAAATAAATAAATAAAATCTTTAAAAAAAAAAAAAAAAAAAAAAAAAAAAAAGAAAGAAATACACCAAAATGTTATCTCTGAAAGGTAGTCTTAAACAAATAATTAATTTTCTTCCCCATACTTTCTTTTTTTAATCCAAACTTTTTATTGTTGACCAAGAAGAACCAACCAAAGATACATACTTTTAACATTATTAAAGAATTACTCTGAAATATTGCTGAGTCCAGACAGATAATTTCATCAAACTTTCATGGAATGGAGAATTTCCATGCCTTATAATCTATTCAGAACTTAAAAGGGATTAAAAATTATCCAGTTCATTTTTATTAGACTAATAGAATCCTGAGACTAAAATATGAGCAAAAAATTCTTAAAACAGAAACTAAAGAAAACCCTCAATTAAATACTAAAAATCTTAATTCAATAGTAATTTAAAGAATTCACCATAACAATTATGTTCATAAGAGGATTGCAAAGATGTGAACCTATTAATATAACATATAATACATCATATCAATCAGTTAAATCAGAAAATACATATGATCATCTCAACAGATGCCCAAAAGGTGTTCAACATCTATCACATGTAAAATCTCTTGGAAAGCAAGTCAGTGGGGATGGGAAATTATTCAATAAAAGGTGCTGTGAAAACTGCCTGGACATTTGAAAAAAATCTATTTAGTGTCTCACTCATCTTCATATACCAAATTCTACCTACCCTAAATGTAGAGTTAAAAATCAAACAGTACAAATCTTGAGGAAAACTCAAGGGACTTATATCAAATTTTTGAATGAGGAAGGATTTCAAAGCTTAAAAAAGGTATGAAAAAAAAATTTTTAAGAGAATATATGGATAAATTAAGTTATAATATTTACAATAACAGGCCAAAAAATCCAAAATTTCTTGGATTAATGATAAAATATAATCTCAATTCTAAAGAAAAAATTTGTCCTAGTGGTATAAGCTAAGCAGATTTTTATAATAAGTGATAAATCAGAGACTTTTTTCATTTGTTCCTTAGTAGTCTGTGCAAGATTTAACACATATATATTAATATATTCTACTTTTTTAAAAAAATGTACCTTTTTCCCCAACTGCTCTGGTAGTTTCAGCAGCAACACAGTGCTTGGGTAGGTACTCTATAAATGTTTGTTGAATGAATGACCCCCAAATGATCATATTTCAATGAAAGATTAAGAGTTTGTGTGGTTCTTTTCCCTTCTTATATGCTATCAGGGCAAGAAATATCCTATGGCTTGGAATAAAATCTAGGGAGAAAACCTGTGGACTATGAATTGGGATAGGACTTAACCAAATTACACATTTTGGCAAATCACTAACTTTTTGTGAACAGGGTAACAATATTACATTGTCTGTCCCAAACCTATTTTAACATGAATTAATTAGACTGAGTCATTGTACCACTCTTTCCCAAATTAGCTCACATAACATCAGTCCTGCAAAATGATCTAGAAATAAAGGATTCTTTGGTTCTATTTCGCCCTTGAAGGTTTATCATGTATGTCAACATATTGAACGTTCTGAAAAGTTCCTCAATAAAGAAACCTGTTAAATTTTGTTTACTCAACGTTTTTGATCATGAAATCCTTTTATCATATAACCTCTATTAATATCTTTAATATTAAAGTATTTTTTCTGTGGAAAATCACATTACCTAATTCCAAACTGAACTGATAATCGTGCAAATGTTTTGGGCATGGAATAAATAGATATGTTCAAAATTTGTTTTCTAACTAAACCAAATAGGCCCACCTGGTTAAAACAGGCCCAATTCTCTTAACTACATATTCTTAGAACTTATGGGTTTTGTTATATAAATAAGTTTGTTATATAAGTCTACATATATTAACATTTACCTTTATCTTTTCAATACTTTTAACAATTTAAACCTTCAGTTTTCAGAATAAATATAAGTAATTTATTTGGGTAAAATTAATAAGATTTTTTTAAACATTTGAAGTGGCAGGATTTATATGGAAGAAGAAATACAATATTGCAAGAATGGGTCAATTTTTAGCCTATTTTCATAAAATAGAAGCAAATATTACATCTTAAAATGTTATACATTTTATGTCAAATCTTTGCAGTTATTAATTTGATATTTCATTTCTTTGTGAAAGAGAGAATTTCATCAAGCACACACCTTAAAAATTTAGATTTAAACAGGTTATTGGTGGGACTTGGGATAATCACTTAACTTTTATTAATAAGTCACTTAACTCTCTAAACCCCTGTTCCCTCATCTATAAATTAGAAATTATAGTTGTGGCTAACTCATATGGCTAAGGGTAAGAATTAAAGGAGAAAATACTTGTAAAGTTTTAGCACAATGCCTGGCACATAATCAATTCTAAATAAATGTTTGTGATTATTGGACTATCTCGTTTTAATTCTAACTCTGATATTAGGCAAATTACCCAAAGTCACCCAGTGTTCATATTTTTAAAATATTATCTAGCTCATAGGACTGATTTAAATATTTTGCAATGAAAAAATTTTTTTTAAAAATCCTTAGATGCCACTTGAGAATTTAAAAAAATGCTTTGCCTCTTTAATTTCTCCCCTCCTCCAAAAAATAAAGATTACCAGTTAACTTTTCACAGATTTTTCTGAAATTTTCTATGTTACAGAATTGTAAACCAAGAAACATCCTGGGCTATACTAGGGAATGAATATGCTGTGACTAAGGTACTATAAGATTGTACCAATTGCGCTGATGAATAAACTATTTGAAAGTGATTGGCCCAAGTCCCAGAGAATTTACGGAAAAGGCAAAAATAAGCTGCTCAAATCCTAACACTCAATTCATCATCACATGAAATAAAAGCCCAGACTACACATAATTACTTACACTCAAGTTATCACAGAAATCGTATATGTACGCCAGCATTACTGGTTATTGCTTATTATATGCTCTAGAAAAAAAAAGATTACTAATATTCTTAAAAGAAAGTTGGTTTAAAAGAAAGGATTGAAAAAATACTTCTCACATCTTCCATTCTGCTTTGGTTAAAAGCAAAAGACAAAATGGTATAATCACTAACTACTATAGCGGGAAAGCAGCCTGAATCCCCGTGTCTACCTCTTCCTTTTGGTTCTACCACAAACTAGTAATGTGACCATTTAAAATTAATCCTTCTGGTAAAATTGTTTTAACTTAAAATGAGGAAGATAAGTAACTGCCGAAGTCTTTTACTTAGAGGCAGCATGGTACTGTGGAAAAAGCATGGATTTATGAGTCATATCTGGGCTCCCATCCTTACACTGTAATTTCTACTTGTTCTGTATCTTTGAACAAATTAACTTCCCCAAATGAAATTTCATTCACTTTTTTTTTTTCAGTGAAAAGTAAATGAGATAAAGCGGATAAAGCCCCAGGTAGGCGCTGAATACAAGTTAGTATCTCCCTGTCAAACCTGCACTTCTCTTGTTCTTTGCAGAAACCTCGACTTTTCCTTGGACTGGCTTAAAAAATCTGAAGTAACCAAAAGTCTGAGCACGTGGATGCTTTTCTATTTATTTTAAAAATTAAAAGACATAAAAATCAAATTACACTTAATTTAATTACACATTTAATGAGTAACCTTCGTTGAAAATAATACATTTACACACAACCAGGGCTGTCTTGGTAAATCCAGGACGTATGGTTTTCCTCCTGCTATTGTACACAGCCACCTTCTCAGGAGACTAAAATATTTCGGGTGTGAAGTTTAAATGTAGATTCTATTCTAGTATTTGAGCACATCCCTCGTGCCCTCCCAGCCCTGACCTTCTGGACACCTGAGGGACGAGGTCCAGAACTAAGCGTTGCTTTTAGCTGGTGATAATTTGGGGAGAATTTACGAAAAGGGTCAGATAAATACTTGTATTTCTGGAAGGAGACACACTAACAGGGCGTTGATGTTATTACAGAATTATCTAATTAGTAATGTGGGGAAAAAACTGTGAAGCCACTTACCTGAGCGGGAAGCCTCGGATTAAACCATTCCTCCCAGCGAGTTCCTATTGGAGAGAGCAAGAGGATACCAACTTCAAGTTTTCACCTCAGGTTCACTTATTTTATTGCACATGTTTGTTTATTGTAATTTATTCTGTTGATTTCATTGGTGATAGTGAGTTTTTTTAATTAAACATGGGGATAAATAAGTTATATTTCTAAGAAAATCCCCCCCCCACCGCTCCGAGAAAATGGAAGCGTCCACTGGCCTTCCTTGCGGTCCACGCTCAGCTCAGCTAGCGGCTCCGCGTGCCTCGCTGCCTGTATTTGGCTGTGAGTGTGGCTGTGTGGGTGGCTGTGTGCGTATGGGGAAAAAGGAGAGCAATGGGCTGTAAATTATAGTAAAGTGAAGACAATTTTCTTGTTTAAAGAGTTGGCTCATTCGAATAGAAATATTTTTAACTAAAAGGAGGAAAATATTAAAAAAGAAATCGTATTGGCATTACGATACTCAAACTAAAATGAACAAGTTTTATTTTTACTTTTTGCTTAATTGACAGTGATATGAATTAAGTGGGTTCCATGAATAATTTTCTAAATGTAAAGCATTAAATATAGAGCTTAAAGTTTGTGAAAAATAAAATGTGAAGTATATGTTTTCAAATGAGAATAGCTTTACATTTTTTTTGACTTTATAATACATGATCATCGTCTAAAAAATCAAAATAATACACAGAGGTATAAGAGAAGAAGGTAAAATCACCTGAAATCTCACCACTAAGAGATAAGCTCGGCTAAAATTTTGTTAAACAATTTTCTAGTCATCTTATAATGCATACTACACACACTAACACAGAGACACACATTTACATATAATCTGCCATAACAGGACGTTCTATATGCATACTGCTTTGTACACTGCTTTCTAATTAAACAATATGTTGTGTACATCTTCTTGTGTCATTATTTTTTATAACTGGGTAGTAGGGTTAACAATAAGTTGTTTAATCAATACCTGTTTAAGAACCATGAGATTGTTTCCAATTTTTTTACAGCATATAAATAATACTATGGAGAATATCCTTATATATACATATTTGAGTACTTGTTGGGTTATCTCCTTAGGATAAATTTCTTGAAGTGGAATTGCTGGAGCAAAAAATTAATATCCATTTAAAAATTTAGTACATATATTCAAACTGCTCTCCAAAAATATATGTATTCACAATCCCATCAAGTACAAGAGAATGTCCATTTCTCAACACTCTCAACATCACTGAGTATTACAAATCGTTTTAAACTTTGACAATCCAGAAAGTTTTTCTTTTTTTTTGCATTTCTGTAATTATTAATTAAGCCTAATACCTTTTCCTATGTTTCTTGTCTGTTTGCATTTCATCTTGTGACATTTTTCATGTCATTAACATAGATTTTTATTGTGATAACCATCTATCTCAATTATTTGTAAGAAGTCTGTATATTATGAATATTAACATTTTTATATTAATAAATATAAACCTTTTTTCTATTATTTGCCTTGTAATTTTGCCTATGATGTATTTTAGACATACATTTATTTAAAATTATCAAATATTTTTTACAAAGTATTATAAAGTAGATACCTTTCCTCAAGTTGTCAGCTCCACTGATTTCTGAGGTATGTTATGGTGATTCATTTGATTGACCTATCCTCTGCCTTCCCAAAAGTAGTTTTACAAAAGTCTACCCATTAAAATTTCATTACACTGTCACAACCTAACAATACTATAACCAGAAGGTAACCCTAATCTAAGGAATAGCTCCATGCAATAAAAGGCAATTCATTTTCACGTTATTCCATCTTTTCCAGATACCCACAACTTTCACACAGTCTCTAGTCTGCCCAAGGAAAGAATCCCACTCTGAAGCCTCCAGCCCCAGAAAAGCATATCAAGCTTTAGAACTTCTCAACATTTTACATCCTGATAAGCATCACCAGATCTGTGCCTCGTTGCCTTAAGACATTAGTAGTCACTATCAACTACCACTGTTTTAGATAACACCTCCAAGAATGTTGTTTTATGAAAATCTTTTTCCTTCTTTTCAGGTTTCTTTGAAAATATCACAAAAGTGGGATTATTGGATCAAGTTATGTTTATATAGCTCTTGTTACCTAGTACTATATTTTTCTCCAAATGGATAATACCACTAAAATTGTTTGTTTTCATTTCATTTCAACTTTAATAGTTTTGAGTGTTATTAATAATTATTTTTGTTTACTAAGCATAAAAGAGAAGTGTATTGTAGTTTTAATTCATATTTCTTTTATTTTTCCACATGCTGTAGGTTTCCACTTTCTTTTGTATATATTTTGTATTAATTTTTAAAAATCATGATAAAATTTGCTCTGTATCTCTAGAGATTTAAAATAGGTAGGAAAAACTGGAATAATCTCATTTTAAAAAATAAAGAAAATATACCTTTTTGAGCAGAAAAACAAAAATACAAAATAATACCTTCTATCCTCAATCTCTGGATTCATTTTCTTTTAATCTTTGAAGGCATTTCATATGTATAATCAAATTTGGAATTGGGCCTAAAATGTATTTATTTTTCACATAGTACCTAGAATGATCTTTTAAAAATAGAAGCTTAAAACTGCTTAACTAAAAAGTCTCAGATCCTAAACATTGCTTTTCAGCCCCTCCACGATCTGACTTCTGTCCACTCTTCCAGGTTCAGCATGCAACCCTCACTCTCAATACTGACCTTCTATTATGTTAGTTCAGGAAATTTCATCGTTAGTACCCACTATGCTGTTCCTTCTGCCTAAAACTGTTCCCACACTCTCTTCACCCCACATATCTTCATTCTCCAGGGGTCTCTTGGAGCATGGTGTAGTTTGGTGTAGGTGGACAAGGAAGGATCTCTAAAAAATGACAATTATACAGAGATCACATGAAGAAAAATAATACAGAAACATATAGCTAGGGCCTCTCCCAAAATCCTCATGCAAATAAGGGGTCCTGAAATTTAACTTTCACAGTAAATCCATCTCTGGGTATAATACCTGCCTTACCTCTATCACAGGGTCATAAGGATCAAAAGAGATAAAATATCTGGAAACAAATAGAAATTTAAAGCAGTATCCAGGACTTATCATTTTTCTTTATATTTTTCTTTTTATAGAGACAACAACAATAAACATTTAATTTCAATAAATTGACAAATTTTACCTAGGCTGGCAAATAAACAAACCTAATCATTTGTTCATTTAATTTATGAATTGCTTTACTCTTTAGGGGCTGTTAGCCTGTCTATATTGTGCACAGGTTGTCCACAGCAATACAGTTTGCTTAAATTAACACATTTTTCCTTAAGGCTAGTAGTTGCATATTTTGATGGGCCTGTGGCATCCTCCAATACAAGTAGTTAAATGATTAGATATGAGAAGTGTCAGTAAGACTAATATTTCTCGTCATGGATAGACATTGGTTAGTTGTTAGATATTCACTACAACATGTACAATAGTCGTAAAAAGAGATTCAGCTGATAAGTGATAGAGAAGAAGGGCCCTAAGGATAGTGGGCTGAGCAGAGGGCAGGAAGACAGGTTCTTGGAGAGGAGATAGAAGGGGATGAAGAAAAACTCCATCTGCAGTTGTCTAGCCTG
This sequence comes from Ceratotherium simum simum, assembly GCF_057802395.1. NCBI lineage: Eukaryota > Metazoa > Chordata > Mammalia > Perissodactyla > Rhinocerotidae > Ceratotherium > Ceratotherium simum. The sequence continues at coordinate 30,252,545 of NC_141917.1, read as the reverse complement.
GGACCAAAGGGCATAATGATGAGCATCATTTTTCTGTACTGTTATAAAATATTTTTATTATTTTACTTTTCAATTGCTTTAATTATATGCACATGAAACTTTATTCTATTTTGTAGTTCAAAGTAAAATAAATCTGTAATGGGCATTCATCTTGAAAATTTATAAATATTTAAATATACATTATGCCTATGATTCCAAAAATTTATTTTCAAAGTATTTCTCATAGTTATTCATTCATTCATTTAACAAATATTTATTGAACACCTAACAAATATTTATTGAGGAAGCATTTTAAATGCTAGGGAGGCAGTGGTAACTAAGAAAGAGTTTATATTCTAGTGGGTGAAAACTGTCGATAAATAAAAGAACAAATAAATATTGAATATACACGTGTGATAAATGCTGTGAAGAAAAATAAAGAGGATGGCAAAAGACGGCAGATGGTCAGGGCAAGGCCTGTCTGTGGAGATAGCATTTGAGGAGCAACGTGAATGAAATGAGAAGTGAGCCATGTGAGTGTCTGGGGAATGGTTTTCTAAGCAGAAGGAAAACAAGAATAAAGATGAGTAAGGTGTACATGGTGAGTAAGAGCTTGGCGTGTTCCGGGAACAGCAAGAAGGCTATTTTGTTTCTGAAAGAGTGGAGTTTCTGAAAGCGTGAACCAAACGACAAATCCCTGTTCTCCCGGAATTTAGATTGTACCACAGGGAGAGAGACAAATAAAATGAATAAATCATCATATAAGTATATATTGGGTGGTGATAAGTGTGATGAAGGAAAGCACAGATCAGAGAAGGGGGAGGAGAAAGAAATGAGTGCTGTTTTAGATAGGGTGGTGAGAGAAGGCTCCTTAGAGAAGATAACATTTGAGCAGAACTTTCAGTGAAGAGGGGAGTGAACCATACAGATATCTGGGGAAGAGTGACACAGGCAGAACAATGAGCGCAAAGGCCCTGAAATATTTAGAGCAAGGCAAGGAGTGATGAGGAGAGTTTGCAAGGACAAAAATGGTAGGCGATAAGGTTGGATTCATAGCCAGGGAGAGAACTGCTTGGGGCTTGTAGGTCTTTAGATTTATTCTCAGTGAGATGGGGTACCAGTGGATAGTTATGAGCAGAGGAGTAATATGGTATGATTTACATTTTAGAAGGATCACTCTGTCTGCTGTGTTTAGGGGACAAGGGTGGAAGCAGGGAGACCAGTTAGAAGTTACTTAGGTAGTCTAGGTGAGAGGCAAAGGTGTTTGGATTAGTTGAGGTGGTGGAAAGGGGTCGGAGTCTGGATATCTTTTGAAGGTAGAGCTGACAGGATTTAAGAATGGATTCACTGTGGGGTGTAAGAAAATAAGTACCAGTTGGACAGCACTTGCAAAAGTCCAGGCGGAATTATGTATTTATAAATGTAATTTAGTTTGAAATGCTTACATTTTAATTATTCAAAGATGTTGTTAGTAACACAAATATAGATTTGATGAATCCATTCAACTAACTTTCTTTAAATGTGAAGATTTGATTGAAATGTGAAAAATAATTCTCTTGTCTTCACTTTTATTTAGCATCTGGCCTTATGAGTAACACTCATAATTAAACCACTTGGCAAGAGATTCATCAAATACTTGTTTTCACTGTACTGAGAACTGAGGACACATGATCAATAAGGTACTGATCTGGAATCATATTTAATCTTCAAAATTACTATTTTTTAGATAAATGCTCTGACATTAATATGTATGCTAGTGTCTGTGACATAGTATTATATAACATCACAGTGTACTTTTAAAAAATAAAAATAATCCCTATTATAACGCTGATGTGGGGAAATAGGGCTTCCTTATAGCTGACTTAGTTGTTTGGCCTTTATTTGTAAATTATTTTAATTTTCTTGGGATGGAATTTGACTTAAAATCCATGTAAGGTAATAATGAACCATATGACAAGGGAATTTTTGTGTACATTTGATTCAGGTTAGTGATGCTTGATTTAGGTTTCTTGCAGATAGAAATACTATTTGCAAAATCCATTACTATAGCACTTTTATCTTAATACCTACCCAGAATTGCTGTCTGATTATTTTGGAAACATTCTTAATTCATCCAGTGAATGTTGCACTATCTTTTAGAACTGCATCTCTTTAAGACCATGTTACAGTATTTTTAAAGAAATATTTCCTCACTTGGGTTCTTTTTATAGTGTCTAGGGTATCATTGCTGGCTCTCTTTTTCTAAGAATTGTATGCTCAGTGAATGCTTCTGTTAGTGCCACTTAGCTAATTGTTATGATAAACTCAAATCCAACTTTATCTTATTTTACCAAATTACAGAGATAGGTTAACTTGTATTTTTAATGAATTGATTTTTAAAAAAATTAAACTGCTCTTTATTTTTGTTGTTGGTCTGTACTCATCAGTGAAGAATTGTAGATTTAGGATTATAACGTATGCCTGCCATGCTTCTGATTGCTACTTTGTCCATTGTTTTAATATATATTTTAGGGCCAATTAATATTGGGAAAGTGTTCAAATCACTAACTTTTTCATTAGGACTTATGCAATTCTTTCTTTTTTTTTTAGCATAATAATTTATCTGAAATTATTTTGGTGTTCTGATACAATTACTCTAAATCCTTGCCTATCCAACATCCATCCTTCAACAACTCTGAATCTTCAAGAGCAACTCTGAACCCATAATCAAACAAAACAAACATTGCAGAGAAAAGTGTCAAACCAAACCTTAATCCTTCTGCATCATGATGGCTGGGTTGACCACATCAACAAACAGACAAATAAAACAAAATAAAAACCACCAGAGTGCTCTGATTGATTAATCCTGTCCATAAAAGCCATCTTGCTAAGTTTTTTTTTTTTAATTGATGTTTTAATGGTTTTTAACATTGTGAAATTTTGGGTTCTGCATTTTTGTTTGTCCATCACCATATATATGACTCCCTTTACCCCTTGTGCCCACCCCCCACCCCCACTGCCCCTGCTAACCACAGTACAGTTTTCTCTGTCCATGTGTTGGTTTATATTCCACATATGAGTGAGATCATACAGTGTTTGTCTTTCTCTTTCTGGCTTATTTCACTTAACATAATACGCTCCAGGCCCATCCATGTTGTTGCAAATGGGATGATTTTGTCTTTTTTTATGGCTGAGTAGTATTCCATTGTATATATATACCACATTTTCTTAATCCAGTCATCAGTCGAGGGACACTTAAGGTTGCTTCCACTTCTTGGCTATGGTGAATAATGCTGCAGTGAACATAGGGGTGCATAAGCCTCTTTGGATTGTTGATTTCAGGTTCATTGGATAGATTCCCAGTAGTGGGATGGCTGGGTCATAGGGCATCTCTATTTTTAATTCTTTGAGGAATCTCCATACCGTTTTCCATAGAGGCTGCACCAGTTTGCATTCCCACCAGCTGTGTATGAGGGTTCCTGTTTCTCCACATCCTCTCCAACACTTGTTTTTTGTCTTGGTGAGTATAGCCATTCTAACGGGCGTGAGGTGGTATCTTAGTGTTGTTTTGATTTGCATTTCCCTGATGATTAGTGATGTTGAACATCTTTTCATGTGCCTATTGGCCATCTGTATATCTTCTTTGGAGAAGTGTTTGTTCATTTCCTCTGCCCAGTTTTTGATCGGGTTGTTTGTTTTTTTGTTGTTCAGTTGTGTGAGTTCTTTATATATTATGGAGATCAACCCCTTGTCAGATGCATGTTTTGTAAATATTCTCTCCCAGCTGGTTGGTTGTCTGTTCATCTTGATTCTGGTTTCATTTGTCTTATAGAAGCTCTTTAATCTGATGAAGTCCCACTTGTTTATTTTTTCTTTAGTTTCCCTAGTCTGGGTAGGCATGTCATCTGAAAAGATTCCTTTAAAACCAATGTCAAATAGTGTGTTGCCTATATTTTCTTCTATGAGTTTTATAGTTTCAGATCTCACCTTCAGGTCTTTGATCCATTTTGAGTTAATTTTTGTGAATGGCGATAGCAGATGGTCCACTTTCATTCTTTTGCATGTGGCTGTCCAGTTTTCCCAACACCATTTATTGAAGAGACTTTCCTTTCCCCATTGTATGTTCTTAGCACCTTTGTCGAAAATTAGCTGTCCGTATATGTGTCGTTTTGTTTCTGGGCTTTCAATTCTGTTCCATTGATCTGTGTGTCTGTTTTTGTACCAGTACCATGCTGTTTTGATTACTATTGCTTTGTAGTATGTTTTGAAGTCAGGGATTGTGATGCCTCCTGCTTTGTTCTTTTTTCTTAGGATTTCTTTAGCTATTCAGGGTCTTTTGTTGCCCCACATAAATTTTAGTATTCTTTTTTCTATTTCTGTGAAGAATGTCATTGGGATTCTGATTGGGATTGCATTGAATCTGTAGAGTGCTTTAGGCAATATAGACATTTTAATTATGTTTATTCTTCCAATCCACGTGCATGGGATATCTTTCCATTTCTTTATGTTGTCATGGATTTCTTTCAATAATGTCTTCTAGTTCTCATTGTATAGGTCCTTCACCTCCTTGGTAAGATTTATTCCTAGGTATTTTATTTTATTTTATTTTTTATTTATTTATTTATTTTTAAAGATTTTATTTATTTATTTATTTTTCCCCCAAAGCCCCAGTAGATAGTTGTATGTCGTAGTTGCACATCCTTCTAGTTGCTGTATGTGGGACGCGGCCTCCACATGGCCGGAGAAGCGGTGCGTCGGTGCGCGCCGGGATCCGAACCCGGGCCGCCAGCAGCGGAGCGTGCACACTTAACCACTAAACCACGGGGCCGGTCCTATTCCTAGGTATTTTATTCTTTTTGATGCAATTGTAAATGGTATTATCTTTTTGAGCTCTCTTTCTGTTAGTTCATTATTAGCCTACAGAAATGCAACTGATTTTTGTAGATTGATTTTGTACCCTGCAACTTTGCTGTAGTTGTTCATCTTGCTAAGTTTTGTTTGTTAAATCCATGAAGCAGGGGATTAGTGAAAGGAGCTGGAAAACAAAAGAAGAAGAATGAAGAGAAAAGGTAGGGGTGTAACTGCAGCAGTAGCAGAGGTTAGAAATGGTAGAAATGGTGAGAAGCAGCTGTGGGCATGGGTGGCAACAGAGAGCCCCTGAGGAGTGGACAGAGGTGGTCAACTCTGCAGCACACCTACTCTGGAGTTCTTGAAAGCATAGGACAGCTCCTGCGTGAGATTATTTGCAGAAGAGAAGAATTGCCACGCAGGTGTAGCCTTGCTAAAGGCGTATGGTATATCTGTAAAATGTAGTGGAGCAATTTTTTTTCAAGCTAACAAGAAAGAAGACCATACTTTTTTATGTTGTTGCTCTGTTGAGAAGAAATACTAAGTGATAAACAGTTTAATATTTCATGAATAAATATTTATGCCATGGTTCTTTGGTGAAAGAAAGCACCTGTAAATGTCTTCCTTATCGTAAATATAACAATTTTCTCTCCTATTGGCTAAATTTATTGTGCATAGCTAAAGGGAAAACTTTTAAAATCTAAATCATATTTCTGCCATAAATAATATTTGTAGAATGAGATGGGGTATAAATAAATAAAATCATACTAAATGTAATTTTTATTCTTTGTAATTAGCTTTATAACCTTTGTAATTACCTAGCCAAAATAAACATTTTTTTGTATTTAACTTAATAACCTGGACTCCACTGAGTTCTTATTTTTGTTTCCTTTTTATTGGGTGAGATATTTCTAAGAATGTATTAATGTGAAAAAATTTTGTGTATGATTCATTTTTCTGTAATCCACTAAAGTGTCATCAACTTTTAATAACTAGAAAAACTTTTAGTGATGTTTACCTTAAAGCAGTGGTTTTCCAAACATGTTCCGTGTGGGTGTGGTAGGCAGAATCCTGTCCTCCCCCACACCCTCCAAAAGATGTTCATGCCCTAATCCCAGACTTCCCAGATGTCATTAAGAATATGAACTTTGAGATGAGGAGATCATCCTGGGTTATCCCAGTAGGCCCAATCTAATCATGTGAGTCCTTAAAATCAGCGAATCTTTTCTGGCTGTGGTCAGAGAGTCCACAACAGAAGAAGGGTCAGAGAGATGTGATGTGAGAAGGACTTGACCCACTTGCTGGCTTTGAAGATAAAAGTGAGCCATGAGCCAAGGAACGGAGACAGCCTCTAGAATTTGGAAGAAGAAAGGAAGAAGATTCTCCCCTAGAGCCTCCAAAAAGGAATGCAGTTCTGCTGACACCTTGGTTTTGACCCAATGAGACCCATGCCAGACTTCTGACCTGCAGAACTGTAAGATGATAAATTTGTGTTGTTTTAAGTCACTAAATTTGTGGTAATTTGTTGTGGCAGCAATAGAAAACTAATGCTGTCGCCCCGGGGTTGGAGAAGCTGCCTCTGATCGTGGTGGAAAGGCCTGGGGAAGGCCACAGGCCCACCCATATCTTCCTAGTTTCTGCTTGCATCTCCTTGTCCCTTCAACCACGTAACTTCTTATCTGCTTTATAATGTTATTGAAATTGCATATGAGATTTATTTTGGGGAAAAAAAACCTTCTACTGTTTAACATAAAATATATATGTATATATACAATATCTATTCATACAGGTACTTATTTATAAACATTTTTTAAACAAACTTTATGCATTTGTAAATAATAATTTATTTACCTGCAGAAGTGGTGATGGTTAGTAACAGTTAGGGGCATAGGCTTTAGCATCATATTGACTTGGATTCAAATCACGGCTCTGACACTTACCTGATATATAATTCTGCATCTCAATTTCTTCATCTATAATTTGAAAATAATAGAAGTACATATCATTTATTGGGTGTTCTATGCACCCAGCACTGTACTAAGCATATTTCCTAAATTAATCATTTAACCCTCCCATACTAAAACTAGTAATAAGGTTTTAGGTACTCTTATTATCACTGTTTTACAGATGAGAAAACTGAAGAACATAGGTTAAGTAAGTGGCAGAACCTGAGGATTCCACTTGCAGATCCTGAGATCTTAAACAGCTATTCTTTGCCTGGGCTTTGCCATCCTCTATGACATAACTAAACAGAAAAGGAGCAGCAGCTCGGGCACTCAGGCCAACCACAAAGGTGAAATTTTCTTCACCTCACACATCTGAGCTGGAACCAGGGCTAGAGAGGCAATGGCATTCAGCCCTAGATTGGCTCAGGAGATGGCAGAACACTAAATCTAGCTGATCGTCACCGGAAAGAGAAGTTTGCCAAGGGCTGAACACAGTGTGGAATTAATGATTCGATCATAATGACTGCTATGAATTTAATACTTAAAATATGTCATGCACTAAACTAAATGCTTTACAAATATTATCTCATTTAATCCTTAAAACCTATGAGATAATTACTATTGCTTTCTCCACTATACAGAGAAGGAAAGTAAGCCTCAGAGAGGTTACGTACCTGGACTAAGGGTCAATCAGCTAGGAGGAAAGAGAACTGAGAATTTAATTGAGATTGCCTTACTCCGAAGATTGGGCTCTTGACCAGTTCCTTACACTGTATTAGGCCTGCAGAGATAGAAGTTTGCAAATCTCTGTGTTCCCCATCCTCCCACCCTCGACCCCATGATTTGGGCAAATATGAATAAATGTGATGACTGAGCAAGGCTTGTGAGGTCTGAATCCCAGGAATCCCTGAAATATATCTCCCACTTTGATTGCTAGTATATGAACAGATCATGGGTAACTAATTAATGAATCATTTGACGAGCTCCTTTAAAATGCCTGAACTTAGCCAGGCAAAATGTATAAAGATTTCTCCAAGCAGCATCAGTCTAGAAATTAAACAGTTTTGGCCTCAGTTCTGAACCACAAGCTTCTCTTGATTGAATCTTGTAAGGAATCATTGTGAAGTTTGAATCTTGTCTCTGCCACTTACTTCCTGTGTGCCCTAATGCAAATTATATGTTTCTGAGAAAGTTACTTGCCCCATCTGAAAATTGGTGTGTAAATACCTTACATGGAGTAGTGTAAGGATTAAAGTGAGATCATGAATTTGAAAGTGCCTGCCATGTAGTAGATATTCAGTAAAATGAATTAAATGAAGTAAAATGGCCTCATTTCCAACTTCAAACCGTCTCTCCAACCTCTCTCTGCTTAACCTTTTCCTGACCTGCAATGATTGCTCCTTGTTCTGGACTTTTGACACCACCTCCCAACCCTTCCTCTCTGGCAAACTCTGCCACCACACTCATAGGCAACATGGGGACAGACCTGCACTCAGGAACAGAGCCTCCTGAGTCCTGAGCAGGACTTATGTCTTCAAAACCTAGTTATGATATGTTTATAATTATTGTATTGCCTTTAAAACCATAATGTACTTTCATTATTTTTTCAATTAAAATTTTAAAAAACTCAATGAAAAAGATTATAAAATTAGAAAAACTTCAGAAAGAAGAAAAAAAATCACCATAATCCAGTGACCTCTAAGTAAACACTGTTTACGGTTAGATGTATATATTTAAGTGATTTTCATTGATATATCTTGAGAAAGTCAGCCTGGTCTCTTTTAAAGATTTCATTCCAAATCAGAAATCCAGCCATAGATCAACTCAAAGTAGCGTTGATATGAGGACCTACCATGTGCAGGACTTTTGACTAGTTGTCTAGAGAATTAAAAGTAAAAGAATTGGTCCTTCTCCTCAAAGACGTGTAGTAGAAGGGCAGGCTGGAGCACACTATAAAAAGTTAGATGTAAACACAGGTGCTAAATAGTAATAAATCCAAAAATAGGAGAAATTTCATATGGCAATTCACAAAAATATTCCCATATGAGTGATATCAATAATGAATACTATGAGTTCAAACTTGCCAGGATCTTGCAGCATTTAGTAAGGAGGGCAATTATGAAAAGATGAAGTTTTTGATGATGAAATGAGAAGCATATTGGTCCTGGGTCAGATTGGGGGTGATGTCTGGAGGCTTTTCCAAACTAGAATAAACATGTTTAGACTTAGAATATAGATGCCATGGAATTTGTTGATTTGAAAAAGACTTGAAAAGAATTTCACCTAAGCTAGAAATCATTTTTTCTATATTAATATTTCAGTCTCATTCCCCCGGCTCACAAATAAACAGAGGAGATGAAGGAAAAGAAGAGAATCTTGAAGGATAAAGGCAGCTTTTCATTCACTTATTGAATGTTGATTGAACACCTATTATGTGCCAGGTACCTAGAGAGCAGGGTGCCATGTACTCACGCACATAGACTATGACGTGATTGTGCAGTGCACAATCTATACAACTGTTTGTGGTGGCCCTGCAATAAAGATACAACAGTGAATAGGTTCCTGCTTTGGTGGAGTTTACATTTGGGGGAAGAGTGGGTGGACTAACAATAAATATGTAAAAAATAAGGGTATTTCAGACAGTGATAACTGTGATGAAGAAAATAAGAGTAATGAGATAGAGAGTGATGTGGAGAGCAACATCACAAAGAGTGATCAGGGAAAGCCTCTTTAAAGAGGTAACATTTGAGTTGAAATCTGAGTGACAAGAAGGAGTCAACCATACAAAGATTTGAGAAATGAGTAGTCCAGGGAGGGGTAAAACGAAAGGCAAAGTTTCTGCATGGGAATGATTATGCCATTCATTCCAGTATGTCAGTTGCATAGTGAGTGAATGGTGGACAATGAAGTCGTAGAGGTAGGCAGGGACTAAGTTATGTAAATTATGGTAAGAGGTCTAGGTTTTATTTTTAAAGAAATATTAAATCTTTGATAACATACAGTAGGGAAGAGTCAGGTGTTTTATGCTGGGGTGAAGATTTGGGTGAACAAAAATTCCAGCAGAAGAACTGATAAAACAGGGTGTTTTTTTTTTTTTTTTTTTTTGACATTGAACTAGCCTGGCTAGAGATCTTGGAGCTATGAACAAGCTGTGGACAAGCTGCTATTCACAGGTCACGTCATGAAAGCTTCAGGATTCATTAGATCTACTAGTGATGTGGTAGTGAAGAAGACTGGTAGAAAAGTTATCTAGACACCCCTATTAGAATGGTCAAAATCCAGAACACTAACAATGCCAAGTCCTGGCAAGGATGTGGAGCAACAGCAACTCTAATTCATTGCTGGTGGGAATGTAAAACGGTACAGCCACTTCGGAAGACAGTTGGCAGTATTTGACAGTATTTACCCAAATGAGTTGAAAATTTATGTCTATACAGAAACCTGCACATGGACATTTATAACAGCTTTATTCATAATTGCTAACACTTGGAAGCAACCAAGATGTCCTACAGTAGATGAATGGATAAATAAACTGTGGTACATCCAGACAATGGAATATTATTTGATGTTAAAGAAAAAAGAACTATCAAGCAATGAAAAGACATGGAGGAAACTTAAATGCATATTACTAAGTGAAAGAAGCCAATCTGAAAAGGCTATGATTCTGCATGATTCCAACTATATGGCATTCTGGAAAAGGCAAAACTATGGAGACAGTAAAAAGATCAGTGGTTGCCAAGGATTGGCAGGAAAGGGAGGGATGAATAGGCAGAGCACAGAGGATTTTGGGGGCAGTGAAACTACTCTGTATGATACTATAATGGTAAGTACATATCATTATAAATTTGTTCAAATCCATAGAATGTATACCACCAGGAGTGAACTCTAATATAAACAATGGAATTTGGATGATTATGATGTGTCATGGTGAGTTCATCATTTGCAACAAATGTACCGCTCTGGTATGGGATGTTGATAATGGAGGAGGCTAGGCATGTGTGGGGGCAGGAAGTGTATGAGAAGCCTCTGTACCTTCTTCTCAATATTGCTGTGAACCTAAAACTAAAACTGAAAAATAAAGTCTACTAAATAATAATTAAAAAGTATGTAGTTATTCTTGCGTTCACATTTCTTTTAATGTTGCTTTAATTTTTTAAAAATTTTAAGAACATCTTATGATCTCAGCTCTCCTATCATTTTAGTAATCATAATCAGGTGTAGCTATTACTAGAGTTCTCTATTTCTCTAACTTTCTTTTCTGTGTGTGAAGACATAAAGCTGCCCTCCCTCCCCGCCGCTTCATCAGGAAGTACACAAGAGTGTGAACTTCATGTTTTGCAATCAGGATGACTCTGGGGTCCTGATTTTTGGCATTTTCCTCTTGCCTTAGCATTTTACATGCTAAACCAGCAGAAATATAATATGAGATACATATGTTATTTTAAATTTTTTAGTAGCCACATTAAAAAAGTAAAAACAAGCCAAAAAACAGGTGCAATGAATTTTAACAATATATTTCAACTCAATATATCTAAAATACTATCATTTCAACCACTAATCAAAATTACAAATTATTAATGAGATATTTTACATTATGTTTTTCATGTTTTCTAAATCCAGTGTATATTTTACACTTACACCACCTTTCAATTCAGACTAGACACATTTCAAATGCTCACTAGACACGTGTCGCTAGAGGCTACCATACTGGGCAGCAAAGTTTTACATTTTACTTCCATTGACTTTTGAGACCTGGTGATTCCAATCTACTTTGCTCTATAGTGACCGGGCCACTTGTCTTGGCTCTGACATGACTTCCTGTTTCTAGACTTCCGTTCACTTTGAACCTTTAACTCCTGAATTACTGCTTCCAGAAATGGACCTTTTGCCTGGCTCTCTCACTACCTGGTCATTGAAACTAACATTGCCCTGCTGCTACATACTTGACATGACATCAAGTAATTATTTAGACTTTTCTGCATCTAGATGAGAGTTCTATTTTATAGGAAAAGTATCACTGAGCGGAAAAACATGCTGAATTCTCTATGACTTATTTAACTTTACCTGTGGGGACATTAACTATTTAGAATATAAGACTATTTTCTGGTTACCACATCCACCTATGGCTGTTTACTGCTTGTGGGCACAGTACACAGAAGAAAATCACTTTTGAATACCAGAAGCTGAATATTATCTCGTCTTTCTCTTTAAATTTCTTCTGTGAAAAATTCCTAATCTTTGCCTCAGGCCAAGGGGTGATTCAATGTTTCAAGTAGATTAGGGCCAATGTCATGTGCTCAAAAAGGCAGAAAACAAAAGCACATTAATAATTTTCAAAATATACCTAACTCTCCCTTCCCCAGTTAACTTGGAAATCTCAATAGTCTTTACTCTTCTATTTTACCTTTGAAGGCAAAATTCTATGGTTGCAACTGTAGGCTCACAGGCCTAATTCAACTCTGAAGATGTATTTTGTTGGCTCACACAGTGTTTAAAATTCTTTTGAGCCAACATTTAGAAATGAGAAGTTTTCACATTTAGTTTAGAACATTTAGTTTTCTAGCTTCCCTTAAAAAATTGGAAGACTCATCCACATTGAGTGATCTTCCTGCATGGTACCTTTTGACTGGGCTGGACTTTAGAGGGTCTATACTCTTTCTGTTTTGATATGGTCAATTACCTCTGGCCCATTTCTTTCATGAAATAGATATATCTGTCTTCATCTGAGCCCTTGGGTTGGCAACCTCAATAACTCATCACACCCCTCTGCCCTTTGTCTTCCACTATTTTCTAGGGCCAGGCTGTCTCTTGTTTTTGAGAGTCCTTCTTTTTAGCTCCTGCGTCTTCTGAAGATTCAGGTGAGACAGAACAATGGCGATAAGTTGATTAACTCATTCAGGTACCTGTTAAGTCTCAGGTGCAACTCAACCAAATTCCTTGATTGCTGTGTATTTCAGGGGACATTTTGGCCAGTGATCTGGGGAAATTCCTTTTCCTTGCTAGATCCCTGGAAATGAAAGGTCATTTTATAAGCCAGTGAGTAAATTTTTGGATGTCAGTCAGAAATATTTTTCAGCAAAGTCTCTTTATTGTCTACTCAAAGTAATATTAATAAATAATGAAATATTACTTATTCCTGGTGGTCAATCCTCTGGTGGTCAACTCTTTTTCCCTAGCGGTTGAATTATTTCAAAGATCCAAACAGGAATTAGAGATCCCCTACTCCCTATCCCACCCCAACCACCTTTCTTAAGGAGGCAGAAAGAAAAGAGATTTGTCTAGGTTTAATGCCATATCCACAAACTGGTCATTGCTTCCTTCCTGATAATTTTTGATTAGCGGTTTTAGTTTCTCAGGTGGAGCATTGAAAGGCAGCTTTGATCAGAGATTTTCTGTCAGAGATGACTCAGTGTAAGCCAAAAAAAATTAGTAGTCCATGGACTATGTTATATCCTTATCGTTTATATAAATAATTTCATTAGAAAGGGGAGGCCTTCCTGTGCCCTGCTCTCCTGATGAAAGTTTAGAAGTTCATATGTTCACTGGCAAGGAAACATTGTAACACAGTAAATGGCCAAGAAAGGCCCCAGCTGGCCCACTTCTTCACGATTATTTAAGGGTCTCAGGCATTCCATCTCAAAGTCTCCTTTACCTCTAACCCAAATCTATTCAAAATAAGTCACCTTAAGCCTGTGGCTCTCAATCTTTAATGGGGGAGCCTGTTACAATGCAGATTCCTGGGACCCAACTTTAGAGACTCCCGTTTCACCAGTTCTGGGATGGGGCTGAGGAGTCTGCATTTTTAACAAGCCCTGCAGGTAATTATGATGCAGGTGATCTGTGTATACACATTGAAAAATCACTACATAATGGCATCTGGCGTCTTGATTTTAAAATCATACTAAGGGTATAACTATCTAATATCCTTTCCTGAAAACGCATTCTAATGTTGATGGTGGGGTTTGGAAAGAGATTGAATACTTTAAAAGTTGGCACATCACAGTGGTAGGAAAAGGGTACTTAAAATGGGGACTTTACAGATACTTAAATCTTTATAATTTCATAAAGCTTCCTAAATAGTAATAAAATCTTGTCAGAAGTGAGAATAGGTGCACATCAAAAGAGAGGAAAAAGAATGGAAGATGAAAACATTTCTCTTCAAAAGGGGTGTCATTAAAAGGCATTAGATAGTGCTTGAAGTTAAGTGGAACAGGCAAGATATCATCTTTTAATTTTCAGAAAATCAGTTAAGATTTTCTGCTGCAAGTAACAGATTACCCAAACATTAATTACATAATCCATATAGACATTCAATTATCTCACAAAACAAGAAGCCAGCAGATGGGGGATTCCAGATATAGACCTCTATGATCCAGGCTCACTCTTCTCTGCCATCCTTAGACTGTTGGCCTATTGTTCCGGACTCACCACCTCATGGTCACCAGATGGCTGCATCTTCAAACATTCAAGGAAGAAAGAAAAGACGACCTTACTTTGAGCAATATCCTTCGCAAAAGTGCACCCAGCAGACTTCCCCTCATATCTCACTGATCAGAACTAGCCATAACTGGGTTACACCAAACATTAACAAAGGAGAATGAGATTACACTCTTGGTTTACGTCAATTATGGTTCATGCCCTGATCTGAAGGGAGGATCCACCTTCTCTGAAAATGCTACTGCTAGAAAAAACTCAAGATTCTTTAAATTGATATATAAACTATAAAAAATTGGGGAAATAACAATAGATAGGCAACCTATCATATCTGCCTTGGTTTTGAAATTATCCTTTGGATTTTGGTGGTTGCAGAATCCTAGGAATGTATTGGGCGTGGGATGGTAGAGTGAGAGGGAGAGTTATGGTCAGAATTGCTTCTGGGTATGGTGGGGGGGTGGGGGGGAGCGAGAGTGGGTATGTGAGAGATGATGTGGAGAAATAGTGGCTCTCTTTTTTGATATTTTGGTTCAGTCATGCCTGAGTTGAGGATACCTTGGTAAGAACTAGAAGTGTTTGTAAAGCTTGTATTCCCACAAGGAATAATAAGATAAAAGTGACAAGCTTGTAACATCTTCTGTAAGCTAATAACCTTTGGTTATTTCCAGAATTTACCTGAAAGATTGCTTAATGCAATAATTTAGTATCTTACCACCTTCTACTTAAATTTAAAACAAACTATTATTTCAGTTTCTTACAACTCACATAAAAGACTACAGTAAATCGTACTGTATAATATTTGCTTTTATCTTCAGCTCTGGAGATCACACAAGAAATTTAGACATGTTGGAAAAAGATATGTCAGCCATATACGTAATGCATTTGTTTATTTTATGCTTTTCTTTGTTCCAAAAATACTTGAAGTGGCTTAAAAGACTGCTCATAAATCGATACACAATAAGAAGCGGAAATGTCAGCCTAACACCTAAGTAGGACAAAGTTACTGTTGTTTAATTATATATATATATATATATTTTTTTTATATAATTTTATTTATTTATTTTTCCCCCAAAGCCCCAGTAGATAGCTGTATGTCATAGCTGCACATCCTTCTAGTCACTGTATGTGGGACGCAGCCTCAGCATGGCTGGAGAAGCGGTGCGTCAATGCGCGCCCGGGATCCAAACCCGGGACGCCAGCAGCAGAGCGCACGCACTTCACCACTAAGCCACGGGGCCGGCCCTAATTATACATATTGAAAAATCATGAAAAATGAATTTAACCCTTTCTGAGACTGATGTTAGATTTTCAAGGATTATTATTTCAAAATTAAAATCTAAATTATTGTAATTGGGAAGACTTTGCTTTCAACTTTATTCTCATTAAAGTTGTTTCAAACAAAGGAATTTGTTTCTTTTGTAACATAATTTCAGAACAATAAACTTAAACACTAATATACACGTCAATACACTTAAGGTTATTTAAGTTTTTACTTTATAAAAATTGAATTTCTGGGGCTGGCCCCATGGCGTAGTGGTTAAGTTCAGCACATTCCACTTAGGTGGCCTGGGTTCACAGGTTCAGATCCTGGGCACTGACCTACACCACTCGTCAGCCACACTGTGGAGCGCGACCCACATATAAAGTGGAGGAAGACTGGCACAGACGTTAGCTCAGGGCTAATCTTCCTCAGCAAAAAAAAAAAAAAAAAAGAATTTCTATTTCAGAAGTAGAGTTTATATTTAATAACTAGTGACATTTTAAACATTTAAAGGCTCTGTTGAGGGCCGGCCCCGTGGCTTAGCGGTTAAGTGTGCGCGCTCCGCTGCTGGCGGCCCAGGTTCGGATCCCAGGCGAGCACCAACGTACCGCTTCTCTGGCCATGCTGAGGCCGTGTCCCACATACAGCAACTAGAAGGATGTGCAGCTATGACATACAACTATCTACTGGGGCTTTGGGGGGAAAAAAATAAATAAATAAAATCTTTGAGGAAAAAAAAGGCTCTATCGACATGAACATTATTGGAGAAACAGGTATTGGTTCATCTGACTTTGTAATATCTTAATAGATATACATTAACATGTTATGAGGAAGTTAAATTTCATTTAAGTAAATTGGAAATTGACGTTGCTTCAAAATAATTAGTGCAATGCAATGCTCTTCCACTTCAATAACTGTTTTAATAATATCATCCTTTCTTGAAATATGAAAGAAACAGAAAACCATGTGTAATATTGTCTTTTTAAACTATAGCTTTATCTTTGGAAAATGAATCCTGGAAAATGTCCCATTTTAGGGATTCACTTGAAATTTTTTTCAGTTAAACATCAGCAAAGATTTTAATCTTTTCTCTCAAAAAATGTAAAACATTCCAACTGTGTTAATGGCTTTAAAAATTTAACCTTAAGCATTTTGAAATAGAATATCAAATTCTTCATATTGGACTTTATAATGGAAAATAAGCCCAACCTAAATTATAGTTGTTGGAGTTGTTTGGACAACTATATGTATGTGTTTATGTGTCTTTGTGTGTGTGTGTGTGTGTGTGTGTGAGCATGATCTGAGAAATTACTTATAATCATTTAAAATATGATTTGAAGAACTAAAAAGTGAATTAATTAAAATAATTATCTGATTAATTCTCATTTATTGAAGAGTTTTAAAAGATTACTCAGACTAATGATTGGCAAAACCAAAGCACATAAATCAAATAGCAAAAAAAGTTAACTGACAGAGGTTGAGTTAAGAAGGAGCATTCTGATCAAGTCTGAGCAAATGAGGTTAGATTAAGTAGTGACTGTTGAGAGGTAAATATTAACGAGAAATGCACTGAAGTGTACCATAAACTTATTTTCTTCAAAATTTACTTCATGTGCAATATACTTATCATTTCACTTAGTAATGTTATTGAAATATAAGTGAGTTATAAGAAGTTATATTTTGGAAAGGGGAAAAAGGCCTGGAAAATTCGTTATCTAACATGATTCTCTCCTCAAACGTCTGACATCTCCTCTCATATCGTCACTCGAGTGAAGCGTTATTTTCAGATGAACAGAATGGGCTCCATTTAAAGGCCAATCTCATCTTCTCTTGTCTACTAAACTACATCTCCAGCAGTTCTTCCTTCTCTTTCCTACATTAGCAGTTTTTCCCTCTCACCATGGTCCTTCCCATTAGCACATAAACATTCTATTTGGTTCTCTCATCTTTACTTCAATCTGGAAACATTTATTGAGCATCTGTTATTTGCATCTACTAGGGCTGGAGGCATGAAAAGGAAAAAGAATCATTGCATACTCCCTTTGCAGGTCAGGGGTAGAGCTTTTCTAAGAAAGATTTCAGGATTAAAGACTGTAGATGTAATGAGTTACATTACTTTAATATTATCTGTGAATTTCCATAATACCAGCTTTCTATTGACCAGGTAACATCTATAAAAGAGGTCTTTTTGCTCAGAGTAGAATATTTTATGAGGCTTTAGATGCTTTCTGTCACTAGAAATGATACATTTGAACTTAATTGTGAATTTTCACGCATAGTACCTGGCTATTTTCTTTACAAACAACAGATGAGACTCTGTTCCTTAAATTAAGGTCAGGGTAATAACAATTGCCACAATTTATTAAATGTCAATAAATTTACCAAATGCCAAACTCTTGGCTCAGTATTTTCATACATTTGTTTATTTAATCCTCATAGCAATTCTGTCAGGCAGGTAGTGTTCCCCTAACTTACATGTAGAAAACAAAGAATTTTTTATTTTTAATAAAGGCCTTCCCTATGAGTTTTATAAAATTTTTATTCTAATTGGAATGCATACAAATTCTGGTTTGTGTAGTCAAAGACAAAAAAAAAGTATGCGTGCAGATGGTCCGAACTAAATAAATCATGCGCAATTGAGAATGAATGCCATCTTATGAAAGAGAACACGTCAATGGCTACAGTGGATTTATTGTGTGAGTGGTTTCTGCATGACGCCAGAAACCATGGGCAATGACAGGACAATTTAGCCAACAGACAACTGGTACCATTGGGGGACACGTGGGTAGGAAGGCATGGGTGAGAAAGGAGGAGGGAACGCCCACTTACTGTTAGATTCTGTATACTTTTTTAAATTATGTAGTTTAGTTTTTTTTTACTCTCAAGTTCATATTTTGAAAAATTTTAACCTATAGAAAAGTTGAAAGAATAGTACAATAAACAACAAGATACTATTCACACAGCTTCAAAAATTAACATTTTGCCATAATTGCTTCTCTATATATTTATATATTTTCTTTATTTTAAAAGTTAATTACAGACATCCTGATGCTTAAGCATGTATCTCTCAAGAACAAGGACATTCTACATAATAACAATCCAATTATCGCACTTAATAAATTTAACATGAATCCATTATTATTATCTAATATGCAGTCTATTTTCAAATTATCTCAGTTGTCCCAATGATATCCAATGTATGTCATTTTTAACTCTGCTTCAGAACCCAATCACTGATCCTACACTGCATTTAGTTGTAGTCTCTTTAGCTTCCTTTAATCTAGAACATTTCCCCAGCCTTTTTTGTCTTTCATGACATTGATCTCATAGAAGAGTCCAGGCTGGTTGTTTTGTAGACTGTTCCTCAGTTTAGGTTAATATGATTTTTCCCCTCATGATTAGATTCACACTAAAAATTTTTGGTAGGAGTACTACATGGATGATATTAAGATTAATTTTAGGGGCCGGCCCGGTGGCGCAAGTGGTTAAGTGCATGTGCTCTGCTGAGGCGGCCCAACGTTCACTGGTTCAGATCCCAGGCGCGCACTGACACACTGCTTGGCAAGCCATGCTGTGGCAGTGTCCCATATAAAGTGGAGGAAGATGGGTACAGATGTTAGCCCAGGGCCAATCTTCCTCAGCAAAAAAAAAAAAAAGTGGAGGATTGGCAGATGTTAGCACAGGGCTGATCTTCCTCACAAAAAAAAAGAAGATTAATTTTTACTGAGATTAGATTTTCTTAATAAATGTATTACCATAACTATGTTTTATTTCAGTAATTGACACATACATTTGAATATTTTTTTGCTTATAATGCAATTTTTCTCAAAACTGTTCAATATGAGATGAAATGTTGTACTGTACTAATTGTCATGAAATGTTGTACTGTACTAATTTGCAGATTAGCAGATTACATATTTTCACAAACTTTAAAATTATGATGCAACCTAAAATGTGTGAATGTAATTGGTTTAAAATATTTATGTATTTACTGTGTACAAGACTAATAAATGCACTATATTATTTTTGTCTAGGTGATAATGAAATTCTAGTAATGTGAACCCTTTTCAGTGTCTTAAATCATTGATGCAATGTGGAGTAAAACTAACAAGGTGTTTGGTAAGAAACGCCAAAATTGTTATTTATAGAAATAGGAAATAGAGAAAATCTCCAGAAATTGTTCAATGCTTATTTACAATATTTATTTACATATTTGTAATGCATGCTTATAATGGCTGCTGTTTATTGAGCATGTGCCTGATCTTTTACGTATATCTCCTGTGACTAGCACAACAACCTTAGGAGGGAGATATAATTATCAACATTTTATAGATTGGAAACCAAGCAACTTTCAGCCATTATACTGAGTCCCTTTGGTTTTATCAGTCTTCAAAAATGTTATATTTTACTGCCATGATTGATGCCATAGGGTATTCTAAAATCAAGAGGTTGTGTGTGTGTGTGTGTACGTACGCATAATTTTCTTATGAAAAAAGAGAAGAATAAACTTAAATTTATGTCTTTGTAAAACTAGTTTTTGCTATTTTCCCTTGGCAGTCTTTTATATCCTGGATAGAGCTCTGAGGATAGTCTCATTTTTCTTGTTTATCATTTTATTTTTTCAATAAAAAGCATTAATTTGGTGTAATATAAAAAGATATACCAACAGCCAAGATGGCTCAGAAAGAAAGCTCCTGTTTACGTTCTCTTCCTTAATAGTGTTATGTTTGCTTTGGCTAAATTGGCACTTTGGCAAATTATCATTTTTTGTTACATTTTTCCATGCAAAAATTGCTGTATAAGTCTAAAAAAGTGAGGACAATTTTAACTTCTAAATTTCAAGTCAAATTCTGAAATGAATGTTGTAATGATTAACTATAATATTTCTTTAGTTTATTATATAAATACCTTCAAACCAAACTATGGTTAAATTCATAATATTATAGTAAACGTTGAAGGTAGGAAATTCATATAGTAAACTCTCTTATTATTAGTGCTTAGTTGTCAAAATGCCTTTATAATAGTAATTTTTAGTTCAAATCATCACCGGGCATCTGATTTTAATTTCTGCAAGATCCTCTACACCTGATGTGTTAGAACAACCAGATTTGTAGAATGAAGAAAATGGAGTATGTGAACAATTACTTGAGTACTACCATTAAAAGATTTCTCCAAATGTCTGGCTAAGCAATCTGGTGGAGGCAGGTCTGGGGAGAAAAGGACTTCTGGACATAAGCACATGCCTGAGGGATCAGAGAAACCCAGGGTCTAACATGTAATGCAAATTCTATGATTCGACTCGTTTATTTAATTTGATGACTTAAAACTGTGATAAGAAGCAGGCAAAATGTGGTGTCAAATGCAAAACAAAGTGTGGTGATCTGCCTTGTTTTCAACTTGTTGATATCCGATGAAAACACTTTTCCCCAAGCAAGACTGATGAGCAGATGGTGCTAATAAGGCCAATTAAGTGCTAAGCTTCTGGAAATGTTTTTGTTGAGTGACATCTTCAGACTGGTTTCTGCTAACATACATCTTAAGCCATGTGTCTCTAAGGTGCAATACTTATGGTCAGTGGAATTTCCATTTTCAAGAATACATACTCAGACAAGACAAATAAAAACCCTTTGCCCCAATTCCAAGGACGCTATGTGAATTTGAGTGATGAGATTCTAACTCTTTTGGGACTCTGGGGGGCTCAGTCTAGGTCACTGGTTTCCAGTAACTGGTGCATGAAGAAATTTTCTCTAATCTGCAGTGAAAAGAGAAATATACAAACAAAACAAAAAAATGTAATGATTTTTCTGGGCGCCTTTCCCCTTTTCTCTCTCAAATTTTAATTTTTTTTATTCTGGTAGTTTGGAAGTTATTGATCCTATTCTATTATTGATTTCTATCTACATAATATATTTTATTTGGATCACAAGTAAACAGAATTTAAGCACAATACAATCATCATTGGTCCATGAATGATCCTTTTTTTTTTCAGGTGTACATCATTATATTTCGATTTCTGTATAGATTACTTCATGTTCACCACTGAAAGACTAATTACAATCCATCACCACACACATGTGCCTAATCATCTCTTTTTCCCTCCTCCCTCCCTCCTTCCCCTCTGGTAACCACCAATCCAATCTCTGTCTCAATATGATTGCTGTTGTTTTTATCTTCTACTTATCAGTGAGATCATATGGTATTTGACTTTCTCCCTCCAACTTATTTCACGTAGCATAATCAAGGTCCATCCATGTTGTCACAAATGGCTGGATTTCATCGTTTCTTATGGCTGAGTAGTATTCCATTATGTATATATACCACATCTTCTTTATCCATTCATCCCTTGATGAGCACATAGGTTGCTTCCAAGTCTTAGCCATGGTGAATAATGCTGCAATGAACATAGGGGTGCATGTATCTTTACGCATTCATGTTTCCATGTTCTTTGGATAAATACGTGGCAGTGGAATAGCTGGATCGTATGGTAGTTCTATCCTTGATTTTTTGAGGAATCTCCATACTGTTTTCCATAGTGGCTGTACCAGTTTTCACTCCCACCAGCAGTGTATGAGTTCCCTTCTCTCCACATCCTCTCCAACATTTGTTGTTTCCTGTCTTGTTAATTACAGCCATTCTGACGGGTGTGAGGTGATATCTCATTGCAGTTTTGATTTGCATTTCCCTGATAATTAATGACGTTGAACATCTTTTCATGTGCCTGTTGGCCATCTGTATATCTTCTTTGGAGAAAAGTCTGTTCAGATCTTTTGCCCATTTTTTAATTGGGTTAGTTTTTTTGTTGTTGAGATGCATGAGTTCTTTATATATTTTGGATATTAACCCCTTATCAGATATATGGTTTGCAAATATCTTCTCCCAACTTTTAGGTTGTCTTTTCGTTTTGTCGATGGTTTCCTTAGCTGTGCAGAAGCTTTTTAGTTTGAGGTAGTCCCATTTGTTTATTTTTTGTATTGTTTCCCTTGCCCTGTAAGACATGGTACTTGAAAATATGTTGCTAAGACCAATGTCGAAGAGCTTACTGCCTACGTTTTCTTCTAGAAGCTTCATAGTTTCAGGTCTTACATTCAAGTCTTTAATCCATTTTGAGTTAATTTTTGTGTATGGTATAAGATAACAGTCTACTTTCATTCCTTTGCATGTGGCTGTCCAGTTTTCCCAGCACCGTTTACTGAAGAGATTTTCTTTTCTCCATTGTATGTTCTTGGCTCCCTTGTTGAAAATTAGCTTTCCATAGATGTGTGGGTTTATTTCTGGGATCTTGATTCTGTTCCATTGATCTGTGTGTCTGTTTTTGTGGCAGTACCATGCTGTTTTGGTTACTATAGCTTTGTAGTGTATTTTGACATCAGGGATTGTGATAGCTCCAGCTTTGTTCTTTTTTCTCAGGATTCCTTTGGCTATTCGGGGTCTTTTGTTGTTCCACATAAATTTTAGGATTCTTTGTTCTATTTCTGTGAAAAATGCTGTTGGAACTTTGATAGAGATTGCATTGAATCTATAGATTGCTTTAGGAAGTATGGACATCTTAACTATGTTAATGCTTCCAATCCAAGAGCATGGAATATCTTTCCATTTCTTTGTGTCTTCTTCAATTTCTTTCAACAATGTTTTATAGTTTCAGTGTACAGCTCTTCACCTCTTTGGTTAAGTTTATTGCTAGGTATTTTATTCTTTTTGTTGCAATTGTAAATGGGATTGTAGTCTTAATTTCTCTTTCTGCCGCTTCATTGTTAGTGTATAGAAATGCAACTGATTTTTGTATGTTGATTTTGTATCCTGCAACTTTACTTATTCATTTACTATTTCTAAAAGTTTTTTGCTGGATTCTTTAGGATGTTCTATATATAAAATCATGTCATCTGCAAATAGTGACAGTTTCACTTCTTCCTTTCCAATTTGGATCCCTTTTATTTCTTTTGCTTGCCTGATTGCTCTGGCTAGGACTTCCAATACTATGTTAAATAGGAGCCGTGAAAGTGGGCATCCTTGTCTGGTTTCTGTTCTTAGAGGGATAGCTTTCAGTTTTTCACCATTGAGAATGATATTAGCTGTGGATTTGTCATATATGGCCTTTATTATGTTGAGGTACTTTCCTTCCTTACCCATTTTACTGAAAGTTTTTATCATAAATGGATGCTGTTTCTTGTGAAATGCTTTCTCTGCATCTATTGAGATGATCATGTGATTTTTGTTCTTCATTTTGTTAATGTGGTGTATCATGTTGACTGATTTGTGGATGTTGAACCGTCCCTGCATCCCTGGAATAAATCCCACTTGATCGTGTTGTATGATCTTTTTAATGAATTGTCGTATGCGATTTGCTAGTATTTTGTTGTTTGTAGTATTTGTCAATGCAATGTGTTTTGCATTGATGGTTATCAGTGATATTTGTCTGTAATTTTCTTTTTTTGTGTTGTCCTTGTCTGATCTGATTTTGGTATCAGGATAATGTTGGCTTCGTAGAATGAGTTAGGAAGCTTCCCTTCTTCTTCAATTTTTTGTAAGATTTTGAGGAGTATAGGCTTTAAGTCTTCTTTGAATGTTTGGTAGAATTCACCAGGGAAGCTGTCTGGTCCTGGACTTTTATTTTTTTGGAAGTTTTTGATTACTGTTTTGATATCCTTACTGGTGATTGGTCTGTTGAAATTCTCTATTTCTTCTTGATTCAGTTTTGGAAGGTTGTATGATTCTAAGAATTTATCCATTTCTTCTAGATTATCCAATTTATTGGTGTATAGCTTTTTGTAGTATTCTCTTATAATATTTTGTATTTCTGAGGTGTCCATTGTAATTTCTCCTCTTTTGTTTCCGATTTTATTTATTTGAGCCTTCTTTCTTTTTCTTGGTGAGTCTAGCTAAAGGTTTGTCAATTTGGTTTATCTTTTCAAAGAACCAGCTCTTGGTTTCATTGATTTTTTCTCTCTTTTTTTTTAAGTCTCTATTTCATTTATGTCTGCTCTGATTTTTATTATTTCCCTCCTTCTACTGATTTGGGGCTTTGTTTGTTCTTCTTTTTCCATTTCCTTTAGGTGCACTGTTAGGTTGTTTATTTGAGATTTTTGTTGTTTGTTGAGGTGGGCCTATATTGCTATAAACTTCCCTCTTAGAACTGCTTTTGCCATAACCCATAAATTCTGGCATGTCATATTTTCATTTTTCTCCAGGTATTTTTTGATTTCTCCTTTGATTTCTTCATTGACCCAATCGTTATTCAGTAGGATTTTGTTTAATCTCCACGTATTTGTGGCTTTTCTGATTTTCTTCCTGTAGCTGATTTCTAGTTTCATACCATTGTAGTCAGAAAAGATGCTTGATATATTTCAATCTTCTTAAGTTTATTGAGACTTGTTTTGTGGCCTAATATGTGATCAATCCTGGAGAATGTTCCACGTGCTTTTGAAAATAATGTGTATTCTTTGATTTTTGGATGGAATGTTCTGTGTATATCTACTAAGTCCATCTGGTCTAGTGTGTCGTTTAAGGCCCATTTAATCTTCTGTTTGGATGATCTATCCATTGTTGTAAGTGGAGTGTTAAAGCCCCCTTCTATTATTGTGTTACTGTGTATTTCTCCTTTTATGTCTGTTAATAATTGCTTTATATATTTAAGTGTTCCTATGTTGGGTGCATAGATATTTACAAGTGTTATATCCTCTTGTTGGATTGTTCCCTTGATCTTTATGTAGTGCCCTATTTGTCTCTTTTTACAGTTTTTGTTTTAAAGTCTATTTTGTCTGATATAAGTGTTGCTACCCCAGCTTTCTTTTCATTGCCATTTGCATGGAGCATCTTTTTCCATCCCTTCACTTTCAGTTTGTGAGTGTCTTTAGGTCTGAAGTGTGTCTCTTGTAGGCAGCATATATATGGGTCTTGTTTTTTTATCCAATCAGCCACCCTATGTCTTTTAATTGCAGCATTTAGTCCATTGACATTTAAAGTAGCTATCGATAAGTATGTAATTATTGCCATTTTGTTACTTTTTTTCTGGGTGTTTTAGTAGTTCTTCTCTGTTCCTTTCTTCTTCTCTTACTCTCTTCTCTTGTGGTTTGATGGCTTTCTTTAGTATTATGTTTGGGTTCCTTTCTCTTAGTTTTTTTGTGTGTTTATTATAGGTTTCTGGTTTGTGATTACCATGAGCTTCATATATAATAACCTACGTATATAGCAATCTATATTAAGTTGATAGTGTCTTTAGTTTGACCTCTTTCTGAAAGCTCTACTCTTTTACTCCCCATCTCCCACCTTTTATGTTTTTGATGTCATATCTAATCTCTTTTTTGTGCATTTGTATCGGTTACCCTCTTGTCATGGAAATAGATAATTTTTTCCTATTTGTGGTCTTCTCTATCCCCCCTAAGTAAGTCCCTGTAGCATTTCTTGTAGGACTGGTTTCTTGGTGGTAAACTCCTTTAATTTTTGCTTGTCTGGGAAACACTTTCTCTCTCCTTCCATTCTGAATGATAACCTTGCTGGGTAGAGTATTCTTTTTTTGTGTGAGGAAGATCAGCCCTGAGCTAACATCCATGCTAATCCTCCTCTTTTTGCTGAGGAAGACTGGCTCTGAGCTAACATCTATTGCCAATCCTCCTCCTTTTTTTCCCCCAAAGCCCCAGTAGATAGTTGTATGTCATAGTTGCACATCCTCCTAGTTGCTGTATGTGGGACGCAGCCTCAGCATGGCTGGAGAAGCGGTGCATCGGTGCACGCCCGGGATCAGAACCCAGGCCACCAGCAGCAGAGTGTGCGCACTCAACCGCTAAGCCACGGGGTCAGCCCTGGGTAGAGTATTCTTGGCCGTAGGTTTTTTCCTTTTAGCACTTTAAATATATCATGCCACTCTCTTCTAGCCTGTAAGGTTTCTCCTGAGAAGTCAGCTGATAGTCTTATGGGGTTTCCTTTGTATGTAATTTGTTGCCTTCCTCTTGCAGCTTTTAGGATTCTCTCTTTATCTTTAATTCTGGACATTTTAATTATGATGTGTCTTGGTGTGGGCCTCTTTGGGTTTATATTTTTTGGTGCTCTCTGTGCTTCCTGTACCTGGATGTCTGTTTCCTTCCTTAGGTTAGGGAAGTTTTCAGCTATTATTTCTTCAAATAGATTCTCTGCCCGTTTATCTCTCTCTTCTCCTTCTGGGACGCCTATGACACAGATGTTAGTGCAGTTGATGTTGTCCCAGAGGTCCCTTAGACTGTCCTCATTCTTTTTAATTCTTTTTTCTTTTAGCTGGTCAGCTTGGGTGATTTCCTCTAGTCTTTCATCCAGCTCGCTGATCCATTCTTCTGTATCATCTACTCTAGTTTTGAGTTCTGCTAGTTAATTTTTCATTTCCATTATTGTATTCTTCATTTCTGATTGGTTCTTTTTTATATTTTCCAATTCTTTGTTGATGTTCTCACTGAGTTCATCCATTCTTCTCTCAAGATCAGTGAGCATCCTTATGACTTTTTGTTTGAACTCTTTGTCAGGTAGATTGCTCATTTCTGTTTCATGTAGTTCTTTTTCTGGGGTTTTGTTGTGTTCCCTTATTTGGAACGTATTCCTTTGCCTCCTCATTTTGACTCTTTCTCTATGCTTATATCTATGTATCAGGTAGGTCAGCTATGTCTCCTGATCTTGGAGAGATGGCCTTATGTAAGAGATGCCTTATGAGGCCCAGCAGCATGCTTCCCTCTTCTCACCAGTTCCAAATATTCCAGGAGTGACCTCTGTGTGGGCTACGTGTGTCCTTCCATTGTGGAACAGTTGCTCTTGTTGCAGGTGCCCAGGGAGGCTGGGCCGTCCCCTTGGCTGGCTGGTTGTATTGCTCAGCTGCGTGTGGCTGCTATGGACCCTTCAGTCACTTTATCAGGTGTGGGGGGCCCCAGCAGAGTTGGCTGCAAGGTCTAATAGCATATTCCTGTTGCGGTTTTTCTGTTAAGTGAGTAGGCCCCCAGCGTGGCTGGTTGTTAGGCTTAGGGGCTTACAATTGCTATAGGCCTCCAGCCTACAAGGCTCTTGTCAGCCTTCTCAGGATTGCAGCTGAGTGGGGCTGGCACCAGGCACGGGAGCACCCAATTGCTTTAGGCTTTGGAAGGTGGGGCCGATCCCCTATGTGGCTGTTTGAGAAGCAAAAGTCTTCTGCAGCTGACAAGCCCCATGGCCCACAGGGCTACACACTCTGTCAACACTGTCCTGCCCCATGTGTGTGCCTTGACCCCCTGAAGCAGACCCAGTCATCCCACTGCAGAGGCCCCACATACTCCACCCACTCCTTGCACATGCCCTGCCCTGCAGAGGCAGACCCACTTGCCGGGCTTCAGAGTATCCAGGCACATAGCCTATGCAGGCCCACCAGTTGCCAGAGGGCTTGCTGCTGGGTAGGGCCAGTCCTTAGGGCAGGCTGCCTGCTCTGGCTGAGCTGGATTAAGTTGGTGCTCTAATGGGTGGGACAGGCCCTGGGCTAGCAGGCCAGGGGAAGAACTCCAATGGCGTCTGTCAGTGTCTGTGTCAGCACACCCATACCAGGTCACAATTGTGCTGCCAATGTCCCAGTCCCTGGAGAGGTCTCACCTTTCACCAAGATGCACCCAGAGCCTATCAGGTGAGTCTCTTTGCACCAAAGGACTGTGCATCTTTCTTTCTGGTGATTTTAGGTTGCTTTCTGAAATGGGTGAATATGTGCATGGAGTCTTTAAGAGCTGGCTTTTTTTTCCCTTATATCTGATAGCTTTTCTGGGGATATTCCCTGTTGTTGTTAGTAGCCAGCAAAGCCAGATATTATGACACTTCTCTCGGTTGCACTGGGACCAAAAGATGCTTATAGCAGTAACATTCCCCTGCTCATGTCCCTCACTCCTCCAGGGAAGGCTGTGTACCTTTGGATTGCTCCTGGGTGGCCATGAAGTGCTGAGGCTTGCAAAGATGGCTTTTTTCCTCTCCAGAAAGGAATTTCTGCCTCTTCCACCTCAGTCAGGACTGTCTCTTGTTGTGGGGGTTCTTTTTATCCGGTTTTCAGTTCTCTCTCAGGGGTAATTGTTCCAAGAGTAGCTATAAATTTGTTGTGTCCGTGGGAGGAGTTCAGAGTCCACCTATGCCACCATCTTGACCATTCTGAGAATGATCCTTCTTTATTGTCCTTATTTTACTTTTTATTTTATTTTTTAAATTTGTTTTTATCTACTACCCCTCCCAAAATAAGTATGGTGAATACCCACCCAAGCCAGAACCAAAATACTACAAATAATTTATATCTACCTGTATACTCTTCCATTGTCCCATCTCCCTCCCCCACGTATACGTTGCCTTCTCTGTGTGTGTGTACATCTCAAAATTTCTCCTTTTTATAAGGACACCCATCATAAGAATGACATAGAGCAGACACTTTGCTGATGCATTAGTTGCTAGGGGTTAGTTGGTTAATCAAAGAAGTGGTTGAAAGGGAAATATAATACAAAAATATATATAACATGTTTTAAAATTAAATTTTGTATATTGTGAATTCATTCACCAAATGTTCAATGGATCCAAGTCCTCTCTTTTGAATTTTGGCCACTGATTGGAGTTTTGAATTTTTTTTCATAAGTCACACTCTCATTTACATTATCTTCAATTTTATGGCTTCCATTTCATTAATATGGAGATAGAATATAAAGACATTGTGGAGCAGTCTGAGTGTAGAATCTTTCTGAAATTTTACAATTAAAAAATTTCTTTTTGCAATTGCCTCACTTGCATGTAATAATATGTTTTAGTAACTCACTTTTAAAGCATTTTCAGGCGTTTGACTTAGTCTTCATAGAATCAAAGCCTAACTTTTTTACACTCATATTTCTCGTTTTGTGTAACATTTAATTAAATCATGTAATTATGATAACTAGTACAACTGGCATCAACATACTTGGGGATAAACAACTGACTCTTGGTTAGCATAAAGCTCAAATGTAGAAGCAGAAGTTCCCAGGTGTCCCAGCCTTGAACATTCAGAGCTTTGTGGGCATCAGTCAATATGTTTTACTTTTAAGCTATTTTTTGGAGAATTCATTTGAAACACTTTCATTTTATACTCCATGTATTTTACATAAAAAAGGAAAGTCAAAAGAAAAGATAGTGTAATCACAGAAAAAACAAAGGATGGCAATTTTAAAGTAAAATTGCGCAGAATAAGACAACAAAGCCACATGCTAAAGAGAATGATTTATTTGAGTTATAATTGTGTAAGAAATAAGTATTACCTTAGTGAAATATTAAACATATCAGCATATTAAAATGTTTTATATGATCTCAGGGGAAATAATAATCAATATTCCGGGCCCTAAAATACTAACTCTAAATACAGAAACAGTAACTTTCATGTATTACAAAAGCAATGATTGTGTCACTGTGGATATTTCAGTTAAGTAATAAACACAAAACTTGCTTTTTATATTGTTTATCAATTCTTCCACTTTATCTAGTTATACATCCTCTTCTCCAATTTATGAGTCCATTTGGATATTTTCTACTATTTCGGGTTATACGGTAGAGTTTTATCTTGAAATTTCCTGTGGAATTACATAAAAGAACAATAACAGATCTTGCATCAACAGCTAATATATCATTTTTATCAATCTCTGAGGGGATTTCCAGGAAACATAATGATGCACTTAGACTAAGAACTTATTATATTGTATATGAATACAGAATGGAACTAACTACTCATGGGAATTTCTTACAAGATTGCTTATGCCCTAAAAGATGCAAAATTGGTAAAATACATATTTATCTGGCATATATAATTTCCATCGCTGGATTAGTGAGTAATAAAATATACACTGGTTCAGTGAATAATGTTGCCATCACTTTCTACCTTATTTGTATGATTACTTATTCTAATAGTAAGGAGTGTGTTCACATGAAGAGCATGTAAGGGGAAAGCAAGGTAAGGGGAAACCTTTTAACCATATTCTAGCTGGTATTCTAGAAGACTATGCCACTCAAAAATTGAACAAAAATGGAAAACTTCAGTAAATTGTCTTTATGTTTTATCTAATTTCATATATAATTGTATCCTTGATGACAAGTAGATAAAGCATCAGTATAGTGAAATTTTTATCTAGATATATTAATTTTTTTTTTTTTTTGGTGAGGAAGATTGGCCCTGAGCTAACATCTGTTGTCAATCCTCCTCTTTTTGCTGAGGAAGATTAGCCCTGGGCTAACATCCGTGCCCATCTTCCTCTACTTTATATGGGAGGCTGCCACAGCATGGCTTGACAAGCGGTGTGTCGCTGTGTGCCCAGGATCCGAACCTACGAACCACGGACTGCTGCAGCGGGTCGCGCGCACTTAACTGCTATGCCACGGGGCCG
The DNA here is from genome assembly GCF_057802395.1 of Ceratotherium simum simum. Taxonomy (NCBI): domain Eukaryota; kingdom Metazoa; phylum Chordata; class Mammalia; order Perissodactyla; family Rhinocerotidae; genus Ceratotherium; species Ceratotherium simum. The sequence continues at coordinate 30,221,751 of NC_141917.1, read as the reverse complement.
GCCCCTAGATATATTACTTTTTTAAAACTTTTTTATTGTGGTAGAATATACATAACAAAAGTCACCATTTAAACTATTTTGAAGTACACAATTCAGTGGCATTAAGTATAATTACAGTTGTACAAGCATCATTACTATCCATTTCCAGAACTTTTTCATCATTCCAAACAGAAACTTTATATTTTACATCCATTAAAATAATAACTCCCCATTTCCCCCTGCCCTTCACCCCTGGTAACCTCTATTATGCTTTCTGTCAGTATGAACTTGTCTGTTCTAAGTATCTCATATAACTGGAATAATACAATATTTGTCCTTTTTTGTCTGGCTTATTTCACTTAGCATAATCCTTTCTAGGCTCATCCATGTTGTAGCATGTATCAGAATTTCATTCTTTTTTAAGGCTAAATAATATTCCATTATCTATATATCTATATATATACATGGGACTGTGCTCTCTCTCTTGTTCCCAGAATATTCTCCTTGAGTTGGAGAGATACCTGAGCCTGTAAAAGGTCATTTAACTGTCTAATAAGCTAGATGCTTTGGGGTAAAGAGGTATGTGATAAAACTAGTGTATCTTGTGCTCATGTGCCCACTGTCACACCACTCTTGCTGAAAAACAGGTCCCCTTGTTAGGGGTAAGGTTGTGTTGGTTGTGGTGCTGATGGACCAGTCATTCTATAAGCCTCTGAAACTATCCCCCTCACCCCTCAGTCAAGATAATGAATCAGAAGTAGTCCCACAGTCTGGAGAAAATGCAGTGACTAGCACCTCCATCAATACTTCAAGAATTCAGGAGTAGAGATCCCCATCATATCTGCACAATCCACCTGTTTAGTCCCTATGAAACCTCTCAGATCAAAAATATTTCAGGCCACTACTACAGTCATTATAATTAACATGACCACCATTAACTACCATGGCTACTGCACATCCCAGCACTTCACGTTCCACCTGCACTTCATCTTAATCTCTCACTGCGAGTCTCAGGAATTGTAGTGGGGTCTTATTGCTGTCTATGAGTGATCCAGTTCCAAAATCTCATCCTAAGGGTCTGTTTTCTAGGGCTACTACTGGTACCAATTGTCTTGGTTAAGTGTCTTAGATCATATTTCCCAGGACATATACTCTGATGTGGATATTTACATGCAGGGAGTGTATTGTGGAGTGTTCTCAAGAACAACACCCGTAAGGGAGTAAGTAAGGAAAGCAGGAGCGAGCAGAGGGAGATGTTGAACAGCGATGGAGCTGCAACAAAGGGTTTGGCAGATCCCATGGACATCTCTGGAGCTGACCTTGCCTGTCGGAGGTGTCTCAAATTGAGGCAAGGTGACTTTATCCCTGAATCTACCAGTTAGGCTGTGGGATGGGCTGTCAGCTTGGCTGAAGCAGCTCCCTTTAGCCAGAGCAATGACCTGAAAGGTACTCAGCTGTGAACCATCAGCAGGCAACAGTCCCAGCAGCAGAGGGAATGCGTGCTGTGGGCCTGAAGGGGAGATCTGAGTGGGGCACCACTGCATTTACTACATTTAAAGATAAAGTGGAGTTGAGACAAATGCTTTGCTGCAGATACTCTCCTGGAGAAGTGATCGCAAGGAGCAAGACTGAGGGACAGGGAAGTGAAAAAGGAGGAAGGAAAGCCTGTGCGAAGATATGCCCTTCAGTTGGTTGCTGCTCCGGAAGACTGCTGCTCAGTTCTGTGAGATCTGAGGAGCCTTTGGAAATGCATTGCAGAAGTTTCCACCTGGGGAAAAAAGAGGGAAGCATTTATCAATTGGCTCCCATTGGTCAACGGTGGTGCCGTGGGCGTTAAACATCCCTGTGCTTCTGGGTTTCCCATGCATGCGTGCTGAGAATGCCAAGAAAAGGTGCTGTTAGGTTGCATCTGTATGAGGCTTGTAGAAGCCAGTATGGAACAGGTTACCTCAGAGCAGAGTGGAATTGAAAAGGCCCACAAAATGTATCTAGTACTTCTGGAAATATCTGGTGAATTTGAAATGTAAACACTTTGTGATCCACAAATTTTACTTACAGAAATTTATACTACAGAAATTTGTGCTTATTGGTGCAAATATCTATATGTGTTTGATAGGCTCTGGGGCCAGCTGCCTGGGTTTAAGGCCAGGCTTTGTCACTATAAATGAGGCACCTGTCATGTCAAATTATGTCATGTCTCACATAGGGCTGCTAAGAGCATTAAATGAGTTAAAACATGCAATAGGCTTTGAACAGTGCCTTGAACATAGTAAGGTCTCAATGCATGTCAGTTATTATTACTATTACTCTTAAAGGGATATTTATTAAAGCCACTGTTTGTAGTAATAAAAGACGAGAAACAACGTAAATATTCATTAATTAAATACTAGGTGAAGAAATTATAGTATGGCCAGACATAGGGAACCATCATATGCAACATGTGTTTTAAAGTGGAAAAAGCAAAGTGGAGAAAAGTGTGCCTAGTATGTTCTCATTTGTGCAAAATGCACATGTAAGTACGCATGCAATAGAGATTATTAGTGTTTAGTGATAGCTGGTTCCCCTCTGCTTCCTGGGCACACAGAAGATTGCTCTTTGCAGTTAAGTGGCCCACGTGATTGGCTGTTCAGTGTGAGTCCAAGGAGGAGAGAAAAGTCCCTGTGCAACCTTCCAGCTCTCTCCTCCTGGAAGCCACATGCTGAGATGGAAGCATCACAAAGTGATGCAGCTTAAACACGTAGTTTGATGTGGAAACAAAAAAACTTTGTTGTGTCTAGGCACTGAGATTTTGGGTTAAATTTGCTCCGGCAGCATAACCCAGCCTATCTTGACTAGTATAATATGCAAAAGAGATGAAGAAAAATGAAAACTCTGTTTGCTCCTGAGGAGGAGACCTGGGGGACCAAAGGTTGGGGGTTGGAGGGAGACTTATTTTGCCCTCTATACCTTTCATATTACTTGAATTTTTAATCTAGGAGTGTGCAAAATTTTTTAAAAATTAAGTATAGTTTGGGTCTGACAGGAACCATCAACCTTTCCTAAAACTAATGAGAAGCTACAGCCCTCATCCCCCTCAAAACAAGAACAAAAACAAAAGACAAAATAACCTCCCTCCCCACAAAAAAGACAAAAACACAGAATTCATTTAGGCTGATTATGTTATTTTCTCCAACAATGTTCAGCAGCTTGAATAAAGATACAGAAAAAAACCTTTTGGGCAAGGAAGGCAGTCAAGATAAGAGGGAGTAGGGTGTGTGGTGGTGGATGGGGAGAAAGTGGTGGCGTCATTGCACCGGAGGTCTTGAAGGGGTGAAGAGTTTTTGCAGTGGTGCCAGAGGAAGTAATGTGGAAGAATAATTGCTGGTGACCAGGGAGTTAGATACTTGAAGAAAAGATTTGCTAGTTACGACAGGAACTGGCAGCTGAAGTAGGGTAAAGTAAAAGATAGCATGATTTTGATATTTTAATACAAGGGCTATAAAATTTGGTCTTGTTTTATATCTCATTATGCTTATAATATTCTGAGTGATTTCCGAATACATGGCATATTTCATAACATAGATGGCGACGATGAAAGAAATCTTTATCACGTTCCCCTCAGGAGCTTTTGCAAAGAAATTTCTGATTTTTCTATAAATTTTAGCTGCAAAGGATGGTACGACATATTGCTGATCAATAGTGACCAAGCTGGATATTTGCAGACAGTTATGAATAGTGGAGACAATAAAAGATACCCTTGACAGATAACTCAGTTAAGAGGGAAATTGGAAAGTATTTAAAGATCCTGATTCATACCAATAGGCCATTCTATGGGATTACACCTAAAATAATAAACTCTATTTATATAGATAATTTCCTTGAGTCACTGAAAATTTTTCTTGGAGTCTAGAGAACTATGGCATTTTAGAAAATAGATGAAGGGTTTTATTAACATGAAATAATAGAACTTTTCTCAATAATACTGTAGCAAATGTTTTGAGAGAAAAGTAATCAAAGTAGTTATTTAGCACCTACTGTGTGCCTACGCAATGGAATGGATGCTGTTTGGAGAGCTACATGATCCCTGATCTTAAGGTACTTTTTGTTCATTTGGAGATACTTGGAATGATGGAATATTCCTCACAAGAATGATGGAAATAAAGTAATCATTTATTACTTCAATCATTTACTAAATCAAGATAGTAATCACTGATGAATCGAAAGGTAAAGAATAAAAGTGATATAGAAATTCAGAGAAAGGTTAGCTCAGGGTAGTTGAACTATATGGTGAAGGCTCAATGGAAGTTATAGTGAGCTGGATTTGAAATTAGAAGACTTGGGTGAGAATCTGGTGCTGTTGTTTACTAGCTTTTGACCTTGAACAAGTTTATTTAACTTGCCTCTGCTTCTTAATTTGTAAAGTAAGAATGATAACATCTACCCTGCAGTGTTGTGAAGGTGTCAGTCTTTGTCCTATTGCCCTCAGATCTATTTCTTGCCCTTTCTGTATCAGAGTGAAGTGAGGGTGGAGTTCCCGGGTGTTATGGACTGAATTGTGTCCCACCAAGTTCATATGTTGAAGCCCTACCCCCTAATGTTACTGTATCTGGAGATAGGATCTTTCGGAGGTAATTAATGTTAAATGAAGTCATAAGGGTGGGGCCCTAATCCAATAGGACTGTAGCCTCTCTGTCTCTCTTTATCTCTCTCTCCCCTCCATGTGAGGACATGGCAAGAAAGCAGCTGTCTACAAGCCAGAAAGAGAGCTCTTACCAGAAACTGACCATGCTGGCTCCTTAATCTTGGATTTCCCAGTCTCCAGAACTGTGACTAACACATTTCTGTTGTTTAAGTCACCCAGTCTATGGTATTTTATTATGGCAACCTGAGGTGACTAAGGCACCAGTTTCCCATGTCAGGAGGGTCAGGCCAGTGGTAGGTACAGGAGGAGACTGAAACGCGGGAGGAGGGAAAAAGCCGGTGTATTTCTCTCCTTCTTTCTGCCTCATTAGTATCTCCAGTAGCAATTATGCCTCTTTCATGACCTTAGCTCCCATAATTGAGGCTGACTGCTTCTACTTTCTCTGGGGAAGTATGGCCCTGAGTTCCAGTAACACCATCTCCTCCTCCTTTTGTCTTTCAAGCCTAGGGGTGCTAGTAGCTTTCTGCTGTTACTAATCTCTGGGTTGCCTCACTGTCTCCTGTTTTGCTTTCAACTCTTCCAACATCTTCCATGTTTTCAATTTCCTGTGTTAAATTCCTTCTATTGTAAATATATTTTCTGTTTTCTGGTTGAATTTTGACTAAGACAGAGTAAATTTTAAAATGTAATATTGTGAAGCTATAATGTGCCATACAAGTAATAACTTATATGGCACATTATAAACAAACACAGAAGTGTCATACTGCACATCTCTGTCTTTCCCTGTCCTGCCCACAATGCCCACATGACCATGTTTGTGATATGTCTTCTTTGATTTAATTGATTATTCCAAAGGGCCCATCACAGGTCACGCTGTTGACCTAATCACATCCCTCTCTCAGAAACTGGACTAAGAAACACAGAGGGACATTCTAGCTGGTGGTGGTCACTGAAGCTGAGAAACCAAGCTATGAAGTCATGGCTGATGACCATGTTCTGATAAGTAGGAGAATCTAGTTAAGAGAGAGAGGACCCAGGAGTAGGTCACATGGCTCCTGAGAAGTAGAGAGTGTAGACTTGGTTCCAATTAACTTTCCAGTCTCCAGTACCAGTTTGGTACAGGCTTGGTGTTCCTACCCTCATATTTCACGAGATTCTTTTATATACTTTCCATAAATGTGTCTTCACTGCGTCTAGCTTATTTGGATAACTGTGTTTTTGAGTCTTAACTAGAACACTATGTGCGTCCATGTACACACACACACACACATGCACACACGCACTTCACACTTTGAGCTGCCTTCAAAAAAAGTTAGCTTGTGATTGGGCTAAGAGACAGTTATATGGAATTCTATTTAGGATGAACAACATGAGCAAAAGCTTGTGGATGAGAGAGACGAGACACTACAACATGTCGTTGACTGCTCTGCTTGTTTTAACTAATCTAGAGTTTATCAAGATGTCTTAGAGGTTCAGGCGAAATTGTTTTTAAGTTAAATATAGTTAGAATTTTATAGCCTTTACTCTATATAGTTAGCTAATAACATTGGTGTTCCCTGAAGCCAGCTTTAAAATAACATTATAAATATAAAATAACATTGTAATTATAACATTCAAAACAGAGCAGCAGTGAATATTACATTAAAATGTATTAAAAACTAGATTTATAGGCAGCATGTTTCCTCCATGCCCTGAAGGTCATACCACCAGGTTTTTGCAAAATAGGGTCATGAAGAAATACAGTGAAGAAGGGCTTTCTCTGGAAACTATCCTATTTGTAATTTCCTGAAGATAAAGTTTTGAAACTCTCTCAGAGCACCTAATGGATCTTAACTACCAGACACAGCACAGTTTTTGTATGTTGGTTTGTTTTGCTGTTAGGTGTTTTGCAGTCATTCATTCCCTGCCCAGAAGAATCTTGCTACTGATACGAACGAATGCCATTCCTGTGTTGATCAACTGGTTACATTCTAAAACAGGCTAGAGGGCCGGCCCCGTGGCTTAGCAGTTAAGTGCGCGCGCTCCGCTGCTGGCAGCCCCGGTTCAGACCCCGGGTGCGCACCCTCGCACGGCTTCTCTGGCCATGCTGAGGCCGTGTCCCACATACAGCAACTAGAAGGATGTGCAACTATGATATACAACTATCTACTGGGGCTTTGGGGGAAAAATAAATAAATTAAAGAAAATAAATAAATAAACAGGCTAGAATCTGTTTTTCGATTTCAATGTGAAATGTAACCAAGAAGGTACTTGGATGGAAATGTGAAATATGCTGCCAGAGGAAAGTCCCAGTTACCAAGTTTTAAAAGATATTGGTCAACTTCACCAATATCTGGAATTTGTCTGGGAGTTGTTTCTTTTAAACAAAGAATAGTTTCTGGACACAATATTTGTGTGTACTATACTGTGTTTTAGCTGATAACACAAATCCATTTGTTGTCAAAGAGCAACATATATCTTAATGAACTTTTTGATCACAGACAGTCGTGTATTTTTTAATATCTTCAACTATATAATTTGAGCTGGCATTCACTTTAGAGATCATATAGCCTATGTGAGAAAGCACGAGCGTTTCTCCCCACTCCAAATATTAGATGATATTAACAATCATTTATATGTTATGCATATTTGATTGCTATTATAAAATGGTCAAATATTCAAATTAAGATATAGAATATTATCTTTTATGTTATCAGAAACAATCAGAAGTCATTATCAGAAACAAGACTCATTCCAGATTTCTAGACCTGTTTCTTGTACAGAATCATACTTCTTATAAAAAGGTCATTTATAGAAGCCACTTTTATGAAACCTGATTTTGATAAATTAATTTATTAATAATTTAGCTTTCTATTGAATGCTTAAATAATACAATGTAAAATTAGTACCAGAAAAGCTTTCTAAAAAATGCAGGTGTTTTATGCATTTTATAGTTAAATGTTTTAAAATAAAACAAAATAATTTTTAAAAATTGGTCCTATTGGACCCTTTAACCATAACAGCTACTGTACTAATATTTATTGCTTTGCATTGCATTTTTGTCCAGATCTGTTTTTTAAGTTCTGTCACTTTCCCTTTTTTTAAGTTTCATTCACTCTTCTGACATCACTTCTGACATCATCATGAGATAAACGTGCTCCTTAAGCTGGTTGATCCCAGGAGGTGGATGAGAGACACATGGAGCAGAGCTGCCTCAGTTGAGCTGCCCCTAACAAGCCCAGCCTAGATCAGCCAACCACAAGCTCATGAGCTAAATCAGTATCTATTGTTGTAAGGCTAATGAAGATTTGTAGTTGTTTGTTAGGCGTCATTGTTGTAGCCAGTACGTGATACAACAGTAATGGTAGTTTATTATCAAACTCAGTATTCCAATAACAGCCTTTTGATTCTGTTTTGTGATTGTGACAAATGTAATAGCTCCCCTAGTGGATTAGTTTATGTTACTCTGGGAATCATTCCGGAAGCCCAGTCTAGACTTTGCTGCTCCAGTGCTTCACACAATTTTTAAGTATCTAATTTCCTTTCTGCTTAAAATAACTGTACCACCTCACATGCATTAGGATGGCTGCTACAGAAAAACAAACAAACAGAAATAACAAGTGTTGTTAAGATGTGGAGATATTGAGGGCCGGCCCTGTGGCTTAGCGGTTAAGTGCTCGCGCTCCGCTGCTGGCGGCCCGGGTTCGGATCCCGGGCGCGCACCGACGCACCGTTTCTCCGGCCATGCTGAGGCCGCGTCCCACATACAGCAACTAGAAGGATGTGCAGCTATGACATACCACTATCTACTGGGGCTTTGGGGGGAAAAAAATAAATAAATAAAATCTTTAAAAAAAAAAAAAGATGTGGAGATATTGAAACACTTTTTCACTGTTGGTGGGAGTGTAAAATGGTGTAGCTGCTATGGAAAATAGTATGGCAGTTCCTCAAAAAATTAAAAATAGAATTACCATATGATCCAGCAATTCTACTTCTGGGTATATACGCAAAGAATTGAAAGCAGGGGCTTGAAGAGATATTTGTACACCCATGTTCATGGAAGCATTATTCACAATAGCTAAGGGGTGGAAACAAGCTAAGTGTCCATCAACACATGAATGGATAAACTGTGATATATACATACACTGGAATATTATTCAGCCTTAAAAAGGAAGGAAATTCTGACACATGCTACAACATGGATGAACCTAGAGGACATTATGTTAAGTGAAATAAGCCAGACACAAAAAGACAGATACTTTATGATTCAATTTATGTAAGATACCTAGAGTAATCAAATTTATAGAGACAGAAAGTAGAATGGTGGTTTCCAGTGACTGAAGAGAGGGAGGATGGGGAATTATTGTTTAATGGGTACAGAGTTTGTTTTGCAAAATAAAGAGTTCTGAAGATGGATGGTGGTGGTGGTTATATGACAATGTGACTTAATAGCACTGAATTGTACACTTAAAAATGGTTAAGATGGTAAATTTTATGTTAGATGTATTTTACCACAATTAAAAATAATTTTAAAATAAAAAAATAACTAGAGAGGTTTAGTTTTCTGTACTAAAACCTGAATGATTCACCAGATGAAAGCAAAGACCACTGGGAAGGGCCATATCAATCATTCAGAATGATTCCCAAACTGGGCCTCTGCCTTTGATGTCATGAATGACATTCCACCTGGCCACCAGTAGAGGGTGCCTAACCAAGGTTGTAGTAGGGGCCCTCTTTTTGATCATGAAGGGGTGTTTCTTCCTAATCTGAGTGAGGAATAGAAATTAGAGAATTCAGTCTTATAGTCTCCCATATCTGCAGTTGTTCTCCCTAGAAGGAACTTTTTTAGTGGGTGTTACCTACTGGTTACTCAACCTAGTAATTCACAGGGATAAATGGTACCCCTCCCACCTCTGCCAAATCTCTCTGTGATGGCTTTGTGGTGGTTAAACTACATTTCCCAGTATTGCCTTTCTAGTATGGTACCAGATAGGGTGGGCTACAAGAGATATTCTCTTATGAGAGTTGGAGGATGAAGGGAAGCCACAGTCGCTTTGTAGCATACACAAACCTTCTTTCAGCTGTTCAATCAAACACAGATCTAGGTGCTTCTGTGAAGGACTTTTGCAGGTGTAATTAACATCCCTGATCAGTTGACTTTAAGTTTGGGAGATTAGCCCGTGTGGGCCTGACTTAATCAGTTGAAAGGGGGATTATTCTGGGTGAATCTGACCTAGCTAGTTGGAAGGATTTAAAAGAGGGCATAGAGATTCCTTGGGGAGGGAGGAAGAGAGAGGGGAAGAGAGAGAGAGAGAGAGAGAGAGAGATGGCCCACGCCTGTGGAGTTCTGGCTTGCTTATATATATACATCATACTAGTTCTGCTTCACTGGTTGAACCCTGACTAACACACCCTGCAAGATGGTCAGGAAACAGTAAATGGCCCTTTCCTGAGTGGCTCGTGCCTTGCCCAAATGGACACATGTTGTATGATGATGGAGATGAAGGCAGACCTCCCAGAATAGAATGGTGAGGGAGAACCAGGGGTTATGACTTTTTAAAATGTTCCTTTTCCTTTTTACCACAAGGGGCAGGAGGCCTCACAGGCTTGGGCCTTCAGAAGGAGGCTATCACACAAATGCTCCTGCTCTGCCAAGCCCTCTCTCCTTCTCACTTTCGCTTCTTACTCAAATCCTTAGTCTTCTTTTCACAAGCCCCTCCTTTAAGACCCTGAGGTGATGTTCACTATTTCTCCCCACAGAAGGGAGCAGTTCAGAGAGTCCATCAATTACTCTGACGTGCAAACTCCAGGGCCTCAGGTTTCACTAGATGCTGATAGTTGCTCTGCTGTGAAGAGGAAGAAATGGTATCTGTTCACCTGAGTGGAGGACATAGAAGATGCTCTTCTTTAGTAGGTGATACCTACTGGTTACTCCACCTAGTAATTCACAGGGATAACTGGTACCCCTCCCACCTCTGCCAGATCTCTCTGTGGTGGCTTTGTGGTGGTTAAACTACATTCCATATGAGGCTCCCCACGTGTAAGAACAGTGGATGATTTCTTCATCAGTTACCTAAGAAGCAAACACATCTCACCTAGAAAGCATACAACATAGTCTGGGTTTATATCAGCACAGCACATTTCACTTGTTCACAGGACTCCTCCTGACCCTGTTTACGTTACAAAGCCCACCCCAAGGAGTGGCTCTGAGACTTCCAGGAAGGGTAGCCAACCTACAGTTAGGTTCTTTCTGATGCCTGGATCTCTCTCCATTTGGAAGGTGGCTGGAACTCAGTTCATTTACCCCACTGACTCTACCCAGATTGATGCAGTCTTGGCCCAGAGCCTGGTTCAGGAAGTTCCTTGAGTGCCTGGAATTTGTCATTTATGTGAATCTGTAGGTGTACTCTGCCTACCCTCCACCCTCTGGCTCATTTTGGGGTCAGGATAACAGGGTGTAGGGCTAAGCCTGTTGTTTCCCGCATTACTATCTGTGTAATAGCCTGAATAAGGCACCAGCACAAAATGGCTGCATCTTCCCCCTATGCAAAGAGGAGGGATTAGTTTAGCCCGCAGTAGATAATGTGTAGCACATGCTGTCAGTGTCCTACCAATGTCCTTGGAGTTTTTAGTGTGCTTTCCTGGACTTCCAGTTGCCAGTATCTGTGTCTTTGCCTGAGGGCTCTTCCTTTCACTCCCCAACTACAACTGTGGAAAACCATATTGCCCAAATACAAAAGGCTAGAAGTGCAAAGAGGAGTTAACATTCTGCCCCCTTACTTGTGTAGTTCTCATCCGTTGTTTATGTATAAATACTCCAGCTCCCACACCTTGAAGCTGGGGTAATTCTGAGACATACATTTTGCACTATTTCCAAGGGTTTCCACCCCATGGGGATGGAGCTCCAGCTCCCACTGTGGCAGCCAGCCTAATAGTATTCCTTCTATAGGCTGCCTTCCCTTCCCTTCTTTATGTCACTTCTCCATTTCTTTACCTGTGTTATCTTCACTTTGTAAATAAACTAGTTGCACTCAAATCCTTGTCTCTAGTCTACTTCTGGGAGAACTCCAATGAAGCCACAGTGGGAGCTTTGTTCCTTAGGTCTTCTGTAAGTTCCTGGCACCGGAGTCATAGTACCTGCCTCCCCAACTGAACAGAGGGATGACCATGTCCACCCGGGTGAGGGTAATATACATACCACATAATGAGACCAGGAAACTCATGGAGCCTTCCTGGTGAGGCTCAATGTTTCATGTGAGGACATCCCTTGCTGCCTAACCTATTCTGTAGAAGAGCACTGCTGCCTCTTCAGCTTTCCTCCAAATCACTGGGATCCAGGATTTGAGTTCCAGAGCTGCATTATAAAGCCTGAAAATGGACCTGGATTCCCTCCCAGTGATTCCCAGCAGAAAAAGTCAAGAAGTTCTATTGTGACAAACTGAGATGGGTGTTGGGTAGGTGGTGGGAGCAAAGAACGAATGTGGGAAAAGCAAAGCAAAAGGGTGGAAGACAATTGCTAGAAGAGGAAACATGGGACCCAGCTTTCACTTTCTTTGAGTGCTTATGTTGGTTACACAACGTGTGATGAGTCAGCCTGGGTTAAAGGCACAGTTGGAGAGAAACCTTAAATGACCTTGACTTTCTTACAAGAAAATTATCTTACTACAGTTGGTACGATTCTTTTTGGCCCTGAACCCTACTCCTTTCACCTTCTGTATTAAAAATGAATACACTAAAACGAAAAGTCACTGCAGGTGAAGGTTGGCTCGAGGAATAACTCTGGGCTCTACCTCCTAGTCTCCCTATCAAACTTTGTTTGTCCTGGTTTCTGTCTTGTTGATTCCATATTCACATTATCTCTGCAACACTGAGAGGACTGACAGCCCTGGCCCTAATCTTGAGGAGTCATAATCCAGTGGAGGAGACAGCCATACAAACAGATTCAAATAGTAGATAGCAAGTGCTAAAATAGGGACGTAACTGAAGTGCCATGGAAACAGAAGGCAAAGCAGCTAATTCTACCTTGGGGCATTGAAGATGGATGAACAAAAAGGCCCTGATAGATAAACAGGAGATTTCCAAGCCAGAGGTACAGCAGAGATATTTCAGGCAGAAGGACCGCCATGTCTTCTCTGCCTAGTTGTAATTCTTGGTATCTTCATTTTTAGGCAAGCAAACATTGTTGGGCTGGTAGTGAACCTGAAAAGACTCCACATGAGTTCCTTGACAGCTGTTGGGGAAAGAGAATCCATTTGAAAAGTTAGTATTTTGGAAAAAATTTTTTTAAAAGTTTACTCCTCTTTGAGAAACCATCTCTGATGTGTAGCTTCTAAAAATGTGGGCATTTATTTCTTATGAATTGAAAACTTCAATGGATAAGCTACATAATTTGAGAGTAAGACTCACAGGAAACATTAATGGAGGTCAGAGCACAAGTACAAAGTCAACTTGATGCGTATATTTCTTTTTGATTAAAGGAACAGAATACCTAGAGTTCAAATTTCAAAAGCAATTATCAAACAAGTTTGGGCAAGGTATGAATTCAGGCCCTGATTTTTCATCTAAAAAATCCCTGATTTTCTGTAAAGTCTTTTCCTCTCTTAAAGTATCATTATAAAATGAAGATTTTGGAGAGTTTTAAGTAGAGAGTGATGAGGTTACTTTTGTTGTGGGGCTACACATAGATTGAAGACCCTTTTCATTTTCTTTTTTTTTTTGCTGAAGAAGAGTTGCTCTGAGCTAACATCTGTTGCCAATCTTCCTCTTGTTTTGCTTGAGGAAAATTAGCCCTGAGCTAACATCTGTGGCAATCTTCCTCTATTTTGTATGTGGGTCGCCACCACAGCATGGCCGCTGACAAGTGGCGTAGGTCTGCCTCCAGAATCTGGCCCTGCAAACCCGGGCCACTGAGGCAGAACGCACTGAACTTAACAAGCAGGCCACAGGGCCGGCCCTTTCATTTTCTTTCTTTTTTTTTTATTTGTGAGAAAGATTAGCCCTGAGCTAACATCTGTCACCAATCCTCCTCTTTTTGCTGAGGAAGACTGGCCCTGGGCTAACATCTGTGCCCATCTTCCTCCACTTTATATGGGATGCCACCACAGCATGGCTTGACAAGTGGTGCGTCAGTGGGTGCCCAGGATCAGAACCTCGGGCCGCCGCAGCGGAGCACGCACACTTAACCGCTATGCCACCAGGCCGGCCCCTCATTTTTTTTCTTGATGGAAAGGTTTTAAAAATTTGGGGATACTTTTCATTGTACTTATTGTTAATATGAAAAAAATTTTCACTTGAATATTTGTATTTGCAAGAGATTAGATATTTGTAGGAGATTAGATACTGTAAAGTAAAATAATAATAATGAATATGTAACTCTTTCCTTAGTTCTACCATTTATTAGGACTCTGTGGGTTGGGTTTAATTCTGGGTTATTATAGGCAGTAAGGTCCTTTTTGGCCCCAAAGCCTGCTCCTTTCTCTTTCTTTATCCATCTCTCTATTGCCAGTGGTGGGGAATTGTTATTCTATCTCTTGGGAGTTATATTTGAAAAAGTAAGGTATTAGTTATGGAACAGATTAGGCTGCCGTAAAAAAGAGACCCCAAAATGCAGTAGCTTAAGCAAGCTAATTTCTCTCTCACACAGAAGTCTGGAGAGGCATTCTAGTGACAGTATGACCTCTCCATGGTGTCAGTGTCAGGAGTCCTTTCTTGTTAACTCTGACATCATCAACACTCAGGTTCTATCCCTTGGTTGAAATGGCTCTTTCAGCTACAACCGGTGATCAATTTATTGTAAAACTAATGAAGATTCAGCTTCAGGATCCTTCACTTTTGTGGGTCCTTTCCACGTGTGATATAATGTTGGAGGAGCTGCAAGCTTTCCTGGGATATGACTGCAGGGGTCCCTTTGGCGGTTTAGTGAAGCCTATGGACCCCTTCTCAGAATAATGGTTTCTAAAAGCTTAAACTAAAATACATAGGATTACAAAGGAAACCAGTTATATTAAAGATCAATTATCAAAAAATTTAAAAAATTTGTGATACATAAATATATGTGCTTCTTTATTAAGGCATTAAATGATAAAATCTAGTGATGGGACTTATTACCATAATTTCGAAGTAGTAATGAACATTAATAATATTTCACATATTTACACTAATTGTAAAGTCACGTGAACATGTCTAATTTCCTTTGGTGACAAAGTTACAGGTAAAGCAAATACAACTATGCTTTGTTGCCTACATTTATAGCAGAGGGAAAAATGTTAAAAGTTACACTCCCCACCGTGGGAGATGTGAGTGGTTCATTTTCATGGATTCTGCATTGGTTTTCTAATTAAGAGAGAATAATTATCCTTGTATTTGATTGTCTTTATTTTCCATCTCAGTTTCTCTCTGTTTGTGTTAATTTCTTTTCGTTTTCATCAATATATATTGTGACACTTCCCCACCACTGGCAATCTCAGGGTTTTCCTCTATGTCAGTAATTCAGTTTTTTAGTTCAGACTATTTTGTTTCTTATATATTTGTTTTCTGATGTTATTTTAGTCCTCAGTTTTCCTTAGATACTCAAGCCCTCTTTTTATTTCATTTTGATCTTTTATTTGATCTTTTGCTTTCTTTAGTTTATATTCTTATTTATTTTTTATACAATGATGCAAGTTCAAGAAATTTCCTTCTGTTCCTTGAACTAAGTTTTCTTCTGGTTTGAGCTTTTTGTCTGTTTCTTCAGAGTTTCCTTCCTCCCTCTCTTTCTTTTGATTTTCATTCTTTCCTTCTTCCTTTTAAAAATTTTCCAGATTAGGTTTTCATGGTTATCGTGCTATTCTTTTTGATGCTTGACTCCGTCCAGGCATACACTCTATTTGCTCTGAAATAGGGCAAGCGATTTCTTGACTCTTTCTGCTGTATCTGAGACTACTTTTTCCCTCTGAGTTGTAATGTCGGGCTGGGAGTTTTTTTCTCCACTTACTCTTCTATAGCCTGAGGAAATGTAGCCTGAAGTGTGAATGTGTCTGTACTGGGAGTGTCTTTGTTCTGTCATCTAGATTTTGTTGAATATGAAGTTTCACTCCACCTCTTTAGGGTGTGATACTGTTCCAACGGGTCACACAGCATTGAAGCCTTCACTTCTGTTAAGGAAAACCAGCCTTGCTATTCACTTCCCTTGTTTTATCCTCTTCTTTTCCAGTTTCCATTACTTCTTAGTGAAACGAACTATTAAAAAAGAGAAGACGAGAAAGACAAGGGTGGTTGCTCAGTTTGCTTTTCTCCAGACTTGGGATTAGTGAGAATTTTCAGGATTCATTACAGTGTCTGGATGGTGGAGGTGGTGTTAGGAGCTGAGCGAGTTGCTCCGCTGCTCAGCTCCAGAATCTCCTGTTTCTTTCTTTGGACACCTGTTTTTGAGGTTTGTAGCATTAGCTTAAACACCTTTTCTTGTTTGGTGGTTGCTTGTTAAATTTTTTTGATCGTTCTGTTAGGAAGTAGGATAGAAGTTCTTTAAATAATTTTTATTTATTTATTTTTTCCCCCAAAGCCCCAGTAGACAGTTGCATGTCACAGCTGCACATCCCTCTTAGTTGCTGTATGTGGGACGCGGCCTCAGCACGGCTGGAGAAGCGGTGCGTTGGCGCGCGCGCCCGGGATCCGAACCCGGGCCGCCAGCAGCAGAGCGCGCACACCCAACCGCTAAGCCACAGGGCCGGCCCTAGAAGTTCTTTAAAGATGTTTCAATCTCCCATCTTATCCCAGAAGTCTGAGCCTCAGTTTTTTGCGGAATAAAATGGACCCAAGTATACCTAATTCAAAGAGTTGTTATGATGATAAAATGGATTGATGTTTGCAAAGTGCCTAGCACAGTATTTGGTGTGAAGAAGGTAGGCGGTAGTTGATGGAATGCGTTTAATTTAAATAAAATGAATTAGTTGTCAAGTATACCAATAAAGCTGAAAAAAATAAATAAAATGAATAACTATAGTAGCATCTTTATATATACTATAAAATATGAAATGTATACATCATTTACAAATCTCCCCCTCAAGATATATCCATATTTCTAATACTTTAAAAAATACTAATACTTTTATTACTAACAAAGGGCACATTATAATTCAAACATCCAAAACAAGTACCATGCTTAGGTCATGAAGTTAAGATTGACCCCTAATTTACTTCCTAAATTATGATCTTTTTAGGTGAGTTGGGAGAATCAGGAGAAATTACAGTCATCTGTAGGAAATATGTCACTACATTTACAGCTGATTCTTGACTATCTACGTGGAGATTTTCTGCATGTTTGATTATCAGTGCCTTCCAGATGCTGTTCAGAAAACAAGACTCTGCTGTTTGGTATTGTGCAAATTAAAGTTTTTTTTCTGTTAGTGAATTCTAGACCAGATGGTGATTCCCAAGCAAATCCTCCTATTTAGGAGAGTCTATAAACAGACCGTCTCTTTCCATACCAACCTCATGTTAGAAATCTGTGCTGCTTCTTCCATGAGCCTTCTTGAAGAATGACACGTTTGCCTTTGTTAAATGGAAAGTGAAAGGAGATAGGGAAAGCCTTGCAGAACTGCTTTTTCAAAAAATCAAATATATGTGTTTGAGAATGATAAAAAATATATATTTAAAGAGCGACAGAGAGGACAATGTAAGCTTTCCCCCCATGCTTTCTTCCTCCCTTGTTTTTCCCTTGTAAGATTGTAAATTTCTTTGAAGGGAGGAATTCTGTCTTATCCATCTTTTTATTCTCGTTTCTGCCCCTATCACCTAGCACAGTGACTGGCACATAGTAGGTGTGTAAATATTTTTTGAAGAAATCAACATGCATATTTAATGTGTAAGCTGAATAAACACTTCAATCTGATTTACAGATATCCTTTATTGAGATTGTCAGATTTTCCATTTTTCCAAAATTTTTCCAAAATTCCAAACACATTTTCCATTTTTCTGAGGAACTATACACGTAATTAGAGGAGTGTACTACAGTCATTATCTAATGCTACCAGAGGAATTGCTGTCCCAGATGTTCTTGGAGGCTAGACAGTTTCCAAGCTTCCTTATAGTTAGGGTCAAGTGTATCATTTTGCCACATCCTATTGGGAACACTGGATGCCATTTGAAGAGGACATTGTGGGTGCAGTTGCCATATTTTCCCTAGGAATTGATACTATTCATAATATGATTATTAGAGATTCCTCAGATTTCATATCCAAGTCCTGACAATAGCCTTCTGTCAAAAAAGCAAATGACTCCTTTTTATTATTGGGGTGTGTGTTAAACAATACACTTGACCAATAATGTAACAGCTAAATGGTCAAGAAAAAGTCATGACTCATATTTTCTTGGGTGTTTCCTTTTTTGGTTGATGGGTGGCTTACGTAAGTCAAGGCTATTTCATTCTCCAAAATTAACAGGTGTGTACCTACATATTGTGTTTTAATATACCTCCTGTCACAGCTGGTAGCATTATTTACTTAGGATCAAAGAGTCTCTAGGTGCTGAAAATGCTTTGCACTTTCTAGTCTCCATACCTTGGCTTATCCTCACCCTCTATAGTGAATGCCATCTGTTGTCCCCATGTATTTGTTGAGGTCATTTCTATCCTTTAAAGCCCATGTCTGATGCACTCATATTTCATACAGTGCTTTTCATTATAGCACAATTTATCTTAGACAGCTTTTAAAATGAAAACTACATATATGTATTCAGAGTAAGGAAGAGTCAAGAACAGCCTGATAGGAAGCCAATCAAATACAGGCAAACCAGCATGAAGTACTTTGAAAAGACCAATCAGTAATAAGAATTTGATGAAGCCTGCGCTGAGAATATATCTTTAGAATTTAGCATCCCTACTCTGTTTGCTATTATTTTTCATGTTCTAGTTTTTTCCATGTATTAGGCAGGTTGGGGGTGGGGTTGTGGCTGTATCTTGTGGTATCTTGCATATTAGTCCTGAAAATTTTTATGGACTCACACATCTAGGGCATAAAGGAGGACCAGTCACATCAAGCTAAATGAGCTGGAAGATTTTTAATTAACTTTGAAATGATTGCCAGTCAGGGTGATACTACTCTTCTTCAGGTGACCAGATCTCACTCTCATTAGCTACATTAATTCATTAATTAATACAAGGAAATTTAATGGGCACTTTACATCAATAACTGCACTCACTGCTGGACAGTACACTAAGTGCTATATCACCTTTACTGATATGGGGACCTGTGGAAAGGGTTTATGGAACATATATAGCATTTAAAATTTTTAAATTTTAAAATTATGATCTGAGACATTAAAACAAATATGAACAGTTGATGCAATTTCTGCATTTCTGTGACATAAGTATAGTTTCATTAGGAATTTTTCTTTTGCACTATCAAAGTGGTTCTGAAATATCTTGCTAAATGTTACTGTTGCATAAGGGTGGTCTCTGTTCATAAAAGGGAGAGTACACTTCTTCTTTTGGTGGGACCCCTTTAAAAATAATTTCACTGTTTCTTTAAAAAATATGTAATGCATTGAAATGATTCCTAAATGTTCTGATTCACTTCTCCAATTAATTCAGTAAGATAATTCAAGCCCGTCTTACTCCCTTACCCTGACACTTTTAAAGTGACCTACCTAATTTTAATTACTCTTGGGGAGTCCTGCCATGAAACAATTGTAGACTTTTATTTTGCACTCATAAAAAAGATAGGTCTGTGGTCATTGATAATTATTTAATATGAAAAACCATGATATCTATAGCGACTATGGGGACAAATCTCTACATTAGCCTGAGTAAGGAGAAGCAAATTGACCTTCATGAAACCTTGCCTTTAAAGAAGAAAAATTAGGATTATAGAAGAAAGATTAAAGAAATTCTGCAGTTGCAATAAGAGAATAGATAATGTTATTTGGGATCGTTGGAATTATTACTAATGATGAGAGGTATTTTATTAATGTTAGATATTATATGAAAACTGCATAGAAAATTATGCAAAAAAATATACTTTCACACCTGCAGACAATTATGTGGTGGTTTAAAATATGTCCACAAATTCTTTGACATTCCTCTCTTCAAAGAGTGAAGCCTAAATTCTCTCTCCTTGAGTGCTGCCTGGACTTAGCGATTTGCTTCTAATGAACAGAATGAGGTGGAAGGGACAGCGTGCAACTCAGGAGACAAGGTCATAAAAGGCACTGTGGCTTCATCTTCCTTCTCTGCCTTGGATTGCTTGTTCTGGGGTGGAAGCTAGCTGCTATGTTTCTAGGACACCCAGGCAGCCCTGTGGAGAGACCCATGCAGGGAGGAAGTGAGGCCTTCCACCAGTAGCAAGTGAGGAACTGAGGAATCCTGTCATCAGCCTTGTCAGCAAGCTATCTTGGAAGTGGATCCTTCCACCCCAGTCAAGCCTTCAGATGATTGCAGCCCTGGCTGATATCTTGACTGCAACCAGAGGAGAGGCTCTGAGCCAGAAGCACCAAGTGAATCTGCTGCCAAATTCCTGGCTCACAGAAACTGTGAGATAATAAATGTTTATTATCTTAAGCCACTAAGTTTTGAAGAGTAGTTTGTTACACAGTAATAGATAATGAATACAAATTCCTATAATAGGATTTATTTTCAAGAAATAGAACTAAGGGGCCAGCCCAGTGGTGTAGTGGTTAAGTTTGGCATGCTCCGCTTCGGCAGCCCAGGATTTACAGGTTTGGATCCCAGGTGCAGACCTATGCACTGCTTGTCAAGCCATGCTGTGCCAGTGTCCTGTATAAAGTAGAGGAAGATGGGCACGGATGTTAGCCCAGGGCCAATCTTCCTCAGCTAAAAGAGGAGGATTAGCAATGGATGTTAGCTCAGGGCTAATCTTCCTCAAAAAAAAAAAAATCCAGCTGTTTTAATCTAAAAGAGGTCTAATATAAGGAGCTGGAAGGACTGCGGGAATGGTATTTAGGCCATATTTGCAGAATAATACCAATAATACTTGCCTGCAAGGAGAGCTGCTACCTCTGCCACTATTAGGAAAGTGAAAAATTAAGAAGCTCTCCCTGGAACTGCTGATTTCAATGAGCTCTGCTAAAGGAATCAGGAAGCCCCTGCCACTATTGATGCTGCTATAATATCCACAAAGTTCCTACCTGGATAGAGGAATGTGGCTGCAGAATAAAACCAGGATGTGTATCTGCAGAATCAACCAAAGCATCAGGAAAAATGCCTCTGCTTTACTTCTGCCTTCTGAGTCACATGAAAATATATCTGGTTGGCAAAAAAATAACACAAAATAAAAACTGAATAAAAACTTGCCTCCAGAACCCTAGCCATTAGGGAACCTGAGAAATGTTGTTCATAGGTTTCTAGCCTCTGCGGGAACATACTTGAAGGCATACTTGTCAGGTGCCGGATATTTTTGTGTTTCTGTAAATATTCCTGAGCTTTGTCGTTCAACAAGGTAAGTTACTTGAACACATTTTGATTCTTTTTAGTCTTGCTTATAGGATTTGTTCAACTTTGGTTAGTCTAGGGCTAGTTATTTCCCACTACTGAGGCAAGAGCCTTCCAAGTACTCTACCCAATGGCCTGTGGATTATGAGGTGTTCCAGTCTGGTGGGTGGGAACCACTTCAGACCCTGTTGTGCAGGCACCAGGCACCATTCCTCCTAATCCTTTTCTTTGCCCAAGGTATTTCCCTCACATATGGGCTGATCACTACTCTGCTGAATAGTCAAGGAGTAGCCTCTGTAGATCTCTGGGGTTCTTTCACAAGTGCAGCTCTCTTCTATCTGCTATTCTGCCACGTGAATTCTGTCACCTCGGTCTCCCTGGACTCTTAGTTCCTTCTTCTTAACTCAGGGAGTCCATCTGGCTCCACTTGGTTTTCTCTTCCCTGCCTGGAAACTCTCCCAAGCCAGTAAGCTAGGGTAATCATAGGGTTTACCTCATTTGTTTCCTGTTTCTCAGGGATCACTGTCCTTCCTTACCTGATGTCTAGTGTCTTCAAACTGTTTTTTCAAATACTTTGTCCTTTTGTTGCTGTTGTTACAGATGGGAGCATAAATCTGATCCCTGTTATTCCATCTTGGCCCCTTATTGATTTTTTGATAACAGCCTATATCACACCCTGTAGGAAAGCATTCCAACCTAACATGGTATTATTTCCCAGGTGACACCATAAGTGAGTCTTCAGTAAGTCAGTCCACTGTTTTATAAGACTGATTGCTTCTGGGTGATGGGATATATGGTAATATCAGTGATTGCCATAGGCATTGATTCATCACACACCTTATTTTTCTGTACATTTAGTTCTTTGGTCAGTAGTTGAGTTTACAAGTCATTTAGTAAGTCTATAGATGGTAGTACTGGCAGAAATACAACAGATAGGAAAGGTAATCTATATCCAGAATACATCTCTATTCCATTAGGACCATCTCTGCTTCCCTATGATGGAAGGTTTCTAATGTAGTCAACCTGCCACCAGGTACTAGTTCATGATACTACATCATGGGCTTATTGCTGGTTTTTGCTGTCGGCAGATTGAGTACTCAGCAGTGGGTAGCCAGATCAGCTTTGGTGAGAGAAAGTCCATCCCTCCCACCATGGCCATCTGTCCATGAGCCCATTGAACAAGTACTGGGTAGCTAAAGAAAGAGTCTGACTGACATCTATCAACAGTTTTACTTGTCTACCAGAGTTTTGAGAGCCTCATTTGCAGTGGTTGACTTTGGTTAGCATTCACAAGGGCACAAATAATTTTATACTTTGAGCTAATTCTGAGAGGTTATCTATCTGTTATCTATTACCGTGTAACAAATCACCTCAAAATTAACGGCTGAAGACAACATTTATTTTGCTCATGAATCTACTGTTTAGCCAGGTCTCAAAGACAGAACATCTCTGTTCTATTTAGCATCATCATGAGTCACTTGAATGCTGGAGGCTGGATTATTCTAAATTCTTGCTCACTCATATATCTGGAGGTTGACACTACTGTCAGCTGGGTCTTCAGCTGGGGCTGAGACTGGAGCATCTACATGTGGCTTTTCCATGTGGCTGCTTGGCTTCCTCACAGCATGGTCATTGGGTTCCAAAGGTGAGCATACCAAGGGAACTGGAAGAAAGCTGTATTGCCTTTTACGACAGCCTTAGAAGTCACATGACATTGCTTCTGCCATTGTCATAGACCTGCCTAGATTCATGGAGAGGGAACATAGACCTCGTCTCTCAGTGGAGGAGTGTCAGTGTCGTGTTGTAAGGAGTGTATATAGTATAGGATATATTGGTGTGACCATTTTTGAAAAATAAAATTATGCCCCCCATCATATACCTCTTCCTCAGACTCCCTCATCATTAATTTTTCATTCTGGTTCCTTCCAAGACCTGGACCATCTAGCCAAATTGGTAGCTCTTGCCCATGAATTGATATTGATCTATACTTTCGGGGATCTCTATTTCCAAGCAGAGGATAAACACATGTACTGCTCAAAGTTCTTCTCAATGAGAGAATGCATCATCTTTCATAGCCCATGTAAGTGGCACTGTAATGCTGTGGCAGGACACTCACAGAAGGTGCCAACACATTATGCAGAATCATCTGAAAACCTTTAATTTTTTTTTATTCCCCAGGCAATTGTCATAAGTGATTAGTAGTGAGATGAGGAGGATACCGCAGTACCTCAAGAGTAGGAATATTGAGAATGTAAGCCACATGTTTGTGAAAAATCCTGGTGTCTTTAGAACCTGCTTGAGCTTAATCTTTTTCCTTGAGGATGGAGTGCAGCTGCACACAAATTTAGGGTTTGCTGGATCGGATAACACCTCAGCTCATGATGGGAAGATCAGGTTGCATAGTCACTTGAAATCCAATGGTTAGATAGAATAGTAGGCTAAATAATGGCTCTTTAATATGTCCACATCCTAATCTCCAGAACCTGTGAATGTTATTTTATATGGCAAAGGGGACTTTGAGTATGTTGTTGAGAATCTTGAGATGGGGAGATTACTCTAGATTATCTGGGTGGATCCAATGTAATCACAACATTCCTTATAAGAAGAACCAAGAGGAGTCAGAGTCAGAGGAAAGGGCAATCTGATGATGGAAGCAGAGATTGGAGCGATGCTCTCTGGAGAAGGAGAAAGGAGCCAGAAGCCAAGGGCTACAGCCACTAGAAGCCAAAGAAAGGCAAGAGAATGGATTCTCCCCTCAGAGCTTCTAGAAGGAACCAGTCCTCCTGCCAACACGTTGACTTTAGCCCAGAGAAACTGATTTCAGTCTTCTGACCTCTAGAATTGTGAGAGAATAAATTTGCATTGTTTTAAGCCACTATATTAGTTTCCTGTGGCTACTATAACAAATTACCACAAACATTGTGGTTTAAAAGAGCAGAAATTTATACTCTCATAGTTCTGGAGGCCATAAGTCTCAAATCAATTTCACTGGCCTACAATCAAGGTGTTGTTGGCATGGCTGTGCTCCTTCTGGAGACTCTAGGGGAGAATCCGTCCCTTGCCTCTTCCAGCTTCTGGCGGCTGCTCGCATCCCTTAAGCTTGTGACCACATCCCTCCAATCTCTGCTTTAGTCTTCACATTGTCCTCTCCTCTGTGTGTGTCTCCTCCTCTTCTATCAAATCTCCCTCTACCTCTCTCTTATGAGGACATTTGTGATTGCATTTAAGGTCCACCTAGATAATCCAGGATAATCAACCCATCTTAAGGGCTTTAACTTAATCACATTTGCAAAGACTCTTTTTCCTTATAAGGTAACATTCACAGGTTCCAGAATTAGGACTTGATATCTTTGGGTGGCCGTTATGCAGCCTACTACAACCACTAAGTTTGTGGTCATTTGTTACAGCAGCAACTAATACAGATAGGTATTAAGTCTCTACTAAGACACAGTAGCAAGCCAAAAGCTGTTTCTCAGAAGGAAAATAGTTATTTTTAAGGAGGTCATAGCTTTATCTATGAAACCCTAGGAGAGTGAGCGATGATTATTTGAATGCAGCTTTTCAGATCTGCCATAGACATTTTAAACTTTACTGGATGTGTTGTTGTAAGGGGCATATGTTAGCTTAGACTAGCTGGAGAGCTTCTCTTTCTCTCCGCTCCGTTCAAAGCAGGCTGCCTGGAAGGTCACTTAGTAAATGAACGGGAACACTGTACTTGAATGTGGTGTATGCTGTCTCCAAATCCCAGGAGGCCATTAAGTATTGTGCCCCTTGTAACACCTTTTCTTTCACTTTTTTGAGGAGATATTCTGAGACGTTCCAGTCTACAGGACTCCCAGAAACTTTACTGAAGTAGCTGGTCCCTGAATTTATCTGCCACATGTGTGCCTTACTAAAGCATTCCAGTCCTATTAACCATTTGTTATATATTTTTTCAAACCCTTTTATTTTAATTTATATATACACAGATATTGCACACTTATTTACTTCTCACTCAGCTGTTCTTCATCTTTTTCTCACAATAAAATATACAGTGGTGGGTTAATCAATTCTGATGTCTACACTCTCAACCCCCACCCACAGAGTCCCCTGTGAATTGAATGAAAGAGAGACATTCTGGAATGAGAATACACAATATGATAACAGAAATCCTATTTCAAGCTCAGTTAAACCAGATGGAAAAAGAATTTGTTATTAGGCGCAGTGGGTGTGGTTTGTCTTTTTTTGTGTAGATTGGGGAATTTGCAGGTGGGTCTGACTACTAGATTCTTCTATTCCTGAGCCAGATGTGCTCACAAATAGAAGTGGCACACATTTACTGCATGTATGTTTGCATGAATAAATTCTGCCCTCATTAAAAGCTGAAAATTGAAATACTCAAAACAGTATCCTCTTTCTTCATTTGACGGGCACAACTAGGTGATGTGAGTATTTATCCTTCAATGGATAATTTCTCAGAGAACTAAAATTTTTCACAGCTATTCTGGTTTTATTTATTTGTCTCCAAGCCTAGTTATTTACAAATCTATCCATATATGAATTTAGATGCTTCTTAAAACTTAGTTCTTCGAAAACAGTTGAAAAATAAAAGAAGATTCAAAAATTTTCTACATCTTGTAGGAAGAAAAATCTAGTTTAGATAAAATTGAAGCACATGGCTGCAGATTTTCTTTTAATGCAGCAAAATAATAATAATAATAATCATAGGGCTCAATGGAGATTCCTAGAAGCTGGGTCCTTAAAGGATATAGGGAAAAATATTTCATTTTGTAGATGGCACAACTGAAGTCCATAAGGATTCAATAAAGCTGGGACTAGAATTCCAAGATTGTTTTTTTGCCTCTCCAGGGAATTAGAGAATTAATACAAAATCCTTGATAGTAATGAAATCTTAAAATCAAAGCAAGATTTGTATAATGGAACATCTTCCAGCCACAAAAAGGAATGAAGTACCAATACATGTGACAACATGGAAAAATCTTGAAAACATTATGTTAAGTGAAAAAAATCCAGACACAAAAGACCACGTATTGTATGAAGTCCAAGATAGGCAGCTATATATAGAGAGAAAGTAGATTAGTGGTTGCCAAGGCTGGAGGAGGGCACTGGGGGTGATTACTAATGAGAATGGAGCTTGTTTTGGACTGATAAAAATGTTCTGGAATTAGATAGTGGTGATGGTTGCACAACTCTGTAAATATAGTAAAAATCACTGAGTTTACACTTTAAAAGTCTGAATTTTTTGATAGGTGGAATTATATCTCAACAGAGCTGTTATATAAAAAAAAATCAAAGCAAGATATCAAAAGAATTTTGCCTAACGAATCATTTCTCAAAGTTTTTATAAGATGTAGCATTTCTCCAAGCCTTTGAAGGACAGACATATGTACTAACATTACAGGCAGCTTTGTATTCATTTAATTAATATGATAGATAATCTAACAAAAATAAAAGGAAAAATATCACCAACAAAATCAAGGGTTTGTACTTAATTCAATTAATGATCAGGAGAGATAAAAATCTTCTGACACTAAAAGGTTAGGGAGAAACAATTGGCCCTGCTTAATTATAAATTGAATTATAAAGGCCTCAGTAAACATTAGGAATAGTGTTCCTCAAGGAAGTAAATTCTCCTTTATTAGTGATTATTACTATTCAACATAACGGACACCTGCTGGTGTCTTTCAGCGCATTCTTAACATAGCTCATAGCAACTGGGGAAAGTCTTTCATTATAAGAAAAATTAAATACTTTAAATAAACAAGCAGGCCTTTTGTTATAGCTAGGTAACCCTTATCATGCACCGTGTTTATAAATATCTAAACTAAATCGGGGACAATTTTCAATCTTTTTTGTTTGTTTAAAGAAAATCAAACAACGTGGTAGGTTTGTCAGTCATTGCAGTGTCCAAACGATATCAATTTCCTCCTTCTTTCTTACTAACAGAAACTTGATTATGTTTGGAAGTGTGTTGTGGGCTGAATTGTGTCCCTCTAAAACTCATATGTTGAAATCCTAACCCCTAATACCTCATAACGTAACTGTATTTGGAAATAGGGTAAAGACATAATTAAGGTTAAATGAGTTCCCTAGAGTGGGCCCTAATCCAATATGACTGGGGTCCTTATAAGAAGAGGAAATTACGATATAGATATATACGGAGGAAAGATCATATGAAGACACAGAGAGAACATAGCCATCTATAAACCAAGGAGAGAGACCTCAGAAGAAACCAACCTTGCTGATACCTTGATCTCGAACTTCCAGCCTCCAGAATTGTGAGAAAATTAATATCTGTTGTTTAAACCATCCAGTCTGTGGTACTTCGTTATGGCATCCCTAGCAAACTAATATAAGGGGTAAACAAAAAACGTTTTGTTTTTTTTTTTCCAGTTTCCTTGCAACCATGGCGGCCATGCCTCTGCGTTCAGGCCAAGGAGATATAAAAGTGGAAGTTCCTTGGTGGACCATTTGCTAAACATCTCTAAAAGAGGTCAGAATTAGCTACCACGTGCCTTTTGCTCTTTGCCCTTGCCTTTCTTCCTGCCTGGAATAGGAATCTGACAGTAGAGTAGTCAACTTGAGACCATGAAGCAATAGCCTAGGATGGCCAAGTGGAAAGACAGAAGACCTGGGACCTGATGGCATCATAGAGTCACTATACCAACCCGGAACCATCTAACTCCAGTTTCTTTTATGAGATTCCTTTTTGTGAGAAAAATAAAACCCTTAACTTGTTTAGCCACTATTTTTTCTTTTTTCCTTCAAGTTTCTGTTTCTCAAGCTGAATGTAATTTCTAAATGATACCTTAGATATTTAGTAAATTTTTTTAACCTCATGAAAAAGAGAACTGTGCTATATTGGGTATAGTTGAAAGATCTAATCGGAAGCCGCACAGAACATGATATTTCTTTACTTCCAACCATCTGCTTGGCTAGACAGTTACCACCTTCTCATTTGCGAACAAATTTCAAATTAGTTAAATTAGAGAGATACAGACCTTTTTTTTTAAAGTGGGCGATGATGCCTACAAATACACTTATTCAGCACTATTCAAGAAAATTTCAAAGAAACCACAATTTGGTAGCCTGAACATTTAGATGTAAAGAAATCTTCCACTGTGGTCATTGGAGTTGGTTTCAGGGTAGAATCATGGGATTTCTTTCCTTGTAAATTATCATATGCAGGCGACTCAGGTGCCTGACCTCTAACACATTAGCTTGTGTGGTCTGTGGACCAGCTATGGGTCTGCAAACTGTTTGTTACCAATTAGCAATGAGATACGGAGATAAGGAACTTGTCACCGAATGTAAATCAACTACATCGCTAAGCACACTATTTAGTTCAGCTTAAACCCTTTTTTTTTTTGGTGGCAAGACTTCTTGATGAAGGAGGCAGTATGTTGGTTTACATTCTGATGTAATCTCCATATCTCATTGTAGGTTGGCACTTTGAGTAGCACTGAGATAGACAACTCGATTAGGTATAATCAGCTAATCATTGTGGGGGATACAACTATCAGTGTCTGCTCATAACTCACCAGGCTGTGGGTCCAATTAAAATCAGATTTATATTAGGTCCAGACTGTGGTGACTTTGAGCCCCAACTATCTGCATAAGAACTTGGCCATGCTTCTGAGAGTCCCTGGAAAATTGTCTTATATTTGTTCAGGAAAAATTCACTCAAGTTCTTTTCCTCTGGTCTCCTAGCCAAGTCATCCCAGCATGGCTTCCGCTGCTGATATGCTCAGTGACGAAAGTGAAGTGCTCTATTATTTAGGACACATTTGGCTACAAGTAACAGAATACCCACCTTGTAATATCTTTGTAATAAAGACATTTAATTTTTTCACATAACAGAAAGTCTGGAGGAAAGCAGTTCTAGGTTTAAAACTGGCTCGACAGTTACCCGTAGCTCAGGCTCTTCACATCTTTCCACTGTGCCATCCTCACGTGTTGGCTTTTTGTCCTTGTACAAGTCACCTAGTGGCTATAAAGGTCTGTCACAACTCTAGACATCGTGGTCTAAAGCAGGTGGTTTCTTTTCTTTTATTCAGAGAAGAAACCTTTTCCAGAAGCAGCAGATTTTACCCCCTCCCCTCTACTACACACACCCAGATTTCCTGTTTCATCTCATTGGTCAGAACTAGGTCTCATGAGCAGCCCTACCTTCAAGGAAGTCTGCAAAAGTGGTCATCTGGTAAAGGGGAACAGGATAAATATAGCTGGCTTTGTCAATCAGGATTCATCCCCTTGGGCTCCACTCATTGATGCCCCAAATTAGATCAGGGTTCTGTTGGCGGAGAAGAAGAGGGGAGTTCTGTTGTGTAGTTAGTCCGCTGTATTTTCCAGGGATTCTGCCTCCCCAAAGCCATCTTTCTTGGAGTGACAGAGCAGTGCTAATGATAGTAAAGAGACCTAGGCTGCAAAGCAGCTCCACCCAGATCCAGAGTCTCACAGTTTCTCTCACGCAAAGAGCTGCTTTAGCCTCTAACAGTTTCCGAGCCCTTGACAGCATCTCCTTAAGGCATGCTCACATCCTTTCATGACAATGAGCCTCAGCCTTCCAGCAACAGAGCAGTTTCAAATGTGTACTTGAAAAAAAACTTCTCTCAAGGGAACATCATTCTACTGAGCTGTAACTGCTGACCACATGGACATTATCCACTGTAGCTTTAGGCCCTGATCCCTTGGAGCCAGTCTCAAATATCTTTTTTTTTTTTTTTCAGATTGTCTTTACTTTTCATTTGTAAATATACCATCCAGGTAGTTTTACCAGGACAAACAAAAATGTGTGCAACCTTTTTTTTTCAGAACGTCTTTACTTTTCATTTGTAAATATACCATCCTGGCAGTTTTTCCAGAACAAAGAAAAATGTGTGCAACTTGACTTTTTGCACAACACCAAACTGCTAGATGCTCTGAAATGGCAGTTTTCCAGCTTCCATACTCCCTGTCAGCGTTTCTAAAGTCTTAGGTTCAAGATACAGCTAGGGATCATGGATTTACTCTATCCATCCACTCCTCCTGGCAGTTTCTGAAAAAAGAAGCCGCTCTTAAGCTATTGGCCTAGGAATGGGATCTCAACCATGAGATGGTGGCAAAAGGTTTACTTCCTTTTCTTCATCACCTATTTAGGGATCCTTGTAAGTAAATAATACAAAAGAATGTATGGTAAATATAAAAATAATCAATAGAATTCTATCAAGTGCAATTTGCGTGTGTGTGTGTGTGTCTGTGTGTGCGTGTGTACTTGTCAACATAAGCTGGAAGATCCGGGAAGACTTTAAGCAAGAAATAGAATTAAAACTATAGGGCCGGCCCGTGGCTTAGCGGTTAAGTGCGCGCGCTCCACTACTGGCGGACCGGGTTTGGATACCGGTCGCGCACCGACGCACTGCTTCTCTGGCCATGCTGAGGCCGGGTTCCACGTACAGCAACTAGAAGGATGTGCAGCTATAACATACAACTATCTACTGGGGCTTTGGGGGAAAAAATAAATAAATAAAATTAAAAAAAAAAACAGAATTAAAACTATAGGTAGGTTTCGGCCAACGGAGAGAAAAAAGGGAGTGGGCGTTCCTGGGTGAGGGGTGTTTAGTATTAATATGTTTCAAGCTAGGTATAAATAGGAGACATGGATGGATAGATAGGTTAGGGCTGGTCAGTGGAGGGAGTATAATCATATTACCAAGTTTATAAGTAGTTTAGATAAATCCATGATTAATCTATCCATATTATTTTAAGCTTTTCTGCTTGTGCTGGTTATTATGGTTATTGTCATGGGCTTCTTAGAAATAACTTGATTTACCCGTATTCAACCATTCTTTTCCTCTACTCAGTTTCTACATGTGATCTTTTTTTTTTTTTTTGTGAGGAAGACCAGCCCTGAGCTAACATCCATGCTAATCCTCCTCTTTGTGTTGAGGAAGACTGGCTCTGAGCTAACATCTATTGCCATTCCTCCTCCTTTTATTCCCCAAAGCCCCAGTAGATAGTTGTATGTCGTAGTTGCACATCCTTCTAGTTGCTGTATGTGGGACGCGCCCTCAGCATGGCCGGAGAAGCCGTGCGTGGGTGCGCGCCCTGATCGGAACCTGGCTGCCAGTAGCAGAGCACGCGCACTTAACCGCTAAGCCCCGGGGGCTGGCCCTCTACGTGTCATCTTTATCTAACTGCTTCTAAAATTCTGAATTCAAATGAATGTTAATCAGAAGTTTTGCAAGATCTGCATTCTTTCATATTATTGTTCATACCAGTGAAAGAAAATGGGGATATAATCTGAATTCACTTGAACTTTGTCCAACTAGTATAACTGTCTTGTATTAATAAGGAAGTTTTAGCACCCTCTGATCTTTTCCACACAGGTATTCTGGATATGATCCTCCAAATGTACTATTATTATTTTATTTATTTAGCACCAATTCTTAAGCATTTATTCTTTTTAATTTAGTGGGGAATTAAAAAATGGGTTGATTATTATATGCATGATAGTCAGTTTTCCACCTTTCCATTTTCTTTTTCAAGAAAATTTGACAATATGCATAGAGACATGCGATCCTTGTCTTCTGATGAAAGGCAGTCTCTGGCTTCTACTGGCTGGGTTTAATCTCATTAGAAAATTTGGAAAATTGGATTTCATGTGTCAGCAAAACTGATTGTTCCTTAAAGCATTAGAAAAATCAGCGAGAGCGGGGTGGGGGATGCGGAATCAGACAAATAGGATAGGATATATGGATCCTGAAACAGGGCTTGAGAAATCTTCTTTATTCATGCAAGACCAAATGTGTATTTACTGAAAACAACACATGGAGAGGATGGGGAGCTAGAACTTGCTTTGTTAAGCTAAAGCTTGGGAAATATTGTAATTGAAAATTCACCTGGTGTGTTCAAAACAAATTATAAAAGACTGTGAGCAGCAACTAATTTCTCTTCTCAGGAGATCAGTTTGCACCTATGAACAGAGCTGGGTTGGCTCATGGTTCCCAAATCAAACCATAGTTTTGTTCTCACCTATAATGTCTCTCTCACTCATTTTCTCTCTCTCTCTCACTCATTTTCTCTCTCTCTCTCATGCACACACACACACGAAAAGTTTTAATGGGAATGAGTATTTTGGTAGGTTAAATAATGGCCCCAAATATGTTTATATTCTAATTCTTGAAACCCTTGAGTGTTACCTTACATAGCAAAAGAGACTTTGCAGATGTGATTAATGTAAAGATCTTGAGATGGGGAGATTATTCTGAATTATCTGTGGGGAGGGAGGGCCTAAATGCAATCGTAAATGTCATTATAAGGGGGAGGCAGAGGGAGATTTGGACCTAATAGTAGAAGGCAAGGTGACCATGGGGGCAGAGATTGTAGTGATGCACCTACAAGCCAAGGCATGCTGGCAGCTACCAGAAACTGGAAGAGGCAAGGATTCGATTCTCCCTTAGAGCCCTAGGCCTAAGTCAGGACTGCTGACACCCTGGCTTTGTCCCTGTGAAACTGATTTTGGACTTTTAACCTCCAGAATTGTGAGGGAATAAATTTCTGTTTTGTTTTGTTTTGTGAGGAAGATTAGCCCTGAGCTAACATCTGTTGCCAATCCTCCTCTTTTTGCTGAGGAAGATTGGCCCTGGGCTAACATCCGTGCCCATCTTCCTCTACTTTATACAGGACACTGCCACAGCATGGCTTGATAAGCGGTGCATTGGTCTGCACCCGGCATCCGAACCTGTGAACCCCAGGCCACCGAAGCGGAGTGCGTGAACTTAACCGCTATGCCATTGGGCCAGCCTCTAAATTTCTGTTGTTTTAAGCCACCAAGTTGGTAGCAATTTATTATAGCAGCAAAAGAACATAAATACAGATATATAGTAGAGTGACATCTTAGCTATCAGCATTTAAGGCAAAAATCATATATAGATACGTTGACCCCTGAAAATCACTTAAGAATATTCCGCATTGGTGAACAATATAGCAAACTTTTCCCCCAACATGGTAACAGGGTACTGTTTCTTCAGTTGAGATGCCAGGTGAAGTAGTTGGCTTGTGTTTATAGAGGCTACATTGTAGGAAAAATATTTATCTTTAAACATTAGACTCTTCACAAAAGTACGTGGGGACCAAGTCCCACTGAGGGAACTGCAGATTCTTATCCCCCATCTCGTTCTCAATCAAGGCATGTGCTCTTTTGAATGGAATAATGGGCAAAATTGATTTGCTCATGTGATTCAAATTGTCCTTTCTTTCTCACCCAGGGTTGAATTTGCTTAAGATAAATAATAATAGCTAACTGGTATATAGACTCTCTACATGCCAGATGCTTTTCTAATTGCTTATATTAACTCATTTAAAGCCATAAGCTGAGGTGCAGAGAGGTTAATAACTTGACTAAGATGCATTTTTTTATATATAGAAAAAATAGTTAACCTTCCAATACAACATTAAAGACGTTTGAAAATTCCAACTTTTTGTCCCATAAGGCTTCTTTGGGGGGCTACCTAATAAAGATGTGGGTCCCACATTCTGAGCCTGTGGACAAATATGCTTCTCCAAAGGAAGCTCCCCTCTTGTTTCATATGGGCTTCCATCTACTTTCCATTCAGCTTGAAACGAGGAGTTCTTAGAAAACCTTTCCCGGGCCGGCCCCATGGCTTAGTGGTTAAGTGCGTGCGCTCTGCTGCTGGT
The DNA here is from genome assembly GCF_057802395.1 of Ceratotherium simum simum. Lineage (NCBI taxonomy): Eukaryota > Metazoa > Chordata > Mammalia > Perissodactyla > Rhinocerotidae > Ceratotherium > Ceratotherium simum. Next base: position 30,188,071 of record NC_141917.1, on the reverse strand, counting down.
GGCCCGGGTTCGGATCCTGGGCGCGCACCGACACACTGCTTCTCCGGCCATGCTGAGGCCGCGTTCCACGTACAGCAACTAGAAGAATGTGCATCTATGACATACAACTATCTACTGGGGCTTGGGGGAAAAAAATAAATAAATAAAAAAAGAAAACCTTTCTCTTCTTTGCTTTTAACTAGAAGATATTCTGCTATTTTATAAACATCTATTTTCATAATTCAGCCTGATGCTGTTAAATTAATACATAGTTTATTCCCAGATTCTTTTTCCAGAAGCCTCTATGGATATCAAGGCTAATTGATTCTGCGCTCCATTTACTTATTTTTAGGCCAATTCTTTAAATTGCCTATTTTAATTTTTTTTTCCACATAATGCATTTGAAATAATTTCTTTTCCCTTTCTAACCACAGAACATTTTCTTGGGTTCAGTAAAATTGCTGTAATTTTATACAATCTTAGATAACTCTCTTACTAGAAGAGCCATATAGTAAGCTTCAGCCACAGCTTAAAGCTGCCATAAAGCTTGGTCTCTACCAGTTAAATAACTAGACTGTAGTGATGGGATTCTTCAGGTCCTCTGAATGACTGAGTGGTATTGCTGCATAGTTGACGGCCATGCAATGATTCAGAGAAATTGAAAAAAGGAGTGAATTGGCCATGGCAGCCAATTGGTCACAAGACACACAGGAGAGATCCAAGAATGATTCCGTATCTTTAAAATCACCCACATCATTACTGAACACCCTACTTGTCTCACTGATTGTTTAAAAAATAGAAACTTTTTTCTCTGACTTTTTATCCAGCAACTTGGCAGTCTACAGTGGTATCATCCCTCTTTCTACAACCTCTTTTCTGAGGCATTTCTTCCCTTCTTTGCTATTGCAAAAATCTAGCTCTCTTCTAAGAACACTGTATTTCCCTGCAACCCTTTCAGGTTTATTTTCCCACTTCCCGCATATCCTGAGTTTGTGAAAAAGGACGGTACAATTCCTACAGAGTTGCTGCCCTGCCCAGATTCCCCTTCCCCTTCATGCGCTCATCCCACCCCCTGCTCTAAGTGTGGGCTGCTGACCGCTCATGGCTGCTCCCTTCTGAGAATTGCTCTACATCAATGGGTCTCAAAGCATAGAACCATCTGGACCAGCACCATCAGCATCACCTGATTATTTGTTAAAAATTCAAATTCTCAGGCCCTACCCCTGACCTACCGAGTAAGGAGCCTGGGATTGCAGTCCAACCATCTATGCTTCTGATGCACAGATAAGTTTGATAACTACTGCCTTAGGGTGAATGGAAACCCAACTCAGAAATGCCCAGGATGATACATTTTCCATTCAGGGGCTGTCTGTAGCCAATGGCTGACTGATTCAGGGAGAAGAAAAGGCTGCTAGCTACTTCCTTGATAGGGAAAAACTTCATGATGCCATTCAGGCTTCAGAGATCCTTGTGGCATCAGACTGAGGCTGGAACTGAGCTGAACCTATACCTTGGCCAAACTTCTTCCCTGCCCTATTCTGCATGCTCATTTTCTTAAGAGGTGTTATGAGTTGAATTGTGTCCTCCTGAAAGAGAAATGATGAAGTCCTAACCCACAGTGGCTCAAAATGTGACCTTATTTGGAAACAGGGTCATTGCAGATGTAATCAATTAAGATGAGGTCATACCGGAGGAGGGTGGGTCCTTAATCCAATATGACTGGTGAAGACACAGGGACACAGGGAGAGTGCCATGTGAAGATGGAGGGGAGATTGAAGTGATGCATCTATAAGCCAAGGAATGCCAAGGATTGTGGACCATCACCAGAAGCTGGGAAAGAGGCATGGAACAAATTTTCCCTTAGAGCTCTCAGAAGAAACCAACCCGGCCAACATCTTGAGTTCAGATTCTAGCCTCCAGAACTATGAGAGAAAAATTTCTCTTGTTTCAAGCCATCCAGTTTGTGGTACTTTGTTATGGGAGCTCCGGGAAACTACTAGAAGGGGTTTCATCTAAGCATACTCCCTTCCTGACCCGCTTGTGCAAGAATCCCTGCCTCAGGCTCTACTTCTAGGGAACCTGACCCAAGGCAATGGGAATTTTCCTTATTCCTCACTGGGACTTCCACCTTCTTGCAAAACACCCTGCTCCTTTGAGGCTGGTGCCATTCAGCTATACCATCTTCTCTCTGAACCTGTTACTATTGTAACAGCTTTATTAAACTAGCTGAACCCAGTGGAAAGCACTCAGAAAATCCCTTAATTGTTTCTCTACCAACTGCCTTTAAACACACTTGGTTGTATTTCCCTGACCTTCCCTTCATGGAATCTAAGACTCCCACAGTTTTTTTGATCACATGTGTTAACAGAGAGGTCTCATTTTTGGGTATTAAAAAGTCCCATCAATATTTACATCTCTCATTCCGTTCAAAGCTGCCCTTGTCTCCCATCACGGGACTTCATGGGACTGCTCTGAGATTCTGCAAGATCAGAATCTCACATGTCAGCAGGCCTCCTACTGCATAATCCTTCCCAAGGAATGCCTTGTCTGGTTGATCACTGACCCCCCTACCCCTTCCTCTGATGGACATCTTCAACCCTGTGCTGCTGGGTTGCCTTTCCCTAGCAGGCAGCTGTCTTGGGTGGAGTCCTGCTGAGAAGTCTCACTCCCAGTTACTTCTGTAGGGACAACTTTGCCCAGAATAAACCTGCACCGTGCTGGCTTCTCCTCACCATGCCTTTGAGACAACTGTTTCAGACAAACGTTTACTCTCACACTTCTCCACGTTAGAATTAGGTACCAGCCTTTGTCATTTTCCAACTCTAGGGGACAGGCGTGAATAACTCCCAAGAATTCTTTCCACACTTTACTTATGCTCTGTATTCACTTCCTATTGCTATGTAACAGATCACCACAAGTTCAGCAGCTTAAAACAACACAAATTTCTTATCTCACAGTTACCATGGGTCAGGAGTCCAGGTAGGAGTTAGCTGAGTCCTCTGCTTAGGGTCTCACAGGTTGAAATCAAGGTGTTGGCAGGGGCTGTGATTCTCATCGGAGATTCAGGACCCTCTTTCCAGCTCACCGCTTGTTGGCAGAATTCATTTCCTTGCATCTGTATGACTGAGGTCCCCATTTTCTTGCTAGCTGTCGACTGGGGACTGCTTTCAGCTTCTAGAGGCCACATACAGTTCCTTGCCATGTGGCTCCCATGGGCAGTTCACAACACGGCTGTTTGCTTTATTCCAAAGCAGCAAGAGCACATCTGAGACCATAGACCCCTTTTTAAGAGTTTACTTGCTTAGGTCAGGCCCACTCAGGATAATCCTCCCTTTGATGAACTCAACTGACGCTCGAGACTTTAATCACATCTGCAAAAATCCCTGTTGTCATACAATGTAATATAATCATGGGAGTGAGATCCCATCATATCTACATGTCTCACCCACACTCAAGGGGAGATTATACAAGGCTATGGGTCAGTGTGGGTCATCTTAGAATCCTGACAATCACAAGCCCAGTGGGGCTACTGGGCCAAGAGAGACCCCTCATTTGGCTTGAGGGTAGTGACCGCCAACCTCCCTTCTTCCCTGGAAAGGTGAGGTGAAAGGCCATGATGCTTTCCGCCAGAGGACAACTTTCTTTAAAGAATTTTTCTCTGAAAAATACTTCGCTTTTTCTTTTATAGCCTAGAGATGGGTAATAGATTAAGGACTAGTTTTGGCCTGCATCTTTACAAGTCTTCAATATAGGCGCCTGATACCATCTCTCTTTTGAATCTGTAAACATTTATAAGCTGTTATCCCTAGATTGGGGTCTCAGCTGAAATTCTGAGACAACTGAAAATACCATTGAACATCCTGTTAAATTATTATCTTCTGAACTCCTGGTCATGGCACTCATCAGAATCTATGACACCTGGCTCCCAGTCTCCCTCTCCACTCCAGTTAGGTGCTGGTGGAGAAAATCACACAGGTAGATAGTTTCCAACCCCAGGTGGGCCCCCAGCACTGCCTGAACACTCTTCCCTGATTCTCTGGCCTGCTCACTTTCCCACTCCCCACAATGGCTCTGTTAGGCCTTCACTGTCTTCACACCTCCCACTTTGCCTTCCTTACACAGTATTCTTTGAGTACCTAACTCATGCTAGAGTACACAATGCACTGCTGGGGATTCAAAGATCTATGAGACCAGTCCCTCCCACTAAGGATCTCACACTCTAGTGGGGAAGACTAACATGTAAACAGATAATTATCATACAAGATGAAAAGAGCACTGGCAGAGCTCTTTGCAAAGGACATTATCAGAACTTAGAAAACCTTTGTAAATAGGGTTAAGGTGATTCTGTTTCAGTTAAAACTTTTTCTTAAATCTGATTGCTCAGTTTTGAATTACTCTTCTCAAAGACCAATCAGTTCTCCACAAAACTGGTTTTTCTAAAGCCATCAGGGAACCTGGTAGTTTGGGGGGTTTTGTTTGTTTGTTTGTTTCCATATGTAATAAGTGGGGAATTAGGGAAGACTTCCCAGACGGAGTGATTTCTGAGCTGTTTTCATAGTTGAATATTATTGGGTAAAATTGTGTATTTTATCACTATATGAGATGATTTCATCTCAGTGTGAGTATATGTAGCCCTATATCACTCTAGATCCTGTGGTAGAGTTGGGATGGTTCTTCCAGAAGCAATCAATGATTTCCAAGTTGTAGATGGCTCGATGGTTTTCATGTGAGTGGTTTCTGACTTTTGCTCCATTTGGAAATCCAATCTCACAGTAGAATATATAGAATATATGTGTATGTGATCCATTTTACAGACTGCTTCAGATCCTCTCTCTCTGCACAGATTCCGATTTCAGGTGCAAGCTGACAGCGCCTCACCTTCAGCTCATGCACACACCTCTCACTTCCAGCCCTGGGCTCTCTTGTTGATTCCACCAAGGGATCTAACTCTGAGTTCATGCCCACCTAAGAGCAACCTGGAGGTGTGGGGAAGCTAATGCCCTATGTGGTGAACTTTTGACCAACAGAGGATAGGAGCCAGTGGATAAAATTTTCCCTTTTTCTCATCATGAGCTGCAGTTGATATGACTTCTTGGGGACAAAATTCTGTAGACAGCAATCAAGAGCAGTTAGCAGTGGCTAGTTCCATAATGCAGCCTTGTTTCGGTTCTCCTTACTTCCCTGCCCTCTTCCCCCTTTCCCCTACCCCTGCTGCATGGGATTGTGCCTCCTAACAAAATAGCATCACATAGCCTTCTGCCTTATGCTCTGCTTTCTGAGGAACCCAGACCAAGACAATATGCATATTTAGTTAGGAGATGGTTAAATGGATGGGCTCTGACGTCAGAGAAATGAGGTTCAATCCTAGCAAGGTAGTTAACCTCTTCATGCCTCAGTTTTATGGTCTGTAAAAAGTGGAACAATGCCTACTTTAGGGTGTTGTTATAAGTGTTAAGTGAGATTTATGTAGCACTAGACACATTACACACTCAACTATTATTATTACTTTGTACCCACGACAAGCTGGAGCAGAGTAAATGGCCCTGAATGTCAAGATCTTGATGGTGGTGCCTTAACACAAGCAGCTCTTTATCCTTTTCGGAGGGCCTCATGTTATCACATTGTCTTTACCAACTCTGTGAGTTAGATGAACCTTGAACCTTGACTTAGCACCTGCTTCTAGAAACCTTGGTCTGCAGAGTGTAGACAGTTTAATGAGAAGAAAGGCAAGGTTAAGCATATGATTAACTGGCTGCACATGCAGCCGCTCCCCTGGGTGACGCAGTGGAAATGGGACAGATCCAGCTACTTTTGGCTTGGTCACGACCCCTCACTCTTGTTGATTTCTACTGTTCACCATTCCTGGGGTTTGTGACTCTTCCCAAATTCTTTCATGGTATCCCAAATGGTGCCCAACATACTGAGCTGCTCAGAGAAGGTAATTTGATGAGGACAGAGGGGCATTGCTCTCAGAACTCCCTCAAAGGGAGGAATTTCTGGTTATAACTCTCTGCTTCAAGTTGGAGTGCTTGAATTAGAAAAAGAAATCATTAAAAAAGGGATCATGGAAGGCTTGGGCTTCGATTCTTAAGGGAAGCTAAGTAACAAGAACTCATGGAAGGTATTAAAGGGAAATTCCTGTATTGTTGATTCGTTGGGTTTTGGCATGTCCTTGCATTTGGAATTTCCCCAATGTAAACTTTTAAGTCATTTTCTATTTGTAGAATTCTGTCATAGCTCATGTTTGGCTTCTCCAACTGGTACTTTCCTTAGATGAAGCGTTCAGTAAGATATAACTAAAGAAAATAAACATTTGGCCAGAATTACTATAATGTGCTTGTAATGAATGGACAGGTTTTAAAAATAGTGCGTATTAAAACTTAAATTTCCTAAAGTAGCTTTTCCAAGATAACAAAACATCATTTGCAGAGTAGTGACTGAAGATACACTGACTGGCTTTAGCTCTTTTTTGTTTAATGTGGAATAATTCTATATACTTCAAGGCTAAATTTGCTTCACTTAGCTTAATTGTCAGTTAGATGAATGGAAAATAGCATGTTACTAATTCCAATTTATTTTGCTTTGATATAGTCAAAATTCATGCAGTGGGGAAAAAAAGGAGGTCAGACTATGATCTGACAACTTTTCCTTTTTTATTATTCATATTTTGCTATAATTGCTAACATTTAGCAATCAGTCCAACCAAATCACAAATAAAATACATGGTTGACATTTCTTTTCATAAAAGGAAAATGTGAAGTCCAGTATAATTACAGAGAATTAAAAAAGACATACTTGTATGGTTAATTTTTGTATTTTCTGTGAAGAAATACCATATATGATGAAAACCTAGGTTTAAATTGATTCTGTTTCGGTCAAAACTATTTTCTTAAATCTGATTGCCCAGTTTTGAATTACTCTTCTCAAAGACCAATCAGCTCATATTCTTCTCAACAAGACTGCTTTTCCTAAAGCCATCAGGGAATCTTGTAGTTTTGTTTTGTTTTTCCATATGTAACAGGTGCCATCTTTCTGTTCAAAATGGTCCTCAAAGTTGTCTGAGGGGATTGGTGGTCCATAGGTCTGCTACTCATAAAATAAGCTCCGAATTGTTCATGGTAAGAACAGATCTTGCAAAACCCATTATACTGTGCGGCACAGATGCTTGGGAACTTCTTTCCCTTTGAAACGGAATTGTCTTAGAAATTGGAGGTTGTCTGTCTGGGCAGCTTCAGGCCTCTTGGACTCTGGGACCATGAATGAGTTAGGACTTACATACATAGAGACAAAGTAGGCAACCACCTCTCTGATGGGAGGAGTCTGTATATGTATGTGTGAACCTTAGTTTTTTCATCTGCAAAATGAAGGTAATACTGCCTACTTCACTGGGTTTTTGATGGGGGTTAAAATGAGGCAATTTCAAAAAGGTGCTTTTACGTGTGTTTAAGATGGGAGTGGTAGAAAAATGGGAATTGATTAACATGAGGATTATGTTAGTGGTCGCCACACTCTGGACATATTTATTTAGTGTCTTGCTTTTCTTTAAAATGGGGATAATGATATTGACCCACTTCAAAAGGTGGATGAGAAGAACAACTAATTATTGTTGGTAAAACACTTTGAAAACATTAAGTGCTATCTACGAAAAGGCTAAATAATAGCTTCCTGATGCTGTTGAAAGGATTAATTAGGGAATGTTTGCTTAAACCTTGATCCTCTAATGAAAAGTGTTTCTCCTGTTGCTATTTTTGTGTTAACTATTATTTTGTGCTATAATTTATTGGATCGTGTCACATTTGGCTGGTTTTTAACTGTTTCTAGACATAATTTTGATAATTTTTCTTTGAGAGATAAAGTGGATTTCATATTGTAAAGCATCTCATCCAATGTCATCCAACTAAACTGACCTTTGCTTATTTCATCCTGTCACTCACAGCTTCCTAGATGTTCTTACTCAAGCCTCTTTCATGGTCTGCTTGAAATATTGTATTTAGTGATGTATTCAGAATTCTCTAACTCCTCCTCTATCTCTCTTACCATTTTTTTTTCACCAAGTACCAAAAAAATTCTTGATCAAGAAGATTTTGAAAAAAAAATTTAAATCTTCACCTTAAAAACTTGTTGAGAATGAAGATTTGCTTAAAAATAATAGTTGTCACTTCTCTTTTCCATACTTAAATTCGTAGATATGCAGGCTTACTCTCCTGGTTTATTCCCTTAATTTTCTTGGTGGCAAAGACTGCCTTTAGAATATCCTCAACTCAAAGGAGATTTGATGAAAGTTCATTTTCACTTCTTTCTAATGGATATAATTGCTCCAAATCATTCTGCAGTTTTCCCATATATTGTAAGTGATAAGTGTGCCAGTCAAAAAACCTAGATGATTTCAGAAGCTGAAGAATTCATTTAAAGGATATTGGGCAGCTCACAGAATCTGTGAGGAAGCTACAGGCCAAGAACAACGCCCAAATCATGTCGTGGAAGTGCCTCCTCTGGACACCAGATCCTACAGCTTGCACTGCTCATATCCCTGACATTTGTGCCACCAGCTGCCACCATAACTGTTCTCATTGCTGCCTCTGAAAATCAGATATTGCTGCTGCCACCACCAACACCCATCTCCACAATAAATTTGGGCAGTCTTTCCTCTTTTAATTAAAGTTTGAGGGGGATGCATCTAATGAATGGAGCCACAGGAAGGCTGAGAAATTACAGGACCTGGCAATTCCAGCTTCTATAAGGAGAAATGGGTTCTGCCTCAGGAGTGGAGATGGGACCCGGGAGGGATGTTCTTCACACACTGGAAAGAGGTTCAGATGCTGGGTGGCCAAACAGAATGACAAATGTCCATCCACGACAATAACAGAACTATATTCTATAAATATGTGCGTTGGATTCCTAATACTTCCTCCTGGAATAGATATTTAGATGTTTTTAAATTTAAAGATGTATCTTCTTTACTTTTTCTGCTTACAAAAATTAAATTCTGCTTGGGATAAAAAATCCCATTATTAATCTCAAAGCTCTTTAATGAATGTCCTCACAGATTTTTTTCCTACACATTTTCTATAAAATATTTCCTTTTAATATAGCATTAAAAATCCTCGTTGGCATATTTGGAAAATAATTATCAGAAAAGCCAGGAGGGAGGAACAATGGACATCTTTATTATTATTAATTGTCGTTTGTGTTTGTCTTTTTATTCCTTTGGTTTGTATCAGCAAAAGATAACAATTGGTGCCCATGCTACGCCAGAATTTTAACCAGCTCCAGATTAGCTGATGGCATCACCATGGTTTTAACTCCCACTGGCTTTTTCTCTAAATCTAATTATTGATTTTATGGTTCTCAACATTGCTGATGATGAAAGCTTTTTTTTTCCTTTTCTTTTTTTCGGGATACAGTGCCTGGCTCTACCAAAACCATGACAACATGTTGGTGACTTTTGTAAACCAATAATGCTACTTGTCAAGTTTACCAACAATATTCCCTCAGGCAATTTCTTCAAATCTCAGTTTCCAGAGTTCTCATTTGAAACAGACTTTGAATTCTTTCAATGTTAAGATTTCCAAAGTTTTAAAATAAATGATACTTGGCAAAGTAGCCATGTGGACTGCCATCAAAAATGGATTACTTTCTTCCAGTTTGGATATTTGCTGCTCAGCTCTCCTGGAAGTTTTGGGAAGAAATTTTGGTTTTGTTTTAATGTAATGGTGGAGACAAAGAAAGCTTTCAGAATGTCAACACTGTACATGTCAACTGCTTCCTAATGATTTTTCATTATTCATCAGCATTTGACAATTCATCTTTATCCAATATTATTTGTTAGATAGTATACCCAGATAGGCTGTGCTGAACTCTCATCATGAAACAAGTGTAACTTGTAAAACTGAAAACCCTAATTTGGTTGGGGTATAAATATTAACGATCACTTTTTTTCCAATTGCTGCTCTAACTGTGCTAGGTAGAATCATCCTTTCCCTTCTTTACCTATATCTCAAGGAGATCTCACTGAATGGCCTGTAATAGCTCCAATTTGGTAGGCTAATGCCAACAAAACATTGCAGAGAAAAAAAAATAAATGAACTTTTAAAACTGTAAAGACCATCCTAAGCACCAAGAGATGAGGGATGCTCCACTCCTGCTTCTCACTGATCCTCACTGTGCACAATTCACAAGATTAAGTGCCTAGTTAGGAAACTTTGAGTATTTGACAGAATAAATTGGAGCTATTACAGGCCATTCAGTGAAGCTTCAGTTTGAAAATGTTTGGCTTGCAGATCAATAACTCTTAAGACCTAAACGGCTCTGAAAAAAGTTACAGTCTATGATCTATGAGGGTATTGCGACCTGGGAGGCCTTAATGGACATATAGCATGTTGGGTAATTCTGACTGGGAGGACTTAGCAGGATTCTTGTAGAAGCTCTCCTGGGCCTCTCTGGGCTCCTACAATCCATCGTGTTCAAACGGGTCCCATGTATCTGTGGTGGATATGTGTATAATTAATGTTTTAAAAGACATTAAATGGACGGTTAGCTATTGGTAATATATTTTTATTTTGGAACAGATCTATGCTGGTTTGGTTTAAAACACAAAATTCTTCTCTTTCCAGCTATTGATTCAATAAATACTGATCACCTACTATGTGTAAGGCACTATGTTAGAATATAAACTCTGTCTCTCTGTCTCTGTCTCCCTTTAAATAATACACACATCTACATACATATGTTTATATATATATGAATCTGTATATATACATTATTTATTTATTCATTTATTTTTTTGGTAAGGAAGATTGGCCCTGAGCTAACATCTGTTGCCAATCCTCCTCTTTTTGCTGAGGAAGATTGGCCCTGGGCTAACATCCGTGCCCATCTTCCTCTACTTTATATGTGGGACGCCTGCCACAGCACGGCTTGGTAAGTGGTGCTTATGTCCCCGACCGGGAACCTGGGAACCCTGGGCCACCAAGGCAGAGTGCGAAAACTTAACCACTTAACCCCCAGGCAGGCCCCTGAATCTGTATATATAGAGAACATGCATACAAAATTGGTGGTAGCTACTTAGTACAGTGAATTTACTAAACATGTAGCACACACTGTTTAAGCTGCTCCTATGAGAGTTATTCTGCCTTGTGTAACCTCTTGAATTATTATCGCATGTAGCTATTGAGTTCTTCTTGTTTGGGTTTTGGGTCCGCATCTAGTCTCTGAGCTTTTCTGGGTTGGACTGTATAGCAGAGTCTGCCTTCCCTCCACTCATTACCCCTAGGCGTTAATTAGGAGGGAGCTGCTGCTAAGCATCAAACAAGTGCAGACGTTTAGCTGAGGGAAGGATTATATTTCTCCAAAGGCCATGCCTTTCCCACAAATTTTGAAGGTAATGTGTTGACACTGCAGGACTCGATGGAAAGACGTTAGAGAGAGGTATATACATTATACAAACTTTCGTGTGCCTAGAAATCACCTAGAGATCTTGTTTAAAGAGTAGATTGTGAATCAATAGGCCTGGGGCAGGGCCTGAGATCCTGCATGTTAACAAGCTCCCACGTGATGCCAGGGCTGCTGGTCCACTCTTGCTGGACCACACTTGGCCGGAGCAAGGTTGTAGTAATGGCCGCATCAGAGGTCAGACCCTTATAACACTAAATAAACGGGAGTCAGAGCGCTCCCCCACCGCCACCCCAAGCTAGCCCGCCTAGGGTCGCGCGTGGCTGGGCTCTGAGTGCTGTTCGCAGGACCCGCGAGGCCCCGGCTCCTCTCCCTTCACTCATTGCCCCTGCCCCGGGCGTCAGGGCCAGAGTCGGAGCGCAGCCGCCAGGGGAGCGCCGCCGCCAGCCGCCAGCGCGACTCACGTGGGACATCTCCAACCGCTCCCCCTGGAGTCCCGGCGGACCGGTTTTACCTGTCCTCGTCCGGAGGAGGCTGCCGGCCAACTCCAGACAATCGAGGAGGCAGGCATCTTCCTCATCCTCCCTCCCCCTCTTCTAGTCACGTCATTTTTCTACCTGACACTCCCGAACCCGCAGACAGCAAGGACCCAGCACAGCAGCTGGTCGAGCACCGTCTCCAGCGACGTGTGTGAAACTGTTCAACCCAAAACACAAACACCAGCCACTGACATGTTTTAAGAAACGCCACAGTTGGATGACTGCGAAACCGAAACAGACCAAATGGGGAGGCAAGAAGGGAAAGCAATTGGCCCAGTTCGGTTGGAGAAGCGGCTCGTGTTACACTCCCTTTGCCAGTTAGCGTCGTGGGCGTTTGTTGCTGTGTTAATTACAGTTCTTCCCGGAGTCGGAGGCGAGAACAGCCCTTGTGGAACGATTTCAAGTGGAACGTTCCACCAGGAGAAAAACAACTGCCTTCCTCCCCAGCTGGGGAGGGATTCCCAGCAGGCAGCTCTCGGGCAGTAGTCGGCGAGGCTGCCCCACCGAGCGCGCCCTGTGCGCCGCGCAACCCGGCGAGGCTCCCCTCGGGCTTCTGGGCGCAGCTCAGGAAGGGAGACTCACTGCACTCAAGGCCGGTGCCGGGGCGGAGAGGAGGACGAAGGGCAGACCTGTTGGCTTCCCCTGAGAGCACGGCTGCGGCGGGAGGGAGGGCGTACTTTTAAATTTTCCTGGTTTTCTCTGGCGTTCCTGGGAGCTCCCGGAGTGGAGGTGGGGCGCGGGAAACCGCCTGTTTGTCTTTAGATGGGCAGGATGAGGTTGGGCGCGGGTAGGGGACAAAAGTGAGATAGTGCAGCAGAGTGGAAAGTACACGGCCTTACAGACAAAATGACCTGGCACCAAATCCTGTCTCTGCCCCTCATTCAAGTTATGTGACCTTGGGCAAGTTGATGCTTTTCTGAGCTGCGGTGTTCTCATACTTACCTCACCAGGTCGTGAAGCGCTAACACACTTAAGTGGTATTGACTATACTCCAAGACTATTCTGAACATTCAATCTTCACAACAACCTGGTAAAGAAGTACTTTTTAAGTTACCATTTCACAGATGGGAATACTGAGTCCTAGAGATGTTAAGGAATGTGCCACAGCTGGGGAACTGTAGGGCTAGGATTGGAAACAAGGTGGTCTAGCTGCAAAGTCCATGCTCTAACATGGTGCTAAACTGCATGTTAAATGATAATGTGTATGTAGAGTCTTGGAAAATAGCGAGTGGTAGCTATTATTGTTTCGGTTACTCTAGGCACATAAACGTCAAACTGATCCTAGCTGAGATGTACTAGACTGATTCGCAGGGGAAGTGGCAGAGAGGGGGAGGGTCCAGCTGGTTACAGGAAATCCATCAAACGGGATGGGGAATAGGAATGTGAGTCTCGGCTCCAACACCATCAAGGTGTCCACGCCACCACCTTGCCGGGTGTGTCCACAGCCTAGACATGGTTCAAGACTTTAGAAAACCTATTAGGTGAAGCCACAGGGTCAGGATGGCTCGGCGAAAAGGGGTGTGAGTCTGTGAGTCTACACTAAAGTCTCCCTCACCTACCGGCTGCATATCACTTACTTAAAACAGTGCAAAAACTACCAAACTGTTGGTTTTCCTGCCATTTCGAAAAATACATTTTCCTACACTGCTATTTGGGCCTCTTAAGAGTAAAATTCTTGGAATTGACTCAAAAACTGCAATCCAAAAGCCATGGTGTGCACTCGAAACTGCCATTTATGCACACTTAAGGGCTGGCATAGACGCCTGAGATAATATATGGGAACTGCTTCCGAATAAAAGCAGTAGGTAATGATATTTTAAAAGGATACCGTACATGTTTTGATCGTAATAATAATCTTCCTGAGAGAGTTCTGTCACCTACACGTGGCTTTCAGTCAGTTTCATGTCCTCGGTAAGGCCATTTTCAGAATAGGGCACGGACAGGGTGGGAAAGGGTCATTCCAGGAAACAGGTGATGCTGGGAGTGGTACAATTTCTGCCTATGAAGAATTGTGGAGGTGGAAAGCAGATATTCGGGTTCTGTAGAGAGTAGCCTATTTACCTTTCCCCTGGGCATTGCCCATTCATCAGGACAAGTTAGGGCCAGCTGGGAATCTACACAGCCTGAATTAGTGTCTTATTGCTGCTGTGACAAATTACTACAAATTTGGTGGCTTAAAACAACCAAATTCATCATTTAACTGTTCTGTAGGTTAGAAATCTGACACAAGTCCCTGTGTGAAAATCAAAGTGTCAGCAGGATTTGTATCCCTAGGACACTCTAGGGGAGAATCTGTTTCCTTGCCTTTTCTAGCTTCTAGAGACTGCCAGTATTCCTTGGCTTATGGCCCATTCATCCACCTTCAAAGCTGGCAATGGCGGGTCAAACTCTTCTTACCTTGCATCACTCCTGACTCTCTCTTCTGCTTCCCTCTTCCTTCCACTTTTAAGGACCCTTATGATTACATTGGGCCCACCCAGATAATCCAGGACAATCTCCCTCTTTAAAGGTCCTCTGATTAGCAACCTAATTCCATTTTCACCCTTAATTCCCCTTTGCCATATAATATAACATATTCACAGGCTCTGAGGATCAAGACATGGACATCTCTGGGAGCCATTATTCTGCTTGTTACACAACCCAATTGCTTTGATGGCAGGCATGGCCTTAATTAATTCATAAGCATATGCTCAACGCTTACTCTGTGGAAAGTACTATTAGCAGGGACTTCTGAGTCACACAGACCTGTGTTAGAGTCCTAGCTCTGCCACTTACTAGTTATGCTACTTTGGACCAGTTACTTAAACTTTCTAACCCTCAGTCTCTTCATCTGTAAAATAGGGATAATAATAGTACTTACCTTATTGGATTGTTGTTTGAATTAAATGAGACAATGCTAGAAAACACGTAGCACAGTGCCTGGCATGTGGTAAACACTCAGTGAATGTTTTTGGTTATTATTATGTGTCACGGGGATTGCAAAGAAGTATAATGCATAGTATCTGCAGCTGTAGTTGTGGGGTAAGACAACAGACAGAAATAGATAGTGAAAGATATCATACTTAGGTGCTAAATGGGGTACTACAGACAGTAAGTGCTGTTGAGTGAAGTAAGATAAGATATTTTCAGTAACCAGGAAAGGTAGGAATGGAGGAGGCAAGACTGATGCTGGAACTAGAAGAAAGGTCGGATTTAGACGGGTAGGAGGAAATGTTGGGCACATGAGCATATACCTGGCATATTACAAGGTGACAGTAAATAAGATGATTTACTTATCTTACAGAATGGAGGGGTTTTGTTCATACATTCATTAATTTCCAGTTTTTTCCAGAATGTTTAGGGGAGGAGTGGACTATCAGACTTAAATGGGCTGGACTTAGGAAGGCCTCGAATGCTAGGTTGTATAGTTAATATTTTTCCTGGTAGCAGGGAGCCATGGAAAGTTTTAGAGCAGAGGTAGACTCATGGTAAAAGCCGTGTTTAGAAAGATTAATCTGAAAGTATTATGTGTAGATGGATTGGTAGAAGGAGAGCCTGGAGGTAGGGAGACCTGTTGGGAGATGTTTTCAGTGGTCCAGATAATAGTGGCTGGAGGAGATGTGATAGTAATTGGCCTCAAGAAAAGGAATAGATGCAAGAGACAAAACAAAGCAAGAGCAAAGGGCCTTGGTGATATAGATGGGAAGGATCAAAAATTCCTGGAAGTTTGGTAATGGCAATAATAGAAATCGGGAATGAGTTCAATTTGTTTTCCTGTGTTTGTTTAAGATGTTGGCAGGTCATCCAGGTGGCACATGTCCAGTAGGCCTTTGGCAATGTGGAACTGGAACATGAGAGAGAGGTCATAGCTGGACAATTAGGTTTGGAAGTCATCAGCAGAGAGGTGGTGGCTGAAATTCTTCACTCCTGCCCCCCAGCCTTTCATGATCAAACCCATTTCAGTGCCCACACTGGTTGATTCCTAGCCTCATCCCTCTTTTCCTCATTCCATGTTTCCCTTTTCACTCCTTGTTATGGGCTGAATTGCATCTCCCCAAAATTCATATGTTGAAGTCCTATCCCCCAGTACCTCAGAAAGTGACTGTATTTGGAGGTAGGGTCTTTATAGAGGTTATTAAGGTTAAATGAGGTCAGTGGGGTGAGCCCTACTCCCATATGACTGGTGTCCTTATAAGAAGAGGAGATTAGGACAAAGACACACACAGAGGGAAGACAACATGAGGGAGAAGATGGGCATCTACAGGTCAAAGAGAGAGGCCTTAGAAGAAACCCTGCAGACACCTTGATCTCGGACTTCTAGCCTCCAGAACAGTGAGAAAATAAAGTTCTGTTGTTTAAGCCACCCAGTCTGTGGTATCCTGTTATGGCAGCACTAGCAAGCTAATATAGTCCTCCAGGGACCAGTGCCTTATACCACTACTCCATCTGAGCTGAGGGCACTCTATGCTGACAACATCTCCCCCTGCTTACATTTTACCAGGTCTGTGTCCCGGCCCCTCATTATCTGGATGTGTTGTGGGTGGCATTTAGTAGTCATGAGAAATGTTGTGCCTTGTGAACTGAAAATGAGGTTATTCTTCCCTGATAACAGTGCTCTGTGTCTCAGGAGACTCCCTATGGTGGGGACTCTGGTGTCCAGACCAGGGCTTGTGGGAGAGGCGCTTGGTCAAAGACGCCTTTCTGAGCACCCAGCTCACAGCTGTTCGAGGACTGTTCTGCCACCTGTTCCTAAGGCTGTCTCTGGCAATGGATTCCTCCATGTGCCTTCCTCTGAAAGCATGCTCAGAACAGAAATAAATGTGTCCTTCCTCATTAGTAAGACAGAAAAATGAGATTTTACTGCACTTACAATTCATATATTTTTTTAAAATTTAGTAATGATTCTGAATCTCAGTTGGGCTCTGTTTTTCAAAATAAAAAATAAAGTGCCATGAGGGTTGAAGACCAAGTCAGGGCTTAAAGTAGCCCTCAGAGGAAACAGGGTGATATATTCGCACAACCACCTACAGAGAGCTTATCTATGAAAGGGTAGAATGGCTAGTGTTCAGAAAGCTCCTGTTAGCTTGACTGGACAGATTCCAAGTCCTGTCTTGTAGGCTTCTGTGACAGTGAAATATTCAGACCAGGACCGTGTCCTTGGTGACTTCTGCGTTCATTAGAGCTGGGCTTTATGATGGATTGAGGCCTTTGTTATGAGGAAGATGCTGATGAACTGTTCTCCATCTTCACAGAGGACAGAATGAGAGCCAGTGGGCTGAAGGTATAGCCAACAGAATCATGTCAGAAACAGGGAGCCTGCTTCTAAGGCCATTTTAAGGTCTGCCGAGGTTGTGCTCTAGCTCCCTCCTCTGGGATCCCACGGTACTACCCTGAATTTTCCCCAGTTGTTCCATCTGCTACATTGTGGCATTATTTGTTTATGTGCTGGTTCCTGCCAATAGACTGCCAACTGCCAAAGGGCATGGCTCATGTCTCATCTATCTATGTTCCTCTGTCTCAGCCTCTAGCTGGCACTGGGTGAGCCTTCAGTGGATGGTGACTGACTGACTCTGTTATTTGAAAACTTTAGTGTCCTGGAGACTGTACATGTGTGTGTGTGAGTGTGTGTGTGAGTGTGAGAGAGAGAGAGACAGAGAGACAGAGAGACAGAGAAGGATGGAGAGAGAGAGAGAGGGTGAGAGATGGAGAGAGAGAAACAGCGAGACAGAGAGAGCGAGTGAGAGAGAGGGAGGGGGAGAGATGGAGAGAGAGACAGAGGGAGAGAGACGGAGAGAGGGAGAGACAGAGAAAGAGAGGGAGAGGGAGAGAGACAGAGGAGGGGAGGAGGGGAGAGAGAGACAAAGAGAGGACAGGAGAAAGAGACAGGGAGAGAGAGAGAAGGGGAGGGAGAGAGAGACCAAGAGAGAGGCGGGGGCTGGGGGGGTGGGGGAGAGTGTGTAGGTGAAGAAGACCATTAATAAATGACTCTTATGACTTGGATGATTTTGGTACTTTGGATATCAAATAAGTGCGTGAACAGTGTAGTCGAATATCTACTGCATGTGGATGTTTAAGACGTAATTATTGGCTGACTGACTAACAGAGGGTTGGGGAACACAGGCATTTGCTAGAGGGAGAGGTGTGTAGCTTCCTCTCCAGAGATTTTGAGGGCAAGTGATAGTGCTATTTCTGAGATGAGGTGTGAGCAACCTGCTGAATGCAGATTTTCCCTAGATTTAAACGGCGATTGGAACCACGGATCTGTATACTGGATGGTTGGTGTAGCTGCCACTTATTGACTCCGACCACGTGTCAGGTGCTTTGTACATGTTATTTCATTTAATTCTCGCATACTTCTTGAGATGAATATTGTTTCCCCCCATTTTACAGATGGGGAAACAGAGGTTTAGAGAGGTTTGTTTATTCATTAAGCCAACCATATTTATTCATGCTATGTGCTGGACGCTGTGCTGGGCTCTAGGGATGCAACAATGACAAGACTCAGTCCGGGCCGGCCCCATGGCTTGGCAGTTGGGTGTGCGCGCTCCGCTACTGGCGGTCCGGGTTCGGATCCTGGGCGCGCACCGAGGCACCGCTTCTCCGGCCATGCTGAGGCCATGTCCCACATACAGCAACTAGAAGGATGTGCAACTATGACATATAACTATCTACTGGGGCTTTGGGGAAAAAAAGAAAAAAGACTCAGCCCTTGCTCTCATGGAATTTATGATCTAGCAGGAAAGAGGAACACAAAAGAGATGAGAGAGATGGTTGAACAGGTGCTGTTGAAGTTTATAGCAGGAGGGCGCCCATTTAAAGCTCACAGTATGATGAGATGCTGAGGAGCAAACAGCCTGTATCTACTTGCACTGCTTGGTTATAAGTGCTCCATGAGAGTAAGCACTAGGTGCTATGGGAGCACACAGGAGGCAGTCAGGGAGGCTTCTTGGAAGAAGTGACATCCAGCTGAGACCTGAAAGGTGAGTAGGAGTTGGCTAGGTTAAAAGAAAGGGAGAGGGAGGGAAAATGTTTCTAGGGAACAGAATATGCAAAAGCCCAGAGATGAGAACAAGCAGGACCCTTGAAAGTTAATTCTGGCTGGAATATAGATTTTGAGTGAGAAATGAGGTTGGAGAGGTAAGCAGGGCCCAGATCCTAAGGATTGTCATAAAAAGGTTGGACTTGGGGCAGGCCCCGTGGTGTAGCGGTTACGTGTGCACGCTCCGCTGCTCGCGGCCTGGGTTTGGATCCCAGGCGCGCACCGATGTACCGCTTGTCAGGCCGTGCTGTGGCGGTGTCCCATATAAAGTGGAGGAAGATGGGCACGGATGTTAGCCCAGGGCCAGTCTTCCTCAGCAGAAAGAGGAGTATTGGCATGGATGTTAGCTCAGGGCTGATCTTCCTCACAAAAAAAAAAAAAAAAGGTTGGACTTGATCTCAAGGCAATTAGGCAGAGGATGAAGGTAGCAGTGGCCTAAACAAAGTAGAAGCAGATTAGGTGACTTGTCCAAGGTCTCATGACCAGAAAATACACTGGGATTGGAACTGAGGTTCAGTCTAACTCTAAAGCTTATCCTATGGCCACTGGCCCACACGGCCAGGAGACATGCTATAACCGGAGAAGAAAAGGTGGAGACTCACTTGTGTTTTCCTGCCAATCTCCACAGCCCGAATCAGCCCCCGTGGGCTTTCCATTTTCTATTTCCCTGGGCCTGCAGCAGCCCCAGAAGAGGGTGTGTCTCAGTCTGGGGACTGAGTTGGGGGATGCTGGCACCAAGGAGCAGTTCTATGACAGCACTCCTGCCTCCTGACTGCTTTCTGCCCCTTTTCCTGGGGTTGACATTTCCATCCACTCCACATCTGTGCAAGAGACAACCTGGCTGCCTCCAGGTGGTAGGGAAGCTGCTGGCTCCAACTGCATCTGGCAGCCTTTTACTGCCTCCCTAAAACATGAGAAGAAGAAGAACCCGGTTCCCACCTTGTGAGAGGAGCAGGTGTTGGGTGGGGAGGAGACGCTCCTGTTCTCTTCACTGCCATTTGTGTTCTCGCTGGGTGGATTCACCATGTACCTGCTGTGTGTTGTTTTGCATTGTTCTCCTGTACACCTCCTCACCAGAGGGCTGCCATCATGCCGATGTTTACCTACATCTATACGCCATTATTTCATATTTTGGAACCCCAAAATGTTAAAACACTTCCATGGTAAACAAAATGTTTTCAAGAATTGCTCAATAGAATTTGGAAAAATAAGCTTGTTCTCTTCATCTTTATATTTTCAGCTGGATCATTGTCTTTCTTCATTTTTTTCTTTTAGTATAGTGTAGTGGGGAAGGGTGCAGTCTCTCCCAAACTATCTGAGTTCAAATCCTGACTCTGACACTTTCTAGCTGGGTCACCTTGTGAAAATTACTTAACATTTCTGTGCTACCGTTTCTTTATCTATAAGAAAGAGATAATAATAGTATCTGTCTCCTAGTGTTATTATGAGAATTAACTGAGTTAATTAGAATGACATGTGGCACATTGTAGGTACTTCATGAATGTCAAGCTACCATTATTATTCATGATTTAGCTTGCATATGTATATATAATTTTTTGGTGAGGAATATCAGCCCCGAGCTAACATCCATTGCCAATCCTCCTCTTTTTGCTGAGGAAGACTGGCCCTGGGCTAACATCTGAGCCCATCTTCCTCTACTTTATATGGCACACGCCACAGCGTGGCTTGACAAGCGATGCGTTGGTCTGCGCCCAGGATCTGAACCTGTGAACCCCGGGTTGCGGAAGTGGAGCGTGCATACTTACCCGCTGCGCCACCCGGCTGGCCCCCTTGCATATTTTATTTATTTATTTTTTAGATTCTAGTCCTCAGCTCCAAATATGCTTTTAGGAAAGGCCTTGGAGAGATAAGTTGTGCTGACCTTCACCCCGAGCCCCCTTTCCATGCAAAGTCCATCACCACACAAGGAGACGACTATGGGACGAGGCTTTCCTGAGGATCATAGGAGGGGGTACAACTCTGCTTTGCTCAAGTTTCTGAGAGGGTTCAGAAGCATTTGCAAAGGGCGAAATAACATCCTATATGTTAATGTATGTCAGAGCAATCATCCCCAGCAACCTTTTGGTGCAGCATATAGCACACAGCCCAGTGACAAATTGCAGGACCACAAATGAGTTTTTTAAAATGTAGATAATGAACATCATATGAGTAAAATTCCAATTTTTTCCAAGTCCCAGAGGAATGTACCTTTAGTGAGTGCCTCTATCATTTTGTGGCTGGTTTTCTCTTAGAACCAGGTGAACTCCTATATTTTGAACTAAGTTTTTGTTACCAGTCAGTTAATTCTTTATCTCTGAGAATGTAAGTGAGTTTTACTTTCTTCTGAAACAGCTTTAACCAGAAGATGCATGCATAAGTGGAAGAAGAAGCCTGCCCTTAGATTCTTCTAGACAGAGGCTGTGATAAGCAAGTTCTTGACAGTCTGCACTGCCTGGGAATGTGCAGGTGACTACAGAGACAGCCGTGGAGGGACAAGAACGGGCATATGGTCCTCATTGGCACAGCATACCAAAGTAATTAAAAATGTCTTAAAATGCAGAAACCCCCCAAACTGTAAAGTATATCATGGTAGATGTCAAATTAGCATTTTCTGCCTCTTTTTAACAATGCCGTAATCTCATTAATCTACAGAAGGAACCAAATGCATGGACTCCAACCAGTTGGCTGGACATATGTTGCATATTGGACTGGCCATTTGCTGGATCCGATTAAAATGGAGAAATTGCATTTTATTTTGGGCACTGAACCCAAATCTGGGCCTGCTTATTACTTTTTGAGCTCTCTTTTAAAGTGATAGGTTTGTAAGTGCCAAAAATTCAGTACCGACTTGAGTGAAAAAAAGAAAAAAGCCTAGAAAGAAACTCCACAGAGGAAAGCGACAAGGATTGGGAATGGAGACATTAAGGCTGGCTTCAGATCTTTGGGATATATTAAATAGAAGCGTTCACAATATTACATATTAGAACTGTCAGATTCAGAGGATCTTGCTCACTTATGGGTGAGGTGACTCCGTTGATTAAAATATTTTATTTATTTTGCATGATATCATATACTATTAACCTTTCAGCACAATGCTTTTTTTAAAAAAATTCTTTGTTAACAAGTATGAAAATTTACAAAAACTTCTAAATATTTTTGAAAGCAAAACAAATGTATATTGTTTGACTGCATGGATATACCCACTGTCTCAGTCAGTTCATGTTGCTATAACAGAATACTATAGGCTGAGTGGCTTAAACAACAGAAATTTATTTCTCACAGTTCGGGAGGCTGGAAGTCCAAGATCAAGGTGCCAGCTGATTTGGTGTCTGGTGAGGATTCTCTTCCTGATCTGCCTTCTCACTGTGTCCTCACATGGCCAAGAGAGAGATCATCTCTCTTGTAGTGTCTCTTCTTATAAGGGCACTAATCCCATTCATGAAGTCTTCACTCTCATGATCTAATCACCTCACAAAGGTCCCACCTGCAAGTACCATCACTTTGGGGACTAGGGCTTCAACATATGGATTTTAAGGGGGACACATTCAGTCCATAGTGCCCAGTAATATTTCCAGAGTATTTGGTATATGCTAAGCACATTGTACTAAGCATCGTAAGAATACAAATTTGCATGTGACACCACAGGTATTTGTGGTTGGTTTAAGTCACAACTGGCTCTCCTACTGGGCAAGTATGGCATCTTCAGAAAAGTGCAAAGTGCAATAGGGATTCAGAAGAGGGTGAAGTGTGTGTTTGTTGGGAGGGGTGTCTGGGTTTGGAGTCAGAAAAACCTTCGTGGAGGAGGTAGCATTTGAAAAGATGGGGGTAGAATTCTGACAGGCAGAGATGGGGGCAGGAAGGTGATTTGAAGTCTCAGGAGTAAAGAGTGGAAGGTAGGAAATCACAGGAAGATGTGTAAAGGGGAACACTGGAGGATGAGTTTGGAAAGGCAGATGTTGGGGATCATCTGGTAGAGAGGACTCAATGGCAGATCAAAGAGTGTGTGGGGCAATGGGGGGCTACTGAGGGTTTTTGAGCAGAGGAATGAAAACCTGGACCCGTTCTTTAGGATGAATAATATGGCAGTGTGAGATGTGTGGGATAGATTGGCGAGAACATCAGTTAGGAGATGATGAAGGCAGATTGGGTGAGAGAGGATGAAGTCCTTATCTGAGGAAGGGCAGTGAAAACCAAGGGGACATATAAGCCAGAGTTACTGTGGAAACAGAATCCACAGGGCACGGATGCTGAGTGGCTGCTGGGTGATGAAACAGGATCATAGGACTTCAAAATTTTCATTTTAAACAATAATAACCATTATGCATTTGTAGGCAGGCCAGTTATGATAAAGCACTCTGATAGGTAGAATGCTCAATAGACAAACTTTTGCGCTTTTAAAGATGCCTGTTCAAAAGCTAAGTCTTTCATTCTTTCAGACTAAAGTAAGCTACGTCTGGGGCAGGATAGATGTGGGCAAGATGGGGAATGGGGCTCATATTCTGTTTTAAGCTGTCCAACACTGCACCCCAGAGGTTAGAAATTCTTGTCAGCTTGTTAGAAAGATGCAGAAACCTGAGAGGAGGACCAGAAGCTGGAACTGTCCCCAGGACTTAACAACACCACACACATTCTTTCAGGACAAGCCTTAACGTTTCCAGGAGACTTGACACTGACTTTTTTCATCAGTTTTACAAGAATTTCTGCCAAGATGGTGGATGGGGTGGAGGAATATGTTGGTAAGAATTTTAAGTACTGCAGTTCCAATGGCCCTGCAATATCTGTGTGGAATTTTAAAATCAAAGAATGCTACCGGTTGGACACATGCTGGCATGTGAGAGGTGCTCCAGTCAGGAGGAAAGGGGTTTCCCTTTTGATAGGGTGCTCTTTTGACCTTTGCCCTAAATCCAGAGTTCAGATATGAGCAGGTCTCAGTCTTAGAAGAGATAGTAGCCATTTGATTTCATTAACCTTCTTTTTGTGGCAGTAGAATTTTCTGAACGGAAATGAGACCTCTGAGACTCTTGGCATAGAAACGGTAAATGAGAAATCTATCCATGAAGACTTCTCTGCATTTAATTAAGTGACGATCTCCGGGGACTTAGTATATAGAAGAATAAACCCGTCACACAGAATGACTAAATTTGGGGGCTTTAGTCCAAATCATAATAAGATTCTAGTGGTATATAAAAACATGCAGAAATGAATAGTTTTGAAGAAATATTTGCTAGCATTTTTTGTCTTGTGACTGCGAGTTAGGCAAATGCGAATTAAAATGGGTTTCTTGAGTTCAAGGGAAGGTTTCAAATCAGCATGAACCTTTTCGGTTTTTCTTACTATTGGGAGAGAGGCTGCGGAGAAGAGCCCTTTCTGTCTCGTGATGGGGAACTTCTGGGACAACTTCTAGCTTGTGTTCTGTGACTCATAAGTCATGATGATGTAGGAGATAGTCAACAAGGCAGTGAGATCTGCTCTAGTTCTGTTGCATCTTTTAGGAATTTTCCCAGGAACTCTCTGATACTTTTGGGCAGAAAGAGCTTATGGAGGGCCTGAAAGTTATAATGCATTCTACACACCTTGGAATTTAACGTCACACTACCCAATCCGTACAGACCTGTCCACTTCCTTGCAGAGAGGAATCTCCATGAATTACAGGGTAGTGAAGGGGTGTGTGTGTGTGTTTGTGTGTGTGTGTAACGAGCATATTTTCACGTGATATAGTTCCATTTCATGTTTTGTGGGTTTAACTGATTACAATAAACAATGGAGAGGTATCTTGTTTTGATGTTGTGGCTGCCTTCTTTCAGGGTCCTGCCTCCTTCCAGTGACAGGAATATTTATTTAGTGACAGCTTGAAAAATTTTAAAGCCTTTGGCAGAGTTTTTTTTTTTTTTTTTTTTTTAAAGAACTGCATTAATACATTCCCTCCCTATTAAAAGAAGAAAGGAACTTATGAGCTCACTTTGTAAATGATGAAATCTAATTAACGGAGGCATTATGTTAGCTCACGGCCTAGCGACATTAGTGGCAGCAGAGCTCAGCCTGGGGCTCTCGGGTGAAATCTGGATCCGGATTTTGCCTCGTCCTGTGTGAGTCACCTTGGTCAGGTCTTCTAGGTTTCTGAGCCTCAGTTACCTCATATGTAAAATGAGGACATAATAGATGAGAATGTGTGTAGGGGCAGTAGAACTGTATCTCATACATAATTGGCACTCAGTAAATGTTAGTGGCCATTAGCATCATTATTATTAATAATAAGTCTGCTCCAAATTCCCACGCTTGGGTGGAATCTCGCTGGTGATGTTGCCTGCACCTGCCCCTGGCCAGGTCAGGGATGCTTGGCTGCTGATTTGGGCAATGGGCTTTAATTTCTGGCGTCAGTCCTTCCCTTCTTATTCCAGTCTCCTTGTAGCTCCATGCACTTTCAATTCTCTTTGCCCTTGGATCAGAGTAGCCTGTACTTATATGCTTGGATTTTAAGGGCAGTTGCCATTTCTTAGACAAGAGCATCCTTTGGAGAATTGTATAATCTGGAGCCAGAAAGCAGCACTGACCTTGAAGCCAGATAGCCTGGGTTTGAATCTTAGTTTCACATCTTATGATCTGAGGCGGTCCAGTCCAGGGAGCCAGCATAGCACAGTGATTTCAGGCTTGAGTGCTGCGGTAAGACTCTGTGTTGAAATCCTTATTCCCTAGAGAAATGACTTAATCTCCCTGAGCCTCAGTTTCCTCATCTGTAAAATGGGGGTACTGATCCCCACTTCACAAGTTGTTGTGAGGATGGAAATGACAAAAGGCATGGAGCAATGTACCTGCCCTAATTAATAGCCAGGAACTGTGATGGGGGCAGGAGCAGGGATGGACCACAGAGGCCGGGAAGCAAGCAAGGATTACATCTTTCTCACTAGCTCCAGAGCTGAAGCCACTTCAGGTACCGACTGTTCGTAGGAACCCTTGCCACATAGTAGCTGTTTGTGATCTTGGGCAAGTTACTTAACCTCCCCAAGCCTCATTTTCCTCATCTGGAAAATGGGATTAATGATAATCTTTACCTCATAGGATTGGCATAAGGACTAAATGGTATTATATTAAGTGCTCAGCTCAGAATTATAGTAAGTAGCCAATAAATATTTATTACTGTTCTTACTATTACAACATGACCCTGGGTAAGTTATTTAATCTCTGAGGCTCAATTTTTTTCATCTGTAAAGTTGGAATAGTTATATGTCTCATAAAGGTGGGAGGAATAGATATAATAATGTACATAAAGAACGTGATGCATAGCAGATTCTCGACGAAGGGAGCTATTTTATTATTTCCACAAATTAGCCTTCATGCTGGAGAGCTGTCTCCGGCCAAGGGCCTTCTGTGGCCAGCTTCATGCTTTTCATTTGCTGCCCAAGTTGAACCACATTCCCCACAGAATTGACATCTTTCCAGAGTGGATTCTATTCCAGGTATCACCATGCAACCCAATCTCTGCCTGGACAGGGCCTTTGCACCCAGACAACGCTCCCAGGGCCCTGGTGGCAGCCTGGCCCGTGAGGCCGCTGTATTCGATTTTTTGTAGGTCAACAAACAAATATTTGAAATTAAATAAGCACGTTAGTCGTGGCAGGTTCAGGTTGCTGTAATTAGCTTCTGTCTGGCCTGTGTAGCAGCGGCGGGCCTGTGCTTCTTACTGCAAGAAAAAGCTGGTCCCAGGGCTCTGAGGGTGCTGCGGCTGACAGCACTTGACGTTGATGCTTCAGGACAGATGCTGGCAAAAGCCACTTCCTGTGGTGGTGGTGGGGAGTGTGGGCCTTTAATTTTTCAGGCTGTAGAGAGGTATTGACCATGCTATTAGGCTTAGCAATGGGAATAGGAAGATGGGGTAGGCATAGTCTCTGGTCACTAGGAACTGTGATGGGGGCAGGGGCGGGATAGGCCACAGAGGCCAGGAAGCAAACAAGGATTTCATCTCGCTCGCTGGCTCCAGGGCTGAAGCCACTTCAGGTTCAGACTGTTCTTTGGGTCTTGCTGGGGAGGTGTGGCTTATCCAGGTGAGGCTACCTACTGGGTCCTGGACCAGCTTACCTATGAGTGGTGTAGTGCTCCCCTTGGCCCCTCTCCCGGCACAGGCCTAGCTCTTCTTCCCGCTCAGAAACTCTGACCTACCTGGACCCCAGCTTGGCCTCCCTTTCTTTCTCTTTCCTGGAAATTTAGCACCTTTCAGACTGAATTTCAGTTGCAGTGTATCACTACCCTGCAATCTGCCAAATCAGTGATGCATTTAATCATAATGATAATAATACTAATGATAACAGTACACTGCTTTGGTAAAGTTCTTTTGATTTTTCAGAACAAATTGTATTTTTATCTCATTTTTTTCCAGAAGCCGCTATATATGCATATTCATCATCTCCACCAGGCATTTACTGAGTACCAACCATGTTTATCAGCCTTGGAGGTGCAAAGAAGTATAATTGACAATGCCCATCCAGCTACCCTCCACCCTTTAAGGGGAAGCAGTGTGGAAAGTAAAAGTAATGTGAACTTCGTAAACTTCCCTACTACTCAGTAGCTCTGTGACATCTGGCATGTTATTTAACCTCAGTTTCCACGTCTGTAATATAGGAATAATAACGGCACTTCTTTCTTAGGATCTTTATGTGCATGAATCCCACGTACAATCCTAGTAAGTGTCAGCATTGAATTAGGCACCCAGAACGTGTTAGCGACTTTGTAAGCATAATCTCCAACACCTTACTACAGCTCTGCGTGGTGACTATTACTGCTCCCATCTTACAGGGGAGGAAACTGAGGCCTAGAGACTTTCTTAAGGTCACGAAGCTATTATGTGGGAAAGTTGGGATTCAAACCCAGCCCTTCTCTAGATACCTGGTCTTTGCAGTACAGCCTCGCTGGAGCCTATTAGATTATAAACCCACAGGAAGGTACAAACAGCGAGAACTGGAGGAACGCAGAGAAGGGAGCCCAAGAGATGAGTGCCTGGTTATTCTGAACATGTTGTTGGTTCCACTTATTTTTAATTTTATGCACTTCTACTTTTCCTTTTTTCTGAGGAAGAGTCACCCTGAGCTAACATCTGCTGCCAATCTTCTTCATTTTTTGCTTGAGGAAGATTAGCCCTGAGTAACATCTGTGCCAATCTTCCTCCACTTTGTATGTGGGTTGCCACCTTAGCTTGGCTGCCAAGTGGCGTGGGTCTGCTCCTGGGATCGGAACCCCCTGACTCAGCCTGCCGAAGCGGAGCACGCATAACTGAAACCACTATGCCAGCAGGCTGGCCCCTATGCACTTCTGCTTTTAACGCGAAAACAACACTTAAGTAGACTATTCCAGAATAATTTGTGTTTATATCAGTATTTGCATGAGTTAGCCATTTTGCTTTCAGTCAATGCTGTTGTGAGGTATTTGTACTCAAAGTTTTGCTCAGATAAAAGGGGCATTTTGTTTAAAGGGGAGCATTTCGGTGATAGCAAGGCCAAATATACTGTATGTGACTTTGGGACTCAATTTGGCGCCAGTGCCCTCTGGTGGTAAATCTTGGAAATCATTTACTTCTCACGGAGTGTAAGAACTGAAGAAGAAAAAGATCTTGAATTTACCAAGATCTTTCTGATATCTCTTGCTACAATATTAACTGGCAACCCTGGTATCCTTATGTATTTTCTAAAAATATCTTTATAAAGGTCCAAAACTGTAAGAAAGAGGTGACTTTTTACACAAATATTGGTTGCATTTGCCTTTAATGGTTTGGGGTGGGAAATATTTTGAAATCAACGATTTCATGCTATGTGAATTACTGTCAAGGAAAGTAAATATAGCCTAAAGATTTTTACTTGATGCCTTTTCCACAGGGTGATTTTAGAAAATGTTGCATTGGAATACACTTTTCATTTATTTATATCTATTTCTCCATAAAATACACTTAAAAGAAAAAAGACATCCAAGTGGGATCTTGCTAGGATTTGTTTGGAGTCATGGTTCCAAAGCCCTTGGTTGAAGGCTGGATTCCACTTCCCTTGGATGCAATGGAATCTAAGGGAGGAGTTAAAAGTAAATTGTGTGTTTCTGAAGAGAGTATCATTGAAATTTCCATTTTCTCTCAGGTTCTCAAATGTGGCATCTAATTCTGCGGTCCACAGGATATCTTGAATGGTGTTCCTCTAAGAGGGGTTATATGAGCAGGTGCAATGGGCCAGCCATTGTGTCAGGTGTTTTATATCCTGTTTAATTTTCATGACAATCCTTTTAAGTCTGATTATAGCCTCATTTTCTATAAGAAACAGACTCAGAGAGCTTAAGTAACTTGCCACCCAGCTGTTAAGTGGCAGACCTGGGATTCAACCTCGAGTCTCTGATTTCGCAGTTTATGGCTTTGCCTTCTTCCTGTGGAGGACTCCAAGTGCTGGGTCGTGTTCACATGCAGCTCAAATCCCAAACTGCAACCATGAGCTCTGCTGTGTGTTACGTTCCCTCAGAGGAGAATAGCAGCGGGGGCTAATGTGTTTGTGTAAGTAGTCTTGGCTGACACGTGGCAATGTCGCCTCTACAGAACCATAGGAAACAGAAAGCTCTGCTTTGCTCCCTACTAATAAATCAAGATCAAAAATACTGATGACTTCTACTTATGACGGTGAGATTTGCACAAAGCCACACCTGGCACAGCTCCTTTAAACACATGAGTCACCTCTATGGCACAAGTTAGAATTCCCAAAGGGGACACTGCCTTCAAGAAACTAGACACAATGCAAAATTGCACCTCACTCCGTATCTCTCTTGGCCCCAACTTTGCTACTCATTTGCTCATCATGGGCTAACCTGTCCCTGAGATTTGATACACTCTGGTGCTGTCTGGATTAATGACGTTAGCTCCCAGTGGCAGTTCTGCCTCCCTTTCTTAGAAAAAGTACTTTGTAAAAATATTTACAATCCTAATCTTCTCCCTCACTAATACATTGTTGGCAGGAGGGTAAATAGGCTCTTCGAAGGGCAATTTGGCAATGGCTATTTTGCTGTTTCGCTTCCAGGAATTTATTCTATATAACTACTCCTGCGTATGTTCAAAGATACATTTATAAGAATATTCATTGCAGCATTGTGTGTAATAGCAAAAAATAAAAAAAATAAGAAAAAAGAAAATCCCTCTAATATCCATCAGTAGGATATTAATTAAACAAATTAATGGTGCCTGATTCCATGATACTATAGAATCAAGCAGCTATTGAAAAAACAATGACATGGATATATATGTTAATATTCCCACAATATATGGCTGGAAAAGGTTCTACAATATATTGTTCAATTTAAAAAACAAAGACAAGTTGCAGAACAGTGTATATAGCAGAAAAATTATATGATTATTTCATAGGAAAAATATCTGTAATGACATACATCAAACTGTTAACAGAGGGTAATTCCTCAGGAGTGGGTTTGGGATGAGGAAGGAGTACGATACGGTGGGGGGAGCTTCTATTTTCTACTTATAAAATTCAGGATTATTTGAATTTGTAAAAATAAGAAGGATGTGTGAGTTTTGGAATTAAAAAATTAATGCTTTTGTATATTAACTGCAGCAAAAATATTTGAAACAGAATTCTGCCAAGGATGTAGGTGACATAGCATTTCGGGTCCATTTTGTCAAGTATTCCCAGGACCCCCTGTTCCACTTACGTGTCTCAGATTTTTCCTTGGCCAGTGCCCCTCGGGCTTGCCTCAGGTGGTCCTGAACACCAAAGTCCGTGAAAGCTAGACAGTGGTCAGTGTTGGCAAGTAGCCTCTCTCTTTGCCATGCTTCACACCCCTCCCCCCAACTCTGTTGTTGGCCTTTTGGGAATATCATCATGAATAGGAATTCATAGTGGAGAAGGAAGGTGACATGGTCCAGTTAAGTGCAGTAATAAATTAGGAGGCATAGTGGAAGAAAGTCCAGTCCTGCAATCTGGAAGAAGCATCTGGAAAGTTCTCTAGACCTCAGGTTGGAGCCCCAGTCCTAGAAAAAGGCTGGTCCCCATAGGTGGACAGATCACTCTGGTTTCCAAGCAGGCTGGCAAGGGGCATCTGGGACATGTTGAGCACGTGCCAGGCTGGAGGCTGACAATACCAAGGCATGATCTGAGTCCTAGAGGGTATGGGGTACCAGGTCAATAGCCAAAAGTTAGGTACAAGGAATAAAGTGACCCAGAATGGGCCACAGAGTGAAGAAAAGTCTTAAGAACAAAGCAGAAGTTCTCGAAAAGTCTTCTTATAGAAGGTCAGCATCAGTAAGTCCCGGGGTTGGGGTTGGCCCTGAGTATGTCGGGAAGAGATGAGGGCCTCAGGCTCTGTAAGGAGAGACGGCATGAAGAGGTGGCAGCTGCAGATGGCCTGAGAGGTGGGGGAATTTGCCTCTTCTGGTTTCCAGTCACCCCAGCTTATTGAAGAACTGTTGAGTGTGGGTGTTGGGGTGGGGGTGGGTGGGACAGGAAGAGCTTAATGAGCAACTGAAGCTGCCACACTGCTACCATCAGGACTACATTATTCTTTTCATTTGGAAGCCCAAAAATGGTGAGTATATAAAGACCTTGAAGGCTTAGCAGGTGTTGGAAAAACTACCACATTACTGGTACTTCAAGGGACCGCTTTACAAAATAGTGCCCCTAACTTCCAAACTTTCTGGCTACTGTTTCTTCTCTGTCATCATCTCCAATCACCCTCGCCTCCAGCCACACTGGCTTTATCACTGTTCCTGGGAGATGCCTCAGGGCCTTGGCACTGACTCTTCTCTCTGCCTGGACCACTCTTCCTTAAGAGAGCTACATGCCTCACACCCTCACCTGCAAGTCTGCTCAAAAGTCACCTTCTCAGGGAGGTCTAACCTGACCATGCTATTTTAAACTGTGCTCCAAGTTTCCCTTACTTTGTTCTCCCCCGCATAGTGATCACTACAAAATTTAATAATTAATTTTTATTGCCTACCTCCTTTCTCAGCCTCCTTCCTGCATCCCAGAATGTAAACTCTATGAGCAAGCATAGAGGTGTTTTTTCGGCCTGTTTTGTTCATTGACAAACACCCAATGCCTAACACAAGGAATATTCTGTAAGTATTTGTTGAATGAATGAACTGCAGTACAAGTAGTAAAGAGCTTGGGATCCTTTGCACATGGAATGCTGCCCAGATACATAGAAACCATTTCTGAAGCATTTCCAAAGACCTACTCTGTTTCTCCTTTTTACACTCTAAGATACCTATGGATTTAGGTCCTGGCATTCAGCCCAGGAGATATGATCACTGATGAAAGTTGAGCAAAGCAGTTAAAAGGATGTGTTTGGAGTCACAGACCCAGGTTGGACTACAAACCTTTCCACATACCAGCTGTGCGACTTTAGGGAAATTATCTTCTCTAAGCCTGAGAATGAAATGTGTGTGTGAATGCACGAAGCGTGACACAGTGGCCATTAATAAGTGGTAGCTCATATCATCAATGACGGAGATGGATGAAAGAAACGGAGCAACGCATTTTAAAAAGGCAGTTTCCCTCCTGGTAGTCATTTAAGCTGCCTTAGATGAAAATATTGGGGGAAATCCCCCAACTTTCTAGTGAATTTAAAAATATCAAGAGATTTTAGTAGATTCCAGGTTTTTCCTTCAATAAGATAAATTATTTTCTAAAAGCCCAAATAAGCACAGGGTCTTGGAGTAGGGGAGTGTCTTTGTGCCTCGGATCTCCCTTCCAGGAAGGTACGCAGAACCACGGAGGCATCTGGTGCCTGGAATGCAGGGTGTGGAGCCAAGCAGAGAATTCACGCGGTCCCAAGATCTGGAGCCAGGTTACCAGTGCAGATGGAAAAGAGCAAAGTGCAAAATCTGTGGGTTCAGCAGAGGGAAGGGAAGACAGAAAGCGTTTGAGAAATCAGCAGATGAAAAGTGGGCCAGAACCAAAGCCCGGGCAGGTGGTTGTGGCAGCTTTGTATCTAGAGCCCACGACCGCAGGTAGAGACAAGGAGATGGGAGAAAGGAGCTTAGGGCTACCTGTGCCAACCTTCCTGTCGGTACTAACCTCACCTCCTCAACAGCCCAGAAAAGGGCTCCAGGGTAGCCTCCCACTGCTCTTCCTGATCCCATGCCTGCTGCATTGCTTGGCTTCTTCCCTATCCTGCTTCCCCCCTCCCTTACTGGTTTCTTCTGGGAGCCTTGCGTGAAAAAACCGCTTTCACCTGAATCATTAACTCAGGATCTGCTTTTGGGAGAACCCAACCCAAGACAGAAGGTATCTCACAGCCTCAGAGTTCAACTCAGGAAAGGATTCTGGTTGGCCAGCTAAGGTCACATGCCCACCCCTGGGGCCTTTGACTGGCAACTTCTCCTGCATTCCTACTCCCTCCCCCACACCCACATGATCTGATCTAGACAGCTGGCAGAGCTCCAGCCCATTACGTGAGGGGCATTGTACCAGGCACTAAGGATGCTATAGTGAGCACCGTCCCTGTCCTCCTGGGCTTACAGTCAAGCAGGAGAAAGCCGTTAGTCAGGTAATCCCCTCCCCCACAAACTGTGGACAGTGCTATGAAGGAAAAGCACAAGGTGCAGTAAGTGGGAGGGGCATGTCACAGGCAGCGCCGGCTCACTGCTGCAGTGAGGAGAGTTGGCAGTAAAGAGTTCGCGAGCAGAAGCCATGGCAGGAGAGCAGGTGAGAGGTGATGGTAGCTTGATTAGAGCAGTGGCCCTGGAGTTGGAGCGAAGTGGAAAAAACTCAAGACTCCTCTAGAGACCTAACCTACTGCAGTGGAACATGGGCCTCATACTCGCCAAGTCCCTGTCAGTGCCCGAGGGTAAATGAGAAAACAGACTAAAAACCAACTAATCAAAACAAGAAAAGCTACACTGCACTTCGCTAACATTAGCAAACTTTAGGAGAAGCAAAAGAAACCTTAGTGGTGCCCTCTAGCCTAAAGATTCATTTTATTATTTACTACTGCCCAGGCTTTATTTTCAATAAATGCATCCATCTCCTGTTTGGAAAGGGTTTCTTGGCTTTGGAAAAATATTGCCTAAATAAATGTTACACTTCAGCGTTTCCCCATATTTCCATTATTTTTATTCCTTGGGGGTGGGGGTGCTCTAGAGGATAATTTGATCTATGGATCTGATCTCTATTCCTGATGCTGTAGGTGATAGAGAGCGGCTGTTTTCACGTGTATTTTTCATGAATTATTCACATATGAGAAAAAGATAGCTCAGAAATAGAAGCTCTTTCACGGTCTCTCCACACAGATGGTGACTAGTTTGTGTAGACCCAGGATTTTGGGGGTGGCTAAATCATTACGCCAAAGCGTATTTGATGCTGCGAGGCCTCCTCCGTTCATGCAGGCCTCAAGTGTAAGTGTAGGCGTTGCCCATGTGCCCCACCCCTCTGCTGCCAACCTTCGGGCAAACCGCGCACTGATCGCACTTCCTCTGGGCAACAGCGATGGGTTTGTCTGGGGATACTAACCATGTTGAACCAGACTTGTTTCCAAGCAGTAGAAGGAACTAGAGTGTGGGGGGATCTCCCAAGTAACTGCAGCCCGTGCCACCTGCTTTGGCTAAAGAAGAGGGCTCTGAGGCTTCAAGAATCCAACTGGCTGGGGCATTTGGTTCCAATTTGCCAGATCATTTTTCCATTTAGGACTTCACTAAGCATATTAACAAATATTTACAAGTGACATTGCTTAGAATACAAAAGGTATCCTTGTTTTGTGTATTTTTTCTTTTTTTTTTTTGGTCTTGTGTATGTCAAGTCTTCAGAATCCTTCAGGCAGTCAAGCTTCTTGGCAGTTCTAGTTCTCTTTCCAGACGCACAGTTCTTTAAGCTCTAATCTTTTTTTTTTTTTTAAATCATTTTCCCCTCCCCCTTAACTCCTGTTCCACCTGTATTGTTCTTTTTTCCCCGTGTTATACTGTGTCTTTGCTCTTCTTCCTTCTCCTGTCCCTTTCATTTTTCCCATTCTGTGCTCCCCTGCTACATCTCATGAACTCAGAAATTGCCCTCCAAATACCATGGGTGTCACTAACTATTCAGTGGCAAGGGCTTCTCCCACTCTGGCTTGGAAGATGACATTTCCCAGAGTATTTCCCGCAGAGGCTGACCGGTCTGACCCACATAATGCCAGCAGTTAAAATAATCCCAGCTCAGAGCCCACGGGACTCACCAGTCATTATGCTGCATTGGGAAGTAAAACTGATTTGGCAGCCTCATTAGATTATAATCAGCTCAGATCTTCCTTGAGCATAACATGTGTCCCCAGGAGCAGCAGAGGGGAGAAAAACCACTTCTCCTCGTCAACTTTCTGCACTTCTTCTAGGTTCTTGGCTCAAATTAAATATTTACTCTGTTAGAGCAGAGAGTATGCCTATCACCTTATGTGGGTTTCTAATTTGTTTTGGAAGCTACTAGAAGACTCCAGGATAGCATCTATCATCTTACCAAGGCAGTTCCAGGGTACAGATTGCATAGGCCAATGGATGCTGGGCCAAGAAGCTTGGACCACATTGTGTAACAGTAGCAATAATAGCTATTGTTACTGGATGCTCACTAAATACCAGACCCTGTTCTATATTAGTTTATTGAATCCTATGAAATTAATCCTATGAAATATGTACTATAGTATCCCTGTTTTAAGAGGACACTGAGGCACAGAAAGTCTAAGTAACTTGCCCTAAGTAACATAGTTAATAAGTGGAAGAATCAGGATTGGAGCCCAGGCAGACTGGCTCCAGAATCTGTGCTCTCAGTATTTCCCTACATGACACTCTGTAGGTAATAGGGAACTCCAGGAGGTTGGTGAGTAAGCATGACATGAAGACAGTGATGCTCAGGAGGAGACATTTGGAAGCAGAGAGATGAGTGATTGATGGATGAAGGAAGGAATCCAGTAAGTCTCTTGTAATAAATCCTGGTATATGAATATTAAAATCTGAATTAGAGTGGAAGCAGTGAATATGAAAAGCTATAGATGTGAGAGATGGTGTGAAGGACTTATTTGAACTAATTTGGGACATAGAGGGAAGAGCATAGTTCGGAATGTTCAGCCTGAGAGAATGGTGGGGCCATGGTCAGAAGTAGAGGTGGCAGAAAAAGCCTCTGACTCATGTGTGGTCCTCAGATATTGGGTTGATAAGGTTTCCAAGATGCAGAAATGAAGCCTCCTCTCGCCTCCTCATTCTCTATCCCCCAAAGGAGGGATGCTGCTGTGGATGGGTTACGTTCAAGGGGACCAGCATGCTAGAGGGTGGGGCTCCTGCTGGGAGAAGTGAAGAGATTATAAACAGAACCACCCTTCATCCCTTGTTTTCCCCAGAATAAAGGAAAGTCAGATTCCAGGTACCTCCTGGTCTGGGTATGCCCCCAGCCTCCTTGGAAGTCCTTGTGGGTGGGCCCAGGGAAAAGGAGCATGGAGGGCTAGCTCAGGGGAAGGGCATGCTCACATTTTCACATATCCTCTTACTTTCTTCTCTGTAGGAAAAATGGTAAGATGTGAGAGTCAAGAATGGTGTGAGGGCCAGGGAGAAATTAGCCAAGTAACAGGCTATTTAACCTGCCCTTATTCTAGGTCTAGTATTAAGGGGCATAAAAAAGGGGTCCTCAAAGCTCAGCTCCCCAGGGCAGGGCCAGGAGTTTGGGGTTGAAACCCTAGGCTGTATTGAAGACTATGCATTTGTCGTCAAGCAATGTCCTTGTAATCCAGAGCAGAAGTCATCGATGGGGTGGGATTTAAAGATTCAGAATCCATCTTTATCAACCATGATAATGATTTTTTTGTCTCATCAGCTTAAATTCCCCCTCTCTAGTTCTTTAATGTTCTAACCTGCCTATGTCTTCCCATTTCAGCAGGATACTCAGTGGTGATGACTATTCTTGAAATATTTGGTGCAAAGAGCTAAAAGGAGCTATAAAAATAAAGGACTCCCCCATGCAAAGTATTGCGATGCCTGATAAGATGATGATATCTGAAGCCCTGATTTTAAAAAGCTGTTATTGCCAATAAACAAATAAAAACTAAGAGGTATGTGAATATTAATAATTTGGAGATGTAGATGGAGGTATCGATAAGCTTGAATATGTTCACACTTCATCATTTTAATTAACAAAGTTCTTTTTCTTGTAATTTCAGCAGGAGGTATCCCAGGGTAAGAGAACAAGACTTGGATTTATGTGAATAGGATTTTTTTATTTCATCACTGAATCCAATAGTGTTTTCCTAGTGTGAAAACAGATGGCAGAGACTTTATTTGTGGTCAGAGGCATTATGTATGAGAGTGAACCTTTCTTCGACAGGCAGATTTGAATAAATTCAGGAAGTGATTTAAGACATGGTATGTCTTTTAGAACCTGATCCACGGCAGGTACTTTTATTAACAAAATTTATACACTCAAATCCAGTGAATCAGAGGAACTAATTTTCATTCGAATCATGAATTTTTTTTTTTTTTGGCCGTTGACTACTACCTGGTGATTAGGATTGTCTCGGAAAACTCAGTCTGTGAGTCAGAGTTTGCATGTTTCTCATAACCTAGCTGAAGAATGTCATCTGATCTGGTTTTAATGATCTTAGTGTGTTTAAAAATTATTTGGAGGAGATAACCAAATCCTGGTTTGCTGTTAATCTTATTAGTCCATGAACTGTAATTTCGGTATCTCCAACAATGCAAAGTTTACGTGAGATATTGTCCTGAAAGGCTGTTTGAAACCATTAATTACTTT
Organism: Ceratotherium simum simum; assembly: GCF_057802395.1. Classification (NCBI taxonomy): domain Eukaryota; kingdom Metazoa; phylum Chordata; class Mammalia; order Perissodactyla; family Rhinocerotidae; genus Ceratotherium; species Ceratotherium simum. The sequence continues at coordinate 30,150,419 of NC_141917.1, read as the reverse complement.
GCAAATGTAAGGAGGTAGTGTTAGTATTACAACACACAACTTTGATACAAAGCCAAATTTCTCCTACATTCCCAATGGAAATTAGGCAATTAGATGAACTCTTCCCTGCTTCCAGAGTATTCATTGGATAACTCTGGTTTTGGAACCAAAACAGGATACCTGCAGGGAGGATACCGTGTGCCGTACACAGATGTGGGAAATAGCTAAAAGACGTATGTGTTTGCAGTGACTTAACTGTCGTGGTCTACTCTTGGGTCAATTTCCTCTGTAGGGTTCATCAGTGAACTTATTGGATTGTAATTCCTTGATTTTTCTTCTCTTCTCTGTTTCTTTTCATCCCTACCAATACATTGACTCAAATTTGTATAATGAAGGAGGATTAGGTGACCCAGTGCCAGAACCGGGCTGAGAGCTCTGAATTGGACAAGGTAGAGGTGATATGCACCAATGAAATCTTTACTTGGCAGCTTAGGACCATGTAGATCTCTATAGATAGAGGATCTCAAACTCTAATGTGATGACAATCTCTTGGTTAGCAATTACCTTGTAAAAAACAAAAAACAAATTCTGATACAGTAAGTCTGGGATGGAGTCCAGGAATCTATATTCTTAACAATTATTCCAGGGAATTCTGATGCAGCTGGTTGAAGGACCACAATCTGAGAGACCCTGCAGAGAGAGTCTTAACTCCATGGCACCCTAGTGCTCAAGAAAATTGATTACAGCTATTAAAGTCCTTACTTTTCTTTGTGTAGAAATAATGTAGTTCTGTCTCAGTAAGTATAAATACATGAATGTGGCATTGTCTACTCTAGGAGGTTTAATGCTTCTGATTCCTTTTTCACCAAGGTTGGGAGATGCAAGATGAGGGTGGATATTCCCAGAGATGTGACATGATCACAGTGACCAAAGAAACAGTGTGAGAATATAGATCCAAACTTTCAATACCCTGCACTTGAATCACTTTTTCTGAGTTGACTTGTAAATCAATAAGAACAACCAGAGTCAGCCAATTAGTAAATAAACGCAAAATCAGGAAAAGCACAGAGGATGACGTAAAGTAACGGAGCTCTAGTTAATCCTGTAGAAGGAATATAAAGAGCGACAGCTCAAAGAGCTGGGAGTTATAATGCTCCAGAAGCCATGTGAGCACAAGGGGGGTTCCCAGTCTCAACATGCTATTGTGTGGTTTTAATAAATGTATTTAGATTCTTATTATTCTGAGGACTCACATGTAAAAGGTACAGGTGGGGCACAGTGTAGATAGCACAGAAACATGTTATGTTTACCCTGGGCACTTGGAGAGAAATGGAGCCTTGGCTCTCAGAACTTACAGGTAATTTGGCAAATGTTTCTGTGTTCCTACTGTGTGCTCAGCATTGAGCCCAGAGCCCCAATAAGTCTGACTCGTGCTCTGTGATCACGACCAGCCAGACAGCTGCCTTGCATTCCTCAGAGCCAAACTGAGGCTGGCTTTCAATTCTTGGTGTAGCACATAGACATAAGCAGCTTTCTAGTGTTCTGGGCTTTCATTCTTGCTTAAGGGGCCAACTCCATCCCTCAACCTGGAGAGATTAAAATGCGAACTAATTGCTGCAGATCACTGATTTCTAGTTCCAAACCTGAAAAATGTTAGTGAAGACATTGACCTACTTCAGAGAGAAGCACCTAACCCCGTGCATTAAACAGTGTGTGGGAGAAAGCATCAGGTAAATTGGCAAGATATGGACTTTGGGGGCCCTAGACTTGAAATCAAATCCTGATTCTGTCACTTTCTGCTCTCTCTGAGCCACAGTTTTCTCATCTTTAAACTAGGAATGATTCCACCTACTTCATTAGGTTTATGTTACCACTAGTAATACACGAATACATATAGCATAGTGCTGGCACATAATAGGGACTTTGGAAATATAAAATGCTCCTTTCTGCTCCTTGTCCTCGTATCCTGGGCCTTCATGAACTATAATCTCAGTTTTTGCAAAACCTCAAATCAAGCAGATATTACGTTTTGGTTTGAACTGTCCTGAGATGAGTGTGCTTGGGGGAGAAGCCCTGTGTCAGAGTTGTCTGCAAATTGAGCATAAAATATTCAAATTCTAAAAAAGAAATCGTCATCTCTCTAGGAGCTTGTCTTAGGCAGGATTCTTTCTAGAAAGTAGAGCCTGAGACCAGGGTTTGTGGGCAGGTAGTTTGTGCACAGGTAACTGGAGCGGGGGGCCTGGGAAGAGAGGAAGTCAATTTATACAAAGTTTGTTATCACGTTTGGTCACAGCTGTGGCAAACTGGGGCCTGATCCTTTTGGGACCATCTGAGAGCCATGAAGAATGCATCTCAGAATTGTCCACTCAAGGGACACAAGTTGGGCAGGCGTCCACAAGCTCCCCTCCTTGACTGCCCCCAGATGTTAACTCCCTCCCACTGCCAGGTTTGCACAAGTGCTGGGTGGTTCCCACAAGGGTCCCAGGCCATGTCTGAGAAGCTCAGGCAAGATGCAGTAGAGGTGAGATACACTCAGGAAAATTGGAGTAAAAGGTTAGGTCCAGAGTATGTAAAGTGGACACGACCAAGTCCAATACTGGAATCAAAAGAAATGCCAGTCGACAGAAAAATGGGCAAGTCTGCTTCTCCCTTCAAACCTCAGATATCTTCCCTGTTTGCACAAGTAACCACTGGAGTATTCTTCAATTGCTTCTGTGTGGCATTGGGTAGCCTCACTGGTCTCTTGGTTTCCTGAACTCTAATTGCATGTAGTCTCAGTAACTTAGCACTTGATGACATATTCTCTTCCTTGTCCTCCAATTTCTTTATATGTTTTAATCATGTCCCTCTTCCCCACAAGAGACATTTGTCTCCTAGGGTAGCTGGGGATTGAGTCTTCTAATTCTTTTTTATCCTATCAGCACCTAACTGCTCAGGAAAAACCTGTTGACTTGAACTCACTTTACAGATGATAAATCCTTTCTCTAGAAGCACAATTATGTTTTCAGAGGCCTGTGAAGTCTTCCACTCCCTGACTATATTGAGATCCTCACCAATTAATGGGGCTTGGAAAGCAACATCTTTAACGAGGGGCAGGGAGCTGGAAGCACGATGGCAGTGCCTCCGGGTGTTGTAAGGTTTTCATCAGCAATTCATTCTGCACTCTTTGTATTTGGTTTCATTCCAATTGCTTCACAGCCAGTAGCACTCAGAAGGGACATATATTTAGACTAGACTTCAGCCTCTTGTTGAAGCTTTCTGTATATAATGAAACACAAATGCACTGGTCCTTTCTCTGCCTATCCTTTTCCCTCTCTGCTTTAGCCCTTCCCAGCTACAGATCCTGAGCTGGGTATGAACTGTGACTAGGATCTGGAGTGGATCAGTAGGGAACGAGTATTTGTTGGATTCTTTTAGATGGCAAAAAAAAGGAACATATCTAAAAAGGAACATATCTTCAGTATTTCTTAGTATGAACTTGGAGCCACTTACATGAGAAGTATTCATGGTTGCCACATTTAGCTGGGCAGGTTGTGCACTGCACAACTCTCAGGAGGCATTCCATCATAGTCAATATGAATGTGTCCCTGGGGGTGTGTGGTGAATAACCTGTGTGGCCACTAATAGTGGCCCTATCTGAGGCCCCATTCCAGTTCTACTGAATCAGAATCCCTAGGGAGGGGGACCAGGAATCTGTCTTTTACCAAATTTCACTGATTCCTATTAAAACTAAAGTTTTAAAATCACTGATTAGGAGATAGGTTTTAAGATAAGCATACACCAGAAAGAAAAAAATGTGGGAAATTATCTTAGCACCTGTGCCGTCACTGGATCCTCTGCTTCTTAGGCTTAGCTGTTCAGCTGGCTTCATGGATAACTCAGTGAATCTTTGCTATTCAGAGTATAACAGCCCTGCTGGTGATCTGATCATCTTTTCATCTCCTTCCAAACAGCCCTCTATTGCTTTCTTTTCTGTGTGTTTTTACATTCCAGCTTCCCCAGAGAGAAGTCCTGATCAGGCTGGGTTGTCACCACCTAATATGGAGTGCTGCATTTAGGTAGCATCTCAAGTCAAGTTATCTCCTTGGCAACAGGTCTTGCTCATGTTCATCTTACGTACACATGTATTGCCTTTGGCCTGGGCACTCATTTTTGGTTCAATGACCAGCAGCTATGGTGTCTTAATGAAGAGAGAACTACCCATGAGCACTTTCCTCTGAAGGGAGTTGTAGGCATGGCCAGCATCTAGTGCTTCATTGTTTGTTAGGACAGGAAAGGGCTGTAATTATTCAATGCACCATCCAGATGCCATGTCCCATAATAATGAGAGCTAATATGTATTGGGTACCACCTTATGCCAGACATTTTTCTAAGCACTTGACTAGCAGTCATAATTTAACTTTCAAAAACAACTTTGTGTGGTAGATGATATTATTATCTTCACTTTACAGGTTGAGAAATTGAGGCATGGAACTTGCTCAACAGTTTGTATATGGCAGAGCCACAATTGGAACCTTCCCAATTTAGCAATGAAGCCATTGCTCTTTACGACTATGTTGGGGTCATGACAAAGGATCATTGCGTGTATGTGTGTGTGTGTCTGTGTGTGTGTTGGGGGTAGGACAGTTATAAAAGGGAGAATGCAAGGCACAAATTAGGTCAGAAAGGCAAGAATATGCAGAAAGCTCCATTGGTGTGTGTTGGGGGAGGTAGTTGGAAGACAAAGACAGATAGATGTCACAAAGTAATAAGACACAGCTGGGCTTGCCTTGAGGGCCAGAGAGGATTCTGGCATGAGATCCTGAGGGGTTTCTCTTACTCACTTCTTCTCTGACTTCTTAAAAAGGAGTAGAAATGGCATCTAATTGTCCTTGGTTCCTTTTAAAAATAATGCCGTATTAAATACCTTCCTTTGGAGCCATAAATCTCCATCCTAGCCAGTACCCCCTGGGGCCTGGTGCTACTTGATAGACAAGCTTTGAGTATTTAGGGTTAGACAGGAAAGTTTGAATTTGAGTGCATTTAAGAAAAGAAGGTGGAGGGCGCTTATCCGTACATTGCCAAGGAGCATAAAATTTGCGGTAGGAATGTGGGAATGGACAACTATTCCACCCTGAAGAATACTCTTAAGGTGCAAGCCCGGAGCAGCTATTCAGCTGTAATTCAGTCTCCACTAAAGATTGAGGCAATTATTCCAGTAATTCAGGAGGAAGGGGGATATTGAATTACTAGAATAATTATCTCCGTTTTTTTCTTCCCTTTTTTGTTTGCGGAGAGAGATCTGGTCTGCTCACGTTAATGCGTGCGGCATTGCTGGGTGGGGGCTGCTTCCTATCCTTAACTTTTTAGTAAAACACAGTGATGATTAAAATATCATTTTTGGGGGCCCATGTGGGCCTTGGCAAGATCTCCTTGGTACTTCTGAAACTGAAACTTTTTACCTTTCATTAGCTACTTTTTTCTTTCAATCAGTGGCTTAGGAAGTAACAGGGAAAACGACGAAAATAGGAGAAAATAGCTATTTTTTTTTTAAAGATTTTATTTATTTATTTTTCCCCCAAAGCCCCAGTAGATAGTTGTCTGTCATAGCTGCACATCATTCTAGTTGCTGTATGTGGGACGCGGCCTCAGCGTGGCCGGAGGAGCGGTGCATCGGTTCACACCCGGGATCCGAACCTGGGCCGCCGGCAGCCGAGCGCACTCACTTAACCGTTAAGCCACGGGGCCGGCCCGAAAATAGCTATTTAGTGCCTGCCATTCTCAAGTCACAATCAGCTTCTTGTGGGTTGAGACTGATTTTGCAAAGTTCTGATTGAAGACAGGGGGATGGACAGGATGGTCTTTGCTCTCCCCAATTCTGAGCAGGCTGGTGGGCTGTGCAAGGGGTAGGTTCTGGCCAATACTTGGCACACTGTGAACTGGGTATTTATATACCCAAAATCAATAGGTCTTGGTGCTGAGAGCAGTATTTGAAGGAGGGGGTTGTAGTTCTCTGGGTCAGTTGTTCCTCTGAGAAACACTCACAAAAATGTTCTCTGTTTCAGGTAGAACGATTACTCCAGAGACTTTAGGAATTTCAAGACAACTGACTGCAAGATAGGAAAGGGGAAATCTTAGAGAAGATAGACTGTTCATCCCTACTGGGAGTCTTCTGTAAGGCACATTGTTGACTTCAAGGCAAGAAGCCATGAAAGTGTGCCTTTCCTTGAGACAGTGAACTCTCTGTTTTCTTAAGTGAATGGAAAAAAAGGGGTGTTTTGGTTCCTTATATCAGTTTCCAGAAATGAGTAAGTTGTACAGTGTACTTCAATCTACAATGCTACCTCGTATAACTTACTGTTACTCAGATGATTCAGAAGACCCTCTGGGATCTCATCAAGATAAAAAGCTAATATTTTGCATTGCAGCTGTGTGGAGAAGCCATTTCCCAGTGACTTCTAGCAATGAGTCAGAAAAATAAAAATAAATACCTTTCTCTGTTATAACATATTCTAAACCAATCATTCAATCAGTTGGTATTTATAGTTTACCTGTAACTGTCAAGAGATTACATAGGTATGTGGGGAGTATAAAGATGTGTAAGCGGTGGACTTATTGGTTGCAAACAGAGTTACGTCTACATAGATTCTTAAGACTAGAACCCAGTATTGGGGGTTTGTGGTGGGTTTGGTAGATCTGCCCCCACTGTCCACTCCACCTACCTTCTAACATGCCTTCCTGCACTGTAGTGGCTGGAAAGCCAAATACCGCATTTCCCAGACTCCCCTGCTGTCAGGGCTCTGGATGTGATTTAAGTCCAGCTGTTACATTGTGCTGGTGCAAGGTTCGGAAGGCAGATACGAGGCAGAGGCCATGCTCTTGCTGCTTCTGCTTTTTCTTTAAAAGTTTGGTCGTGGAGGTATTTGCATTTTCTGTGGCAGCATTAGCAGAAGTTGGTGGGTGTTGAAAGGCAGGTCACAGGGAGGCCATCCTGCAGGTGGGGATTAAAGCAGGTGGTTTGGTGTGGAGCCAGCTTCCTGTCCGTGAGCGCCTCCACACCGTGGTGGCTTCTTGACTTTGGCAGTTGTGTGTTTAGGAGGTGGCAGTTTCCTAATATTGGGATAACCAAGAGCTCCCTTGGTGACCCAGGTCTACCATGTGGCTTTGGGAGTTATTTCTGAAATCTTAACCTAAGTCTGTTTCCCTGGTTCTCCTAATGATTCAGTGAGCTTTTGAATACCCTATAATAAATCCGTTCATGCTTCAACTTGCTAGAAATGCTTATGTTCTCTGCAATTGAACCCTGTCCATGACTGTGATTGGTACAGGAGAGTTATAGGCAACAGACTCTAACGAAATTGGAAGTCTGGATTTGTTTTTTCTGACTTGATTAGATTTTATTTTTTTTGCTGAGGAAGATTGGCCCTGAGCTAACATCTGTTGCCAGTCTTCCTATTTTTGCTTGAGGAAGATTTGCACTGAGCTAATATCTGTGGCAATCTTTCTCTATTTTGTACGTGGGTTGCTGCCACAGCATGGCTGCTGCCAAGTGGTGTAGGTCTGCACCTGAGAACCAAACCTAGGCTGCCAAAGTGGAGAGTGCCAAACTTAAACACTAGGCCACGGGGCTGGACCCTGGACTTGATTATATTTGAAAGGAGCAATGATTATGCTAGCATTAGTATGTGGAGTACTGGCAGTACATGACATGAGTGGTGAAATAGTTACTTAAAATATTGGTCACTTGGAATGAAGTGCCCAGTGAAGGCAAGGCTTTGGTGGACTGAGTGCCTGCTGCCCATTATGGTGAAATAAAGAATACAAGCCCTGTGGAGCTGGGTGGCTGTTTCTACCTATATTAGAGAACTTAAAGAAAGAAAATAATATGCTCAGGATTGTAAAATTACTGGCATGAGGCACGATCAGATGATCAAAGAGCTCCTATGAATTTCTAGAAGAATCATTTATTTCGTGTAGCTGCAGGGCTGATACCTTCTAACATTAAATGCCATCTCATCCTGTGGGTTGATGATTAAAAGATAATCTGAGCTCATAAAATCACTAGTTGTCTTATGCGAAAGTTTGAGTGTTGATTGGGGAAGAGTGGAACCCTGAGAACCGGGACCGTTTGGGTGGGTTCAGTTGAACCTAAGTACCAAGATGCCCACAACTCCATTGAACCTCCGTTGCTGGTAGAAGCATCTCCTCCTCCTGTCTGATAAGGCTGGTCCAGCCTTGCTTAGAGACTCTGTAATGACCTTGCTGAGAGAGTTTCCTTGCAAGGGGATGCCAGTTTTTCTCCTGTCTCCATTTCCCACCACTTATTGTTCTAGATCTATAACAGAAGGACAAGTACAATGTCTATCTTATTAGGCAAAGGTTTACACACCTAAGGAATTGCAAGAGTTTTCTTATTTACATTAGCAAAAACATAGGGAATAGGTGTGGGAATGGATTACAAAATCTAGGCCAGAGAGGAAGAAATTTAATTTTAAATCTTAATTTATTGGTGTGGTGCATTTTCTAAAGATTCTAGATTCATTGTTTCAGTTGATGCAGCTGGGAATGGTTGTAACTCTTGGCCTGGCTGATTGACTTGAAATGGTACTTAATGGTAACCTAGTGGAAGGAAACTGCAGTGTCAGAAATTCATAATATAAGGTAGGGGGAGGAATCCAAACAATTAAGGAAAAGGACTATTGAAGTAGGTATGTCACATATGACCCAGTAACACACTAAGGGGGCCCACAGGATTGAGAAATAAAATTTTGAGAAGTACATCCTTGAAAAACATTGCAGTGGAGTCCTCTGTAAGTCAGAGGTGAAGGTAAGAGATGCTGCTTTTGGAATGGACATTTTGATTGCAATGGGTCTCTTAAGATCCTGGAGTGGCAGAGAACAGGTAGCAATACTTAAACGCCAGAAGCAAGGTGGAAGCAGCTTCTGGCAGGAGAGCCAGATGGCAATCTGATCATTGCTGGTAGTTAATTGATCATGAGTCTTATACGAATGAATAGATGGCTGGTCTATATCCACTTGATAGATACATAAGAAAAAATACCGTATATCTGGAAAACACAGGCCCAACTTGAGTCACAATGGTGGAAAGTCAAAGGCCTTCACTCAATTTCCAGACCAGATTATAAACCTAGAGCCATCAAAAGAGGGGGAGACCAGGATCCTGAGATCCTATCAAGAAAACGACTATAAATCTTCCTCCTAGCCTTCCTCAGAGAAACCTGTAGCTATTTAATAATTGAACTCTGCACTGGGAAAAGAGAACCACCAAGACTTTTGAGGGCTTATTGGGTTCTAGCTTTCATTAACGTTAATCTCCTAAGACTCAGAATACTACTGTGGTTCTCTAGGGGTGATAAATGGAATTTGGGTCTGAGTTTATCTCTCAGTGGTCCCAGCGGGTTTGTGAAGCCCTCTTGTAATGATTTCCCTTACTGTTAAATGCACAGTTGGAGCAGGCATTTCAGCAACTAGAGAATTGCCACATTGGCTTTGTGTAGTAAAGTCTATTAACCATGAAGGGTCAAGTGGAAGCTGGAACTACCCCTGCCTATCAAAAATAGTAAACCAAAAACAATTCTGTAACCCTGAGGAAATCACAGAGAGTAGTTCCATCACAGATGGCTTAAAAAAAGTGCCGGGATGGTGATTCTTCTCATATCTACATTTAACTCACCTATTTGGCCTCTACAGAAAAACTATGGGTCTTGGAGAATGACAGTGGATTACTGTAAACTTAATCAGTTGGTGACTCCAATTATATTTGCAGTTCCAAAAGTCAAATTAACACAGTTTCTAGCACCTGGTATGGACCTATACATTTGGTAAATACTCTTTTTTTCTTTCTAGTAAGTACAGACCACAAGAATTAGTTGTCTTTACCTCATGGAGATAGTAAGATACTTCCCTATCTTATCTCTGGCCTATGTCAACTATCAGATTCTCTGTCATCTTTCAGTTTTCAGGGGCATTGATCATCTCATCATGCTATACAACATCATCCTGCTCCACTGTATTGATGACATCATTCAACTGGGCCTGGTGAAAAAGAAGTAGCGTGAGTTCTTGGTAAGATGCATACATGACAGAGGATATTTTAAAAATCATAAAAATATAAGGGTCTGTCCCCACAGTAAAGTTTATGGAAGGCCAATGGTCTCGGGCATTTTGGGGTATCTCATCCACAGTGAAAGACTAGTTGTTGCACTTTCTGCTAAGAAACAAGCACAAGCTTGGCAGGTTTCTTTTGGAGACAGCATGTACCACACTTGCGTGTGCCGCTCAGACACATTTACTGAGTAACCTGTCAGGCTGCCAGTTTTTTGTGGGGCCCAGAGCATGAAAAGGCTTTTCAGATGGTTCAGGCTGCGGTACAAGCAGGGCTGCCACTTGGCGCTAATAACACAGCTGATCTAGTGGTGACTTGTGAAGTGGTGACTGGGCGTAGGAAAAAACCCCGTTCTTGCCAACTATGTGTTTCTTCCTTGTGAGTCTCCTTTGCTTTTACATGGACACTTCACTTCTGACACTTCTGGTTACCAAATGTGGGGAGGTTTTTTACCACAGCAAGCAATTCTCTGTGACACCAGCTGCGTGTTCTACAATTTAAGTCAATTCTGACACTATCTACCCAGAGATAACATCAGGTCCCACAGATTGACAGCTCGATCCCACAAGACTGCCCCCAAACACCCACTTCAGATGTCAGTCGCAAGCCCGGGTTGTCATCTCTGCTTCTGACCAACTGGCTATAGATGGGAGATTCCAACGACCCCTTCCTTAGGTTCGATTAATTTGCTAGAGTGGCTCACAGAACTCAGGGAAACGTTTATTTATGCTGAACAGTTTATTAAAGGATATGATGAGGGACACAGATGGAGAGCCTGGTGAAGAGATACATAGGGTGAAGTCTGGGAGGGTCCTGAGTGAAGGAGCTTATGTCCCTGTGGAGTTGGGGTGTGTCACCCTCCTGGTGTGTATGTGTTCATCAGCCTGGAAGCTCTCCAAATCCTGTACTATTGGGATTTTTATGGAGGCTTCCTCACATAGCCACGATCAAGTATTAACTCCATTTCCAGCCCTTCTCCCCTCTTTGGAGAAGTTGGGGATGCAGAAAATTCCAAGCTTCTAATCATGGCTTGGTCTTTCTGATGACCAGCCCCTAGCCAGGATCCATCCAGGAGCCCATCCAGAATCACCTCATTAGAACAAAAGATACTCCTAGTGCTCTTCTCACTTAGGAATTGACAAGGGTTTTAGAAACTCTGTGACAGGAACTAGGGCAGAGACCAATATATATATTTTCTATTATCTCACATAACTGGAGTGTCTTTATCAGATAAGGATGGTGCATGGAGCCTGTAGTAAACGTTTATAGGAGTACTACATTACATGTCCCTAGGGTTTTGGAGTGAAGTCATGCCCTATATGTCAGTTGATTACTCTCCCTTTGAGAAATAGGCCTGGCTTGCTTCTCATGAAACACCAAATGACCATGTGACCTGAGCTGTCCATCCTGGGCTGGATGTTATCTGATTCACCATGCTGTAAGAATGGGTCTTCTCCTTCTCCATTCTTCAATACTTCATCATTAAGTGGTCTTGAAGGCACAAGTATGTTGCATGAACAGAGTTCTCACACTCCCAGGGCATTACCTATTGCTGCATTGCCCTCTCCCTCAACCAATACCTATAGATTCTTGGGACCCAACGAACGAGTTACCTGAGAAGGAAAAAAATCAAGCCTGGTTTATGGATGTGTCCATATGATATGCTTGAGTCAGCTGGAAGTCAACTTCTGTAGCATTACAGACCACTCAGTGGTGATCTTGAAGGACAGCAGGAAAAGAAAACCTCTCAAAGGGAAGAACTTGTCAATGTTGCTTGAAAATAAAGATGTTCAGAGGTCCAGGTCAACACAGATTTGTTGGTAATGGCTAATGGGCACTGGATTAGCTGGGTGGTCAGAGATTTGAAAGGAAAAAGATTGGAGGACTGGTGTCAAGAAGAACTGGGGAAGAGATGTGTGAACAGAACTCTTAGGATGGGCACATAATATGAGGATATGTGTGACTCGTGTGTTTGTTCAGCGTGGGCATGTTTTGAGGAGAAGTTGCTGAAAAATAAATTGGACACATTGACCTGTTTTGTGGATGTCTGTAAGCCTCTCTTTCCAGTCTGACAGATCGTTTTCTCATGATTAGATTCCAATTATGCACTTTTGGCAGGAAAACCACATAACTAATGTTGTGTCCTTCTCAATCAGAACATCAGGAGGCACATGATATCAATTTGTCCCATTCAATTGGAATTTGAGATTGCCATTCACCATTTTGGGCACCTCACGCAAATGAACCAACGGGCCAAAGAGAGGTTATTACTATGTCAACTGGGTGATTAAGCTCAGTTATCAAGAGGAAATAGGATTGTTGTTGTATGATGGGAGCAAGGAGAAGTATTCTCGGAACCCAGGGGATCCTCTGGGGCATTTCATGGTAGTGCCATGTGCAGCGGTAAAAGTTATATTAAATTATATATTTAATGTGTATATTTATTTAATTTATATATGTAACATTAACTTTTAATGGAAGACCACAGAAATCTGGTATAATCAGATTATACCAGGAATAAAGGAATAAAGATCTGGGTGACTCAACCAGCTAAATAACTTGGCCCTGCTGTGATGCTGACTAAGGGCAAAAGTAACCTGGAACAGGCTGTGGAGGAAAAAAGTCGTAAATACCAACTATTGACATGCAACTGAAACTAGAACTATCATAACCACGAATGATTTCTTCCTTGCTCTGTTAGGTATATTTTATATATATTAACCATTTTCCTTCCTCCCTTTCCCTTGTCCTTACAATTTTATGAATAATTTACTGATGGTAGTTAATTTTTTAAGTTAATTTATATATTATGGAATATCATGGTAGAATTGTGACTGAACTAGAGAAGGAATGAATATCACCCAAAGATAAAATGCAGAGACTTATGGAACCTTGGGTCTCCCCTTTTGAGGGCAGGTAAGTATATTTCTTTTGGTACAGGGACAATTATGTTAATATTGTTTGGAAGTTTAAATACAGAGAGAAGGTAAATATGGATGTTGAATAGCTGGAGAAACAGTCTATGGCATTTATGGCAGATTGGTGCTCAATATCCATTCAAGCTTTCTTCTGTGAACTTTCCTGATCTGTAGAAGTTAGAAAGTAAAAAAAATTATTTTACCCAGACTCTCTTGCAGCTAAGATTTTGGATGTCATTTAGGCTGAGCCAGTCAAACACACTTGTGCAAGATTTCAAAGGCAGAAGTGGAATGGAGGCTGTACATCTGCTGCTCTGGCTTTCTTCTAGAAAGAAGTCATGGAGTGATTTTTTTTTTCTGTGGCAGCATTAACATAGATACCAGTGTCTAAACTCAGTTGGTTTGAGTACTAAGAGGCCAAGTGTGGGGCCTCCCTTCTGCGGGTGTGTGTCAGAGCAGGCATGGTGCAATTTCCTGATGTGGCAGCTTCCTGATCACAGTGGTGTAGTGTGATGCTGGGGCCAGCTGCTTCCTGATCACAGAAGAGGCAAATCTCCTTTGGTGACCCATTTCTACATAGTTGCTTTTTGTTCCTGAAAGCTTGACTTAGAGGCTATTTCTTCAGCTTTCCCAATGATTCAGGAAGCCTTTACAGTAAGCCTGTAATAAGTATTTTTTCTGCTTAAACTAGCTACAGTGGGTCCTGCCCTTTGTAAGTAAGCCCTGATCAATGTAGAGGGTTAGGAGCCCACTGTCCTGTGACAATATTACATGAGGAGCAAGCAAGGTGCAGGTGTGGCTTCTCTACCACTGCTTGTTATGCTCTCTGTTTATTCTGGAGAGAAATCTGTCAAAAATTACATGCCAGGGGCCAACCACGTGGTGTAGTGGTTAAGTTCGCGTGTTCCACTTCAGCAGCCCAGGGTTTGCAGATTCGGATCCCGGGCTTGGACATATGCACCACTCATCAAGCCATGCTGTGGAGGCATCCCATATACAAAATAGAGGAAGATGGGCACAGATGTTAGCTCAGGGCTAAGCTTCCTCAGCAAAAAGAGGAAGATTGGCAACGGATGTTAGCTCATGGCCAAGCTTCCTCACACACACACACAAAAAGCAAAAAAATTACATGCCAGTTTATGTCTTTTATTGCTCTTTCATCAGCTTTTGATTCTGATAGGAAACAGTTGTGGTCTGAAGAGTATGAGACCAAAAACTGTCAAGACATTGAGGAGTTAATGAGGACGTATGTCACACCTTCTACGTCAGTGGCTCTCAAACTCACCTGCACATTAGAATCATCTGGGGAGTTGTAAAAATTCCTGATTCCTGGGCTGGCCCTAGACCAATTAAATCAGAATCTCTGGATGTGGGATCCAGGATTCAGTATTTTGAAAGCTCCCCAGGTGATTCCAATGTGTATCCGAGGTTGGAGAACCACTGCAGCCTGGGAAGAGAGGTGAATTCTCAGGTTACACATGAGTTGCAGTTGGGGAGAAATAAAATACAGTTATGCACTGTGTAAGGACGTTTCAGTAAATATGGACCGCATATACAATGGTGGTCTCATAAGATTAGTACCATATAGCCTAGGTGTGTAGTAGGCTATGCCACCTAGGTTTGTGTAAGTGTACTCTGTGACGTTTGCATGATGAAATACCTAACACTGCATATCTCACAATGTATCCCTATCGTTAAGCGACGCATGCCTGTACTAGTAAAGTAGCAAATTTACCATCGCACAGTCAGAAATCCAAAATGGGCTCCCTGGGCTAAAATCAAGGTGTCCGTGGGGCTGGGTTCCTTCCTGGAGACTCTAGGGGAGAATCTGTTTTCTTGACTTTTCCAGCTTCTAGAGGTTGCCAGCATTCCTTGATTCTTGTTTCTCTTCCACCTTCAAAGCCAGCAAAGGCTGGTCGAGTCTTTCTCATGATGCCATCTCCCTGGTTTTGACTCTTCTGCCTCCCTCTTCCACTTTTAACTACCCTCTTATTACACTGGGCCCACTAGGATAATCCAGGTTAATCTTCCCATCTCAAGGTCAATTTATTAGCAACTTAATTCCACATTCAACTTTAATTCCTCCTTGCTGTGTAGCCTAACATAGTCACAGGTTCTGAAGGTTAGAATGTGGATATCTTTGGAGGCCATTACTCTACTTATCATAAGGAAATAAGGGATGAGGGCCCTGGGAGAAGACACCCTAGGGATTCCTTCTCCATACTTTTTGAATAAGAAGAGGCAATTGGAGAGGCCAAGGCACTCAAAAACTGGTAGACTAATAATTCAGACCTGAGAAGAAGCCCGGTACATCGTATACTCATACTTCTGTAAGAACCAGAGTTAGCCAGAATGGATTGCTAAGAAGTTAGGTAATAATTTGAGACTGTTTAGTCTTGCCACTTCTTACCTATTTGCAAAATTATATTTAAATGATTTGAAACTTCTTTGCAACTACCTGGAAGCCTGGCTGTAGATAACAGGAGAATACATACATGCAAACCTTTCAATTTGCTCATATGTGGCCCCTTGTTAGGAACCAGGAGGGGCCTACCACAAACAGATGGTCCTGCTAGCTAAATATTTTCCTCTTTTTAAGAGCCATTTGATAGTAACTATTCTAAAGTGAAAATTATTCTTTTGGCAGATGTCCTCCAAAATTTATTGCTTCATCTCTAGTAACTGCTGCTGCAGGCTAATTCACCCAGTTCCTCTAGGGGCACCTGGTGCAGCTGCTTCATCCAGGCAGGGTCACTGGGAAGCTGGTGCTTATGAGGGTATTTCTGAGATTTTGTTTTTTGACCTTGTTGAATGATTGGTAATGGCTGCTTTAAGCATAGTCCATGCCAAGTGTATCAGAGCCATGATCCATGGCATAGAATTCCACAACCTTAGCATTTATCTGTTGCCATGCTAGATTGGACCCTGTATCTCGAGAAAATTCCTGGCTTGGTCCACGGGGACCCTGCAGATGCTCGCTTTGCCACTTGCTCATCTGATCCCAAAGGCATCTGGATCCACTCTTGACCAGCATCTCACACTATCTACACACCGGGGCCTTGACTGGAAACTAGTGATGTGTGTCTTCCTGGGGCCACACTAAATGGGGATGGGGGTGGAGTTAGGTTGCAATAACAGGAGCAAAGTAGGGGATCTCTGGCTCACTGGCTCCCGTGGTCCAGACGCTCAGGCGTTCAGCCTCACCTTTAGTGTGCTGTTGCCCTACAGTCCTCCGTGTGAGGCCAGTGGCTCCTGCCGTTCCCTCCTCTCTGGGCCTGAGGTTGGCCTCCTGGGCTCTGGTTCCTAGGTTGTTGCTCTGGCTGCTTGGAAATTTCTCTCTGTAGCTAAGTTTGAGGGACAATTATAGGCCTTATGTAAGCTTTGTCATGGGCTTTCCTCAGTCTCGACTTTCTATTTTTATTTATATTGTCCCTGTGCTGATTCTTTATTTGTAGTTTATATTATGTCATAATATTATTGTAGGTGTTCTTGTTGAAAAGCTCTTCAAATCCTCCGTGGACTAATACAGGACACAAATAAGTATGTAAAATATTAACTCTGACGTCCCTCTCCCCATCGAGAGATTAGTGATGAATGTCAGCAGTGCATTTTACTCCTCTACATCGAAAGGGCTGGGGGGATGGTACAAATGTCGCCTATTTCACTATGTGGATCAAGGGAGGTCTTGGTTGCCTGGCTCAGAAGACAGGAGCTTTACCCAATCAGGCACATTTTCCAGATATTCCAGATAGGCAAGTGGTCTATGAAACTATAACACGCCAGTATTTAATCTCAGGACTGAGTAGGTGGAAAAAATTATCACCAGGGTCTTTCATTTTTGAAAAAAAAAAAAAGAAAGAAAGAAACTAAATATAGCTAACTGAATTTCTAATCTTGGAAAATGTTTTCTGACATAAAAAGTATACAATTTTAGCTCAATTGGCAGCATCTAATAATCAGATAAAAAGGTCATTTTGGATTGTGCATCTAGAATAAAAGTTATCCTGAGGAAGACTTGTAAAACTTGTCTGTCTGATTCTTGGTCTCTCTTTCTCTCTCCCTCCCCGCCTCTTACTGTGCATTCCTCCTCATTTCTTCTCCTGCCTTTGCCTAATACCTGATGGAGTTTCCATGGGGGCCCCACTGTTGTGCTAATAATAGCGAAAGCTGCTATTTATCAAGCCTTTACCACTTGCCAGGCTCTGTGCGAAGCACCCTGGATACATTACCTCACTTGTTCCTCCCAATAGCCCTCCAGGAGAATGGGCATATTTGTGTAATGAGCTCGGTCATACATGGTGTTTAATAGCTCCATTATGTCCTTTGTCAGCGTGCCAAATAACAAAGTTATTGGTATTCTTGATTTTCCTGCTTGGCTTAGAATGTATTGGTAAATATGATGCTGGCTACAGAAAGGAACTAGCAGGCAGACTATGGGGAATTGGAATTATGCTTTATATGTTTTTTTAATCCTTTCCCTGAGCAGCAACTACTGGTGGTAAATGAAAATACTGGGAGCCCTTATTTCGTATTAATTTAACTGCTTCCTTCCCTGCAGTAAAACAAATACTGGTGAGATTGAGCAAGGATTAAGAGCCTAAAATGTAAGAAAGTACTAAGTTTTGAACTTAACTTCTCCCGATAGGCTCAATATTAACCATCATTTTCAATGCTTAACCATATGAGAAAACAAATACCAAGTCTCTGTACTGCATATTCTGCAGGCAAGGCATTCCAGGCTGTCTCAGAAAGGTCTGAGCTTTGGGGTTGGAGCAAATGAATCAGGAGAAGATGGCAGGTCAGTGAAGGCTGGGATTTTTTTTTTTTTCCCCCACCTCCTGGAGTATACAGCACCTTCCTACCGTCCTCACTGTCTTAGTGAACCCACCTGTGTGCACTGTTCTCCAGGGTTCTTCGGCTTCCCAGGTAAAGCCCAATAGGTTGCTTTCAAAGTCAGAATCTGGGGCTCCAGGGACGTGCAGATGTTCCCCAGTAGGGCAGTCCGGTTCTCACACTGGGGCACAGAGCCAACTTGTTGGGGCATGAGGACACCGAGGGAGCACAGTCTTGCATCAGATGCCGAAGGTCTTTCATCACATTGCTCTGACAATGAGGCTGGAACAGCCACAGTTGAAAACTGATGCAACAGGACGGAAGCGGCTGGTAGCACTGGGAGTTGTTACCCTTGCGAAAGACAAGACGGAAAGGAAAATTAAAAACAATATCTTGAGGTGCTGAATTTAAATTACCAGCTGCATGTTACCTGAGACCATCCCACATCTTTTAAGATGACCTTAAAGGGAATATAGTTATGTCACTTAGAGAGAAAGTGATGAGGGATGTTAGAGATTCATCAGAATGTTAGCCTTTCTAAGTTTCATTAACATGAATAAAGTCTGGACAGCAGTTTTATTCTTGTTCTTGTCATTAATTTGTGAATGAAATCTTTAATGTTAAAAAAACACAACTTACTGTAGTGGGCTAAATCATAGCCCCCAAAGATATCAGGTCCTAATCCTTGGAACCTGTGAATGTTTCCTTATTTTGAAAAATTCTTTGGAGATATGATTGAGTTAAGGATCTTGAAATGGAAGGATTATCCCAGGTTATCCAGCAGGCCCTACGTAATCACAGTATAATCCTTTTGAGAGGGAAACTTGAAATACATAGAAGAGGAGAAGACAATGTGACCACAGAGGCAGAGATTGGAGGGATGTGGTCACAAGCCAAGAAATGCTAGCAGCCACCAGAAGCTGGAAGAGGAAAGAACAGGATCTCCCCTAGAGCCTCTGGAGGGAGCATGGTCCTGCTAACACCTTGATATTGGCCCAGCCGTACTGATTTTGGGCTCCTCACATCCAGAAGAGTAAGAGAATATAAATTTCATTGTTTTAAGCCTCCAAGTTTGTGGTAATTTGTTACAGCTGCTGTAGGAAACTGATACACTTACTTAACTTGAACCTAGTGAGTTAGATTCTTAAGTCGTGAGTATTGATCTCTCTACTGAAAAATATGTCAGTACCTATATGTGCTTGTAGAGAAGGAGACACAAGAAATTGGCAGCCATGGTTGCCTCTTGGAAGGAGCACCAAGAGAATAAGAGTCTAAAGTAAGAGGCAGACTTACTGTTCATTTTATACACTCTGATTTCACTTGAAATTTTTTCAAATGCATGTGTTTCTTTTTTCTAAAAAATAAGCTTTTAATTTTAGGATAGTTTTAGATTTACAGAAAAATTGTACAGATAGTACAGAAGGTTCCCATATACCTACACCCAGTTTCCTCTATTTTTAGCATCTTATATTAGTATGGTACATTTTTCACAATTTGTCACAATGAACCAATATTGATATATTATTATTAACTAAAGTCCATATTTCATTCGAATTTCCTTAGTTTTTTTTTTAATGTCCTTTTTCTGTTCTAAGATCCCACCCAGGACACCACATTACATTTAGTTGTCATGTCTCTTTAGGCTCCTCTTGGCTGTGACAGTTTCTCAGACTTTCCTTGTTTTTGATGATCTTGACTGCTCCGAGGAGTATTGGTCACTACTGACTACTAGTCGGTAGAATGTCTCTTAATTGGGATTCGTCTGATGTTTTTCTCATGATTAAACTGGGGCATGTATTCCTTTTTCAATTAAAAACTAGTTAATAGAAAAGCAAATATGTTATTAGTACACTAAACATACTTATGTAGATTATTGTGAGGATTAAAAGAGTATATGTGTGTGTATATATATATACAAAATTTAGAAATTGTTTAGTGTTTAGTACACGCTGCATAAATGTTATCTATTACTACTACTGCTATTATGAGGTTATGAGGTTAAAAGGTTAAAAGCAAACACTAAAATAAATGTTTGGATGAAAAGATGTTAGGTAGGATAATGTGGTGAAGTCAGAAAGATCTAGGTTACAATCTCAGCCTCATCACTTGCTAGTTCTGTGATCTGGGGCAAATAACCTCTCTGAGCCTCAGTTTTGAAATCTGTAAAATAGGGATAATAACACCTGCTTAATAGGGTGCTGGTGAATATGAAGAAAGAAAATATGTGTAAAACTCAAATGCAGCTACAATAAATTTTGTATTGTTCTTAAGGTGAAGATTGGAAGATAAACTAAAAACAATGGATTGTGACTAATTTGCTTGTAATACAGGTAGTGTACAAATAAAGCAGCCAAGTTATTGCTTTAAGTTAGTGTATTTATCAACATCTCTGCCTTTCTAATGGTAATGATTTATCCATCAAATACTTACTTAGTGTCTACTAGAGGTGAAATTCTGTGCAACACAGAGTTATACAAGACACCGTGCTTGCTTACACTATAGCAGGGGCAGAAACAAAATGACTCATAAGCGAAGAAGAGGAAGGGGTATTCCTGGCAGCTGGGGCAGATTTGTCTTGAAATAGGTGGCTAGAATTTTTATACTTTATCTTCTCTTGATTATCAATATATTGGATGCACTCTGCAGAAAATTTGGAAAAGTCTAGATAAGTAGAAGGAAAATATTCAAACATAATTCTATTTTGGTATAGTTCCTTCTGTTGCCTTTAACTGTGATTTTTTAAAAAAAAATTGCTGAGATTATATTATATATACAATTTAGTACCAGTGTTTTTCCACCTAATATATCATAAACATTCTTTCATGACATTCAAACTGCTTCTTAAAGAATCATTTAAAAGAGTGGCATAATATTTCCTTGTGCTAACAGGAAATAGGTTTGGATGTTGTGAAAGAGACACAAAATGATAGTGGCTTAAACAAGATAGAAATTTGTTTCTCTGCTTTGGCAGTCTGAGCCAGTGTGATGGCTCTACCTGGTGAGGTTGCCGAGGCTCAGGTTCCTTTCTTGTATTGTTCTGCCATCCCCAGGTGTGGCCCTCATCTGCAGGGTCCAAGATGTCTCATCACCATGTTTGTGTGAAAATCAGAAAGGGGGAAAAGAAGGTGGGGAAGGCACACCCCTAATCTTTAAGGACACAACCCAGGTAGTACACCCATCATTTCTGTTCACGTTCCATTGCCCATACCTAGTCATGTGGCCATAACTAGCTGCAAGGAAGGATGGGAAATGTAGTATTTACTCTAGCTAAAACCAGGGTTCCTACTAGTACTTTAGAAGGAGAAGACAGATATTGAGTGTCAGCTAGCAGTTTCTGCCACACTTTGTATGGCTGTCTTCCACTTATATAAACCACGTACTGTTGCTACCATTTTCTTTTGCTTTAATGATAAATCTTTAATGTTTTTGTGTTTACCAAGTGTCAGATGTTTTACATATTAGATCATTTAAGCCTCACAATAAGCTTATAGAAAAATAATATTATCCCTATTTTGACTTGAGGGAAGTGAAGTTAAGAAATTTGCTCAAGGTAATACAATCGGAGTGCAGAGGATTTGAACCTAGAGTCCATATTCTATAACTACCACAATATGCTTGTCATCTTTGACCAGGTACTGATGATTTTCTTAGAGAAGATTTCTAGAAGAGGAATCACTGGGTCAAAGGGTTTGGACATTTTTAAGGCTTTTGATGTATTTTTCCCAGTTACTTTATAGAAAATTTGTACCAACTGGCCATTCTCTTCTATGAAAAGGAAAGGCGTCCTCCAGTTGGTCCAAAATAAATCTTCCCACCTGGTCCCCTAAGTCATCCTCCCAGCATCTCCCTGGAACTGGCCAACTTAATCAACTCTTGTCATACTAGGTGTGATTTTTCCCCTCACTTTTGCCTTCAAACCTGATAGTGGCGCTCGTAAATGGGCAGTGGTTATTTTACACACATTGACACACTCCATGGTGTCCAGCCAAGAGTGAAGGAACTCATCGCACACTTGTTGAATGAACTTAAGTGACACATACTCCTGTGGTATGTAAGCCCAGTGCCTGGTCATGGTAGGTGTACAAAAATACTTCTTACGTGAGTTTACAGGCTCTTCCCATGTTGAAAGGAATCTTTCCTTGCCCCTGCTACTTCCGTAAGCAGCTACCACATCACAAGCCTTTCTTTCACAGCCAAATTTCACAAAACCACAGCAGTAAAATTTTCAGCCCTCCTTCCCAACCACCCCCCAACTTCCTGTCATCTATCTTCCAAATGCCCTTCAAAGGAGAGTTCTTGGAGTCTCTATGTCAATAGCAAGAGAAGGCAGCACTGTATGTTTAATCCACCATTGCATTCCCCTAGCCAAGAGTAGATTCCCAGTAAATATTTATTAGATGAATGACTATATCTAATGGCCCCTTCTTAATTATAAAATCATGAAATCTTTGATCTAGAAGGAATTCAGCAGCCCAAAGCATGGTACAGGCTTGAAACATAAATTGCTTTAGGGAAATGCACATATAGTTATAACAGTGCTGTCAGCGGGGTGGGGAATGAGATAAGGAAGTGAAGGCAATTTCCATGGTTTACTCTGTACGTTTCCCTATCATTCAAATCTTTTACAAGAGAGTGCATTCATGTACTATTTTAAAAAAACATGTAAAATGTGAGAAAGAATTTAATATATCTCTTTAAAATAATTTAGAACAAGTAATGGCTGCAGAACCCAAAAGAGTTTTTCTAGCATATTTATAGGATATAGTTTTGATTATTTGAGATTGACATGAAGGACCAGAGTCTTCCACAACACAGCACTTGATGTCATGATACCATCATCAGACACCCAATATTAGACTATAATGGACCGTGTGGGTCTTACCCAGTGTCGACGTAAATAAACCATAATCAATCTATAAATCAAAGTTGGGGTGAGTTTATTATGAGCCAACTTTTGAGGACCATGGCCCGGGCCTTCCTTCTGTAAGGAAGGAAGGGCACAGAAGAAGTGGGGTGTACTGAGCAGCTGTATACCGTCAAAGAGCATGTATCACATTGGATTGCAATGTCCCTTTTACAATAGCCACAAGATTTTCCTGCCAGATTGTCCTGCCAGAATAGCTATTGATGGACACAGTGGAGAGCAGGTCTGCTGTCTCGATGGGCATGGCTGGTGTCAGGTCTGTTGTCTCGAGCTGGGTGGTCACAGGATGAGTACAGCAGTCAAATCCTAGCCTAGGGAGAAATGCTTATCCTTAAGGAAATGTCAATGTGGGGGAAGTTACATCCTTATCTTAAGAGCATTTACTCTTCTCTTTGGGACACAGGAAAGCAGATACACAATGCAGGCGACAGGCCGTTTTGGAAAAACAAACCCAGGCCGAATTAGTTTTACCCCAAATGGCTTCCTCATGTGCTCCAATATATCCTACTGCTTGCCATTAATTTATCACCAGGATGGCCATTTTATTGTCAAATACACGTTTATTTCAGATTTCTAACACTAATACAAGCTCCTCCCTTCTTTCCTTCCTTCCTCCCTCCCTTCCTTCTGCAACAAGTGCAGGACTGTACTAGGTACCACGTGGGATATAAACAACATAAACTCAGCTCCTGCTTTCAAAAAACTTACATATTGGCTTGGGAAATAAAATAAATGAAAAGGAAGCAGATGAGCTGTTATATAAAAGATAACACTATAAGCCCAATATGTATGTGATTAAGTTCTAAAAGCGTAAACCCATAGGGAATGTTACGAGGTGTCACTACCGATGCAGATTAAAACAGAGCTGACCACACAAGTGGAAATAAAGCAGAACTGTACTCAACTCTTTTTACTCCCCTGATTGTTCTGAGTGGTTGCTTCAATGTTCGTTACCACCATTTTCAAATTGTTACTATGAAATTAACTGGCAAGTGTTTATCTTTAACATAAGAAGTGTGAACAGATTCCTACCAAGTGATTTTGCCAATAGTTCCCATTTCTGCTGCAAAAAGTGGTATGCTCAGGCTTGGGCTGTAACATGTCCACACTCACCTGTCATTTGGGAATGCCTTTCTTGGGATGCGACGTGCCCGATATCACACAGCCAGTACGAGGCAGAGTCAGGAGTTGAACCAAGCAGTCTGCCCTCAAAGCCTGTAGGCTTAGCCACTGCCTTCAGGAAAGGGAAGGGAAACTAACTCCTGTTGAGTATCTACTACTAACAGAGTAACTCTACTAACAGAGTGCCAGGCACTCTGTTAAGCACTTTCGCATACAGTATTTCATTTAATCCTCAAGAGAATACTTAGAAATAGCTGTTATAATCCACAGTTCTGTAGATGAAGACGAAAACAGGCTCAGAGAGATTAGGTAAGTTGCCTAAGGTCACACAGCTGGTAAGTAGTAGAACTAGGATTTGAACCCAAGTCTTTCTGACTCCAAAGCACATGCCTGTTCTATCATTTCAGGTAATAATGATAAATATCTTTCAAAACATAGTGGTGGGAGACTAATAAAAAATGGTGTTTGCCGATGCTGGGAATCTACAGCCTCTGCTAGTCTAACTCCATATTGGGCTTGTGTTTGTCAACAATTCCACTCTGACATTTCCCTCCAATCCCTGTTATTTCCCTGCTGGGGTCCTTTCCTACCCTGTGGTCTCTTTTTTCTTCCACTCTTCAGCCATTCAAATATTCTTGTTTTTAATTTCCATTAGTAACTCCTTGAGCACCCCCATAGCTCTCTCATGATATGTCTCTTTGGCACTGTAACTTGTATTAAAGTGGTTTTGTAATGTGTATTTGTTTGGCTTGACTTCCCCACTGGTTGCTCATAGAGTCCACTGCAATGCCTCCTCGCCAACTTCATTCCTTTTGTACCACCTCTCCCAGTTCCCACTCTTCACTATCAACCTACGGTGTCCCGAGCTCAGAGTTAACTCAAACTGCCATGATGGCCATGTCCTGTATTTGTGCTGTCCAACATGGTAGCCACTAGCCACAAGTCGCTATTGAGCACTTGAAATGTGGCTAGTGCAACTGAAGAATTGAATTCTTAATTTCATTTAACTTTAAATAAAGTCCACTAATTAATTTCAATAATTGACTTAACTTATTTAAATTAATTTAATTTTAAATAGCCACCACCATATTGATAGCACAGGTCTCCAAACATGGAACAAACAAGCTTCTCAATCCCAAGCTCAGACTGGAGAACAGTCTTTTGCAAGCATTCCATGGAAGTGTGTCTTGAGTACAGAAGTGAGGGCTGATGGAAAGCTATACAATTCATCTCCAGGCAGGTTGTTGCTCACGTCTGTTCTCAGGTTGTCTTGAGCAAGTTATCATGCAATCAATCCATGGACTAAATGTGTAGACACCACATTGTCTGTTGTCTATAGGGTGGCAGCTCCATTAAAATAACACTCCTGTCTGTAGGGTAAAATGGGGGGGATTCATAAGTGGTCTGTTATTGAATTGCCCTAAAATCCCTTGAAAGGCATTGAGATGCTAACTGGAAAAAATTCCTTCTTTCTTCCTCCTTTTCATTTCCGTCAAATTTAATTTTCTTGTTTTCTCTTCCTGGAACTCTAGTAGCTGTCAAAAATGTATTGCTGGGAGCCAAATTTGTCATTTCATCTTTGGCAGTGGCAGAACTTTGATTTTTCTTTCTAGGGGCAATGCATTTCCACTTAGAGTATAGCTAAGTGAAAATGCACTTCTGAAACAAGATTTATTCTGCCGGCTACCTTCAATTTGTCAAAAAGACAAAAATCTCACCAGCCTCACTTTATAATAATGCCCTGAAATTACTTGGAATCATCTTCCACCTACTTTTCTTGTCTCTGTTATCTAGTATATGTGGCACGGAAGAAGAAAATGAACACATTTACAATTTAATGTTCTGCTTACACATGTATTGTCAAGGCTAATTGTTTTAAGGAAGGTGTCTTGTCTTTGATTCAAGTGATCAGTGCCCATGAGCACAAAAGAAACAATAGTAGAGTTTCACAAGTCTTTTTCATAACAGAGTTCCATCCTTAACCCTTTCATGTGCTGACACCAATAACTAAAACACAAGTCCTGACTTCAGCAATGATTATCCTTCAAAATAGAAAGATGAATGGCACATTCATTAATAAAATTCTTTGAGGTTCCTCCATACTCTACCCAGTTAGAAAGACAGGCATTTTTTTAAATCTTCATTTGCAAAGAAGGAAACTGAGGAAATTAAGGATTTTTGCTTTCCCAATCCAACTGGGTATCAGCAACGTTGAATATTCAACATAACTTTTAAGTCTCCTAAATCCCAGCCCCATCTTCAAAGCACACAGGCATCTCTTCAGGCTGGCCATTTGCTCCCAACACAGACCTGAAGTCTACTGCTTGTATATGTGATGTGAACAATAGATAATGAGAAAGCAGAAAGAGATGTTTATTGTCTGCACGAAGTAGGTCAAGTAGAAAAAGAAGAATACTACCTCATCCTTGCCTTGGCAACGTGACCAACATTTTCTTCTCTCTGGATTCTTCCTCCTCTCCTCACCTTTCATCCGTATCATGGGCAGCCTCATCATGACAACGCTATTACTGGGCAGCTCAAGTGCACTGTCACCCAAGAGGGTCTCCTGGAGCTCCTACTATGGACCAGGCACTTTCCAGAGCTGATCTTAAATCCTCTTGTCAACCCTGATAGCAGGTGGCATTTCCATTTCGCAGACAAGGAAACAGGCTTAGTGGGATGCAGTGAGTAGCGTGTGATCCAACTGATAAAAGGTGATAAGAGCTGAGCTCAGAAGTCCTGTCCTTTGATTCTAAAGCACCACACCATGCTGCTTTACTGTAGAGAATAAAGGCTCACTTCATGGGTGTGGAGCCCAGGCCTCATGGAGATTCCAAGTACCATCCTGTTAGAGAAGCAGAACCCTAACCTGGAAAACCCTGTGTGGGAGGAAACCTGGCCTAGGCTTATGTGGTAGGCTGAATCATGGTCACCCAACAATGACCATGTCCAATCCCTGGAACCTGTGATTATGTTACCTGACATGGTAAAAGGGACTTTGTAATGATCTTGAGGTGGGGAAATTATGCTCGATTATCTGGGTTGACTCAATGTAATCATAAGGGTCCTTATAAGGGGGAGGCAGGAGGATTGGAGTTAGTGGTAGGAGATGTGACAATGGAAGCAAGCGATTGCAGTGATGGGAGGATGGGCCATCAGCCAAAGGATGTGGATGGCATCTAGAAACTGAAAAAAGCAAGGAGATAGATTCTCTCTGGAAACCCCCAGAAGGAATGCAACCCAGCCAACACCTTGATTTTAGACTTCTGACCTCTAGAACTGTAAGAGAATAAAAATTGTAAAAGAATAAATTTGTGTTGTTTTAAGCCACTAAGTTTGTGGTAATTTGTTGCAGCAGCAATAGGAAAATAATATAGCTTATTAACAAAAAGAAGACAGTCACCTAGGGCTGGCCTGGTTGCATAGTGGTTAAGTTCAGAGTGCTCTGCTCTGGTGGCCCGGGCTCGCCAGTTTGGATCCTGGGCGCAGACCTACACCATTCATCAAGCCATGCTGTGGTGGCATCCCACATACAAAATAGAGGAAGATGGGCACAGATGTTAGCTCAGGGCCACTCTTCCTCAAGCAAAAAAGAGGAAGATTGGCAACAGGTGTTAGTTCAGGGCCAATCTTCCTCACCAAAAAACAAAAACCAAAAAACAGTCACCCAAAGATTGAGTTGGCCAATTGCTGTCCTCATTCATTGGAAACAATGATTCCTGCCCTTTTTTTTTGCACAACACCCCAGGAGCGCCTCTTATATCAAAAGTGTCCTGAAGTCCTCAATTTTTAAAAAGTTATTGACTTGTTCTTGTATTAAATATGTTTGTTTAGATTGTATATACATGTATGTGTATATATATAATATGTGTATACAAATATATACACACAATATCAACTGCACTGCTGAAAGACCCAGAAGGTAGTACAAAATTAAGAGAGTTTGGTTTCTGTGATTTCATAAATGAAAACAGTATGTTGCACAATATCATGTATCTTATAAAACAGAACACAGTGCCAGGCTGGGAGGAGCTTACAATGACGGATAGCTGACAAGCAAAGGTGTTAGAGAGAGAATATCAGAATTCCATAAACATTGTGAATGCCTGATTCAGGGAAAGTATATTGCATCTAGAGGAAAACCACCTTTCAGCTACACTGGTTCTCAACCAGTGTAGGAAGGGGAAGGTACTTCCTAGGGGCCGTTTTGAAATGTGTGAAGGTATTTTTTGTTGCCACAGCAACAGGGATGAGAGGGTTGGAAATGAGGAGAGGTGGTGGGGAAGGTAGAGGAGTGGGGAGCAGCCAGCACTTAACGTCCAGGGGTCAGGGATACCCAATGCCTATATTTCTCAGGGCAGCTCCACCTGATGAACCGTCTCACCCAAAATGACTGTAACACCTCTACTGAGAGACACTGCAAGGGAGGGGATAGTACTCAAATAGATGGTAACACTGGCCATTTGGACTTCATCAGATATATACATATATAGTGTTTACTCTGTGCCAGGTACTGGGTACAATGGTGGAAAAGAAACACTTTTTGCCCCCCTCAAGAAGCATATAGTTTGGTGGGGGACAGATCACATTCTGCCATGACAGCAATAACCCAGGAACAAGGGGAACAACGCAGAGTTCCAGGAAGGCTTCCTGAAGAACATGCTGCCTCCCTCGAAGTCAAAGTTGGAATCAGCAAGGAGAAGGTGGGCAGAGTAGTTTGGGGTTCTGGGGGACAGCGGGGTAAAGAGATGAGGTTCCAGGCGAGGAGCAGCAAGTGTAACTAAGACCTGGAGTTAAAGAGCACAGTGCATTGGGGTAACACAAGAAGTTCAATCTGCTGGCCACCTCGATTCTGATCTGGGGGAGGACTGAGACACGAGTCTGGAGAGGGAAGCAGGGGTCTGATAATGAAGAGTCCTGAAACTCTTTTTTGAAGTTTGGACTTTATCCTGGGGTCGTGAGAAGCCATTGGAGAGTCTAAATCAAGGGAATGACACCCCAAGTCAGGGATGGCGCCATTGAATTGAGACCTTTGTTAGTGTCAGTTCTTCTGTCACCTGTCTTCAGACACTGGACAGGAAATCCACTGAGAGTTACCTGGGCTTTATCTGTTTCTCTCTCCTTGTGGTTGCACTCCTGTACAGTCACAAATGCTCCCTCACCCACTTGGCCATGATCACTACCACCATCATCAACCACCTGGTGACGGAGTGCCTTCTGTGAGCAGAGGCTGCTCTGCCTTCGAGATCACAGGCTAGTCTGGGAGGCTGGCACTGTGTGGAGGAGCGCTTATGACCAAAGACTCTAGAATCAAACTATCTGAGTTGGAATTCCAACTTTACCATTTGTTAGTTTTGTGACCTCAGGCAAGTTATTTAACCTCAGTTTTCTCATCTGTAGAATGAGGATAATGATAACTATCTTATGGGGTTTTAATATAGATTAGATGAGACAATGTATAGAAAGAGCTCAGCACTTTATGAGTGTTAGCTATTGTTATAATGGGAGGCAAAGGGGCAAATTTAGCTCATAGGTTAAGAGTGTGTCCAGTGGACCCACACAAACTATTGAGTTTAAAAATTTAGTCCCATGACTTGTGGCCTTGGCAACCTACTTAAACTCATTGCATCTCATTTTCCCCTTTTCAGTAAAATGGGTGATGATAATAGTCCCTATTTCAGAGGGCTGATATGACGATTTTAACCACGCAAGTCTCTTAGAACACTCTTAGATTTCTAATTTACTAGAACACTCTTAGATTTTTCTTAGAAATCTCCTGGTGTATAGAAAGCTCTCCATAAATCTTCGTTAGTATTATTATTATTATTATTTTGCTGAGGAAGAGTGGCCCTGAGCTAACATCTGTGCCAATCTTCCTCTATTTTGTATGTGGATCGCTGCCACAACATGGCCACTGATGAGTGGTGTAGGTCAGGGCCGGGAAACCGAACCTGGGCCGCAGAAGCGCAGCACCCCGAACTTAACCACTAGGCCACGGGGCCAGCCCCTTCATTATTATTTTAATAGAGTAAGCCAGGCAAGCCATGATGGGAAGGAAGTAGGACTCTAGGCTTTGAAGGACAACTAGTGAGTGTGTTATATAAAATGATGGAAGGAGGAAGAGAACCAATATTTTTTGCATGCTTAATAAGTGTCTGGAACTTAACATCAAAGGAGTTGTCTTGAGGGTTAAATAAAATAAGATACCTTCATGTCCGCTGTACATTGTTGTTTTCTTATCCTGATTTTGCAGCTGAGTCTTCCAGAGTTTAAGCAGTTTGCCCAGGATCTCATGATAGGTGATGGACCCTGGCTCTGTTTGATTCTAAGTCCCTGTTCTTTCCCTCCACCTTGCTGCGTCCAGCTGCAAGGAGAAGGGAGGTGATCCAGGAAGGGTGTGGGGACATGAGGAATCAATTCAGCTGCAGTCAGGTTGGTACCTGTCCCCAGGTTGATGCTTTCCTTTAAGTTCAAGATACTGGGGTGCCGGCCTCTTGACGACCACCAGATGTCACTGCTAACAAGGACTTTCTCCCCTTGGTTCTGTTTCCAGAGCTAAGAGCCAGAGTGCACTTACTTCTTCATTAGGCAAGCAACACAGGCAGATACAGCTAAGAGAAGTCTAACCTGGTTGTGGAGCCCACCTTCAAATTTACCCAAGTGGAGTGATTTTGGAGGCTGGGTCAGAGGAACACACGTTAGTGGAGCCCAGAACTGAACTTGGACAACGTGTGGTGGTAGAACACTTGGCTCTTTAAGGTAAAAGTCCAAGTCATCATTTCCTATGGAACAATTTGTATTTGGAAGATGAAAGTTCCTTGAGGGTGGTCAGCTGGGGAAACCAAAAGGCACTCAAACCCTTGGATTCGCGAGGCAAAAAAGTCATTGATTGATTATTGGTTATTGATCAGCAAATGTTTGGAACTGTAGCTTTAAACTTTTTAATCATGAAATGTAATTTACTCACAATGCAAGCCTATACACACACACACTTAAAATAAAAATTTCCTGAAGCAATACTTTACTATAGGTGAGGCACTCTGATGTTTTCTATTCTATTCTATTTTTTCATTAAAAAATGCTAGTTGGGACCCACCAAACTGACGACCAACAGTTTGAACAGCACTGACCCAGGAGGTTATCCCATAGTGTGTTTTAGATGAGGTCCTGGGTTTGTAATGCTTAATCAGAGTTCATTTCCAGGGTTAGAATAGTCTAAGGGGAAAACTGTTGCTGTGGGTGTGAACCTGAATAAGCTACCTATTGTCTGAAGCTCAACTTTCTCGTATATAAAATGGATATAATAATGCCTCCTCAAGGGACTGTTGTACGGTGCCTGGATAACAGGCTTTCAGCATATGCCTTCCCTTTCTGTTCTTGAAGGGTTCTATAGTATATGTGGTTAGACAACTTCACAATTTAACTAAATGAGGGCATTCTGATGTGGAAGGGGGATTAATACTAAACCAGTGACTGGAAATCCTCAGGAATAGAGTAATCCTGTGTGTGTAGTTCAGGGGTAATCTTACTCAGAGGCAGAGTGCTGGAATAATGTCTCTTCGAGGTGTGGGGAGAGGGAGACGTGTCCAGTTTACAGCCGTGCTTTCACTGGAATTCCCCTGTCTGACCCTTTCCTAGTTCTTATCACATAAACATTATTACTCATTTAATGATTTTCCCTGCTAAGATCTATGCTTGGCTGGTAAACAGTAGGTGCTCAAAATACTGTGTAATTATGCACAATTGTGAATGAACTTGGGACTAGTGGGTCAGACATCCCATATGGAGAATTCTAGCCAAGGAGCCCTGTGAGGTGCTGCAGGAGGGACAGGGAAAACCGACTTTAAAATTTTCAAGGTAATGAATACTGATCGTTGGGGTACTGTAATTTGTTTTATAATGGAGCTGCTTATATACGTTTTTTTCAGTCTACGAGAGCTTCATACTTACGTTACCTGAGGAGGAGATTGATTTCCTAGCACTTTAGCTCCTCTGGGCTCCTGGCATAATAATCCATACCACTGTTGGCATTGTTTTCTTGTGAGGTATTTATATGTCTCCTCCCCATTAGATTGTAACGCCCGTGAACCTGATTTATGACAGTAATGCCCGTTGTTTGTCATTACCTGCTGTATGTGTGCATAAGCACCTACCATCGCAGCTATTATGGCACGGTAGGTGCTGTTGTGTCTCCATTTTACAGATAAGGGGACTGCAGCTCAGAGAGGGTATAAAACTTGCCCAAGGTCACACAGTTCACAAACAGTAGAATCAGGATTCAAACTCACCCCTCTAATGCCAGAGCTGGGGCATACCCACAGCACTCATGGCACCTCCCTTCATGGCCCAGACAGCTGCTAACTCAGTGCTCGGCATGTTTGCAGCACTCAATAAATACATATTGAAGGTTGGTCGGTTGACAGACCCAGAAATTTGCAGTGTGATTCCCCACAGACAAGTAGGAGTCTGAATTGCCATGTCCACGTTGGAATTGAGTGTTGGAATTGAGTGTTGCAATTGAGTGGAATTGAGTGGAATTGAGTGGAATAGCATCCTGGGCCTGGCCTGCAGGGGCATTGCTTCAGAGCAGAGAGCTAGGGGGTTAGTGGTGCAAGTGATGACGCCTTAGGGGGAGTGGAAATGGAAAGCCAGTAGGCTATCTGAGTCCTCAGTCTGAGGGCTAGGGAGACAGAGAGAGAGAGAATGGGAGAGAAAGGAAGAGAGAGAGAGAGATTACATGCAATCAAGAGAGAGCGGAGGATAGAAGAGAAAGAAGGCAGGGAAGTGGAGAAACCCTCTGAACCTCAGGAACAGCCCTAGACTTCCTAAAGGACACCTGCAAATTCCCACCAGGATGGGAAGGAGCAGGGAAGGATGCTCCTCCTGGCTCCAACAACTGCTTGTGTTACAACTCAATCCAATTTGGCCTGACTCCATTTCAGCTATAGATCATCTTCATAGACGTGTGAAACTTTAGAGCTGGGAAGGACTTTAGAGATTATTTGCTGCCATCCTGTGGCAAGATCTGTCTCTTTCCAGTCAAAGCCACCCTGGACACATAGTGTGAAAACAAAAGTGAAAATAACATCAATACTCACAATAGCCAGAGGTGAGAGTAAAAATACTTTACAATTGCTAAAGCATGGATGCTGACTAATCAGAAATGACACAGCAGTAAACAACTGGTGTGCTGTACTGTCGCACTGGTTTTCAGCCCTGGGAATAGCTACAGCTTATTGAGCATGTGTATGTGCTGGGCATGAGATAAGTATTAGCTAACGAAATCCTCGTAAAACTCTGTGATCCCAATGATACTTCACCAGAGGAGGAAATGTTAGGCTGGGAGCACCTGATGGCAAAGCTCATGCTCAGGCTTAACCACTCTGGGGTGACTCACTGTCTCATAAGCACATAGCTGGGACAAGGCGGGAACCAGGAAGCACCTGCTTGGGGTCTGAGAGTTTGAGACATGTGGGTAAGGGAGTCTTTTCTGTTCTGTTTAGATCAACTCCTTGATTTCCTCCTCTGAGAGATGGTTATGGCCATCCTGGTCTCTGATTCCCCTTAGGGCAGACAACGCATAGTAAATGGTGATCTTTCCTATGTCAGGGTTTTCCTTGATCTTTTTGAGAGTGGATTTGAAAAACATTTTCATTATTTTTACTTCAAGCCTTCTCTCCACTTCAAGAAGACTCTTACTTGAGCAGAATGGCTGGACTGGACCCAGACATGACCTTCAGGGCTAGAGGCCCTGGCCTGGGTTCTTTTCCAGTATCTGAGCTCTACGTCTCCTCAGCCCTTTCTCCAATGGGGGTCCTGAGTCTTTTCTCTCATGGGCCTCAAAGTGCAGCGAAGAGGTCCAGCGTGACCTGGCAGCGTGAACTGGGGCAAGTCACAACCTCACAGGAGGGACAAATGGAGGAAATTGAGGGGAGAAAAGCCTACGCCAGACATAAAAGCCCCAAATAGTTTGAATTTCATAAATGAATACATCTCAAAGGGAGAAATAAGGACTTCTTAAGTAGAAGTGAAAAATCAGTCTTTAAAAGACACTGGAAAAATCCATTGAATGAAAAAGAACCACAGTGAAGGTTTCCCTGCCACTAGGCCTCATTTTTCTATAATAATAATATTTATTATAATAATTACATAATATTCTGGTGGAAAAAGTTGACATGATTTTCTCTTTTGCTTCTCTGAATGTACTTTCTGCCAAGGGCCCTCATCTGCCTCAAGAAACTGGGATAATTACAGCAGAAAGAAATTGATAGTATTTATCTTCTGATTCTCAAAATAGGATCTTATTTCAAGAAAATAGACTTGAAAGCAGGCATTGTGAAGAGCGAAGATTTTCTAAATTCTCTCATTTCCTTCCTCAGCTTATCAAGACCTGGGCCAGGTGAACCAGACCCTACGATTTTCATTGGGAGATTCACGCAGGAAGAGAAGTGGGTGGTAGAAAACCCATTCCTTCCATCCATGAGGTGGCTGGAAAAAGAAGGGAGGCCATGAGACAAGTTTTCGTTCAAGAGGGCAGGTGTTTCATAAGCTGGGAGAACCCCACAGGCAGAGAGCTCTGACCCTCTCCTTTATTGTGTGTGGCTGCCCTGTACCAGCAGAGGGTGAGGTTTGCATGACTGAGACCTCTCTCATTTCCTGTGTGGTACGGACATCAGGTTGAGAGCCAGCAGGTCTGACAGGAGCCCTGCCTCGGTGGGAGTGAGTTCCAGGGCTGGATGAAGAATGTGGAGAAGAGGGGCGGGGGCAGAAAGTATATGGGATTACACTGAAGGATGCCGAGCTTTGATATGGAAATTAGTGAGTTACCCAAAGGAAACTATTTAGATGGGCAAAGGTTGGGATTGTCAACCTGGAGGATGAACAGAGAAGTCAGAGATAAACTAAAGGATCTCCTGCCTCACAGGCCCCCAGCGGCATCCTATCACACCTAGAAAAAAATCCACAGTCCTCACCGTGGTCTGCAAAATCCTACCTGAGAACCTTCCCTCAGCACCTCTCTGAATCACTCGCCTTCTCCAGCCACCCTGGCCTCCTGGCTGTTCCTATCATGCAGTTCGCTCCTGAACCTGGGGGGGTGGTCTTTCCACTGGCTTTTTCTTCCCTTCTAATCCACAGCCTTGATCTCTCACTCCATTCAGGTCTCTCCTCATGCAGAGCCTCCTCAGGAAGCCTTCCATGACTACCCTATTTAAACAGTACTGTAATCTCTCTCCAGACTCTTACTGGCTTTATTATTCTTCATAACAATGATTACAACTTGACCCTATGTCTTAGTCATCTGAGGCTGCCATAACAAAGTACCAGACTGGGTGGCTTAAACAACAGAGATTTATTTTATCACAGTTTTGGAGGCTGGAAGTCTGAGATCAGGGTGCTAGCATGGTCAGGTTCTGGTAGAGCTCTCTTCCTGGCTTGAATACTGCAGCCTTCTCCCTATGTCTTCATGGGGCCTTTCCTTGGTATGTGTGCATGGAGAGAGAGAAGGCCGCCAATCCTGTTGAATTAAGTCCCTACCTTTATGACCTCATTTAACCTTAATTACCTCCTAAAGCTCTGTCTCCAAATACAGTCATGTTGGAGGTTAGGGCTTCAACATATGAATTTTGGAGGGGACACAATAAATATTCAGTCCATAGCACCCTTGGAATACACAGTTATTGGCATGTAGCTCCATGAAGGGAGGGACTTTATCTCTACATTGCTAAGTCTACATTATCCATTACTGTGCCTGGCACACAGTAGGCACTCCACAAATATCTGTTAACTAAATAGAGGAAAGAACTGCATTTTCTCTGTATATTCTAGTGGTACTGTGAACAAATTTATGACCCTGTTATAATAACACCCCAAACAAGCACCATTTGTCAAGCAGGTACATATGTCAGTGACTTTACCTCTGTTTCTGATCAAAGCCTCAACAATCCTAGAAAATAGGAATGATTATCATCAAGATGGGGATGAACAAATTGAAACATGGAGAGGTTAAGTAACTCATCCAAGGTCACACAGCTCGTAGGCAAAGCCAAGATTAGGACACCAGTCTGTCAACTCCAAAGTCCGTTTCTTTTTAGACCCTAAATCAGTGGTTCTCAGACTTTGGTGGGCATCAGAACCACCTGGAGAGGGCTTTTTTTTTTTTTTTAATTTTTTTTTATTGCAGTAACATTGGTTTGTAACATTGTATAAATTTCAGGTGTACATCATTATACTTCTATTTCTGCATAGATTATATCATGTTCACCACCCAAATACTAATTACAACCCTTCACCACACACATGTGCCGCATTATCCCTTTCACCCTCCTCCCTCCCCACTTCCCCTCTGGTAACCACCAATCCAATCTCTGTCTCTATGTGTTTGTTTATTGTTGTTATTATCTACTACTTAATGAAGGAAATCATACGGTATTTGACCTTCTCCCTCTGACTTATTTCACTTTGCATAATACCCTCAATGTCCATCCATGGTGTCACAAAATGGCTGGATTTCATCGTTTCTTATGACTGAGTAGTATTCCATTGTGTATATATACCACATCTTCTTTATCCATTTGTCCCTTGATGGGCACTTAGGTTGCTTCCAAGTCTTGGCTATTGTGAATAACGCTGCAATGGACACAGGGGTGCATGTATCTTTATGCATTGGTGTTTACAAGTTCTTTGGGTAAATACCCAGCAGTGGAATAGCTGGATCATATGGTAGTTCTATCCTTGATTTTTTGAGGAATCTCCATACTGTTTTCCATAGTGGCTGCACCAGTTTGCACTCCCACCAGCAGTGTATGAGAGTTC
Source organism: Ceratotherium simum simum (assembly GCF_057802395.1). Lineage (NCBI taxonomy): Eukaryota > Metazoa > Chordata > Mammalia > Perissodactyla > Rhinocerotidae > Ceratotherium > Ceratotherium simum. Next base: position 30,113,725 of record NC_141917.1, on the reverse strand, counting down.
CCTTCTCTCCACATCCTCTCCAACACATGTTGTTTCCTGTCTTGTTAATGATAGCCATTCTGACGGGCGTGAGGTGATATCTCATTGTAGTTTTGATTTGCATTTCCCTGATAGTTAATGATTTTGAACATCTTTTCATGTGTCTGTTGGCCATCTGTATATCTTCTTTGGAGAAATGTCTGTTCAGGTCTTTTGCCCATTTTTTAATTGGGTTGTTAGTTTTTTTGTTGTTGAGATGCATGAGTTCTTTATAGATTTTGGAGATTAAGCCCTTATCAGATGTATGGTTTGCAAATATCTTCTCCCAATTGTTAGGTTGTCTTTTCGTTTTGTTGATGGTTTCCTTTGCTGTGCAGAAGCTTTTTAGTTTGATGTAGTCCCATTTTTATTTTTTCTATTGTTTCTCTTGCCTGGTCAGACATGGTGCTTGAAAATATGTTGCTAAGACAGATGTCGAAGAGCGTACTGCCTATGTTTTCTTCTAGAAGTTTCATAGTTTCAGGTCTTACATTCAAGTCTTTAATCCATTTTGAGTTAATTTTTGTGTATGGTGTAAGGTAAGGGTCTACTTTCATTTTTTTGCATATGGCTATCCAGTTTTCCCAGCACCATTTGTTGAAGAGACTTTCTTTTCTCCATTTTATGTTCTTGGCTCCTTTGTCAAAGACTAGCTGTCCATAGATGTGTGGGTTTATTTCTGGGCTTTCGATTCTATTCCATTGATCTGTGTGTCTGTTTTTGTGGCAGTACCATGCTGTTTTGGTTACTATAGCTTTGTAGTATATTTTGAAATCAGGGAGTGTGATACCTCCAGCTTTGTTCTTTTTTCTCAGGATTCCTTTAGCTATTCGGGGTCTTTTGTTGTTCCATATAAATTTTAGGATTCTTTGCTCTATTTCTGTGAAAAATGTTGTTGGAACTTTGATAGGGATTGCATTGAATCTATAGATTGCTTTAGGAAGTATGGACATCTTAACTATGTTAATTCTTCCAATCCAAGAGCATAGAATATCTTTCCATTTCTTTGTGTCTTCTTCAATTTCTTTCAGCAATGTTTTATAGTTTTCGGTGTACAGATCTTTCACCTCTTTGGTTAAGTTTATTCCTAGGTATTTTATTCTTTTTGTTGCAATTGTAAATGGGATGGTATTCTTAATTTCTCTTTCTGCTACTTCGTTGTTAGTGTATAGAAATGCAACTGATTTTTGTATGTTGATTTTGTATCCTGCAACTTTACTGTATTCATTTATTCCTTCTAAAAGTTTTCTGGTGGATTCTTTAGGGTTTTCTATAGATAAAATCATGTCATCTGCAAATAGTAACAGTTTCACTTCTTCCTTTCCAATTTGGATCCCTTTTATTTCTTTTTCTTGCCTGATTGCTCTGGCTAGGACTGCCAGTACCATGTTAAATAGGAGTGGTGACAGTGGGCATCCTTGTCTGGTTCCTGTTCTTAGAGGGATAGCTTACAGTTTTTCACCATTGAGGATGATATTAGCTGTGGGTTTCTCATATATGGCCTTTATTATGTTGAGGTACTTTCTTCTATCCCCATTTTATTTAGAGTTTTTATCATAAATGGATGCTGTATCTTGTCAAATGCTTTCTCTGCATCTATTGAGATAATCATGTGATTTGTATTCTTGATTTTATTAATGTGGTGTATTATGTTGATTGATTCGCGAATGTTGAACCATCCTGCATACCTGGAATAAATCCCACTTGATCATGGTGTATAATCTTTTTAACGTATTGTTGTATGAGATTTGTTAGTATTTTGTCAAGGATTTTCGCATCGATGTTCATCAGAGATATTGGCCTGTAATTTTCTTTTTTTGTGTTGTCCTTGTCTGGTTTTGGTATCAGGGTAATGTCGGCTTCATAGAATGAGTTAGGAAGCTTCCCCCCCTCCTCAATTTTTTGGAAGAGTTTGAGAAGGATAGGTATTAAGTCTTCTTTGAATGTTTGGTAGAATTCACCAGGGAAGCCGTCGGGTTCTGGACTTTTATTTTTGGGGACTTTTGTGATTACTGTTTCGATCTCCTTACTGGTGATTGGTCTATTCAAATTCTCTACTTCTTCTTGATCCAGTTTTGGAAGGTGGTATGATTCTAAGAATTTATCCATTTCTTCCAGATTGTAGAATTGGTTGGCATATAGCTTTTCATAGTATTCTCTTATAGTCTTTTGTATTTCTGAGGTGTCTGTTGTAATTTCTCCTCTTTCATTTCTGATTTTACTTATTTGTGCCTTCTCTCTTTTTTTCTTGGTGAGTCTAGCTAAAGGTTTGTCAATTTTGTTGATCTTTTCAAAGAACCAGCTCTTGGTTTTATTAATTTTTTCTATTGGTTTTTTTAGTCTCTATTTCATTTATTTCTGCTCTGATTTTTATTATTTCCCTTCTTCTACTGATTTTGGGCTTTGTTTGTTCTTTTTCCAGTTCCTTTAGGTGCATTGTTAGATTGTTTATTTGAGATTTTTCTTGTTTGTTGAGACAGGCCTGTATTGCTACAAACTTCCCTCTTAGAACCGCTTTTGCTGTATCCCATAAATTCTGGCATGTCGTATTTTCATTTTCATTTGTCTCCAGGTGTTTTTTGATTTCTTCTTTGATTTCTTCGTTGACCCAGTCGTTGTTCAGTAGCATTTTGTTTAATCTCCACGTATTTGTGGCTTTTCGGATTTTCTTCCTATAGTTGATTTCCAGTTTCATACCGTTGTGGTCAGAAAAGATGCTTGGTATTATTTCAACCTTCTTAAATTTATGGAGACTCGTTTTGTGGCCTAATATGTGATCAATCCTGGAGAATGTTCCATGTGCATTTGAAAGAACGTGTATTCTTCGGTTTTTGGATGGAATGCTCTGTATATATCTACTAGGTCCATCTGTTCTAGTGTGTTATTTAAGGCCAATGTTTCCTTATTTATCTTCTGTTTGGATGATCTATCCATTGGTGAAAGTGGAGTGTTAAAGTCCCCTACTATTATTGTGTTACTGTCTATTTCTCTTTTTATGTCTGTTAATAATTGCTTTATATATTTAGGTGCACCTACATTGGGTGCGTAGATATTTACAAGTGTTATATCCTCTTGTTGGATTGTTCCCTTGATCATTATGCAATGCCCTTCTTTGTCTCTTTTTACAGTTTTTGTTTTGAAGTCTATTTTGTCTGATGTGAGTACTGCTACCCCAGCTTTCTTTTCATTGCCATTTGCATGGAGTATCTTTTTCCATCCCTTCACTTTCAGTTTGTGAGTGTCTTTAGGTCTGAAGCGTTTCTCTTTTATGCAGCGTATATATGGGTCTTGGTGTTTTATCCAATAGCCACCCTATGCCTTTTAATTGGGGCATTTAGTTCATTGACGTTTAAAGTAGCTATTGATAAGTATGTACCTACTGCCATTTTTTAACTTTTTTTCTCAGTGTTTTAGTAGTCCTTCTCTGTTCCTTTCTCCTTCTATACAGAATTGATTGTCTCTTTAGTTTGACCTCTGTCTGAAAGCTCTACTCTTTAACTCCCCTCCTCCCTCATTTTATGTTTTTGATATCATATCTAACCTCTTTTTTGTGCATTTGTATCCATTGCCCTCTTATCATGGAAATAGATAATTTTTCCTATTTGTGGTCTTCTCTTTTCCCCTTAAATCAGTGAGAGGGCTTGTTAAACAGATTGCTGGGCTCTACTCTCCCAGTTTCTGATTTGGTAGGTCTAGGGTGGGATCTGAAAATTTGCATTTCCAATAAGTTACCTGAGGATGCTGACCCTGCTGGTCCAGGGACCACACTTTGAGAATTACTGCTGTACGTTTCAAGTTCCTTTTTCCTTCAGACTTCTGAACTATTTTCTGTCTCTATAGCTTTTGCTTGAGTCCATCAGTAACCAGTTTCCAGTAAATGCTCTGTGTTTCCATGCAGTCTGGTCCAGTGTGGCTGTCAAGAGCCTGGAGAAAGACCTTTGCCACAGGGTGGCAGCAGCATCCCAGGTACAGAGTGTTTGGCCTCGCGCTGGGGACAGCTCATTAGCACACCATCGCCTGGGTTCCCACAGAGCAAGGGCCTGACTGCCTCTCCCTTTCCCCTTGGCAGCGAGGAGGATGGCGGAAGGGGGCCTGGCGGAGGCGGAGGTCGTTGGCACACAGAGGGGCAGTTTTGTTCTCTGGGAGACGAGGGAGTAAACTGGGTGGTCTCCTCAGAGTGTCGAATTGTGCCCTTCACAAAACCACCATGCAGTGCAGGGCTGCTGGGAGAGCCGAGCCGGACAAAAGGCCCCGGAGAAGACTGGCAGGGGCTGCCGGTCCGCCCCGGGCGCAGAGGCCTGGGCCCCTCAGTGAAGAGGCCTGGCAGTTTCTCATGATGCCCGTTTCCGGGGGTGACGGGCCTCTGCAAAGCCTCCCTCCCAGAAGATGTAGGTCTGTGGCCTCCTCGGGGAGTTCCGTCCTGCTCACAGTGGGCCCAGAGGGAGCTGGGAACCGCTCTCCCCTCCTCCAGCATCACCCTCACACCCCTTCCTCCTTCATTGAGCTGGTTTTGTTCTAAATATCTTAAGAATCTTCCTCAGTGCCAGGAACCGTGCTGAAAATTTTACATTATCATCTCTTTAATTCTCATTACACCCTCATGAAGAAGATATCATTATATTCATTTATGATGAGGAAATTGAAGTTTAATCCATCATTTGCCAAGCTTAGTTGACCACAGAGCCCCACTTTAACACCTCCTCCAATATATGGACACCTGATGTGAAAATTGGTTTGGAGATTGTGGGCTTCATCAACCCCTACATGTACAGATGAGGACTCTGAGGTCCAGGGAAGCTGAGTGATTAAGCCAAGGTACCACAGTTGGTTAAAACCAAGTGAGAGACGACAGCTCATCTTCCTTGTCTAGGTCTGCTTTCCACTCTACCTGCCCAGTGGAGCTGTGTTCAAACTACCATCACCACGAAGTCAATAGATTAAGTTCTAGGGTTAACCAAGATGGTCCAGGGACCCCTGATGAAATTGTCAAGAATTCAGGTGGAGGGCCGGCCTGTGGCTTAGCAGTTAAGAGCTCACGCTCCGCTACTGGCGACCCGGGTTCGGATCCCGGGCGTGCACCGACACACCGCTTCTCCGGCCATGCTGAGGCTGCGTCCCACATACAGCAACTAGAAAGATGTGCAGCTATGACATACAACTATCTACTGGGGCTTTGGGGGAAAAAATAAATAAATAAAATTATTAAAAAAAAAAAAAAAGGAATTCAGGTAGAATAGGTGTGGATTCAGCCCAGCACTGTGTCCAAGTTTGGATTCACCCGCCACTCTGAAGCTGAGGGCCTCTAGGTTTCAGGAAGCGTGAAGCTATTTTTAGTCTAGCTGTGTTAGTTTTCTACCTCGTGTGTAGACTTTCTCGAATTTGTTTTCTACTTCTTTGGCTAACAGCTCATCATCAGCTTAAATGAAACAATGCCTCACAGAGGCACTGTAGTGCCAAGGCACTGGAATTTGGTGACAGTTTTCAGACTCGTGTTGCTGACAGAATCTTTGAGTGCTAAGTTCTCTCCAGGGCAGACCCATCATCAGTTCCTTTTGTGGCTGAGCTGACTCCTAGATGGTCTTTATTTTCTCCTGCTCTATCTGCAACCTCTGGCTGGCTGCCTTCAGGCCTTTTTCTGATCCTCTGAACCTGCAGAGTTGGAAAAGAAATCCAATAGTTGTCAACTGACACCATCTTCTATGAAACTCACTGCTCTCTTTAACATGACTGTATGTATGCAATTATTGGGAAAGAGTTTATGATTTTAAGGGGCATATTTTGTACTCCTTTTGTGGTAACAATTGGGCCCGGCTGTTCATATCCTTCAGTCTTGGCTTAAAGAAGAGGCTTTTGTGGGAATGATGCCCATCCATGGAGACCGGAGTTCCTTGAGGAGACTTTGAAAAATGCCTCATTCCCAACTTTATGACGACTGGAAAAGGATGTTTTTTGAATAGCACGATATGAAAAAAATATGGGTGCTTTTCTAAAAGGAGCACCCAAATGAAAAAAATGTGTTCATCATTGGAAAACAATATGTGAATGCCAAATTTTTCAGCCCTGTAATGCATTACAGAAAATATTTTATGTTTGGAGTGGGGAGGGAGGGCAGGAGTAAGGAGTGAGAAAAGGAAGAGAGAAAAAATAGAAGAGAAGAAAAGAAAAACAGATGTGAATCTTAAAATATTTCAAGCATGGATAAGTGAAATGCTGTTTAATTTGTTAAAGACTGTTCTATGAAGTCTTGAAAGTGATTGATCAGGCTTTTAAAATTTAGCCGCAAGATTTAAAAGCACGTAATGAGTGATAACGTCCCCAGAGCAAATAAATACTAGGAAATGTCCCAGATCTGGACTGCCTTTTACAGCACGTTTTTGTCTGCAGAGAGAAATTAATTTTTAGGATGATTATTTTTAATCACACAAACTCTTTCACCTATAATATCTACTTCATGGGAGGCAAACATAAATTGTCTTGAATTCTTCATTTCACTTGTATGTAGGGTTGTCAGATTAACAAATAAAAATAAAGGTTGCCTCTTGAGATATTTTGGGACATACTTGCACTAAAACACTATTTGTTATTTAATACATATACTAAAACATTATTTGTTACTTATCTGAAATTCAAATTTAATTATGTGTCTTGTCTTTTATCTGGCACCCTTTCTTGTATGTGTAGATTCAGTAAAATGTGACTGTTTCCAAATTGAAGGGTGAGACGGCAGTTTTGTGGGCATAATGAGGGAAGATCAGCTGGAAAATGTTACCGTGCCGCTTTCTGAGTACCTGTCTGTGCCTGGGAAACATAAGCGATGGAATGGGAAGGTGAAAATCCAGAACAGGATGGCAAAAAAGGAGGTGGGAGCAGGGAGAGGGAGGGCACTCGGGGCACAAAATAGAATACCCAGAAAGGAAGGGGCTCCTGGGAAATATTACTGGAGAAACAGAATGACCAGAGGGAAAAGACAAATGGGGTAACTGAAGAATTTTAAACTGCTTGATGACTTTCAGATACTGATCCTCCCTCTGTTCTGCAGGCCTTGGAATTCCGTAAATGCTTATCCAAGAGAATTTTCTTTAAGGGGAAATTCAGTCCCTCCCCGCGAAGAGCCCCGGGGTCCCTCTGGTGGCTATTGTGGGTATCGCTCTCCCAGACCCTGCCTCTTGTATACAGAAGGTTTCTCATCGCCTACTTTTTCGCTTAAAATACTGCCCATCAACTTCCTTCGCTCTTCCTTCCTTGCTCTTTTTCTGTTGGCTTATTATTCAGAGCCTGCCTTCGGCGAGACACCTCCCAGCTGCTCTGGCCCTTGGTAGCAGGCCACATGGAGCTGGTCATTGTTGCCGCAGTTCAGGGACCACCCGGGTGGGAGAAGGGGCAGCGCATCGCCGGGGAGGCCGGATGACTGACAGCAGCCTCGGGTCAAGTGCCCAGCTGGCTGCCTGGAAAGAGAGCTAGGCTCCCCGCCTCCCGCAGGATCCTCCTCACTCCGCTCCCATCCAGCGGAAACGAGCCCTTCCTCCAAGTTCCCTTCACCTTCAGACCCATGCAATTAACAGCACTAAAATCTCTGTTTTCAGCGTGATGTATATGAATAAGGGCTTACAAGAAAGGATTTTACTGAGAAAGTGCGACTCCAGCTTGGGAAAGGGAATCCTGCTCGGGGTGGGACAGTGGTGCTGAAGGGATAAATATGGAAGGGGAGCACATAGACCCCCAACTTCTCAAAGTGTAGGATTTAAAAAATTTGTTAGGAATGTACTTACTTAGAAACATTTAAAGAAATATTATACTGAAAAATTTTCATAGTTCCATTTGTGAACGGATCTGTGACTACCACACATAGGGATCTATGCTCCCTTCCCCATCATCTTAGTCACACCCTGGCAAAACTGTCATGTCCCTCAACCATAATGCAATGGCATCTCCACAGATCTTCCACCGGCTGATGACCAGCTTCTCAGGCCTGCACTGTGGAGGGAGGCAAAGTCCAGCGTAGGCTGCAGAAGGAAAGGAAACTGGTGACTGCGAAAGGAAGCCCTTCCTAGCAGTGGATAGATCTTTTGTGGCACTTCCTTGAATGCTTCAGTGTCCAGAATGTCCCACAGATGTGCAGATATAGATCCCCTCAGGGTGGCCAGAGCTGGCTGGTTTGGTTCCCTCAGGCTGTGAGCAGCCTCCTGCCATTTCCCCAATCAGCCATTCGAATATCATAGACGCCTTGAAAAAAGTTAGGATGGATTGATCAAACAGTGATTTGTAAAATCTTTTGGTCAAAAGATGGAAATTAAAGTTTTGTACTCTGGAAAAAGGCAAATGCACAAAACTTTCCCCACAATTTAAAGGGCTATATGAACTCACTGGAGTCTTCACATGGATCACGTAGGGGTTTGTGGATCCCACTTAAGAGCCTCCCCGCCCAGTGGCTGCCACCTGCAGGTAGAGGGTCAGATTAAAGGGTCTCCAGACACAACTTCAATCTGGGCATTCCTTGATATTGCCTGCCAATTCTTTATTAATAAGCATGATGGAGTAAGTTGTTCTTCATGAACAGAATGGTTCACTAGCACAATGGCTGTTTCAGAACTATCCCTTGAGATCTCAGTCAGCTCTTTTCACAAATGGCAGTAGTAATCACATAGATAAATCTACCTAATTTGAAGGTCAGACAGGAAATTACTTTTTTGGAAGAACCAATGGAGGCATTATACTTTTCTAACCCCAACATGGAAATGATTCAATTTATCTGAGCAATTTGAATCTGATGTGGACAGGTAAGTGCAGGCTGTTACAGTAAAATGCTTCCCTCACCAACTCCTGTTTCTAGCTCCAGTCCTGGGAGTTGGGCAGGGAGAGCTTGTCCTTACTTATTTTCTTGTGGCTGGCTCCTCCATCCTGTCCTTCCAAAATTTTACCTAGTAAAATCCAAAAAAATCTGCATGGTATTCTTCTTGAGCATTGCCCTGAGCTCAGTGCAATAACTTTATGAATGGAAAATTAATTTTCCTTCAGGGAGAAGAATAACAACAACATGCAAAGGTATAATGTAAAACTAATTTTTTTCTTTATTGAAAATACATCTACAAAGTAATGCTTCTCAGTCCACACTGGGTGCATACATATGCAGAACCCGTGATGGGCTGGCGAGAGGATCATCCTACAAGGCCTGCTTTCCATGAGAAATGGTTAGTATAAAAAAAGATCACATCGTGTAACAGAATTAATTTGACATGATTAATTTTTGATCTACTGGCGTCATAAGATGACAGCCATGTACATTAACTTGTAGTGTATTTCCCAAACAGAGCCTTGACATTAAATGGTTACTCCACCACAGCCTACTGTTAACTTTTGTACACACATAATGCTCAGGATCCCTATAAAAATATCCCTAATTGTATATCAGAGGACGTCATCTAGATTTTCAGTCTGTTAGCATAATTAAGTTCATTCTTCACCATTTTTAGTCAGAAACTCAAACCGTAGCTGGTACTGTCTGACAGCTCCCACTTCACGTCTTTGACTGGATACTCCTTAGGAGGTAAAAAATTAATCTTCTCTAAATTTGGGAGCTGCCTCGCCGGAAACTAATGCCCCTGCTGTTCCTTTCTTGGAACCACACTGCCAATGTCTTCATACTGATTCATCTTCTACCATTTCTCTCAGGGACATAAACAAAACAAAACCAAACCCCACTCCAGCTGAAGGTTTTGAATGATTTGGTAAGTGGAATTTCAACACAAAGAAGTATCTTGTTTCTCTCATTCTAAGAACTTTTGAGTATAGTCAAAAACCTTTTCAAATAAGAGACCACCCCACCCAGCTCACAGACCTCTATTAGAGAGAGAGCTCATTTATCTGACTTGTTTAAAACATATAAGACATAACCTTATATTTTGATATGCAGACTTCCTTGGGGAATAATTTTGAACTGAAGAGAAAAAAATGTTTCTGGTTTAAAAACAATGAACCTCTCCTTTTTTCTTCTTCCTTAAAGATGACCTATAATCTTGGTGTTGTAAAATCCTTTCTTTATAATGTTAAACATGCTCCATTCTTTCCTCGCTGGCTCTCTAGTGTTCCAGAGTAAGACCTTGAGCACCCTTGCTAGTAGCTAGTCTTACGTTTTATTTTCTAAAAGTCTATCACCAGCTGAGGAGTGGTGGGAGACATCCTTCCCAGTGCAGTCCCTTCAGTTTGGGAAGAGTAGGAAAGAAGGGAATACTTCATCTGTTGGGAAGAACCGAGCAGAGTTTCGTGAATAATTCCACTGCTGGAAGGGCTTCCAGCCTGGTGACTCGTATAACTGACATTTTGGACACAGGACCTGGTAAACCACACAGCCATCCTGCTCCTACTTGGAAATGTTCACTCCCAATAAATGTCCTTTCTGAAAGTCCCACACTCCCTGGAATGATACTTCCTACAGGATATTCCGAGGGAAATAGAGGGCAGGCTCTTCCATGATGCCATAGTATGTCTGGGCTAGAAGAGGCTATGTAGGCACCCAGGGAACTTACTCATTTTATAGATGAGAACACTGAGGCCTAGAGATGAGACGTAACTTGCCCGTGGCCACGTGGAAATTTCACTTTATGCGCCTCCTCACAGCTGTGCTAGGTGTGTATTCATCTTGTCCTGCTACTAATAAAATAAAGGCACAAATCAGAGGAGAAAGGGAAAAAACCCTTCTCCTGTCCAACCGATAACCGATTGTAGCTTATCAAGTTGTTTGATTTGGATACTAAAACTGAATTGTATTCCGAAGGATTTTTAAATTTTGAAAGTTGATTTAAAAGCATGTTTTTAGCTTACTCTTCATTTGACTCTTTAACTTATTTAAAAAAAATCACATTTATAGGACTGTGTGCCCCATAAACTTGTAAGATCTGATCAAGACTATTTTTGATCTCCGTACCTTATTAGATAAGACTAACATGACATGACTTAAAAATTTCAAATGTGGGATGAAGACTATACTTTTTGGCTGCTGCAAGATCTTCCCTTGTTTTTGTATGACTACTTCCCAATCCTATCAGAGTAGGGAGGAAAAGGGAGGTAAGGGGTTTACTGGAGAGAATGAGTTGTAACAAGATGGAAACATTTCATAATGGTTTTCAAACACCTGGTACTCAAGACAGCATCTCTTTCTGTTAGTCTACATCTTGGTTTCACTGTCGATGGGTTTCTCAGTTTCGCTTTCCTGGGCAATCAGCTGATATGGTTTCTTCATTTCGTTCTCTTCAATCACTGAGTTACCCATTTCGACATCTCGGTTCTTCAGTTCATGTCGTGACAAGTGCTCAACAATGCCGGCTCCAAGGGAGTCTCCTAGCACATTGGTGGTGGTGCGGAGGCGGTCCCTGCGGGAAGGGTGGGGAGGAAGGAAAAAAAATCCTGTGAACATCATGTGATTTCAGCTCAGATTTTGAACCACCGGCTAAATCTTTGGAGGCATCTCTTAAAATTTTGCTTGGTGTATCCACCAACTGCATGATTACATAATAGACATATAACGTTTGTAATAGTAGTTATTAAAGGTTATAAGGACATATGTAGATTATGAATTTTCGGTTACTAGTTAGAGTACCAACAGTGGGGAATGACCCTTCCTTTTCTCTTTCTATTTAAAATTTCTCTTTCCTATCACTTACCTTCCTTTATACCAGCAGTTCTCAAAGTGTGGTCCAGGGACCCCTGGGGGTTCCCTGAGGTCAAAACTATTTTCATAACAATGCTAAGATGCTATCTGCCCTTTTCACTCTCATTTTCTCATGAATGTACAGTGGAGTTTTGCAAAGATTAAAACAGAACACAAAAGATATCGTGACAGATTGAAAGCAGAAGCAGTCAGCAGACTCCAGCCGTCTTGTATTAAACCAGACATTAAGGAGATTTGCAAACATGTAAAATGATGTGATTCTTTTCCCAAAATTTTTGGTTTGGAAAATGATATTTTTTCATAAAAATGGTATTTATATTAACATGTAGTGAATTTAATATTGTAACCTTTAAATGAAATGGAAATATTAAACATTTCTAAGTTTTTCCCATGTGATAAATATTGACAGATATAACCCACATAGATAAAAGCTTTTTGAATCTTCAATAATTTTCGAGTGTAAAGGGGTCCTGAGACTAAAACCTTTAAGAACCACAGCTTTATACTATAAAGTGCTCACATCAGTTGAGTGTTGACCAGGGGCCAGACAGTGGGCTGAATGCTCTCCATGCATCATTGTATTTAATCCTCACAGCACCACCAGGAGGTAGATGACATTGTCATCCCCGTTTTACAGAAGAGGAAATCGAGTGGTTGGGTAACCTGCCCACTGTCACACAGGGAAGGGACACAAACACAGATTCAAGCGACTGTGGAACTCCTGCTCTCCACTGATTACCCTCCCCCTACGTATCATGCCTTGAGCATACTGTTGGACTCCTCATGGCCATTAGATCTAGTGAAGTCAACATGTGTTGACTCCAGCACCTTCTGTGTCTTTCTAGGCACTGGCTTTGGGCATCCCGGGGAGAAATTTTTTGAAAGTGGAAGGAAACTTGTGAGAGCAAAGAGGCAGAGACTATCAGCTGGAAGGGTGAGGGAAAAGGGCAGAGGGACGGGCCCTAGAGGTCAGAGGTACTTTTCTTGGAACTTTCCCCAGAGCCAAAAATCAATTCCCAGACAGTGACACTAGCTTTCTTCCTACAGTCTGCATGGCCGCCCCTCTCCTTGTTGGGTTCAGATGGGAACATCTGGGCTGCATTACGCCATTGGAATGGGAAGCACAAGGAGGAAGGGCCTGAGCCATCGTGTGAGGCCTGCTGTTCTGTTCAGCTGCCGTGGGGTTGTGTTGTGCAATTCAGAAATGGCCTTGCTGATTTAGGTTGACTGTGCAGACAGGGGTTTCCCAATCCTTGAATGGCTTTATGGAGTGAGAAGTGTAGCAGCCAGATGTGCCCCACGGGCTGATAAGGAAGTGAGTGTGATGATATCTGGGGCTTGGTCTCTAGATAACGGCAAAGACCAAGCAATGAAGACAATTTAATTACAGTCTAAGCTGCCCCTCCTGGCGGAGCTCTTTTGGCAGGTGTGCCAGGCTGCCTGGTGCCCTAGAATGACAATGGGGGCCCCTGTAACAGCGAGCCGGGACGCAGCTGAGCATACTCACAGGAACCAGTCCACTGCGATGATGAGCGTGATGTCGTCGGTGGGCAGGCCCACAGATGTCAGCACGATGACCATGGTGACGAGACCGGCCTGAGGAATCCCAGCTGCCCCAATACTGGCAGCCGTGGCTGTGATGCTGTTAAAAGAAGTCCCGGAACAGAAAACATTTGTAGAAATCTCCCCAAATACACAGTATACCCTACAAAACATGCCTGGCGGCAATGCCTGACTTGCCAAGTTAACAGAAGAAGATGTGCTTTAGATAAATGTAAATGTGATTGTAAAACACCCATTGAGCTAATAATCATATTAACTGATATATATCAAGCGCATATTCTGTGCCATATGATATGCTAAGCATGGCTTATCTCATTTGATCCTCACAACAACCCTTAGGAAGTTGGTCCTATTATTTTAACCATTTTTGAATGAAGAAATTGGTGGCTACATACTTTTCCATGTACTTGAAAGTATTTTATAAGGTCTAAAATGCTGTATAGGGGCCAGCCCCATGGTGTAGCGGTTAAGTGCACATGCTCCGCTGCTGGCAGCTGGGGTTTGGATCCCGGGCGCGCACCAACACACTGCTCGTTAGGCCATGCTGTGGCGGCGTCCCACATAAAGTGGAGGAAGATGGACATGGATGTTAGCTCAGGGCCAGTCTTCCTCGGCAAAAAAGAGGAGGATTGGCATGGATGTTAAGCTCAGGGCTGATCTTCCTCACACACAAAAAATAAAATAAAATAAAAATAAAATGCTGTATAGTTACAATAATAATTTGTCTCTAATAATTTCTCTATCCAAGTGGAGGATTGTCCAGACACTGAACTTGTATGATTAATGTGATCAGAAATGAAATCAAATGTATTAATTCAGAAACAAAATGATTGATGAACGAAGTTCTCTAGCACTATAAATATTTTTTCTGGAGGCTGTGTGGACCTGGTTTGTAAGACACATAATCTGTCTGGGACTCAGTTTGTTAAATACCTATTTGATAGGGGGATGTGAGAATGTTTTAAAAATAGTAAAATATTACCTAGATATAAAGTGGCATTAATAAAGTCCTAAGTCTGTGGCAGAGACTGTTCCTGGCTCCCCCATGTTGTTCCCATTCTCTGGTACTAGAATTTTTAGCTGGTATGTGGCTGCCCAGAATGAAGACTACATTTCCCAGCCTCCCTTGGAGCTTAGACTAAGTTCTGGCCAATGAGACATGGATGAAAGTGATCAAGCAACTTGTAGGCTGTGCCACTCCTCTTCTTCCCACTGGCTAAAATTTGGAGGTGATGATGAGCCATCCTGGACCACGTGGATGAGGGCAACACCCCAGGGATGATGGAACTGCAAGCCTTGGTCCCTCACACCGTAGAACACCTACAGCCTTGAGGATTTGTGGAGCAGGCTGCTCCACATGAGAGAAGTATAGTTCTATCTTGGTTAAGTCAGTGTTATTGTTATTAATATTTTTTAATTCTATCACATGCAACTGAACCTTTTTCATACCTCAGGGGTTTTCAAGCAGTATGCCAAGGTATGCCCATGAATGGGTTACAAGTGAGCTGAGGTACTAATCTCCCAGCCCCAGTATAGCCAGACTGGGCCTGGGGCCCCTAGAACTCCCAGACCAGTTGTCTCTGGCCATGATTGGCCTCATCTTTTTTATCCCAATGCATTCTACAACTATTATCATTTTCCAATAACACAAAACATATATAGTCTAACATAGCTTATTTCTAAATAAACATATATACACATACAAAAAAATGTGGGGAAGCTGATAGAGATTAAAAATGACTAAAGTGACATCAAAACCAAATGCAAGCCATAAGTCTGGATTTGATCTTGGTCTGGGGAAAAAGCTATGAAAGATATTTTTGGGACAACTGGGGAATTTGAATATAGGCTGGACAGTTTGGAAGTATTTTTAAGATTCTTACTATTGTAGTTATGTAGAAAAGTACCCTTATTCTTAGGAGATGCATGCTGAATCATGTACAAGTGAAATGTCACGAAGGCAGAGGAAGAGAAAGGGGAAACAAAAATGGCAAAAAGTTAACAATTGTTGGATCTAGGTAGAGGATGTTTGTTATAATATTCTTTCAACTTTCCTATATGTAAGACAATTTTTATAATAAAAAGTTTTGAAAGAACAAAAAAAAATCCAACTTATTTTGATCTCGAAAATAAATTGCTAATAATAATTAAAACACATACATGCACACAATGAAGAGCAGGGTCTGATCTGGACGTGAGGTTTCAACTTTACATTACACTTATTTATTGGTCTGTTGTGCATACTGACTTGTAGTAAGTAAAAAGAGGGAATTCTATTCACATATGCACATGGATATGCATCGACTATCTCTAGAAAGACATAAAAGAAACTAGCAAGTAACAGTGGTTGCCTCTGGGAGAAGGAAACTAAGAGATTAGGGGAAGGTATGGGAGGGAAAATTACTTTTCACTAGACACCTCAAATATAATAGTTAAAAAAATAGTTCACACACACAAAAAATAGTCCACAAAAATCAAATTCTCAGCCTATTTATCAGTGTGGTCTTTCATTTATTTTATACTGCCTAAAAATTAACCCAAGAGAAAATGTTAATCCAGTTTTTCAAGTGTATTTTTATTTTCTAATACTGTCAATAAAAGCTAACATATTTTAATGCCTTTTAAAATTGAAGTACAGTCTAACATTTGTTAAAAAGAGAAATATCCATACTATGTATTCTGCAGATTTTAAAAAGAATGAGTTAGTTATACTTTTAGATGGTATATTGATAAATAAGCAAATCAATCAAGTGGCAAGCAGTATGTATGGTATGATTTCATTAATTACAAAAAAAAAGTGTGTGTGTGTGTATGCATGGGAAAAGGTCTTTATACACCAAAATTAACAGTGGTCACCTATAGAAAGATGGGAGTGATGGTGGTAGACACGTTTCACTTTTTACTTTACACACTTTCATTTATTAATGAATGTACACATCTGTATTTTTAAAAAACCAATAAAAATATCTAAATATCAAAAATAAAACTATTCCCACAAACCCCAACCTCCTGTTTGTGTGTGATCCCCTTCCCAACCAGTTGCTTCACCCAATCCCTGATCACTATCTCATTGTTTAAAGTCATTCTTTTTTCTTTTTTTTTGTGAGGAAGATCAGCCCTGAGCTAACATCCATGCTAACCCTCCTCTTTTTGCTGAGGAAGACCGGCTCTGAGCTAACATCTATTGCCAATCCTCCTCCTTTTTTTTTCCCCAAAGCCCCAGTAGATAGTTGGGTGTCATAGTTGCACATCCTTCTAGTTGCTGTATGTGGGACGCGGCCTCAGCATGGCCGGAGAAGCGGTGCGTCGGTGTGCGCCTGGGATCCCAACCCGGGCCGCCAGTAGCGGAGCGCGCGCACTTAACCGCTAAGCCACGGGGCGGCCCTAAAGTCATTCTTAAGAAAAAGTTGTGTAGAACTTTCCTTGTACCTGATGGTAATAATCTGTCCAAAGTTCAGGTCAAAGTTGTTAACTTGAGCAATGAAAATGGCGGCCAAAGCCTCATAGAGGGCAGTCCCATCCATGTTAATGGTGGCCCCTACTGGGAGCACGAATCTGGTGACGCGTTTGTCCACACCATTGTTCTCTTCCAGGCACTTGAAGGTGATGGGTAGGGTGGCAGAACTGAGAACAGTAAAACAGGGCAGGTCAGCTGACATCCTGATAGTTCAGACAGCATCTGTGAGTTTGGTACTTCGGACAGAGAGTTCCTTCCTCTTCCCTGTCCCAATTTAAAGGGAACTAAGTCAGCACTTATATAAATAGGAGATCAGGGTTAGGGACAGTATGGGTCCCTTCACTGGGTCATTTGGCACCTCTCCTGCTTCTGGGTTCCTTCGTGAGGCATCACTTGTGATTATTTCCCCATCACACAGCCTGTGCTGAGTCACTGTGCCATCTCTCCCTCAGGCAAAAGTCAACTGGAAGAGGGAGATTAGAAAGGACAGGAAAGGATAGCAGATTTCCATTTTGTCCCCTAAAAAGGTGCATAGCCAGGTATTCCCTGAATCCCAAATAGGTCTGATTAGCATCAGAAGTGAAAAAGCCAATTCATATGCCTGGAAGTTTAAAACTCAGAAAAAATGCCTCTCCCTATTCCCAACCTGAGGGTTCTGGTTCAAAGCAAAGTCTGAGATACATTTTTCCGACAGGAGTAAACCACACATACGTACATACCTGGACGAGGTTCCTAGAGCCGTGATGAGTGCTTGTAGCAACCCGCCGATAAAAACCCAAGGGTTTTTGCGTGTTACCAAGAAGTAGAGGAGGGGCAGGACAATGACTGCGTGAATGAGTAAACCCACGATGACTGTCACTGTGTACATGGCAAGCTGTCCCCCAATCACACCCATGTCTTCCATCTCAACAATTTTCCCTGCAATCAGGAAGAGGATGCCCAGAGGGGCGTACCTATGTAGAAGCAACACACGCACAATTGGAAGTCTGATTTCCAACAAGCTATTCCACAGGAATTATCAAGTGATAAGAAAAAGTGACAGAGAGTTGATTTCCAAACTTTTCTGCCCAGGATACTATCAGGACTTGTAGAAACTGTAAGACTTTTTCTTTTCTTTTTTAAATATAAATATGGCAGAATTAGGCTTCACTCTTACTCAGAATTTCTCTGGGTCTCAATTTTTTTCTCCTAAACCTGTGAAAAAAGGCATGTACAGAGATTGTTACCCACCTCCTTTTTCCTAGATAACTCTCCTTTCACCACACCTGGGTCTCTTTTCTGGTCCTCAGATGCCACCTACTCCCCCTGCTTCTTGCTCCCCTGCTAAGTGCTTTGAACTGCCAGAATCCACTAAACCATCATCCAGACTTCTGGGAGCATTTCCCACATCAAAGCTGGTTCCCATGTTAAAGCAAGATGCACACAATGCCATTTCAGTGTTTTAGATGTGCAGTCAGCTCTCTTACTGAACGGCCGGTTTTATTATTTTTTCCCATATTACATACCACTTACAATATTACTTAGTGTTAGTCTTCAAATAAACGCTTTTACTTAATTTACTCTGAGGAAATTTTATGTTATAGTGCAAATGGAAAACTAGTACCATTTGCCATAAACAGAAGGCAACCATAAAATAAATTGAGAGCTATTAAAGTTAACAAGGTACATGTATGTACTACCACAACCAGGACATAGGGGTTCTAATTAAGTTATTACTACCGCCATTAATTACTACTGCTACCGCCATTTGTGATCTTTCCCCTGTGGACTCGGTAAGAATGAACTACTGAGACACAAAATGACTTGTACATATTGAAACAACCTCAGTTGCTTAAAGGCCGGGCTGCCGGCTTTCAACTCGCTTTGTCTGATGTCTGCTGTAAACTACAACCTAACTCATGCGGCCAAAAACAGAGAGGCCAATCCCCCTTAAGGAGAAGGGTCTGCTGGGAACTGTGGAGGATTTATTTCAAATTGAAAAATACAATGCTTCTTTTAAAAGTCCTTTAAAAACAGAGGCCAGGAAATTATAAGAGTACCTGTTTTCAGAAATGTAATAACTCAATGTTGAAGGTACAGCTAGAAAAGCTACATGTGAGGTTCATTCAGCGGCCCTGAATGGGCTTCTTTCATAAAAGGGGTGAAAGGTGGAGGCATTTTAATAATATGAAGATAAATGTCCACTTTCAGCCCTGCCAGGATTTCAAAGGAGGGCCCTCAGGATTTCAACTGGGGACCCCCGTGGAGACCACGTTCTGATCAGTCTTTGCGCCCAAGTTCATATCCATCTTGTACAAACTCCTGGAAAATGGATTTCTCTGGGCTTTAGTGGCAATAAAGACAAAGGATATTTTTAATCATGTTGGTGAGTGTTTTTCTTAGAAATGGATGATTTCCTGCCTCAGGTGCCAAGAAGGAGTCGGGATTAAGAATAAAGGAGAAAGGGAAAGCAAATCCCACATGAGGCCTAAACCAATCAAAGGGTTCTCTCTCTGCTGGGGGGAGTTTACTTTCCAAGGTCAATGTTCCTCTTTGGATTTAGTCTTTTCCTTTGTCTCTTGCTCTCAACTTTATTTGAAGGAAGTTTTGTTATAAATTGTGGCTTGATACTTCCCATGAGTCCTTTAGACATGCAGCAGAAATGCCTTTTACATATTTTTCTTAGGGCTGAAGTGGAAGAGAAGAGATCTCAGTTTTTCTGACCATCTAGGGGCCTCTATGTTTGTTTTTCTCTCTACTAGAAACACTCTTCTTTTGGCATTTTGTATGGCTGCCTTCTCCTAGACATTCAGATCTTAGCAAAAAATGTCACCTCCTCAGAGGCCTTTGTGCACCATCTGTTTTATTTTTTTTCACAGCACTTGTGACTAACACATATGGTTGATTTGTTTATTTTATGTCTCCTTTAAAAGAATGTAAGATCCAGGACATCCTTGTATGTTTTCTTCATTGCTATATCCATAGTGCCTGGTACTATATGCTTGGTTATGGCAGACAGTCAATAAATATGTATTGAATAAATAACTAAACAGATATAAAATGGAGGAATGAGGAACGGGATCCCATTAGCACTGGGGTAAAGGAGTTGATACTTTTCAAAAACAAGAAAGCAAACTTATTAAGAGAGGCTAGTAGATAGGTTCAAGGCCACTACAGGCCCAGGAAGTCATTGATTTTCTTGTGCTTACCCACCTGAGAGCATTGCAATTGGCCATCCTGCCTGGTGGCATCTTCCTCAGTACAGAACACATGCTGATGGCAATAAGCATCTTGTATATAGCATACATAGCAAACGGAAATACATACCACATTATCACTGCTACCAATCTCATGATGGCTTCGTTAAGAGAATCAAAGAACTCTCTCAGGGCTTGCCCCTGCTCCTTCATGTTTCCAATCACAAAACCGAAGCACATGGAGAAGACAACTAGTCCCAGGGCATTGACCCCATTCACAGACCCTGGAACTGGGACCAACTCTTCTGTGATCCTTGTAAGGGTCTCCATGGCCTCTGACACATTGTTTATCACAGCACCCAGGAGCGTTTCGTTGGACTGGATGGGCACTGTAAAGCTTCTCTTCTCATAGTTGGTTTTAAACTTAAAAGGAAAAGGCACGACAGGGATTAAAGGTGATTTTTGTTTTCTTCTTTGTACTTTCCTGTTGTTCCAATTTATTATAATGATATACATTATAATAGTGAGAGAATAGTGTTGTAGAAAGTATCTGTCTGTCTATCTATCTACCATCTATCTAATCTCTGACAAACCCCTACCACTTAACTCAGCACAGACACACATACACACTGAAATACATAACAAATCACAATAGAAAAGTGCTATCTGGTTGAAGATGCTGGACTAAACATATACAAGTGCTTCTGCTTTCTTCTGAAACCTCCAATAAAATGACTATAATGAGCCTTAAAAAAACTATATTCACAATAGTCCATTTATTCTCTATGGGATCATGCTATAGTATCAAGGACAAATCACCTAACTTCCTTCTTCTCATATTCCACAGCTGAGAAACAGGGATAACTGTGCTGGTTCTACCTTAGGGTTGTTGTGACAATCAAATTAAACAGAATACATGAGAACATACTGTAAATTTTAAAGTACTATATACTAAGGTTGGATAAGGGTGCTCAGTAACAAAGCCCTTCAGGGACTAGACTTAGTTGGAGTTTCAATAGATATTAAAAATGAAAAATCCCCAAACAACAGTCTTCAAGGCATTCCTGATAATATCAATTCTTAAGAATAGGTGCTTGATTAATAGTTGATGATAACAACCCATGTCTCAAATCTATAGAAAAGTTTCTCTTCTTACTCAAGAAATGGTCTTTTCCCCATAGCTCCTGCATGGACGCCCCAGACAGAAGATGCAGAGTATATTACTGTGGCCATATGAAACAATTAAGCCCATGCCTCTATGATTTTTTTTTTTGTGTGTGTGTGAGGAAGATCAGCCCTGAGCTAACATCTGCTAATCCTCCTCTTTTTGCTGAGGAAGACTGGCCCTGGGCTAACATCCATGCCCATCTTCCTCCACTTTATAAGGGATGCCACCACAGCATGGCTTGCCAAGCGGTGCGTTGGTGCGCGCCCGGGATTCGAACCGGCGATCCCCAGGCCGCCACAGCGGAGTGCGCGCACTTAATCGCTTACGCCACCGGGCCGGCCCCTTCCCCCTCTATGATTTTAACGAGAGCAGCATTCCTGGTCTTCATGTTGGTGGTAGTAAAGCATCAAAGAGAATAATAATGTATGGATGTTGACTGGATCTGGAGTCTAGGGGAAGAAAGCACAGCTGTACGTGAAGTGCTGGGTCGTTTCTCTACCAAGAGTAAATGGGAGACTTTCTTGTGCAGTGGGAAACAACTATTCCCAAACAAGGACTCAGCCAGCTGTCAATACTGTGGACACATCCCTGAATAATCAGGGCTACTGCCGGTAATTTTAAGTAACAAAGAAACTGGCCCCTCTTTGTGTCCTAATTCAGTCAACTCTCCAATCTCTATTCCATTGCAGTGCTCATGCATTTTATGGATTATCTAGGGTAGATTTTCAATCCTGATTAGCTTTTCCTATGCCTCCTCACCTTTCCCCTTAGACACAGTTTGTAGCCTACACAGAAATTGCAACCTCATTTGCACTCTGATCTAAGACAAATAGATCTGGGAAGATACATTAGCTTCTCCTTCAAAATCCTGTAAATGCAATCCAAAACCAAATACAATAAATCTGCTCAAGTCAGCACTTTTCATAGTGCTGCTAGAAATCAGCATTTTTGATGTTGTCCAGTGCCAGCTGACTAACTGGAATAGTCAGCACTATGGTGCTGGGGTTGGCTGGTCAGATTGAAAGGGGCTTATTATTTACGGTTACAGTTGTTTTTGAATAAAGAAAGTTAGATTTTGGCATCTTAAGCTTTTTTTTTTTTTTAAAGAAAGGATTCTGTTTGAATTTTGCAGTGTGTGCTGCATTATCTATTAAAAATAGTCAATAAAATTTTTAAAAAGGGAAAAAAAAGGGTGACATATATATAAAACTTGGTCCTCCACGAGGTCGAGGTATTGTTTTATTTGTTTTATGGATCCTAAACTGAAGGGTTAGGGACTTATGACAAGGGTGAAGTGGCACCAGCTGGAGAAATGTTGGGGAACTATTATTTAACCCAGAATGTTTGTTTCTCTTTTAATATATTAGGCAACAACGTCTTTTTATTCAAGGGAGGTTAGAATGAATTTTACTAATTTTATCCCCTAATAGTAAAATGTATTTATATTCACAACACAGGAGCCAAGAGTTGCTTGGATATGGGACTAAAAGGAACTGGACCTCACTGTAGCCTCCAGGTAGGTGTCTCTTCCCCCTGGATACCCCTTTCCAGGAGGCAGAATGTTGGAGCAGAAAGCGGATAGAATTTGGAGTCAACACAACGGATTTGAATTCTGAGTCTGCCATTTACTGCTTGTGAGATCTTGTGCCTGTTACCTAGTCTCTCTGAATTATCACAGATGAGTTGCCTCATCAATGAAATGAGGATAATGGTACCCATCACATTTAGGTGAGAACTACATATAACATTAGTGCTTGGCACATAGCAGGCATTCAATAAATGATGATGCCATTCCTTTCTGATATGGTTACTCCTTTAGAATCCACAAGACCCCTTGCAGACTTCTAAAAAACAGCCCATTGATTCTTAAAATCAAACCCAGAAACTTGAATAATCTCCCTAATCTTTAAAGCAAGTTGTAAATGTATCTGATATTGGAGTTTGCTTGATTGGTGGGTTTTGTGTGTGGGATGTAAGGGCAGGAAGAGGGAGGGAGTCTCCTGATTAGCCTTCTTAATAATTAACACAGACTCAGTGAGCTATTCGTATGCAAGACATACAGTGTCTGGCAACTAATAAGCCCTCAATACAAGTTAAGCGCCACCCTTCCCCTCCCTGCCCTAAATTCCCCAGAAAACCCTAGCGCTTTCTATCTGGTTGGCAAGATAGGTTGCAGTTTCTTACTGCAGAGAAATGGAAAAAAATGAAACAAAATAAAAAAGGGGTTCCACATTGTTTGGTATTCCAAAGAAGAATTTCAAAGGTGAATTAGTGGCTGTGGAGTGTTTACCTGTTTAAAGCAGGCTTCCACCAGATTTGGAGGGAACATATTCCTGCAAAGAAAATGACGGTCACTTGAAAAATTTCCCAAATAATAAGTTTGCTCCTTAAATACTTTTTCATTGTGTCTAAGGTAAAGATTGCATTGAACTAAGCAGCAAATGAAAAAAGAGAAAGATTTTGGTGGATTTTATAACTTGAAATGGGACATATGGTCATCCCCAAGTGTGGCCCATGTAGTTCAGATTTTTTTGGGAAGTCCCAAATTCAACTCATCTGTCCTCTCGTCAGACGATGGAATTTTTTGTTCAGACGTTATATCATCAACCCTGCTCCTAGGAAGAATCAAAGTGAGAACAGAAATACCTTTTGTCAAAAGTATTCTGGTTAACTGAGGTATTATTCAATAGTGGGCATTTTGGTATTGTGCCATGTGTCTAGGGACCAAATGTTATGAACCTAATGTCACAGTAGGACTGTGGAATTTTGTTCTTCACAAAGTCCTCTCAAAGGCCCTCTGGGGGATGGGATCTTGACTCTGAATTGCTTGAGCTTTTGAGGCTCTTTGGTGACCGAGGGGGAGATGGCCCACAAAATTTGAACTTGAGGCCCATGTGGCAGTGTTTGTCATTTCCTTAGAGCAGTATTTGAGTTTATGGAGTTGAGGGGGATAAGTGGCAACACTCTAGTTGGGGAGTCTCTAACCAGCTATGTGACCTTGGCCAAGTCATGGCACCCATTTATGTCTCAGACGACTCATCTGTTAAAGATGAGTTTCGATTCAACTATCATTAGGGCTCCAAGATTGAAGACTGCGGGAGAGGGAGACAGGACCCAGGCAGTTGTACAGCCTGAGAGTCCAGCAGTTGTACTCTATCAAAGTCATATTTTAAGGTTATAAACTCTTGTCCCTTTCTTCCTACTGCCTAGACCATCCTGTTTCCTTTTCCTTCCCATCTATGCTCTATGGGTCTGTTTCTATAAACTC
Source organism: Ceratotherium simum simum (assembly GCF_057802395.1). Lineage (NCBI taxonomy): Eukaryota > Metazoa > Chordata > Mammalia > Perissodactyla > Rhinocerotidae > Ceratotherium > Ceratotherium simum. The sequence goes on along the minus strand of NC_141917.1, from coordinate 30,089,410 downwards.
CTGAGTTCAGGAGATTCTAGGATAAATGCTTAAGCCAAGTGACTGGGTGGCGACAGGTTAATCATACAGGTCACTGGGGCAAGGGGGAGCAGAAACACACAGCGCTCTGATGGATCAACCAGACAGGGAATGACAAGATCCCAATTCTTCAAACAAGGAGTAGAAATTATAAAGAAAGAATATAATAAAATACTCCTAATCCAAACTACCTGAGGGTAAAGTTCACGAAAAAATGGTGAAAAGCCTTAATTGTATGAACTAAATAAAATCATAGTTATTGGGTGACAACTTGGTATGAAATAATGTTATAGGGTGGCTTGTTATCTTCAGGTAAATGTGATTAACTCCCTGAAAAAGGCTTTCAAGAAGAGGCCCTGTGGGGCTGCGCTACGCTTACATACAAAGGGTACAAAGTCACCCATGGGGGGAATTGAGAAGTGCTGCTGAAGAGACCCTTTGTGCCCAAATCTCTCTTGAATCTACTTGCCACAGACCCATTTCTTGAGATGGCATGTGAAATCAAGTACCTAGGAGGAGTTTCTTTCAGAGGATCAATGGGGAACCCTTTAGAGTAGGTATCTCGATTTGGCAAACCAGTCATTTTGCAAGTAAGTTGTAAAGAAGGGAGGAAAGGGCTAGGTTTGAGGAGGACAGGATGGGTGGGGCTAAATGGTGGGAGAATGCTAAGCAGGAGGGGATTCTAGAGGCCTGAGCTGGGATAGTTTCCATTTGTTCTTCTAGATCCTGCTCTGCAACCTGGGAGGCTGACCCCTTGGAATGTAGCCTGTGGGTTCTCTTGCCTTTTGGCTTCTGTTGGGTTTGTTCAGTAGGATGTGCTGAAAGAAGAGAGAGTGGATGTATATATTCTTCCAGCTCTCTCTTTGACAGGTTGGACAGCAGCTCCCTCCCTCCAAATTAGAGCTATATCTCCTAACCTCAGGGCCCTTTCCCAAGGCTGTAGCTCTTCCGGAGTTCCTGTAACAGCCCATTCCTTTGCCCCTCAGAGCTAGGGGTGGCAACAAAACAGCCTCCTATTGCTGTTAGTCCCCTGGTGCCTCACCATCCTTCGTAGGTTCCCTTAACCCTACTCGTACCTTTGCAAACCCTTTTCAATGATCCTTTTGAAAATGCAATATGCTTCCTGCCAGGACCTGACTGATGCAAGGGCAGGGGTGTAGAGAGAGCAAGCAGGAAGGTGCCAGGATTGAACTTTAGCTTACTCCACAGTTCTGTTTAAGACCAACCCTATCACCAAGTCTGTTTCAAGCATTAGATAAAACTCATTTGTAATCAGTGTATGGTTTGTACATAAAACAATGCTAAAGAAGCCAACTTTTAATATTTTATTACTGATCTGCCAAAACCTTTCTTCAGAAATAGTACAAAAGGAAAACCTTGGACCAGGTATGACCAGACAATGTCTAAAGTCCCTTCTGGAAATAAACTGTTGTGTATAATGGATGATGATACAGATCGCAAGTTCTAAATTAGAAGGATCCAATGAACAGGCTATACTTGAATAAAAACTAGCTGTAAAGAGAAAGATTTGAGAAAAGTCAGTTAAGAATTATTAATATTCCAATGTGAGCTGCACAGTTGAGAGGACAACTGAGTAATCAGATTCTGAATCCTAAAAGCAAGGCTCTCAAAATCTATATCCTCTCCTTGCTCTTCTCACCTCTTTCACATGAGGTCAGAAAACGGATCCTTACTTTAATTTCTGTCAGAAAGAAGTAAAGATGTGACCTTCATTTCAAGCTTGGCAAGCCTGGTTCAGTAGGACACCTCTTCCGGGTTTGATTAGCTCCTCAAAATAAGAGGGGTTGGGTGTTCAAAATATACCCAAAGGATGGGCTTGCAAGGACATACCTGATCAAGTCCAGGAAGGCGTCTGCAGCTGTCACTTGTACAATTTTGCCTTCTCTGTGCATATTTTCCTTTGAGCCCTTCCCAGGATGGATGATGATGACAATGATTATGCCAATCACCACGGCAATGATGGTCGTAGTCATGTAATAGACTACAGCTCGCATTCCCATCTTCCCTGATGCCTTACTATCTAGGGCCGCCATTCCTGGTGAAGGTAAACAGAAGGAGATTTTCAGGAAGTCAGTCCAGGGAATTCTCCAGTGGAAGGTAATGGGAATAGTATTTCCGTCTACACTCCCTTACCCCTAGCCCACCCAGCAATGGGATTTTATACACGTTATGAGAACTTGGCACCAAATTTAATCAGGGCATCACAAAAGATGATGAGAAGTGAAGAGAAAAAGCCATAGAATGGCTAAGCATCAGCTGTGTCAGTGAACATGTGATCACCCTTTTCTGTCCCAAGAGTTAATTTCACGTGACTCTCTATTGGTTTGAAAGGGCAATCAAATTCTTTCCTAGCTTACTACTAGTTTGAGAAGCTACGAGTGCGAATAGTGAGTTTTGTGTGTGTGTGCGCGCGTGTGTGTATAAAGAGATACTTTAAAAAAATTTCTAGCAAGATAATCGAAGCATGTCTCAAGTTCAAGCACAGTGGTGACTCACAGATTAACTGCCATTAAATTCTTTCAAAAGAATTATTATTTTATACATGTTCTTGGGAATCTTTTTTTGATGTTTTTATGTAAAATTTAAGCTATTGTTCTGATCACTTACGGATTTATCTTCAATTTGCATTTAAGGTAGACATTGGGTTATAAGGCCAAAGTTCTCACATAGCTTCTCTGCTGTTTCATTTCATCTCACCTGATCAAAATTTTTAAGAAAGAATTATTTTGGTGGGGTTCTTCCCCTTTTTGCACCCTGCTTTCCTCCACCTTTTCCCACAGGCCTGGAGTACCTCATCTCATGTTAAACATTCTTCTTCCCTTCATTTTCAGGACAGCTTCACAGTCTACCTCAGGCAAGGTGTTATCTTAGGTAAGAAAGGAGGCACGGCTTTGAAGATTTCCCTAATTGCTCTAGCAAAGGGAACACATCTCAGAGCCTCTTGGGATGGAAAAAAATCAGAAATGACACAAAACTCTCAAAAGATCAGATTATCTATGTTAATATGGACTCTTCTGTTTCATTAGCTATTTTTTCACTTTTTTTTTTTTTTTGGTGAGGAAGATTGGCCCTGAGCTAACATCTGTGCTCATCTTCCTCTATTTTGTATGTGGGACACCGCCACAGCATGGCTTGATGAGCAGTGTGTGGGCCTGCACCCAGGATTCAAACCTGCGAACCCCGGGCTGCCAGAGTGGAGCATGTGAACTTAACCACTAATCCACAGGGCCGGCCCTATTTCTTCACTTTTCTTCCTTTTTTCTCCTCCCTAATCTCACTAAAACTAAAATCCAATCATAGTATAATCCAATTATAGTTAATTGGACTATTTTCTATTTAAAATTGTGCTTCTATAAATGTATTCAAAGGTTACATTGTATCAATGATCTGTATCAGATTCTAATAGTGGTTTAATATTTGGGTAGTGACCCTGTTCATACCAACATATTTAGAGCAAAGTAAGGTATTGAAAAAAAACAGTGCCCACGATTGCCAGATAACTGGCTGTGTTTGCCCAAAAATCTTGATTCGATGGTAATGAGCTTAGATGGGAACTGAAGCCAGGACATTCAATTTATAATTTCATTTGTATCTGAATCATATCATTCATAATTTTCATAATAAGCACATACTTAGTACCTGTTATGTTCTTATTTTTAACAACCACCTATAAGGCAGATTTCAAAACACTTAAGTAACGGTGTAAGGTTTCAGTTAACAGCAAGTAAAAGGGAGTGGGAACTTAAACTCAGATCTTATTAACTAATTTTAGTGTACTTTTATTTTAGTACATTAATTTCACAATAGTGAAACAGTGACCATTTTAGTGCACCTTCTGCCCCTGAGAAAACCAACTGCAGCCCGCACAAAGGAGGAGGCCAACTTTGGCTTTAATGCATGAAATTAGCTTCTTTTATCCTTGCCCTGGGTTTCTTGAAACCCAGGGTTAAGTATCCATTTATTGGGATGGTGCCACTTCAACGCTTCACCAACATTAAAAATGGGCTAATCTGTTCTCAATCAGTGTCCCATCCCCCCATTTTCATCCTCAGATCTGAATCACATCTTAAAATATCTTGGCTTTCCAGTGCTTGACATAATTTCTCTCAGAAGGGGCCCACTCTCTTTCCCATCATTGCCTGAGCTCGTCACCACTGAAGCCTGCAATTCTTCGGCCGGTGAGTGGTGTGGGCACAACAGGCCGGATATCTCTGCTAGGGGGTACCAGGCAGCAGTATTTTCTTCCTCCGAGATGCTTTCTTTCCCTCTCGCCTTCTATTCTGTGGTGCTGTTCCGTTCTCACGCCAACTCTTCTCTGACGTTCCTGCCCACTATTCTCGACCTATAGCTATTCAGAGAGAGCGCTAAGTGGTCAAGGCAGAGCACTGAAACCAAAGTGGCAAACAAAGAAGGAGGCTTCAATCTCCCTCCCTCCCACCACCGGGGAGAGAGGAGGGAAGTTGCCCCAGAATCAACAGCTACAGGCAATCAACTCTAGGAAACAAAGTTTATAGGTGTGTGTGTGTTTCTAATGAAAACCAATCTGAAAATATTTTCTCCACACTTTCTAACTCTGAAATAGCTGAAGACAACCATTGAGGCATTTTTTTAGCAATGTGCCCAGAAGGAGAATCAATAGTGAAATGAGAGGCCTCACCAACATCTCATTTTCCTCTGAAAGAGAAGTAAGCAACAGTTGCTATTATTTCAGCGAAGGGAGGGGTGGGAGTATCTTCATGAAACAATTCTCCATGTAGGTCCTTCCACTAAAAGGGGTCTGGTGTCCACCTCTGCTCTCAGTACTCCAGCATTCCCCTCCCGCCTCCTTCCAACTCTAACCACTCCCCTTTTCACTGAGACAGGCTTGTAAAACCAAAAGGACCACCAGAAACAAGGCCACACACTGTCATCAGGGCAAACCAGACTCTGACCATCTCCTTTCCCCAGCTTCATGAAATCTGAGACAAAGCTCTACGCCAGAGACTACACATAAGTGTCAGAGTATCCGGGGGCAAGGGTAAAGTACTAAATCAGTTTGTAGAAAAGGGAACTTTAGCAGGAAGTGCCCTAAATGTTTGGGAAGGGGAAAATTTGCATTGAGGCTTTCACTTTAAAATATGTGGAATAAAAGGGCCTTGGGGTAATAGGGAGATAGGAGGTTACTTGGGTCTGCAGGGCCTTGTGGGAGTGTGTTACAACTACGCATTCATCAAAATACATAATTGAAAAAAACATTCCAGAGCAAGTAGTACAGATAATGATCTTGCCTGGTCTCTTTTCCTTCATTTGATCTGGGCTTAGCTAAACAGCCCCATTCAAGACATCCTGACATCTTTATTATGAAAACAATCTACCATCAGAATCGAGACCCTCCTGAAACCAAAAGAAATACTATATTGTAGTATCATTACAGGTACCGTGATGGTTCTTCCAATTACAATGACAGGTTTTTAAGCTTTTATGTTTTATATATTTTGAGTTAACTTTTGTGCTGGTCCACTAACTCACTCACCAAATCCTACCTCTGATCAATGACACATATTCATCTAATTTCATGACAACTGTATGTTGTAGATATTGTTGATACCATTCTAAAGGTGAAGATACAAGATGCCAGAGAAGTTAAGTAACTTGTCCAGTATTGCATAGCTAGTAAATGGCAGTGGCAGGATTAGAACCCACACTCTCAAGGGAGTACCCTTTCTACCATATCTCTCTTATGGACAAGCTAGGAGTCACCCACATTTCATTTGATTGTTATCTACACTAGCTTTCTCTAACTTTCTTGCATTGGAGTGTAATATTGAGATGAGCCATCTGGCTGGAGGAAAATTCTATGGAGAGAGGGAACTGTGGAAAAACTCTGACACTTTCCTCAGCATTCCCCACCCTAAGGGGAAGTGGGTAACATTGGTCACCAGAAGGACTAGTTGGAAAACTGATCAATCATTACAAATTCCTCATCATTCCTAGAAAAACAGCCCAGAGCATGTTCTAATGGAGTGTGGAGGGCCATGGATACTTGCTGGCTGTGGGCACATAAGCCTTATTTTCCTTTCTAAAATCAATCCATCAATAACCAGTCATCAAGAAAGCAACCCATCAATCATTTCTGCAAACCTATCACATATTCACCAATTAGTTAAGCATCTATAGGAGACTGAACAAGATGTTTTCTAGAATGTAAAAGATTAATATTTTGCTCCAAATAGCTGGCAGCAGTCACTCTGAAGAGAGAGGAAAGAAGCAAAAGAGAGTTTCTCGATGCAAATGGGTAAATATGCATTTACCTTTTTATTTACGAAAACAGTCTTTTGGTAATCAGTTTAGCACAACAAATATGCACCAAATTCATGTTTTTTTTTTTTTTAGGGGTGGGGGAGGGAGTGTTTCATAAATATGTATGTGGAACTCTGTAAGTCTGTATTGTAAATTAGATTTCTTTTGGTATAATATTTGGTATGACTTCTTGAATAAAAGAAATATGTATTCAGCCAAGTATTAAAGGATAACATATAAATAATGTCAAGTTCCCAAGGCTCTATTATTTGCATGGATTTTATTCTCCCATCTGCTAAAAATCTATGTCTTATACATTAATGTGTCTCACAGTATACTTCTCCCAATAATTCCCATCTCTGGTTTTGCAACAAGAACTCTAAAGAAGAAGTCTTCTGTTACAAATTGTCTTTCCACTCATCCTCATGTTGCTTCATTGTTTTTCCAGGACCACTGGACCAGGCCCAGAAAGAAAAGGAAAGGAGTGATGGCAACTGCTGATTCAAGAATATTGTTCTGTTTCAGCTTTTATTTTATTTTAGATGTACTCATTTTCCAATGGGCTTCACAAAATCTCATCTAATGAAAGCCGCCTGTTCTCAGCCCTCCTAGAATTTCAAGATGGGCAAATTTACAACAAGGAAATCAAGGATGAGGTCTAATATGTACCGTATTCATTTGAATACAAAGTGATGATTTTTTTAATAAGAAACAAACTGTAAAAAATACAATATACTTCATATGTGCAGATTGAAAAATGGGCTCTCGTGTCCTAAGGCAGCTGCCCACTGCTGGAGCCAGGGCACAGTGGAGCCCTCATAAAGGAGAGGGAGCGAGAGTGCCAGAAAGCTCAGGGGAAAGGCGGGGGTGGGGTGGGGGGTGAGCATGAAGCAAATCACTTTAAATTTCTGTCTAAAACTATATTAATTTTTTTTCACTAAAATATTTTCTTTTGGCCCCTTTATAGACTAGATTGTAAAAAAAAAAGTAAAGTTCTATGATTCTATGGGTTCTGGAACAGAAAGCAAATCTTTAAAAGTTAGGTTAGAAATTGTCAGTAATGAATGATTGTATCACAATTTTGAGTCACAAGGATAAGCAGGTTATAGCCTCAGAACTTAATCTAAAAGACAGTATTTCAAACTACTTAAGGCCAACCTCAGGCATTTTTAGAAGCACATTCTTTTTTTAAATTATGGCACAGTGATTAAGAGTTTGGGCTCTGAGGTTAGAATACCTGGATTCAATTTTTGGCTCTGGTACCATATGACCTCTGTAAGCCTCAGTTTCTTCATCTGTAGAATGGGAATAACGGAAGCTCCCTCATAGGGTTTTCACCGGCATTAAAGGGTCTTCCATACAGAAGGCACTTAGCATAGTACTTGGCACATAGTAGGCATTCAACAAATGTTAGCTATTATTATTAATTAAGCAGACAAATAATAAACGAGCTCCTCACTAAGTGTTATTTGACCTCTCTAAGCCTCCATTTCATCTAGACAAGAAGCTAATAATACCGACATTGCAAGCTTAGGGAAAACTTACATAAAGAATCTGTACAAAGTAGGCCCTTGATAAATGCTAGTTAAGATCATTATATGCCTCCCTCTACTGGAATTTTAGTGCAAAGAGAGCAGAACCACCTGTTTTATTCATTAATGTAGCCTCAGTTCCTACAACAGTGCTTGCACAGGAAGGCACCCAATAATTATTTGTTGAATAGTCATTCTTATCACCATTATTATTGTTATGCTGGTAGAGGTCACACACTTTTTTTTAACATTTAAAAAAAGGTTAACATTTTTTAACATTTATATTAGGTTGCTGTATGAACGACAAGTACTAAAAAGTTGCCTTTGTTTAAAATACTCTGAAATTCTGACTCACCAATTTTGGTTGCTCTTCCCCCAATTAACCCAAAATAGTGAGGGTCATTCTCTCTTGCAGAACGAGAGACAGTGGGGGACGAGTGGTCCAGAATCACTTGGATCTGGGAGGCCCTTCACAGCACGGTGTCACTGCTGGTCAGGAGGGGCAGGAGGCTGGAATCACTCTGCTGAGCCCCAGCAGGAGCACCCACCCTCTTTCCCTTCCCTCTCCCTCTCCCACTCCTATTTTATTTTCCCTCTTTTGCTGACATGATTCACTCTTGCAGATGAGCCTATATAAGTAATTGCTATAGTCCTATCTGTCCACATGTTAACAGAAGAATGAGTGAATACATGAAAAAAGAAACTCTGAGAAGGGAATGGAAGAGGCAGTGGGGTCTAAGTGCTGATGACACAGGTCATGAAATCAATGTAGGGGGTCATGATTAGTATTTTTTATTTATTTACTTATTTATTTATGAGAAAGATCAGCCCTGAGCTAACATCCGATGCCAATCCTCCTCTTTTTGCTGAGGAAGATTGGCCCTGGGCTAACATCCTCTATTTTATATGGGACACCACCACAGCATGGCTTGATGAGCAGTGCATCAGTGCGCGCCCGGGATCCGAACCTGTGAACCCTGGGCCAGCTAAGCGGAGCGCGCGCATTTAACCGCTATGCCACTGGGCTGGCCCCATGACTAGTATTTTTATCTATTAATGAAAGAGAATAGACTAGGAAATATTAGAGTACATCACCTGTGGTAAAGGTAAGTATTATTTTGTGAAACTTTTTTCAGCTGTGTGTGGCCAGGTTACAATGTAAAATACATTTCTATTTTATTTGTAAGTTCTGGCAAAAAAACCAAAAAGTTTGCAAATGCAGGTATATACCCCATTCAGTTAATGGCAGAGACTTTAAAAAGGAACTATGAGCTGTGGTCTTCTCTTTCTATCATCTTCGCTTCCTAGGACCTTGGGCTGTCCACCACACCCAAGAACTTGTTTCGTCTCCCTAGTGGAGACCAAGGGAATGAGGGTGCTGATCTCTGGTATCTGGTCAATTTATGTGAACAAAAATTCTACAGATATTGTAACAAGGGAAAAAGTTTTAGAAAAGGTTTGCTTCATGGAATTTTAAGCAAAAAAGGCTTTTACTTTAATCAGTGATTCTTAGTGAAGAAAGTCAGACCATCTCCACAGAGAGCTGAGAGCGATTTTGTGGAATTCACAGTCAATTAAATCACAAGTATTTTCACATGGGTTTTCATCCTGGCCAAAGTTTCCTTCCCATTACGGCTGTTCATAATATCACAAAATTTGACATTTCATTTGCCTATAACACCACTTAGTTTTATGAGGTTATATTGCATGAGAATAACAAGGAAGCTTCCTTTCAAATTTACTGCTTGTGGTGGCGTATAATTTGTCAGGCAAACTGATTTTTTGATTTCACTCTTAAAATTTGTCAACAAAAGTCTTTCTTTAAGCTCCAGTGTTCGCTATGAAAATGAAGTGTGGAAAGGAAAAAGAGAAATGTTCTCTTTTGAAAGATTTAAATAGAAAAATCAGTGGAGCAGACAATATTAGTGGCAGAAAAAGTCACATAAATCACCTTTTATCCTCAGTCTGGTAGGACTAAGCGGACAATCCCTTTTCCCTGGCTAGAGTCATCCTTTCATCCTTTTCATACAGTTTCTCCTTCACCAGTGAGGAGCAACTGAGGCCCATCTTCAACTGCTGCTACCTCTAATATCAGAGCTTCCAGCAGCCTTCTCCTTAACCTTTGGGGTGGAGACTGCTTCTCCTGGGTAACCAGCTGGTGAGGTCCTCTGAGTGGTCAAGCTTTGCTTTTCTCCTCGCTAGTCTTAACCATCCAATAGACTCCGATTACAGCCGAAGAACATAGTCTTGCAATCCTTCAGTAATGTGGTCTGCCAGAGGACCCGCCACAGGGACTTCCACTCCCAGCAAGGTCTCAGGAAACTGTCAGATGGGCCAGCTCTGAAATTCACTTCTCACAGGCCCACAGCTGCTGGCGCAAGACCCACTGAGAGGTGATTCAGATACCCATTTACCCTTCACATTAGCCCATCCTTTGCTCACGGTATTGGAATGCGCCACACAATATGCTTTTTTGAAGAGGAACCAAGGAGTAATTCATCTTCTTTATGTGTGCTAAGCAGAGCAAGAGGGAGAGGCAAGCGGGACCCATGATGAGCTGAGGAGTAGTGATTAGTAACAGCTGACAGCCTCAGACCAAGACCCTTTCTTTGGTTACCTCATTGTAACAGCCAAGCACAAAGGAATGACTGTCCTCTCGCCAAGATTTAGAAACCCAGGACCACAGAAACTAGCAGCTAAAAGAAAATACGTGGGTTGGACAGTAGGGGAAAGGGGCTGATCAGACCCTGCCTTGGTTATACCTATGAAGCCTGGCCTTGACAAGAAACCTCTATCACGTGAGACGATGCGCCAACACACGATGGGCCACCAATAAGCACCCACCAGGAGCACTGATGTGAATGGGGAAAGTAGGTGACTTCACCCACAGTAGAAAGAGCATGCAGAGAGCAGCAAATTGCTTTGGTTTAAACAGAGGAAGTTCTTTGAGGGCCAGAGCTCCAGCCCCCTCTGCCTTTTTTCCCAGAAGAATCATGATTTACAACCAACCACTGGATGAGTGGTTTCCAAACAGCCTTCTTACTTTGGATTGTGTTACTTGTTGTGGAAAAGACCTTTATGTTCTGGGCCCCCAGTAACTTTCTCAGGAAGGCGATGATCAAGACAGCATGTTTCCTAGCTGGCAGAATGCTGAATGGGACCAAATTCCACAACTGGGGCAGACTTGTCCGAAGTTAATCAAAAGACATCTCAAGTTGACTGCAGAACATGTCAGACTCAAGGGGTGCCCTTTCTTCCCAAGGGAAGCCTGTCCCTCACAGAAGAAAAGGAATTGAAAGCCTCATAGAAATTGAAGGCAACATATAGACATTAAAAACCAATTCAACCTGGCCCTGATTCCTAGAAGAAAAGTTGACTCTAGGCCTTGAAAGGAGGCTGGTTTTTACAATGTTATAAACCAATGTTACTGCAATAAACAAAAAATTAAAAAAAAAAAAAAAAAAAGAAAAAAAAAAAAGAAAGGAGGCTGGGAAGCAGCGAGTATTCCTGGGGCCACACTGTGTGACCCAGTGTCCCCTCCCACCCCTCCCTCCTGCCCCATTTCTTGCCATCAAAAGATTCTGGAACTGTAACCCAGCCTGAGAACTCTGAAATGAACTGATGTTAAGTTTGTTTCTTGAAACTAAAATTAAGATCATTTTAAAAGATATATATCTTACTAAAAAAGGAAATATTTGAGAATAAAACATGTTCACCTCAGCTATTTTCTAAACTAAATCCAGAATGTAGAATCTTATACACTATATAAAAGAATAAATTTTTAAAAATTCAAGTCCACCTTTTGGCCAGTTAAGAGAGTGTGTAAAATTCAGTCTTTGGGGATAGAGTTGGGTTGAAGCGAGGAGGAAGAGAAGATTGTGGAGATACGAGAGTTGAGAGAACGACAGGAGAAGAGAGAAAAGAGAAAGGGAAAGAAAGGAGACTAAAAAGCAGAGAACTACGGAGAAAAAGTTCAGTAGGTGCTTTTATCTCAGTCAGCATATTTCTTGGGCTGTGGCCAACACACCCTTTTCAGTTCTGATTAGTTTTCTCAGCGTTTAAAAGTTCATCAATTGTTCTTATCTAATCTATAAAGGAATAGTTGCACCCAGGGAGTGGGAGACTATGCTTCCAGCTACCTGACCCAAACAATAAAGCAGTATCACTTCACAGAGTCAAAAAGACTGTTGTAAACTTTGGAATTGGTTGGCTTCCCTCATCTCTGCTTTATGCATAGTAAGAGAACATTCTCTCATTGGAACATGAAAAGCTGCATTTTTGCCCCCAGAGCCATGGAATTGAATTATTACTGATAGATTCCACAAGTAGTGACACAACACTTTCACAGCTTTTTTCCATCTACCGAAGAGAGATGTTTCTGTGTATTCTACTTTAGTTTTATAAAATCTATGTACATAGTTTCTATGTGCTTCTCAGTTTTATATTTTGATGTTTTTTTCAAGCGGTATTTAGGAATTCCCAAAAATTCTCCAAAGAAAATTATGGGCAGCTCCTTACATCAGATTTCACTTATCTTGAATAGACTTCAGGGATCCAGCAGTGTGTCAAAGAAAATATGTGGAAATGGCATTTGGTTGATTTGAGACTGATGTTGCATGGATTGAACTGGTTCTTTAACTTGGAATTTAGGAACAGGGTGGGTAACAATGCAGTCACCAGTGTTTGGAAAAAACACAACTAGTGGATGGGTATCTTCGAGTAAAATCTGGTAATACTAAATGGCAAAAAAGAGAGAGAGGGAGAGAGGGAAAGAACTGGAGACATTGTTGTTAAAAAGGAATATGGGATAAAAGATTTATAAATAAGGCAAAGGAAAGCAGGGTGCAAAGCACTGATTTCAAATGAATGAGTCAAATGTCCATGACTGTCCCATCACAAATAATGCAAAGAGGCGGTAATGTAGTGAAGTTATATTAAGGGTAACTTGCTTCTTTTAAAAATGGGTATATTAACTGTTTCTAGAATTAAAAATTTTTCACTTATTCATGCATTCATTCAGCTTTTATTAAGGACCTTCTCAATATGCTGGCCAAAGACATGATCATTAGGGCCCTCATGTATTTAGTATAAGTAAGACAAAATATATTATTGTGAAACAAATGAAATTATCTAGCAGAGAGATTTGGAATGAAATTGGGAGGAAACTAGGGAAATGGGTTGGTATGTATTGAAAGGAAATGGTTGTAATAAACTCTACAGTTTGCTTGCTTTGAATCCTGGCTCCCTCACTTATTAGCTGGTGACTGGTCAAGATACATAACCTCTCCGTGTCTCAGTAAATGAGGGATAACAATATTATTTATTTCATAGGCTTGTTCTGAGGATTAAATGAGTTCAACGTGTGACGCTTTACAACAACATCTGGCACATAAAGTTAGCCGCGACGATAGTGATGTTTTTGTTTTTGCTTTTTGAAGATACTTTTAGCTCTGAAGGGCTCCTTGGAACACCACTGTAAAATGCGAAAACTCCGTAAGAAAAATTAGACTCTACACTGCCAGGCACACATTAAGTGCTTTATCTCATTTAATCCTCCCAAACAACCTGCGAGGTTGGGACTAACAACGGTCAATCCCCATTTACAGATTAGGAAACAGGGGGGTTAAAGTCTTTGCTCAGGATCACACAGTTGGTAAGTGGCATTGCTGGCATCTGAACTCAAGTCTTTCCGCCTCCAGAACCTACTATTTCATCCCTACACTCACTGCCCTGGAGAATCTTTGTAAAATAGTCTTCTTTGCATTGGACTTGTATCAATTATTGATTTGCATTTGATTCAACTCATAGGAAATTCTGACAAAAATCTGTTAAATTCATATTTGAAAGCATGCCATATATCATAGTAAAAAAGGATGGTGCATGTGTTGAAAAGTAAAGCAATGAAGATGAGTGGCTACTGGCAAGGCACTGAGCAGCCTGCACTGAAATTAGTCTGACATCTCACTGAACTGGAGAGTTCATAACATGCCGGCTTTATTTAGAAGGTGATATACTAATGGACATCCTACATCAAAGAAGAAAGATAGAAAACTCAACCACGGATAATTACACATTGTAAAGGCCTTGGGTAATTCCTAGAACTTCCAGGTCTCTTGGTGAAGCTGCAGCATCCCCTCCCCCCAATTCTTTTTAGAGTATCAGTTATCAAACTTCCTCTGAGTCCATCCATGATGGCGCTCACCATCACCTAGGCTAGCTCTTCATGGTTGGGCAGCTTTGATTTTTAAAAAATGGTACTTAGAAAGAACTGAATTCTGGCTCCTTATAATACTTTTCCCCCTGAGATAAATTTTTGCTTCTGGAGGAACACAGAGCAAATCTGGTTCACATTTATCAGAGGGACCTTGGTCTTCTTTTCTCCAGACTAAATACCCATCATTTCTCCATTGATCCTCATGTGTCATTATTTCCAGATGCTCACCAACCTGTAATCCTTCCCACTGCCTACCAGTCAGTGCCCTCATGCTCTGGTCCATACTTTCTTTTCTCAGCTTAATTTCCTAGTAAGGCCTACCCTATTCTTCCAGGCAACCTAGACTACTCAGTATTCCCTAGACATGCCTTGAGTTTTCCTGTCGCTGCGTCTTTGCTTTTAAGGCTTCCTCTGCCCTCGTCCTCATTTCCTGTGGAAATTCTACTGGTAGTCCAGCCCCTGAATTCCCACAGCACTTTCTTTGTGCTTCTTGGCTTCAGAGTCTGCTTTGTTTTACAGACATGTATGTACCTGTCGAGCTCTCCATTTAAATTTTCAATTCCTTGACGCCAGAGACTGGCAATGTCTCTTCATATCTTTATTCCCCACACCGATTAGCACATTGCCTGTCCAAAACAGGTGTCCAATAAATGTGTCTTGGATTGGATCAATACCCTCTTAGTAGCTACTCTGCTTTGTCAAAGTCACTCTTGAATGTGCTTGGAAATAAACAAATTACTCCTGATGCAGTGTGACCAGCTTAGAGTACAGTGAACTATTAATAATTCTACAGAGGAAGCACACGACTGTATTCATTCTTTTTTAGCCACCACATCCTACTGTTGGTTCATATTAAGCTTTTAGTCACACGAACTGCTGCCAAGCTCAGTCTTTCGCCATCCTGCAGTTGCACAACTGCTTTTTGAATCTAAAAGCAGAAATGTACATTTGTCCCCCACTCAACTTCATCTTGTTGGTATCCATCCAGCATTGCAGCCTATTGAAGTCATTTTGAATTGTAATCATAGGGATATTTGGTAGAAGCCATTCTTTTTGGGCTTACATCACCTGAAAACACAATGTAGGTGCCTTCTAGGTCTTTAAGTTGTTGATAAAAACATGGAACAGGACAGGGTTTTTAAAAAGTACATTAGGGTACTTCACTAGGTATCTTTCCAGGTTGACAGGGAGTCCTAAACACTCTTTAGATCTAAAGGTTCAGCCAGTTTCAAACCTACTTCACTGTTTTATTAGGTTCTATTTTATTGTCAGAGGTATTATGGAAGACTCAAAAATGTTCAGAATAACCAAAACAAATTGTGTTAGGAATTCCATAGCCAAACATTATTATAGGAAGGGAGTATTTTTAAAATAAAAAAAAATTCCTTGTAGTACATGGAGCTATTACAAGATGTTTTGTGAGAATACAGTAAGCTTGACTTTGTAATTTGAGGAAACAACTCTCTTTTCCTAACAGAATCATTAGTATCAATCTAGAAAAGTGTATGCTGATAAATATCTTTCTCTACTAAATAGGAATTGTAATATCATTTGGGTAGAGGTGTAAATACATCAAGGATTAATACAAACATAAATTATTCATATGACAAAGAAATAACATAATTATTTTAGGCCTCAAGAAAGTTCACTGGATAACTCATTGGCAAAAAATTCTGGATGTGCTACAATGATCATTAAAAAGTCCATTATTTAAAGGTATATGCCTTTAATTCATCTTCATTTTTATTCATCTTCATTTTTACTCTTTCCACAATAACATATCAGCTCGTGATTTTCCAGGTTATAGTCCTTCAATTATAAATACATACGATGGTCTGTATTTACTGCTATATGCCCAGTGGCTATCACGGTAGGGACTCAATAGATATCTGTTGAATGAATGATGAATGACAAAGTCTGCAAATTCAGCAGGTGAGAATAATTAAGCAACTGTACTCAACCCGCAAATCAATGAGTTATTTATGTAACATCTCCTATAACAAGAGCTCATTACTGCAACTAGTGCTGGGATGCAAATATACAAAGAGTAATTCCTACTCACAAGGAGTTCTTTTGTTGAGTAGACAATCATACTCTCATCAACCAACAGACAAGTCATGTTCTCACCAAATAATCAAATGTTCAACCACACATGACATAAAGAGTTAAGTGCACAAGTATTGGAAAATATTTAGCTCATGTGGAGAATAGACTTTATCACAGGCAGTAAATTAAGGCAACAGATGCATGTTATCATTATAAATTGATCCAGTACAAATCTAGAGGCCACACTACATCAGGGGTTTCGTGGCACCACAGAGAGGGGGCTTTAGTCACAAACAGATCTGAGACTGAACCCAGGCTCCGCCACTTGCTAGCAGGGAAGACTTTGGGAACTTTCCTCATCTGTAAAATGAAGATAATAATAAAAACAATGCAGCAGGGATAACAAGTATGTATGTTTGATGCCCGGCACGTCTTTTATACTTAATGACTAGCAATTATTATGCAGGTAAAATAAAAAATGTCACTGACCAATCAAAGAATAAATCTGCAATCAAGATGATCATTTTACCACTTTAAGTTGGAAGAGAGTAAACACAATCTGAATGGCAATATCAATGTTCTCATATGTTTTCAGCTTTGGATGTAAATCTCACATTATTTAGCTAATTATTGAGGAGTTACCATGTTCCAGGCTCTGTCCCAGGCTGAGTAAACCATATAGCATTGTCTCTAATTTGCACACATTTTAATGCTATGGAAACTTGATTGTACAGAACATAATCCCACAGGAAATTGCAAACACCCCTAGAAACCAAGTCTATCATCAAAAAGCCAAAATTAAATGCCTAAAATTGGGGCTGAGTCATGGCTGAGGACCTCCAGGTTTGGAGAATGAGGCCAAGAAACCAAGAGGCTCAATGATGTACAAAAAGACACCACTAGTTAGTGGTGAGGCTGGGACAGAATAACAGCTTCACCACGGCCTTTTGCAAAGTGGTTTAAAGCTTTGCTTTAGCACACCAACTTGAAACTGGTTACATCTAAAACAAATGAAGTTTTTCCAATCTTGGAAGGTCATGAGCTTTCTTGGCAAGTGGGTTTTTAATTCTAACGCAGAAAAGATAGTGACTTCAATTTCTTACTCAGGGTTACCCACAAGCAGTTTTCTCATTCAGAAACATGGACAAGCTGCAGTGAGCATGACTTAGGAAACAGCAAGTCAGCTGAAAGAAGGTGAGGGAACACACAACACAATCTCTGAACCTGGCTACCACTCAGCGACAAAGCCGAGGCGTGGTCAATGAGAACGCCATCAGATGCCCTGGCCCAGCACTGAGGAAATGATCCTCTCTGGGCAGATCCTAGGTGCACAGGCAAGGAAGGGCCTTACACCTGATATCCTCCAGCAAGGGAGCCAAAAGGGCCTTTGAAGTTGATGTTCATAGTATTGAAGCAGAATCTAAGAGTGGTAATAATCACTCACATTAGTCCAGTGCCTAAAATTCACACAAAGCGTGCTCATAGCCATGATCTCACCGAGCTCACCTTGGGGTCCTCCATGTGGCATGGATGAGAAGTATGTCTATTACTATCACAACTATTATTTCCACTCCATAATAAGCCTTGAATGCTGAAGCGACTTTCCCCACAGCTAGTCAGTGCTGTGACTGGTATAGAAATTAGTCTGGTTGCTCCCAAGTTTGTGTTCTTAAACAGAAAACAGAGATAGTCACAGAAAAATGCAGCCCGGGTGAGTCTCCTCTTCTTTGATCCTCTGCACTACTCAGCTGGGCCCTCTTCAACTTTTCAGATGTAAACATCTTGCCTTTGCAGAGGAGGAGGATCCAGGGCCTGGAGTCTGTTTAACGCTCTGTGACTTCCTTCTTCAGCACCTAGCACAGCTGACTGGAGGAGCTCAATACTGAATGAATTAACAACCTCAACTGGACAATAGCTGCTGTGCATGACTCAGAGCACAAATGCAATGAGGACAAGGAAGGGAATGAAGCATGAAAACATATGGAGATGCTGTCAGGACTATTTACTGCGTAGCCAGTGAAAGCACAGAGCCATACAAGGTTTGACAGGGAAAATAAAGGAAACAGGGCAGTCTGTGCCCCCTGAGAAGTGTACCGACAGTCTCACCAAGGCCACAGCATGTGAAAATGCCTCATGAATGCCTGTGGAATAACTTCCAAATAAGTAGAAATGTAAAATATTTCAAGTAGGGAGATAAACTGTAAAGGAGTGTGGTGAATGGGATAACCACCCACGGGGAATCAGTACGCAAGATGCACAAACACGCCCCTTCATCTACCACGGAGTGCTCTGAAGCATGAGCACATTCCCACCGGCTTATCCCACTCACTGCCGATTTTCCATATGCATAAACAATTTTCTGTATGCTCCCTAACAGCCCCTGGAGGGGCTAAGAACCCCCTCAGAAGTGGATTCTGTCTTCTGATGTTAATAAGAAAACATGAACATTTTCCTTTTTTCTTAATCACCCTTGGTTCATTTGAGATAAATTTATTGAGCACTTATTTTATGCCAGGCGAGAGCTATAGATAGAAGTACCACCTCACGCTTGTTCTCAATGCTCCCAGGCCCATGGGGGAGCGTAGCATTCCGGCAGGCGGGGCAGGGTTGGGTGAGCCTCATACCAGAGGTTGGGAAAGAAGGGAAGAGTGTGTCACAGATGAGAGGGGCCCTGGGGAACTACAATAACCTATAAGCTGGATTTCTGACAACACTTGACTCTGCTGTTGGGCACAATTGGAAAAGCACTTTTGGAAAAAAGGAGCCATTTTAGTGCCAAATCAGATCTGCCTGTGCATGTTTACCCGATTGCATGTTGAGAGCCAAGGATTTAGTAGTGATGTTGTCAGAACCAATAAATAGGTTAGGAGAACTCGTGAAGGGTAAACGTGGAGTCAGAGGTTAGGTATTTATGTGAACACTGGAACACATCGAAGGCATAAAGGCTGTTGAAATTCTAATTATGAGACATGAAATAACCCAAATTTTGAAAGCTAGTACCCCTCACAATGCTGCCAAACACCTAGCATCTGTTCAAATCTATTATGAACCATTTCCTCGGGAAGGGAATGTGAAAGAATTGCAAGCAGCTGTCCAGAAGTGTGCTAGCAGGGGATGCCGCTTCCACACTGCAAATTTATGTGCGAACTTATTCATTAGTAATACCATTACTGATCAGGGGATGCTGCAAAATGGACAAGGAATTTAATCACAAAGCACATGTGATGTCAATGCTTCTAAGAGGTCATAAGACAATTTAAGAAGTACATCTTAGTCTCCACTTTCATGTAAAAGTGGAAAGTCTCCACTTTCATGTAAAAAAGTATTAGACACTGCATAACATTTTTTAGAGAGGTTAATATAAGAGAGAAGAAGGGTCAAAGTTCCAAGGTGACCTAGCTCCTCCTGAAACTATTCCACTGCCTCCTTGAGCAGTAACAGACCAGAAAATCCAACATTTGGACTCTAGAGAAATATTGCACCAATTTATGTGACTGACTTTTAGAAAGTCAGAAAATGCATTTAAAAACGAGCCAGCAAATCAATCTGACTTCTCACTTTTTGTTTACGAAGCTGTACTTATGCTCTCCAGTGGAAGCATTTCAATCTTCAGGACCCTCACCCTAACCATAGCAAAGCCTGCAATTTACAGCAGCCACGTCAGCTTCTCGAATTCAACTTTTAGAGGTTTAAACTTTATTTTTTTTTTCTGGTGCCTAAGAATCGTTCTTGGTGAAATTTTCTTCCACTGTGCATTTACATCACAGAGTCACTGTGGGAGGAGAATAATAAAGCCATGTGATACAGCAGTGTTAGTAACACATAGCTATATTGGGTTACTTTGTTTTTACTCAAGATTTTAGGCCCAGTTCTTGCTCCCTGGGTAACTCTGGGAATTCTCCGGAGGCATACAGAAGACGTGAATCTAGCTCTTTGTGTCTGCAACTGTACACCTATTATTGATGCAGAGGATGAAAAGAAAACACCAAACACACATTGTTCTATTTTTAAGCTGTTGTACTCAGTTCCAGGGGAGGGAAGTATGCCCTTTCTCTCCTTGAAAGTTACCAAGAGCCAGCTATTCTGCTGTAGTGTAAACTCAATTTCCAAACTTTGAAGACAGATGATCCTAAGTACTGAGGGAGAAAGTATGAAGTGTGTGTGTGTGTGTGTACACACATACCAGCTAGAGCTGGGGGTGCCAAAATAAATCTTTCCTTACATCCGGAAATGCCTATCAGGGAAGTGAACTAGCTGGCAATCAGAAAACTCCCACATAACGCTCACTGTTTTAAACGGCACACACTCTCATGTCCTAGGGCAGAATTGCATGCCATGCCTTCAGTAGGCACTCCACCAAAAATTAACTGAAAGATTGAATCAGTGAATCTTTCCAGGAAAAGCATGGCAAAGCTCTCTTTGCTTGTTTAAAAAGAAAAAAAAAAAAAGTCAACCACATAAATTGGTGCAATATTTCTCTAAGTCAAGAGTCCAAATGGTGGATTTTCTGGTCTGTTACTGTTCAAGGAAGCAATGGAATACTTTCAGGAGGAGCTGGGTCACCTTGGAACTTTGACCCCTCTTCTCTCTTATATTAACCCGTCCCAAAAATGTTATGCAGTGTCTAATACTTTTTTACATGAAAGTGGAGACTTTCATGACACTTTCTAAAATAACTGAAGACTCTCTGGGATCTAAGAAAATGACGTTGCCAGCCCCTGGGGCTGGAGTGCCAAACAAAAGGGTCCCTGCTTTCATGAAACTTACAGTTTGCTGGAGGAGGTGGAGAATGACAATGAGGTCACCTGATTACACTGCCCTGGCAGGAAAGTGACATCTGAGATAAAACCGGAGGGTAAGGAGGGGCTTCTGGTGAAAGGTAGGAGAAAACAGTCCAGGCAGATACGGGGGTGGGGGTGGGGAGGTGGTAAGAAATGATATGGAAAGAGCTAAGCAGGAGCCATACAAGACATGCTCAAAGTTTGACCTTTACTCCAAAAGCAATGTGGGAGATAAGCTCAAAGGTGAGTTTTTGGAAGATCGTACTGTCTTTGTGTGAAAAAGCAGGTCAGAAAAGGGCAAGTTCCTATGGGGAGTGGGGGAAGGCAGGGAGACTAGATAGACATGGAGTTGTTGCTATAGATTAGGAGTGAGTTGGTGTTGTCTGGACTAGGGTGTGGGTTGTGGCCACAGTCATAAATCAGAGTTAAGGAGGTAGAACCAACAAGTCTGGGACTGGGGAAGGAGTCGCAGGAGGGGGCTAAATTTCTGACTTAGCCCCTAGTTTCTACATTTCCTTTGATTTTTTTAAAGATTTTATTTATTTTATTTTTTCCCCCCAAAGCCCCAGTAGATAGTTGTATGTCATAGCTGCACATCCTTCTAGTTGCTGTATGTGGGACTCGGCCTCAGGATGGACGGAGAAGCGGTGCCTCGATGCACACCCGGGATCCGAACCCGGGCCACCAGCATCGCAGCGCGCGCACTTAACCACCAAGCCACAGGGCCGGCCCTGATTTTTTTAAATAAAACTTTTCAATAGTTTTCCTACTCTTTCTTTCTAAATCTAAAATAGCTGAATTCCCCTCCATGTTTACGTCCTTTCACCAAGAATAAATTTATTCTACATGCACTCACCATCTTCATAATAATGAACCAGCTCCATAAAATCTTGGTAACTTAAAAGGGGCCAGTGGCTTCTTCCTAGGCAAGGAGGAAGGCTCAGAATTATAGTCTTTACTGTGTCTTTAAGCTTAACTAACTCAATATTCTTTGGCCAACTGAGTTTTATCAGTTCCTAACAGCTATGCTTACTAAGGCTCTCCAAAGCATCTTTCAGCTATAGACTTCCAGTGCTTGTGGAAGTGTAAACTCAATTTCCAAATTTTCACAATCTATCTGTGAAGCTCTTGACCAAGAACCAAGGTCTGAGGGACAGAAGAAGACATTAAAACACAGTAGGGAGATGTAATCAGCAAAAATCCAGATTGTGGACAACTAATTTTACATGACAAACAATCTGGTCTCTTCATGAAACAATTTGCAAAAGAAAAAGGTGGGAAAAAGAGAGAGAAAGAAAGAAAGAGGTAGAGAGAGAGGAAAGAACCTAAGATTAAGAGATTTAAAGGATATGGAAAACAAATTCAACATATAAACGTGGCTTGACTCAAGCAAACTATGAAAAGAGAGGGAGAAAGGACACGGGGATTGTTGCAAACTCACTGGATAATATTATTAAGGGATTATTGTTAATTTTTAAACAAGTGATAATGGGCATTACAGTTGTGTTTAGGGAAAAGAATCCTTCTCTTTTTAGACATAAATGACTCTAACAGAAACCAGCCTTTCCCTCAGACTACAGAAAGTCCTTATCTTGTATCCAGGAGACAAGGCCTTTACCCTCATCCCAGAACTACAGGTCACAGTAGAAACAGTGGACAAGTTCGCCCAACATTTAATCTATTTTCGCAACCTGCCTCTACATAAGAGTTAGATGCTCAGAGAAAAACAGTAAGGTAGGCTGACATTCCCAAAGTCTACGTTCACATTTACCCAGCTATTTATTTCTGAAAGTGAACTGAAAGTGAAATCAATGTTCCTAAAAGTTTGAGTCAAATTTTAAATGCACTAAAATAATCTATGGTGGAGCGTTTTACAATTCATTATTTTTGGAAAACTGACACAATTATTCTCAATTGGGAATGCACAGCTCCCTCAAGGGCTGGATTGAAGGAAGCGAGCATTGGTATCAGAATAATCTTTAGAGTCCTTTTAAACCACGCAAGTTTACATAGCTTCTTCTGCTCCCCCCACACCAATAAAAACAAAATAAGAGATTACATTAGCTACTATTAATTATTAAGAGTGATTTTTATCCCTCAAGTATGTTGGGACTGGAAAAATTTTGAGAACCATTGATCTGCACTTTTCTTTAGGGTATTTTCTCAAAGTGAACTGTACCTTGATCTTTCAACATAGGAATTGTTTTAGAACAAATCTGTTGGAATGAAGAGACAAGAATATTTTTCCTTTTAACAGACAGATAACAAGCTGCAGAAAGGCTAAAGCTTTGCTCATTATGTCACTTTTCAATCTTGATCTTGTCAACCAACAGAAGATAGGATTGTGTTTTTTCTTTGGGAAGCCTAAAAAATAGGAATTTAAGCCAATTGTCCATTTTCATGATTGAGATAAGGAAATTCTCAGAGAAACTTTTACCCATGAACCAATCAGATAAATTCATTCAGCTAGGATTGACTTATGATTTTTATAATTAAACATATACAAGGAATATAATAATTGAACTGTACAGGTAGGACTGTTCATTATAAGTAGTATAAAAGTATATATTTGTGGTGTTTCTTTTGAATGTTTTTTTTCGTTTTCATATTTTTTTCTTCTATTGAAATCTTACTAAGCCTTGAACCACAGGTCATTAATGCAGTTAGAGTCATGAGAGATCAAATCCTATACTTTCCTCCATTGAATCTTTTCACAATGTGTGTGGTTTAAAGGAAAAATAAAGAGAATCGTTCTTTCTAATGACCAGTCACACACTGGGCCTGTTCATGACTAAAGAAGTCCTTTTCAAGTCTCTCCCTGATGAGGCTGCACTTTCTGAGAGAGGATTTCAACTATCTGTACATGTGGGAAGTTGGTATCAGTCGCTCAGTGTCACAAGAAGGCCAGGGGGTTTATCCTACAAAAACATTGCGATTGTGAACAAAGCCCATCAAAGCCATAAATACCTTCCAAAGGCAAAAGCTTGTAAAAGTCAAACTCTCAACTATACAGAGGAGGAGCGACTTTGAGGTGTGGCACAGAATGCATTTGGAGGTTGTCCAAAGATCTAATTATGGGGGCAAAAAATGGTAGATTAATTTAAGAACTGTGTTCCAAATTATATTAGTCACCAGTAAAGAAGGTTTCTTGACACACATCTCAAATTTCCTTGTAAAGTTTCTAAGTTAAACTTTTGAAACTTATGTTTCTTGCTCAGAGTGGCATAGTCCTGTCTGTAGGTAAAATAATTGAACACACAAACCTTTTAAAATCTCCTTTCAACATTGAGACAGTGCAATCATTATTTTTTTTATTTTTTATTTTTGTGAGGAAAATCGGCCCTGAGCTAACATCTGCCAATCCTCCTCTTTTTGCTGAGGAAGACTGGCCCTGGGCTAACATCCATGCCCATCTTCCTCCACTTTATATGGGACACCGCCACAGCATGGCTTGCCAAGCGGTGCATCGGTGCGCGCCTAGGATCCGCACAGGCGAACCCCGGGCCACTGCAGCGGAGCGTGCACACTTAACCGCGTGCACCACCAGGCTGGCCCCTGCAATTGTTATTAAAGACTTAATAATGGAAACGTATTTAGCAGAATGAAACACTACTTCTTGCACATCTATGTGCTTGGTCCTCAAAATAAAGGATAAAAACAAACAGAATGGTAAGTTTAATGCTGATTAGTGCTCGCTTCGGCAGCACATATACTAAAAATGCTGATTAATGCCTTAATTGAAAGAATATTCTAAATGATCACATAGAAATGCAGAATAGCTTTCATTAACCCTAAGTCTATAATGCTATAGAAAATTATGGATGATTCAAATAACAGGACCCTCACTGTCCTGCTATGCTCACTACAAACTCATAGCAATCAAAGCCCATTTTAGCTTCCTCCACATAAAGGTTGGGATAAATTAAAAACAAGAAACAAAAAAGCCATGGAGTTACTGTGATAAACGGTGCCAAAAGAAACTGTTCTCTTTTAAAGTATAATAATTGTTGCGACTGCTGCCTTTTCTCAAACACTGATTTCAGTTATAAAAATAGAAGAAAATGGATGACTGGAGTCGGGATGTTTGTTAAGGAAACAGCATTTCAGTCAAAATTTGACCAAAATCTGCCTTTTTTCTGGTGCTGACAAAAATCTCTTTCCATGAAAGAATCACTGATTTTATCTTAATTTTTGTATGTACTCTTTGGTGTGAGTAGACTGACGGGTAGATTGGCAGGAATAATGTGCCAAAGTAAAATTGATTAAATTTGCTTTAATACATTTGATCTCTCTTTCTTTCCCAAGCAAAGTTTGAAATCATTTTGAATGCCAAAGAGAATGGTCTACTTAACAAAAGATATATTTGAATTTGAGTGTATCCTGATTGAATGTCAAAAGCGAAAACATTTATTTGGAAGGATCAAGTGTGCTTTGCTCCAAGGAAATTCATGGCAGCTAATTTTGCCTTTTGTACATTGAAAATAATTAAATTATTTCATTCAAGTCCTCTTAGTAAGTTACATCATGACCGGCATGTGGCTGAAAATAGAAATTGGTTAACAGTGAGTGTTTGTTGAGTACTCCCAGGACTCAGAAAGTATTTTAAGAGGAAAATGATCAATTGAGATTCTTACTTGAAACTACAAAAGAAGAACTACACATTTCCTACAGGGTAATTAAAGAAAACAAATGAAAACCTAAGAGTCATGCAGAATCAGGAGACTTCCTCTGCATCTCCTGTGTGTGAGTATGAGGTGTGTGTGAGTATGAGGTGGGTAGATCTAAGTCCATTACAACTCGCAAATATGTATTTTACATTGGGTGTCATATGGGACCTATATTTTATTAGAATAGACACATTTTGGCTAGTGACACCAGGGCTGTGGACAGAGATGATTTCAATGAGGAACATCCCATGGGACCAATTCTACCCCTGAGCCTCAGATCCCAATAGCACAATGAACATGGGGTGGATATGGTGTACTTTTAAACTCCTGCCCACACCTCTACTTCCCTCACATAGCACTACTTGTACTCCACTGAGGCAGCAATTACTTGTACCTGCAAAATTTCAAGGATTCTTTTTTCTCAAAAACATCCCTTTGGGCATTATTTGTGAGTATTCTCGAAATAGAAATATTGAAATAGAAAGTTTTCAAAGACTTCGGAACTACTCAGTGGAATTTTCTCCTTAAAGAGACCACAAATACAAGGCCACAAATTGTTTTCCTTCTAATACTCAAATTCCATTTCCCATTAGGGGGGTTAAATTGTCATTAGCAACATGAACAAACAGTCCGCACAGCGCTGTGCCAGTGTGGCAGCTACTGAAGAGCTTGACCGTACAGCTTAATCAAAGCGGAGACGCACTGTCTGCCTTCATGTAGCTTGCACCTCGAGAGGAAACGCTGGCCCTGAGCCACCAAAAGCAACTCCCAGGGCCGAAGAACAAAGCCGACACACATACATACCAGAGTGTGGTTTTGTCCAACCACAGGGGGCAGACTTTACTGAACAATGTCTAACATTTAGATTTCCAAAAAGCTTGGGATATTTTGTTTATTTTTTGAGGGTTTTAATTTTATTCCCCTTGTGTGGATTTCAACACAGAAACAGCAGAATAAACAGAGGAAACCAATTGTTAGCAAAAAGAAGCTAGCCCTTGTTATCAAGGATAGTCCATGGAATACTCTACCAGTGTTCTTTAAAATTCCAGAGTTCACTTGGTCAGACCAGTAATCCATCCTGTCTCTGGCAGTAGCACCAATGCTGCCCTCCTTGACATCAACTTCAAAAGATCCAACCATCCTTAGTTTTCCCTTAACAATATAGTTTTGTTTCTTTAAAGAGTGTTCAGTAGCTTAAAACGAGCTTACACTAAGGACTCTTGGGGAGTTTTCTTTAATGAACACAAAGAAATGACTTGTAATTAGTCTGTACGTTACTTACATATCTGTAAGAGGATGTCAACACCAACGCAAGAAGTTCCTTGGGCTGTAGCTCTATTTAGGCATAAAAATTAGCAATAATCAGTTCCTCGAGAAACTAGTTCATCAAGTAAAAGTAAAACTATGCTGGGAATTCAAGACATGAGATGGAAGGTGAATGAAACAACCCTAAAATTACTGAGAATGGTCAGTTGGCAAGCTTCACTTTGACTCTTACTGATGGCCAACAGGCAGCAGAAGTCATTCTTCAAAGACGCAGAGTTCAAGATTTGGATAAGAGGTTTTACTAGTGCTCTAAAAAGGGGAGTGTCCTAAAAGAATATGACTTGAGGGGCTCTTGCGATCACACAAATGCTGACACCTAAGGAAAACAAACATTGACCTTCTTTCTGAATTGAAAATAACTGACCTGGAATTACAGCTCATAATAAAGAGAATTATAATGAATATATAATTCGATAGTATTGTAAAAGACCTGAACAGAACTTCCAGCAACAGGACCATTCTGTAAACTGAGATGTACCAGACAACTGAAGTAACTCATAAAATCCACTTCACACCAATGAGATTTGTATCAACTCTCCAGTCTTAGCATCCACATTCCTTGGAGGGAACTGAGTATGTAATCCAGAGGTCCTCTTGCTTCAGTCTGTCTCTTCTCCCACCCCCACCCTCACCCCCAAACCACAGGGGCAGCCAAAGAATGTCTCCATTTGGAGAGATTATCTCTGCCCTCAAGAACTAACATTCTGGATAACCCAAGTATCTGTACCACACGCTTCCAAAAGTGAAATCCAGGCACAGAGAGAAAACCGACTCAAGCAGAGGATGATGTCCTTGGAAAGCTTTGTGTAAAAACTCTAACTGCGGTAGGTTAGACTGATAAGGAAATAACCATTTAGAATGCCCCTTTCAAAAGAACTGACATTAAAATGTTACACTTACCTTATTTTTAAAAATGTATAATTGTGTTAAAAATCATATAATGTAAAATTTACCATGTTAACCATTTTTAAATGTACAGTTCAGAAGTGTTAAGTATATTCACATTGTTGTATAATCTCTTAATTTTTTAATTAACTTTATTTTAATTCACTATAACTGAAGAAATTAACATGCATTTTAATGTAACAAAAAGTTATAATTGATAAGTCTACATACATTTTAAGAGATTTCAATAATCATTTTAGTATAGCCAAAGATTTAATATTTGACTTTTATCTTTTTTTTTTTTTGTGAGGAAGATGGGCCCTGAGCTAACATCTGCCAATCCTCCTCTTTTTCCTGAGGAAGACTGTCCCTGGGCTAACATCCATGCTCATCTTCCTCCACTTTATATGGGACGCCGCCACAGCATGGCTTGCCAAGCAGTGTGTCGGTGCGCACCCGGGATCCGAACTGGCAAACCCCGGGCCACTGCAGCAGAGCGTGCGCACTTAACCGCTTGCACCACCGGGCTGGCCCCTAACTTTTATCATTTTTGAAATGTAATATGCGCAACTGAAATTCCCCAGACTATATATCTTATGACCACAAAAGTTTAAGCTAAAACATGAATCTTTTACAGATAAAAGCCAAAAAAAAAAGAAAAAGAAAAGAAGACATAATAACCAGTGTTGGCAAGAATGTGAATGTGAAGAAATTAGAACCCGCATACACTGCTGGTGGGGATGTAAAATAGTGCAACTACTTTGGAAAACAGTCTGGCAGTTCTTCAAAAGGTTAAATAGAGTTACCCTATGACATAGCAATTCTGCTCCAAGGTATATACCCAAGAGAAATGAAAACATATATCCATGAATGTTCAAAGCAGCATTAGTCAAAATACCCATTTTTTTAATAGCCAAAAAAAAAAAAAAAGTGAACAGCCTAAATGTCCACCAACTAATGAATGTATAAACAAAATGTGGTATGTCCATACAATGGAATATTATCTGGCCATAAACAGGAATAAAATACTAATACATGTGACAATAGGGATGAACCTTGAAAACATTATGCTAAGTGAAAGAAGCCAGTCACAAAGGGCCATATATTGTCTGACTCCATTTATAAGAAATGCCCAGAATAGGCAGATCTATAGAGAAAGAAAATAGATTGATGTTTGCCTAGGGCTGGGAGAATGGGGTAACTGGGGGGTGATGGCTAAGGAGTGTGAGGATTTTTCGGGGTAATGAAAATGTTCTAAAATTGATCGTGATGATGGAAGTACAAGTCTTTGAAGACACTAAAAGCCAGTGAATTATACACTTAATACGGCTAATTGTATACAGGTGAATTTTATCTCAGTAAAGCTGCTAAAAAATAAGTGTCATCTTGAAATAAGATAGTCTCCCAGTACCAAGAAATAATTTTAGGGACTTCATATAAATGAAAGAACCTCTCTCTCTATTGTAAAAATAGGTTTCTATCATTCTAATGAACAAGAGAAGGTCAGTGGTGCATGGCAACAAGTATCTCTCTAGCAGTAGAAGGTCTGCTCCACAATGCTATATACCCACGTCTCACATTAGGAACATGTACTTATGTGATGGATACAGCATTTTTCAGGCGCTTGACCTCACTTGGTAGTTGTTAAGTTAGTGTTCAGATGTTTATCTAACGGGAAATTATATAGTGACTTCAAGCCATGTTCCCATAGAACATCTGTGTTCTGTAAGATAACTCAAATGTTTTCTTCTAAAATCAAATAATGATGCCATGTGCCCAATTCAGAGGGAAAAAAATGAATAGATTAAAGTTAATAGATTGAATTCTCTCAATTTTAAGATTTTTCACTATAAATTTTTCTTAAGCCTTTTTTGCCTTCCACTTGTCTGAATGCTAGCAGAAAAAGGGTTTGAAAACTACGAAATATTATACCTAAATGATATTAGAAAATTTCAAGTTGTCAATCATGCTTAGATGTAACAGCTTATACTGTTAATGGAAATATGCTTATAGTTTTGCTCTTGTACAGTGTAAGAGCCATATTTTTTTATAGTAAATGTGTTCCTGTATCATACTATAAAATTCAATATTTAAACATTTTTGAATGTACCCATAAGAGTGTTATGAATTTTCAGTTTGTTATTCCTAAGTATGTTTAAGAACTACTACATTAATGTCTGGCTCTAAGACTATCTTCGGGTCCATGCCAAAGAAATGCTTCCAGATATGTTATTAAGCATAGGCCCAAGATTCCAGTATAGAAGCTACTAATGTTTCCATTTTTTTCTTAAGTATTTAGTGTGTAGGTTAGGTATGCCGCTATTAAGGATTTTTTTGTATGTGTCACTATATTACAATTTGGTAAGGTTTTGTGATATACTTTTAGGAAATTAGCTTTAAAATAATGAAACTTTAGCACTTAGCACAAGCGCCTTTGAGAACAATGCATTCAAATTACAGGTTAACTAGAAATCTGGTTAAGAAACCTTAAAGTACAGAAACAAATTCTGGAAAAGTTGTAAATTAAAAACGAGTTACCAACAGTAGAGTCATGGTCAGACTACAGTACTTTTCAGAGTTGGAAGGACTTTGGAAAAAACAAACATACAAAGCTATGCATGCACACAGACACACTCATATTGTGTTATATTGAAAAATTGTGTTCCAAAATTTCATAGCATGAACATTTTATTGCATTATCTCCCACTGAAGACATATCATACTCTGGCTGCAGGAGGGTTTAGGTAACTAATATAAAGCACTGGTACAGAAGTTTGTTTCATAGATGGAAAGAAAGTAAAGAGCTTGGTTAGCAACACTTTCTTCAAGTGACTGACAACTCTTGGTGTGTGTGTGTGTTTATGGTGGTAGGACATTAAAGAAACATAAAAGATGTTTAAATCATCTTAAAATATTATACCTGTCTTATGTTTCCTTTGTTTTTAGAAATGTAACGAAATATCTGGTATTTGCTTCAAAATAATCCAGTGGTGGGAGGGAGTGTAGGTGGGGTAGGGGGCCCAGGGGTATTATAGATGAGACAAGAGTGTGTGTGTATATAGGCAGATTTTTTTTTTTCCCAACGGTACTGACAAGTCCTGGTAATATGGATGCCATTTTAATAGGCTGGATCTAAGAGACGCACAACTATTTTGTTCTTCCTATAGAACTCTTCCCAAAGAGTTCTTCACAGAAAGTCTTGTCTGGCTGTAGAACCTTTCTCTCCTTCTCTCTCTCTCTCTATATATATGTCTCTCTCTCTACATCTGTCTCCTTCTGGTAAAAACTCCAGCATCTTTTTACTTGGCTTTCGCATTTTATGTAAATACTTTATGTAAAGTATTCTCCATATAAAAGAGAAGTCTTTTATAATGGAATGCAGGTTCCCAGTCATTTCCAGGGTAAG
Source organism: Ceratotherium simum simum (assembly GCF_057802395.1). NCBI lineage: Eukaryota > Metazoa > Chordata > Mammalia > Perissodactyla > Rhinocerotidae > Ceratotherium > Ceratotherium simum. The sequence continues at coordinate 30,058,235 of NC_141917.1, read as the reverse complement.
CAGTTCTCCTGGCACAAGTCCATTCAAATCAAAGTCAATAGACTGGGTGTCTGTGTGCGTGTGTGTGTGTGTGGGGGGGGCGGCACTTTCGTGTTTTGCTGTGTATATTTCTACATTGTTTTACTCGTACAAATAGTAGGCATTCATTTTATTTAAATGACTTTAAATAAAATTGTATGGAATAAATAATGAACCTAGGCCTCCAGGGGCATGTATTAGTAGGGCCCAGGGGAAAGCCAGGGAAGGCTTCCTGGAAGAGGGTGTGTGAGAACTCATAAGGATCTGAACTAAATGGTGACATCTCCAAAGACCAATTCTAGAAAAAGTGTAAAGTGGTGGTTCCCACCCTGGGTGCACAGTAGAATCACCTGGAGAACTATAAAGAAACATCAATTCCCAAGCCCCATTTTAGGCTAATTGATTGAAGAATTTGAGGGGCAGAGAGGGAGGAGGTGGCATCTGGGCATTATATCCCATGTTGCGTAATTAATCTGAATGGGACAGTAAAGACTCTCAGAATGTGAACTCCAGAAGTTAGAAGTGCACAGGATGGTATCCCACTGCAGAAGCACCCCACCCCTGCCCCAGCCCCCACTCACTACTTCTAGTCCTTAAGCACAAATCTTCAATCAGAATTCATCAGGCAACTTGCTCTCCTGGAAACCATTACCGTATCAACAGAAGAAAAGCATCTCTTTCCAACGCCTCCCACAGACCTGCAGTTCCACAGTGGTTTGAAGGAAATTATCAAATTGGTAGCATAAGGGGGAAAAAATCTTATTTTTCTTAAAGAATAGTTTAATTTTAAAGAAAGATTTTATTTCATTTTTTTAAAGAAAGATTTTTATTTTTGTGAGGTAGATCAGCCCTGAGCTAACATCCATGCTAACCCTCCTCTTTTTGCTGAGGAAGACCGGCTCTGAGCTAACATCCATTGCCAATCCTCCTCCTTTTTTGTTTCCTCAAAGCCCCAGTAGATAGTTGTATGCCATAGTTGCACATCCTTCTAGTTGCTGTATGTGGGACACGGCCTCAGCATGGCCAGAGAAGCAGTGCGTCGGTTCGCACCCAGAATCCGAACCCAGGCCGCCAGCAGCAGAGTGCGCGCACTTAACTGCTAAGCCATGGGGCTGGCCCTAAAGAAAGATTTTAAATGTTCTTTCTTTTTTATTTTTTTAAAGAAACTTTCAAAAATGTCTTACAAACCAGAACTGAGCAAAACCATAGGTCTACTTGAAGCTGCTGAAATTCACAGATAAGAATTCCCAACTCGAATAGGCCCAAGCCCTCTGGAATGTCACGTCTCACACAGAACTTTGAGTCTAGGGCCTCTGATCTTTCAACTCAAGATCTGTCCATTTTTACCACAAAAATTTTTCCACAAATATTCAATTCTGAGGGGTTAGGTGACCACAGGCTGACCTCCTTTAAGCCAATGGTTTGTTGCAGCTGATACAACAGCTGACACAACCTCAGCTGGTATTGCAGAGGGGTGGGTCCTGGTGACTGTCCCTACCCAGTCATGTGACATCTGGAGCACTGGGTTCAATTCTGGGAACACAATAGGGATTGGGAGAGGAAACCAGGATGGTGAAGGGCCTAGAAGAATTGGGCACATGAGAAGAATTGGGACACCGAGGCTGTGCTCAGGTGCTCTCATGAAACCCTCTGAAGAACCATTGTCCTCTATTACTCCATATGGCACAATTAGGACCACAAGGTGGACCTTATGGCAGACAGACATCAGCTCAACAGTCTGGACCATCTGAGAATGGAACATCCAGGCGGCAGCTGACGGCCATCTTCCAGGGGTGCTGAAGAGGGGATTCCCGCTCTGGGAGTCAGGTTGCACAGTATTACCTCTACGTGTCTTCCAGCTTGGAGAGCCTCAAGTCTCCCGGCTCCCCTCCTGAGCTGAGTGGCTCCCCTCTGAAAGGGAAAGTTTCTGTCGTTGAAACCCTGTCAGGAGCCTCTTCTCTCTGACTTTCCATCTGTGACACCACATTCCCAGGGGTTACTTTGCTGGGAACCTTACAGGGCCCCACCTCTGGCTCTTATTGCATTTAATATTGAAAGGGTCAGGTGTGAGGAAAACAATGCTGGACAAAAAAAAAAAATGCTCCTTCTTCCCTGGTGGTAGAGTTGTTCCCTGACAAGAGAGCCTGAAAACTGGAGAGTCAGGAAAAGGAATGGTCGCATTCCTCATTCCCTTCTTTGTTTCCTAGCTGGGCTCATCCTCCCTGGTTCACTGTTACCCTGTGATATCACAATCACAGGTCTATCTCCTGACCAGACTTTGAACTCCCTGAGGTCAAGGACCTTGTCTTCTTCATTTTGATATCCTCACGTCCTAGAAAAGTGGCTGGTACATAAAAAAACCTCAACAAATGCTTATTGAATGAAACTGTCTGCAGTGGAAAGGTAGACATTTTCTGGAATGGCTAGACTTAAATGACTTTACCAAAACCCAAATCCACTAAAAAAAAAATTAATTGCCCAGATTTCCTTTCTATATGATGCAAAAAAGCCCAGTGACCTCTCAGATGGGTCTTCCCACGTTATCCTACAACCTTCCTCTCTAGATGGACATGACTTACCTCCCCTCCCATGTTTGTGAACAGACCTGGAGAGAAAACAAAGAGGAACCAGCCTGTTGGCTTCAAATGAGCTGGGTTGAAGCTTCCTTCTGGCTGGCTTGTTTCCAGGCCGCCATGAAGTATGTTTGTGTGTTAAGACAGCGACTTGGTTGTCTTGAGTTTTGGTTAGCCAGAAAGGCTCTGCTCACAGCAAGTCAGCAGCGTGTGGATTTGCTGCCGGGTGGATTCCAGGGTGCCACACACTGGGGCTGAGTTTCTCAGGAAAGACTGGGCAGTTGTATAATGAATGATAATATTTAGAATTATGCAGCTGTGATAAGGTAATCATATCCTGGGCCGCTGGGCAGATATCAACCCCCTCCAGTGGTGAGGAAGGAATTCTCTCTGGCTCCCATGTTGTTATCCGATTAACTTCATGGTTTCTTTAATTTACCTTTAATAGGAAAGCAATTGCTGCAAGGATCACAGACAAATGGGACACGTGGAATCTGGAGGCTTAATTCCATGTCCCTGAACTGAAGCTATCTCCTCTTGCTCTAGAATTTTCATTTATACGACGTGAACCACCAGGACACTCTTACTGCTGCTGCTCTTACTGTGCCAAGTGTAAATTCTCACAATACGCCATGACACAAGTACTGTTATCACCTTCATTCTCTAATCAAAGGGAAGCGCAAAGAAATTCCTCCCCACCAGAGATAGATACTTTCTTTTTCTTCAATAAAATGTATGTGTGAGGGAAAGAGGATAAATCTACAGTCCTTTTCCTTGTACATAAGTGCCTGGATTATTTCAAACAGGCCTCAGCTATACACCAGAGCCATGGCGATGAATAGTTTAAAGTATTAATTTTTTCTTAAGTGATTTTGGCTCTCATTTTTGCAAGCCCTTAACAAACCCGTCCCATGTCCAAGAATTAAGAATTGTCTAGTTCATTTTTTGCCCTCTCATGTTAAATGAAAGACAAAACTTTAGATTACTCTTATTGTAACTGCCATTCCTCTGAAGCCAAAGGGCCCTACTTTGAGGTACAACAGTGATTGTTTCTACTTTCATTTACTCAGGGAAAAGAGCCCTTTGCTGGTGACTGCAGCTTCTTGGCCTCGACTATAGTTAAGCCGCACATTCCACTGAATTCATTGGTCTATAGATTTGGAAGGAAGCTGCCTAAAAAATATGTGACACGTCATGTCACAGCTTGTCACATGGAGGAGGGATTACAGGCAGGCAGGTGTTTTGTTTTGTTTTTCTGTTTTTTATTTGTTTGTTTCATTTTGGATACAGGAAAGAATTGTTAGAGTTTTCCAAGGACAAATGGACTGCAAATGTCCACGACTCCAAAAACCAGATTTGGGATCATGTTCTTAAAATCAATCAGATTGTTTCTTTCTTGTTGGGAGTACAGAGGACCAGCCTTACTCCCTCAAGGTTAGAATTGGAATTTGCCCAGGTATGTTGCATGATTTAAGGGATGCAGGGAAGCTCTGCCCTCTCCACCCTATATACATCTTGGGGACTATATGTTTGTATGTACATATGCCCTGTGCCTCGCTCAGTGTCTGACATAGTGAGAGCTCAATATACAGCTGTTAATGAACGAATGAACATTAAAAGATAAACTTCATTCATTTTTTTAATCTTACCTTCAGTGTGCCCTACTGTGGGCCTCAGACACTGTTGCTACTTTGTTGCTGTTGACACCCCACATCAACCCCTTTTATATGCCCAACTCCACAGAGATTGGTTGTCAAAAGTTATGCTCCCCATTTCCAGAAAACTGGAAACATGAAAGATACCTTTTGAGCTAAGTGATTGAGGAAGAATGCATACTTAGAATGAGAAAAGAAGAAAGCACTAATTTTCTAAAACGATTCCAATGTAAGGAGGAGGCGATACTTAACGTCTACACAGCACAACCTGAAAAGGAGCTTAATTGTTATCCAGTAAATTTAATTTGGCAGGCTAAGCCAGCCAAACCAACTCATATTTCTGGCACGAAATATCTAGTTTGGCTGTCTATCCTGACCAAATTAATAGAAACTGGCATCAAAATCCTAAATTTTATTGTGCGGTGTGTTGGCAGAGACATCTTCTTCTTGTTCAAAAAAATAGGTACTTGAGTACAAATGTAGCCATTAGACTTTGTCCCAGCATCCCTCTGTCAGCATTATTCTGCCATTCTGGAATGCTAATACACACCAGGGATGTTTGGAAAGATTGGAATTTCAAATTCAGGAAAAGAAGAACATGGCTTACAGGGGTTTTAGGGCTACAACTCACAAACACGATGTTTCAAGTACAAAAACTTAGCTCAGATTTTTCAGAGTTTAAATGTGACTTCTATACAACTAAGTGTACAGAATTTTCTAAAAGAAAACATCTCTTCCAGGAAATGCAATAAGGGTTTCAAGCATTTCAACTTCTGTCTGCACAGACCCAGAGACTTTTGAACTTAAGAGCACTAAGTCTGTCAAGCATTTTCCCATTGGGAAATACTTTCTATGGGAACATGACCTCAGAGTTCTTATTCTGGTGTTCCTGTCAGGTGCAGAAAAGACCAGTACAGCTATGACACAACATGGTTATACCTAGAAGATGGAGAGGAAAAGTTTTCATTAGCTATTTGTTTAGCTGGCAATAAATGTGGTGTTTAGTAGCTGATTCCATGTTGAGTTAAGCTTTGGTACAGAACTGTCAACAGTGGAATAAGGCAACATACAAAACCCAGTGATAGCCCAATGGACGCACGAGCTTAGCAGTGCATTTCTTATAATTAATAGCACCCACATTCAAACCTGAGTTCTGATACTGGTAGCCCAAGGGTTGGATGGGGCTTCCAAATCTGCTTTGGCTTGCAGTGTTTTGTTCTGTTAATTGCATCACCATTAAAAAATCTAGAGGTTCTTAAAATTTTTGGATTTCTGGATTCTCTTGAAAATTGGAAGATTTGGCCCTTGACACATGGTAACAAATGGCTAGAGCTGATACTTTTCAGGTCACAATGGTCTCCTTGCCTCCCTCTGTCTACACTATGCTGCAGCTGGATCACTTTCCACTTATCATCACACTTGTCCCTGTTACTTCTCTTTTCGAAGAGAAGTAGTTCTCTGTATCCATGACTCTATCAAAGTAGCAAAACTTTGATAAAAAGTAAAAAAAAATGTAGCCTGAAAGGGCAGCTTCATATATATACGTCATCTGCTTGGCCACTGGTGGCATATGAGTTTGCTTTTCCATTCTAAAATAGTGGAGCCTGACTTTGTTCCCTCCCTAGGCAACGCATTCTCTACTAACATCTCCCAACACACACAGAGGTCCTCCAGGGATGTGTGTAATTTGCAAAAGTCCCCCCTCCCTCCCATTCCCACTGAGTCATACCCCACTTTGGTTTAGAATCATTGTACTTAAAACTCTGAAGGAAATTCTTATTGAATCAATCATTCATTCCAATTGATCATAAGTATCTAAATTACCGTGTAGCTTGGAAATTACTCCTTTGAAAAGGCCTAACACCTCAAAAAGATCTTTGGCAAACTAAATTATGCCCCTTGTCTTAACACAGTCCTGGAAAAGAACTGAGACTCTCTTAATGGTCCCAAGTGGCAGCATTCCCAACTTGCAACTAGGCTACATTTTAAAAGTTCATTTTATATTGGTTTCTTGCAGCTTATAATTCCTTTCTCTTTAACAACAATATTATAAATGTTGATGATTTCTCCAAGGTTTACCCACAAATTTCTTTTTAACCACGCAAAAGGGATTGCATCATAGTGTTTTTTCCTGCAAAATTACTCAACAAAAGCTCTTATTCCTTCAATAAAGTTGACGTATTAAGTATTAGAAAATACCAGGAAATGCTGCTTCAAGGCAACTGTCAACTAGAATTGCTACTAAGGGGAAGTAATATTTTCCCTAATTGTACCTAAGGAGGGCTTTCCTCTTATAAAGGGTAACACAGTGGGTTTTTAGCACAATTACCAGAAAGCAGAAATCTCTAAAAACTGGTCCCACCCTTAAAGAGATAGTATAAAAGGATGCAGGACCCCTCAGTTTGCACCCAGGAAAACTGCAGGTACTCAATTCAGATGCCAGTCAGTAGGGACAGTGAAGAGAGACTCCTTGCTTCACTAAATAAAATGGCGGATATGAGTTCTGTCCTCTAAATGCTTACCGCGAAGAACTTGTTTCCCAGAAAAATGGCAGCACATGGATAATAAAATGAGGATGTGCCCTCACATCAGCATTAATCTAGCTTCTGTGATAAGAACTGTGGCTGTTATGATTACTCCTGGTCAACAATGGGCCAGGCCAGTTTCAAAAACAAGTACCCCAAATCATCCTGTCTACATGATTGTTTTATGGGCAATTCATTCCTCCAATGGAGCTTCCTGTACATGCAATCACTTGTTTAAAGACCTGGACAAGTGGAAGCCAGCAGAGATCTGCAACGCATTGAGGAAAAATCTGACATAGTTTCTGTCCAAGTAATGGCCAGCCCTCCAAGGTATGTAGTAGTCAGAATCTCGCCCCATGACTTTTGAGTTGTACTATGAAGTTCTTATTACACAGAGATCTTGCAAGGAGATTATAAATATCCTTGAGAACTCCCTGGGAGGGGAAAAGATGCTCAGAGCCAGCTCACATAAAGGCCGAGTGATCTGCCTAAGGGGGGACAGTGAGCTAACGGTGGAAGAGAGAACAGGGTCAGTAATACCTGAGTTCTGGGCTTTAGCTACAAACCCAGAAACCATCCTGCTGGGGCAGTGTCTATGGACATTCCTTCTCCAAGTCAGAGATGTGCTGTGGGGAAAGAGAAGAGTGGGCAGGAAGGAATGTACAGTAACATTTTTCTGCAACTTCTTGGCTCTGTTTGTTTTTACCAATCACATGTACAAATGACTCTAACCATTTCCCATGTAGGAGTAAATTGTTATCTTGCTGTCATAGAAAATAGAATCCTATCCTGCAAAGCTTCCACTCGTGGAAAATCCAAATGTCAACTGACAAAATACCTGGATGGGGAAGTCTCCCACCCCCTCCCCATTCTCCCACCAGAGTAAAAGGCCACAGGGGTGGAGGACAACTGGAGAAGGAAATGAAATCATGCGGGTTCACCAGGAAAAGATAAAGTGTTGGTGGCAGCAGAGTTGGTGAGTGTGTTGTGGGCATTACCTCTTGATGAGGCTTCCAAGAAGGCTCCCGCTCAAGTCCTGGTGGCTCTGAGAACAAGCATTCTTGCATCAATAGCTAATAGGCTGTCCAACCAGATGTTATCTGGGTGGGATAAGAGGGTGAGAAAACAGACCTGTTGTACGCTGTTGTCAACTACATCGCTGTGGTCAGAGAAGGCTGGTTGTGTAGTGTTTAGCAGAGCACCTCATTCGTAGTGAGGCAGACCAGACTACGTGGCTGTTTAAATCCGTTTCCTCTTGTGATTGGTAAAATACGAGAGTTATAATCATTCATGCATTACTAAAGCCTCCTTTCCATCATTTTGAAGGAAGTTTTTTTTTTCTAGAACAGAGCATGCATCCAGCAGAAACCTAAAGCGTTGGTTTTTCTAAGCGATCTTTTGCAATAAGCACACTTAAAAAAAAAAAAACTGCATATGGTACCTGTGACGAGACTGGAGATGATAAGTGGTAACACCAGCATCTGTAACATCCTCATCAGAAGTTCCCCAGGAAAGGAGAAGTACTTGACTTCCCGGTAGCTCATTTTATATGGTCGGAGGGTAAATCCAAGGATTGTACCTGAAGGAAAAAAAAAGGAGAAAAATTGAGTCTTTTTTGAAACTGAAGTAACGTTCTAGAAAAATGAGCAAGTATTTGGCTGGTAATCACTCCTGTCTGACAAGAGTAAATTTATTTAAGCAGCAAATATTTGTGCTGCTTTGGGACCAAGGGGTGTGCCTATCTTTTCAGTCGTAGGATCTGGCTGAATCCAGGGTTTTACGTAGAACTTATAGAAAAAATTTTCCTGGTTTTAGCAAATGAAAAATTTCTTTGTCTAACTTAAATGCAGTGGAACCAACTTTGACATGGTTCTGTACAGAGTTACAAAGATTGGGGCATAACTAGGAGACAATTCATGTATACATGAACAAGGCAATATAGGGACAAAAAGCCTTACTATAATGAAATTCCTTTGTAACAAGAGATGTTAGAACTGCTAGCATAACTACCAATAAAGGGTAGTGTAATTTTATTTTTTTCTAATTAACAAAACTCTTGTTCACATTGTTAATACATTTTCATCATCTCCTGGTCTGCACACAATTGTGTCTACACAGTCTTGATATCGCCTTGGCAACCATATTGTACAGACTTGTTAGTTGCTGGCGAGAGAAGACTCCAAAATGAGCAGAGACTTTTTTTCCAAAAGTTTTCCTTGAAAACTTAGGGGAGAATAGGGGGAAGAGAAAGCAATTTCCCTTCTGCTCCTGGAACTTTAAAATATATTTTTAAAATGATGACTTTCTATGTAAATCAAATTATGCATGATACCTTTTGAAATGTTAGGAAATTCACAAAGGTATTGAATAAATTTACTCCCTCTCCCCTTTCCTTAATTTACTTTTCTTGCCAAAGGAAATTTACTTATTCCATTATTGTAGACATTTTCATAATTTTTGCCCTACTCTTACTAAAAGTTATGTGAGTTATAGAGAAGTACTGAGTTCTCTAGAAGCTAGAGGTTGGAGGAGGGGAAGAGAAGACTGGGTAGACACAAGGTTTTCCAAAGGAAGGAAGCAGTCCTTTGAGGAAACGGAATCATCCTAACTTCTTACGAAATGGGCTTCTTCTCTTGTGAAATGGGGCACAAAGTTCATTTCAAGTGTCATTGCAACTCCAATGTCAATTCTTGGGTCTCAGCCACCAAGAAGCATCCATTCTTTAATTACATACTGTGATATTCCAATTAAGAGTCTGAATCTATTTGACTAGAAAATCCAGCTGATTCAGTTTTCAGGGCCTTCAGGAAAATATTTATTGTTTTTTTCCAATGTAATGGTAATATATTCAGGAGAGAAAAATTGATTTGGAAAATGTAGAAAAGTGGAGGCAAAAGCCTGCCCATATAGGTTTTACCACATAAATAGCAAATAGCTAATGCTTACTGAGCTCTTACCACGTGCCAGGCATTGTTGTCAGTGTCCTACTTGTGATAGTAAATTTAATCCTCACAAAAACCCCGGGAGGTAGGTACTATTTTACCACCAATCCACTGATGGAGAAATCTAATCACAATGCACCTAAAACTTGCCCAATTCCAATAGCTACTCAATATCAAAGTCAAACAGCTACTCAAGTGGCAGAGCTGGGATTTAAACTTAGGCAGTTTGCTTTCAGATTTTACATTCCTGACCACTTCACACACTTCCTGCCTCTCCAGTAGAGCAGAGACAACCACAGCTAGTGATTCAGTGAGTTTCTTTACAGAATGTTCCCATACAGAGTTAAATATATGGAAATCACACAGAATATACTTTTCCATATATGGTCACCATAAACTCCACTTTTAGGCCTCATGATGTCAGATCCAACGACTGCATCAAAATTTACCTAATACAGCCTTTACTGTTGAACATTTAGATTGTTTAGCATTTTTCACTTTTATGAAACACCATGATGAATATATGAAAGCTGTTTGATACTTAGGAATTTTTTTTAGTATAGATTAGAGAAAGGGAACCAGAACATTAAAGAATATGACTACCTCAAGTCATGCTATCAAATTGCTTTCCCAATGGATTGGCCCAGCAGTTTAATGCTCCATCAGCGAATGAGAAGGCTTTATTTCCTATCCCTCCAGGAGCAGAGAGTATTATCATAAAGAATTGCTATAAAAAGCAAAATCTGTGAATGTGATGACTAAATAGTATGTATTTCTCTTTTCTTTTGAATTTATTTAATATCTAATGATGATCATTTCTCTTAATTGTATTTTCTCTAAGCATTTATTAAATCCTAATAGTTTAAGAGTTTATATGTGTGTATGTGTATGGATTTGGTATAGATTCTTTATATAATAAAGGTAATTACCCTTTGCCTATGTATAAAATAATATTTTTATAACTATTTTTCTAATTTGCGTGGCATATGTTATTATGTTAAAATGTACAGGTGTTTTGCATTTTTATAAAATAACGTTTACATACCTTTTTATTAGGTGATTTCTTCAAGAGTTATAAACTTTAACTTCCCTCTCTCTCCCAAGTTTGATAAATCTTTCATTGATTTTTCCTTTTTTGATTGTTTGCTTACTTTGTCTTAAAATATTGAAACTTTAACCTTCCTGGAACTTGGTTTGGGGAATGCATTTAACTCCGATTTTCAGTGTGCATCAACAGCACATATGAATTATAAAAGGCTCTGGTTGTATGTGGTTCTGTCCTGCTTGTTCATATAAAGGCCAAGTCACACTGAGATAAGTGCTTCATCTTATAATGAGTAAGTAAATAAATAAATATTTATAAATTTTAGTTCCAAGCAAATGTAATTTCACTGGAATTGATTATGTTTTCTGATCCTTATTTAAATGCATTTTAATATATTTCATTCGATTGTAACAAAAAATATGCACAGTAAACACAAGAAACTCATTTTGGTCATCTGGAACTTGAATGTATCAAGCTATTAGGAATTTTAGATATCCCTCAAGTGACAATTTAAGACCAGGTTTGCTTTTACAAGCTCATTTCTAAATTGGCTGCTATTAGAAATGTATTTACTCATATACAACAATATTTCCAAGGGTGGGTAGGATCCTGGCAAGTCCAGAAAACCTATTTAAGTTATAATTTAGAAAAAACTGAAGACTAGCTGCTCTACTAATGATACAGGTTCTAAGAGCAAGAGATAAGTCAATGTAGATGAATGAAGGGATTATTCTTTCTAAATAGTAGGTGCACTTGATCCCATCTCCCAAAGTCTAACCTGTGCCAACACTGGCTCTACCCTCCTCTCTACAATCACACCAGCTGTAGCCAGCCTCTTTCTCTCCTTGGGTGTTCTTGGTACCTTTTCTTCTCTTCCTCCATCAAACCCTGCATTTACTCAGTGCAACCAATTTTCATCTAGGTGTTAGGAGGGAAAGTAAGCCAGTTCAGTGAATGAATTCTGGGCAATGTGTGAATGAGAAAGTCTTTTAACTCTCCAACCTGCCAAATAGGTATCCAACAGAGCAACAGCAAGACAGTTGGGGAGGCAAAATCTCAAGAGGTTGTGATATTTTTCTTCTGTCTTCTTCCAGTCAATTAGCAAGTCTTGCTTGGAAGTGTAGCCCTGGCATCAGCTATTCTAGGATGTCTCAGGTTTTTTATAGTCTCCAATACAGAACCCATATTTTCTAAAAGCTCTTCTTTATAGTAGGAACAGCAGAGAGGAGACATCATCTATTTTTTTTTTACTTTTTTTTTTTTGTGTGTGTGAGGAAGATAAGCCCTGAGCTAACATCCATGCTAATCCTCCTCTTTTTGCTGAGGAAGACCAGCTCTGAGCTAACATCTATTGCCAATCCTCCTCCTTTTTTTCCCCCAAAGCCCCAGTAGATAGTTGTATGTCATAGTTGCACATCCTTCTAGTTGCTGTATGTGGGATGCGGCCTCAGCGTGGCCGGAGAAGCGGTGCGTCTGTGCGCGCCCGGGATCCGAACCTGGGCCGCCAGTAGCAGACCGCACGCACTTAACCGCTAAGCCACAGGGCCAGCCCGACATCATCTATTTATAAGGGATAGTTTTAGGTCAAACGGTTTGAAGAGAGGAGTTATTTAGAGTGATAGCACATTGCAAATATACTTTGAATCAGTTTTGTCCCTGACTATGCTTTGGTCTGTTTACTATCTCTGGGTTTACCAAGTGAGCCATCTCTGCTCTTGGGAAAGAGGAGATTATGTTGGGGAAGTGGATTTACTGAGCCCTTACTATGTGTCAATGGTGGCGTGATCCTCATCACAACTTTATGGGGTAGATATTATCATGTCTATTTTAAAGATGAATACAGGAATGCTCAGAAGTTAGTTAACTTGCTCAAGGTTACAGAGCTAGTAAGTGGTTGACCTGGGGGATTCTAAACAAAGCCCAGTGCTCTTTCTATTACACTTTAATGCCTCTCAAACACAAACACATCCTTGTAGCCTGGGCCTGAGGACAGTTCTCAAAAGAGCCTGGCTCCTGAGTCTTCAGCATCTCTAACCCCTAAATCATGGAAGCACTTGAATAATAATCTTGGATCTGCTAGTCATGTCCTGGAGGTACCCAGCACGTCTTGGAACCCATCATAGGTCTTCTTACTTGTTGAGGACCTCAAAATAGGGTTATTAGTACCAGGTCACTGTTTAAAATGGTTACGCTAAACCCCTTTTTATGGAATGCTTTAACTAAACATTTAAATTTATTAATTAAAATCGCCTGCCTTTTCCCTCCACAGCACACTCTAACTCTTGGAAACCATCAGTAACAAAGGTGGAAAGGATAGTACATAACAACATGCTTCAGGTTCCCGTGCTTAACGACAACAGCTAACAGTCTCCAGCACATGCAAGATGCTAAGTCCTCACAAGCACATTACCTCACAGATGCCATGGAGGCCAGGGCTAGTAATACCCACAACTCACACATGAAGAACCAGAGTCATTGAGAGGATAGGTAAGCTGCCAAAACCACACAGCTGGTACAGGTCGGAGCCATGGTTGATGCAGAGAGGCGTCAAGCTGCTTCTCCAAGGCCAGGTGAATGGCTGAGGTGGATGTCACACCTGGCTGTCCAGTTCCAGGCCCAGACTCTCCCCACTATGCTGTACTCACAACCTCTCAAAAGTCTCACTACTAATTTAAAGAGCCTATGTTAGTACACAATATTTTGCCTCTTTTTGTTCTATTTTGAATTAGGCTAACTAAACATAGAGCTTGAGTTGGGGAAAGGTTTTGTTGCTTTTACTTAACAAAGTCAACATCTAGCTCTTTTCAATTCATTTGTTGAATAAATAAACAAAAGACGTTTTTCTTCATCTTTCTGCTCCAACAAACAGGCAGCGTTAGAGGTGAAGCCAGTGTGATAAGGTCAGCCAGCTATCAGCATCAAATTAGGAAGAATTGCTCTGAATGAGAAAATTGCTTTTTTGGGTAAGCAGTTCAGGTTTCTGATTACATTCTAGCCCAGCAATAAAAAAAGCCTTCCCTGAAACATGTTCTTACAGCCTGATGCACAGACTTCTCAGAGCCCTCTACCCTCTGCCCTTCTAACCAATTAGAGGTAGCCGGGCGAGTGAGTCCTGTTTCCCTTTGGTACAGCAGCTCACTGCCTCTGCAGAGCTGAGCTCCGTTAGTGGGCACTTATTTGAAGCACATTGATTGATGTTCCCAGAGCTAATAAAAACCTTATGGCTACCAGATCTTTAATGCAAAAGAACAGATCCTTTATTATTGATTACTCTGCAAAAATAACAATAAAAATCAGAATAACTTTCCAGCAGGATTTGTTAGAGCTGAAGCAAACTTTGCAAAGTTCGCATCTCGGTGACATTGTATAATACACAGACGTCACAAGCAATACCCAGATCGCTCACTCTCTGTAAACCGTCTTATATCATTCCTGCTTTAGTATTTTAACAAGAATCCAGGAAATACCTTAACTAGAATGTTTATAGCGATCAAAATGAACTGTGCTAGTTGGATGCTATGAACAAAGATGCGTTGTTATTTAAATACTTTCTCTCGCCCTAACGTGGAAAGCTCAAGAAGGGAGTCCTTCAGGGATTCACCGTTTCCCCTGGGGAGTCTACACAACAAACACTTCTTTGGAAGATTAAATATCACTTGGCTTTCTAAACTAAGAAACAATGTGCACACTGGAGCCTCAGAAAGAACACACCATGGGCTTGCTTTTGAAGGCCAAACACCCAAACAAGTTAAAACCTAGACCTATTTTAAGAATTTGGTCAATATTTAATCTGATAAAATTATTGAAAATATTAAGAAGCCAGAAAATATTTCAGAGTAAAAGAATGAAGCACAATTTTTTGTTTTTTAAGATTTTATTTATTCATTTTTTTCCCCCCAAAGCCCCAGTAGATAGTTGTATGTCATAGGTTCACATCCTTCTAGTTGCTGTACGTGGGACTCGGCCTCGCGTTGGACGGAGAAGTGGTGCCTTGGGGCGTGCCCGGGATCCGAACCCGGGCCGCCAGCATCAGAGCGCGCACACTTAACCGCTAAGCCACGGAGCCGGCCCCATGAAGCACAATTTGAACTAAAATTTGGACCAAATCACCACTTCACTTTTGGTAAACGTTGGAGTTTGAAATAGTAAAATTTTACTAACGTTTTCACTCTATCTCCAAAGTCTGTCATGAACATATTGGCAGACCAAAGCCTTCTAGAATTTTCACAATGCAAAATTCTCAGAAAAAGAGATGATGCCCCCAAAGAGCTCACATGCCAAAAGAGAATCTAAAAGTAATAGTGGCACTGATCATGAGAGAAAGACCTCACGTTCTGAGGCCACCATAAGAAAACCACCAAATGCCCACCCAGGATGAGCCAACTAGCTCTTCTAGCACTTACACCGCAAACCAGTCAGAAGGACATTCAAAGTCATACCCAGAAAAAGCTTGACCTTCAGATCTTTAACCAGAAAGGGGACCATGCTGTCCACTTGTATGCAAGATGGCTCAAGGTAAATAAAATATCAAATATTTTTTTTTTTTTTTATTTTTTTTTTTTTATTTATTTTTCCCCTAAAGCCCCAGGCGATAGTTGTATGTCATAGTTGCACATCCTTCTAGTTGCTGTATGTGGGACGCGGCCTCAGCATGGCCGGAGAAGCAGTGCGTCGGTGCGCGCCCGGGATCCGAACCCGGGCCGCCTGCATCGGAGCGCACGCACTTAACCGCTAAGCCACGGGGCCGGCCCAAATATCAAATATTTTTGTTGATAACACATCACTGGTTTTATGTGACAAAGTGCTACTATTTCCCAGGTACGATTTTTTCATTTATGTACCAAAAAAACAAACCTAGCACTACTTTGTCTCACGGTTACAACAATTTAATGTATGATGTAACAAAATCACAGGAGTGACATCCATCATCTTTGCCATATTCTATTGTTTAGAAGCAAGGCCACAGATCCCGCCGACACTCAACAAGTGAGCTGCATATGGCAGTATGGGGTCTGTCTAACCTGAAAAGGTCTCTAGGCCTCCTCACCTAGCTGCTTCTAGTGTGGGGTAGACATACTCACAGAGAAGATGCTCTGCAGATATAAGGTGAATGAATGATGCTAGGATTCTAGTCCTAGCCCTGCCTTTAACTCTCCAGGGGACCTTCCCTATGCCTCATTTTTTTTCTTTTCTAACTTATTAATGAAGAAGGCTCCAAGATTTAAACATCATCCTCTTTCTTGCCTGGACTACTGCAGTAGCCTTCTAACTGGTTTCCCTGCTTCCACTTTGCCCCCTGCCCCCCCAATTACAGTCTATTTCCAACATAATACCAGAAGGACCCTTTCAAAACCTAGGTCAGAATGTCACTCCTCTCTGCTCCCTCCACTGGCTCCCCATCTCCTGTGGAGTGAAAGCCTAAGGCCATGCGATGGCCGCACCTGGCCTGCTTCCCCAACTCCACCATCCTCAGAACTCAGCCCCTACTCTTCCCCTCCCTCACCTCCGTTTCAACATTTGCCTCCTTGTTGTTCCTCTATCACCTTAGACACGATCCCACTTTAAGACCCTTGTACTGGCTCTTCCCTTTGCCTATAACACTCTTCCCAGATATTCACAAGGTTTACTTCCTTTAAGACTTAATTCAAATGTCATCTTCTTAATGAGGCCTCCCTGAATTTTCTTCTCCCTTAGCTGGCTTTATTTGTTTCAGTAGTTATTATCACCTTCCAAAATACAGTATGATTTTCCAATTTATTATACTTGTTTATTGCTGTCTCTGCCTGTTGAAATATAAATTTCCATGAAATCAGGTTTTTTTGTTTTTCTGTTTTGTTCACTGATGTATATTAAACCCCTAAAACAGTTCCTGGCACATAGTAGGTGCTCAAAATATTGTGGAATGAATGAACAAACAGCATGACTTATTCTCTTTCAGATAACCAGCTGGTGTAGAACATGTTTCCTGAATGGAGGAATCACTGCTCTCTGCTCCACAGTAAATCCTATTCCCCATGGCACTCTGTGAGCAATGTAACCACAGGCCCCCCAGGACCAGTTCAACAGACCACACCCTATCAACAGAGTAATTAAGAGTTGTCTTTTGGGAAACCCCTTGTCCAGTTCAGGCCAGTTGAGATTACCAACCCATCAACTGGGCCTGCACAAATGCACGATAAGGGACCTTTTTGATGTCAAGGAGCTAAAAACACCACCCTCAGATCATGGTGATGCCGTGTCCTATGAAGAGCCATGAAGCTTGACGACGCTTGCACAGATCATCAATTACCTCACTTCTTACCTCCAATCATCTGTCTCCACACTTTAGACTGCCCTGCCCTTCATCCCACAAATTGTGCCTCAAGCCCTGGATCAGGGAGACAGATCTGAGGGCACATGCCCCCTGTCTCCTTGCAGATCAATCTTGCGAAATAAAGCTACATCTCTTTTCCCAAAAGCTGACGCCATAATAATTGGCTTTTTAAATGTGCATCAGGCAAGAGAACCCCAATTTTGTGTGGTAACAATAGTAGCAGACCCTAAGGAACATCCCCTCTCTTCCAAACGGTGATTTCTCTCTCATGGTGTGTGGAACTGGGTCTTGACTGAACTGCAGTTTCTCTTGTGTTTAGGTTTCTGGATTCACAAACCAGGAGCTTCTGATCCCTATTTCTCTCACAAGGCAGGTTTTTTTAATATGAAGGAAAGCAGGTGTGATGCTGTAGAAAGATCATGGGCTGAGAGTCAGAGATGAGGGTTCTCGGCCTGATACTGCCAGTAAATTATGCTTGTGGATACCTTACTTAAATGATTTAATCTTCATATAAGACCTACAGGGTTTAATACCACCAGCTGATAGATGAGGAGACTGAACCCTAGAAAGAATAAGACATTGTCCAAGGTGACATGGCCAATAAATGATGTCGACAGAATGGGGTTTCAAACTTAGATCTGTCTGTTTCCACAGCCCATGTCTTCAAATCACAAAATCTCTTTGGGACTCTTTTTTTTTTTTAATTTGAAAAATGGGGGGTGAGGGATAGATGGGAACAGGCAGTATCTAAGATCCTCTTAAGTTTTAATATTCTTAGCTAAATGTTCTGAGTTTAAAAGAACCATGTAAACCAAAGCATTATAAATCTTAGCTGCTTTATTATGAATTTATCTTGTTTCTTCTAATGAATTCTAAAGTCCTTGATAGTGCTTATAAAAGCATTTAATAAGTCAAAAAATGCTTTATCAATTTGGCCATTACAGTTATTATAGCAGTGACAAATAAATGAAAAGCAATAGGATATATTGGGGTATATGAGGAAGCCATCTGGTTAAAACTAATTTGGCCTGACCTTGTTTTTCTAAAAGGGCCTAACGTGGTCTGTTGAGCATGCATTGTATATCTGCTTTAAATATTTACTATGTCCCAAACAAGAATGATGCCCCTAAAAATAGGGATGTAACTTCCCCCCATATCAGCATTTCTTTAAGGGTAAACATCTCTCCCTAAACTAAGGATTAATTACTGACCTGCTGTGCTTACCTTGTGACCACTCACCTTGTGACCACACCTGCTGTAATCACCAATCTGCTGTGCCAGCAAAGCAATCTCATGACTACTGTAAAAAGGACATTCCTATTATATGTGATGTATGCTCTTTGTTCCAGGATGCTATAGAACCACTCTGTACACCCCACTTCTTCAGTGCCCTTCTTTCCTTGGGGAAGGAAGACCCCGGGCTAATCCTCAGATCTGGCTCATAATAACTTCACCCCAGTTTTGATTATAAATTGATTATGGATTATTTGTGTCAACAGCAAGTATGCAATAAATAACTATTTGAGAGATCATAGGAAAGTTTTTATTTCAGAACTTGGCTAGATTGTGGCCCAATCTGGAGATATTGTAAGCTTGTCTCATGCCAGCCTGATGAAGCTGGTGGACATAACGTTCTATTAGTCTATTTTTTACAAAGAGGGCAAGGGCATAAGGGTGAATTTACCTTCCCAAGAGGTCTGCTGGTTCCTAGTCTTTTGTTTCAGCCCTAACTTCCAGGCATTTCCTGGTGAGAAGCTACTCTGTGGTTGAGGCAACCTTTTAACCCTCCCCCACTCCTCTGTTCCCACATCCTCCAGAGATTTGGGCCCTGGCTTGGCTCATTCTTTTGTCCTTTGGTATTTCCTGTTGCTGAAGGTGGGAAATACCTGCTCCAGCCTTGTTCCACCAGTGATGCCCAGAGGAACCAGCCCTGGGTCACTGATGACCAAGCAGGGTGCAGATGTACCTCAAGTTCACATGGCCTGCAACTCTGACAGATAACTGGATCAGAAGAACCTTGCAGTTCTGAAAAGCCTGGTGCTTTCTTCCTAAAACTGCACCAACATAAGCTTTGTGAAATGGTAATTTAATTTAGAAATAATCTTACAAGTCTGTTAAATGTCCAATCCATTGTCATAAAAAAAAAATATTCTATTTTAGAAACAGCAACTAAAATCATCAAAACCTGTTTCCTTGCTTTCTGGTAAAAGAAAATATTGTTATGAGTGAGTAGAAACCAGAAATGAAATGAAACATTTAAAATTTCCAACTTTCCCCTCTGCCTTTTGCTCATGTGTCAGGCCACACAAATTGCAAAGCCCACTCATCCTTACCCCTGGCAGGGGCAGCAGTGGGGCTAACTCTTTTATAAATCCCACAATTTAGGAGAGCAAATTACTACAACCTCTACGGGGTACAAATTAGCAATACTTATCAGTATCCCAAATGTGTATACCCTTAGTCTCAGCAGTTTCATTTCTATATCCCATGTATTTCCCAGTACTTTACCTGGGTGAAATAACTTTTGTACAAGATTATTCATTAAGCATTTAAAAATAATATCTAAAGGTTGGAAACAACTTAAGTGATCAATTGGGAATTGCTTAAATAAATTATGGTACACTCATACAATTCAGCCCCAAGATAGAATGAGGAGGCTCTTTATGTGCTAATAAGGAATGACACCTTATTTGATAAAGTGAATGATAAAGTGAAAAAAGTAAAGTGTAAAGTGGGCTATATATACTATGCTACCATTTGTATACCAAAAGCAAAAAAAGAATAAATCTGTACTTATTTTTATACTCATAAAATAACTCTAAAGGCACATAAGAAACTAATAACAAGGTCAAGTGGATCCCTGGGGGACGCCAGTGGGTGGGATACTTTCATTTTATATTCTTTTGTACTTTTTGATTTGCGGCAATATACATTTATTTATTTCACAAGTAAAATAACAAAATAAGTAAAAAAAATGGCCCACGATTTTTTTCTTACTGACTGAATTCTATTCTACATCATTTCTGTTAGACGCCTGCATCTTTCCAAAAAGTCACTTCGGATCTGGCTGGTTTCTCCTCAGTCCTGCTTTAATGTGCTATAATAATGAGTTTACTTAATTTGGACCATGGAAAGGAAAGTCACTAGTTGTGCTCAGATTTATAGTGAGTGGATCACTTTCTGATCAAACAGCTCTTTTTTTGGAGACAAGGAAGTGAATCTGAAAAAACTTTGAACTCAATTGCTATAGGCTCATGTGCTGCTTCCACCAACGAGCCGTTGGAGTTACAAGTGTACCAAAGCCGAAAACTCACATTGTAAACCACTTGGCAAAGGTAGTATGCTCTTTCATCATGCATTGTATTGTGTAAAGCATTGCAATGCCAGAACTTACACAGCCCTGGGACGTTCACTGAATTTCAGCTTTGTTTACATGACTACTTCATTTGCCTTAAGAAAGCAAATCGAAGACAAAAATAAATAAATAAAAAAGAAGACAATTTTGATCATAGGCAGTCTCTTAAAAGACTCATAATTCCCTTCTTGATGGCTTTACCTTCACATCCATCAACAAGCTGAAGACACAACCAAGCACATGTAACCCTGAGGTTTTGCCTTACTTACTTTAAAGATGGAATTTCAAGTGTTGTAATGTGTCTAACAGCAAGGGCCATCTTTTCAGGGTGAGAAGGGCAGCAATTGTCCATCTCTACTCTCATTAGGGGTAAATGAGCTTCATCTTACAGGATTCTGAATAGAAAGGCTCTCACTAATAGGTCATTGTTTTCTCTCTGAGAAGCAGCGGCAGTCTGTCGCCTGGAATCGCTGTTGGAGAACTGGAGAAGTCTCGCCGGGGACAAGAAGAATGGAGTTGCCTTCTCTGGAGACAGGAACTCAGTCTTGAAATTCAAAACTTAAGTTGGCTTTCAACTTATTGCTCCTAAGTCTACCTTTGATCTTTGATATGATACACAGAGAAAAAAAAAGGAGTGCCTTTCCCTACCTTGTCTTAATTCATCCAGGGTATATATTCCTTTATCTAGTTTTGGGGTTTTTATTCTTCTCTTTTTGGTTGCAAAACTGCTTGAGCACATCTCTTGATTGGGCATAGTGATGGGAATATTCTCGGTCTAGGGAGTAAACTCTGGGCAATTTTGATAGCACTGAAGCTTGACATCAAACTCATAATTTTTATATTCAGTGAGCACAATGGCTACATTCTGTGCCCTGAAGTGTTCTGTGTGTTTCCTCATCTTACAGCAATGATACAGCTCACCTAGCTGCCAGACCAAATACTTGATGAATGATACCACCCCAGTGTTCCATAAATATCAAGTACTCCAACACCTGGAATGTACAGCTTGGAAAAGACGGAGCTTACATTCCAGTTGCCTCTTCCAAACAGTGTAGGCTCTTCACAACCTTGTTTACTCTAAAGCAAAAACAAACGCCCACAATTTTCCTCCTCTGATTTATGAGATGAGTAGAAGACTGAAGGGCAGAGTGGCTTCTGCAGAGGTGTACCTCACTTGTGTCCTCAAATGTTGATTAGGAAACATTGATCATCACACCCAGAGTCAGGAACTTGACAGTCCTCAAGGATTCAAAGCAAGAGAAGGAGGTTGCTTGTTAGATGGGGAAGAATGGGTTAGAATGGGTTGGGAGATATCACTATGGGGAAAAGATCCTTGGAATTGTACAGTTTCATGGACTGGAAAGAATCACTTGCGTATCTTATTCCATATATTCTGATGCTTTAGAGGAGGGCAATTAGACTTAAAATGATAGAATTTTGGAGTTGGAAGCAGACATTAGTCCAAATGTACTTTGCTGATGAGGAAATATGAGGCCTAGAGATTTGTCTTAAATCATAAAGTGAGTTAGCTGATGGCAGAGCGGGGTCTGTAACCAGGACCTTTAGACTCTCGGTGCTTTCTCAGCTGCATTCCAGACATTTGCAGTTACTAATTAGAAGGGGGATCGACTGGCCATGGCCTGCTATAGAGTGCAATGGGAAAGCACTTTGTAAACTAACACCGCAACAATGGAAGGTATTATTATTGCAGGTAATTGTTCTGAACACACCTGCTTGTTTGATTACCTACTTGAAAGAGAAACAAATTTAAAATTGTCTGCTCAGTTTTCTCATTATCTGAATTAGCAGGAAGAAAATAGAGCAAAATAAAATCTAGAGACAATCTTAGAACGTTAAGCCTTCTACCTCCTACTTCAGAATAACCTTTACCAACTCTGTTAGAAACTAGCAACATTTCTTCCAAGTTTTCAGAACCCCTCATCTTGCCTGCCCTCCCTCTGACGGGGGTGGCAGTTAATGAGCAGTAGACACGGAAATGCTGGAGAAAAGGAAAAACCAGGAAGGCGGTGAACTCTCAGATGGATCCCAACAGGTATGCACAAAAACGCACTATTGAATATGTTAAAACATTTATTGAAAACATTTTCTCAGCAACTTCCCATTTTCCAGAGAGAGATATCTACTGTCAGGCACTCCCTCCATTGAGCAGTCTGTATTGTGATAACAGCTGTCTGGGGATTACTTTCTGCTTCGGCTCAAGAGGCCAGGCAGGTAAGGAACAGATAAGGACAGTATCACTTAACTCTGAGGCTTTCATCTCTGCCTTTCAAAGCCCTTTACAACCATTAAATCTCTTCCTACAGCTCTCTTGACTCTCTTCTCTAGCTGGGGAAAGAGAAGCCACTTCTCTTAGACCTAAACCAGGTGACCACTTTCTCCCCTTCCCACTCCTTGTCCTCCCCACATCCCTGGGTCTCAGTTCTCTAGCAGATCAGCATCATCAAATCAGTATGTATTTTCACTTGATGCCATAGCAAAGATGGAAGCAAAAGACGAGGGGTTTACAGTTTCTATGCACACTTTATCTGCCAAGCATTTAAGGAAATTATTTAAGGCCACATGGTTATACGTGGCAGAACTGTGATATAAATCTTGGCGGAGAGGTGTTATAATTATTCTGTTTTACACATGAAGAAACAAAGGCTCAGTTCCAGAACTGAGACATAAGCCTAAGTGTCTGACTCCAGAATCCGTAGCTCTGATCCACTCCCGTATACCATACTGGACTATTCCCCCATGATAGGACCCAGCTCCCTGAAATGCTTTTTGAGAAGGTGGAAGAGAGGGCTGCGATCAAATGTGCCGTGAGTCAGGTATTTGCTATTACTGTCCCTGACAATTTTTCTGTATTTCTGCTCCCTAGAGACCCTAGCAGACTAGAGTCTGATTTTTCTCTGCTTCATCTTCTCGGAAGGCCTAACCCTTCCCTCCCAGCCCTCTGCCTGGGGAGCCTGTGTGAGTGACAGCAAATAGCTGAACTCTGGTAACACGGCGGGGGAAGGCCGCCTCAGGAGCCACCCTCCCCCCAGCTTCCTGAAGCTCCCTCCCTCCTTTCCCATTTCCAGGAAGTGTTGAAGAAATCTGTTCACCATTCTTTGAATTCCTGTTGTTCAACCTGTGTGAAGATGCCTTTCTCTTGTAAGCTGTGAGGATGTCAGCATGGGTGCCAGAGTGTGCTCACACCACTAACTCAAGCAGTTGGCTAGTTTGGTCCCACTGCCACTCACTTCAGTGCAGTAGCTGATAGTTAACCACATGGATGAACCAGTTTGGCTGAACTAACTGACTCAGCTAGATAGTGCATATGTGTCTGAGGCACAGAATACCACTGCGGTATTTCTTGGAGATGATTGCTTTTAGTCATAAAGAAGGGCCTTAGAATGAATTACTGTTCTGAGAATAGACTCACTTACAAAGTCATTGATCATTATTCATTTAACATTCAAAGACAGAACATGTCCTCGTTCAGTCTGGAGATAATATTTTCCAAATCTCTATTTACACTGAGCCTCTTGCCCTGTGTCTCCACTGTAGTGGCATTCCACATCTCAAACCCAACATATCCCAAACTGAACTTATTACACCCCCTCCCCAATCTCCTTCCTGTATTCTACCTTTACTGGTGGTACCATCACCACTCGGTCACCCAAGCCAGAAATGGGACCACTGACCCGCAGTCCACCTTTTCTGTCAATTCTCTCACGCAATCAATCACCAGGACTCAGGACTGACCCTTGTAATGAGATCTCAATTCAATCTCTCCTTTCCATCCCTCCTGTGGATGGTCAGTGCACCCCGTAGCTAGCTGCTGTAATAAAACAAGAACAGACATTCTACGAGGGCAGGGACCAGCACCCAGAACAGCATAGTGGATAAGAGCATGAACTTGGAGCCAGAATGGTGGATTTGAGTCCCAGTCAATATGCATCAACTGTGTGATAAGTACCTGAGCTTCAGTTTCCTCATCTATAGAATGAGAATAAAAATACCTCCCTCCCTGGCTTGTGAGGACTAAATAAGGCTAATATGCTAAGAACACTTACAACAGCACTTGGCACAGTGTAAGCGTTCACAATAAATATTATACATGTACCACAGATGACAAAACCAAGACTCAGAGCAGATAAGTTGCCTCCTTTAGGATCACACTGATATTAAATAATACAGCTGGCATATGAATCCAGGTCTATTCTTCATCAAAAGCCATACTCTTTTTTTTCCACATGGCACATCTAGGGCTCCCATTGTGGTTGTTAATAAGAAAGTGGAACCTCTAAAGTACCAATAGAGAAAGACATCATATATTATATAGAACAGTATGCATAATATGATCTTATTTAAAAAAATGTTTAGAATTAATTACAAACTTCTCTATTACTACCTCTGAATCTTGCATACTCCTTTGTCATCTCATTTTTCATCCATCTCTCCTACTAAACTACCTGAGGGCAGAGATTCCCCATTGCATAGTACAAGGCCAAATACACAACATGCAGTATTAGTTAAACTGCTGAATAGCATCAAATCTTTTTTTTAAAAAAAATAATTAACTTATTTATTTAGCAGATAATAGATAACTGTAGATAATATATGAATGTGGTAAAAAGCATTCAAACTATGTAAAAACTTATTTAGAGGAAAGTAATATTCCTTCCATCCCATTCCCCAGATATCCAGCTCCGATCCCAAAAGGCTGCCATGGTGACCAGTTTCTTGTATATCTTTCCAGAGATATTATTGAATTGCATTGAATTTTAGTGCAAATTAAATTTATTGCCAAAGAGTATTAGGGAATGCTGGGAAATGCTTTATACACATTTAGCCAGTAAGTTTTCTTTCCTGAAAAGTCACCAGTTTCTCTCCAACCCATATAAAGGACTAGCTAAACATAAACTGTGTGTGTGTGTTAAGACTAACAGCAGAGAAAGGTGCTTGTGAACTCCATTAGGTAAAACCACTGTCTAATCCTATGCAATTCTATTGACAGATTCCCTCGCCTTGAAGCTGATCTTATGATCTATTTCTTCATAATTCTATGGCCTGAGATTTCATTTTTATCATGCTATTCATTCCCTAGACATGGAAACAGTGGCATTCAGTGGCATGAACATGACAAAGGGCTTTCCCTTTCTTTCAGGGAGATGGCTGAGGTCACTCTAACACAACTTACCACATTTTGAAATGAGAAACTGCTTCCTGGAGGAAGAGACAGTAACCATTCTTCTCAGTGTGGCTTTTGTCAGACAGATGTCTACAAGAACCCTGGAAGACACTTTATCTAATGCATTATCTAATAATGAACTCTCTTAAAGGGACTTAGCACATTTCTCAAGTTGCTAACCTGCTCCTGTTACATGGACTTCATCATAGCATGGCACATTCAGACTTTGACATCGCTTAGAAATGACATTAGAAATGTCATTACTGGGCCGGCCCCGTGGCGTAGAGGTTAAGTGCGCGCACTCCGCTGCTGGCGGCCAGGGGTTTGCAGGTTTGGATCCCGGGTGTGCACCAACACACCGCTTGTCAGGCCATGCTGTAGCGGCATCCCACATAAAGTGGAGGAAGATGGGCACGGATGTTAGCTCAGGGCCAGTTTTCCTCAGCAAAAAGAGGAGGGTTGGCATGGATGTTAGCTCAGGGCTGATCTTCCTCACAAAAAAAAAAAAAAAAGAAATGTCATTGCTTAGAAATGACATAAAATTGCACAAGTGGTTCTATGCCTGTGCTTGTAGAGGAAGTGGTATTGAAATAGTTACAATTCTCTGCTTTATTCGAAATATATGGATTCACGTGTCTCTACTCCTCCTCCATAATATTTTACTAGTTTCCACTTCCACACATTAAATGTGCATTTCATTTTATTTCAAAAAGACAAAAGAAAACAGACTGAACAAAAAATTCACCCCAATATACAGATTTTCCCAGTCTTTTTTTCACTAAAAGCGATCAAAACCTAAGAATTTGAAAACTAAGTAATAGCTATAGTTCTTCTCATCTCATCTTTGGGGAAAATAGCTATTTTCTTCTTGCTTGCTAGCATCTTTCCAGTTTTTTCCTATGCTGCAGTATATGAATTAGAGAGTTGATGTCCAGACATGTTCTTTCCCTATTATTTCTTTTAGGGCTGATGTAGACATGGTACCCAGTGACAAGCTAAATGGAGTCTTTTTTTCCACTGGACCCTCAATGGAGGACGTACCAAGAGATAACTGAAGGGTTCTTCCTTCTCTTCTAAATCTGTTTGCTACTAAGTTGTCTATTTGCAATTCCAAGTCCTTGATGCAGACTCAGTGGTCTCTCTGACTGTCAATGAGCTCTTTTTATTTGTTTCTTTGTTAGTGCCTTCTTCTTGTTATTTCTACCTCCTCAGTTTCCATTAGTAAAGCCAACCACAAGGGCATCCTGCCAAGTTATTTACTCCAGCTCAGCCAACTCACTGCAGTTCTCACAAATCTTAGGAAAGTCATCATTGGGCTAGGAAATGATCCCAGAACTCATAGAGAACATGGACTCTTAAATCCTGGCATTATCTTCCTTCTATTAGAGATGTTATTTCTTTGCAATATTTATATTCTTTCATCCATCTGCTGTCCATGTTCAGGCTTTATTACTTTCCATTTCATTATTCTTTAACTGAAATATTTCTGTCCTAGAAATTGAACTCTTGTGTTTTGAACACCATTTTGAGTAAGTGTTTCTGCATCCTTTCCAAACATACTCTAGTATCACTGAGCTCTATTATTACACGTATAAGATTGCAAAATAAATGGATATTTGTTAAATAAATGAGAGGGACATGGCTTAATCATTTGTAGGAGAATTATAAGTTTTCTGCTGAGTTTAATTGGGTAAATCATATAGTAAAATAGCAACACTATGTGAACGCATCTAGCATTGGTTGCTAATTGGCTTCTACCAAGACATAGCAGCATTCCTCTTCCTGGCATTTCTCACAAGATGTCAACTAAAGGCAGGATGGCAGAGAGGTTAAGAGAATGGCCTCTAGCACTAGACAGCCTGAGTCTGACTTCCAGCTCTAGCATTTACTAGCTGCATGACTTTAAGTTGCTTGATCTCTCCATGCTCAGTCTCCTCATGTATCAAATGAAGAGCATAGTAATCATACCTGCTCACTCACTTCATAGGCCTGTTTAAGGATCAAGTGAGCTAATATATGCAAAAGACCTAGAAAGTAGCTGAAATAGTACTATACAAATGCTCATTATTCGTTGCTATTGCTTGGCTTGACAATGACTGTAATTCAAAGAAAAAAATGAGGTGAGCATACTGCATTTTACACTGACTTCCAAGACAATGACATAGTACTGAAATACTTCTTCCAGGAATGTATTCAAACCTGGGAACCTACTAAAGAAAGCCATTACTTCTGTGAGTCTATCAGGATAATTTCTCTTTGAACACCTCTAAACTTAATCAAATAGTCATTAATCACCAACAATTACTAAAAGGAGCCAAAGATGTTAAAATGGAATATATCTAAAGTTCTGTGACAAACTATACTCTTCTGCTGTATTCCTAGTTGTCTGCAATTTACAAATCCTATTTTTTTGGATAAAGTTATATTTATATTTATATGCTGCAGAATTTTCTTAGTTTTTCTTGTCATTAGCTCTTTATATTTGATCGAGATCTTGGCAAACTCCAAGGCAGAGATTAAAACTGTACATGAATGCCTTTTTTTTGGTGGCAGATTAGTAGATATTAAAGTTAGAGTGTTTTTTACAACATGACATTAGCTTATCTGTTTCCAGCCTAAGGATTTCTATATTGGTTCAATCAAAGATTCCAAATAAGTAGTTTTTTCAGCTGTATTTTAAAGTAGGATCAATGCCACCCATAAGTTATAAACTATAATTTCAGATACCAATAAATCCAACAAAACGATAATGTTTTATTAGTATAGATGACTTTCAACAATGCTAAATTAGTAAGAGACTGAAATGTTTCAAAAAAGGTATAGCTATTCATGGCAGGGGCTTTGAAGCAATGAATGAAAGAGATCTGTGTTAACATTTTCCCCAATTTACCTTTCCCAGTCACTGGATGAGAGAGTGCAAATACATAAAAGATTCAGCCTCTGCGTCTAAGTGTTGATACTCAGCTTCAAGTCAGCATCAGTAAGGAAAGAATTACTATTAGGGACCTGTATCTCATTCTGGATATACTAATTATATAAACTAGTTTTACGTGAAAAGTGACATTGTATAATGATTACATTTTGGCCACGTCTAGCGTGCTTGCTTGTTTTTATTGCTATTTAACTGCTCAGGCCTAATGATTAAATGATCATTCTTTTATCCTTACATAAGATGGGAAAACATTTGATTTATTTCCCTTCTCCACATAATCAACTTATTTGCATAATGCCTAATGATGCTTCTTTCAGACTCCCATGTGTTTACCATATATTGCTCCAAACATGCCAACAAACTGTCATTTAATGGGAAAAAAATCTTGAAATTCAGAGAAAAGCCTGGGCTATCATTTTGAATACCAACAATCAGTCCATCTGATAATATTCCCAGGCAGCCAGATGCCCCAGAGAAACAAGATCCAGTTTTTTTTTTGGTTGTTATCAAATGACTTACCCACAATGACAGCGGTGACAGTGAGCAGCACAAAAGCATTCCGAAATAGGTAGCTTTTAACATCTTCCTTTGTGATGTTCTGTACTTTCTTCTTGGCCAAGAGCGTGCGTTTACGGACTCCTTGCTGGAATCTCTCCATCCTGCCCCCCATCCTGGGCTCTTCTCCATTATTTTTAGTCATATTTTACTTCTCCAGGAGTTGTCTCTTCTTTGTACTTCGATGTCTTGGAACCACCCCCAGAAAGCCAGACCTCTGGTGTTAGAGAACACAACTAGAATGGGAGAGAAAGAGACAAGAGTTTCAGCCTGCAGGAATGAGAAATCAGTGAGCTCCACACTAGAGCAAGCTGTTAGCAAACTGCATAATCTCAGTAGCAAGCAAGGGCTGGAAGAAGCTCAATGCCAGGTTTCAAGGCTAGAATGTACATATTTTACTGGACCACGTGTGAAAAATGGGCATAAATTCAGAACAGATGAGCAGAAACTTGTGTTCTATTTTTAAAAAGTTGTCCTTCCCCCTCCAATGAGGCTATAAAAGGGTTCATCAGAGCTGAGTGTGACTGAGCACCCCTACCTCAACCCTACCCGCCGCCGGAACCTAGCGAGTGCTTTGCACAATGTACGCCCTCAATAAATGTCCAATTGAATTGAATGCACAGGAAGTGCTGAATAATTACTTAAAGACTTATGCTGTACATGGTGAAGGCATAAACAGGTCAATAAAATGAATTAAGACATTGATATTTCACATTGAATCTTTCTGTAAGTAACTATTTTCTTCATTAAGAAAAAAACCATGATAATATCAACCAGTAAATATGGTAATAAAAAGAACACAAGTACCCACAGGAATTGGGAAATACATTTGACTATTTTACAGGGTAACTTTTTAATTTTTTCCATGAAATAAGCAAAGTATTCTGGGCACATCTATAAATGATCTGAAATCATAATTCATTTTCATTTTTATTACAAGTACAAGTACAAAATAGCATTTGTCTTTGTGGCAAACATACTGGAGTCTTCTGAGGAAACTCTCACTTACTTCTAAGCATTTTACAATTTAGGATTTCTAGAACAGATGAGGCTATGAATCGAATTTTCATTCCAAACGTTACAGTGTGGGGTTTCTAGTTTCTTTAGAGTGCTCTTAGGTTATTCAAATATATCTAAGTAAATCTCTCCTCGGTGGAAATCAGCTGTCTGAAAAATTAAGGGATTCCTCCTGCTGCTTTACAAGATTTCTAATGCATAATCTTACCCATGATCAATCCAACTAAAAAACGGTCATGCCTGTGGACGTATCTGGCAACGCAAGCAGCCAGCGTGTGCCTCCGTGGGGGTGGTAACTGGATCCAAGTGTGGAAAAAAAGACTTAGCAGTTTTGACTTTTAAATAAAATTGCAGGTTAGGGTCAGTGATAATAAGACCTACAACGTGTTTAAGACTTCACAGCAGATTAAAAGTTTAGGGAGAAGTGAAGAAGGGGAGACGCGAGAGACTAGATTTTTTTTTTTTTTTTTTTTTTACGCTAATCTCTGATTCCCTTTACCAGTCACTTTTAAACAGACCAGCTCAGCCTTGATTCTTTTCTAGATCTGGAACCACAATCTGCCCTCAATCCACTCTGAATGACTCAACTCCAAATTAAGAGAGGACACGGCATAAATAGACACCACACGCTCATTATATTAAATTACTAACGTGGACTTTATCTACCAAAATGGCTAGCTTTTACTCTCGCTACTCCTCTGCCTGGGAAACAACATACAGTGGCAGAGAAGTGCAACGAGAACTTAAACCCAGCGGGAATACAGGACGTTAGGCTTACCTTTTTTGATTTTGTAACGGGTGGCAGATACCCCAGGCAATGACAAGGTTAATTCCCCGGCAGGTACAGCGGAGTAACTAAACGCAGCGAGCGACGCATGCATGTGCTCTGAAACTGCAAGTTACTATCAGGGCAACTTAAGAAAAGGGGAGGAGTCTGTGCCCGGGAAAAGGGGAGTGGGGAAAAATGAAAACACCACGGGGAAGGCGGGGGGAAACCCGAGGTTTCTGGAATATTGATGAATCTTGGCGCACCAGAAGCGTGCTTGCTGGCTTTTTTTTTTTCCTCTTTAGACCACTCTCACGCTTTGTCAGTTCACTTTCATTAGCAATGCAAAACCGGGGTCGGGAAGAATTGAAGAATAAAGCGCACACACACTCAGAAAGCTGGAAGTCTTGATTAGAACGTTTCAAAGCAGACTGTTCTAAGGCTAAATTTAATTATCTCACATTATTGCAGGTTTCCCCCCCTTAAAGAAACACGACAGTGTGCTCTTTTGCCTGGTTGTACAACTGTTATGAAAGAGTCCCTCTTTTTAGAATTGGGGAAATAACTAACATTTCTTGGGAAGACTCGGAACACAATCAAGTATGCAGAAAAAGAATTGCTTACTATAATTCTCCAAACTTGCCCAAAGTTACTCAAAATACAAGATGAGACGTGTCTGTATTTTAGCAGTTTAACTCTATTATAACAAATCTAATTGAGCTCAAACTGCCTGCATTGCAAAGACTAAAAAGGTAAGAAACACAAAGAGAGCAGGATGTCTGCTAAACTATACAGTAAAAAGCATTGTAAGACTAAGAGTGTAAGTGCACACTTGAAGTTTTGTGACTTGTAAAAGCAAAGTCACTGTGCAGATAGATGTCTCAATTTTAAAAGATGCTAAATGTCTCCCACTCTCCCCCCGACCCTATCATTTTTGGGAATTAGAAAATTCTCATTGCCTTGAGAATATAACTTGTGCTTCTAGTCCACTTTCCGTCTTTTAAGAAGGAAAATAGATTGTGAAAATAGATTTTTAAAAATTTAGAAAAAATTTTTGAGCCTGACTCAGCTCCAAAACTTAGAATTTGTTTAGCATGAAGAAAAAAGTTTAAGAGAAACAAAAACCCATACCAAAAATTACAGCCAGAGTTCTGTATTCCTGTTCCTTAAATCTCATATTCCCCAGGCAAAATCTGCTTAATTCTTGTGTCTGTTATCCAACATGAAAGTATATCTTTTCTGCTCATTAGCAAATCCAGGGAGATTCTAAAGACATGTCTCCTGCCAGCTTCAACTGTTCCAGGTACGCCCTTTTGAACAGATACTAGTTGGAAAGCAATGGTGAATGATGTAAATGCTTTAAAATTACAAATTAGCAGCAATTATAACAACTTTAAAATTTGGCATTATTTTAAGAGTTTATTGGAAATATATACTCTTGACAGTCCTAACTCTCAGCAATCTTTCTCTTCCTCTGATCTCCTAGGTCATTAGCATCTGTACCACATTGTTTAACACTTAATTTATACTGTCTTCTACTGTTCCTTTCTTTTTAAAGTCAAGTTAAATTTTGGCTTCTCAACTAAATTTTAAGTTCTTTGAGGGCAAGAACAGATCTTATGCCTGAGACATAGTACAATGAAATAACTCTTATAAATGGATGGCGTAATACAAGGATATGAAACAAAATGCTTTTCAACTTTCTGTGTGAAAACAAAACTACTTGTTTTTATGTTGGTGCTTCTGGCCTAGGTGGATGGAGCAGATGTCATTTCTCAATACCCTGAATACGTTTTAAAGTATTTATTTACTACACTAAGTCCTAGCTGAGCCATGGGTTTAAGACCAATTTGTCCACATTTGTGCAAGTGACTTGTATTTCGAGAGAACTTAAAAAAGAAATCGTTAAATGATTTTAAATGGAGTTTCAAGCCAAATGGATGTCTGTTTTTTAATTCTGTGTTTTCGTAGGCAAGAAAAGGACTAGAAAAACCACACTTTGGTTAGCACAGAGATGAGAAGGCCCTAGTGTCCCTTCTTTTTTCCTTTTTTATAATCCCTAAAGCTTGGTTAAAAACCATTTTATTATTTTAGCTTGCACAGACATTATGGGAGTCTGGTGTACCCTTGGTAAGGGAAGTAATTCACCACTGAAAGTTTTGTTGGCTGTAATAAAACCTAATGAGAAAATGAGATGCAAAGAGTCTCAGTTCAGAGTTCACCTGAATTATAAGGTTTTAGTCTGGGGGGAATATTGGGAATTGCTTCTTTTAAGAACCACTTTCTCTTTTGGAAAGCAATAGGAATAATGCCCTTGGGGCAATGTAGGTTTACTCAACACATATTTCTGCTTTTTCCCTGACCTTATAAATAAGACCCTTGAGTGTTAAACATTTTTTTCCTTCATAAAAATACTAAATAAGTGAAAGATCAAGAAATTATGAACAAGCCTCTGTATGCTGTATTTCATTTAAAGCTGCTCTGGGTAGGAGATGCAGAGCCAGAGAATCCTATTAATTTTGGTATTCCAGAGTGAAAAAAAACCCACACATGGCAAATGCTGCTCCTTTTGAAAAATCTCCCAAGAACTTTCTTTGAACATACTATTATAAAGTATGTTGTAGGTAAATTCTTTTTTTTGAGAAAAAATGTCACTATAACAAGAAACAACCAAATCCACTCTATCCTTGAATGGCCTGTTGCCATTCATTAGTTTGAAGTAGAGGGGTCATGATTAACAAGTAAGCACTGTAACATAGTACAGAACAGTCAAATTTTAGCATTTAAGATAAGGTAATTCTGGAATTTGAGGAAGAAAATGGATTAGAAAAACTTTTAAACTTTTAAATGTTTTCTGCTTTATTTTTAATTTCATGAAGGATTTTGTCATTCTTTGTTCAAATAGCTTGCATGTTAGGATCACATAAGGAGTGTCAATTCTCCTTTTACAATTTGGAAATTGTAGAATGTTAAGACAATGAATGGGACGTGATTTGGTTTAGTGGAAGTGTTAGAGGTGGTAGAAGTAGAAGCAATACTTGTGGTAGTTGGTGTTTTGTCTTAAAGTTTTTCTTTCTTAGGTTTGAATGTAAAAAGCAAAACAACAAAAAATCTGTGGTGAATTCTGGTTAGTTGGATTTTTAACTAACTGGATTTATCCTAAACCCACGTGAAACCTGAAAAGCCCAACTATAGAGGTGAACTGTAATTAACCTTTATCATATTCATTCATTCATTCATTCATTCAACAAACCTTTAGCAAGTACTATGCTCCAAATCCTAGTCCCTTTCCTCAAAGAGCCCACAAGCACACATCCATAATTATTATGCAGTGGGCAATGGGAGGGCCCCACGAAGAGTTAGGGGAACTCTGTGTTGAGGCCTATTTACTAGGTCTCCCTACGAGACTGAGAGCTCCTTGAAGGAGCTGTGCCTGGCTCAACATTGTATGTACAGAGGACCCCAAACGCGAAATTAAAGAACTTGAATTCTACTCCTAGGCAAGAGAGAGCCACGGGATTTAAGCGCAATAAATTAAAAAATTAATTTTAATTTTAGATTGATGAAAAGCCTTTAAGTGAGTAAGATGAGTTAGGAAGCTGAGGGGGAGAGGGGGCATATACACACTGGGATAGTTCACACACATTTAAAAAAATAGATTTTGTTGAAAAATACAATCTCACAGTATCGAGGCCCTTCAAGGGATAGGTTGGCATTGAGTCGAGACTCTTCCATTAGATGAAGTGTGTACTGTCCAAGTCACTTGGCCTGCCCACTTCACGTGGTTTAGTTACCAGTGTGTTCCTCTAGGACGTTCTAATGTTTTGAAGGGGTTTAAGAAGTGGTCTGAGCCAAGGGCACAGGCCCAGGGAACTCCAACATAAGGAGGAAGTAGAGTAAGAGGGGCCCGCTAAATAGATCTGAAAATGATGAGAAGGTATACCAACCATTTTATCACAAGTTAGCTAAGAGCAGGACATAACGGTGGTTTAAAGAAATCTAACACATTTTCTCCATCCTAAAACTAAAGAGAGTCTGCTTTTTAATGAAGATTTCATAAGTATTATTGCTATTAATTATGACTTATGTTGTGGAATGGCATTTTTCCCAGTTGCTCAGCATGAGCCAAATCTCTGAAGGACCAGAATATTGGTTTAGTTGGGAAAGATTTTGTAGGTTAATTGGAATTAAAGCCTTCAGCAGAGTGTTAGCAACAATAACAGTCAACATTTTTATAGGACTTTATAGTTTTATAAGCACTTTTACACACATTATCAAACTTAATCTTTGTGACAATGCTTTGAGGTACATTCTATTATTACTGGTCCAATATCCAGATGTTGACACGGAGTTTCACAGGGATTAAGCAATTTGCCCAGATTACAGTCAGTGAGTGACAAGAGTTCTTAACATTTCTGGGAACTTTGTTTTCTCATCTTTCTCCAAAAGAAGTCCCTGACAGCTTTTATTAAAGACAGATAGAAAAGAAAGTAAAGAACATGAAAAGGAAGGCCTACCGTCTGTTATTTCTTCTGGGAAGTCAATCCTAAACTTCTCCTCTTCCTCAAATCCCTGACAGTGTTCATTGCCCCTCCTATGTGCTCCCAAGGCTCCTGGGGCTTAAATTTCCAGAGCGATCACCACCCTGTGCTGCAACTCTCCCTTTCTAGACTGTGGGCTGTTTGAAAGCAGAGCCTGTGTTTGTGACTGCTGCGTACTCAGTAACCAGTACAGAAGGTGCTCAGTGAAGAGTTGCGGCATGAATAAATGGACACAACACAGCCACAAATATGAGAGATTTCATCAATCCTTCTCCAATTCTAAGATTTAGAGAAAGGACATCAGTAAAAATCAAACTTAAAAAAAAAAAGCCAATGAGTTCCTCTTTCACTCATTACAATATAAAATAGATCCAAGTGGGGCTGCTCTAATTGAACTGATGGGGGGTAGGGGTCAGAACCTACCTCAGTGTCCCCCTCTTCCCTCTGCCAAGTAGGCCCCTGAGGCACCTCATCAATCATGGATTCCACCTATCATTCTTGAAAACAGGGATGAATGAGGAAGTCAAATCTGCTTGTGCCATGATTCCTTAGTGCCAGGTCCAGGTTTAGAACTTGGGTCCCCCCAGTCCTGCTCCCATCATGTTTCAATCACTAAATCATATCTTCCTCCCCTCCCAATTTTGAATGTCTTCTGTAAAATGAGGTTAGACTAGATTATTTTTCTCAAGTCGCTTTCCCTATTAACATTCTATGGTTGTAAATCATGTCATGCCAATAATGGGCTTGCCCTATCCACTTTGGTCTATTTAGCTAAGGACACAAATTTTATATGAGCTCAATGATTAATGGCTTCTCATTAGATCTCTCTGCCACAGATTAAACACAAACATATAAACAGTCACCAAAGGGAGCTTATTGAAGGGCAAGGGTTTTATGAAGCAGAGGGATAACATGAATCTTTTATAAGTGTTTGGTGGTATAGAATCATAATTACAGCAATCAAGACAGATACACATCTTTTGTAAGGAAAGAAAGTAATTGTAATTTAAAAGCACACAGCTCAAAGTTGCCATCACAAAAACGACTATTATAGCAACTATTTCGCTTTTGGACATTTTTTTGGCAGGAGGTCTGGGCATTGTTTATTGTGAGTCAGAAACAGGCACTGAGAAAATATGCAAATTTTTTGAGCAAGAGAAAATGCAGCTTTGAGTTGAGAAAACAGGGTGAATGGTGGAAACTGTCTGGGCCTTGAACACAAATCAACCTTGGCGGCTGAAATAATTTTTGGTCATTGGATGCTGTTACAGTAATCTGGTGTAAGGTCAGAATAAAGTTATTTTATGCTTTAAAACATACATTCAAGATTTGTGCTGTGCTCTTGAGTCAAAGTCCATCTTCTGCTAATGCTGTGTCTACGGATTGATTCTAAGTAGAAAGACCAGGGAAGAAAGCCTCCCGAATGCTTACTGATCCCATTTTCCTTGGCCGCGCAGAATTGCTGTTGCCTCTTGAGGCAGTTCACCTCTGGGTCACAGAAGAGGCAACGGCGATCCTCCTTCCTCACCCAGCTGCCTCCCCACACAAGATCACACCTGCAGAATGAAATTACCTCAGGGTGACCAGTTCATTCCTGTCAACAGGCCTCGGTTGTAAAAGGGTATTTCTATTAGCATTGCATAAGTCCAGTTAGTTCTTCAAAGTCTCTTAACATCAAAGGTGAAACTAGGGGAGATGATATGGCATTGGGGAAAAATACACTGAGACTGTGGTTAGATTGTAAGCTTGTGCAAATATTGTGGTCCTCTCCTCCAAATGAAAGGTAAAACAAGAACTGGGGTTCAGACTTTTTAAAAACTCTTTGTTCAAATAAAATCTCATGATGAAATGATCAGTAATATGGCACATCAAGGATAAGCCCAATGTGAGGGTCACTAAATTTGCCCTTCTTCTGGCTTCCCCTCCCCCTCCCTCTTCCCTTGCCCCCACTGTCAGTATCTGGACCCTGAGTGGGTTCTCAGGGCAAGATATGGAAATGACTGTATCAGGTCACCTGAAGAACTCAAATTCTAAGAATAATATTCTCCTAGGCTGGAATAACCTCTGAGGAAAAGGTAAAAGGCATAAAGTAAACCCTAAGAACCCCATAGTATTAGTGACGCCTCAATTAATAAATTGTATGGAGGCATGACTTGTTCTAGTAAATTCAAAACAGTTAAAATGTGTGGGGTCATGTGTTTCAGCTCTCAGGCCTAGGCCTAGGGGGGTGGGTGGTGATGAGACAGACTAGACTGAGGGACTGGTCATATTTTTTATGGCCTGTGACCTAGCTAAGCTCCAGGACAGATGTGGGAAATGAAGCACAGCCAAGTTAATGGTTTGCCCAAAGTCAACCAAGTGAGTGTTAAAGTCAAGACCAGAACCCAGTGCTCGCTCCCAGCCCTAATCATTTTCAGAGAAACATATTGTCCTATGATACCAATTACATTGAAAGTCTGGTATGATTTGATTCATTTATGAGGCAAAGGTTTTCAAATCCAATGTTATAAAGCTATGCTGTCCAATATGGTAGCCACTAGCCACATGTAGCTATGAAGCACTGGCATGTGGCTAGTGCAAACTGAGATGTGCTGTGAGTGTAAACTATACATTGGATTTTGAAAATTTAATCCAATAAATGTAAAGTATCTCATTAATAATTATTTATATTGATTACATGTAATATTTTAGATATTGCGTTAAATAAAATATATTAAAATCAGTTTCATCTGTTCTTTTTGTTTCTTTTAATGAGATCAGTAAAAAATTTTAAACTACATATGTGACTCACATATATTTCCATTGGAGAACACTGTCATATAGTGATTTCTCTCTTTTTTTTTTTTAATAATTTTATTTATTTATTTTTCCCCCAAAGCCCCAGTAGATAGTTGTATGTCATAGCTGCACATCCTTCTAGTTGCTGTATGTGGGATGCAGCCTCAGCATGGCCGGAGAAGTGGTGCATCGGTGCGCGCCCAGGATCTGAACCCGGGCCGCCAGCAGTGGAGCGCGCACACCCAACCGCCAAGCCACGAGGCCGGCCCTAGTGATTTCTCTTTATAGAGGAATCCTTGTGCTTGATAAAGGAGTCCTTGGAACTGACAGAGCTAGCAATCCCCTCTCCAGCCCATTCTCTCCCAATTTATTTAAATAGATTAACGTGGTGAGGATATTGTGGTCTATGCTCAGAGGTTTAATGCTAACGGCAATAGTAATAATAACAAAAACAGCCACCATTTATTGTCTTTTCTATGTGCCAGCATTGTGCCAAGTGCTTTACATTTGCCTCATTTACTTGTCACAACAACCCTATTATTATTATTTCCGCTTTACCAATGAAGGAATTGTGGTTCTGAGAGAATCAGCAACCAGCCAAGGTCACGAGCTGGTTAAGTGTTTGGACTGGGATGCCACCCCAGGCCACTTGCCTTCAAAGCTCAGGCGCTTGTGTGCCACACAATTCTGCTTTGGCGGAACTAACACTCCCAACGAAAATACTGCCCTCAGAATTCTACAAATTCCCACTATGTTCGAAGGCACTGGAGGGACGGTGGGATACAGAGAGAGGGGGAAAATGATTGCAGTCCTCAAGGATCTTACAATTGAGCCAGGAAAACACATGCGCAATGAAATATATGACAAAATAAGACCTGATGAGAGATTAAAAAATGAATTTCTCTAGACAGGAGAGAGATTAATTCCAGTTGTGGGGAATAAGGGAGGGTTTCATGGAAGAGGCAGCATTTCAGAAGGAACTCTAGAGATGAGGAAGTTTTTTCCACAGTTGGAAATAGCTAGGGAGAGTCATTCCAAGTGGAAGAAGCGGCAGGAGCAAAGGCACAGAGCTTTGTGAGGAGACCAGCAAGGACTCCAGATGGGCTATTAATACATGGCAAAAGGGGAAAGGAAGGACTGAAGAGATAGAGCATACCATGTTTTGGACAAGTAGAGGAGTGAGAAGTAAGAAAGTAGAAACGACTTATATACCTTGCTTTCTCGACAATGTGGTAACAGCATTTCTTGGGTTGAGAAACAGTCTTTAGGTGCAACTTTCAAAACCAAAGGTAGCTTTGTATTAATGCACTTTGTAGAATACTAAAGTCTTTTTTCTAGAATCTAGCATAATAAGCAAGAATACCAATCACAACAAAATCAGCCCCTAAGACCTTCCAAGAACTACCCAATCTTCATAAGCCAAAAGGAATATATCCAAATATAACAAAGACACCCTGGGACTGATCCCTTGGTGGCCAACATTCTTCCATATTCCAGGATCTCTATCAGCAGAAACAGAGTGCCTTGTCATCCCCAACCCCAATCCACACTCTGGTCAAAATCCTAGTTTTCTTCTATTCCATTAGAGGAAGGCCTGTCTCTAGGGCAATAGATTCACCAAAGAATAACAATTGCTAACATTTACGAGGCAGGCAGAAAAGACTGGAAAAAGCAGCTTTCACCAGATGTAGAAGAGAGTGAACAATTTTATTCGATAATGTGTTGGAATCCCTTTTTAGGTGTTTGCTGTGTTTTTCAAATGTTTAAGACAGAACTCACTCACGCCCTTGACACAGTAGCTGGAGCTCCCCTTTCTCTAGGGCTGATTATACTTGTCTTTCCTCCGCCAAATCCAATAGGACTCAGAACTTTCACTGCTTGTTCTGTTTTCAAATTCTTCTGGGAAATTGGAGCCACCAGATGAAGCCTATTGTTCTGGGAGAAGTTTATTGATTAAAATGTGGTCGCAATCTAATCCCAGCCCAGGGTTTGCCTCGAGGTTAAAATGTGTGTGTGAGGGGGATGGGATTAAGGAAAGGATGCATGTTGAGGGGTAAATTTACCCCAGGTTAACTACCCTTTGCACCTTTTACTACAAACTCATTATCATAACCCAGCACTGAGTGAATCCTACTCCTTCCGGAACTAGCCCTATTCCAGGAGGCACTTACTGTTAATCCTGGAGCTACCCCTCTGGCATGCCTTTTATCTACCAGGACTATCTAGTTTTTCCAACTTCTTACCACAAGAATTCATTACTTCCTTGCTGGCCTTTTAGAACTGTTTCCTTGGGTCTTCTCGATGAGATCGCAATCTTTGAGATATTGGGGCTTTATGGAAGAAGGTTCTCCCTTCAGACTTGTCTTGAGTTGCTGAGAGCTTCCTGGAGAATTAAAAATGCCCATTGACTGCATGAACTGAAATTGGTGTGATTAGGGTGAGAAAAGGGAAAAGAACAAACATGACAGTGGGCAAGGGCACAAATAATCTTCAAAAGGAAAAAACAGGGTCTGACCAAAGTTGGGATTTTGATTCTCCTTACAAAGCCAGTGTAGACTAGAGGAAGGCTCCTTTCTGATCTTTCTCTTAAGGTTGATTGAACATTTTCAGATCCCTCAGCTCCACCAGCATGAGCTCTACAGATTTTTCTATCTTATTCTAGTGTCCCTTCAGTCCTTATATATATACAGGGCTTAGACTTGATGACATAGTTAAGAAAATTTTTTCGTTTTAAAATGTTTGAAGACTTAGGTCTCCAAAATGTTTTCTCATCGCAAAAGAGTAAAAAATATAAAGTAAAATGTTAGTGTTGCTCTTCTGCACTCCTTCACACTCCCAACCTTCAGTCCACAGTCAGCAGTTTATTTACTCTTCATACAGCAAATGTATACTGAATCCTGACTCCGTGCCCGGTACTGTTTCAGGTGCTGTGTGAGTAAAGTGGTGAAGAAAGGAGAGGGTGTTCTGCCTCTCATGGAGCTTCATTCTAGTCGAGCAGAGACAGACCCTAAACAAATGAATGCTCGTTGCTTCAGGAAAGGGCTTTGGGTCTCACTCTGAGTGGGATAAGGTGACATAGTAGGGCTTAGCTTGGTGCAGAGGAGTGAAATGGCCTTTTTAAAAGGCCAACTCTGGCTGCTGCTTGGAGACTAGTTAGAAGGTTACTGGAAGAGCCCCAGTGAGAGATGATGGTGGCTTGATTAAGGTGACTCACCAGAGAGGTGGTCAGAAGTGGTTCCATTTGGGGATGTATTTTGAAAGAATTGTCAGGATTTGATGATAAACTGGACGAAGGGTATGAAAG
The DNA here is from genome assembly GCF_057802395.1 of Ceratotherium simum simum. Classification (NCBI taxonomy): domain Eukaryota; kingdom Metazoa; phylum Chordata; class Mammalia; order Perissodactyla; family Rhinocerotidae; genus Ceratotherium; species Ceratotherium simum. The sequence continues at coordinate 30,016,734 of NC_141917.1, read as the reverse complement.
AAAGAGAGTAGTGAAGGAGGGAACTAAGGTTTTAGGCTTGAGCAACTGGGTAAATAGAGTGTAACTGAAATGAGGTGGAGAGCTCAGGTTTAGGTTAGACGTAGGTGACCAGAAAGTTCTGTTGTGGATCCTCTCAGATATCTGCATGGAGATGTCCAGGTGGCAAAGGCATTCAAGAGAGGGGAAGCTAGAATTCCACATCTGGGATTTGTCACACACACATGGAATTAAAAGCTACAGCTCTGCATGTGTGTGCCAAGGGAGTGCATGAGAGTGCACGAAGACAAAGGAGAAGATTCATAACTGGAATGGAATGGAATAACTAAAAATTAAATAGTCAAAGTTATTTTGTTGAACATTATACATGCTAGTACACCAAGCACTATTACAAAGACTGGAATGATATCTAATGGAATCTCTATTATTCTGCCTCATATTGTTAGCCAAATTTTTATAAGCGTTTATTGGCTCAAAAAGGAGGACACCAAGGTTTTTGGCCAGAGAAACTGGAAGACTGTAGTTGTAATTTACCAATTTGGGGAAGACCGGGAACAGACTTGTGTGGGGTGTGGTCAGGGCAGGAAATCAAAACTTGAGATAATCAAGTGGAGATGCTGACTAGGATGTTAGATATGGGAGAAGGAATTTAGGGGAGAGGTCTGGTTTGAGATTAGATTTGGTGTTTTCAACATCTAGATAATGTTTAAAGCTATTGTATAGTTTAATATTAAAGACATGAATGTCATCTCCACAGGGGGTGAGTGTGGCCAGAGAATAGATAATCAAGAAAAGATAATCAAGGACTGGCCTGGGGGGGTTCTCCAATGTCTAGAGATGGAGGAATTGGAAGAGAGACAGTGAGGTAAGGGAGGAAAAAGCAGAAGTGTTGTCTAATATGCCAAATTATCTTAAACATTACAACTACTTAAAATATCAAACAGTCGCAGATTCTTTTTAAACTTAACACAAGCGTAGAGTACCATAGATTTGATTTACATCATCTCTGTCTTTAGTTCTTAATCTCCGCAGGATTATAGATACTTGCCTGCTAAGAAAATGATTATGTCATCCAAATAATTTGGAGGTTGCTTTCCCAAAGGAATATTTTGGAATTATGTTTCCAGCCATACATTTCCAGCTAATCAGCGTTGCACACTGACCAGAGATTTTGGCTGGGTGTGACATGAGAAGTTGCAGACATCAGAACATGGCTTCTCAATCCCTGACTGAGTTGCTGAGGTGCTCTTTAGAGTCTCTGCACCAGGAATCCGAAGGGGAGAGGGTGGAATGGTCACATAATATAACCCCCAGGGGGTTGAGTTTCTTTACCTACCATTCAAGTCAGGTTGGAGTCTTTGAGTAACCACAGGGGAGCTACAGCACAAGACTGGACTTGTCATTTCTTTATCTTCTGAGGTTGTGTCAAGATCTTTCCCTGGGATTCTGAATCTGGGGTTGGAGGAGCCCTCCAAAGGGTCTTCTGTGGATAGAACCCAGTGATCTGTGAATTTGGATGGAGAAAACATTATGATTTTATTTTCATTAGCTTTTAATTGAAATTCAGCAATTTCTTCAATTATGAATGTAGGCAACAAACTCCATTAGTATTAGCAGGACCTGGACTTTGTCATCAATAGAAATCACAGTTATTATCATACCGCCTTACCTTTGTTTCAGATATCTCAAAATGTCATCTATGCTCCTCAAGACTTCAAAATTGCAGTAGTTATTAGACCTGATGCTATATCTTTTTTATTGTGTTAGTAAAGAAGCACATATACATACAACTATTTCAATATAATTGGTTCCCTTTGTAATCTTTTGCATTTTATTTTGTGTACTTATATTTTTTATTTTATTCTGAGAAGGGACTTCATTAGACTGCCAAAGAGGACAATGGTTCAGAAAGGTGGAGAACCCCTTCTGTCGCTGAACTTGTGTCCTGTGTTCTTTCCATATACTTCCCACTTCTTGGCAGCAAACCACTCTTACAGATAGTGTGATAATAATCTACTGGATATCTTGAGGGTTTGGTCAATGACATTGTCTTTGTTCATTAGGTCTTTTCTCATCTGAGGTTTTAAATTTTAGGTAGTGAAGTCTGCTATTGTTACTTGTTTCTCCATGGCTTTCAGGTTTTGAGTATTTCTTGGAAAGACCTTCTCCACTCCAAAGTTATAAAAATACTGTACTCTCCAATGTCTTCTTCCAACATTTTTATAGGGTTTTAGATTTGTTTTGTTTTTCATCCAGCTCTTTAATCCAATTGGAATTTGTTTTTATGTCTGCTGTGATGTAAGGATCTAACTTTTTAATTTGTTCTCCTGAAATGGTTGCCAAATATTCCAACATCATTTATTGGATAGTCAATCTTTTCCTAATTTACCATATTTTTTTAAACAGCTTTAATATACAGTAAACTCTACATATTTAAAGTGTACAGTTTGATAAGTTTTCACACATGTATATATACATGAAACCATCACCACAATCAAGATAGTGAGCTATTTTTACTTAATATCATAAATTTTATTTATTTATCTTTGAATAGTTAATACAATCATATCATTCAAAATTTAAAGTCACAAAATGTTATGCTGTAAAAAGTTTCTTTGTTGCTCATACCCAATCTGAGCCCCAATTGCTCATTTCCCTCTCTAGAGGCAATCAATGTGATTAGTTTCTTTTGTATCCTTACAGAGATATTTATTTATGTAAATATTTATTTTTATATATAAATTATACCTCAGCAAAGCTGCTAAAATATGATAAATGAGGAAAAGATCGACTATTCAAAATAGACATATTTATGCATATATAAGTATATACATGTACTGTACACACACACACACAGATACAGAATAGCATATTATACACATTGTTCTTCACCTTCCTTTTTTTCTCTTACTAATATATTTTGGACATCATCCCATATCGGTATTTAAAAAGATTCTTCATTCTCTTTTACTTCTAACTAGAATTCTGTTGTATGCATATACTCAACAAATATTTATTGAAAACATACTAACTGTGAAGCACTTTTCTAAGCTCTCATGTATCAGTGACCAAAACAAACAAAAATCGTTTCCCTCATAGAGCTTATAGTCTAATGAGATTTATCGTAATTTATTTAACCATTTCCCTTATAAAGCATATTTAGATGGTTTTCAATCTTTTTCTATTATAAACAGTGCTACAGTGAATACATTATATATGTTATTTTTCACGTATGCCAATATATTGGTAGAATACAATTCTAGAAGAGGAATTTCTGAGACAAAAGGTATGTACATTTGTAATTGATATGGTCAACTTATTCTTGGTAGAGGATGTATCAATTTGTCCTTCCAGCAACAATGTATTGATAGTACTGGTTCCTCCATGCTTTGCTCAGTGCAGGTTTTTTACTTTTGCCAATTGAATATGCAAAAGAAGACAGTTCATTGGAGCATTATTTACATGTTTTTTCTTTCTTTTTTTTTATAATTTTATTTATTTATTTGTTTTTCCCCCCAAAGCCCCAGTAGATAGTTGTATGTCATAGCTGCACATCCTTCTAGTTGCTGTATGGGGGACGCGGCCTCAGCATGGCCGGAGAAGCAGTGCGTTGGTGTGCGCCTGGGATCCGAACCCCGGGCTGCCAGCAGTGGAGCGCGTGCACTTAACTGCTAAGCCACAGGGCCGGCCCCCTCTCCTTTGATTTTAAATGCCATCTTAATAACTACTAAATTTCCACATATATTTAGGTCTATTTCTTGACTTTCTACTCTGATCCATTGATCTGTCTGCATATTCAATGTGCTAATATCACAGTTTTAATTATTATAGCTTTATAATATAAAGACCTTATTTTACTACTCTTGTTTTTCACAATTATCTTAGCTATTCTTGCTTGCTTCTATACTTTAAAATCAGCTTATACACTCTAATATCTCATAATCCTAATATTTTGTTGGGATTTCCCAGGGCACCTAATATATAGTATTTCTTTTCTCTGTCCAGGCTCTGAACAAACTGAGAAAAAAGGTAAAGAATTAAGCATATGGGAAATCAAAATACTGTATAACCTTTATTAAAGACCAAGGCTGAGTTGGATAGCTAAGTACGACCTCCAAATGGACTTGTGAGCTGAACCTCAGACCTGGGCAGATATGCCCCCCTGAGTCACAGGCAGGGGGTAGCATGATGACTATAGTTACGAGTACTGTATTGTTTATTTGAACGTGACTAAGAGAGTAGATCTTAAAAGTTCTCATTGCAAGAAAAAAAATTGTAACTATGTGAGGTGAGGAATGTTAACTAAGCTTATTGTGACAATCATTTCACTATCTATACATATATCAAATCATTATGTTGTACACCTTAAACTTAGATAACATTATATGTCAATTATATCTCAATAAAACTGGAAAAAAATAAAAATGAAAAGGTTAACTGATGTTCCACTGACTTGGTTTACCCAGGAAGTAGCAGGAGAAGTCTGGTATAATTTGGATAAGTCCCTGATCACAAGATCACAGGTGAAAAATCCCTCCCACGGTGATATCCTTAAAGAAAGACATTCCTCTTCAGCTCAAACTCTGGGTTCTATCCACAAGACACTTTGGAGTGCTCCTCCAACCCCGGGTTCAGAATCCCAGGGGAAGATCTTGACACAACCTCAGAAGATAAAGAAATGCAAAGTCCAATCAAGTGCTGTAGCTCCCCTGTGGTTGCTTAAAGACTCCAACCTGACTTGAATGGTAGGTCAAGAAATCAAACCCCTGGGAGTTAAGTTATGTGACCATCCCGCCTCCAACCCTTCAAATTCTGGACAGAGAGACTCTAAAAAGCACCTCAGCATGGCAGTCAGGAATTGAGAAGCCAAGCCCCGATGTCTGCAGTGCCCAGCTCTGAAAAGGTCACCCAGCCCATGACCCAGACCAAGAACTTGGTCTGGGGATGGCACCTTGAGGTGGGAACTGTCCAGGTAAGACTTTTGGAACCAATACTCCTTATGGCCTGCTCACTCCCCCCAAAAAGAAGGAATGGAGCCAAGAAGATCTACCTTATTCTTCCCAAATTTGCCAAAAGGGGAAGAGGAGGAGTGAGGGAGGGGTTGGAAAGAGGCCTTGAAAGTTACCCTTCCATAGGAAGGGAAACTGAGAGTTTCCCTTCTAACAATGTGATGCTGGTAGGAGTAAATTATTATCCCACTTTTTAAGATGAGAGACATAATACACAGAGATATTAAGAAGAGACACTGAAGCCATCATCTTCTACCTCAGTTCATTCCACATGCAAAGCCTTTCTTGTCTTCAAAAAATCCCCTACATTAATTGTGTTGGTATATTTTCTCATCCCAATGTAAACATGAGAGAAATCACAGATAAATTTCTCCATTGGTTTTTTTCTTTTTCTTCGTTGAAATGATTTACAAATAATCCTTAATACAGTCTCACAGAGAAATAATCCTCAATCCAAACTTCAACTCTTTCCAGTTGGGATTCTGTCCTTGAGTTCAACTTTTTCTGGTGGTACTTATTTTGGGACAGCATCATCTATCTTTCTTGGCATCTGTTATATAGCTTGGCTCTGACTCTCTTACCTCAAATTAATGAAGCCTGAAGTGATGCCAATCAGCATGCATAGTTTCCTCTATATAGTGTGTTTTTCATGTCCTTGTTGGTGTCTATGGGATTACTGCCACAGACCCTACAATTGGGGGAGAAAGACCCAGAATCTTCTCTTATTTGCTAAACTTGAAGCTAGAATAATCCAGGGCCAATCATCTATCCTATACCCATTCTACTCCTATCCCATGATATCTGGCTACACTAAAACTGACCACTAGTAGGTCAAACATGTCTCTTCAATGATCACCTTGCTTCTCCTAATCTACTTGTTCCTCTAGGTGGTAGATCCATCTTAGCCCTCTAACCCCTGCGCCCCACCCCTGAGCCACATGGCTCTATGGAATTCCAGGGCAGAGACATTATTCCAAAACATATGTTCTGAAACAAAATAATGCTTACTTTTAAATTGGTATGTTAATATGATAGGTGCCCATAGAAAGAGAAAGAATAATTTTAAATGTACATCATTATTGGAATCAAAAGAGAAGAGTGAATTTTTTTTTGAATGTACTGATGGAAAAGAATTCAGCTTTATTGCACAACCTCCCAAAGAACTAATGCAAGTCATGATTACAACAAACTTTTATGGTCTTTCTCTGTGTGTGTGGTTATTTTTCCTTTTTTTTTTAGTTTTAAAAATTATTCTCAATCTTAGAGCTACTGAGTTCAAGCACACTCCACTGAAGAGCTTGTTAATGTTCATCACAGCATCTGTGTTGTATTTTGGGAGGTCCGTGGAACTTAATTAGAAAGAAGCTTGGCTTTAATTTCTTCTTTTAGTCCCCCCACTTGAAAAAACAAAGCCTGGCTGTTTGAAGACCCTTTAAAAAAATCATTCCTTAGTTTCCTCTTGATTTGTGTTTATTGCTAAAAGTTTTCCCAGGGGAGGGCTGACGGCAACCCTAGAACAGTTCAGGCGTTCTGTTCTATTCCTTTTCTATCGAAGGGCTCCTGATAAGAGACCTGAAGAAGGGAACACATTCAACCCTCACAGCAGGACGTCAGTACTTTATAATAACCTCTCCCACAGCCCCAAGCTCTCAGCACTATTCACTTTGTACTAGTACCCTTAACACAGCACAAAGGAAGACTTTGAAAGTCCTTGGACCCCACATTCCTGCTGAGAGCCCAGGATGCAGGATACTGCACAGCAGTCTTCAAAAAGCCCCCTAATTTTATTTTCATCTCTGATTTCTGGGCCAGAGTCTTCTGCTTGAACAAGGGGAAGAACAGCTGTGTAAATAAATACAGACGACTGCAATAGGCTGAATGCTTTCCCCGATTGCCTGCTACACTCACATGGGCTTTCTGTCAATTGTGTGTGGGACAGATAAAGACATGGACCAAAAGTGCTGCAATATATGGTATTCTTCAGGGAGAAAATTGTCTGGTATTAAGCACTCAGGAGTGTGTCCTACATAAAATAGGGATGCAGGGCTGCTGGCTAACCAGACACAGTTAGCTGTATCATAGTATTGTAGTTAGGAACTTTCAAAAAGCCTGCTTTCCTAAAACCAATCAATCATGCATTCAACAAACATTTATTGAGTATCTACTGCATACAAAGCATTTTTCTAAGTGTTTATGGGGACACTTGGCAAACCTCAATGAGGTCTGTCTATGCCTTTAAGTCTGTGGATCAGAGCAAAGGAATAAGTAGTGATTAAAAGATAGGAGGGTGGGGGGAGGGCAAAATGGACAAAGGGGATCCATTGTATGGTGACCGACAGAAACTAGACTTTTGGTGGCGAGCATGCTGTAGTATATACAGATGTCGAATTATAATGTTGTACACCTGAAATCTATGTAATGTTATAAACTAATGTTACCTCAATTTAAAAAAAAAGTAAAAGTATAGTTTCTGAAATCAGCTGGCCTGGGTTTGACTTCTAAATCCATTGCCTTCTGGCTGTGTGGCCTTGGGCAAGTGGCAAACCCTTTCTGACCTTCAGCTTCCTCGTCTCTGGTATTATCTTCCTCATAATATCATTGTGAGGATTCAATGATGTGATGCACAGTGTCTGTCGCATAGAAACCTCTTAATATAAAGATTAGCTATCATATTAGATAAGGTACCGACTAAGCTACTGTAGCAAGGAGACCCCCAAATCCAGTGGCATAGCATAAAGACTTATTTCCTCTGTCCAGAGCTAGGAGGTCTGGGGCTGTAAGGGTATCTCTGCTATTTTCAATGTGTAGCTTCATCTCTAAGACCAAGATGGTTGCTCCAGCCTTTACCACATCCCAGCCAGCAGGAAAGGGAAAAGACCAGGGGAGGGCATGCTTATTTCTTTATGGGTATAACCCAGAAGTGGCCCATGTCTTTTTTGGTTACATCCCACTTGCCAGAACTTAGTCATATAATTGTGTCAAGCTGCATTAGAAGGTTGGGAACTAGTGGAACTAGTGTCTAGCTGGCCCTGTGCTCAGCTAAAACTCATAACTTCTGCTGTGTAAATGGATAAACTTATATTGATTAAAAGTTCTCCACTATGCCCACTGTAATCCAAGATTATCTTTGGTAAGGTTAACCTGCTTGTTCAGCCTTAAAACAAGATTTTACTCACCTGAGGTCTCACACAGGACCCAATCTGGTTTCTAAGTCGGACGCAGTCCAACTCTGACTGCTTTCCAGACCCTGTCTGGAACAAGAAATGCTTAAACAAAGTCTGAAAGCTCATAATGCAAAACCTGCAGCATTAGGATCTGAGAGGGCCTTCCCCACCACCTCCAGAGGCAGAGAGAAAGCAGCAAGCTCAAAGGGTTCCCTGGGTACCTATGTCTGGTTGCTTGTTGCTCCTGGGGGCAGTTGAGGGTCTCCTTCACTTCCCTCTTTTGATACTAGAACTGTTAAAAGATACACTGAGGCATATTAAAAATTTTAAGAGTTTATTTGAGCGAAAATCGATTCAAATCAGGCAGCATCCAATCTAGCAGAGAGAAAGGAGCTCTAAGGAGCTGTACAGAAAGATAGACTTTTTTTTTTTTTTTTTGGTGAGAAAGATTTGCCCTGAGCTAACATCTGTGCCAGTCTTCCTCTGTTTTGTATGTGGGACACCGCCTCAGCATGGCTGAGGAGTGGTAGGTCCACGCCGGGGATCCGAACCCACGAACTCAGGCTGCTGAAGCCAAGCATGCTGAATTTAACCACTACACCATGGGTCCGGCCCTCAGGATGACAGACTTTTATAGGTAGAAGGGAGCAGCAATAAGGAAGTTTTACAAGGCAAAAAAGCAGGTTGGTTATTGCAAAGTTGCTTTCCTTTAGGGGATTGTAAGGGTCTATCAGGCATCAGGTGATTCCTGATTGACTGGTTTAGGCATCCATTTCTGGGAAAGCCGAAACTATAATTGTCTCAGGTTGGTGACATGGGGCTTAACATAAGTGACTCCATTTTGGGCCTGTTGTCTTGTTTTTAGCAGAGGCAAAACCTGAACCACATGCCTACATCCTGCAAGGGGCTGGTTTCCAAAGGTAAAAGGTGGGTGTGGTAGTTTTTTTATGCTGCATAACAAAGTACCACAGACTTAGTGGCTTAAAACAACACATTTATTAGCTCTTAGTTCTGTAGGTCAAAAGTCTTGGAGTCTCTGCTCAAGGTCTTAGAAAACTCATGTCAAGGTGTTGCTCAGACTGCATTCTCATCTAGAACCTGGGGTCTTCTTCCAAACATATGTGGTCATAGAAAGTCCAGTTCCTTGTGGTTGTCATACTGACGTCTCTGTTTCCTTGCAGGCAGTCAACTAGGGGCCACTCTCAGAGACTGGAGACCGCCTGCATTCCTTGCCATGTGGCCCCTTCCACCTTCAAAGCCAGTAATGGAGAATTCCTCTGTCACTGAGTCCTTCTCTTACGCTTCAAATCTCTCTGACAGTCTCTGTCTCTGACCTCTAGATCCAGACTTAAAGAGCTATCGATTAGCTCAGGCTCACCTGGATAATCTCCCTATTTTAAGGAAAATTGATTTGGGACCTTAATTATATCTGAAATTAATGTTTGAATAACTGAGAGTTCACAGCATTAGTGTCTGATTAGCTGGGAGAATGTGTGTGCGCACCAGGGGCTAGGAATCTTGGAGACTATTTTAGAAGTCTACCCACCACAATGGTAAATTCCCCAAACAGAGGAAGGAGTAGGGGCGATTTAAATGATGGGAAATCAAAAACTTTACAAATGTCTCCCACAGGAAGAAAGAGGACAAATGAAGACATAAGAAAACTATAAGGTAAGCATCTGAGACTGAAGTTATAAATTCTGCTAAGGAGCTAAATAGTGATGGACAAAAGGAGCGCGGAGCAGTGTTGAAAGCCTAGCAAAGGTTAGATGCAGAAAATGGCAGTAGAGGCCCTTAATGTTATTAATGAATTTCTTAAGCAATTAACAATGCTTATAAAAAGATGAAGTTGGAGAAATTGAATGGAGGTGTTTGCGTAGCATGTGGATTGGCAAGGCAAGCAGAGCATTGGTCATGGAAGCAAAGGATCACGATAAGAGCATCATTGCAGGATGAAAGAAAGGAGCTGCAGGTCTGAATTCTCTTTCTTGATCTACAAGTGCAATGGATAATGTCCAACCCTTAGCAAGTAGCATCTATGATTTTATGTTGCGGTCACAGGATCCTACTGAGTGGGAAGAGAAGGGAATGATGGCGATAGAGTTGAAGAACAGGGACTGGCAGTCACGATGAGGACAAAGATTGGGTTCACTGGGATTTGATGGAATAGGAAAGTGTAAGGGCAAGAGGTGAGGTAAGAAGTTGATTTTATGCTACTTTCCATAAAATTTAAAAACCTTACGGCAATATACTTCCTTTCTTCTCTGCTTTTCTTTGTTCTATTATTTCGATGGATTTTACTTCTCCATACGGTATAAACTTCACAATACTTTCTTTTTTTAAAGTCAATGATCATTTAAAGACTTTAAAAAATGAGAAATAAATGTCTTTTATATTTATATGCATATTTACCATTTATGGCACACTATTTTTGCATAGGTTTACATTTCCATCAGAAATTATTGTCCTTCAGCTTGAAGCACTTCCTTGAACATTTCTTGAAGTGCATATCTCCTGGCAACGAATTCTCTCAGCTTTCATTTGTCTGAAAATATCTTTATCTCAACTTCATTTTTGAAGGTTTTTCGGTTTTTTGATATAGGATTCTAGGTTGACTTTTTTTTTTTTAACCATTTAAACTTGTAAAATTGTTGGTCCATTTTCTCCTAGCTAGATCTTTTCATCTTCCTTTAACGGAAGAGGGGATAGATTTGTTCTGTTACGCAATTAATTTACTGGCAGATCAGCTTCATCATTTTGAGGCTTCTTTTTAAGCTGTGTTAGGGTAAGTCTGGAGTAACTTTGACTCTTGGGTTAGTTTGGCCTCAATTCTAAGGCAGGCCCTTTATGAAGTTGTTACTGGCACATTGGTCTTTGTCGTCCCCCAGGATGGAAACCAAGAGTGACAACAAATGGGAGTAGAAAAGTAAAAGTTTATTAGCTTGTGCACAGGAGAGGCACAAGGGAGCCGGTGCGGAGAGGAAAGGGGCGGGTGACCGGTCGTTAGGGAGCGGGATTGTGGGGCTCCCCAAAGTCTGGGGAGGAGGGCCTTGTCATAGCATGTAGAGGTGGGGTTGTGCTTGCGCCTGCGCTGTCATGTAGCATGCTACTACATGCGGCACATGTATCATTAGCATGCTAGCTCTCCATTCCTGGGTGTGATTTTTAGTATGGTAATGGGGCTAAGGTCACCTTCAGTGGACTCCTGGGTGCTAGGGCACATGCGTAAGTCTCAGAGAGTCCCTAGGCTGTGGAATGTGGGTCTTGGTGGTCTCTATCTGATTCTCCTAGCTTGCCGATTGGATAGGGGCCTATCTTTTAGGCCAGGGGCCTTGCACATGGCCCTGTCTCGTTAGGCTGGTTCCTATCTCCGAGTCTTCAGTGAAAAAAAAATATCCTGAGTATTGAATAGTGTTTCTGGTTTTCTTTGGTCTCATGTAGTATTACCCTATGCATATGCAGATTAGTATTCAATCAAAACGCACGGAGACCCCTAGGCAGATTTCTAAAGCTGTGCCTCTGCGTAGCTCCCTCCTCTCTGCCCTGCACATTTCACCCACCTCAGCTGCCTTAAACTTCAATGAACGTCTCTTCCACTCAGTGAGACCGCTCTGCTCTATTTGCTTTCTGCCTCCACGGTCCGGAGTCTGCCAAATGCCTTCAGAGAGAAATATGGGGTCATCCTAGGGATCGTTTCATGTGTTTCCCTTCTCTCAGGGGTTGCAGTTCTGTGAGGCTGATTGTCCAACACCTAAAAGCAGTTGCTTCACACATTGTCGTCTTTCTTTGGTAATTTGAGGCCTGGGCACTGGTCTGGTGCTACTTAATCCGTCATTGTCATGCGTAAAATGACCACATTAAAAAAATATTTTAAATAACATTTATCTATTATTTCTTTTGATGTGATGGGGTGCAATTGGGTTTGTGCTTCCTCTACTATTTCAACTAGAAGTTCTACGGGAGGTTATTTGATGAAGAGAAAGGCATATTCAAATTTGTGTGGTGTTAATGGGGTTGGATTGGGAGAGAAGGAAACTACAGCAGAGAGACATTTTAGGACATTTTAGACGTTTTTGGACATTTTAGACATTTTATTCTGCAGCACTCCAAGTAGAACTTGAAGCCTGAACTAAGGTAGCAAAATGTGGATAGGAAAGAGGAGTTGAAGATAACTGAAGTTTTTAGGCGATTAAATCATCTCAGAGAAAATAAACAGCCCTAGATGTTCAAAGATAACACAGAATTTCTTCCTTCTTATGGTGGCACAGGGTATCGCCATGAGCTTAAAGCTTGTTATTGTAGAAATAAAAATGTCACCTAGATGTAAATGTATTACTCTGGAATCATCTTATATGATATGAAAAATCATAATTTTTCTCTTATAATTCATTCTTTGTTTTTCAAATTATTTTTGTATTCAGATTTTCTGAAGTCATTTTAACCTACTGGAAAACAAGAAGTAAATGTTCTTTAGGCAGAGATGCTATGTAAGTGGGCAAAGAATGTGGAGGAATGTTCAGTGTGCAGACACAAAGCCCATGGCATAAGGGATGATACACTTAGAAGTAAGCAGGTTCAGAATCCCAGGTCCAGTGGGAAGACCGTATACCAAGCCCTCAGTGTACTTGGAAGCAGAGCCCACACAGGCACCACGTAGGCAAAGGCACATTTGTTCACAAGGAGCACGTGTACACTAGCACCACATCCCTTCAGGAGTGGAGGCTACTCAGGTTTTCTGATGATTGCAGAATGATTTAGTGGAACTATCCGGTCAGTGGTCTGCAGCTATGCATCTGAGATTGTAGATGAGAGTAAGAAACAACATTATCTGTCACAAATCGAGTCCTGCTGGATAGGCTTTGTTTTCTAGCCGTGGTGATTACTAATTGTGGGGTTTTGGGGGTGGATTTTTGTTTTTGTTTTGGCTATAAAATGTCTTGCATTCAAACACTATGGAAAGGATAAGAAATACTACGCACTGGCAACAAAACATGCTAGAAAGTGAAATTTGACAAGAAAATAGACTATGTCAGCTTTAATGCAATTTTGTCTTCTCCTAAATTGTGCCAAGGTAGGTGGATAAATGTGTAGCGGGTGCTTTGAAGGTAGGAGTAGGGGATGGGGAGTGGGACGAGAGGTAAGTGTTGGATTAAGGGCTTTTAAAATATGAGTCCAACTTTTTCTTAGCCTTCAGTTGAATACAATTAGGTTGCAGACTGCAGATTGCCTTCCAATATCTATTCTCCCCTTCTTAGTAATGTAGCCACGATTTTTAGGTGGGGAACGGCCACTTAGAACGTAGACTTTGTTTCTAGCCTCTCTTGTGGCTTGGTTTGGCTACATGATAAAGTTCTGTTTAAAGAAATCTAAATTGAAGGGTCAAGTGGCACTTCTTGAAAAGCTTTCTAAAAGGAAGGAGAAGATGGCCCTATAGCTCTCCCCTGCTTCCTTCTGATGTCAGGCTGGAATGTGGACTTGATGACTGGAGTGCCAGCTGCCAACTTGGACCATGTGGGATCTTGAGGATGAAAGCCAGTGGCGGAGATGACAGAGCAGAGAGAAAAGATCCTGGGTCTCTCATGACTCTGTGCAGCTATGGAATACCTGTTTCCAGCATCTCTTACATGAGAGGAAATAAACCTCTGTCTTCTTTTAAGCCAGCTTTGCCCCCTGGGATGTGTAGTTGAATCTATCCTAATCGACAAACTTTCTTAGAGTTTCAGTGGTAGGTATTGAAGACTAAGAACTGTATCAGGTGCAGAATGCAAAAAACCCAGGCTCATTCTTCTTTTTTCTTCTATTGCCATGATATCTAGGAGCTAATAATCACTAATAGGCTCAAGGAGGGGAGTGGGAAGCAATGAGGTGTGGTTGACTTGTTCCAGGCTTCGATTTGAGAGACTGAGGCTGGGTTTCTGGCTAAGCTGCACTTTTACTATGATCTTCTGAGCATCATTTTCTCTCCCTGGGCTTCAGTTTCTTCACAAGTTAACTGTGGATGAAAATATTTCATTTGCTTGCTGTATAGGGTTGTTATGAATACCATATGAAAAAACAAATCTGAAAATGCTTTCAAAAAATAAGGAGGACTACATAAATGTATACTTTTATTGTTATTACAGTCATCCATATCATGAACTCATTTTCTACTTTGCTCATCCAAGCTCTCCTAAACTTTGCAAAGCATTTTTAAGCAGACTTTCTTTCTCTTCCCTTCTCTTTCCTTCCCTTCCCTCCCCTTTCTTTCCTTCTCAAAGATTTGATGGAGAGAACATTATTTCCCAAAATAAAGTGGAAATTTCCTGAGGGTAGATTTTGAAGTGTCTATGTTACTCTATTCACCATTTTGCCCCCCGTTGGTTGGGTGGTCTGTAAACGTTGGTGACTTATAAGAGTTAACTAGAGAGTCCTGGCTGGAACTGTTAGCTTACTCATGTGTTTGGATGATGTGTGCTGGCGATTGTGGCTATGGCTCTGTGAGTGCATTCGCGTGTGTCTGTGTGCACACACATGTGCTCCTGAAGGGGAGAGGCTCTCAGTAGGGAGTGTCTCAAAAGAAAGCAAGAATCATAGTCCTAGTGCTTCAGGAAGAACAGTGTGGCTGTCCAAGCTTCAAGCTGGGTAAAGCAAGAGGGAGGTACATTTCGTGTTGTCTCTTTCTCAGCCATTCCCCAAACCGGATCCAGGTCGTTCTGGGAAAATTGGGCAGAGCTGCCCAGAGAAGGAAATGGGCAAGGGACTCTTGTGTCCACCTCTGGCCTTCCTGACCTTCTCGATAATACCCTTTGTGAAGCCATGTGAAATGTTGAGCACAGGGGCTGGATGATTTCACTGAGTTAAGAGGTCTAAGGTGGGGGCTAGGTTATTACTCTCTAATAAAAAATACACCTCTGAGCAGGGGACTTCAGAGTTTCCCACCCAGGGCCTTTCTGAGGAGATTCTTTGGGAGATGGCCAAGGTGGGTGTTCAGGTAGTTGGTACTATGGGGCAGGCAGCTCCTGTCTCCCTGCTCCAGGTCCCGAATTGGGGAGGTTCTTACTGGTGAAGGCAGGACCTGAGCTAGGTCTTGGGGAGCAGGCTTGACGGAGGTGGGAACAAGGTGCGGGCAGCAGGATGGCTCAGCCTCTCTTACTTTCCCATATGCTCTCTTTTCCTTTTTTTCAAATTCTGGTGATTTAACTGCCATTTCTCCAGGAACAATACTTTTAAAAAGCTTTTATTGTATCTTAAGTAAACTAGACAAACAATAAGAGAAATACTTATTCATTGTAGAACACTTGAAAAATACTGAGAATCCTTAGAAAACAGAAGCTATACACACTTCCTTTAGCCGTGAACAACTATAGTAGCCCACCCTTATCTGTGGTTTCACTTTCTGTGGTTTCAGTTACCCATGGTCAACTGCGGTCTGAAAATATTAAATGGAAAATTCTAGAAATAAATAATTCATAAATTTTAAATTGCATGCTGTTCTGAGTAGTGTGATGAAATCTTGTGCTGTCCTGCTCCATCCTCTCCAGGATGTGAATCATCCCTTTGTCTAACATATACACTCTGTATGTGCTACCCGCCCTGTTAGTCACTTAGTAGCTATCTGGGTTATCAGATGAGTGTCGCGGTATTGCAGTGCCTGTGTTCGAGTGACTCTTATTTTACTTAATAATGGCCCCAAAGCACAAGAGTAGTGGTGCTGGCAATTTGGATATACCAAAGAGGAGCCGTAAAGTGCTTCCTTTAAGCGAGTAAGTGCAAGTTCTTGACTTAATAAGGAAAGAAAAACAAAATCATATGCTGAGGTTGCTAAGATCTATGGTAAGAGTGAATCTTCTGTCAGTGAAATAGTGAAGAAGGAAAAAGAAATTCATGCTAGTTTTGCTATCGCACCTTAAAAATATATGTATAGGAAAAAACATAGTATAGACAGGGTTTGGTACTATCCGCAGTTTCAGGCATCCATTGGGGATCTTGGAAAATATCCCCATGGATAAAGGGGGACCACTGTACCTTAAATGGTATTTCCTTTTAAAAAATTAGATAGTTGGAGTAATAATGCATGAAATTGTGCATCTGATTTTTAAAACCTAACATTATAATAAAAACATTTTTCTAAAATTTCTAGCTTTGCTTTCACTTGTATTAGCTTGGGCAAGTTACTTAAGCGTCAGTATCTTCATCTGTAAAACGGAGATAGATAAAAGTAATACTTCCTTCACAGATTGCTATCAGGACTAAGTAAGATAACATATGTAAAACCTTTAGATAGTGCCTGGCATATGGTAAGCACTCCTAAGCGAATATTAATATATTTCATGTCATGCATGAATTCCTTATATTATCAAATTGTGATTTTTCAATGAGTGCGTAATATGTCGTTGTATAACTGTATCACGATTTATTTAACTGTTCCCCTATTTTGGAGATTTATATTGGGTAAAATTTTTGCTATCATAAATAATTTTGTGATGAGAGGTCCGTGAATATAAAACTTCGTCCACCTTTTGTGTGAAAGTAAATTCCTGAAAGTAGAAGGAATCGTTAGGGAAAAGGAAGAAAACTCAGTGGAGGTAGAGTTTTCCTCATCTATCTCAGCCTAGACTCTTCCTAACCTCCTGTGGCAGCTTCTGATATAAGGCTTCTGAGAAACGATGGCAGCTTGGGCTGGCTTCAAGAGGAGCCTGGGCTGAAGGAGAAAAGAGGTCATTTTGGGAGATTTATAAGTCTTTCCTCCTTTTTGTCTCAAATTCTCAAAGGGTTGGGACTCATAGAACTGGGAAGACCTGAGGTCTAGTTCCAACTTGATGGCTAAGTGTGTGACTTTGGGCAAGTTGCTCCATTTCCCTGGGCTTCCCCTGGGGTACAATGAGGAGTTGGGCTTCACTTCTAAAGTGCCTTTAAATGCTAGCATTCTGCAGATCTGGGATCTGACAACCTCATATCCGGTATCAACCTACCTCTCTCCCTGTTTCAAGTGGAGAATCTAGTTCATGCAATCTTCAGTTCATTCATTCATTCAAGAAGCATTTATCTAGCACCTACCATTCATCTTTCACAGAGATGAATTACAAGGTCTCCTGTCCTTGATGAACTCCCAGTCTAGTAGGGAAATAGGGCAAGGAAAAAATTATATTGACACACTGTGGTAAGTGCTATAATAGATGCTTTTAGTAAATCCCATGGAAGGACAGAAGAAGATATCTGTTATTTTTGTGTGTGTGTGTGTGAGGAAGATTACCCCTGAGCTAACATCCGATGCCAATCCTCCTCTTTGCTGAGGAAAAGAGGCCCTGGGCTAACACCTGCACCCATGTTCCTCTACTTTATATGGGATGCTGCCACAGCATGGCTTGACAAGCGGTGTGTTGGTCCGCGCTGGGATCTGAACCCGAGAACCCTGGCCGCCGAAGCAGAGTGCCAACTTAGCCAGTACACCACCGGGCTAGCCCCTATCTGTTATGTTTTGAATCGTGCTGGGTGAGTGGGTCAGATTAGCAGCCCATCACCTAGGAAAAAAGGCAGGTTGTCCCCAATCTCCTTTATGTATGAGCCTGATCCTGAGTATTAATGAAAGCTCTCTCTATTATAAGCCCCTTATCTATCTTAAAATAACTCCATAAAGCAAATATTGTTGAGAACTACCAAGATGGGAGAGAGGGAGTTGATTATAAAGATGAGCAAGACATTGGCCTTACCATCCTACACAACGATGGAGAAAGGCAGATCTGAGAGTAATTGAGTCTGGGGGAGGTGGGAGTGATTTCCACAATGTGCTGTAGGAGAGTCGGAGAGGGAGCGATTTTATTCCTGAGAGATCTGGGGAAATGTTCTTTCTGGCTTGGTGCAAAGAACGCTGGGTTTGGAGTTGGAGGGACGAGGCTCAACTCCAGGGTCTGGGATGAGTTGCCTGATAGTTGTGAGCATTAGTAAACAGCCCCAGGAACAATTCCCTGGAGACAATCATGTAGAGCTGGGGTATATATCAGACACTGAAAAAGATGGTCCTTTCTCCCTTCCTCCACTTACTAATCTTTTAGAGTTTCAGTCTACACACCCTAAAGGTATGAATAATATTTCTCCCTGAAGGAGTGTAGATGAAGTAACAAGTATGCGGTTCTGGAAGAGGGAGGATATGAGCTGGGATCTTAAAGGACAAACTTCTTGGGCCCGCCCAGTGGTGCAGCGGTTAAGTTCGCGCATTCTGCTTTGGCGGCCCGGGGTTCACCCTTTTGGATCCCCTGGGTGCAGACCTACTCACTGCTCATCAAGCCATGCTGAGGTGGTGTCCCGTATAGAAGAGCTACATCTCTATAACTATGTACTGGAGGTTTGGGGAGAAAGAAGAAAAAAGAGGAAGGTTGGCAAAAGATGTTTGTGCAGGGTCAATCTTCCTTTAAAAAAGAACAAACTTCTCCAGTAGGCTTTTTAGGGGGGATTCTGGCATTCACCAGGGAGATGTGGCTCGTTGGCAGAAGGGCACCATCCAGCAGCTGTTGCTGGAACAGGGCCTGATGCTGACGTGGCAGTGGGTGGCAAAAGCACTCAGAGGAAAGGGAAATGGAGCAAAGGGGAAGGAGGACAGGGCAGTGACCACATTGAAGTCTGACCTGGCCCAAGTGCCACAGGGAAGGCTGGGGTCTGGAGATGGTGTGGCTGCTCATGAAGTGCAGGCTACCTAGCACCACAGAGAACGTGACAAGGAGCAGTCATCACTCCTCTGCCTCTGTCTCTCCTCATCATATTCCAAAGGGAAAAGCTGTGATGACAGGGCTTAAAAAAAAAAAGAAATAGGGCAAAGGAAAGATAAACCCAGTGGGGGCTCAGGCTGGTAGTGAGGGGGTTGGCTGGGCGAGCGTTTTGGCCTGTGCAGGGAGGCAGAGATGCCCTGAGAGGCGCTGTGCTTTGCTCAGCATTCAGACATATGTGCTAGATCCAATGTGACCCTCCCCAGCCCCCTCCTTCCTGCCACCCCCAAAGTCCACCCAGACAGAGAGAGAGGATTCATTGGTGTAGGGTGCTATGAAAACAATGTAGAAGAGAGAGAAAGTGGGCTCAGAGAGGGAAAATTTAGGATATCCCAGGGTACCTCCGTGCGGCACCAGGACAGGAGAAGGAATCTACAAACAAAGCTGTGCAGTGAATCTTGTCTCTTATGTGTGGAATGCCCGCTCTGTGTATGTTGCTGAAATAGACAGCTTTTTGAAATGGAATAGCATTTGCAGCATTTGCAGCATTTGGGATGTGTTATCTTGGAATGTGTTTCCTATGCATGCTCCCTACGGCAGCAGAATTCTGTCCCAGGATGCTCCCTTCAGGGTAGTGTAGATGCCTGGTTAGATCACTGGGTAAGGCATGTATGTCTCATGCAAGCAGAGAGGCAGCCAAGCTAGAGGTTAAAAACATGGACTCTAGCATCACATTCTCTGCTTTTGTAGCCCAGCTCTGCTGCTTGGACGAGTACTTAACATTCCTGGGACTCGGTTTCCTCGTTTGTAAATCAGATAATAGTAGTATCAACTACAGGATTGTTACAGGATTAAACAGGTTTATACACGTGAAGCACTGAGAAGACTGCCTGGCACATGGTAAGATCTATGAAGCATTGGCTATCATTATTACTAAGTATCTGATGCTTAGAAGGTATTCAGTAAGTCTTAACCGCTGTCAGAAAAAACATCATCATCAAATACTTCCTGAGCCCCCATGTATCTGTGATGGTACGCACTATGCTTATTTATGGCACTGGATTGAAGACACATTTTCTGCCCAGGAACTTGCCTTCTGAGGTGGACACACTGATTTGGACATACAGAAAGAGTTGAAGAATAAAATGGGAATAAGGCACGAAAAATCATGCATCAAAAAAGGAAGATCTGAACATAAGAAGCCAACCAAAATTTATGTTGACTGTCTTATACTGGTAGGATTTTAAAATTGGTTGATAGGTCAATTTGTAGCTATTAAACAGTCATATGTCTACTACCTGCAAGGAGGTCTCTATTGGAATATCACAGGAATCATTCTTATTCCGGTGAATAGTCTTCCATAATAATTTTTTATTAATTATAATAAATAAAAAATAAAAGTATTTAATGTTATATTGTTATAATATATATTTATAGCAATATTTTATTTCTACAGTAATATATTGAGAGATATACCAGATATTATGTCATTTAGTAATTCCAAGAATCCTGTGATGCAAAATATTTATTATTATTCTCATTTGAGAGATGAGAAAGCTGAGACTTAGGTTGAAATTGCCCAAGTCCACATACTTAATGAATAGTAGATCTGGTATTGAAACTTAGAACTATTTAAATCCAAACCCATGTTCTTAATGACAAAGACTCCAAAGCTAATAATTTGACGATCAGAAAGATCTCAAAAGAAATAGAGCTATGGACTGAAACTAACAAGATTAAATAAAATGGGGATAGATGGAAAATCTGAATGGACCTTCATAAAATCAGCTGTTAGAGTTTGAAATGGGGAAACTATGGCTTAGTAACAGTTCATGTGAAATATACTTAGGTTTACTTTCTTTGTTTGTTTGTTTTAAGTTTAATATGAGCCAACGAATATGTAACATGGCCACCCATAAAAGCTAGTCTCTGTGGTTGCCACAATAGAAGCATTATCTGCAGAAATACAACTATAATGGGATAGGAATTGGCAAATAGAATGCTAAGAGAGCATTGAGGAATTGTTGAAGAAATCATGGTGTTTTTTTTTTTTCCTAGAAAGCAGTGATAATTATAATAATAATACCCAATTCTGTTCTAATAACAGTTCCCTTGACCCAGGCATATTTGTACGAATTAACTCTTTTATTCCTTCCAACAAATTCATGAATGGATCTATTATTATTCCCATTTTATGGATGAGGAAAATTTGTTAAACAGCACAGAAAACTAATATAGTAGCCCTTCACCTAGTGCATGTAGCTTCTGCCATGGTCACATGTAAGACACATGTGCAGTGAACAGAGTTTTTATTTTAACATGTGGTTGAGTCTGAAAGAGGACTAATGATAACTCATATCTCTTTACCCCACTGTTCCCAGATGCAGTGTAATTAACACTTTGCTTTGCAAGAATAGCAGGGAGGGGGCTAGCTGTTAAAAGGAAATGTGTCCACACTTGAGCTTGTGACACTGTGTCCTTCTGCTCTTTGACAAGTGGCTGCCTCTACTGGCCACTTTGTCTACCAGCCAGTTGTGCCCTGGTATGTGCCATGGCTGGGGAGATTCACAAAGCCATGAGATTTTCCATCAATGGGAAACATAGGAAATTACAGGTTAGATGTAAGCGAAATATGTGCTGGATATGAAGGCTGAACAGTCTTGACACCGATAGAGATACAGAAAATAGTATGAACTCTTGCTGTAATGCTTTTATCATTTGTTACTTGGTAACTATCTTTAAACATATTACAATAAGTACTTTCAACAGCAACAAGCTAAAAATCAAAAGCAACAACAGAAAAACAAAAACAAAACCTTGAAAGAGCATATTTAATGAAAAATAAGGTGCTGAATGTTCATTTCTCAACATAGTTGATGACAAATATAAAACCTGCACAAAATGTTTGTTAACATCAGGAATTTTAGTGATATCACTAAACATATAAAAATAGAGACACACATCTGCTGAAGAAGCAACAGCATCTACTTCAAAGTTAGAAGTTATTTTAAGAGGCTTGTGCCCAGAGAAAACAATTTAACATGTGCAGCTGTGAAAAGGTATGTTTACACATCACTCTTTGAAGAGTGACTTTTCATTTAGATCAAATGTCTGTTCTTCTAAATTAACTTCAATCATTTCCAATTTTAAGATGACTTGTGCATGTACAAAGCAATATTAAAGTGTTGGCTCCATTAGCAATAGAAGAATTTTGCAAACAGTTAAATAGTTCCAGTTTTATGTCAGGGTTATCAGATACTTCAAACAGGAAATCTGTCAAGTTAATCACAGTTAATTATTCAATTCTTTTTCCATCTGACAATTCATGAAATCAAAGTAAAGCTTTTAAAAGTTCATCTGTTGAAAGCAAAAAATCTGACATCATTGTGAATATTGTGACAAATTCAGTTAAAACTTCAACATTGAAGATGAAATTATTTGTTGCTGTGCTGATATATGAATATGAATTTTGGTAGAGCATGGCAGAGATTAAAACTATGTTTTAATCATGATACCTATGGGGCAGAAATGTACTCGGAATTGATTTTGGTACACATTCAACTCCTAATTGCGTCCAAAAAAATTTCAATATTTTAACAATTGGAATAGAAGCTGTTAGTGGTTAAATTTTACAAATATTTTTATATGTACACAGAGTAACTGAATTACAGTTTTTGTGTGTATGTGTGATGAAGCTGAGGTTAAAAAAAAACAACAAAAACTTTAGTATGGTAGTATGTACTTTCTCTTTCTCATCCATCATTAATTGAATCTTATTGAGCTTTTAGAACAATTACTTGGAAAATCAACTTAAATGTCAACCATGGGGCAAGATCCTCTAAATTTTGATTTCATTTTGTTAAAAATTATTTGGAAATGTTTAATCAAATTATCCAATAAAGGGAAGAACCAAAACCTTTAGCTTTAAAAGTTTATAGCAAATTGCAGTTATTAAAAACAAAGCTTGCGAACAGGGAGGTGTTGATATTTATCCATACAAAAGCAAGGGAAGAAGGAAACAAATTAATTAATGAGAGCTGAAATGGTGAAATAGCTCAATACATGGAAAAAATCTTTTGATGAAGATTTCATTTTTAATTTGATAAGTTTATATTCTGTACTGGAATGGTTTGAAATTGAGAAGACCCATGATTTTGCATACTCTAAATCTGATTACATATTTAGACGTATCATTAAAAAGGACACCTTTTAAAATGAAATTTATCTTGTAAAAACTACTTGTCGGGCCGGCCCGGTGGCGTAGCGGTTAAGTGCGAGCGCTCGGCTGCTGGCAGGCCCGGGTTCTGGATCCTGGTCACGCACTGACGCACCACTTGTCTGGCCATGCTGTGGTGGCGTCCCATATAAACTGGAGGAAGATGGGCCGGATGTTAGCTCAGGGCCAGTCTTCCTCACACACACACAAAAAAAGATGCACCATATCAAGTAAAAAAATAAAATAAAAAGTAAAAAAAATAAAAACTACTTGTTGAAGACAGTACTCTGGGGCAAAAAAAATAAAATAAAATAAGATAAAAAATAAACAAACAAAAACCCAGTACCTGTAAAGATCTTTGGACTACAATTTTACAGATCTCAATTTTGAGAGTTAAAATTTGAGAATAGTCTCTATTTAGCAGACTTTGCTCAGAGCTGCCTGTAGAGTGCTCAGCACCTATAAAAAGTGTAGTTTCTTGAATAAAAATATTATGGTCAAAACAGAGGGGTCAGTTGAAGCTGTCATGAACTTCAAATTTCGTAATCATAAAATTCAACTACAAAGAATACTGCAGGCAATTTTATGAGAAAATTAAAAATAATAATTCCAAATTTAAAAAATTCTCCACAAAAACACCAGTGACATGGTATTATAGACAGATACAACTAAGAAACTGACTAAATACGTGAATATGTACCAAGGATAATTATTTCACTTTTATTATCTTTAATGTTCAGATAATTAATAGAAAGACAAAAAATTTGTGCTAATATACTCAGATACATTATTTTAACTTTTTAAGAATTTTATTATTATTTTTTTTTGTGAGGAAGACCAGCCCTAAGCTAACATCCGATGCCAATCCTCCTCTTTTTTGCTGAGGAAGACTGGCCCTGGGCTAACATCCGTGCCCATCTTCCTCTACTTTATATGGGACACTGCCACAGCATGGCTTAACAAGTGGTGTGTCAGTGTGCACCTGAGATCTGAACCAGCGAACCCCGGGCTGCCGCAGCAGAGCGCGCGCACTTAACCGCTTGTGCCACCGGGCTGGCCCCTAGGAATTTTATTTTTGAAAATGATTTTTTTATTGTTGTTGTTGAGGAAGATTCACCCTGAGCTAACATATGTGCCTATCTTCCTCTTTTTGCTTGAGGAAGATTCGCCCTGAGCTAATATCAGTGCCAATGTTTCCTTTATTTTGTATGTGGGTCGTTGCCACAGCATGGCCATCAATGAGTGGTGTAGGTCCTCATCCCGGAACCAAATCTGCAAACCTAGGCTGCTGAAGCAGAGTGTGCTGAACTTAACTACCAGGTCACAGGGCCAGCCCAGAAAATAATTTTTAATAAAATAATTTATGAGTTTACCAATAAAATAACACCAATTTATTATCACTGAATAAATATTTCAAAATAAATAATTTTAATTATTTGTCTTTTTATTTTGATCTAATTTCAATCTTACAGAAAAGTTTCAAGAATATTACAAGGAGCTCCAGTATTCCTTCACCAGTCCATTTTACTCCATTAACTTTAGCATTTTCATTTAGAGAAAGGAAAATGCTCTCTCTTTCGTATCACTGTCTGTATGTATATAAAATCTTTTTTTCTGAACCATTTGAGTGTAAGTTCAAGACATCATGCCCCTTTTCTTCTAAATCATTTAGTATGGATTTTTTCAAAATAAGTATATTAAATTTAGGAAACTTATCATTACTATACCACTCTTACCTAATCCATAGTTCATATTCAAATCTCATCTCTTGTCTCAATAAGGCCCCTTACAACCATTTTTCCTGGTCCAGGATCCGATCCGGTTATCACATGTAGCAGTAGTTGTCAGATCTCTTTGGTATCCTTTAATCTGAAATAGTTCCTCAGTTTTTCTTTGTCTTACTTAACCTTGACATTTTTTAAGAGAATAAACCAGTTGTTTTATAGAATGTCCCTCAATTTGGATGTGATTAGTTTCAGGCCAAGCATTTTTGGCAGGGATAAAGTGATATGTCCTTCTCAGTACCTCATATCTGGAGGCACATGGTGTCAACTTGTTCCAACATTAGTGATATTGATTTAGATCATTTGGATAAAGTAGTATCTACCAGATCTCTCCTCTGGAAGGTGGAGATACATTTTGTGACAATTACTTGGAGATCAAGTAAATCCAATTTTTACCCACTATATTGAACATCAGTTGATTTTTTCAGTTGTCCTAGATTTGATCAATGGGAACTCTTTCAAGCTGGTTCCTTGTTCTTTTGATATGATCTCTTATTCTTTAAGCATTTCCTTAATTTTCAGCATGAGGTGTTACAGGATCATCTTTTATTCTTACTGCTGCAATCCCAGAATCAGCTTTTTCTCCAAGCAGCCCTGGTATTTATAAACCAAGATCTGAGAACAAGGTGTGCTTATTGTTACATATGTGTTGTTGCTTATAGGCCTTCTCAGTGGTAGTGCTACTACACACACACATATGCATACGCACACAAAATTATACATAGACAAATTTCTCTCTCTGTATGTATCATATGGAACCATGAATTTATGCTAATACTTCCAATTCAGTCCAGCACAACTGGATACATTCTAGTCTTCTCCCTTTCCATATCTATAAAATATAATTACTCATTTGCCCATGCCTAGTACACAGAAATAGCTTCAGAATTGCTCAATCATAGTACTGTGAAAAGCAAACATACTAACTAGAGTTTAGTATATATTTACAGTTTCATTAGGTAAAAATTATATATAGTGACGTGTAGAATCTTAAGTGTACAATGTGATGGGATTTTACAAATGGATATGCTTGTGTATCACAACGCTTATCCAGATAAAGAACATTTCTATCACTCCAGTGAGTTCATTCTGGCCCCTTCTCAGTCTATAAGTCCCTCCGGCAATGCACATACTTAAAGGATTTTTTTAAACCACTTTAATTTAGCTTTACCTGTTTTAGAACTTCACACACAGGTCATGAAGATATTCTCCTAGGTCCTCCTAGAAACTTTACAGCTTTAGCTTTTATTGCTAGGTCTATGATCTGTGTCAAATTAATTTTTGTGAATGGTGAGATAGGAGCTGAGGGTCATTTCTCCCTCATACTTGTATCTAGTGGTTTCAGTACCATGTGTTGAAAAGGCTTTCTTTTTGTTCTCATTTCATTGCTTTTGTGCCTGTGTTGAAAATCAATTAATTGTGTAAGTGTATTTCTGGACTCTTATTTTTTCTTTGGTTTTGTCTGTCTTTATGCTATTATCACACTGTCTTGATTATTATAGCTTTATAGTAGGTCTTGAAATGAGGTAGTATAAGTCCTTCAACTTTGCCCTCTTTTTAAAGATTATTTTGGTTATACTAGGTTTTTTTCTGTTTTCCATGTACTTCTAGAGTTATCTAGTCAGCGTCTATAAAAATACTTGCAGGAATTATAACTGGGATTGCTGTGAATCTATGGATCAATTTCTGGAGAACTGACATTTTAACAATGCTGAGTTTTCCAATTCATGAACATGGCATATTTCTCCATTTATTTGGGTCTTTAATTTTTATCTCAGCGTATTTTGTAATTTTGAATGTAGAGGTCTTGCACATTTTTGCTAAATGTATTTCTAAGTATTTTATGTTTTTTGATGCAACTGTAAATTGCATTGTTTTTAAATTTTATTTTTCATTTGTTTTCTGCTAGTGTATAGAAATGCTGTCCAATAGATTTCGGCAGCATTCAAAATGCTGATTAAAAAAAAAGGTGATTTTGTCCTGTGATTTTGATAAACTCACTTATTAGTTCTACTATAGTTTTTGTAGATTCCTAAGGATTTCCAACATAACATTTATGATGTCTGTGATTGGAAATAGTTTTAGTTTTATTTCTTCTTTTCGAATCTTTTTGCCTTTTATTTCTTAATCTGAGTAAGATTGATATTCTTACCCCCATTGTTTCTGATGAGTAGTCTACCATCATCCATATCATTGTCCTCCTTTTAGTAATATGTCTCCTTCTCTTAGTGCTTTCAAGATTTTCTTTGTATTTTTAGTTTTCAGTTACTTGCTTATGATGTGCCTAAGTGTGTTTTTCTTCGTGTTTACCGTGTCGGGAGCTGGCTGAACTTTTTGGATCTGTATGCTGTTTTTCACAAAATTTGGGAAAACTTTGGCCATTATTTTTTCAAGTAGTTTTTCTTCCTTATTCTTTCTCTTCTCTTCTTCTGGGATTCTAATTCCAAGTATGTTAGTCTGGTTGACATTGTCTTATAGGTCCCCTGAAGTTTTGTTCATCTTCTTTCAATCTTTTTTCTCTTTTTATATTGGATAGTTTCTATTGACCTGTTACTAAATTCACTGACCTTTTCCTCAAACTACAGATTGATTCCTCAAACCAGTAGGACTGGAACTTTCTGCTTAGGTTCTAGTTACCTTATGCCTGTGTGGACTGGGCAGTACTCTCAGACAAAAAAAGGTATATAAATACAAATTTTATCCAGTTTAGTTCTCTCTCAAAGATAGACCACCGTCCTGTTTCTACCGCTTTTGATTGCTCTCTAGATCCTCCAAATGGTTGTTTTTATTTTTTTGGCATCACCTGCAGAAAATATAAACTACTTTGCCAATATCAGATATAGAAACAGTAATACAAATATTATTTCCTAATTTACCTAATAAAGGTATTACCTAAAAAAGGTTATATATAATGAACAATTGAAATGATTAAATAAGTTGTAAAAATAAATAACATTTTTAAAGATTTTAAAAGATTTTCATATATATCTGCGCTACAGTTGACAAATTTACCTTAAAATATCTCATGTGTTAACCTGAGCCTATTAGTGCGTTAGTAGAATGTACTCGCACCACGTGCAAAAGCCCCTGAACTGCTCTATTTGCTATTTAATGAGCTGAGGCCATGATTACGTACTTGAGCATCAAATCGCTATCCAAGTTTCTAACGCATACTCTCTAATTCTGTATTTATCTCATGGCGGTTCAACCACAAACATTTGGCAGACTGGCAGCAGCCCGTGAAACGCACTGTGAAGAGCACTGACATACGTGACATTCTCCCTCTAGCTCTCTGGATTGCCTCTCTCCTCCTCCCCACCTCCAGTTTTATTCTTCACCCTTGCTGCCCTGCTCTGTCCTTAGGAGGCTTGGATGTATGAATTGTGATCTCTTGCCTTCTGGCTTCCTGTTGCATTTGCCCGATAGAGACAACCAGCAGGAAATGGAAGGGCAGGAGAAGAGTGAGGTTGGAGTGTTTATTCCTGCAACTCTTTCCAATGGGTCACTGAATATTGGTTGTGTCTCTGTCCCTCTCCTAAGGGCCACTCTCCTGTCAGGTAGCCCTCTCGATATGGCTACCCTCTTTAGGTTCTGGTATCTACTCTGTCCTCTTGCTCTTCAGGCCTTTGTTTCTAGCATAGTATTGCATTTTCTTGCCCACACAACTTTAAATGGTCCCTTTGTTGACTACCCTTAAACTACATGTGTGCCATCTCTTTGCTCTCAGGACTCTGACTGAGACACTGTCTTCAGTTAGGACTTGTGTTTGGGGTGCAGTAGTGAGCAATTTGCAAAGATCTGAGGAGCCTTCTGGGAGGATGAGGATGTAGACTCTACTACCCTCTGTTTTACAGATTAATGGTAACAGATCATCTCCAATGAATTAAGGTGGCTCAGACTGAGGGTCAACTGGTGGGTAGGAATATTCACTATGAAGGAAAGGAACCAAGGTCAGGAAAAGGGCTGGCTTGGAGCACAGCACATGGCCAAGGCTACAAGTTCCCTCTGATGCAGCCTCCCTGGCACTGTGGATACACCTCTGACAAACAGCTGTGTATGATCATTTAGGACAAGTCAGGTAACTAGACCGTGTGCCCTTGTTGTGTAGTGAGTATTGCTGACCTTAACACATCTTTCTCTTTTTCCATACTCTACCTTGAGAAACTCCTACCAGACCAGTGGCATAGCTGTGGATTGGTATCCAGACCCCTTCTGCAGTAGACTGGTGGCCAGCACAGATATCACAAGTCACCACTGTTCTTGCAGCAATGACCAAGTGTTGTATCTCACAATCAAACCACCCGCTTTCCACAGACACGCTGTCAGCAGCAACTGTCGCAGATCCTGGCACCCAACAGCGGATGGACTCCTCATAGTTTCCAGTTTTCTTCCATCATGAGCATAGTAACCAAGATTAACCCCTAGGCTGAGTAAGACTCTTTGAGTTTTTTCTCTTGGCATGGGAGGTGAGACACTCTGAAGAGAGAGGCAATACTGTTTTACAATAGAGGAGTAGGATGCATAGTTATTTAATTTGAATATTAAAAAAAGACAGCCTTGCTTTATACACCATGCTGGTAAAGAGGGTCATATAATCATGAAAATAGCTAAGAGATACGTCTAACACTGTGGGCAGCAGACTCAACCATCACACTAGAACTAGTCTATGTTATGTTCTCTACAAATGTTAGCACTTTTAGCAAAGAAAGTTTGGTTGAGAATACATTTACTAAGTGGATAAAATCCTCATTTCTCTTGTATCGTCTTTGTCCTAAAGAAGATAGAATTTTAGAATGTCCTATTTTTTATGGTATAAACTTGGGCTTGGTTAGATATTGAGACCAATGATGAGGATGTTTGTGTGGAGAGAGGAACACAGAGAACTAAATTTAACTGGTTAAACTTACCAGGAGTTATTGTGTTTGTGATCTGTTTTTACTCTGTTTGGGCCAGTGTGTTGATTTTGAAATGTTTATCTGCCCTTGGAGATTTCAGTGATGAGAACATTTTAAGAACGCTTAGAAAACCTCTTTAGTTCTTTAAATCTAATCACCTGTTGGCATGTGGTCAAGACATAATTCACAATGAAACATTTGTTCTTGGGGATTAGTTCGTATCCATCAGGCAAAAGCTTGTCTAGTCTGTTGCCTTTTCTACGGGTCCTGATGGGGAGATTTGCTGTCTGTATTGTTTTAAGATGATTCATATCAAGGGTTAAATTCCTTGATCCTTTCTGGGGTCATGTGGTCAAAGTTATGCTGAGTACAGTATTTTTCTTTCTTAACTCACCAACAGAGACCACAAGGCCCTATTCTTTTCTCCCTCCAATGTCAGGCCTAACGTCTTCTTCGTTTCTTCATTCCCATCCTGTTCTCTTCTTCTGATCACTTCACTCATGGGCTGTCTGCCTGGACGAGGAGGCAATGGAAGAATTCCAGTTAATACCTTTCATGTAAAAGTTTTAGTTGACAAGCAAAGAGTGTATAGTCTGGCAGGGAACATACCTATTCAGAGATGACAATGTTTGAGACAGATGCTCTAATTAAGGTGAACATACAGTATTATGGGACATATGAGGGAAAGCTCACTTTGGGAAGGTTCAAGAAGGTTTTCTATATTAGAAGATACTTAAGCATAGAAGTATAACTTGAAAGATAAACAGGGGCTAAATCATTAAAGAATTTGAATGACATGTTAAGGAATTCAGTCTTGAATCTGAATTACCGGGAGCCGAAGAATATTTTTAAGTGACATGTTAAGGTTTATATCTTTGAAAGCTCTCTAGTAGCATTATGGAGGGTGAATTGTAGACAGAAGATTTAATGGGACATGGCTGAAGCAGAACAGGTGAGAAATTGTAAGAGTCTGAAAGTGGGGGCAATGAATTTGTATAATAGGAGATAGGTATAAGAGATATTTTAGGACTTAGACGCCACAGGACTTGGATTGGCTTGGTTGGAGGGTGGGCAGATGAGGAGGAGTTAGGGGTAAGGTCTCCCAGGTTTGAGAGACTGATGGATATTGGTGGCACTGGCCAAGAGAAGGAATGTAAGAATATAGAAGCAAGTTAGTTTGGGAGTGGGTGGGTAAGAGATTCTCAGTTTAGGTTTGAACATATTGGATTTAAGGTGGCTATGTGGAGATAATAATAGATGTTTAAATATGAAATAAAAAGAAAAGTTTTTGTTTTTTCTTTTCACAATTGGTAATATTCAGTAACTTTTTAGTCTAGTGTATTTTTTCAATCATCCTTACATTGTTATGATACTTTCTTTTTTTTGGTAAGGAAGATTAGCTGTCAGCTAACATCCGATGCCAATCCTCCTTTTTTCGCTGAAGAAGATTGGCCCTGGGCTAACATCCGTGTCCATCTTCCTCTACTTTATATGGGATGCGTGCCACAGCATGGCTTGACAAGTGGTGCGTTGGTGCGCTCCCGGGATCCGACCCTATGAACCCTGGGCCGCCAAAGCGGAGTGTGTGAACTTAACTGCTACACCACCAGGCCAACCCCTATAATTTTTTTTTCTTGCTCTGTTTGGCCACTCATAGATATATTCTTGACTCCTTTGCATTCATAGTCTATGAGTTACTTTTGTATCATCACTATTTTTGATTAGAAAAACATTTTACCTTAAAATATGCACTTAAAGTTTCTTTTGTTTGCCTTACTGTTTGATATTTCAGTACAAAACACTTTTTGCATACACATCTCATTTTCCTCTATACAACAGTGCCACAAGTAGGTTTTTATCAGATGAAGAAACTGAGGCTCAGAGGTGGTAGGTAATTACTTAGGCTTCTGCAGAGACAGTTTGAAAAAATAAAGCTAGAGAAGTGGGCCTGCAATGGACCTGCAGAGTAAGCACAACCAGAAGTGAGTATCTATGCCGGCCCGGTGGCACAGGCAGTTAAGTGCGTGCGCTCCGCTGCGGTGGCCCGGGGTTCGCCGGTTCAGATCCCCGGCATGCATTGACGCACCGCTTGTCAGGCCATGCTGTGGCAGCGTCCCATATAAAGTGGGGGAACATGGGCACGGATGTTAGCCCAGAGCCAGTCTTCCGCAGCAAAAAGAGGTGGATTGGCAGATGTTAGCTCAGGGCAGATCTTCCTCACAGAAAAAAAAAACAAAAAAAGAAGTGAATATCTGAGCTGGGATAAGAAGAATCATTTCCTGATATGGGAGAGTTGGAGGGGGTCACTAGTAAGCTTCAGAAGCAGTGGAATATTGCCCTGGGCTGGACTTCTACCTGCCGGGGACAGTGGGGCACCTGGGTCCATTTCAAGAACCTCTAGGCGATTCACATTCAATCCCACATATTAATGGAAAATCTGCTATGTGCTCTGCACAAGGTTAGGAACTGAGGATATAAAGATTAAATAAGACGATCCTTCCCCTCCACTCCCTTGGGAGTGACATACGTATAAACAATTGACTGTACACAACAGTTAAGTTCTAAAATAGAGTAAAGAATGATAGACGTTGGGAATAGGGAAGAGAGAGCAGTTAATATTGTCCAGGATTTCAGTAAAGAGAAGGTGAAGAAAGAAGTCACATGTGACCTGAACCTTGAAAAGGCTGGGGAGATATTGACCAAGTAGGAAAGGAGAACAAGGATGTTCCAAGCGCTGGGAAGACCAGGGGCAAAAGCTTAGAAGTATAAAGATGTGTTTGCGGTGGATATAAGTTGGTGTAAAAGATACCACTAGAGCTAGCACCTCTCACGGAAGGGGACCTAGGTGGAAAGGTGGACATTTTATTACCATCTCTATGGAAACTTTTCAAAGGCAGGCCAGGGAGGATGGGTGAGGGAGGGAACTCACAGACCACCTCTTTCAGTGGTAGAAAAGCTGGATTGCTGACACCTGTGCAGCCCTAGACTTTGGTTTTTTTTTTTTTGGATGACATGGCTATTTTATTTCATTTTATTTTATTTTATTTACTTATTTTTTGTGAGGAAGGTCAGCCCTGAGCTAACATCTGCCAACCCTCCTCTTTTTTTTTTTTTGCTGAGGATGATTGGCCCTGGGCTAACATCCGTGCTCATCTTCCTCCACTTTACATGGGACACCACCACAGCATGGCCTGACAAGCACGTCAGTGCATGCCCAGGATCTGAACCTGGGCCGCCAGCAGTGGAGCACGTGCACTTAACTGCTACGCCATGGGGCCAGCCCCAACATGGCTATTTTATTCATTTATTTATTAGGTAACATTGGTTTAAAACATTACATAAATTTCAGGTGTACATCACTTTATTCTGATTTCTGTGTAGATTACATCCTATTCACCACCCAAAGACTAATTACCATCCATCACTGTACACATGTACTTTATCCCCCACCTTTACTCTCTTCCCTCCCCCCTTTCACCTCTGGTAACCACCAATCTAATCTCTGTATCTATGTGTTTGTTGTTGTTGTGATTTTTATCTTCTGCTTATGAGTGAAATCATATAGTATTTGACTTTCTCCATCTAACTTATTTTGCTTAGCATAATATCCTCAAGGTCCATCCATGTTGTCACAAATGGCAAGATTTCATCTTTTTTTATAGCTGAGTAGTATTCCATTGTGTATATATACCACATCTTCTTTATCCATTCATCTATTGATGGGCACTTAGGTTGTTTCCAAGTCTTGGCTATTGTGAATAATGCCATAATGAACATAGGGGTGCATGTATCTTTACACATTCATATTTTCATGTTCTTTGGATAAATACCCAGCAGTGGAATAGCAGGATAACATGGTAGTTCTGTTCTTAATTTTTGAGGAATCTCCATACTGTTTTCTGTAGTGGCTGCACCAGTTTACATTACCACCAAAATGGACAAAATTTGGCTAGACTCACCAACAAAAAAAGAGAGAAGGCTCAAATAAATAAAATCAGAAACATAAGAGGACAAATTACAACAGACACTTCAGAAATACAAAGGGTTATAAAGGAATACTACGAAAAGCTATATGCCAAAAATTGGGTAATCTAGAAGACAGGGATAAATTCTTAGAACCATACAACCTTCCAAAACTGAACCAAGAAGAAATAGAGAATTTGAATAGACCAATCACCAGTAAGGAGATCAAAACAGTAATCAAAAACCTCCCCAAAAATAAAGTCCAGGACCAGAAGTCTTCCCCAGTGAATTATACCAAACATTCAAAGAAGACTTAATAGGTATCCTTCTCAAACTCTTCCAAAAAATTGAGGAGGAGGGGAAGCTTCCTAACTCATTCTATAAGGCCAACATTACCCTGATACCAAAACCAGATGAGGAAAACACAAAAAAGGAAAATTACAGGTCAATATAATTGATGAATATTGATGCAAAAATCTCACCAAAATACTAGCGAATTGAATGCAACCAAACCTTAAAAAGATCATACACCATGATCAAGTGGAGTTTATTCCAGGGATGCAGCAATGGTTCAACATCTGCAAATCAATCAATGTGATACACCACATTAACAAAATGAAGAATAAAAATCACATGATCATCCTAATAGATTCAGAGAAAGCATTTGACAAGATACAGCATCCATTTATGATAAAAACTCTGAATAAAATTGGTATAGAAAGAAATTACCTCAACACAATAAAGGCCATATATGACAAACTCACAGCTTAATATCATCCTCAATGGTGAAAAACTGAAAGCAATCCCTTTAAGAACAGGAACCAGACAAGATGCCCACTTTCACCACTCTTATTTAACATAGTATTGGAAGTCCTAGCCAGAGCAATCAGGCAAGAAAAAGAAATAAAAGGGATCCAAATTGGAAAGGAAGAAGTGAAACTGTCACTATTTGCAGATGACATGATTTTATCTATAGAAAATCCTAAAGAATCCACCAAAAAACTTTTAGAAATAATAAATGAATACAATATAGTTGCAGGATATAAAATCAATGTACAAAAATCAGTTGCATTCCTATACACTAACAATGAAATAGCAGAAAGAGAAATTAAGAATAGAACTCCATTTATAATTGCAACAAAAAGAAGAAAATACCCAGGAATAAACTTAACCAAAGAGGTGAAAGTCCTGTACACTGAAAACTATAAAACATTGTTGAAAGATATCGAAGAAGACACAAAGAAAGGGAAAGATATTCCATGCTCATGGATTGGAAGAATTAACATAGTTAAAGCGTCCATACTTCCTAAAGCAATCTGCAAATTAAATGCAATCCCTACCCAAGTCCCAATGACATTTTTTGCAGAAATAGAACAAAGAATCCTAAAATTTATATGGAACAACAAAAGACCCTGAATAGTCAAAGGAATACTGAGAAAAAAGAACAAAGTTGCAGGTATCACACTCTCTGATTTCAAAATATACTACAAAGCTGTAGTAACCAAAACAGCATGGTACTGGCACAAAACCAGACACACAGATCAGTGGAACAGAATCAAGATCCCAGAAATAAACCCATACATCCATGGACAGTAATATTCGACAAAGGAGCCAAGAACATACAATGGAGAAGGGAAAGTCTCCTCAACAAATGGTGTTGGGGAAACTGGACAGCCACATGCAAAAGAATGAAAGTAGGCCATTGTCTTACACTATACACAAAAATCAACTCAAAACTGATTAAAGACGAATGTAACACCTGAAACCATAAAACTTCTAGAAGAAAACATAGGCAGTACACTCTTCTTTTTTTTTGTGAAGAAGATTAGCCCTGAGCTCTCACCTGTTGCCAATCCTCCCCTTTTTGCTGAGGAAGATTGGCCCTGGGCTAACGTCCATGCCCATCCTCCTCTACTTTATATGCGACACCACCACAGCATGGCTTGACAAGCAGTGAGTCAGTCTGCGCCTGGCGGGATCCGAACCTGCGAACCCCAGGCTGCTGAAGCGGAGCATGAAAACCTAACCATTAAGCCACCAGGCCGGCCCCAAGGCAATACGCTCTTCGACATTGGTCTTAGCAGCATCTTTTCAAATACCATGTCTGACCAGGCAAGGGAAACAAAAGAACAAATAAACAAATGGGACTACATCAAACTAAAAATCTTCTGCACAGCAAAAGAAACCATCAACGAAACGAAAAGACAACCTAACAATTGGGAGAAAGTATTTGCAAACCATGTATCTGATAAGGGGTTAATATCCAAACTATGTAATGCCCTAGACTTTGTTATAACAATCTCTTATGTTTGCAGATCCTAGGACAGCTGAGAAGATTGGATATGAGTGAAAAATTTGGTAGTGAATACATTAGGCATGAATTAAAGAAAAATGGCTCGAAGCCTGCACAAAGCAGCCGAAATCAGCAGGCATTTTATCATCTTTGTGCCATATGCAGTGGCTTTTCCCGAGTGTTTTTTATCTCTGTTTGCTTCAACCTCAGGGGACAATCTGTTCAGTCACCAGCAGGGATACCTTCAAAGAGTTTTCTTGGATAAGTTCCACTCATGTGGTCAGCCATGACCTCATCTTACTGCTCCTGGGGCCCTGGTTTGGGACTTGATATCTTGAGTTCCTGCTTGAATAGGAAGCAGAGAGGCCCTTCTTTTTAATGCCTTTCATTTTGAAACACATCAGAAACCACCAATTAGCTTGTTAAATGTTTTTCCAGATTTTTTTCTTTATTTAAAAATAATTTAGCCCATTGCCCTGCTCGTTGTCAAGAATTATTGGAGACAGCCAACTGCTTATATTCTTTTCACACACAAACACAAAGTGGGAGGTTTGGGGAGGTGCAGGGGTGGGGAGAGCAGGGCTTTTCGCTTTGCTGGCACAAAATTTGGAACTGTAAGGAAAGAAGAGTAGAAATACTGGTTCAGATTTTCCTAAACTAAATTGCAAACTTGATGTTTCTACCAGTGATCGAATACTCATCTCTCGGAAATGTTCACACTTCTCTTTCTTAGCTGTGTCTTCAAATTTGAAACTGTCCAGAGCTGGCTCTATATTCTCTCATTTTATTTATTCTTGAATGCAAGGCTCCCTGGCCAACTCCTGAATCCCGTGGGAGAAGCCTTATGTTGTGGCACCTTTCTCCAACCTGGTGCAGCCAGCTATGGATGCAATTCAAATCCCTCAACTACCGAATTCACATCCTTCCCCAGTAGCACAATGGCTCATGCAGATTCAGTTCAAAGAACAGCTGAGGGGATGGATGGGAAGGGTGTGAAGGGATTGGGGACATTTGTTGCAGCCCCAGAGAGAGAGGCTATGCACGGGACGGACCTGCTTCCAGAACAGGCGCCTGCTGCCAGCAACAACTCATTCCCTGAAGCGCCTCTGACTCATGCCTCTAATAGGACTATTATGGTTTCCTGGTTGCAAAGTTGTCCTTTTGAAATACAGGGTTTTTTTTTCTTTTTGAAATTTGAATTCTGAGTAATCCATAGAGATTAATTCCCCTGTTTCACGATCTCAGGGGACTTTTTGAAGCTCTTTTCACAATATCCCTTTGCCCAACTAGATTTTAAACTTTATACATGCGAAGACTGGATGCCTGCTCTATTCACTCCTGTGTGTCCAGTACCGGGAATAGTAAATGGAGCACGGAGGCACATGATAATTGTTTGTTGAACGAATGAATGAAAGAATGATGTGTTTTTCCTATGTGGCCCTACCGAGAAAAAAGACTTTGAGGCGTTAGAGCTCCCAAAGCCATAGCAGGGGGACAGCTAAGGAATTTCCTAGGCTCTTATTTGGGGCACAACTAAAAAGTGCGGTCATTGGTTTCTATGCTACAGTAGAGCAGAGGAAAATTGGAGACACGGAAGTGGGGTGCTGCTGGAGAAAGATGACTTTGATAGAGGAAAAGAGAGTGACCTACAGTCTGACAAAAGGCAGGCCTAATTTTAGGAAAGTGTAAGGCTGTTGAATGCAGGGGCAAATCACCCTGCAAACTTTACGAGCACTGAGACCCTCCCTCTTTTATACTAAAATGTAATAATTGAGCTGGCTGTGAGAATTTTCAGTTATCTGGAATGTTTGCTTATGTGAACTAGTTCATTTCCACATGGTGCTGGGCCACTGAGGTATTAGCATGCTGATTTTATTTCTTTGAATCCTTCAGAAAATCCACCACTTTTCTTTGATATGGGTAATAATAATTGTCTCCTATTCTGTTTCTACTTCACAAAACATCAGACAAGATGTTCCTCAATGGCCATAGCTTGGCCATCCTTTTGAGAAGGAGGAGAATCTTCTCCTAATTCTACCTCATAAAGAATCTTTATGTATGTCTGTATTGGAAATTTCCTTCAATCAAAAAAGAAAATGGAAAAGTCGAGAGAAGAAAGCAATGACAAGAGTGCTGATAGTACAGAGATGCTAAAAAGTGCAGTTCTTATTTTGACACAAGTAATGAAGGAATAGA
This sequence comes from Ceratotherium simum simum, assembly GCF_057802395.1. Lineage (NCBI taxonomy): Eukaryota > Metazoa > Chordata > Mammalia > Perissodactyla > Rhinocerotidae > Ceratotherium > Ceratotherium simum. Next base: position 29,978,538 of record NC_141917.1, on the reverse strand, counting down.
AATTTCTGGTGATTTCATGGGAGAGAAAAATGGAGACATGCAGCCTAGAAGAGGCTGAGGAAGTTTTATTCAGGCGATGGAGTGCCAGGTGTTTGCCAACACCTGTGATTCTTCCAAAACCTTTTTATGTTCATGCCACATTAAACGATATTTGCTTCAAATTTTTAGGTAAGGAGAAAAACATTTCATGACTCAAGCCATATAAAAATTGTCCATACTCCAGAATTTAATATTTGAGGGCACACATGGGTTTCTCTTCGTCTGTGCTTATTCTAAGCAGGCACCAGGTTGTCTAGCTTGTGAGATGCCATTCAATTAACACCTGAAGGAAATACATGCCAAACACTAACTATATAATGTGAGATATCAAGAAACTGTTCCATTCAAATTGTCATTGGAAAAGGACTTAAAGGAAAAGGTGAAAAGAATAAAAAAGGAAAAATGGACTCTTTAACACTCAGTTTATATTGATTGTGAAAGATTATAAAGAAAACTAACATAAATTTTAAACAGAAGAAAAAGTTCACTTTTAATGAAACCACTTTTCAGTTTTCCATATTCTTTTCTAATCTTTGGCAACAGGAACGCACATTTTACGTAATTACAACCACAGTATATGTGTACATTGTATTGACTTCTTTATGACTAAATATTCCATGGAGGCTGCAGCTTGAAAAACTGCTTATTGTTTTGGGGGAAAAAAGAGTTAGCTTTTTCTCTCACTCTATAAGCTGATTTAATTTGCAGATTCACTAGATAGTAAAATGTAAAAATGAAACTTCTGTTAGAAAATAAAATGGAATAAAAAAGAATCATACAGTTAAAGAAAAACCCGAAATACAAAATATTTAGGAATAAACTTAAAATGTATAAGTCCTATATGAAGAAAACTAAAAGCTTTTTTGAGAGAACTAAAAGAAGATCTGATTAAATATAGAAACAGGTCATGCTAGTGGATAGAAGGCTTAATATAGTAAAGATGTCAATTCTCCCCAAATATCTATAGCTATAACATTTTCAATCAAAATGCCAACAAAATTTCTCTTTGGATTTGGCAAAATGCTTCTAAAGTTCACATGGAAGAATTAACATAGATGAAAATTGAAGAAAATGTTGAAAAGGAAGGAAATGAGAAGGCTCTGTTATATTAGTGACTAAGATATATTATAATATTACAATAAATAAAATGGCATGAACCTGGCCCAGGAATAGACAGATAAATGGAAACATATCAGAAATGGACCCTGTTTTTAAATTGAGTTGCTTGTATTGTTGTTGAGTTTTAGGAGTTCTCTCTATATTCTGGATATTACCCTTATTAGATATGATTTGCAAATATTTTCTCCCATTCTGTGGGTTGTCTTTTTACTCTGTTTATAGTATCTTTTGATGTAAAAAATTTTTAATTTTCGTGAAGTTCAATTTGTCTATTTTTTTGTTACCTGTACCTTTGGTGTTGCCAAATCCAATGTTGTGAAGCTTTTGCCCTATATTTGTTATTTTTCTATTTCCTTAAATTGTAAAGTTAGGTTGTTGATTTGAGATCTTGTTTTTTAACGTAAGTGGTTATAGCTAGAAATTTCCCCCTTAGTACTGCTTTTGCTGCATCTCATATATTTTGGTATGTTGTGCATTTGTTTTCATTTATCTCTAAGTATTTTCTAATTTCTCTTGTGACTTCTTTTTTGATCCATTGGTTGTTTAAGGAAGGTTTGTGTAATATCCATAAATTTGTGAATTTTCCAGTTTTCCTTCTGTTATTGATTTCTAACTTCATCCTGTCATGGTCAGATAAGATGACTTATATGATATCTATCTTTATATTTATTTATTTATTTATTTTTATTGAGGTATAGTTGATGTATAACATTATATTAGTTTCAGTTGTATAACCTGATGATTCAATATTTGTATATGTTGTGAAATGATCAGTACAATAAGTCTAGTTAACATCCATCACCACACATAGTTAAAAATTTTTTTCTTGTGATAAGAACTTTGAAGATTTACTCTCTTAGCAACTTTCAAATATACAATACAGTATTATTAACTCTGGTCACCATGCTGTACCTTATATCCCCAGGACTTATTTATTTTATAACTGGAAATTTGTAAATTTGACTTTCACCCATTTTGTCCATTCCCCACCCCCTCTTCTGGTAACCACCTATCTGTTCTCTGTAGTTATGAGTTCTTTTTTTTTTTTTTTTAGATTCCACATATAAGTGAAATCATACAGTATTTGTTTTTCTCTGTCTGACTTGTTTCACTTAGCATAATGCCCTCAAGCTCCAAGCATATTGTCACAAATGGCAAGACTTCTTCTTTTTACATGGCTGAATAATATTCCATTGTGTATATATACCACATTTTCTTTATCCATTCATCATGCATCCATAGATCATCCATCCATGACGAACGTTTAGGTTACTTTCACATTTTGGTTATTGTAAATAATGCTGCAGTGAATGTAGGGGTGCATATATCTTTTCCTTTTAGTGTTTTCATTTCCTTTAGATCAATAACCGGAAGTGAAATTGCTGGATCATATGCTATTTCTGTTTTTACGCTTTTGAGGAACCTCCATACTGTTTTCCATAGTGGTTACACCAATTTACATTCTTATGCTTTTTCTTGACTAAGTTTCAGGAATTTGTGCATTTCAAGGAATTTTTTCATTTCACCTATTTTGTCAAATTTATGGGATTCGAATTGTTTATATTTCCTTATTAGTTTTTTAGTGGCTGTACTATCTCTAGCTAGAGGATTATCAATTTTACTGTTTCAAAGAAAGAGCCTTTGTTTTCATTGATTTTTCTATTTGCAGCACTACCAATTTATGCTCTTAACTTTAATATTTATTTTCTTCTATTTTGGATTTAATTTGTTCTTTTTTTTCTTGGCTTAAAGTCAAAGGTTTGCTTCTTGACTTTAGAGCTTTGTTTTTTTTTAATAATTGTTTAAATTAAACAATTAATATTGTTTAAATTTCCTTCTAAGACTTGTTTTAGCTTCATCCAACAAATTTTGTTGTGTTTTTTAAAATTTTCATTCAGTTAAAAATATTTTCTATTGTGATTTATTCTTTTACCTGTGGGTTTAGAAATACATCGTTAATTCCAAACATTTGGATATTTTTCAGATATATTCTTTTATTGGTTTCTAACTATTTCCATTATGGTCACAGATATTACTCTATGATTTTAGTACATTTCATTTTATTGAGATTTGGTTTATGGCCTAGTGTATAGTCTTTCTTCACAAACATTCCACATGCACTGAGGAGAGTATGTATTCTGTAGTTGTTGGATACAGTGTTCTATAAGTATTAGTAAGGTAAAGGTGGTCTGTAGTGTTTTCAGCTCCATTATATCCTTACTGGTTTTTGTTTAATGTTCAACCAATATTTATGTTTTACTCTGAAACAAAATGTATTTATCTGGTTGCTTAGAACTACTTTAAATAGATTCGAGGCTTATCACTAATCCTTTTACATTGCTTTTACCAGTTCAGACTCCCAAACTCTTTGTTTTGATTCCTTGCTTGCATGACTGGATTTCATCATTAAGTAGTGTTTTTGAAGATGTGCCTTAAAGGAGCCTGAGACTTTTCGTGTTTGAATTTTCTACCTGTGGTTTTTATATTTGACCTCATGTCTGAGAACATCTTTGGACCTTTTCTTCAGAATTTGGTACACATTATTCCAATGTTTCCTGGAATTAAATTTTATGTGGACAAATCTGAGATCATCCTGAATTTTTTCCCTGATTTATGACTTTTTTTCCTGTCTGGATGTCTTCCTTTATCTATTTTTTAATTTACATATTTTATTATGAAATATAGTACACATACAGATACCTTTATTCCTGAAGTTTAATAGTGTAACCAAACTATGTCATGATGTTTTGTTGTATCAATTTTACCTGGTATGTAGTGTGCTCTTTCAAGTTTACAGATTCTCTTCATTTCAGGAGAATTTTATATGATTATATATCTCTGAATACATTTTTCCCCTCTATCGTTTCTTTTTTCTTCAAGAACACAAATATATTTAGGTTAAACTGTCTTTGTCCTTTATGTCTGTCATATTGTCTTCATTTCATTTTTTTCTTTTTCTTATGTCTTCACTCTTTTATCTTAAGATATTCCTCTATACCATTAATTTAAAATTCAGTCATATCTATTTCATCCCTTGCTGGATCTAGGTTACTTATCTGATATAAAATGGGGAGGATTTTTGGTATTCTTAATATGCTTTTTAAATTCTGCATCTCCTTTTCTATTGCCATGTTGTTATATCATCTTGCATTTGCATTCTTATTTTATTGAAATAATATTCTTATTAAAGTTCTTCTATAGTACACATTCTAAGAGAATATGCTTCTGTTTCTTAGCTCCATTCCACTCTTAGTCCTTCATTTGTTTTTGCGTGCTATATTCCTTTATCTTCTTTTTGTTGTATCTATATACAGCTTCTATTTAATTTCTTTCCATCTTGCTTATGCTTAGGAAGTTTTTGTCCAAATCTCTACTTTCTGTAATATAGCATGAGCCTTGACACATTTGCCATTTATAGCAGATGTTTTTTATACCCCACCCCATATCACCTTCGCTCACCTGAGTATACCTGCAGCTGCAGACAGTTCCTGGCATGCTGACAGCTTCCCTCCTCAAGCACCTACATTTGTCCTCTTTACTGCCTGAAGGCCTTCTTTGGCACCATGCGAGTTTGCTTGACCGTGTGCAAGCACATTCCAGAAGTATGGGTGGAATCATGCTCCTGGGGGAAAGCCTTAACTGATAGCAGATGGGAGTCAGTGAATAAATGATACTCTGATACTCATCAGAGTATCAATCGCAGAGGATGCACTGAACAAGTGCATATGATAACTCAGCCGTTAGAGGTCAGCTAGTCTCTATCATCAGCCACCATAATTCTTGCACGGTGTGCCCAAGAACAGTGTAACAATGGTGTCAAGCATGGACATTCTATATGGGTCCAACAACGTGGGCTCTCTTTTACCAAGGCTGATCTTTGTTCATGTTAGTGCTGTTGAGTTAATTCCAACTTCTAGTGACCCTGTGTATAGCAGAGAGGAACTCCACCCTGTCTTTTGTTGTGCCATCCTCTCATCTTCTGGCACTATATCAGACATTGCTCCGCTGCTATTTGAAGGGTTTTCATGGCCAATTTTTTCAGAAGTGGGTGGCCAGGTCCTTCTTCTTAGTCTGACTTCGTCTGGAAGCTCCACCGAAAACTGTCCACCACAGATGACCTTGCTGGTATTTGAAATACCAGTGGCATAGATTTCAGCATCACAGCAACATGCAGCTGCCACAGTATGACAACTGACAGACAGGTAATATGGTTCCCTCTAGGAAATGAACCCAGACTGTGGTGGTGTTGAGCGCTTGATTTGATACTATCATTCAGGGAGACCCACCAGCTACTTGGTGGCAAGTTGATTACATAGGACCCCTTCTACCATAGAGGAAAAGTAGTTTTTCCTACCTGATATTGATAAGTATTCCAAGTATGGGTTTGCCGTCTCTGCCCGCTACGTCTTAGCCAGCACCACTAACTGAAGGTAGAATTTCTGATTTTCTCATATAGGATCCTGCCTAATGTTGCCTTGGACCAAGGGACCCAGGCATTTACTTTGCCATGAGGAGGTGTTACAATGCGCAATGACCAGACAGTCCTGGCCCTACCATATATTGCATCACCTGGAAGCTGCTCACATGATAAAAAGTTGGAATGTCCTCTTAAAGACACAGATAAGGTTTCAGTTTGGAGAACAGCACTTTTAAGGGTCTAGGTGTGTTACATGGTGCTGTGTCTCCAATAGACTACAATACAGTACTTTGTCTTGGGTAGTTAAACTACAAGGGTGGAGCCAAGGGGTGGAAGTTGAACTGAGCCCTCTCATTCTTACCCTCACTGTCCCAATTAGGGAATTTTTGTTTCCTATTCCTACAACTTTAGGGTCTTCAGAGTTAAAGATCCTGATCCCCAGGGCAGTAACACTTCTACTAGGGGCACAATTAGGGTTCCACTGAACCTAACGTTATGACTGTTCCTGTGGGCCATTTATGGAATCTCATGTCAACAGACTCTCAGGCTAAAAAAAAAAGTTAATATACTGGTGGAGGTAATCAACCCTGATAATCATGAGAATCTAACATTTTGTTACAACAATGGGCATAGTCTAGAACTCAGTCGATCCACTGGGGAGCCTCCAATGATTCTGTGATGTATAGGAGGGCAATTTCAGCAACTAAGGACTGAAAAGGTTAAGGAAACCAGGGATTTAGATACCTCAGAGATGAAAGTCCATGTTAGCCTGTGGGAAAGCAACCTAGATAGCAAAAGTTCTGATTGAGTGTGAGACAAAACTAGAATGGTGAGAGGGGAGGGTGATAATAAAATCAGCTATTTTGAGTTTAGTTGAAGCCAAAGGGACTTTAGCTTTCCCGACTACCCCTCTTAGCTGAAGCAGCAGGGACTTTAGCTTTCACCCTTAGCATGATTAAAAGAGTAATTGGAGTGGAGCATGAGCAGATCTGGGAACTACTAAGGGTGACCGTAGCAGATGCTGCTGATAGCATTTTCTATATCCCTTCAACCTACCTGGGTTCACCTGCCACTCTATGGAGTTGATACTCCCAATGCCCTAATCTTCTTGTCTTCCAGTGGGACAATTCTGAGGTGCATTCCACACAATTTCTCAGAAGGTCCCAGAATATTGAGCCTCAATTGCCCATAAAAGTAACCTGATCAATACCATCACTCCTCCTTTATTGGCCTTTCTTCTTTCCTTTTTCTCAATTCCCCACATCTTCACTTGTGCTTCCTGAGATTATTTTCTGTATAAACCATCTGTATACAAATATTTGTCTCAGGGTCTGCTTTTGAGGACAACCCAAACTAAAACACCTCTTATAGGAGACAAGTTTGTGTTTCCCTCTAAGCTACACTTCGATTCTTTGGTATTACTGTTTTTGTGTGTGTGTGTGTGTGTGTGAGGAAGATCAGCCCTGAGCTAACATCCATGCTAATCCTCCTCTTTTTGCTGAGGAAGACCGGCTCTGAGCTAACATCTATTGCCAATCCTCCTCCTTTTTTTTTGTTTTCCCCCCAAAGCCCCAGTAGATAGTTGTATGTCATAGTTGCACATCCTCCTAGTTGCTGTGTGTGGGGTGCGGCCTCAGCATGGCCGGAGAAGCAGTGCACGGGTGCGCGCCTGGGATCCAAACCCGGGCCTCGAGTAGCAGAACGCGCGCACTTAACCGATAAGCCACGGGGCCGGCCTTGGTATTACTTTTAATCCATGTTTCTTTGGGCTCCATAAGGAAGGGTGAGAGTTTTTCTCTTTTTCATGGGTCCGTCTAACTAACAGTTTGTCAATTTTGTTGATCTTTTCAAAGAACCTACCTTCATTGATTTTCTCTATTGTTTTTCCTGTTCTCCATTTCATTTATTTCTTCTCTAATCTTTATTATTTCCTTGTTCGGCTAGTTTTTGGTTTAGTTTGCTCTCTTTTTTTGTAGCTCCTCAAGGTGTAAATTTAGATTATTGATTTGAGATTTTTTTTTCTTTTTTAATGTAGGCATCTGTGAGTATAAATTTCCCTCTGAGCACTTCTTCTACCGCATTCCATAAGTTTTGGTATGTTGTGTTGTCATTTTCATCCATCTCAAAGTATTTTCTAATTTCCTTTGTAACTTCTTCTTTGACCCATTGGTTTAAGAGTGCATCAATTAATTTCCACATACTTTTGAATTTTCCAGTTTTCCTTCTGTTATTGATTTCTAGCTTCATTCCATTGTGGCAGGAGATGATGTTTTGTACGATTTCAATCTTTTAAAAAATGTATTGAATCTTATTTTTTTGCCTAACTATGGTCCATCCTAGAGAATGTTCCATGAGTATTTGAGAAGAATGTGTATCCCACTGTTGTTGGGTGGAGTGTTCCATAGAAGTCTGTTAGGTCTAATTGGTTCATAGCATTATTCAAGTTCTCTCTTTCCTTGGTGATCTTTTGTCTAGATGTTCTATCTCTTATTGAAAGTGGTGTATTGAAATCTCCAACTACTATTGTAGAATTGTTCATTTCTTCCTCTAATTCTGTCAATATTTGCTTTGTGTATTTTGGGATTCTGTTGTTTGGTGCATATGTTTAATTTTTCTATCATTTTGATGGATTGACTCTTTTTTAAGTATATAATATCTTTTCTTGTCTCTTGTAACAGTTTTGATTTGAAGTCTATTTTCTCAGGTATTAGACTAGCTGCTCCAGTTCTCTTTTGGGTACTATTTGCATAGAATATCTGTTTCCATCCTTTTGCTCTCTACCTCTTTGTGTTTTTGGATTTAAAATGAGTCTCTTGTAGACAGCATACAGTTGGATCATGTTATTTTGTCCGTTCTTCCAATCTTTGCCTTTTGATTAGAGTTTAACCCATTCAAATTTACTATAATTACTAATAAGGAAGGCTTTACATCTATCCTTTTGCTATTTGTTTTCTGTGTGTCTTACACCTTTTTTGTCCCTCATTTCCTCTATTATTGCCTAGTTTTGTGTTTAGTTGATTTTTTTGTAACAAAATGCTTTGATTCCTTTTTCATTTCTTTTTATGTATCTTTTAAAGATATTTTCTTTATGATTACCATGGTGATTATATTTAACATTGTAAATTTATAACAGTCTAGTATGAATTGATACCAACTTAACTTCAATACCATAAGAAGTTCTGCTCCTATACAGGTCTACTTTCCCTCTTCTTTGTGATGAAGTCATCAGATATTTTTCTGAGAAATAATACCTTTCAGAAAAGGAGGAAACAATAGGAGACACTTGGCCATTAATAAGCAGCAAAATAATCTGTGTTGGGATCTTGTTTCTGCATTTATATAGCACTTGCTCGTGACCTAACAAATTAAAGGATTAGTAGAGGAATAATTATGTTATTAGGGTTGTCATAAGAAATAAGAATATTTATTATTATCATAATAATAATAAATAGAATCATAACCAGGATTCTGGTACAAGAATGGGCTGGGAGGCCCTGACCTCCAGCATGAGGCAGACACTGAGATGTCAGATTGAATCACATATCCTGGGAGGAAGTTCAGTCTGGAGGGTGCAGTGTGACTCTTAAGGAAATGGTGGTTCCAGATGGTCAGATGATAGCACCAGAACAGAGTCTGGATTGCAAGACTGCCCTTCTCAGCTTCCTCCTTACTCATGAGTAAAGTCCGAGTTTTCCCATAAAGGACTCTTTCCTTCTGCATATTAATGTCTCCAGGACTCTCTCTATAATTGTCTCAGATTTGTCTTCTGGAGTTTTCTTGGGATTGTTGCAGCTCAGTTGCTGACCTTTTATCTCTCTGTTGGCTCCCTGTGCATTTGATATTTTCCACAAACTGTTCCAAACTTAGGACACTGTTTTAGATTTCTGTTGAATCATGCCTACAGCCGTGGAGACTAACACTGCCCACTTCCATGGGTCAAACTCTGGATGATTGTTACAGCAGGGCGGTGTGGACAAATAGCTAAAATTACTTTGGGTTTTGTCATCAAACAGATCAGGATGAGATTCCCAGCTCTACTACTTATTAGCTGGGCCTGAGTTTCCTCATCTGCAAAAAGGGAATATAATAAAATTATAATAAAAAATAGCTAGCTATGCAAAGCAGTGTGTCAAGCACTTTAAACATTTAATCTTCATAAAATTTGTAAGTGCTATTATACTCATTTTGTTGGTGAGGAAATTGAGGCTTAGTTAAGTAGGTTAAGTAACTTGCTGAAGGTTACACAACTTGTGAGTCAAGGAGTCTGGATTCCAACCTAGCTCTGATTCTAAAACCCAAGCCATAAAATGATCATAAATTTTATGTAAGAAGATGTATATGAAGTGCTTATTTGCTAGTTATTATTATTTTAATATTGTTGAAGGCAAGACTCATATTTCTAATTCTTTCTTTCATTTGTTCATTCAGCCTGTACTTATGGAGTCCCTATTATATGCTGAGCTAAGCACTCTGGCACAGAAGTGATGAACCTGAAAAGGCCCTGCCCACGTGGAGCTCACCTTCTAAGAGGAGGCAAGCAAAAAATTGGATGTAATTATTTCAGAAAATGGTAGGTGATCTGAAGAGAATCGAGAGTGACTGGGGCAGTGGTGAGGACTGCTGGCTACATTAGATCAAGTGGTTTGGGAGCCTGAGGACATGTGGTACACAGGATAAGGATGCCCCAAGATGTCCCTGTCCTAATACCCAGAACCTGTGACTATGTTACCTTAAATGGCAAAGAGGAATTAAGCTTGCAGATGGCCTTAAGATAGGGAGATTGTCCTAGATTATCTGCATGAACCCAATGTAATCACAAAGGTCCTAAAAGGGAAAGAGGAAAGCAGACAAGGTCAGAGTGATACCATAGAAGAAGGACTTGAATCACCATTGCCAGTTTTGAAGATGGAGGAAGGAGGCCATGACTCAACGGATGAGAGAGACTTCTAGAAGCTGGAAAAGTCAGGGAAATGTGTTCTCCCCTAGAGCCTCTGGAGGGAACACAGTCTTGCCAACACCTTGATTCTAGCCCAGTGAGACCTAGTTTGGGCTTCTGACTTCTAGAACTATAATCCTTTTGTATGTTTGTGTTGTTTAAACCACTAAGTTGTGGTCATTTGTTACAGCAGCAACAGAAAACTAATACCAGAGGAGATATTGGAGTTGATACCTGAGTGACAAGAAGCAGTCAGACACGGGTCAGAGCATTCCAGACAGGTGGAACAGCATGGGGAAAAAGGAACAGAAAAGAGACCAAGGAGGGGAGAGAGAAAATGAAGAGAGAGAGCGGAACAAAATGTGTTGGAGAGATAAGCAAGGGTCAGTGATAGAGGGCCTTGTTGGCTGGAGTAATGGATTTAGATCGCATTTTAAGAGCAATTGAAAAACTTTGGAGGGTTTTAAGTAAGTGAGTGACATTTCAAATTTATTTATTTTTTTTAAAGAATTGTCTGTGTAGAAAATGAACTATGGAGAACAAAAATGGTAGCCAGAGGACCAGCAAGGAGGTGGAGCAATGCCTGCGGCTTGAACTAGAAAGTAGCAGTACAAATACAGAATTGTGAGCATAAATGGGATACACTTTGGATATAGAGTCACAGGACTTACTGATGGATTCTATATGGGGATGAAGAAAAGAGAGAAATTGAAACTGTTATGTTTTCTGCTTGAGCAGTGGTAGACTTATCACGAAGTTAATGAAGACTAAGTCTCATGCATTTTAACCTGCTCAGGCCCCTTCCCAGGCCCTGTACCTAATTTTGTATTCATTATTTTGTATTATTTTTCCTAAATAGAACTCCTGAAATTGTATACACTTCAAAACTCCCACAAAACATGGATCTGCTTATGGGCTTGGGTGGGGCAATGCAATTTCCTGAGCTAAATCTCTTTAAAACCTTTCTGCCTGAGGTCAGAAGTAGTCCAGCCTAGAGCAGGACTAGGCATGCAGGTGGAAGCTAGGAGGCTTCACCTGAAGGAGAAGAGAGCCTGGAGTTTGGAGATCAAGTTAGATATAACATTGCTGGGGGCATGGGTATGCCACTGGAGATCCAAGTCAGGCTGGGAGACAAGAATTTCCTCTCTGATGCAAAAATATGGGTTGAGAGATGAATTTAGGAGCCTGTCTTTATGGAAATCAAACCTGTCATTCATGAGAAAAACCTATTTAACAGAGCTCCACCAAGAGGGAGCAGTCCACAGGGTCTGTGATACATTTCAATTTGTTGTTCAAAGTCACCACGGAAGTGATGCTCACAATGATTTTTCCAGTGTCTGTGTTATCTTCTCTTGAGGCTGTCTCTGATCTTTCATCTTTGTGCCTTTCCTGTTGGCTCTGCATTCCTTCATCCTCAGCTATCCCTTATACCGGCCATTTATGGCCAAGTCTGCTCTGTCTCACACCTGATTTCCTCCACCTTGCTGACTGTCCCATGACCTGCCCCCCTTGCCCTGGACTGGCCACCTGGTTCCCCAGACAAGTTCCTGAGAGTTGAGGTAATGTTAGCCTAAGGGAGACTGTCCTCTTTCTTCAATAAGTGCTTGGTTCCACTGTCCAATGCTGGGCAGCACCTTTAAATGGCTACACGTAATGTCACAGTCATATTTAGCCCATTGAGTTCCACCCCAGCTCAGGTGCCTGCTGTCTACAAGAACTAAGTCTGAATGCCCTAGGTTTGTTGCCACATTGCTCTCTCCTGGTCCCCTGCCCATTTCCTTAGTATCTAACTTTGACTCCCACTTCTCAGGGCAGTTCTAACATCCCTTTTCTTCTCTCTTTCACTCCTCTGGTGCTTGATGCAGGCCAAGTTCTGTGGCAGAGTTCCTGGTTGACGGATTCAATTCCTGAGGCAGGCTGTCTTTGTTTGGGCTCCCCCTAAGGTGGAGCCTGACCCATGCACTTGAGTAGTCTTTGGGTAAACCTTGCTTAAGGAGAAGGAGTGAGGGAGTGGGGACAATGACACAGGGAAGGAGGAAAAGCCAACAGAAGGATGCATCCTCACAGTTGCTGCTGTGGACAGCAGTGCTTGATTCTACTGGGACCCCCTGAGAAGCATACAGAATGCCTGTCAGACTGTCTGCCTGAAGATGGGCCTGCTGGAGTATTTATCCACCCACTGCACCCTGTGCTGAATTGGCTGAAGGTTGCCCCAGGGGGCATAAGCTTCCCGCTCTTACAGACTGCACTTGCCTGTCCTATGAAGGCCCTGGCAGAACGCAGAAAGACTCTAATGCAAAAAGACTGTGCAGTATGCATGAAGTGAGGCACCACCAGTGTAAGGTGAGTCTGAGCCCTCCAGAACTGTCCTCTGCAGCTACAGCTGAAATCAGAAGTGGGTCGAGTGTGTGATTCTGGCAGCAGAGCAATCTGTCACACATGCTTCCTGCCTCCCCCTGCGTGTCACTACTGCCAATCACTCTACGTGCTTCATGTCACAACGTATTCTATCCACAGTGATAGTTCTCATCATCAAGCATATACGTTGGTGGGAATGTACATTGGTGCAGCCACTATGGAAAACAGTATGGTTCCCAAAAAATTAAAAATAGAGCTACCATATGATCCAGCAATCCCACTTCTGGGTATATTTCCTAAGGAAACAAAATCACTATCCTGAAGAGATAGCTGCACTCCCATTTTCATTACACCATTATTGACAATAGCCAAGACATGGAAACAACCTAGGTGTCCATCGATGAATAAATGGATAAAGAAAATGTGGCATGTGTGTGCAATGAAATATTATTCAGCCATAAAAAAGCAGGAAATTCTGCCATTTGTGACAATATGGATAGACCCTGAGGGCATTATGCTAAATGAAATAAGTCAGACAGAGAAAGACAAACACTGTATGTTCTCCCTTATATGTGGAATCTGAAAAAACCAAACTCATAGAAACAGAGAACAGATTGGTGGTTACCAGAAGTGGGGAGTTGGAGTGTGGGGGAATTGGGTGAAGGTACTCAAAAAGTACAAACTTCCAGTTATAAGATTAATTAATTCTGGGGATGTAAGGTGCAACATGATGACTATAGTTAACAATGCTGTATTGTTTATTTGAATGTGGCTAAGAGGGTAGATCTTAAAACTTCTCATCACAAGAAAAAAACTGTAACTGTGAGGTGAGGGATGTTAACTAAGTTTATTGTGATAATCATTTCACTATCTATACATATATCAAATCACTATGTTGTACATCTCAAACTTAGATAATGTTATATGTCAATTATATCTCAATAAAACAGGAAAAAAATAAATAAAAAAGAAAAGGTTAACTGATGTTCTACTGACTTGGTTTACCCAGGTAGCAGCAGCAGAAGTCTGGTGGTATAATTTGGATAATATCCCTGATCACAAGGTCACAGGTGAAAAATCCCTCCCACAGTGATATCCTTAAAGAAAGACATTCCTCTTCAGAGCTGGTTCTACAGTATGCAACTGATAACATTCACTGATAGAACCTCCATGCCCTGGATAAGTGACGTTTTGCTATGTGATATTTGGCTTATGTTATTAGAAGGAATTAAGACCAGATAAATCAAAGCAATGATAATAAACTTTAAGATAATCTCTGTAAGGCCAAATACCAGGTGCTGCACAAAACATTCAAAATAGGAATTTGTTTCTTTCTACTAAGAGAAATCTCAAAGGTGACCTGATTGCTATACACAGAAAGGAGTTTTTTGGGCACAGGGCCAAGAAAAGTTTTTCATATTAAATCATTTATGGTCTGACAATTTTGGCTCCTTGTAGGTCAGATCGATTGTTTCGTTTGTCAGTATGTGCCAAGTATATTGCACAAAAGGTAAAATGCAGCAAAAACAAATAGAAGTAGAATGGCTCTCTTTAGCAGACATTTTTATTATCTGCTGAATTCTGACTGATTTCCTAAGACCTCAGAGTTCAAGACAGTAACCAGGACTGGATTTTATTATTAAATCTTTGATTATAGAACCTTAAAGCTTGAAAACTGGAGTGCAATCTTCTCGTTTTTAGATGGAGAAACAGAGTCCCAGGGAGGTAAAGTGACTTGCATGTGGTTTCACAACTAATCTGAGGCAGAAGGGCAGCAGAATGTGGCTCCGCAAAATGTGACTGTAGGAGTTCAGGACGTGCCACCCCAAAATATACTGCTTTGGTATATTGATTATTTTAAGCTGTAGGCATCTGAAAAACGGTAAATGCAGGAAGGTGGTTTCTTTGGTCTCCCCTATCTGCCAGAAGACATCCTCCAAAAGGAACTCAGTTGTCATCAATCCCCAACCCAGGAGTTTCATCAACGGGGGACGATTGACTCTTATCACAGGAGAGGACACAAGAAGTCAACACCACACCCAGACAAACTGTCGCAAGCTATCATACCTCCCATCTACTCTTCTAAGGGCCCATTCATCTTTCTCGAAAATCATTTACCCTCCCCAAAGGGGCCTACATCCCCTCTCCCGTTTCCCTATTAGGATGGTATTTAATCCTAAATTCTAAAACCACCTCTTTGAATTACTGGTTTTCCCTGGGTACCTCCCAGAAGTACACAAGGTATACATGTTAATAAGCTTCTGTTGGTTTTTCTCTTGTTAATCTCTCTTTTATTACAGGGGTCTCCTCTAAGAACTTGGAAGAATAGAGGGAAAATGATTTTTCCTCCCCTACAAGGCAGATCTAGATTGGAAAAGCCCTGGTGCGCCATTCTTTCCACAGATACGTCTTCCGTTCTAAGAGAAACAAGTGCTGTCCCGTCCAGCAGAGGAGATCTTTACCTGTGGCAAGTCATCCCGCCCGGGGATCCCAAACAAGGAGTTTAACTGAAAAAACAGGTTGACAAAGAGACTGAGTTTAAACTGGCCTCTGCCCTTGAGAGGAAGGGAAATGTACCATACTGGGCTTCAGGTTTTTTGCCTGGAAGTGGCCCCCACATACAGGAAGTTTCTTTCCCTTGCTCCCTTCTCCCCTGAACTCCAGATTCAGTCACATTTATTTTTCCTTGGAGTCCTTTTAGTTTCTAGTTAATGAGACCGGTGGTTGCTGAGTGTTTGACTGACACTCGGAATGTACAGCTTGTATTCACCCTCCTGAGAAAGGGCATTGCACAATAAAGGATTGCCACTGGCAACTGCAGTGGCATTTCTGAAAGCCCCAGCAGCATTCTCAGCAGCTCCGTTCCCCACCCCCGTGGAAGGAAACCACCGCTGACCAGAATGGAGGGAGGCGTGACTTCTAAAGTAATTAAAATACTCGGATGCAGAGAGACCTTGAGTTCTTTTCTCCTTGCCCATCGGACCTCTTTACTTTTTACCCACATACAGTTCTACTGATTTGCAGGACATCTAAGCCAAGTCTAGGCTGGAGGGAAATACCTTTGGAGTAAAATCAAATCAGTTGCAAATGAGTTACAACATCACTTGCCTTAATAGATCAAACAAAACAGTGTGTGCTCCAGACACCAGAACTGATCCCCTCAGTGGAGTCCCCCAGCTAAAAAAATGCAAATCTTTGGCCTGCCTATAGTAAGGTCCTGAGCAATGCCCTTGGGGGCTTAGCCAGGACACAGCGACTTGGAAAAGAGCTTGCAGAGCGTGTGGCCTGGCCAGGATGGTGTAACTAGCGAGCTAGCTGGAACAGGCTCTCCTGCTTCAGGCCAGTGAATATTTATGTCAGGCCAGGAGTAAAGAAAATTGATTTCACTTACTTTGTACCCTGTGCATTGCCTGGGGAGAGGGTGGGCAAGTGAGGCGGTTTTTTGTGTTGGTAGCACTTCTGGTAGCTTCCAGCAAGGCATGCTGCCCAGGCCCTCCCTCTCTCTCCATTGCAGCTTTCCTCCTTGTTTTCTCTTCAGAACAGAACTCTGTGTACTGCAAGTAAATACGCGTAAGATAGGCACATACCTTCCTGTTTCAAGTGGCTCGTTTTTAATATAGCTGGTTGGTCTTTCAAATTCAAACTTTAAAAACAGGTAGATTGAGTTGAGATTTATAGAACAACCCTTCAAATTGAAAAAACAAACAAAAATCCAGTTTTACTGATAAAACTGGTTTGCCAATTGACATAATATAAAGTGCACATACTTAAAGTGTGCAATTTGATAAGTCTAGACATATGTACACCCATGAAATCACTACAATGAAGATAATAAGCATATTCATCACCTCCAAAAGTTTCCTCTTGGCCTTTTGTAATCCATCCGTTTCCCCTCTTCCTGCCCCCTGCCACCCACCCCTTCCCAGGCAACCACTGATGTGCTTTCTCTCATATTAGATTTGTTTTCTTCCTCTAGAAATTTATATAAATGGAATCATACACATGTACTCTGTTTTGTCTGGCTTCTTTCACTCAGCATAATTATTTTCAGATTCATTTATGTTGGGTGAATTTTATTAGTTTGTATCTTTCAAAGAATTGGTCCATTTTATGTTATTAAATTTATTGGCATAAAGTTGCTCATAATATTTCCTTATTATTCTTTTAATATCTGTAGACTTTAAGGTGCACTCACCTCTGTCATTCCTTATATTATTAATTTTTGTTTTCTCTGGTTTTTATTCCTGATAATTCTGCCTAGAAGTTCTTCAATTTTATTGATCTTCTCAAGCAAGCAGCTTTTGGTTTCATCAATTTCTCTATTGTTTTTCTGTTTACTACTCATTGATTTTTTTTGCTCTGATATTTATTACTTCCTTCCTTCCTTCCGCTTTACTTTAATTCCTGGGCTTAATTTCTTTTTCTTTTTTTAATTTCTTAAGGTAGAAGCTGAAGTCATTGATTATAGAACTTTCTTCTTTCTAATATGGATACGTAGTTACTGCTATACATTTATCTCTAAGTACTACTTTAGCTGCACCCCACACATTTTGATGTTTTCTTTTTTTCAATTTAAAATACTTTCTAATTTCTCTTTGATTTCTTTTTTGACCTATGGGTTATTTAGAAATGTATTATTTACATACCTTAGATATATACAATTTTTATCAATTATACCTAAAGAAAGCTGTCAAAAAATAAGTATATTATTTAGTTTCCAAATATTTGGGGGAGTTTCCAGATATCTTGCTATTACTGATTTCTGATTTAATTCCATTGTGGTCAGAGAAATATTTTGTGTGATATGAATCCTCTTAAATTGACAAAGATTTGCCCAGAATATGGTCTATGTTCTGTGTGCACTTGAAAAGAATGTGTATTCTGTTGTTGTGTGGAGCATTCTAGAAATATCAATTAGGTCAAGTGGACAGATAGTATTGTTCAAGATGTCTAGGTCTTAACTGATTTTCTGTCTACTTTTTAAAATCAATTATCAAAAAACAGACATTGAAACCTGCAATTATAATTATGGATTTGGAAAATTTCTCCTGAAGTTCCATCAGTTTTTGTTTCATGCATTTGGAAGCTCTGTTATTAAATACATACACTTTTGGAGTTGTTATGTCCTCTAGAAGAATTGACTCCTTTATCATTATGTAATGAGCTTGTCTATCCCTGGCAATATTCTTTACTCTAAAATCTACTATCTCATATTGAAATAGCCACACTAGCTTTATTTTTTAATTTTTATTTTTTTTAATAATTTTATTTATTTAATTTTCCCCAAAGCCCCAGTAGATAGTTGTATGTCATAGCTGCACATCCTTCTAGTTGCTGTAGGTGGGACGTGGCCTCAGCATGGCCAGAGAAGTGGTGTGTCGGTGCACGCCTGGGATCCGAACCCTGGGCCGCCAGCAGCAGAGCACGCTCACCCAACCGCTAAGCCACAGGGCCGGCCCAACACACTAGCTTTATTTTGATTAGTGCTAACATGGCATATCTTTTTCAATCTGTATTAGTTTTCTTTTGCTGCTGTAACAAATTAGTACAAACTTTGTGGCTTAAAACAACACAAATTTATTATCTTAAAATTCTGGAGGTCAGAAGTCCAAATTCAATCTCACTGGGCTAAAGTCAAGGTGTCATCAGGGTTTGTTCCTTCTGAAGGGTCTCAGGAAGAATCCATTTCCTTGCCTTTTCTAGCTTCTAGATGTCTTGGGGCGTGGCCCCTTCCTCTGTCTTTAAAACCAAAAGCATGTGTCATTACATCCCCTTAATTATCTCTGCTTCCATTGTCACATGGCTGTCTCTGACTCTGACCCTCCTGCTTCTCTCCTATGAGGACCCTTGTGATTACATTGGGCCCACCTGGATAATCTCATCTCAAGATCCTCAACTTAATCATATCTGCAAGATCCCCTGTGCCAAGTAAGGTAACATATTCACAAGTTCCAGGGATTAGGACACGAATATCTTTGGGAGACCACACCATCCTTTTACTTTTTTTTTGCTGAGGAAGATCAGCCCTGAGCTAACATCTGTTGCCAATCCTCCTCTTTTTGCTGAGGGAGATTGGCTCTGAGTTAACATCTGTGTCCATCTTCCTCTACTTTATATGTGGGATGCCCACCACAGCATGGCTTGATAAACGGTGCATAGGTCCACACCTGGGATCTGAACCTGTGAACCTTGGGCTGCTGAAGTGGTTAAGCGCACATGCACTTAACCACTATGCCACCAGGCCGGCCCCACCATCCTTTTACTTTTAACCTATTTGTTCCTTATATTTAAAGTAGGTTTATGGTAGGCAGCATGTTTTTTTTTTTTCCTAATCCTTTTAATTAGAGTATTTAGGCTATTTACATTTAATATAACTATTGATATAGTTGAGTTTAAATCTTCCCTTTGCTCTGTGTTAGCTATTTGTCTTGTCTGTTGTTTGTTCTCTTTTTCTTCTTTGGTGCCCTGTCTTAGCTCATTTGGGCTGCTATAACAAAATACCATAGATTGGGTAGCTTATAAATAAAGGAGATAAGGACAATGAAAAATCACATTTGATGTACTGTCCCATTAAAATCAGAACATCAAAAAGAAAGTTGAAAATCCCTTCAGCGAGGCTCTGGAGATAAAGTGAATGCAATTACTGGCAAGAAGAATGGGTTGTTTAAATGTCTCTTAGGATAGGGATATGAGACCTTTGAAAGAGGAAAAATGCCCTGAAAATCATGGTGCAATGTTTGCTCAGGAACATAAAACAGATGTCTTTAAGACTATCAGTAAGGCTGGGAGTCTGGAGGGCTTTGATGGTTCCAGCCTTGTGCTTTTTTGCTGGCAAGATATTTTAGATTTGCCAGAGCTCCTGAGGTTGCCATAGTATTTGTAAACAAAACTCTGTGATCAACAGACTCCAGGGTGGTACAACAATGCTAAGGGAGGTTTAGGGGAGGCAGAGTGCACTTGCTGGGAAAGGCTTGACAAATGACATCTTGAAAAGATCACAGACCACAAAGCAATGGAACTGGCCGCCTTGCTGATTGGGATGAGCCATGTCGACTCAATTACCTCCCTCCCCTCCTCTTCCAGCACCCAGCTTGCCTGCAGATGTTTCACCACTCCTCCATAAAGCCGGGGAAGAAGTTAAAATCATTTGAGGAAATTGCCCATGTGCCACAGATGGTGTGGCCAGAGAGATAACCTCCTCTTAGGTCTCTGAAAATCAAGGTAGTTAAGCCTTCTGCTGAGTAGTTCAGGACTGCCTGGTATTCCCTCTCTTCTAAGAGATATTAATTCTACAAAGAGTTGTTGCACGCCTACAAAATGCTGAGCTCTGCGCCAGACACTAGAGAATGTAAAGATGATTAAGATACAGCTCTTGTCTTCAGGAGGCTACTGTTCAGTGTGGGGACACCACAGGTGATGTGCACTAGACACAGTGGTCAGCAGGGGAGGGAGTGGGGAACTTGGGGGCGGGCTGGGTCCTCCTTGAAGGAGAGGATGGGCTAATGATAATAGTATTTATTGAACATTTGCTGTGTGCCAGGCACCATTCTAAGTATATACATATATTAACCAATAAAAAATGCGTAAGACAAGTACTATTATTATCCCCAGATGAGTAAACTGAGAATTTAAGTAAATTGCTTAAGGTCACACAGCTGAGTCAGGATTCAACGCCTCAGAGCATACAGTCTGAACGACTGCACAGTGCTGCAGGAAAGCATTTCCAATAGGCTGCTACAGGGCTAAGAATATGAAAAATAGATGTGGATTAGTGATCTTTACCACATTTTGTATGTGCTCTGGTAGAGTGTATACTAGAGTCCCAGATGTGAGACTAGAATCCGTGATTTCCTGGGGAGAAGCATCCAGAGAGATTAGAATCCCCATAAACAAAATTAACACAAAGTTCCTATTTCAGGTAACTATGCTTCTAGAACCTAACTATGCTTTTAGAAATTCCTCTTCTCCTAAAGATGGTGACTAGGGTTTCGGCAAGCTACCAGAGGTTTATGCATTAAAATGCAAATGAGACAGGATCCTAAGAGTTTAAAGAGCCATTATTTTAGTCCACCAGGTTTCCCAGAGCCAGATCTTGTCTTCATCTTGAAAATGGAGAGATTTGAGAGTTTTGGAGCAGAAGAGCCCCAAACAGGACGTGGCATGCTAGGGCTGGCCTGAGGCAGAGCTGGGAAGAAGCTATTTTGCAGAAGAAAAAATGCTTAGAAAGGATGAGCATATATCTAATCCAGAATGAGCTTCCTAACAATGGAGAGGTTGGGTGGACTCCAGGCAGGAGGAGCCTTGGTAAGAGCAAGCAGAAACGATTGAGAAAAATGGGCTTCCAGTGTGTAGGTGGTGAGGAATGTGACTTGTCAGGCTTCGATTTTAACAAGGAGGCCTGGGCCAGGATGGGAAAGGGTTGTCTTCCCCAAGACCAAGGTGGAGCTAAAGGAATGACCTCAGCCTTGGCAGGGCATGGAAGTCACCTGTGCTGACCAGTGGGACAGTAGCCTTGAGGGTCAGGACCCCCTGTGGGGCATGTGGCCTGGCAGAAGGGAGGAAGACAGGGAGTACTTGGATGGACCTGTTTAAATGCTTTAAGCTGAAGCCAAGCTACTGAGTAATGTGCGACAGCTCTCATCTGTTCTCGCCGGGAAATTTCCTCACACTGCAGCAGAGTTTGTTTGGGATCTTGAGCTGACAGTGTGCTGGACTTAAAAAGGCCAGATCCAGACAGGAGAGGAAGAGGGGGAAATTGGCCCTCAACATGCTCATCAATGGAGAATCCCTTCTTCCCACCTTCCTTGCCTCCTTTCACAGCAAAAAGAAAAAAAGTAATAAATGTACACTGTTTAAAGTGTCACAGAGGTCTATAATATTTGTCAGGAGAAAAGCAGCAAATTGTATAAGATGACTGTCCTGAGAGAGGCTTTGGGGGTCTGACTCTGAAATACAGACTTTCAACCAAATCCTATTTATTTCAGCTACCCTGTTCAGCCCTTACTTCTAGAGGTACCTGTTGCTATAAATTTCTAAGTCTCTTGAGAATTTCTTGGTGCGAATTAAATTGCTTCTTAGCTTTCTGGCTTGAGGAATACATTTGTGTGTTTTCTGTCTCCCAAAACTTTGCTCTTAGTGCCTCCTCTTATGGAGTACCAGCCTTTTAGATTTATGTCTTAAGAAAAAATCTCTTTACTAGCATTTTTAGTGGTATTTTGGGAGGAAGAGAAAGTAGATGGCTGTGTTCAATCTGCAGATTTTACCAGAAGGCACCTTCCTCCACTTAAAAAAACCTTTAGTTGGTGACTATGAAAAACCAACTGTAAGAGTCAATATAGGTGGGATGTGAGTTCATCTGGGAGTCTCTCTAGTTGGTCAGCCAGTCGGTCAGTCTGTCCATCAGCATCTTAGGAAGGGCTGGCTCCCTGGGCTCAGAGAGTCATCGTCTATGTTAGTCACAACACTTTTAGTTGCTCTTGGTTTCTTAAGAAATATTAAAGCAGATGGGACGTGGGAGTGCAAAAATAAGATTACCCCTTCATCTTTTATGGACAAATAGTGAATCCTCAGGCCCTTGTATTTTTTTTTTTTTTGTGAGGAAGATCAGCCCTGAGCTAACATCCATGCTAATCCTCCTCTTTTTGCTACAGAAGACCATCTCTGAGCTAACATCTATTGCCAATCTTCCTCTTTTTTTCCCCAAAGCCCCAGGAGATAGATGTATGTCATAGTTGCACATCCTTCTAGTTGCTGTATGTGGGACACGGCCTCAGCATGGCTGGAGAAGCGGTGCGTTGGTGTGCGCCCGGGATCCGAACCCGGGCCGCCAGTAGCGGAGCGCGCACTTAACTGCTAAGCCATGGGGCCGCCCAGCCCTCTTGCTTTTTGAAGCAAGCTTTTCCTTACTGTTTTTCTGGATCCATACCTTAAGTCATATCATTAAAAGGACAAGCCACAGGACATCCAGGATGCAGAGTAACAGGGGTAAAGCTACTGGTTGGATAGATGCCTCCAGCTGAGGGCAGAAGCCCCTCAAGAATCCCCCTCCCACAATGGTAAACTGACCCTCTATTATCTCTTAGGGGGAAGCCAATGAGAAGTGGCAAGGAAGTAGCAGTTTTTTCTTCAAGATATTGGAGAAGGCAGAAATTCTCGTTTGTGTGCTGATAAGAACTTAGAGAAAGGAAGAAAATGCCCCTACCCATCACATTTTCTATAACCTATGCCTCTTTGTTTGAGGACCCAAATACTGTTGAGCAAGGACTTCATCACGTGCCCTGAGAAGTCCCTGTCCATTGTGGACTCTGGGTGATGAGTCTGCAGGCACTGTGGTCATGGGATCCAAGATGGTGGCAGAGAGGGAACTGAGAGGATTGATGCCAAAGGAAAACCCACTTAGCTTCCCAGGTGTGTTGACAGTTGGCCAGGCTCTTGTAGACATTCACAGTGCCAGGGCAAGAGAGCTCTTCCTTGTGTCAGCTGCACATGTGAGTCGGCTTACAGCTTAAAGATTGTGGAGCCTCAGGAAGCAGCCCTAGGAATGCAGCTTCCCTGGACACTAGCTTTTTTGGCGTGTCTCTGCACCTTCTGCCATGTGCCCCACTTTAAAGCTTTCACTGCCAAGACTTGGAACAGCTCAGGATTGTCCCTTCTCAGAAATAGTCAACCCTCCTCAACAGCCACCAGGAAGTTCAAGTAAGAGTGTCCAGTCCAGGCATGGGAGCTGGAGCTGGCATACCTAACATTCATTCTCCATTCTCTGGGGTCATTCCAGAGGTTTGAGACAGCATTTCCCATGGAGTAGCAGACTTGGGGATCAACTGAGGGTGCTAATTAAAAGTGAAAATCCCAGAGCTCAGCCTAGATTTCCCAAATAAAAATTTCTAGAGTTAGGGTGCGCATGCCTGGCCCTTTTCATTTTGTAAAAACAAGGTTCTCAGGTAATTCTTAGGCACATTAAACATTTGAGAAACATTAGGCACTGTTTCCCAACTTCTAGATGATAAATTCACCTACTTTCTAGGCTGCTTCCCCTAAGATTTGATGAAGTGTGGGAATTTGTATTTTCAGCAAGTACCACAAGTGATTATTATCATCAGGAAAGTTGGAGAAACTCTGCCCTGGGCTAAGGGGTGTGGGATTATTGAGAGGCTGGCCCAGTGCTTCTCTACCTGGCTAACCCTTGGAGTTACCTGAGGAGTTTAAAAAAGGATATACACCTAGCCCACTCCTGATGACTTCGACTCAGTAGGTTCTTATCCAGATAATTATAATGATTATGCATACATCTGGGCTAGAAGCACCAGCAATGCCCTCTTTCAAGCTAATCTGATTCCCACGGATTGGAGAGGATAGTTTTCAAGCTGAGCAGGAAGCATTTGAAGAGAGCTTCTTTTCCCTTCTGGAGCAAGAATCCACTTGAGAAACCATGACGTCAGTTTCACGTCAATTTACAATTGACATTGCGCTTTTGCACACTGTATCTAACTTGATTGTCACAATGTAGGACTGTGACGTGGATAGTCTGTCATTTTATGGATGAGAGCTTGGGCTCAGAGAGGCTCCGTAAGCTGCCCAAGGTCCCACAGCCTATGTGTGGGTATGCGTGGGAGCAGCTTTTTGTCCCTGGTCCCATTTAAACAAGCAGATGTATGTAAGAAAATTAATAAACGAGCATTTGCCCAAGGGATTGGGGTAACATTGATGTGAGTCTCATCTGTGGGTGAAGAGCTAGGGCTTGGAGAGAGAAGAGGAGGAAACAGTTATGATGTTAATGCACTAGCTCTTATTTTTTCCTGTTGCTGCTGATAGCCTTGGTGGGACGTTTCCTTTGAAGTCTCCCAGGATGAATATGACCTAAACCAGCCTACACTCTGCCACCGCCAGACTGAGCCCACACTCTGCAGCCATTGACTGAGGATGGGGGTGTCAGGGCCACACAGCACATTTCTCTTTGTGCAAAGCTTGCTGGCCTTTTGGCGACTGAATCCTTGACGTCATTAACACCGGGAAGTACGGCCAAGTGGACCTACCTGCCCAGACCCTAACAACAGTGACACAATAACCACTGACATTTCACAACTTCTCAGATGCTCCCGGAAGTTGGCAAGCGTTGGGAGATGAGGACTTCTTTTTCTCAAGGCTAATTATTGGCATCCACACCAAACAACCGATAGACTAGTATTTATGGACTGGGAACAGGAGCAGGGATTCTAAGTAAGGCCCTGTGATAGGGTCTAACTGACATAGACCAAGGGACAAGTAGACCCTCTAAACCATTGACCGAGACTGGGTCACATTGGACCTGCCTTTTACTCTCATTCACACAAGAACAACCACCTCCATCCCAGCCAGGGAGGTTCTGGGGAGAAGCAAAAGGTTCAGGGAAGAAGGAGGGACAGGGGCCTCAACACACTTCACCAGGCCTGTGCTTGGAATCCGCGTACAACGTGTTGCTATCATAAAGAAGAAGAAAACAAGAGTAAGGGGTGAAGTGTGAGTAGGAGCTGTGGAGCGATCCAAGAGTGGCGGCTCCCTGGAAGGTTTGGTTGTATTGGCCTGCATTTCTTTGGCTGCCAACTTATTCGGATCCAGAAATGGCATGGAATTGCTGGCACTAGAATTCTCCTCACCGCACACTGGGAAATAATCCCAAACAATTGGAGCAAGATGTGCGGCTGAGGTTTGGCTTGGTAGAGGATTGGAAGGAGCAGAAAGATGCAGGGCAATGAAAGAATTCAGAGTCAGGAGACAATATCTGTTTCCAATCTCTTTTATCAGTGAAGTCACAGGCCACTGAGTAGGCACGGGAAAGAGAAGAATGAAGGGAGAGGGGAGAAAGAGAGTGGGAGGGGAAGAAAAAAATCTATAATAAGGAAATGAACCCTGAGGAGAGAGGGAGAGAGGGACGTGTCTCAGCTATCAGATTTCATGCTTCTGAGATGTGTGCGTACACACACACACACACACACACGCACACACACACCCCTCTTGCCAGCTCCCAGCTTGCAAGTTAGCCAAGAATTAATTTTTAGAGTGTTGATCTTAACCATCCTCTTTTAAAGTATAATCACCATTAAAAAATTGTTTTTGCCTTGCCTTAAACCACATTAATGTGTTCATACCACATTAGTACATAATTTTATGTTTGCTTATTTTTTTCCCTTATGGCCACACTTTTGACTTCTAATCAAACATAGACATCTTTCATGGCAGAGAACTGTTTCATTTATTTCCTACTCCCCACTCCTGAAGAACCACGCGTGCTCCTCTGCACACACCAAGTGCTTCATAAACGCCTAATTGGCCACGTCCTCGCAGGAAGGAAGGATTCACGGCTTTCCTGGGCAGTGTCAGCGAGGAGTTGGGCTTGGCCAGGAGCCCAGCAGCAGTTCTGCCCGTGTGAGCCTTGCCTTGGCTTACAGAATATTCAGCCTGCATTATAGTCACCTGGTCCCGTGAGGTTCAGTGTCTTCCGTCTTCTCTCGTCACGAACTTCCCGATCTGGCCTGGCCGTAGCTTGGAACCCAGCAATAGGACTGCCCTTGGGAACTCTTTTTCAGGCCCGTGCTCTAAGTGACACTGTGTTCTTACACAGTACTTCTGCTGATCTGACTTCCTTGGCTGGGGCCCAGCGAGGGCCTCTGTAACCCTGTATCCCAAGCCAAGGAAAGTCATGTTGCAGCAAAGATCCTGTGAAATGAGAATACCCAAATGCACGCTTTGAAGAAAATTTCAGAAAATTCTGTGAGTCTTCCAAGCTTGCCATCTGCGTAAACTTTTTTTTTCCACTCACACTGATTGATGAGATTCCCCGTCCACTCAGAACCACATTCAAGTCTCCTGCCCATCTCCTAAGGGAGAGGGAACATACACCTAGTTGAGTCACTCCCACTTGGAGTTTACACCCCAAAGAATTCCTAAGGAGACTTAACAAAAAGGAAAATGAAAGGAGAGCCTCGGACAATTGGATTCTTACTGACTTTCCACTGAAATTCTTTAAAATCTCGGCCTCAGCCTATCAAACACTAATCCAGGAGAGGGCTGAGGCCCCATGTCAGTACCTCTACAGAGGACATGGAAAGATTTAAGGGTTTTTGGTTCTGGGAAATGATAAATCCCAATGCTGATGGGAGAAAGCCAAATCTCCCTGGCCAGAATGTGGATTGGTGCTGGGCTTGGCATGTGTTAGTGTAGCCACAGGGGACAGGGTCCAGTGGGAACTTGGTCCTTCTCCCTAATAGACCTGTGAGGCCCTAGGCCCTTCCTAGAAGAAACATGCTGTGTGCCCAACCTCTGGGAATCCTGCTGCCTTGTAGAGGCTGGGGAATCTTCCCACCTGGAGGCTCTGCTTACTGGGACCAAAATCCCAAAGATTGGAGCTGAATGTAGAGGATTGGGGATGGGAATATGCAAGGACATTCAGAGTTATAAGCTTGCTGGAGAGCCGAAGGTTCTTGCTTCTTTTGTGTGGGTGTTTAATGTTACCATAGCTTTAATCTACCGTAGTTTTAATCTATCATGGTTCTTCTAGACTTTGGGGGCACTTAAGAATTACTTGAGGAGCTTATCAAAAAGGCAGATTCCATGACTCCTGCTCCCAGAGATTCTGGCTTAGTAGGGCTGAGGCCCACGTGGGAATCTGATACAGAGAATCTATAGGCTGCACTGTGAGAAACTCAGCACTTGTCGATTCCAAAGGTGGGTGCTAGTTCTTGGCACCTTTCATTACGCTCACTACCACCACCACCACCACCACCACCATCTGGGGAATAATCATTGTTTAATGGCCCAGGTTCAACTCACTGCAGAACCAGCAGGTCCCTCACTAGACCACATGGGGTTCCAAAGACCCCTGCATCTGCACAATACCTGTATGGTGCGTGACTCTTGAGCACCTGAAATGTGGTAGTGAGACTGAGGAACTGAAAATTTCATTTATTGCATTTTAACTAATTTGAATTTAATTTAAATAGCTACATGTGTCTAGAGTCTACCATATTGGGTAGGGCAGAACTAGAGCGAGGGAGGAAGAACCTGATCAGCTCCTGGTTTCAGATCAGATTACTGTTTCCAATGTCAACCTCATTGTTAAACCAAGACTAAGAGCTGGGAGAATCTGGACATATACCTAGAACAACTTGGACGGTATGTGAGAATTGACCGCTTCTCCCACCCCTCTCTGTACCCAGCATGGTACTGACCTTGACAATCACCAACCTGCTTCCACTCATGGAGGTCCTAGGCTGACTTTTTCAGTAATCCTGGGAGAGCAAGGATGAGACTCTGTGCACTAAGAGTGGGCAAAATTGAGGGTGATGATAAAGGCAACCTAGAGCTGCACTGTCTGACCAAACCCCAGTAATATGCAGTAGTGCAGTAGTGAAGAACCCTTAAGCCAGGGAGTATGGGTTGAGTCTTGCCTCTGCTATTTGCCATCTTCTATATAACTTTGAGCAAATTACTTAACTTCTCTAAACTTTAGTGTCTTCATCTGTAGAATGGGGATGATAACGATTGTTCCGACTTCAAGGGGTTGTAAAAAAGTAGGCAGTTCTCAAACTCTTTGGTCTTCTGACCCTTTTACACTCTTAAAAATTTTGAGGACCCTCCATTCCCAAAAGAACTTTTGTTTTTGTGGGTTAAATCTATCAATGTATACTGTATTAGGAATTAAAAATAAGAACATCAAAACAATTAATTTAAATGTAACAAGAATAAAACCATTACATATTAACATAACATATTTTTGTGAAAATTACCATATTTCTCAAAACAAAAAGTAATTAGTGAAAAGTGTGACATTGTTTTACATTTTTGCAGGTCTCGCTCATGTCTGGCTTCTAGAAGACAGCTAGTTCTCATCTCTGCTTCTGCATTCCATCTGTTACAATATGTTGTTTTGATTGAATTGTATGATGAAAATCTGGCCTCACTCAGGTATTTAATTGGGAAAAAGAGGAATATTTGCAATCTTTTCAGATAATTGCGGATATTTTTCTTTGATGCTACATAAAACTTGAAAAGTGAGAGTTTGTTAAAGATTGGTTGCAATGTGGAATCTAAAACCATATTAATAAACTTTTTATATTTTTTACACTAAAATCTATTGTTCTGTCATGCACTTTTAATGCATCTTTTACCCATGCATAATTTTGTAACATCATGCATTAGTCATTTGGGAAATAATGGTTTGTTAAGTTATGATGATTTTCCAAATGTTATCATATTTTATTATGCAATATCAAAACATCACATTTGTTAATATCACTACTAATATCGTCATAAAAAGTTTTTAAGCATCAGATATCTCCTAGGACAATAGTGTTTGCAGTCCTCAGGTGGCCCACAGAATCTTAGGTTTATCCAAAGAATAAAACAAGATGGAAGATGGCAAATAACGGCATCAGTTTTTCTCTCTGTGATTGTTGTCTTTCCAGTAGTTAGTTTTAGTAGGTTTAGTATGTTTACATTTTGAAAAACTCTATGGGAAGAATGCATATATTTTTTTTTTTGGTGAAGAAGATTTGCCCTGAGCTAACATCTGTGCCAATCTTCCTCTACCTTGTATGTGGGATACCACCACAGCGTGGCTTGATGAGTGGTGTATAGGTCTGTGCCCGGGATCTGAACCCATGAACTCTGAGTTGCCCAAGCGGAGTGCACAAACTTAACCACTACACCACTGGGCCGGCCCCAAGAATGTCTATTTTTTATTCAGTAATCCAGGATATTGAATTACCTTCTTTTGTAATTTCTTTATGGTCCAGACATGAAGGATTCATGAAGAATACTCAAATTCATTAAAGATGCTTTCTTAGCATATAGTTAGAATGATTTTGACTTCCATGTCGAAAAAGAAGTAGGATGATTTGTTCAGGAGTCAGGTGGGTAATGATGCCCAAGACTTTAGGCTGATTTGGGAATTATTTCACTTATCTAATACTTCATAAATCACCTCAAAAATAAGTGGCTTAATACAAGAAAATCATTCCCCACTTCTTGTGATTTCCGTAGGTCAGGAGTTTGGCAGTTGCTCAGTGGGGTCGTCCTGGCTAGGGGTCTGCGTGAGGTTTCAGGTGGATGCTGGCTTTTGGCAGGAGGCCTCAGTTCCTCGCCACATGGACACGTCCGTAAGGTTCCTAAGTGTCTTAATACACGGTGGCTGGCTTCCCCCAGAGCAAGTGATCCAAAAGAGGGCAAGGTAGAAGCCAAATGCCTTTTATGACATAGCCTCAGAAGTCACACATGTCATTTTTGCAAAATCCTATTGGTTAGACAAGTCAGCCCTTTTCAATACAGAAGAGACTGCACAAGGATGTCAGTACAAGTAGGAGAGACTCTTTGGGGGCCACCTCGAAGGCTGACTACTAGATACCTGTTTTAGGTATAGGGTTGCCTTTTTCACCTGCAGAGCCTGTATCTAGGCTCCATCATCTAGAAACTGACAGAATACTTATCCATGGGCATGCAAACCCACACAACTTAGTATCTGACAAGGGGACCCACTTAACAGTGAAGGAAGTGTGGGAGTGGGGTCTTGGTAATGGGATCCATTTCTTTTCTTTTTTTTTCCTTTGCGAGGAAGATCAGCCCTGAGCTAACATCCATGCCAATCCTTCTCTTTTTGCTGAGGAAGACTGGCCCTGGGCTAGCATCTGTGCCCATCTTCCTCCACTTTATATGGGACGCCGCCACAGCATGGCCTGACAAGAGGTGCATTGGTGTGCGCCCAGGATCTGAACCCGGTCCGCCCGCAGCGGAGTGCACGCGCTTAACCGCTACGCCACAGGGATGGCCCCAATGGGGTCCATTTCTGTATCACATGCTATACCATCCAGAAGCAGCTGGTGTCTTGGAAAGGTGGAACAGTCTTCTAAAATTGCAGCTGATGCTCTAGCTCAGTGGCAATACTCTGTGATAATGGGGTGCCACCTTCCAGCACGTAGTGTGTGTATTAAATCATAGACCTCTAAATGATGCTGTGTCACAAGTAGGAAGAACAAATGGGTCTGAGAACCAAGGAGTGGAAGCAGGAGTGATCCCACTGGTAGATTTTGTGCTTCCTGCCCCTGTGAGTCTCATCTCGTACAGTTGAAAGTCCTGATCCCCAAAGTGGGAGCACTCTTGCCAGCAGACTCAGCAGGGTTCCCAGTGCACTACAAGTTACAGTTGTGTCCAGGCTCCAGCAGGCAAGAAGAAAGTCACCATATTGACAGGGGTAATTGACTGTTAGTCTGGGTCCTCTGAGAAGCAGACACCAAGACAGGATTAAACGTGTAGGGATTTTATTGGAGCAAAAACCTGTGAAAGAAAATGAGTCATTTGAAGCTGGGAGAGTGGTCAGACTGTGATGCAAGTCTGACCCTGAACGAAGCGGAGAGGGAACGAAGGTTGGGTGGGAGGGTCCTAGACTTCTGTGTAGTCCTAGGAAATTTCAACAAGGCCACTGGGGAGCCCTTGACCCAAAGTCAGCCATCAGAGGAGTCCCATGTCTCTCAAGTATCCCACCATAGTATCCCTGCAGTGCCCTATCATTGGCAGGAGCAGCCTCTGGGAAGTGCAGCCTCAGATTACAGAGCCAGCAGCTGGGGCCCTTGGTCAGTTACACTCCCTGTAGCTGGAGTTCTGCTAGGCACATTCTCAAGGCTGCCATATTGACCCCGATCAGCAGGAAGAGGTAGGACTGCTTCTATACAAGGAAGAAACAAGGAATACATGTGTATCCTCCTAGTACTTCCTTGCCTCATTATAACTGTGAGTATATGAATATATGTGTGTATATATGTCTGTATAGGATTATAGGAACATGATGAAAATTATGGAAGGATACAAATTAACTTATGAAGACGGTATGGCAGGTAATGTATATTTGTTGACACAAGCCCATTCGCAATCCCCTTTTCCCTAGCCACTTTCCAGCCAGGGATGGCTATGTGACACGGTTCTGGCTGAAGAGACATAAGTAGGATTCTACCGATTGTCTTACCTCCGTTTCTCGTGCTTCCTGACTGGGAGATGGGCTTGGTGCATGAAGCTGCAGCAGCCATCTTGAGACCAGGAAAGAAAGGCCAGAATACTTGCCAGCAGCAGAGGAGTGTCTCCAGAGCTTCTTATTACGAGAAGAAAACTAAATAGCTTTTGTTTTACTCATAGTAAATATGTATACTATCATGCACATAGGGTATCTTTGGGTATGTGTGTGCATGTAGGGGAAGGAGTAAGTCAAGACATAGACAAGCAAATATAAGACCACATAAAAAATCATGTCTATGATCACATATACATGCATAGCTCTGTATATATTTTGATATATGTAAAAACAAATAAAACGATTAAATGGTAAAAAGGTAATAAAATTACCTTTTGCAAGTTGTCCATTTAATCTATTTTAAACGTTATTGGCATAATATTACTTACATATTTAAAAATGTATTTATTTATTTATGCCTCATTTAAAAATTTTTAATATTGTATATACTTTTTCTGTGCCAGACGTTGATTTTACTCACCTTAAAAAAAATCTTAGATTTTGTTAACCTTCTTTGTTGTTTATTTTCTAATTCATTAAATCCTCACTTACCTTTGTCATTGTCTTCCTTCTACTTTCTTTGGGATATTCTGTTCATTTTTCAACTCTTTGAGTTGAGTGCTCAATATTTTCAGCTTTTATTCTTTTCGAATGTAATAAATCCTGGCCCAAATGTGAATTTTGTTCTAACACACTTGGTGCCGGGCTCCCATTGTCTGCCCAGCACCTGTTCTTAATCAGGAGATGGATTACAGTTCTCATCTTCTGTGTCGGTGGGAGAGGGCTGGACTGAGGTGAAATGGCAGGGAATGGAGGCAGGAGGTGGGTCCCCACTCAGTTACTCCACTCAGAAATCTCCCAGTCAATTTTAAGCCAAAGTAGACAGTCACCACCAGGTGGCGCCCAACCTCAGTGGGGATAGGGATGAATTTAGAATTTGATCCTGAAAGGGGATTTCCAGAACTCCTTGCCCATGAGTTTCTTTTTCTTTTTTATTTCTTTTTCTGTATTTCTTCCTTTTATTATATTGTTTGTTTTCATTACACTATTCTTCCACTTCCCTCTATTGTCTGGAAAGTATGCCTTATATTTCAAATATTTTACTGGTTACAGTAAAAATTTTATCATGCATACTTGACTAGTTATTCAATATTTCCTTGTTTTCCTTCCCCCAAATACAAGGATTTAGGATATCTCCTCCCATTTTCCATGTTATTGTTTTTTATTATTAATTTATTTTGCCTTTGGCTCTTCCAAGTTAGCTCTTATTTATTATTATTGTTTTAAGTCAATGTTTATTTATTAGTCTGCTCATCATTTCTTCATACTTCTTTTGGGGTTCAATTTGGGCTTATTTCTGAAATACATCAAATTAGTAGTTTTTTCAGCAATGGATGTCAATGATGAATTTTTTTAGCCTTATTTTCAAAAATATCTTTATTTCATCCTCATTCTGGAACAATAGTTTAGTTGGGTATAAGAGAAACTCTTCTATTGTTGGTAATGATAATCCTGTGGTCAGACTAACTGCCATTTCTTTTTGGGTTATTTCTCTTTTCAGGAGCTTTTAAGAGTTTCTTTTTTGTTTAAAAGTTTGACTCCAATGTGTGTAAGCTGTGTGACTTTTTTGTTTGTTTTCTTTTCTTTTATGCTGCTTGGGACTCAGTGGCCTTCTTAAATTTTGGAAATTTCCCAGCCATTGCTTCTTTGAGTTTCATCTAAAACCCTTCTCTCCGTTTTCTTCTGGAATTTATATTTGGTTTAGATTTCAGATTCCAAATATATTAGTCAACCCTCATGTCTCTAACTCTGATATTTTCTATGTTCTTATCTTTCTGTGTTTTATTCTGGATGATTTTCTCAAATCAATCTACCAGTTCACTAGTTCTTTTTTTGTTTGTTTGTTTTGTTTTGTTTTGTTTTGTGAGGAAGACCAGCCCTGAGCTAATATCCAATGCCAATCCTCTTTTTGCTGAGGAAGATTGGCCATGGGCTAACATCCGTGTCCATCTTCCTCTACTCTGTATGGGATGCCGCCACAGCATGGCTTGACAAGCGGTGCGTCAGTGCACGCCGGGGATCTGAACCTGTGAATCCCAGGCCCCAGAATCAGAGCACGCGCACTTAACTGCTTGTGCCACTGTGCCGGCCCCTACTAATTCTTTTTAGTGTATCTAATCTGCTATTTAATTTGATTTAAAAATTTTAATGATTATACTTTTCAGTTGTTGAAGTTCTCTTTGATTATTCTTTCAATCGCTCACTTAAATTTTTGAGTCCTATCATTTTGATTTTCACTATGCTTTCTTCTATCTCCTCACTTTAAACATATGTATTTTGCTGTGTCTTTCACATTACTCTATTATTTCCAGTTCTTGGGCTGATTATTCTTCCATGTGCTGTATCAGCTGATGCTCCTACCTGTTACTTTTTAATCACATAGTAATTTTAACTGTAAGCTTTTACTTTTTCTTATGGTGAGAGTCCCATGCACCCTGAATTGTGGATAATTCCCTACAGAGCAGTCTTGTATTTGCTTCTCTCCAGGTTCCATGGTTTCCACTGGTCATGGACCAGTGATTATGTTAATTTCGTGCTTGAGATTCTTATAACATGTAGACAGTTGAACTTCGTATCCCATACCCAGACTGGGTTAGGGACTTTTCACAGGACGCATATTTTTTCCTACAGCTTGCTTCCTAGTTGCTTCTCTGGGCAGCAGACAGAGTTCTTTTAGTTCTCCTTTCAAGTACTGGAAGGATTTTTGAGAGTCCCAGTTTTAAGCAGAGGTGTCAGTTCCAGCCGGAACAGCCTCCAGGCTGAATTTGCCGTGGGGCCTGAATCCAGGCCTGACTCTTTCCTGGTCCCTCACATGTCAGCTGGAGCTTACATCTCTGGTTTTGAATTTCCTTTTTGTTTCTGGCACCTGGGAACTGTCTTGGCTTTCTTTCAGGCTACGTATTTTAAGGTTTTAAAATATTTATCCAGCATTTACATGGGTTTGTAGTGGAAGGGAGTCTTTGTTAAGTCAGGCTGTCATACTGGCAGCACTGAAAGCCTTTGGTACTCATATTTTTGTCATGCATTTTTCACTTAAATTAATCTGCACTAGGTCCCCTGATCCCCACTGACCTCATACCCCAAGGAAGTTGGGCAAGCCAGGAGCATAAAGTTGCCTACCTGAGTTTCCTTTTCCATTTCATTTACGTCATTTCTCAGAAACAATCATAGAAGGATAGAGCTGTGAGGGACTTTGCAATCCTCTAGCCTGATATGCTCGTTAATCAGATGAGGAAGCAGGGCCTTGCTGGGACTCTGGATTTTGGATTCTCTGTCTGGAACACGTTCAAATTCACTATCTGGAACCAAGTGTAGAAAAAGGAGCACTGGACTTGGAATGAGAAAACTGAGAATTGCAGCCCAGCTTTGCCACTTACCACCTCTTTGATCTTGGACAAGTCACTTAGCCCTTTGGAGACCCAGTGTGTTATCCATAAGATGGAGGTAGAGTGCATGGGAGTTTTGATTTAGCAGGTTGTGAAAGTTCTTGGTACATAGTAGGCATTAAATAATTGGTTTCTTTCTTTCTTATGATTAAGATCCCTCATGTCCACTCTTGGAAACATCTTTTTGCAGCTGTTCATTCTCACAGAATCTGCCTGGAAAAAGCTCACAAAATACCTAGAGACCTGTCAAACTGGAAGGTGTAAAATTGGGAAGCAGAAGGTTATTTTTCTGTTGCCTTTCCACCAAATACTGAAACTTCATTCTCAAAGGCTAAGGTAATTCTGTCTTAAAGAGTGACATAAAGGCTATAAAATTCTAAGTGAGGTCATTGCCATCTTACAATGTTTTTTATTCTGACTTCACATTCATTGGCTCATGGCTTTCTGTGGTGATCATAGAGTGGATTCTAGACCAGAGTTTCTGGCAAACTTATTCTGTCAAGGGCCAGAAAGCAAATATTTTAGGATTTGAGGGCCACAAATGGTCTCTGTCACATATTCTTCTTAGTTTTTAATTACAACCTTTTAAAAACGTAAGAAACATTCTTAGCTCATGGACTGTACAAAAATAGCCCATGGGCTGGATTTGGACCACAGTTCTGGTCATAGTTTAATGAACCCTGTTCTGGACTGACACAGCCTCTTGACTGTGTCCCTGAAGACTCTCGATTTTAGCAACTCTCACTCAATGCTTCGGGGAACTTCGCCTAATTACCCTCCCAAGTTCACACAAGATTGACAGCCCTCCTTCTCCCCAACCCCACCAGCTTCTGGCCTTTTAGCCTGGTTGTCTTTGTCTAAAGGACAGAGGGGCGCCCTTAGCACATGGTCCCTCATTGGGTTTCCATTCATCCAATGACTTTCACTTTTTAATCAGACAGGTGATTCCTAGGTGGCTAAATTAAAGCTTATCAACGTTTTCCATGTCATGGCTCATTTGGAAAACAGCAGGAGTTTGTACAGCTCAGGGCTGTGGGGGGAGGTGAGCAGAAGTGGGTTAACCTGACGCAACTGCTCATGTCCAGAGGCAACTGGGCTTAGGGACTCCATCTGCCCCGGGAGGTCTGAGGGGATCAGTGTCTCAGCAAAACTATTAGGAATACTCAGGAAAACTATTAGGAATTATGGGCATAAGAAGCACTGGAGTCAGCCAGTCCCATATTTAAACCCTAGCTTTGCTTCTTTCTAACTATGTGACCTTGGGCAAGCTTTATAACCTCCTCTGTCTTAATTTCCTCCTCTGTAATATGAGGATAATAGTAAAAGTACCTATCTTATAATGTCTATATTACATATAAAAATGTGCATGCTATATATGCCTGCCATGCCCTTAGCAAGGTGCTCGGTTATTAATCCTAAGGAGTAGAATACATTCTCCTCCTCTTTTTAGTCAACAGAAATTTTGCATTAAATGAATTTTCTTTACTGAAGAAAGTCTTTAGGAGTTAACAACTTCTAGCCCAAACTTTAGACCAATATTCTTTTACTGTAAAGAGTTTATTCAATTTTTCTTACGAGTTTAAGCCTTTGTGGCCTGCATTTTTTGTGCATCTATTTTTGTTGTTCAAACACACAATGCCAAGGAGCTCCTGCCAGCGATACCCAGAGGACCCTGTGATGAGTAGGAATCTGCTGTTCTTTCAGATCAGTGTCCCTGTTTTCCAGACAATATACCAGAGGAGCTTATAAGTCCCAGAAGTTCGTAAAGAGTTAAAACACAATCATATACAGTAAGAGTTAAATGGAAAGTATGAGAGGATATAAAAAAGTCTGGCACATGGTATGGGTTTGGTACCTACCGGATAAAAACTTTAAATTAAGTAAAACTTTGAGTTGAACAGTGTCCTTAGTGCCAGCAATTGAGATACTTATAACCACCATTTGCTGCTGGAGCTGCAGCTGGACCACCTGTGGATAATCAACACTTGGCCATGCCTGGAGCATGCATGCTCTGTCTCCCAGGTAGCCGGCCCCCGCAGCGGCCCTGTGATACAATGCAGGCAACGGCAGTAAGAGCAGCAGTGTCGGGAAGTGGAGGATCACCTTACCACTGGAAACCACAGGAATCCCGGGCAGGCAGAAAGTAATCAGGAAAATTGCTTCTTGGCAAGGTGACATGGGTCAGCTCTCTTGGTTTCAAGAAGAGTGTTCTGCGATCTGTTGTGTCTTTAATCACATTAAACCACTCTGTGGTTATGGGATGGCTGGTTTGCAACGCATTCGAAGTACCGTTTTGCTTTAGTATAGAGATCAGTTCATGCCCAGTACTTTATAGAAGTGAAGAAGTGGAAGATTTAGTTTCTTCAACTATAGTCCTAAAATTGCTTAATGGGTCAGACTTTACACATATATAACACTTAAAGATAGATGTGCAAAGGGGGCCGGCCCGGTGGCGCAAGCAGTTCAGTACACGAGCTCTGCTGTGGTCAGCCCAGGGTTTGCCGGTTCAGATCCCAGGCGCGCACCGATGCACCGACACACCACTCAGCAAGCCATGCTGTGGCGGCGTCCCATATAAAGTGGAGGAAGAGGGCCGGCCCCATGGCTTAGTGGTTAAGTGCACGCACTCCGCTGCTGGCAGCCCGGGTTTGGATCCCCGGCACGCACCGCTTCTCCAGCCATGCTGGGGCTGCGTCCCACATAGAGCAACTGGAAGGATGTGCAGCTATGACATACAACTATCTACTGGGGCTTTGGGGGGGGAAAATAAATAAATAAAATCTTTAAAGTGGAGGAAGATGGGCGTGGATGTTAGCCCACGGCCAGTCTTCCTCAGCAAAAAGACGAGGATCAGCAGATGTTAGCTCAGGGCCCATCTTCCTCACACTCACACACACAAAAAGATAGAAGTGAAAAATCTCAGGAGTCAGAAACTCCAAGCTATAGGTCCTCCAAAGCGCTCCAACAAAACAACAACAAAAAGGATCTGTAACAAAGATGGTTTGTGAAACTCCAAATACTATATTCTCTTTTGGAGGGTCACAAAGATCTGACCATGTTAAAAGGTCTGAGAAGTCCTGCAGTAGAGGACATGAGGTAGCTTTGTTTAATGCTGAGTTTCACAAGTGTAATCGACCTTGCTATCCCTCCTCCCCCTCCCTCTGCAGTGGTCTGGAGTTCTTTGGGTCTTTGGTTGAAAGCAGCAGAAACCATCTCTAGCTAAAAAGAGCAAAAGCTAATTTTCTGAAGGCATATTGAGAGCTTACGGAATTATCAGGAAGGCCGGAGAATCAAGCTGCCTCCTCATGCAGTTGGCCTGAGAATTGACATGACCTAGCCTCACTTCTTGAAACTAGATCATTGTAGGGCTGGAAGCCTTAGATGTTAGTCAGGGGGACCTTGTGACTTCACACAGGAAGAAGCTAAAACTGACTGAGGGGAAACAGCTTAACCCAAGTCACCTGGCCAGTCATGGCAGCATGCGGTACCTGCTATTTCCACTACACTACCTCCTCTCTTTTATTCCATCTTTTCTTTGAGGGAATTGGGGGTGTTCCTTTAAAGCCAGCACCCCCATTACACATGAAGAGGAGGCACCTACATCCTGAGTCGTTTCTTGGCAACCATGAGCTTTTCACTAACGTATTTATTTCTACCTCTACCTAACTCATAGGAGACATATTTACAAAGTGACATATATATTTGTAAATATATGTTTTAACTTATTTCCCACTTAATTCTTAAAAAAAGAGAAATGATTTTGAGGTGGCTTAGCACATCCCTATGAAAGCAATTCTACTAGTCTTTTGAAAGTTTCTAGTTTCTTATGGTCATGATTCCTATGAGGTTAGAGATTCAGTAGTCCTTACTTCCCTCCCTTTCTTCCCTCCCTACCACCCGTCATCTGGGGAAAAACGACTCATCTTCAAGACTCACCTTCTCTATGAAATATATGCTCCTACTCCCTCACTCTCTTCACCTAGAATTGCCAGATAAAATCAGGACTCCCAGTGAAATTTGAATTTCTGATAAACGATAAATAATGTTTTAGTATAAGTATGTCTAAAATATTACATGAGACATATTAAAAAATAGTTATTGTTAATCTGAAATTCAAATTTAACTGGGACCCTGTATTTTTATTTGCTAAATCTGGCAAGCTAACCCCACCCTAGGTAACATTGATTGCCTCTTCTTTTGTCTTCCGCCTCTAACGCTACAGGCAAAGCTCTCAGCACTGTGTCTAGTACATAGCTAGCACTCAATCACTGTTAATTACTTTTGTTATTACATATTCTGCAGGTACTCTTACCATCGTACTTGTAACATTTTAACTCTTTATTAGCCTTATGTGGTTCATCTTTGCCTTCTCATCAGTTTGCGAATCTGATGTCAGGAGGAACCATGTCTTTATATCTTAGCAACTGGACATTGTTGGTGCTTAATAAATAGTTGAATGAAAAAAAAAAGAAAGACACTCAAACAATATATGGCTAGTATAAAAAGTAATCTAAGGAGAACATTGGTGCTACATATCAAA
This sequence comes from Ceratotherium simum simum, assembly GCF_057802395.1. Classification (NCBI taxonomy): domain Eukaryota; kingdom Metazoa; phylum Chordata; class Mammalia; order Perissodactyla; family Rhinocerotidae; genus Ceratotherium; species Ceratotherium simum. The sequence goes on along the minus strand of NC_141917.1, from coordinate 29,938,653 downwards.
CGATTCCTATTTTGTATTTGGTTTCTACATCAGGTTTGGGTTTAAAATCCCTAGTCCACTACTTAATATCTATGTGATCTTGGACAAGTTGTTTGTCATCTTTGAGATTCAAGTTCCTTATCTGTGAAATGGGGATAATGCATTTTTCTAGCACTATCAGACAGAAATTGTTCCTGCCTAGGCCAGATAGAGAAGGATGAGAGTCCTGGTGCCCTCGGCAATTTTCAGGGTCTTCCATGTGTGTGGTACCTCGCCTGCCTTTCGTCCATTCACCATGTTTATACAGTGTGAGATGGAAAGTGGGATGATCCTTAGAGAGTAATTTCCTTCAAAAACAGAGCCTACCTTTTAAAGCACCCCTAACTTTCCCCTTTACCCATTTTAGGAGAAAATCTTTATGGATTACGTACTTTTCTTCCCCCTTTTTCTTTTTCTCTTCCTCCTCGTCTTTCTCACACTTGCATTTCTTTTTAATTTTTTCCTTTAGTGAGCAGTGACAGGCTTCAAGTTCCAGAGTCTCCTTTTTGGCACCAAGCAGTGTTTATTTCTTCTTTTTCCCGCCCGTGTGAGAAAGGACGGCCTAGAGGGCTGGAGTTTGTCGGTCTCAGTCATCCGGGGGAGCGCTCCCTCAGCATGTGGGGTTGTCACTGGGGTAACCTTACTGCCTTCCAAGGCATTTTGAACAGAATGTAAACCTTTCTTGGTGACTCAGAATTATCGTTAGGGACAGTCGCCTTGGAGAGACCTAGGACTCTGAGATTTTGACTAAAAAATCAATTTATAGCAGGAAGAGAAAGAAAAATTCCCTGGTTAACTAAACAGTGATTTACCGTAGTTTAATCAAAGCCTTTTAGCAGCCTTCACCTAAAGGAAGGATGTTTCAGCTCAGAGGAGGTGGTTGGCAGGTAATGCAATGCCTTAGCTCAGAGACAGGCTCTGTTAGAACACAGTCGTCATCCGGTAATGTCCCCGGTTGGTAAAGAGATGACTATGTTTTGGGTGTTATATTTATCCATGAATCTCCCACCAATGCAGAAAGTTGGTGCAGAGGAAAGTGGTTAAAACCTGCAGGCTCTCAAGAGACTCTCTTGGTCCAAATCCCAGCTTTGCCTCTCACTAGCTGAAAGATCTTAGGAAGGATGTTTAACTGCATCCTTAAGATTAGAATAATAATAGTACCTCACTACAACATAGCGTTGTTGTGAGGATTAAATGAGAAAATGCACATAAGCAAGCATGGACGGAAGCATTTAATAAATATTGACTCTCATGATTCTCATTTTATAGATAAAGAAACTTTAGTAACTAGTGGCACCAAAGTTGGACTCCATTTCCATTTCACTACAGGGCCACTGCCATAGGAGAGAGGGAAAGTGGAATTTGGGGGCATTATCAATGGGATTCCTGAAATCATATTCCTAATTAGAAGTAAAAATAAGATTTCATTAGTTGCATAGTTAGGATGTAGATTCTGTTGCTAAAAACCAAAATATCAGTGGCTTAAACAAGACAAATTTATATTCTCATCAAGAAACAGACCAAGCATAAGCAATATAAGGTGATATGGTGGCTTCACCGTGTCAACGACCCAGACTCTTTCTTGTTGCTCTGTCATCCTCAGTATATGGCTGTTTGTCCTGGTTCCCGGCACCATGTGCACATCCAAGCCAGCAGCTGAGGAGAACAGAGAGCATGAACCTTCCTTTCCAAGAATGGCATGACCTGAAAGTTGCCTATATCACTTCCATTCACACCCTATTGGCCATACCCAACCACAAGGGAAAATGGCAAATATAGTCTTTATTCTGAGCAGTCATGTGCTCAGCTATTATACTAAAATAAAAAAAGGAAGAATGGTTATTGAGAACTTCAGTGAAATAGTTCTTCTCAATTGGTTTATTACCTTTGTCCTGTTTCAAAGATAAATTGATAATCCATTCCACTCTCATTCTAGATATACTACAATCCTATTAGTTACCATTAGGGTAAATGGGTCTGTTTATCTCACTGTTAAATATCCTGGATTGCAAAGATTCTTGGATTCCCCTTTTATCTTGTTTTCATTGCCTTCTACCTCCCATCTCATTGCCAGGCTGCCCATTGGCATTTTCCTTGGCTGACAGTCTAGCCATTTAAGCCTTCCCCTCTCCCCTGCCTGCCTGGCCCTTCTTCTCTTCCACATACTTATATGTTTGACCATTGCTTTTTTCTTTTCTAGATAGAATTATATGTAATGCAAAAGGAAACTGGTTTGAGTGAAGGCTGAGTTTCCCAACTTTTGCTGTTAAGTCCATGTTGGCTATTCAGTGGTGCTTTTTGCTTACTTCCTGGTCCTTAGTTCTGTTAGAATCGCTGAGATTGCTGAGGAAGGTGTCTGTGTATTAGAAGAAGAAGAGACGAAGCACAGGAGACCAGTAATAGGGGAGAATTAAGCAATCAGAAAACTGCAGTCATCTAGAGAATTTTGCAAGGAAAAAAAAATAGTACTTACTAAAAAGATAAAGGAGATAAAGAGTATAGCAAAAATAAATATGGAAAAGGCCAACAAAAATCCGGAGATTAAAAGCAGCTTTCTTAAATTTTTAAAAATAATTACAGTTCCTGAGTGTGGATGTCTGGAGTGCCCGTTGCTACCAGGTTGTGTTCTAATTTAAAGACTGTGGTTAAATGAAAGGGGGGACACAGGATCTGGAGTTGGCATGCGGCTCGTCCTCCTGCAAGCTGAAAAGAAGGCCATTAAGATGCTGGTCGCCCGGGATCCTGGCGAGGAATAAACGGGGAGCTGAATCTCGGTCTTCACGCAGACCATTCTAATAACTAATCCTCTTTGTAACGGGCAATTTACATGTAGGAAGATCTAAAAGGCAGGAAGCATAGAAATGGGCTTTGAATTTTCTGCCTTAGAGTTTGTTTCCAATTAATCTTTCAGAGACAAGAATTGCAATCCACCACAAACTGTTTTGAAGCTTTCAAGAGCAGGTTTTGCAACTTTGGACAAGATGCTAACATATTAAAAAGGAAGAAAACAACTTTGTATTTGGTTGGGTATTTTCCCCTCAAATATGAAAACAACCTCCCTATATCAATAAAAGGGCAGTACAGAAATTTTATTTAAAGTAGACTTTTGGCAGCTTTCTTAGAATCACAGGACTGGAGAAGACTGCCCAGATTTTTTAGAAATGAGGAACCTGAAGTCCAGAGAAGCCAAGTCATTCTCAGAAGGTTGCTCAGCAAATGAGTGGTAGAGTGAGGACTAGAACTGTTTCGTGATCCCTCAACACACCCTGCTGCCACTTCTTCACAGGATTTATCTGTAATGAAGAAAATGAGTGGCCTCCTAAGCCTGATTAATTTCTTTGAAATTTCAAAAGAAAGCCTACATTTTCTTTATGTGGAGCGGAAATGTTTTGTATTTCAAGTGTAAAGAAGGCAATGCCACCCTGAGAAGTTGCCCTTGACCCTAAGTGGAGGTGGTTGGGAAGATCTCAGAAGCAATAGGAGGCTGTTTCCTGCCTCAAGGAGGCTTTCCTCTCTCTCTTGCCTGTGGCCTGAAAACTCTATTATTATAATTTCCTGAGGCAAAGATATTTAACAGATGGTGGTTTCTCCTGGTTAAAATGCAAACACTACCTGAGAAGAAAACTCCCTCCAATGATCAGCTATTAATATTCACCAGCCACATCTTCAATCTTTTTTGGAGTCATGAACATATTTGAGAATCTGATGAAATCTATGGCTCTTTGCCTCGAAAATGCACGCGCAAAATTGCAATATCTTAGAGTCTTCACTGCCCTCCGAAGCCCATCTTTAGAACCGGGAGAAAGACTCCTGTCTTTAAGTAAATTAGCTTGTCCTATTAGCTCGTTGGTCTTAAGTAGCAGAGCCTAATGGGTGTGGAAGTAAATTTCTGTGGGACGAAAAGAGCCCAAAATTGCTTCCCTGAAGGGGCAAGCAGCCATGATAGAGAGTCCTGGGCAAGCTCAAGGGAAGGGGCAAGGGGTAAAATGAAAGCGAAAGGTTCCCCGGGGGTTTGGACGGAAGCCAAAGATAAATTCACCTTTTCTGGGGTTGGCCATAATTATGATTTCTAGGCTTATTTAGCTTACTTAGGCAACCTCTGTAATTATTCCAACGTCACACATCTTCCTGGAATCCTTCCCTGATACACACTGACTCTCAAGGCAGCCCTGTGCGAGTGAATAAGATGTCTAGCTGAGAGCTGAGTCCTTGTTTCCTGGCATCTGGCCATCTTACGCTGCTCATGGATCTTTTGGACCCCTAAAAGGGGTGGGAAGTTCCCTGCAACAAGCTATGGGGAGATGATACATCACCAAAACCTAGACATAATCTTGGCAAGCACACCAGATAGTGAAGTACTGATAAACATCAAAAGAAGTCATGAATTCCAAGAAAGAAAGTGAAATTGGAGTAACTCCAGTGAGTTAGCTTTTTTTTAAAAAGATAGACGGTGATTTGTAATGCTCAGCAGGACACGGTTGAGAAATGTGTCTAGGCTCCTAGGAGCAGTGGGAGGCCACAGAAGAGGACCTGAGCTGCCAGGACACATAGGTGGCCTGGAGTCCCCAGCAGTTCCAAAGAAGTGAGTCCAGGGTGGAACTTGGGGGCTGAGCAGCCACTTCAAAAACTGAGAGGTTGCAGCAAGTCCTGGGCTGTTTATCAGGATTCCAATGACTCCATTTTGTTTAATGGTCACGTTCTCACAGACTGGGGATTCTTATAGCAAGAAAGGGAGAATGTGGGAATCCTAGTTAAAAGCAACTAGGATATAGGGCTGGACAGTAGGAAGCCAGGTGGTTGGCTGCATCTAGTCAGAACTGTCCAAGAGAATTTATGCAAAGTGTTCTATAATCTGTACTGCCCAGTGGGTAGCCAACAGCTCCATGTGGCTATTAGCACTTTAAATGTAGCTAGTTCAACCAAGGAACTGACTTTTCAATTTCATTTAATTTTAATTAATTTAATTTAAATAGCTATACATAGCTAGTAGCTACCATATTGGACAGTGCAGATCTGGACCTAGGGCAAGAGGCAGTCAACATTGGCTCACAGCATTGATCAGCTTCTGCTGGAGTTACAGCCTGCTTTTGTTCATTTCTCCATCCATTTTTATCAACCATGTCTGGACCTACAGAGGTTCTAGTAGCCCATAGCCACTGGGGCTTCTAGAATGGCGTCAGGCATCTCATCTCCAGCTCACCTGATATGCTCCCCTTCAGACTGACAGGGAGAGTAGTGCCTCTTTGTCCTTATCTTGATCAGGATGCTGATGTTCCATGGGTCGGGGCGCTTCTCCATTCTACCTCCATCTTACTCCTCTGGGAACATTTCAGCTTCAGTTTTCCTTTGTTGTATGTGAAGCTGCCAGTCTTTCCTTTTATCAGTTAGTATTAAATTGTTGTCGTTCCTCTCTACTTTTGTCTATAAAATGGGCATTTTTGGTCTTCTCGAAGAGGACAGGGAGGCTAGGTTGAAACCTATAAATCATTAGGAGGTTTATGGTAAGAAGAACAAAATTTTAAAGTTGTAAATGATGTTAGAATTGATGAACTTCAACTTCCTCGTTGCTCTGAAGAGGAAAACTATGGAGCCAATAAAGTAAAAAAAGATACCATTCATGCATCCACTTATTTGATAATATTTATATGCCAGGCACTGACGCAGCTGCTGGGGTACAGCAGTAAAAAAAAAAAAAAAGAGTCTCTGTCCTCATGGAACCAATTTCCCGGTGGGGATGAGTGACAGTAAGCCAGCAATTTAACAAATAGGTAGTAAAAAGTCAAATAGAGATAAGTTCTACAAAAATAAAGTAGGATAAAAGTATGGAGTTGTGAGTAGTGCTATTTTAGATAGGATGCCAAGAAAATCCTTTCTAAGGGGTGATATTTGAGTTGAGACATGGATAAAGTTAGGAACAGAGCTATGTGACTGACTATCTGGGGGGAAATTCACGGGCAGAGGAAATAGCCAAGGCCTGAGGCTGGAGTGTGTTTGGCTTGTTTGAGGACAGCAAGGAGGCAATGGAGTGAGTAAGGGGAGGGAATGGGTCAGAAAGGGTGCCAGGGGCCAGAGTGTGCAGGGTCTTTTAGGTCATGGTATGGATTTGGGTTTATCCTAAATGCAATGGAATGCCATTGAGGTGCCTTCTCTAATGTCAGCTCTGACTCACTCACTCATTATATCAGGAGTTGCGACCTCAAATACCCACAGGCAGGTAATAAGGGTGCTCGTCCTGTTGGAAGGGGTCAGCCACTGCTCAGCTCCAGGCCCTCACGGCCATGCAGGAGGGCAAGAGCACTGCTTTCAGAGGTCACTCTTGATAAATGAAGATGTGGACATAGAGATTTTCATGTGAAAGCTTCCGATTTAAATACTGGAAAAAAATTCAAATTAAATATGCACACACACACACACACAGAGGTCAGGCCAAAGAAAATATAGCTGCAGGTAATATTCACCAATCTGCACCTTCTGCATTAGACAATCATTTTCAGGGAGTCTGGATTTTCAGCTAAAGCACACGAGAGAAAGAAAATTCCAAATAATATCCAAAAGAAATTGCTAGAGAATGTGGAATGACAGCCAGTGTAATTTCCACTATATAAGCCTAACTACAGAAGGCAAAAGCTACTTTTACAAAGTGCTTCTTCCTGTTAGGATGTAGATGCATGGGCAGACTATTGCTCCCACGATAACACAGAGACAAAAATGGGTAAACTAAAAATGTCATTAAAAAAAGACACAAATAAATCCAAAGAAATCAAATTCCAGAGAGGAATGAATCCTTCATAGGTGAGAAGAGATGGGGGCCTCTAGGGACATTTGTAAGTCTGAGTTTGGCAGGAAGAACATGGGACTACTATGCACAAAGGGGCTCTGGGGCAAGGAAAAGCTAGGAGATCTTTTAATAGACATATGGACAGGCATGACAGACTGGAATTTGCAAGAACTCCAACTGCAGGACAATTTCTCCCCATTTGTGAATTCTATGGCATGGGGGCGTGGGGTCTTGCTGACTGTGTGGCAGTGCAGGAGGCCGAGGGCTAGAAAGGCAGACAGAGAATTCCATAATCTCATGGTGCATAGATCCCAAAGTTCTGCAGAGAATTCTGTAATACCTAAAAAGCATATCTCACTCTAGAGGCATTTCCAAAAGTCTTAGTCATTGTTAAAGAGCTGTGCTCTTTCTTAGGAACATAAAATGGGTGTCTCTTACAATGAGGGACATTTTAGAGTCAATGAAATACAGTAGCAGTCATGACTTTGTTCTCATATAAGAAAGAAACCAGGAGTTAGGAGCAAGAAATTTGAAAAATTCAACTAAAACTTTTCTCTTATTCCTTGAGAAAAGGCTTTGAGAAAATATTTTAATAGATTTTGTGGCACAAATACAAAATTGCCACTAAAATTCTCATTAGAGTATTCTTATGCTCTAATTATTTATGATAAAATGTTAAATGAACATACAACACAAAATAGGAATATTCCTTGAGTAAAGCTATGTAAGAAATAGTTACATACACATGGAAGGTAATCTGGAAAAATGTACCAAGCATTACTAGAAGGCAGAATATGGTCTCAATATTTTATCATATTTGTAAATATGTTATACTTCAATAAAAAGTTTCTTTAAAAAATTTAAAAATTACAATCAGGCATTGAAGTGTGAAGAGGGTACTGCTGGGAAGGGAGAGTTCCATTGGCAAGGGCACCTAGAGGCAGTGTGCAAGGTACGTTCCTGTACTGTGAGTCCACTAGTCTGGCTGAAAGTACCCTCATAGTCACTTTGGAAGAGCTCAGCGGGACCAAGGGTAGGATACCACATAATTATGTCACTTGTCACCTGTGGTCATCTGGCAAACCCTATGAGGAAAGTGTACTGTTCATTCTCTGACCCAGCATCCCAAAGGATGCAGGCTAGCCTGCCTCACTGGAAGACAGCAGAAAACAAGCAGAGGGTTTGTTGCTGCCTAAGATCCATGATGAAGACAACTCAGCTCCCAGCAGAGAAGAGTCCCGAGTGTCACAGCACAGTAACATGTAGCTTTGCCTTTGCCCATCAAAGTGGAAATGAAGGAAAAGAAAGCAGCAAGTTACATAAAGCGACACTTAAACCACCACCACCATCAATAACAAATACTTATGGAGCACCTATTCCGTGTCAGGCGCTTCTAGGCGCTGGATCATCGCATAACTAATATGTGTTCTGTGGTCCTCTACTTCCAGAATCAGGATAACACCATCTACTATAATTACCAGTTATCTTCCTGCCATACCATTACACTGCCTACCACATGAGCGGCATTCAAAAAATGTTTCTGAATGACTGACTAAACAAATAACTCCCTTAGTAATTTACTAGACATAGCTCTCAATGTCTAAGCAGAAAGCACTGCCACCTCACCTCATGATGCTACCCCTGCTCACCAGGCTTCTCCCTCAACTGACACTGGGGCTCTGCCTGGGCTCAGCCAGAGAAGATGGAAGCTTCTGCTTCAGAGCCCTTATACTGTCTCCTTTGGGAAAGCCTACTGTGCTGAGGATGGAACTTCCCTCCTCCGCTCCCTGTCCTTCCCAATAAATTTAGCACAGAAAGTTTTGTTTAGATATTGGTACCCTATTGTTTCAAACACATGAATCAAGTGAGTCTCCTATACTTTTATGTGGCCGTGAATAGAGCTTTTCAAAAATATTCCTGTTTTTCGTCATTGTTAAGATTTTAGGGCTGCAGAGCGGCGGCCGCGGCTCGGCGGGAGCGCGGGCGGGAGCGGCCGAGACCGTGGCTGGAGGCAAAGCTGGAAGGACAGTGGGAAGGCCAAAGCTAAGGCAGTGTCTCGCTCACAGAGAGCTGGGCTGCAGTTTCCTGTGGGCCGCATCCACAGACATTTGAAGACTCGTACCACGAGCCACGGAAGGGTCGGTGCCACTGCTGCAGTGCATAGTGCTGCCATTCTGGAGCACCTCACTGCCGAGGCGCTGGAGCTGGCAGGTACTGCTTCCAAGGATCTTAAAGTAAAGCGGATCGCTCCGCGTCACTTGCAGCTTGCGATCCGTGGTGATGAAGAGTTGGATTCTCTTATCAAGGCTACCATAGCTGGGGGTGGTATGATTCCTCACATCCACAAGTCTCCAGTTGGAAAGAAGGGACAGCAGAAAACTGCTTAGAGAGGTGTTTTAACCAACCCTCTTCCTCCCCGTCATTGTACTGTAACTGAGAGAAGAAATAATGGGGATATGTGGAATTTTTAAAACAGTTAAATGGAAAAGCATAGACAATTACTATAGACATCATAAAAGAAACATTTGTACGTTCTTAGACTCGAAGTTTGATAAAAGTACCTTTTCGTGCGGCAACAGTTGTGTTGATTGGCTAGATTTCTCCCATGTGTTTTATACAAAAATGGAGTTGATAAACCACTTTTTACAAAAAAAAAAAAAAAAAGATTTTAGGTTTTTTTTTTGTTTTTACAGCATAATTTAACTCATCCTGATTGATACTTTTTTTTTACTATTTACTCTCAACTAGTAATATTTTTTACTAAATATATTTGGTGTTTGTTTTTTTGGTGAGGAAGATTGGCCCTGAGCTAACATCTGTTGCCAGTCTTCCTCTATTTTGTATGTGGGACGCCACCACAGCATGGCTTGACGAGTGGTATGTAGGTCCATGCCCGGGGTCGGAACCCACCATCCCCAGGCTGCCGAAACAGAGCATGCGAACTTAACCATTATGCTAGTGGGCTGGCCCCCAAATTTGTTTTAATAAAATTATTTTTTACTATCAACTGAATTTAAACTATCCCTTTTAACTCATCATTATTTACCACTACCTAGATATAAATATTGCCATGAGAATTAGACTCTCCTTCTAACTGGAAAGAGCCATAACATGTATCTATATGTGTTTCTCATCAAATAATATTATATCACACATTCAGCTTATCTTAGGGCTCACTGTAGCCTTTTAGAACTCAAAGGCAGTTTTAGCTCTATGTGCTTGTTCGCAATTTTTTTTGCAGCCTCCACATAATACACTCCTAAGAATCATGTGAATTCCATTCCCTGATTTCTCCTCCCTTTCCCTGCTGGTCTTAAGACATTAGGAAAGCAGTCAATTGGTACTTCAAAATTACTTGTACAGTTAATTTTTAATTATCTAGTATGGGAAGGTGGTATAGGAGGAGGTTATGGGGTACCCCATACACAATGGAATATTATTCAGCCTTAAAAAAGAAGGAAATCCTGCCATTTGTGATAACATGGATGAACCTGAGGACATTATACTAAATGAAATAAGCCAAACACAGAAAGACAAATACTGCATGATCTCACTCTTATGTAGTCTAGGGGTTAAGATTTGGTGCTCTTGCCACCATGGCCCAGGTTTGTTTCCTGGTCAGAGAACCACATCACCTGTCTGTCAGTTGTTGTACTGTGGTGGCTGCATATTGCTCTGATGCTAAAAGCTATGCCATGGGTATTTCAAATACCAGCAGGGTCACCTATAGCGGACAGGTTTCAGCAGAGCTTCCAGACTAAGACAGACTAGGAAGAAGGACTTGGCCATCCAGTTCTGAAAAAATTGGCTGTGAAAACCCTATAAATAGCAGCTAGCGTGCATTGTCTGGTATAGCCCCGGAAGGTGAGAGGATGGCACAAAAAGACAGGGCAGGGTTCAGCTCTGTTGTACACAGGGTCACTAGGAGTCAGAATTGACTCTACAGCACTAACAGCTCACTTTTATGTGAAATCTAAAAAAGCCAAACTCATAAAAGAAGAGGTAGAATGGTGGTTGCCAGGGGCTGGAGGGGAGGATGAGAGTGATCATGCATGTAAGGGCAAAATCCTGGGTTTTGGCAGAGCAACAAGATACAAGGGGTTTGGGGCCCTGACCAGCTGGAGAGGAGCCACCACAATAGCTCCAACTTCTACGTGACAGAGAAGTGAATTTCTATCTAGTGAAACCACTATTACTTTGGGTCTCCATTATAAGCATCTGATTCTATCCTAACTCAGTGGTCTTGAAAGTGAGATATGTTTCCTTGGGGGATAAATATCCTCCATGGGATATAAAGAATCTTATAGTTTTAAAGGAATCAATTTCCAGATGCTCAGAATGTCCATATAGTAATAATAATATTTTTAGTAATAGTGATAATGATGATAATAATAATGGTGTTTACTCAAATTTATCACTTAACTATGTTCCAGCACTTACTTAATACTAATTCATCTAACATATCTTAACTTTTATATGTACTCTTTCCTAAAATTAATCTGTCTTAGAACATGCCTGTGGCTGAAGCTGCTTCCCTTTCGCACTCTCCTCCCACAAATGCCCTTCTCCTGCTTTAAGGAAAAAGTGTAACTCTCATCAATTCCAAATTTTACAATGGGGCCTTGCCCTTGAGCAGTGTTTCTCAACCTGTTTTTCATCATAGCCTCCTAAGGAGCCTTCTGGAAGGCTCTGGATGTTTTTTCCTAATCATCCTCATCATGAAATTTTAATGCCATATATATATGCTGTATATTTGTCCATGTACCGTGTGCATATCTGTGCTTTATACATAAAAAGAGATTTTTTTAATCCCTCAAGAACCAATTTTTGGCCCCATCAAGAAAGCATGCCCGAAAATTTAAAAAACTATAGGGCACCAAGGGACTATTTGAAATCCTGGGATTGGTGTGAGAAATTAAATGTCTCTATGATTGCACAATGAAACTTTTGCAACTCCTATGATTTCTGATCCTTTGCTTTAAAAAGTTCAAGAACATAATCAAGTTGTCAGCTGATAAACCATTAAAATTAGCTCAGAAAGGGTTCAAAGAATTGAATAGCATTGCTATAACAAATCCCTTCCACTCTCATATAATTATTTACGTGACTAAGATTTCTCAGGACTTTCATATACAAAAATGGAAAAATTAAGACAATTGATGCTGAACTCTAACTCATTCTAAGATTAAGTACTGTTTATCCACAGAAATAACTAGAATAACTTCTATTCATTAAGAGATGCATTTCCAATATAATTCACTTTTTAGGTTTAATGATTTGTAATATATATATGTATACGTGTAATATATTTATGTTACCAAAATTATAGTGATAACTGAATTCAGAAGACATTTTTTGAATCTTAGATCCATTTGGTCATAGGAAATTATAAAAAACACATTAGGGCCGGCCCGGTGGCTTAGTGGTTAAGTGCGCGCACTCCTCTGCTAGCCGCCCAGGTTCGGATCCCGGGCGCACACCGACGCACCACTTGTCGGGCCATGCTGAGGCGGCGTCCCACATACAGCAACTAGAAGGATGTGCAACTGTGACATGCAACTATCTACTGGGGCATTGGGGAGAAAAAGGGAAAAAAAAAAGGAGGAGGATTCACAATAGATGTTAGCTCAGGGCCGGTCTTCCTCAGCAAAAAGTGGAGGATTGGCATGGACGTTAGCTCAGGGCTGATCTTCCTCACACACACACACAAAAAATTTAATAAAACAAAAAAACACATTAAATGTCAGACTTTATATATATCTATGTATCTATATCTATACATAAACAATCTATATCTCTATATATCCATATATAGTAGAGAAAGTAAGTATGATGGAATAGTCAAAAGACTAAAAGAATAAAAATATGTTATATTAGGATGAAATTATATGGGGGAAGTCAGATGGAAATATGAGTTCAAGAGGAAAACGAATTGCGATAAAATTTCTGATTATTTAAAGAAGGACTTGTTCATGTCTATTTTAAATAGATGAATGAATAATGGTAGGTACCAAATTATAGTAACTTTTAGATTCCATTTAGTACATTTAAAAGAGTCATGTAACAGCTCAACTTAAAAATGTCAAAATATACAACAAGCCACAAAGTACATCCTTTGCAACTATTTAAATGTATGATGAAAAATATTAGATGTCAACTTAGAAGTCAGTGAGATTGTTTTAAAAATTATTTTGAGGGATGCCAAGCAAAAAAGTCTGAGGATTACTGTCCTATTACACACGGTCCTAGTCTGACCACCAGCTCTGATACCAGGCACTGAGGGTGGAGAAGTTGCCTCCACCCCACTTCCTGTTGCTAGTTCTAGCAACTGAGAGTGAGACTGAGTTTACAGGTGAGGCATGAAATGGCCCTAAGGGTGAGGAGTGAGAGCAGAGCCTGGGAAATCAGGCTACTGCCTGCTGTTTGGAACAACAGCTGCTTCTTCCCCCTTCCTTGCTGCCTGGGGTCAAGTGGGGAACAGCAGCCCAAAGGTGGATCAACAGACCTCAGACATCTCCATGCTCTGCAGACCTGTCCTCCGACCAGGGCCTTCAACCCCCAGGTGGCTGCATATCACCAAGTTCCCTGGGACTCTCTGCCCCCGCTCCAGCTATTTGCAGCTCTTACTGCACTGACCTTCTCTTTGGCTCAAAAATGTGGTCCACCAGTCTGGAATCACCTGGAGTGCCTTTTGCAGTGCCGATTTTTGGCCTCACAACAGACCTATTGTATTGGCTTCTCTGGGGATGACACTCGGGATTCTGCATGATTGACTCTCCAGTGTAAGAATTACTTTTCTATGCCTCAGCTCTTTTTGTCCAACAAATGATGGTAAGTTTCTTTGCTCACAACAGGAATTTGAGCTTCAGAGTTTGGATTAAAAACGGTAGGAAATGGAGAGGTGAACCCAAATGGATTTAAGTCTGGTTTGTTCTTGGATGACTAGCATACACGGTGTCTTCTTGGCTTTAACTTGGAAGAGCATGAAGAAAGAAGTAATGTTCAGAGCAAGATAAAATGCAGTTCCAAAAAAAGGAATAGGACAGTCACAAAGCAGGCTCTCTTCTAATCTAATTCTTAGGACAATGACATTGGACAAATGCCCACAAATGTTCAACACTGACAAAAGAGGAGATCGTTTCCAGCACCATACCTAACTCAAGTTGGATGCCATCCCAGCCTGGGGGGTTGAATCAGAGTTTGAACTAGACCAATGTATTCATAAACAGAGGTCAAGAATGGGTGCTCTGTCCAGGGGAAGCTCAGGAAGGAACTGGGGTGCAATGGGGTCTGTATTTAGCAGAGTCAGATTCAAGACCAGCTGATTCTGTGAGGGAGCCTGAAGGAAAGGCCCCACGAAGATGGGAGCGAAGCAGATGGATCCCCTTGATAGCATAGAAAGGGGTTTGCCTGAAGAGGTGGGTAAAAGTGGAATGGGCAGACTTAAGATCTCTGATTTTCTACTTTCAAAACCCAGCAACTGTCTCTGAGTTAGAATGTTCAAATTCTTTTGGTCAGCTACTTAGGCTGGGTTTGAAATTCAGGTCACAACTCTTGATTTTTACTGAGTTCACTACATGGTGCCTTGTGGTGTTGGCCATCAGAGTGATGTTTTCAATTATTTAAAATAATTCAGACAAGACAAAAACGTTTTCTTTGTGCCAGCCTCAACAAGCTTGGCTTCCCTTATCTAGCAAGATTCACCTCTTTGTGCTATTGAGAAGGGAAAAACCAACTCCAGTAGGAGCCCTACAAGAATGGGACAAAACTTGAGGGGAATTTTTTAAACTTTCTGCTGGGGAGTGTGGAATTCTAGCTTTGGGGAGTGTGGAATTCTCAGGAACAACTGTCTGTCTGGACTAGAGAGGAGTTTTGAACTTTTTGGAAAATTATCCTTGCTTCTTTGATTTCACAATACTCGCTTCTCCATACCACCTTGTTTTTATAATAATTCAGTGAATTAAAATAGTTTGTTTCGAGAAGTTAGGGAAGAATTTTGTGACGCTTCTGGGGGTGAAATGGAAACCCCTGTGGCTGATAGAACCAGGACTGAAGCTGGCTACTCTATCAGAGCATGGCCTAACAGGGTTTTAGGAGTCTTCAGCCTTGGACCTCTGTAAGGTAACACTTTGGTTTCTAGCACAAATGAACAATTTGTTTCTAGTCATTTTTTTGGTATTTCACTTGCATAGGCAACATTCTTTCCATTTATTCTGTTTACTTAAAAATTGTTTTAACCTACCAAAGCAAATGGGTAGATATAGATATCTGCCACAACATTTTATGTTTCTTGCTTGCTATTCAAATCATTTCCTCATTCAGTTTAAGAAAAAAAATCATGGTTTTCTTGCCCATTCGCCTGTCCTTTCCAGTTTGAATCACCGCTGCATTGTTCAGTCATTCGTTCATGATCATATTCAATACGAATATGTCTTGAACACCTACCATGTTCTTAGAACCGGGCTAGCCTTGAATTACGGGCAGATGTGTTTCCTGCCCTCTGGAAGCTACCAGTCTATTGGAATTCTCAACATATTCATCTCAGGACCTATATGCAGACCTCCTGAGAGATGACCTTCTCTTGATTATGTGTCATCAAGGCCTGGTGGGGCATTTCTTGGCCTGTACTTTTTTTCTGACAATTTTTCTAAGGACCAGAGGCAATGCCCTTTAGCACTTCGCTTTCTCCACAAGGGCATAAGGGCCTGGGATCTTCACAACATTTTACTACCTGACTCACTGGGAGGCCACACGGAAGCATTCTCTGGAATGTTTGGAAGCTGATGAGCCACCTTAAACAGATGAAAGATATCACAGTTACATGCCTGGGGGAGATGGAGATGTCTGAGCCAGGGCCTTGACTACAGCTAGTAGGGAAATATGTCATTGGGTGTTTAGCTACGATCCTGGGGATTATTGAACAAATCTCCCATCGTGAAAGGAGCTGTAAATCAAATAATGTAAGGCCTTCATTACATAAGAGAGATAATGATCCATTACCAAATGGATTTGAAAGCATCCAGACTCAACTTGCAATGGGAGGAGCTCTAGGTAGTCAGCCTGCTGCCACATGTTTTAGGTCTACTGGGTTCAAACTCCTTGCCCTCATGCAGCTCTGCTTGCCCAGCTGTGAGGGAAGGGACTCACTTGGCTGACTTGATGAATGTCTTTTTTTTCTTTTTTTTTTCAGGTGCGGAGAGTTGAGTCAATTACAATCCTAGCTCATTGCACACTATTATCATTGTCAGTACACGGCTTCTCCACTGGTTTGGTGTTTGTTTTTCCCATATCCTCATTCTGCACTCCCATTCCTCATCTGCCATAGGGATTTGTTACTACAAATTGTATATTGTTAGGTCTGCGTGTATTTTCTTCCATCTTTTAATTATAAGCATATTTGAACATAGTGGAAAGTTGAATGAATGGTACAGTGTACACTCCTATACCTACACCTAGAAGGAAACATTTCCTAACATTTTGCTGTACTTGCTTAACTCTATATAGGTGTTTGAAAGTTATGGACGTCATGATAAATCACCCCTAAACACTTCAGCACGCTTGTTCTAAAAATAAGGACATTTGTTACACAAAGGCAATATAATTTTCACACCTAAGAATTTTAATAGTGATTATGTAATTTCATCTAATATCCTGTCCATATCCAAACTTCCCTAATTACTAAAACTCTTTTTTACAGTTCTTTATTTAAAAATCAGAATTCAGTCAAGGTTTACATACGTCTGATTAAATCTTTTTAATCTCTTCTACTCGAGAACAGCCTCTCTCTTTTAAAAATAACATTGGACTTTTGAAGAGATGTGTCCATTTGTCTTATATAATGTCCTCCATTCTGGATTTGTCTGGTCACTTTCTCATGATGTTTTTTAATTTGTTCCTTTATGTTTTATATTTCTTGTAAACTGGAAGTTAAATCTCAAGACTTGAATAACTTCAGGTTAAAGTTCTGGCAAGAATACTTCATAGGTGATTTTGTGTGCTTAATATTGAATCCTGTCAGGAGGCTCATAATTTCAAAATAGTTATTTGTCTGACTACGATGTTAAATTTGATCACCTGGTTAAAGTCATGACCACCAGATCTTTATATTGTAAAAGTGCATTTTACCCTTTGCAGATTAGCCTGAAATCTGTGGGGGTGATACTTTGGTGTTCTTGAATATCCTGTTCTCCAATAACTTTTCCCTTAACAACTTTAACATCCATCAGTGATTCTTGTTTGAATCAATTATCTTATTGGCGGTTGTAAAACTGTGATATTCTACTGCTATGATCTCTTCTATACTTATTAGGTGAAATTGTTTTATAAAGCAGAGCTTTTCTCCCTCACCTGTGGATAAACTCATGACTATTTCTTGATAAAAAGGTAAAGTAAGATGCTTAATTATTTCCCTTTAACAACCAGCTCTTAGAGTAATGGGTTAGTGTAATAGTCACCTCCAAAGATGAAAAATTCGTTTTCTTCTCTCTTTTTTTATTTTATTCCATCTTTTGAATGTCAGTATGAACCTATCAATATTATTTATTCAAGATTTTACAACAAGTTATGGTCATTTTTCTTTTTGCTGCTCAATTTCTGTTTCCTGCCAGGACCTTGAATGACAGACAGTATATCCTGGGCATCATTCTGTATCACTACTAGAGATCATCTTCATTATTTTGCATGGCTGTGTAGTACTCCATTGTGTGGATGTACCATAGTGAGCTCACTCTTTGTGGGCCAACTTTGACATCTTGTTCTTCCACCTCCAATAGTCGGTATGATTAAAGTTACTTGCTTTATTTATTTTCTTTTCTAGTGGGTGACATTGGGAAGAATGTCACTTAATCTTTCCGTGCTTCAGGTTTCTCATTTGTAAAATGAGAATAATAATGGTATTGACTGATAGAGTTGTTGAGGAGATTGAGTTAATATATGTAAAGCTCTTAGAATAGTGCCTAATGTATATAAAGTATTCAATAACTCTTAGCTATCATAATAATAGCAATTATGATAATGTAATATTATGGCAATTTTTATTATGACTATTATTGTTTTCATGTATTCTCATATTCTGCTTGCCACAAGCCCCTGGGCTGTGTGAAGATGAGTGAGCGATTTTAAGGGGGCAATGTAGTTTAAAGAAAAGAGCACTAGGGGCCGGCCTGGTGGTGTGTTGGTTAAGTTCATGTGCTCCGCTTTGGCGGCTCGGGGTTTGCAGGTTCAGATCCCAGGTGCAGACCTACACACCACTCATCAAGCTGTGCTGTGGTGGCATCCCACATATAAAGTGGAGGAAGATGGGCATGGATGTTAGCCCAGGGCCAATCTTCCTCACACACACACACACAAAGAGCACTGGACTTGGACCCCTGAGATCTGGATTCTAGTCCCTGATTTGCCTCCAACCACTTGGGTAACCTTGGACAAGTCATTAAATTCTCTTGGTGTCATCTGTATAAAGAGGGAGCTGGGGAGAGCACCTTAGCTCTCGCTCTGTTCGCTGGTCTGTGTATTCTATTGGATCTCTTGTTTCACCCTGGCCAGAGGGCAGGAAAATCTTCTGCTCTGAAAACTGGGATACCCTCATCTGGCATCCTAGGATTGATAAACTCCTGGCTTTCTTCCATCCTATGGCCTTGTGATGTACCAGAATCAAAATAAAGATTGCTCACAATCTTTAGTCCTGGAAAGAGAGGAGGGAGGGAGGGAAGGAAGGAGGGAGGAGGATAGAGAGGGAGGAAGAAGAAGGAAAAAGAAGGAGGAGAAGGAAAAGAAGAAGGAGGAGGAGGAGGAGAAGGAGGAGGCGGCGGAGGAGGACAAGCAGGAGAGGAGGAGGAAGGGAGGAGGCGGGGAAGGAGGAGGGGAAGAAGGAGGAGACTGAGAAGAAATTCAGCCATTCTGCTCTTCAGTTTCCTGGCTGTAGGGTGCTTTTTTTGGTTTCCACGAATGGGAGCTATGCCTCCCTGTACACATATGGACATCTCAAAGTAAAGTCACTATTTAAAAAACAATAAAGGACTTGAGCTTCATATCTCTAAAAAGTTGCTTTTCAGAAAATTGACAGTTGAGATTTCCTTGAAATGCGGCCCAAACATTCCCATCAGGTGGTATCCAGTCCTAGCAAGGTTTGGGTTGAACTTGTTGTTGAATGTCAGCGATGTCTCAAGGCAGTCATTTTTGCGGTGTGCAGAGCAGTGTGTGATCTCTAACTCTGGAAGGCCAGGCACAGAATTAATAAGAGGTTTCATGTGTACCTAAAGGAATGTCTTTCCAGGAATTTATTATCCTATTTTGGCATGTGCTCTTGAAGCCCTTCAAGTTGGTGGTCAGATTGGAAACTTCAAAATTTCCTTTAAAAACTCTGCCTGGGGCTTGTGTGTGTTATACATCAATGAAAATTTTATAAAGAAAGAAAGAAAAACAAACAACTTTGCTTAAGCCTTGCCTTCTCTGGAATAAACCTAACATACCCATTACCCTTCACCTTTAGCATTTCCCCAAACACTTAGCACTTAAGAAGCCTTTATCTTTTTTTTTTTTGGTGAGGAAGATTGGCCCTGAGCTAACATCTGTTGCCAATCTTCCTCTTTTTGCTTGAGGAAGATTGTCCCTGAGCTAACATCTGTGCCCATCTTTCTCTATTTTTTGTATGTAGGATGCCACCACAGCACGGCTTGATGAGCAGTGTGTAGGTCCACACCCGGGATCTGGACCTGCTAACCCCTGGCTGCCGAAGCTGAGTGCACAAACTTAATCAGTACGCCACAGGGCTGGCACCAAGAAGCCTTTACTTTCATCTCTGTAATTGGCAAACCGTAGTGTAGTGAAAAGAGCTCTTAATTTGGAGTCAGTGTCCCTGATTCTAGAACTGGTTCTTGGTTCTTTCATGTAAGAGTTGCCTATTGTTGGGCAAGACCCTTGACCTTTTTATGGCTCAATTTTCTCAGCCATGAGACAGGCGTAAAATGTGTTGTCATGAAACATATGTTGTCATGAGCATCAAATAAGATAATGGACGTAAAAACTGCTTCATTAACTATAGAAAACATGGAAATTGTACAATTAGGGTTTTTACACGTTCTTGTTATTTTCTGGTCTGTTATGTTATTATCTGACTTCCCAGGTTCCATGCTCAGCTGCCTACAGTCCATTTTCCACCCAGCACGGAGAGGGATCCTCTGAAAACATCACGCGGGGTCGTGACTCTCCTCAGCTCCTGTGGTCCTGTGTCTCTTTCTGCTCTCTCGACTCCTCGTTGCCTCTCTGACTTCAATTCCTGCTATTCGCTCCCCTGCTCATGTCTCTCAACCCACTGGATTTTCTGCGAGTCTTCAAAGTGAACCTCCTGTTTCGATCCTGCCTCCGAGCCTTTGCTCGGAGTTACTCAGCAGTTACTCTGCTGGGAATGTTTCCCCCCAGACATCCATGTGGTTCACTTTTTCACTTCCTTCAAGTCTTTGCTTTTCAATGAGATCTTTTTGGCCGTTCTGTTAGAGTTGCAACCCTGGCACTCCCTCAGCCTCCTTCTTGCTTTATATTTTTACATAGCACTTATAACCTTCTAATACACTATGTGAATGACATTTATTTGGGTTATTATTTGTCTTTCTCCACTGGATTATAAGCTCCAGAAGAGCAAGAATTTTTGTCTGTTGTATTAACTCATGGATCTCTAGGACCTAGAACATGGCTTGACACATAGTAGGTCCTCAATAAATATTTTTTGAATGAATGAATGAATGAAGACAGTTTCAGTCTCACAATCAGAGAAAGTATGGGAACTTACCTTTCTGGACATTTTTCTGTGCATAACTAGTAAAAATGAGCCCTATTGGAAAGTCTATGTGGATTCCCTACCTTCCCCCAGGATCTTGACCACCTGGAAGATATTTGTGTAGTCTTTTTGCATGTTTTAATAATCCAGGAATGCTGTTTCTATTCCAGAGACCTGTGGAGAAGCAGTAAGTGCAGGAGAGATGTTCTTAATATAGAGAGAACCTGGACCATACCAGGCAAACCTGACTCAATGCACTGACCTATTGTATGCTATTGTTTCCCCTTCCAGGTCTGTGGTATTTTCTTCAGCAGCATGTAATTTGGTCTTGCAGCTTCCTAAAAGGCAGAATGGTGACCCCAGAGCATTTCCCAAACTGTGTGCCAAGGAACACTAGTGCCAGGAAATGCTAATCTGTGCTCAAAAAAGAATAAGGGTTCTTTGGTTCTGATCATAGTACATATTAGCATGTTAAAGACTCTGAGGAGTCACACAGATTAAAAATAATTAAAGGATGAGGGGCCTCTTTAATACAAGTTATTAACCTATTGGAACAGGGGAAGACTTTTTCACTGTATACCTATTAACACCCCACTCCCAGAGAATAAAATATAAATGAGTACTAACATTTATGGAGTTTTACTTAATATTTTGTTAAAAGGCCAAGAACTAAAATAAAATATGTACACCAGGTCCATGACACTGTGACAGATTATTTTTAAAAATCCAGGCAGTATTGAATTCTGTTCCAGTATATCCATTTATTTGAAATGACACAGTGACATTAAAAGTCACGACCTATTTTGTGGTCACTATCTACACCTTTCAGATTTTCATTTCCCACAGATCTCATGGCTATATACAATGTATTTTGCCATTGAGTCCTGTTCAGTACTTACCTAAGGAAGGAAATATATTTATGGAGTATCTATGTCAATAATATATTCCCTGTGGTACTGCAGTTCTGTTTGGATTTTTTGTTAATGAAGTTCTTATTAAGCACTGCTCCCTACTTTGTACCAGGAATTCCATTAGACACAATGAAGATACCAAGGAGAACATGACAGGACAAGATCATGGGGCTTACATGTTAGTATAGCTAGGCAAAGACAACAAGTAAACATACTGAATCATCAAACATTGAGGCAACGATTTTAAAGGAAGAGAGGGGTTGCTGAGACAGAGAATAACGCATATGTGAGGATGTTCTCTACTTAAGGTGAGGTGGCCAGGAGGGAAGGATGCTGTGAGGTAAGGACATTTAAACTGAGATGTAAGGCTGATAAGGAGCTGGCCATGCCAAGACGGGGAGGAAGAATGTTTGTTTCAGGCAGAGGGAATGACATGGCCAATGGCTCAGCTGCAGGAAGTAACTTGTTAAAGAATTGGAAGAAGGTCACATGGTTGACCCATAGTGTCCCTGAGGGCCATGAGATGAGGGGGAGGGTGGCAGTCAATGTGTACGCTCGGATCATTCAGGGCTTTTGAGACCATGGTATGGACTTTAATTGAGAGAGTGATATGATTGAATTTATGTTTCAAGGAACCTCTTTCAAAGCAGAACATATCCCAAGGTACTAAAAATTTTGTTAAGTGAATAGTGGGCATTTTAAAATACCTTAAACTATCTGAAAAATACAGATTACATATTTGTTTTTCTCTCTATCCCTAACATACAACATCCTCCAATTCCATGTGAACCACTGGGTCTTGGTGAAACGTTGTTATTCTCCTCTAAGTTTTGTACATGAGCCTCCACATCTAAGCTCTCTATACCTCTATGCTTTAGGGAATACCCACAGCATGGGACGTTTGTGAGGGTTTTTAGGGTAAAGTCCATTATCCACAATCCTGGAGCTTGTTTTGAGGACCTATCTCCCCAGTCATGACCTCTTTCCTTCTTCCTAGCCCCCAAACCTTCCCCTGATCTCCGTTCTACCCATTCTTGAGCCTAGTTGTTCATACAGAAATCCCTGTTAAAGTGTTAATAGATAATTATGGTGTTAAATAAAGTGTGTTGAAGTGCGATCCCTGTGGAAAGCATTTATATTTTGAAGATAATTCTCTAGGGCAATCCTGACACCTGTGGTATAGAGAGAAGAACCAGAGGGTAAGTAGGTGGGGCATGCCCTCTCAGTAGGGCAGGAGGGACTCCTGCTCTGGGTGCTGTCTTTTAGAGGGCTTCACATATTAAAAGCACACACACAAAGTAAATTTATTAAGTCATACATGGGTGTCTGTCACTTGGGACTCTGTGCTCAATGTTGACACAGTGTGATCTATAACCCTAAACATCCACTATCATGACTCACAGTGTTCAGGCCCAAGGGAAATGCTTTTCCACATCTCTTGCCCTGTGTTCCTGAAACATTGGTAACTAGATCTAAAGGTTTGTGGGTTATTTTACTGCTGAAGTCAGATAGACACTATTTGTAGGAATGATTTGAGAAGTGGAAGAACTTAAGACAGAACAAATTAATCAATTTTCAAATCTCTCCTCTCAGAAAGCACGAATTCAAGAGATGCACTGAACATCAAGGAGTACTGAACATCCATTCTCTTGCTCGTCTTCATGCTTCAGTTAGTGGTTCTGGAGGCACTCATGAATGAGCATGATACTTGCAACACTGGCAAATGGCATTTGAGAACATTTTGCAACTTCAAACAATCCATGTAACTCTTAAAGTTGTAATTACGTCAGTAAAGACGTAACATACATAATTATGATACTCATCCTTTTTGTTGGCTACTGGGTGAACACTGAGATCGAGAATAGTAAAAGCATTGTTTTAATAAAAATATTTAATGAGATTTATTTAAATTCTCAAAAATTAAATTAAGAATTTCAACTTTATTTAAATAAGTTTAACTTTGTTGATATTTCAATTATAATTTGTATTTTGTCTTTTAATTTTAATAGATAATTTTGAATCCTTCAGAAGAAAACTAACTTCTTTGAAAAACTTATGAGAAATCATTTGTACTTTTCCAATTTTTTGTATTTAGTTTAATTTACAGAATTTGATGAAATTCTGTTTAAATTTTGTAAATTTTGAATATTACTTTTTAAAAGAGAATGAGTACAGTTTGCAATTGTGATAGAAATTGAAAATACAAAAGTGGAGTTCAGAAAAGAGAAACAACTATAGGGGAAAATAAGTGAATCTTCAAAGAAGCAGTCTGCTTAAATTTTTAAAAACTATTGAAAAGGAAAGTGAGCAAGCTTCTGTCGGGTATGAGCTACATAACATTTGCAAATAGGACATTACAAATCTTTTTGTCAGGTTTTTTGAGGTATAATTTACATATCGTAGCAGTCACCCTTTTTAGATGTTCAGCTTTATGTGTTTTGATAATATGTATACTAGTATGCAACCACGACCCTAATCAACATATAGAGTATTTCCATCAACCCAGAATGTTCCCCTGTGACCCTTTGTAGTCAATCCCCTCCCCCTCTTCTCCCAGCCCCCAGCTCCTGGCAACCTTTGATCTGATTTTTGTCCCTATAATTTTGTCTTTTTCAGGATGTCATGTAAATGGAATTCATACAGTATATAATCTTTTGTGTCTGGCTTCTTAGCATAATCTTTTTGAGAGTCATTCATGCTATTGCAAGTATCGATAGATCATTCCCTTTTATTGTCGAATATTATTCCATTATACAGAGGTACTACAATTTGTTTATCCATTCACCAGTTGATGGACATTTAGGTTGCTTCCAGTTTGGGGAGATTATAAGTAAAGCCACTATAAACCTTCTTATACAGGTCTTTGTGTGGATCTAACTTTTCATTTCTCTTGGGCAAATACCTAGGAGTGGCTCGCTGAGTCATATGGTAAGTGTATGTTTAACTGTGTGAGAAACTGTCAAAGTGTTTTCCACAGTGGCTACCCCATTTTGCACATCCATCAGCAGTGTATGAGAGTTCCCCTTGCTCTGCATCCTTGCTAGCACTTGGTATTATGAGGTGATTTTTAATTGTTTGTTTCTTTCTTTCAACTTAGCCATTTTAACAGGTTGAAAATTCTCTAATTACTGATCAAATTATTCTCATCAACAACACAACTCAAATAGCTCAGATGAAATCTTGCAATTTGCTACTACTGGTTAAAATAATAAGAATGTGTGCAGGCCTCCATTTGTTCTCTTGCCCAGGGCCCCCAAATGATAGTGGTGAGGTTGTACTCACTATATTCCTTCCTTCTGCTCCAAAGTTGACCCGTAAGGGAGGTGTGTTTCTTTGAGGGTCTATCTGAGATCTTGCCTTGTGAAGAACAGCTACCCCTTCACCCTGCAGCACGCTCTAGTGGAGATTGAGACTTCAGGATTCAATTTGTCCTCTCTGCCTGCCCTGCCCCTCCACACTAGGGATGAAAAAGAGTCAACATGCCACCCTGAGAGGCTGCCAGCTTCTGGTCTAGAAGATAGGACTTGTGTTTACGTAGCTTTCTATGTAGAAGACCTAGCATGGCTTCATGAGCCACTTGATGGAATGGTGAGTGATGCTGTGAAGAGTCTATGAACAATTGAGCCTTTGTGCAAAAAACTGTCATGATAGGGAGCCTTCTTGGTTGTAGCAAATGGTCGCGTGCTCTCTTTATCCCATCACTGGTGAGACGTTGGGTGGAGCTTCTGGTCAGTGATGAGTTCAGCCTCAGGATCCTTACATCCTGGATGTGCGGCACTGGAGAAGGCAGGCCTATGATGGACATTGGTCAGCCTCTCCTAGTAGGAGAGGGGATGTGAATCTGAGGATATCTAATTTACCCTGACTGACTTTAAACTTTTTAATAGACTGTAAAGAATGCCACTAGAGAGAAATGTACTTCCTCAATTTCAGAGTCAACAAAAAGCACTCAGTAGATGAAAATGCTGCCTCGTTGTGACCACAGGAATGCGTCCCCACAGAAGTGGTGGTGTTTTGTGATCTACCAGCCTGAGGCTGGGGTATAACATTTCCTGACTTGGCATTTGGGGACCCTTCAAACATTTAAGGGCACTCATCTTTCCTCTCAATTATTTTTTTCCTTTGGGGATCATAAAAACCTTGAGAAATGTCAAGCTTCCTTTTCAGATTTTCTTCACTGAATGCAAGATCTCAACTTTTTTTTTTAGTCCTTGCAACGAATTTGGGCTATCATCTTATGCCCATTACACAGGCAAGTCAACTTTTCCAAAAGGCTGACTATGTGTAAGATATTCACAGTCAACTAGGTGTTAATTACGTATTTTGTATTTATATAATAGAACTTGGTGGTTGAACATGTAGGCTGTGGAATCAGACAATCTACGTCCAAATCATAACTCGACTACTTAGCCAGTTACCATACGCTCTTAAAATTTGAATGTATTGCTAACCTATTTCCTGATTTACTTATCTTTGAAAGTTCTTGACTTTTTTATTATTACTTTCGTATACATAGTTAAGAACTTTCAAAAGCAAGTATGTTTACACAATTAGTCTCACAGTAACTTTTTGCTGCATTGTATTCTTGCAATAAAATGCTTATAACCTTGGGCAAGGATCTTATCCTCAATGACACTCTTTCTTTCTTTCCTTTTTTTTCTTTTTTTTTGTGAGAGGAAGATCAGCCCTGAGCTAACATCTGACGCCAATCCTCCTCTTTTTGCTGAGGAAGATTGGCCCTGAGCTAACATCCGTGACCATCTTCCTCTACTTTACATGGGACGCCGCCACAGCATGGCTCAACAAGCAGTGCATCTGTGTGTGCCCGGCATCCGAACCGGCGAACCCCAGGCCGCCCCAGCGCAGCACGCACACTTAACCACTTGCGCCACCAGGCCAGTGCCTCACCGGGCTGGCCTTTCTCTTTTTTTTTAAAAAAAAAAACTTTTAAATTGAGATGTAGCAAACATAAAGTGTATCAGTCTTCATTGTACAGCTTAGTGAATTGTTCTATACACCCATGTAATCACATTAATTATTGTTGCATTTTATTCTTGGAAAAATAAGTATACACTTAAACTTTAACTGGCTGGTAGAATTTCAATATACAAAGCACACGAGGAAAGTTTCACTTCAAGTCACATCTAGAGTACTTAACTATTAATGAAAGTGAATATACAGATATTAACAAAAATCCTCATCAAAAACTTTGTATGACTGCCATTGTTATACTGATGATATATGATAGTCTAGATTATCTTGAGATGAAGTATACTACACACTTTGATCAAATATTTCTCTCCATATTTGTCTGTGTTTCACTGCTCAAATACATGATCTACAGAGTCTTAAGTACTGCTACAAAGCCATTGTCATAATAAATGACTCAACAGCTCATCTCACAATGAAAAAAATATGAAAGATTGACTTAAATCCATCTCTCCAAACAGCCACATAATTGATGGAACCTGGACAAGGGTGAAGACCTGGATTTCACAGAATAATGTGAAATTATTCAGGCTGATCTTGTCATTCCTTGGCCCAGAGGGGAGATTGTGAAAATAAAAATTAGCTTGGGGGGCCAGCCCAGTGGCATAGTGGTTAAGTTCGTGCATTCTGCTTCATTGGCCCAAGGTTTGCCGGTTTGGATCCTGAGTGTGGACCTACTCACTGCTCATTAAGCCATGCTGTGGTGGCGTCCCACATAGAAGACCTACAACTTTGCAACTATGATACACAACTATGTACTGGGGCTTTGGGGAGGAAAAAAAAAAAAGAAAAAAGAAAAAAAGAGGAAGATTGGCAACAGATGTTAGCACAGGGCCAATCTTCCTCATCTAAAAAAAAAATTAGCTTGGATGGTAAAAATCTATGCTGCCTTTCATCTGACTGGAGTGAAAAACACAGATATAGCTATTGGTATATTAGAGTTAATAGAAAACAATATTCTTCCCAAGGACATGCTTCAACTACAAAGTATCAAAATAACTCCTTTCTTTGAGTGACCACTGTTTTCTTGCTCACTGAGAAACTTTGCTGTTTGAAATCAGATTGATTAAGAATAAAACATCTCACTCTTGCTCAGAGGATCTAAGTCACTTTGATATGGAAGAATAGTCTAGGTTTCTAACCCAGATGCAGAGCTTGAGACAAAGGTGTCTGGACTCAGCATTTCACATCCATCTTAACTTTTTAGTTTCCAAGGAAACAGGATCCTGGGTCCACTTTGCAGCCCAGCCTTGATGTTGGCTTCTTTGAGTCTATCAAAATACTACTTCAGTTAAGTTTTGCTTAACTCTACCCTTCCCCTAAACCCTGTAATGAATTTGTCTTTCCCTTTGTTTGGTGAGATATCCCATGGTTCTCTGGGGTGTGGTCTCCCTCTTTGTGATGGATCAATAAATCTGCTTCTGTTGGCCTACAGGTGTGTCCCTGGAATGCTTAAGCGGATTAGGCTAGGACAGTAGGTTTTATTATTCCTGTTTTTAAAGGTAAGGAAACTGAGGCTCAAGAAGGTTAAATAAAGTATACAAGGGGTCATGGATAACAAGTGGTCACAGAATTCAAACCGAGATCTGAAAATGATGAAGCCCAATCCTTTTCACTACACCATGCTGACTCTCTGCCTTCATCTTCCAGCTCATTACTGCTCTACTTTTGCTGAACAACCCCACCCACTGTGAAGCCACAACATCCACTCATACCACTTTTCTCTTCCTCTTCATAGCTAGTATCCAATTCTGACAGATGCCTCCGTTCCTTAAAGTGTGGCTACCGTTTCATGGTGTTCCTCTCCGCCGGGAACCTGAATGAACCATCCAACACTTAGCTCTGAGTTCCTTTCTTCCTTAGCCACACCAATCAGCAAATATTTCTAATAACGTACTCTGGGTTTTCACACTTGCATGCCTGTGCTTGTGCTGTTCCCTGACCTTGGAATTCCTTGCCCATATTTCTCTGCCTGTGCAAATCTTTACTTTTTTTTAAACATATCAAATTTTTTGTTGCAAACAATAGAAACAACACTAGTTTGTTTTAGCAGACAAGTAATTTATAAAGGATATCAGGTATTTCACAAAAACTTTGGAAGTGCCAGAGCACCTGAATTGAAGGCTACTCCCCAGGATTGGTCCAGGGTAGACTGCACTGCTGCTAAGGGACACAGCACGGTTTCCATATCTGACACCAGGGGGTGCTAGACCCTCTCTTACTGCTGTGTTGGAAGCTGGGTGTCTGCCACCCTCATCAGGACTAGCCAGATTGGCACCTTATTTACATTATGAGCCTCCAAGTCAAGTCTTGTGTGGGTACACTGGACTGGCAGAGCCTAGGTCACATACCTACTCCACAGCTGCAAGGGAAGCTGGGAAAAAGAAGTTTTGGCTTCTACTTTAAGGAGGCATAGACTTATAAAGTGGGGAAGTCCCTCTAAACAGGAAGAGTATTCGGATAGAAGAGATGCCAGATAAAAATGATAACCTTTCATTACACTGAGGTCCAGCTCAAAAATGTCCTTATCCGGGGAGTTCTCTAAAACTACAGCAAGAATTAAGCTCTGTTTGTTCTGTTCCTCACTTATACATTATTTGCATATCTACTGAGTTATTGTAATTGTAACAGATGTGATTCACACCCCTCCCAAATCTCCTCACCTTTACTTCAGTTTATGACTTCCAACTGCCATGATAGCAATTTTTTCTTGTTTTGGCTGAGGGCTTTTTCTGGCCACTTAGCATGATTTCCTTTGCCAGTGCTGTAGGCTGAAAGGATGGGGGAATTAACACAGATCAGGAACAGAAGACAACCAATGACGAACAGAAGGTGTATAAACATCCCAGTTCCCTTGCCCCTTGGGTGGGATAACCCTAGGCATGGGATTAATAGTAGCTCCCAGCGTTTCCCCAGTGGGAAGAAGCTCAGTGGCCCAAAGTGGCTGCTGGCTTGATATCCCTCTATTGGCTGCCTTCCCTTCCTTGTCTCACTTTCCCACTCTCCTACCAACGTCTCCTTCATCTCCCAGCTACTTGCACTTAAACTTTTGTATCAGAATTTGCTTCTGGTGGAACCTAAAATAGGACAACTCTCTTCCCTGTATTATAGATAGCCATTAATTATCTATCTCTCTTGTAAGATTCACGGAGACAGGGAAAGCATAGACATTTTTATTTTAATCTTTCGAAGACTTAATACAAGCCCTTGTATATAGAGGACAATAAAGACATATTTGTTGAATTGAATTAAAATAGAGGTAATGGTCTGATTTTAAGTTCATGCCACTGTACAGCCATATAATTTTACTCTTTCTGGAAGGAATCATGACATATGATTAATAGTGGTTATTTTTGATGATAGGGATTGGAATTATGTCGTTGAATTTTCTAAACTTTGTCCATGTATTATTATTACTTTTTAAAACATCAACCATCCAGGAGGGTTGTGGCCCATTGTGGGCACACACTACTGAAGGATCCAGTTACTCTGGGCCCTTCAGGGTTGAATGACGTGCCAAGGCAAAAGCCCTTGTGCAAATCACTTCATGAGGAATGCTGAGGACAGCCAAAGGGATCTGACTGACCCAACA
The DNA here is from genome assembly GCF_057802395.1 of Ceratotherium simum simum. Classification (NCBI taxonomy): domain Eukaryota; kingdom Metazoa; phylum Chordata; class Mammalia; order Perissodactyla; family Rhinocerotidae; genus Ceratotherium; species Ceratotherium simum. The sequence continues at coordinate 29,908,591 of NC_141917.1, read as the reverse complement.
GTGGTCTCCTTCACCCTGGATCCCCAGCCTGGATCCATGCCTGAGTGGAGTACCTCCTTTCCCGGCCCCTTTCCTTGTCCCACAGCATGGGCTTCCTACCCTTAGGAACAGCTTCCATATGAGTGGTCTTTTGCTTGTTTCATTCTTGAGTTTTTTGGTTTTGAATATAGGCCCAAGGTCTTTGGCCAGTGGGTATAATTTCAATGGGCTTGATGAATAATGACAAATAAAAGGAATGATGAGTATTATGTAACAACTGGCAGACTCTGAATGGTTTTGGCTGTGATTCAGGAAAAGAATGAGGGAGGAATGTGGTTGACACACAGAAATGAAGTTTGAATGGAGCCATCCTAACTTCCTTTGGATTTCAATCTTTCAGCAGGGGGTTGGAGTAGGATGGCATAGGGACCAGTGGAGCACCCCTTCCCCAGGCTCCCTGCCTCTATCACAGTACTGAAGAAATCCCCAGGCTTCAGACATTCTTGCGTGTTTCTGGCAAGACATCCACTCTCCCCTATCCACCAACACTCATAGTCTCAGCCACATTATCTTCCTCAAGGTCCTGTGGACTAACCTTACACTGTATAACTCAGCTACCACTAGGCACCCAAGACTCCTTGGCCTTTTACCTTCTTGTTCTAACTGACCCTTCCCTAAGGACACTGCTCCCTCTGCAGTCCTCTATAAGGGTGGTGTGTTTCTCTCCCACATCCCTGGCACCATTGGGCCTGGAAAAGGATGGGGGGTCCTTCTTGCTTGTTATTGCTGCTCCCAAACCATTGTCCCACCTTCCTTCGTAAAAATCGACCAACTTTGAAACTCTTTATATTGGACCATCTGCCACTTTCCTTTTGGCAACCATTTACCGACTCTAGTGTCACTTCCTCTCCTTCCTGGCTCACTGTCACTTTCTCTAACACTGTGCCCATTATATTCTTAGTGATTTCAATATCCATATAGATGCATCTTCCGGTACTCTGGCCTTTCAGCTCCTTGACTTCCTCTCCTCTGAACAGCTTATATTCCATCCTACCACAGCCATTCACTTGTGTGGTCATTCCATGTGGCCTTGTCCATATCAAGAATCTTATCCCCTCCAGAACCTTAATTTCAAGCATCCCAATCTCTGAACACCACTTTTTTCTTGTTTATTTTATTTGCATCTACCTGTGTCTTTGTTCTCCACCCTACTTCCTTGCCTCGTCTCCAGGAGTAACTGCTATCCTTGATTTTGCACTTTTAATTCCCTTGATTTTTAAAATGACTTTATCACCTGTGTGTGTATTTCTAAACACTACGTTGTTTAGTTATTTTTTTGGAACTTTATAAAAACAATATCATATTGCATGTAGTCTATTGGAACTTGCACTTTTTACACATCATTCTATAAATAAAATGTCTCCATGATGTTGTGTCCAATAGCTGTAGTTTGGTTTTACTGCTATATAATATTCTGTAGTGTGAATATACCAAAATTTATTCATTTATTCTTCCCAAAGCTGTTTCAAGATTTTTGATATCATTAACTCTGCTGCTATAAATAGCTTGTACATGTCTTCTGGTGCATATTTGCAAGAGTTTTTCTAGGAGCAGAATTGATGGGTAAAGAGCATAAGAACGTGCAACTTTACACGATGATGTTATGTTGTTTTCTAAAGTAATTGTACATCGCTTCCTTTCATTCCACTAAGTTCTAACTTTAAAAGCTCTTTGCTATCGCTGGGACCTATAACCATTGACAGTACCATCTTTTTATTCTTTTCAATTTCCTACTTATCCAGCCTATTGTCCATGGTCTGTCATACTATTCATTCCTTTCTATACACTGTCATTTCCCTTGCCTCCTCTTTCTTTATCATGCTCGTCTGGCAAAACCATAGTTCTGACTGCAGCCAAATCCCTGCTGGTTCTGTACCTGCACTCACCCAAGAGAACATGGGTGCAGATAACTACACAGCCAGGCTGACTATTCTCACTTGATATTCATGACCACTTATCTCAGCCTCTAACAATGCCCGTCAATCATACTATACTTCCTTGGTCTATTTTCTTTTCCATGCTTCTAACTGTTTTGTACCTTCTCATCTCTCCTCAAACCTCTATTACCCCTTGCTGTACCCTCATTCTCAGCAGATGACCTTGCTCCCTTCTTCACTGAGAAAACAGAAGCAATCAGAAAAGAACTGCCATTGGCTCTCACTTCTGTGTTCACCTCCCTCCCTTCATCTATGCTCATTGTATTATCCATTGCTATGTAACAAATTGCTCCAAAACTTAGTGGCTTAAAGAACATCATTTATTATCTCATAGTTTCTGTGGGTCAGGGACCCAGGCACAGTCTACCTGGGTCCTCTGGCTCTGTGTCTCCTAGTATCTTCCTTTCATAGCTGAGTGCTAATATACTTGATAGGGTAAATAGATAGGCAAGTTATGTCTGGTCTTCAAGGAGAAGTACTTATTGCTAATAACCAGCTGGATGAGAAAGGCCACACATGCTCTCATCTTCCTATAGAATACACACTGGGCAAAATAAATTTTGTACTACTAGTAAATTATAAAACTCTCTAAAGTTAAGCTATTTTTTCCTTAAGTTATCTTTATGGTATTGTAATAACTAACAGACATCTGGAAAAAAGAAAGTGGAATTCTTGCCTCACTTTAGACTAAAATAATTTGCAGATAGATCAGTGATTTAAGTGTAAAGAAAAGAAAGTGTAAAGTACAAAGTACCGGAAAAAATAGGAAATAACTTTTCTCATCAACTCACAATAAAAAGATCTTTATGAGTAGAGTATAAAACACTGAAGTCATACAAAAAAGATGGGTAAATTTGATTCTATAATAATAAAAATATCTACAAGGTGAGAAAAATAAAGAAAATGAAATGACAAACTACAAACTAGGAAAATATTTTCAACTTATATCATAAACAAGGGATATATAATTTATAATTTTAAAACACTTGACAAATCAATAAGTAAATGGTTAATAACCTAATAACAAAACAGGCAAAGGATATAAATAGACAGTTAGGAAGCTGCCCAAATTCACTCAATTAGAGAAATGCAAGTTATAGCTACGATGAATACACTTACTTTGTGTTAGACACCATGCTTTACATATATTATATATATAAACACACATTTATATATATTATGTATAACTCATTTACTCCTCTCAACAACCCTATGAATTAGGCACTATTATTATCCACATATTGTAAATGAAGAAACTGAGGCTCAGAAAGCTTAAGCCATTTGCCCAAGGACAGCTGAAAAGTAGCAGATCCTCTGTTCCTCTCACCTATTTGCACGTGCAGGAAATGCTATGAGTATAAGGATATTCACTGCAGAGCCTGGCACAAGGCAAGCACTGGGCAAGTGTTGGCTAAATAAGTAAATAAGTGCTGCTTATAATAGCAAAGGTTGGAAACAACCCCTAGGACCCCAATAGGAAACTGATTAAACAAAATATAGTACAGTTAAAAGAATGATGCACTGAAGGTACTGATATAGAACGATCTCAAAGATTATTAAGTGAGAAAAGGAAGATGCAGAAAAGTATTATAGCATGTATGTCAATTGCATCATATAAGGGACATATTTGTAAATGCGTGGTCTGTCTCTGGAGGTATTCACAAGAAATCAATGAGGAAGGCTGCTTCCAGAGAGAACTAGGTGGCTGGTGACAGAGGAGGAATCCAGAATACTTTTTACTGCATTCCCTCCATGGCTTTTTTTTGTTTTCATGTGTGCATCTGTTACCTATCTAAATGAATGAAAAAAATTAAAAGTGAAATAGTGATCATTTTTAAAGAATTTTAAAAAAATAGTCTTTAAGCAACAGAATAGAAAAATATAGTATTACAGAATGAGCTGTTACTTACTGCCTGTATTTAAAAGGACAGGGAGGAATGGTTTTATATGCAAAAAATAGACATGGTCCAGGGATGTTAATGCACCACAGAAGCCAGATATTCTGGATCCATCTCTTGCATTTGACTTTGACTGCTGGAGCCTGAGGCAAGTGAATTAAGTCAGTCAAATCTGGATAATAGTACTTAATGATCAAGCTCCCTTCTGCAGTGTGAAAACCAATTACTTGATGTTGGTGAAATGCTTTGAAGGTGCAACGTTCCAGGGTGCAAGGCAAAGCCTGTTCAGACCTGTGTGCTGTCATGGGAACTGAGACTCTGGAGTCAAGTCTTTGAGGAGACTTCCAATCACTATTTAGCTAAGCGAATGTTTTTAAAGTGCCAGTGCTTCCAAATGTTTCCTTAACTGTGTGTGCCCAGATAATCAGCCTATTTTATTTGAGTTTTCTGATTCCTGTATTACTTTTCTACAACACTGCCAATGGTCCAAGAAGTAAATTTTGAATGTAATGATTTCAGGAAAATGGGTTTTTTTCAGGGAAGGAAAGTGAGGCTTAACATATATGATAGTGTACAATTTGATAAGGAAATTACAGACCCGTTAGAAAATTACAGTGTTAGGGGCTAATATTGGCTTTTAAACAATATATATTAAATTAGTCTATAAAAATGGAATATCCACAAAGAGAAATGTACAGTCTAAAGAAAGAAGACTATTGAAAACGAGAATGTTGGTAGACACTTCCCCATGGGTCTTTCACACTTCTGTGTGGCTTGCAAGCAAGGCACTGACTATCCTTTTTCCTGGAGTATCTTTTCAAGGATGTTTTTATAGTCAAGAGCTTTCGAAGACTATAGAGATAGTGTCCTCCTCCAGAGCAAATGGCAGGTTTGCTCACTGCACTTTATCAAAGATCCAAGTTAAGTTCCAAGTTCCTCTTCTGTAACGTGATATACTACATGTACAGGTATTGTCTAGTCCTTTTCACATCGCTGGTGCAAATATGCTGATACTCTGGCTGCTGATATTGCTGTGAGTAGTAAACTGTCTTTTGTCTTTGACCCAGGAGTCTCATATCTTCTAACAGTGTCCATGAAACCGTGGCTGGGTGACTGCTTAGCTTGCAAGTGGAGTAAAGCTTCAAACTTTTCCCAGTTCTTGAGAGAGAAGTATTCTCTAGACCACTGTTATAAAATAGAATTGTAATGCAAGCCACTCACATGAGCCACATACATAATTTTAAATTTTACAGAAGCCACATTAAAAAGTTAAAAGAAACAGGTAAAATTAGTTATAATAATATATTCTATTTAACCTAACGTATCTAATATATTATCATTTCAACATGCATTCAATATAAAAATTATTAATGAGCTACTTTACATTCATTCTTTGATATGAAATCTTCAAAATCTGGGTGTTTTTTACACTTACAGCACATCTCAATTTGGACTAGTGACATTTCAAGTGCTCAATAGCCATTGAGCGGCTTCCATTTTGGACAGTGCAATTCTAGACCATAAAATACGGTAAAATGAAAGTAAAAGTTTCCAAGCCTGAAAAAGACTTTTTCTAAAAAAAAAAAATTAAATCCAGAATGTCAGTGATATCACTTATTGGGCCTGTCACTCCGGAGACTCTAAGCCATGCCCTGCATGTTCCAAAATTTAAGTCCGACAGACCTGTCTGGAAATCCTTCATGCATTGTTTAATCCTCCTGTGCCCTTTAAGGTACATTCGAGATTGTTGGTTCCTCTGCAGCTGCCTGTAATAAGACAGGAATGTAGGACAAGAGTCATTAAAGACAAATTTGATACCAATCCATCATGCCTTGTCTTCATGTTTCCAGAAACTGAAATTTAAATGTGCCTTAACTTTCCTTTCTAGTTTTCTCCTTTGAAAAGTTTATCTAGCCAGCTAGAGGAGGGGGAAAATTCTAACCTCAGCTTATATTATGTTACTATTTGAATAGGGGATGGGTACTCATCCAATTTTGACGAAGGAAAAACGAGTAACTTCAGCCAGACACAATTTGCCTCAATTTGCTCATCTGCCCTGCCTAATTCACAGGGTTGCCACTTGATCGCATGGGGTAATAGCAGCAATGGGGCGCTGACAAAGGAAGAGAGCACCTGAGATGTAAGATGCAATGATGATGAATAGCATGATCTGTCCTTACTATAATTTTTCTCTAAACAGCATTCTTCAGAACTCAGAATCCTGCCTGGGTTTAATTATGGTAAAATAAAGTAAATAATTGTCAAAACTTTATATCTTTAGGGGCTGAGGAGATGTAACTCAAATAATATTAAGGTTTAAAGACAAGAAATATGAGTTTACAGGAATCATGCACACTGCTCCTCATATATCCTCATATCCTCCAGAGATGGTAAAATGTAGAAATTGAAGGAATTTCTTTTAATTCTCTAACCTCACAAAATCCGATGATTGAGAAAGGACTCTTGAGTAAAAATATTACAAGATTTCGTCTAAAATATATACAACAGAATTCTTTTTGAGACAAAATTCGCATGGGGAAAAAACATTTCGGTTTACTGTTATCAATCAGTCAATTAATCTCTTTGTAAGGGTCCTAGAACATTGGGAGTGGATGAATTAAATAACGACATAAAATGGCTAAGTGTGGTCAGGCACCCTGGAGAATAAATATCAGTCCTCAAATCCCAGACTCTAAACACCTCAGGGCATCCCCATAGGTCTGTGGAAGAGACAATCCTGAGCCCCAATCTGAGCACGGAGGGAAGATTCACCTCCACGTAGGTCTTTCACCAACTGCTGACCTATTGTTGCCCGTGTCATTCCGTAGCATTATATGAAGTGGCAATTGGTCTAAGACCCTCACAGAAGTTGTGTGTCTCTCTCATACTTCTATTCAAGAATTATTACCAAGTGCCTCAGTGACATTCTGTGTCCTTCTCTTTTGTATGTGTTTTACCCAGCACCCTGACTTCCCAACCCTCTCCCCAAGATTCTCCCCATTTTTTCTACTGCTGTATGTCCCAGTAGCACCACATTTTGGGCTTCGTACCTAGGCTTTCGCCAAATCCATCCTTAGTTTTGGACATACCATCCATTTTGGCATCTGGCCCCTTCTAGACTCAGCTGCCCTACTTACAATTTGGTTTCGGTTGCTGCATCTTTGGGTAAGAGGCACCTCACCCTGTCTTACCACTCAGTTGGGTGCTCTTTTAGGCAGCCATTAACTTTGCTGGCAGTCTTTCGTTCATTCCTTGTATTAGATGATCTTTCTCTCTCTTCTCTCCTCCCCTCTCCTTTCCCTCCATTCCAATGACAATGTGAATTACTAAAAAGCCTATGGAATTTGGAGTTAACAAAAACAGTGTTGGATTTCAAGATGCCACCTTGCTGTGTAACCTTGGCAATTACTTATATGTAAGCTTGGTTCTTCATCTATAAATTGGAGATGATAACAATCGGTGCTTAGCTATAAGTTTCTTATGAGGATAAAAATATGTGTGAGGGCCAGTGTGCAAGAGCCAGGCATAAACTGACACATGAGCACGGCATGTTTGAAGGACACCGAGCCGAGTGTTCTGAACTCAACTGACTTTTTGTCAGACTGGCTCTTTTTGCCTGAACTGTATTGTGTGTTTTTTTTTTTTTAATAACACAGATATATATCTAGTAACTCCTACTATATTACGTTATAAAATCTTTGACATGACATGCTTGATCATTTATATTCCTTTCAGCAGTGGCTTGACCATTATAGTCAGTATTTCTTGGCTTGGGTGGAACAGAGAGTTCCTGTTAGAGTCACGGCATGTAAACTTCCCAAAGGAGGGCTTCGATGCTGGGGATCCTTTTAGGTTTTGACCAGGAAATCCATATCATGAAAGTGGGTTGTAGGAAAGCCTGATACCCAGTGTTACAGAACTGGCTGGAAGCATGGAGGCTAGTGGTCAGAACATTTGACAGATGTGAGGCTCTACTTCCTGTTGGCTGCGAGGTTTTGAACAAACTGTTTAGCTTTTCAGCTTCAGTTTCCTTGTCAGCATACTAGGGATAGTTATAGTCTCTACAACACAGTGTTCATAGGAGGATGCATTTGAGAATTCTCAGTACTTGATTATCACAGTGTCTGGCATGTGGGACTTCCTCAACACATATTAACTATGACGGTTTTCATATTTCCTTCAAACATCTTCTGAAGCTGTTCTTAATCCAGAGTGATCCTATTCAAATGTCCATCAGATCACGTCACTCTGCTGCTCAGAACCCTCCATGAACCCCTTCCATTCAGTGTGAAAGTCAAGATCCTTGCAGAGACCTACCCAGAGGCACTCCTTTCCCAGCTCTATTTCCTTTTTACTTTAGTATATAAAACCTCTTGAAAAACGTTTAATTTACTTATTTGGTATGCTTACTATTTACTATTTGTCTCTCCCTACTAGACTGTAAGCTCCATGAGGTTACACTGCTGCTTTGATGCCCTTGAGTAGTGTCTGGCCAGAGTAGGTGCCATTTGTTGAATGAATGAATGAATTTCCCACAGCCAAGATAGTCTTTACCTCTTCTAAGATCCTATATCACTTTGATGGCTATTCTCTTATGCTACTTGTACAGCACATATATAGGCTGCATATAGGCTTATATAATAGCCTAAATTATACTGTACTATTTTGGGATTTGCCTTAGTCTCTTCACCAGAGTGTAGCTCCCTGAGTGAGAATAGTGTCTTAGTCTATTTTGTGTTACCCCAAAAACCTAGCACAAAGCCAGCATTACTGCTTTTATTGGGAGGAAGGAAAACTCTGGAATTCTGGACTACATTTTCTGTCTTCACCCCACTCCTCTCACACAATTTCTTTATTAACATTTAACTTAACTACCAAAAATTTATTTGTTAAAGATTTGAGCTTTAATTTTCAAAATCAAATGAATTTAATAAATGCCACTTAATAAAATTTCTTAATAAGTGGTCAAATTTAATTTCTGAGCATAATATTTAACATTTTCTCATCAGGAGAAACAAAAACTCATTCTATGACCCCTTTCTTTACTGTGGTGGTCAGCAGCAGAGTGACAGCCTCCCAGGTCCCTAGTGCCAGGATTTGGTGGCAGAAGTGGCTCAGCAGGGGACTCCCTCTCTGCCTGTTGCCCCTTCTCCACGCGGCTGCATTGCACAGTGAAGGAATCTACTGCCTCACCCTCTCCTCTTTCCCCCTGGCCTCCCCAGTGCTGCCCATCATAAGAGTCTGGTTTTAAGGCAGAATGAAAAAAAGTGGAAATGAGCCACTTAAGAAAAGAAGCAGACAAAAATACAATTCTCTCTCTCTGTCTCTTTTTTTTATTATCTAGGGAATTACAAAAATGTGCTTAAATGGACATTTCTATTGTCTGATTTGAGTACTAAACTTTTATTCAAATAGTATTCAAATCACTATTAGCCCAATTTGCGATCCTGGTAACTGATGTCTCTTAAAATTGAGGTTTCGGAATGTCATTCGGCTTGTGTAAATCTAAAGAAGAAATTCCCGAACTGGGCTAGGGCAAGCTCCCCACACAAATAGCACAAATAAGCCCTCAGTCGGGATCTGTGGCATCGAAGAAAAGAAAGGAGGCCCCCCTTGCACCTCTGACTTAGGCATGATGAGAATCCCTGGGGCCCAGCTCCATCACTGCCACCCCCGGGGGCCTCCTGGAAGGTGAGTGTGCAGACGACATTTATTCAGCTGCTGTAGTCCTTAGTTTCTCAACTCTGAAGCCCTGTCACTTTTATTTGATGTTTCTTTTTAAAACTCTTGGTTTCTCTTCAGGACCCCAAATAGCACTGGGAGGTCTGCATGTTTCCCTTTGCTCCTCAGGGGTACGCTGCCCTCTGTGACATGCTCAGGGGCTCACGCTTGGAGCAACATCCATTTCCCAGGCTACTGGGCAGGATTACTGGCCAGAGGGCTGCAGGCTTCAAAGGCCCGGATGAGCCCCTGTGGCAGGTCAGCCTCTGATGTGACCAGACACCTGGACAAACACAAAGGATGCAGCAGGGTTCTCTATTCCTGCTACATATTTCCCTGAGCAAAATTTGCTGGAGCTACCTTCTCATGCCTCACCACATAAAGAGGCTTTTGTGTTTTGGGGGGCTGGGGAAGACAGTATGTGTTGGATTAGAAGCTTCTCAGACCTAGGTCTTTCATCTTATCTACTCAGCCAGCCAGTGCATCTGGACTTTGCTGTGTCCAGCAAGGGTTGGCACCTCAGTGGTCCCGTAATCCCTTGCCCTATTGCAGCTAACTCTACCTGTCGTGGGAGATTTTCAGCCAAATGCCCATCTCCTAATTTTCCACAGAATGTGTATGTATAGCTTTCCAGCACTGGGCTCAGCACCTGATCCCATAGGAGCACAACAAACATTTGTTGAAGGAATAAATGAGACATTGAATGCAATCATAGATCAATTCTAGAAAGCTACTTCTTTAGGAGGTGAACCATTTGTGTTCATTTGGATTCCCCAGAGGCAGACTCCAAAACACGGATTTTAGCAAAAATAGTTCATTTGGGAAGTGATCCCAGGAAACACCAATAAGACAATAAGGAAGTGGGACAAACCAGGGAAGGCAGCCAATAGAGGGTGCCTCATTTAGCAAATTTCCACTGTGGGCTACTACAGCGTAATCCTGCTGGGGAGCTCAGTGAGGCAGCAAGGGACCCCCACCTCAGAGTGACCCACCTGGAGGGTGAAGGAATGGAGTGTGTAGGTGTTATCCATCAGCTCCCGTGAGGCACTGGGGAAGGACTGCTCCCAGGGGCGTCATCAATTCCAGCCTGCCGTGTGCCCAGGCAGAGTGGGTTCTGGGGACCAAAGAAAACCTTCAGGCAAAGGTGTGCCGTGGCACTGGAAGTCAGACTGGTGGGTGCAGAAGTGGTAGAGGGCACTTGCAGTGTCTGCAACAACATTCCACCTACTCTGGTTTCCATTCCCTCCATTTCCTCTGCACAGTTAGCTGTCAGGACACTGAGGGTCACTGGCTTCTTCAGCCCTAGGGACACTAGTGAGTTCCAGAGCCTGCAGCCAGCAGAACAAGTGCTCTCCACTGTCCTGTTACTGTTATAGTAGCTGTGTGGCCAACACAGATATGCATCCCAGCAGACCACAGGCTAACCTTGCAGCGTCTTCTGGTTGCCCAAGATTCTTTTGGCCTCCATTTCCACATCTCAGCTTCTGGGTCTTAGTACTCATAGGACTGAGGAAACAATGCTTGTGTTTAAAATTGAAGGGGCTGGGAAGTTTAAAAAGCAGTAGTGTCATAATCTCGGGGGGCTGAACATATTTAATGGTATTATCGTTTCACTTCTCCCAAAACCTGGCACATTAGACCCATAAAGGACCTTGGCTATCATTTCATTCAATGAGCTCGTTTTATAGTTGATGAGACCGAGGAGCAGAGAGGTGAAATGACTTGTCCAAGGTCACACAGCTGGATGAGTTGGGACGAGATGAAGTCTTCCTCACCCCTGTGCCTTCCCCCTGCCACACTGCTACTCACACTGACCATTCCTGGGGGTTGGGAGAATGATCCTTGGATGGTATTGATGCAGCTTGTTAAAGAACATGGGACCAGTGCAGGATGGGAGTATAGGATTTGAGTGGTGGAGAGGGAAGGGAGGGGGCCAGAGAGGAGTGTGGAAGTCAGCAGTTCTGAACACCTACTGTGTGCTAAACAGCATGCTCTGGGTCTCACAGGCATCTTGTTACTCTTCACAAAATCTCTGGAAGGCAGGTGTCACAGTGTAGTCAAAATCTATACACCAGCACATTTCACCCAAAAAAGTAATTTCTCTGATTTCTTTTTTTTTTATAACCGATCTCATCTTGATCTGGAGCTTCATTCCCACTCAGTAGCAGGAAATTAAAAAAAAAAAAAACCCAGTTGTCAAAAAGGTTGTCCATTTAAAGTAACTGAGTTGCCTAGGGACTAACTTACAAGGCCAATAGTTTTACTTTGTCAGCAGCCCAAGACGCGTTACTTACATTTCTCATGTTCATGAAGAAACTCCTTTGCTGGTCTCGAGTGCACCAAGGCAACCCTGGGCATCCATAGTGGGCAACATTTCATTTGAGGGTCCTGCAGCTCCATGGAAATTTCAGGTCCCTCCTCTGGTTCCAGGACTGGAGATCTCTTTAAGACATAAATAGTTTTTGCGATAAGCCTCATATTAGATGATTGCTATCCTGTAACAGCTCTAAAGGATTGAAATGATCAGATTGGGCCAAGCAGAGACTGGCTCTGCAAGAAACAGGACCCAAGAGATAGGAGAGGTGGGGGGCGCAGGGGGAGAGGGAGCAAGAGGAGGTGTGGGGAGGATGCTCAAGGCATGAGGGACTTCCAAGAGGGGCAGGCATGGCCAGGGCTGTACATCGATCCAGCGTGAGGGCTCTGGGAGGGGAGGGCTTGGGGAGGGGAGCTATGATTAGGATGGAGTCCAAAGGCACATAGCAGAACTCCTTCTTATGCAGTGGCCACTGGGGAGGGTGACCCTTGGATGGACAGAGCAAATATTGAGGCTAGTGTTGACCATTTTCAGGGCCAAGAGGGGGCATTCTGGTCCTGTCTACACTCACGTGGGAGCCAGAACCCTGTCTCCTGACCCCCGTCCAAAGCTCATTGTGCCAGTCGCAGATGGCATTGCCCATCAGTGCCCAAGGGCCGAGGGGTACATTTCAGGCCCCGTGCAGCCCTCTCTAAGCTGTGATTTCCTTTGATTCTGTTGTTTTTGTTCCATCCGTGTGGGACTTCTGTTCCCATTCTGAAGGCCACTGTTAAGTCCTATTCACTCTCAATGGCTCATTTAGTTCAGTGGGGGTTTGGGTTTTTAGGAGGTTTTCTCTTTTAAATTCTCTTTTTTTTTTCCTTTCCCCCTTTTTTAAAAAGGGTCATAAAGAGCTTTAAGATGCCACGCATGAAAAGCTCTGGATAAATGCGGCTTGTACTGGATTATAAAATACTGTATTGTTGCAAGCTTAATTCCTTGTGTGAGACTGGAATCGGTAATTTCCTCATCCTGAGGCAGAGGCTGAATAGCAGCAGGCTGCAGACTGGACACAGGGACGGGCACCCCCGGGAGCCGTGCGGGGAAACCAGAGGTCTCTCTGAGATATTCTCCTTCTGATATAGCCTTAATTTTCCTGACTTTTGCATTAAGGTAAAATAGTATTTTTATGAAGAAACACATCTCTGCTCTTTGAAGTGGCACTTTGGGGGCTGGAGTGGCTGCTGCCTGGAGTCACACAGAGTTATAAATCACAGAAAGGACCTCCTCTCAACCCTCCTGCTCTGAAAACTCACCTCGTCTAGTTTGTGACCATGTTGGCTTATGTGGCGAGTCCTTCTTCTGTGAGTGATGGAGACTATTTTGGCCCTGAAGGTCCCTTTCTCCTCCACTGACATCCAGGTGAAGAAGCTGCCCAGTTTCACACCAGCAGGATTGAGATTCCCTAATGGCTGCCATGCTTATCCCTGCCTCCTTGTCGTTGCCTCAGTCGGTCCCTTGCCTGGAGAGCTCCCCTTCCCATCTTCCTCTCTGGCAGGATCATGCCTCTCAGCTTTCAAGCCACCCTCCTTCATAAAACTCTGACTGTTTCTGCCTCTATTGGACCCCCGTTCTCTGATCTCGATTGTAATCATAGTCATGATCACACATTTTAACCCCTTTAGGCTCGAGTTTGGTGTTCAGGTTAGACTGTAAACTCCTAGAAGGCCACGCCTTTCTCATAGTTTGGATCTGTTATATGTCCTATGGTATGTGTCCAGCACAAAGCAAGAGCTTAATAAATGCCCATTTTTTAAATTGATTGATTGAATAGTTGATTGATTGATAGCTGCCCAGACCCCACCTGCTCTTATGCTGAGACAGCGTTTTGCCCAAGTGACACCAGATGTCAGCAGAGGTGTCCCTCTGACTCTTGTATCCACTCGTGCTGTTTCACCCCCAATTCCTCTCAGCAGCAAGATTCAGCTTCTGCTCCAGTTTCCAGAAAAAAAGTCCACTCATGCCAAAGGTTTTGTGAGTCTTGATAGACTTACTAAACATTTGGGGGTGGTAAGAGGGCTACATTGGCAGAGTGTAGCATCTCACCATCTCCTTCTACCCATTTTACAGAATGACTATGGAGTCTTTAGCATGAGTCTGTGTGCTAGCAAAGCTGGAGACCTAAAACATCTATTGGGGACTCCACTACGGAAGATGTCTAGGAGGCAAGAAAAATCTAAAATTTATTGGGAACATGATAAGAGACATATGGATAACTTCTCATTATCACGCAGGGCATGTCTCGGCAGGCAGTGAATTTCAACTACTCCACCTCCTGTTAGAAGCAACAAAAGTCGCTCCCCCATCTCTTGCATAGCAGCTTGTAAAGCATTGTCTGTGACTTGAGGATGACTTCAAGGTCACATCTTCCACCTTAAGTGACTTATTAAAGTGTTTCTTCTAAACAAATACCATGCTTTTTCCAAGAATAATTCCAGGAAATTTTCTTTATTCTCCTTATTCTCACAGCATCAGTACTCAGAAGGGTTGAGTTTGCCATCTCTGGATCCATTTATTAAAAGTGTGCATCAGAGAATGCAGCCTCTAACTTGGGGTCAAAGACGTTGCGGACATTTTGAAAGCTCCTGCCCCCAGCCTGAGTGGCTGAGACACCAAGAGTGAGGTCTGGGCCCCAGAAAACACTGCCAAACGGGCCCCTTGATGGTCTGGGCATGAAAAAGTAAACAGATCTCCCAGACACAGAGCTCCTGCCCACTCCCCATCAGGTGCTGTTCACTGGGTGCCCCTGTGTGTCTCTGGCCAGGGGCTGCCACTCTGGCCCAGCTTCCAGTATCTGCTTGATTCAATTCCTTTCCTTCTTCCTGCCTTGTGGAAAAAGCAGTGTTATAGTCATGTAATTTCAAAACAGAGATTTCACGTTAAGAAAAGATGGAATGGGTGCTGGGTCACTGCTATTGAAACGACAACACCATTTTACACTTGCCCTGAAAGAGCTCTCCTCTCGACTCCCGCTCCCAGGCTCCCCTCTCTTGTTGAGCCTTTTGTGTGGCTCCTTTGGTTTTTCTGCTCCTCAGATGTGCACCCAGTTTAAATAACATTCCTTCCTGAATTCGTCCCTTCATTTCCTCAGCTTCTGTGCTTGGGGACTCTCCAGCTTCCATCTTTTTTCTTTCTTGCTAATGTTCTCTTCTCCATCCTTTGTTGACATGCCAATTTATTCAGCACTAGCCTCCCCCTTCCTCTCTTCACTGTTTTCCATTCCTCACACTCTTCCTAACTGACAAACACTCCCCAAATTGTGTGTGTGTATGTGTGTAAGAATAAAATCTATTTGTGTCCCTATATCCCTGATAAGGTGGAGAGAAGCATATCTTCCTCTCCCACAAATTCTCCTAAATATCCAGTGTGGCCAGTCTGGACACAGGGTCAAGTTTATGCATAGGCCAAGGGCTGTGTGATTTGCAGGGTGCTGGGAAGGCCATTCGAGCCATCACTTTTGGTTGCCTGCCCATCAGCCATTTCTCCCTTTCTCCTTCCTAACTGAACCCTGACTTTGTTTGGGCATGTAGCCTCCTGCCCAGCCATGTGCTTCAGGGGAGGTGGGCTCTATTCTCCCCTGAATGATTGGTGAAGCATGATTGGTCTAACTAATCTTGAGAGTTCCATTCCCCTTGCCAGTGACTGGTTTAGGCACAGGCATGTGAAAGCAATCTATCCAATGAGAATAAAAGAGAAGTCTTGGTGGAGTGAAGGTTATGTGTCTATACACTGGGAAATAAAAGTCCTTCTTAACGCCCCTCTATGTTGTCTGGAAGCTGTGATGTTGAGAGCTGCTATAGCTGTCTCGAATACATGAGAAGACAAGCCCCAAGAAAAAGCCTTTTTGCTGAGAATAGCAGAAAAGAAATATGAAAACGAGTTGAGTTCTTGATGACATACTTGATCTCTGAAGCTGTCTTACTCTGGACTTCTTGTTTTTGAGATGATAAATCTCCTCTTTGAAGCCATTTGTCTTAGCATTTTCTGTTTCTTGCACCTCAAAGTATCTTAAAAAGATATAGCTTTTCTGACCCAAAATAGTTCCTCCATACATAGCATCTCTCTGCTGCTTAGCTTGTGATACGCAGATCATAACAATAGCTACTAATTTCATATCACTTTTCATGTGCCAGACACTGTTCTTAAATGCTTTAAATAAAGTAACTCATTAAACCCATATAAAATCCTACAAGATAAGTACTCTTATTATTCCCATTATACAGATAAAGAAATTAAGGCATAGAAAGATTGAGAAAATTGCCAAAGTTCCCATAGCTAGTAAGAGGTGGTGGTGGGATTTGAATCTGGACAGTCTGGCGCTAGGATCTATACTCTTAACAGTGATTCCATCAACTTCTGGGAGTTGAATGAACTGGGAATTCTGGATCCTGGTTCTCCTGGGAGGGGGCACATCTGCTCTGTCCCCAACTGGGTTCCTTGATCTCCCTTGAATGAGGGGCACTCTTTGCACCACCTCATGAGTGTCTCTTCTTCAAGGCAAGGAAGCCCATGCCAATTTTGTTAGAGCCAGGATTGGTGGCTACCTCACTTCTCCACAACTGAAGGTGCCAGGAGTGCTTGTAACGTGCCTGGGAAATGTGACTCAGGAGCCACCATTCTCATGCATTCGTATTGCTGGCGAGACTGCACCAGGATGAGTTAAACTGTACAGTGAACAGCCTAAAGGCTGATCAAGATCCAGAATGGGGGAGTCTTCCCAGCTTCCCCTGAGTCTCAAGCTCAGATTCTCTTAAGTCTCCTCCATAACTCAGGGACCCCTAGCTCTTTACCCGACTCAGTGGACCTAGTCGACAGGACATGGAGATTTATTGTTGAAGGGGCTGTAATAACCCCCTGATCCCACCTCTTCCTGCCCCCTCTGCATCACTCAGGATCCAATTAGGAGACCACACCAATTGTTTTAAGGAACACAATTTAATATAAATAATTGTTAACTAGGCTTGAAGAATTGAAAAGGAAAAAGGAGAACACTAAGGTATCACAGGGAAGCAAATGCAAGAAGCAGTCCCAACAAGAAGCAAACAGGAAGGAGCAAGTCCCTTCTGCCTCTCCAGCATTGCAGCCTTCCTTCAGTGCTCCCTATGGTACAGTCCAACGCTGAGCCAGAGGACAAAGCAGCATGCAGAGCAGAGTATAGAAGGGAGGCTTTGACTCTGAAAGACAACAGCTAATTCTCTCTCTCTCCATAAGTATGGTGAACAGTTCAAGAGATTGCAATGTGGATATTTGTCAATGGGAATTCAATACAATAAGAAAAGTCTTATTTCACTTCCATTCTGTTTGCTCTGGAGGTACAAGATACCAGTGAGGGGGAAGCATTTAAAAAAGATAATGCTCTAGAAAAGTCGCTGACTTAAAAGCCACATGGTAGAAGAAGCTGGTAGATGATTTGCTGTAGGAAAACTACCGTGTACTGAGGGGGATTGACATTAGAACTTTTCTGAATTTTAGGTAAAATAAAGGAAGGAATTAGATAATTAAGAATTTGATACCTATTAGTATCACAATATTAATACTGTCTTTCAAAAGATCTCTTATCTCTGAAAACAAAAACTGTCCTCACCTCTTGAGAAGCTAGGAGGACTCCATCTCTACTTCTGGGGAGACGAGTAGTGTATTCCTAGGTGAATGAACACATATTAAGGACTCTGTATGTGCCAGACTCTTTTAAGTACTCTTACCACTCACGTTCAGTGTAACTTGGGTCAAATTGTGTTACTTCTCTAAGCCCTGGTATCCACAGTTATGAAATGGAGATAATACTGCCTATTTCATAGACTTAGGAGGATTAGGGAGATACTGGAAAGCTCTTACCCCAGTGTTTCTCATACGTTGTCTCTCATTGTTTGCTTATGTACTTTGCTTTTCTATATAAATTTTAGAATCAGCTTGTCCATATCTACAAAATATCTTGCTGGTTTAATCTTCAAAACTCCATTAATGCTCCAACACACTTTCATGATTAAAAAAACAAAAACAAAAACAACTCAATAAAATAGGAACAGAAGGAAACTTCTTCAATCTGATAAAGGACATCTATGAAAAACTCACAGCTAATATCACACTTAATAGTGGAAGGCTGAGTGCTTTTACTCTGAAGTCAGGAACAAGATAAGGTATCTGCTCTTGCTACTTCTATTCAACACTGTACTGGAGGATCTAGCCAGGGCAATTAGGCAAGAAAATGGAATAAAAGGCATTCAGATTGGAAAGGAAGAAGTAAAATGACCTCTATTCCCAGATAACATGATTTTGTATATAGAAAATCCTAAGGAATTCATAAAGAAATGTATCAGAACTAATGCAAAATTTTAGCAAAGTTGCAGGATATAAGATCAATATACACTGTCAATTGTATTTGTATACATTTTTCAATACAACAGCATCAAAAAGAACAAAATATTTAAGAATAAACTTAACAATAGAAATGCAAGATTTTTACACTGAAAACTACAAACCATTTTTGAAAGAAATTAAAGATCTAAATAAATAAAAATATATCCCATTTTCATGGATTGGAAGACTTAATATTGTTAAAAAGATAATATTCCCAAAATTCATCTACAGATTCAACACAATGCCTATCAAAATACCAGCTGATTTCTTTACAGAAATTGATAAGTGGATCCTAAAGTTCATATGGAAATGCAAAGGACCCAGAGCAGTCAAAACAACTTTGAGAAAGAAGAACAAATGTGGAGAACTATCACTATGTGATATCAAGACTTGTAAAGCTACAGTTATCAAGACAATACGATAAAGATAGACACATAGTTCAATGGAACAAACTAGAGAAATGATCCCAAAATAATGAAACGGTTTTTAACAGAAGAGCAAAGGCAATTTAAGAGGAAAAAAAAAAAAACTTAGATCTGTAATTCACATCTTATACAAAAATTAATTCAAAATGGATCATGTACCTACAAGTAAAGTAAAAACTAGAAAACTTCTAGAAGAAAGCATAGGAGAAAATCTTTGTGACTTTTGGTTAGGTAAAGATTTCATAGGTATAGTAGATAGCATGATTCATGTTGATAAACTGAACTTTATCTAAATTAAGAACTTCTGCTCTTTGAAATAAGAGAATGAAAAGACAAGCCACAGTCTAGGAGAAAATATTTGCAAATCACGTATCTGATAATAGACTTGCATCCAGAGTTTATTAAGAACCCTCAAAATTCAATCATAAGGAAATAACCCAATTTAATAATGGGCAAAAGCTTTCAACATACATTTCACCAAAGAAGATATACAAATGCCAAATAAGCACATGAAAAGATGCTCTTTATCAGTAATCATTACGGAAATGCAAATTGAAACCACACCGAGAGAGTACTACGTATCTATTAAGTTATAAAAATTTAAAACACTGACTGTAGCAAGATTTGGTGAATATTTAGAGCAACTAGAACTCTCATAGGCTGCTGGTAGAAGGTAAAGGGAAGCTACCATATGATGCAGCCATTCCACTCCTAGGTATTTACCCAGGAGAAATAAAAGCATATGTCTACAAAAGATTTGTAATGAGTATCCATAGTTTTATTTATATCAGCCCAAAATAAGAAACAACTTCGTGGTATAATAAAAAATATATATTTGGTCTTTGTCCCTGGTTCCTGGCACAGAGCTCCTAAAACCCTTGGAATTTCCTGAGTGATAGGAGTGTCTTTTGTTATTCATAACAAGCCTCTTTAGACCACACCTGAGTTTATGCTAATGAAGTACCTCCTAGTGGGGTCTCTAGATAGCTTCAGGAAGAGGCTGGTCTTCAGGAAGAAGAAGCAAATGATTAGAGGTTTAGAATTTTCCGCCCTATTCCCCAACCTCCCTCCCTCCTGGGAGGGAAGAGGGCTGGGGATTGAGTTCAATTGCCAATGGCCAATGATTTAATCAATCACACCTATATAATGAAAACTCCAGAAAAATCCCTAAACAATAGGATTTGGAGTGCTTCCTGGTAGGTGGCACTTCCAGAGAAGGCATGGAACTCTACCCCCCAGCATACCTTGCCCTATGCGTCTCTTCCATTTGACTGTTTCTGAGTTGTATACTTTATAATAAACTGCTGATCATAAGTGAACGACTTTTCTGAGTTCTGTGAGTTGTTCTAGTAAATTATGGAAATTGGGGAATGGTTGTGAGAAGCTCTGAATTTGAAGTCAGCAGGGCAGAAGTGTGGGTTGCCTTGGGACCCCACTTTTGGCTGAAGTGGGGGCAGTCTCGTGGGACTGAACCCTTAACCTGTGGGGTCTGTGCTAAATCTGCGTAGTTAGTGTCAGAATTGAATTGAATTATTGGACACTGGGTTGACATCAGAGAATTGGAGAATTGGTTGTTGGTGTTAAAGAAGACATCATAAACCCAAATATCCATCAATAGATGAACAGATAAACAAATTGTTATATAAGCATTCAACAGAATACTACCCAGCAATAAAAACAAACTATTAATATAGCCTACAATGTGGATGAATCTCAAAATAACCATACTGAGTGAAAAAGACAGACAAAAAGGAGTGTATACTATATGAATCCATTTATATAAAATAATAAAAAATGCAACCCAATCCATAGTGGCAGAAAGCAGATTCATGTTTGCCTGGGAGTGGTGGGCAGAGGAAGGAATTGCAAAGGGGCGTGAGATCTTTTGGGGGCGCAGGTGATGGTTATGCTCATTATACTGATTGTAGTAATGGTTTCACATGTACACATAGATCAAACTTAAATGATACATTTGAAATATTGCAGTTGATTGTACGTCAATCATATCTCAATAAATCTGTTAAATATTTTTAGATGACTGGAACAAAATGTATTCAAATGGTTATCTCTGGGTGGTAGACTCTGAGAGTTTTTGTTTTTTCTTTATTCTTTTCTCTATTTTTAAAGTTTCCTCCAGTGAGCTTGTGTGGTAGAAAATGAACATATACAGCAAAAAAAAAAAAAGCAAATGATATGAAAATATCATACAGGGCTAAGACAACATGGTTAATTTTATAGGAACATTGTGAGTTAAGTAGTCCGCTGTGGGCTCTCCTGGGAACCCAATCACTATTTATAACAAGGCTGCTGTGAAAAAATGTGCTCTCCACTCCAAACACTGATTTTAAATTGAACCCTCCTAAGAGTTGTACTTTCTTTTTAACTCTCTTAGCAGCAGAATCCTTTGTTTCAGGTTTTGTTCACAAGAGTTTCTTTTAGTTTCTTGTGGGTATTTTTTTACTCTTGAGATTCATCCACATTGTAGGCTATATTAATAGTTTGTTTTTATTGCTGAGTAGTATTCTGTTGAATGCTTATATAACAAGAGTAAAATGGTTCCTTAAAAATTGAAGCAATATCTGGTGTGGGAAATGTAGATGAGGACTGAGGGCAGAGACGTTTTCTGCTTGATCCACCAGAAAAGCTCTCAATGTGATTACAGTCAGAAACAAGACTATAAACATTGCACCTGTTATTGCAAATGCCTGCCTCCTAGTTTATGTGGCCCCGGCGACAGAACCACTTGGTGAACTGCCTTTTCTCCCCACACACAGTCTCCCTCAACCCCCAAACCCCACAAATGACAAGCCTTAAGTCAGGATCCTGTTACAGGAAAGCTTCTGTCCCATCAGTAGCCTCTGTCCAGTCCATCCTAGTGCTCTCATCAGACCTGAATGAACACTTGTTTTCCAGCTAAGTTCTCACTCTGGAATCTTTCTGCAGGCAATGATGCACAAAGCAGAAGCAGGCTGAAAATTTCAAAATTGGTGGGACTCATGTCTATTCTCAGGGGAGGGGGACAACAATCAAATCCAGCTGAATTTAGGTTTGCTAGAGCCTAAACAAAATTCTTTAGTCCCTGTGGAATAGGAAAACTTAGGGAACACTGAGAAAGCTTTGCACAGAAGTTACAGTGGCTTTTCAGAATCACAAAGGTAAAACTATCTTTCCCACTATTTATTGCCTTGGGAAACTCGCACACTCTCAAAGACACAACCTGACCATACTTTGGTCTATTGAAAAGAGCTCAATCCAGATGATGTTACGCTTTTTTCCTTGACTACCCAAAATAAGCTCAGCGATTTTTGCTTGCTGTGGCACTCTTGCAGCACGCATAACATTGTGTTAAATTTCTTGCTTATCTCAAAGAGAAAACCTATCTCTTCTATGAAGCTGCCCCAGCATCTAGCAGAGTTCCTAACGCATAGTAGGTGCTCAAAAAATTTATGTATGACTTATGCATTCTGGCAAATTGCAAATGACTGATGAAGGTTAAATAAGTGCATTATTTGTAAGTAATTGATGGAACAGTGTAGGAATAACCCAAGAGGTTTCTCATTATTTAATTTCGCTCTTGTTGCTGTTACTTTTGCAAGTTTCTTAGAGCACTAAAGGGAAATACAGAACTGCAGTTGCATTAAGTTGTGCAATTTCATCATTCTGTTACCCTCTCCCCCATCACAGCTGACTCTCCAAGAAGTCTCTTGTTGGAAAAAAATTTTTAACTCATTGTTAAAGTTTGGTTTGTGTCACTCAGCATTTTAGTTGCAAGCAACAGAAACCAACTCTAGCTAATTTAAACAGACAAAGACTTCTTAAAGGATATTGGTAACTCACAGAATCTTGGGTCAGGCCAAGGAATCAGTCAAGCATAATGCCCAAAATGCCACAGTGAACTTGTCCTGTGAAGACACTGCTGTGCCTAGCACTGGGCCCAGAAGCTGCAGACTGCGCAGTTGGCATCTCCGATGTAAACCTGGGCATTGCCACCAAAACAGCTGCCACTGCTGCCTCCAGATATGGTGGAACTGCTGTCACTGTGGCCACCCTCCCAAAACGGGTTGTGAGTGGTCTTGCTTCTTTGTGTCACCAGTTTCCAATTCTAAATCTAGGGCAGAAACAAACGGAGGTCCGGGTCCTAGATGCAAAGGTTTTGGGATGGTGATTATCTGGCACATTTACTCCAGGAGTGGAAAGTCTCTGTCTCTCTCAGATGCTGGGGCCATGGATGTCTCTATAAGGCTGCTTTATCATTATTCTCTCAGGGAATAAGTTGGGAAATATCTTTAACATATAGCTGCTGAGCACCATCATACACTGTCTTTGTGGCCAAGACAAGACAAAACAGTGAAAGTTAGAATGTGTATAAAGGCAAGCATTGGATAGTCATGTATAGAAATCAATGGATGGATATCAGGGATTCTGTGAATGCTCTCCAATTTTTATGCAAAATTAAGTATATTTCAAAGGCACACATTGTGCAAAAAGCTTAGGAACCTAGATCTAGATTGTAGTTTAAATTCATCACTTTGTAGACTAATAAACTGAGGCCCAGAGAATAGCTTATTCAAGGATGCACAGGAAGTCCTAGCAGAGTAAACACTAGAACTCGTTTCTCAAAAATTTGAACATCTTCCAAGTGCAAGGTGTAGTTTAAAGTCATAGACGTCTCTGTCTTAGTACAACCTTGTCAATTTGTGCCAGAGTTATTACATGTTTTATGTAAACACAGAAGCCTGTTCCCAGGTTTCAATTTCAGCTTTGCTCTTCATTAGGTTGTCTTGTCTTCCTTTCCTTACATCTCCTATCAGTGACCTAGACACATTGTCGGCAAGAAAGAGGAAGGCAAATTAAGCCAGGGGTCAGAAGCCCCAGGTCAGGCAACCTTAACAACTCTAGCTACAGGCTGGCTCCTGAAGGGCTCTTCCCAGCTGAGTCTGCAAACACAGCCATGCAGGTCTTATTCACAGGGCTTGCTGCCTGTGCTGAAACTGCCCCACCTCTCATAGCAAATGGATTGCCAATGAGATTGCTAATTGCAAGTCCAGCCATTTGTCCAATAGTCCAGATGTTGAGAACTCAAATGTCTACAGGGGTCAAATAAGTAACATGAGTGAAGCTATCCAAGGTAAGAAAATAGCAAGTGGTGGGAACTGTAGTAAATTAGAGATAGCAGCTGGAGAAAAATAAAATTAGATTCCTCCCTTACTTTTTACACCAAAATAAATTGGGGAATAGCCTCAATCAATTATATAAATATCAATCAAATATATATATTTGCTCTTAATCACTCAAAGCAATAACTAAGTCTTTTATAAAACCTAAGAAATGGAGAAGTCCACAAGTAGATAAAGCTGTGTTCCATTTTCTTATCCAGCTACATATAAAAGGATTGCCCACCATACTTCAAGCAATGCAACACAAGGGCAGGGAAAACTGTCCAGTACTTTGGAACAGATGAAACAAATTTCAAAGCAATAAGGGGCTGACTTGACTGATTTATGGATCACGCAGGGCAATCATTAAGGCATGGTGTCACGATTTTATTGGGATTTTTTCTTACTTGGTGGACACAAAATAATGGTGCATCTTGCAGTTGATAGTGTCTTAGAGAGACAGCATATCTATGTGCTTGTGTGTGCATATAGTGCAAGGACACACAGGAACCTGTAGCAGTGGTCGCCTCTGGGGAAGTTGCACGGGGTGGCTGGGGACAGTATGTTTAAACCCTTTTGTGTCTTTTGAATTTTGTATCAGATACAAGTATTATCTATTCAAAAACTTAATACAAATAATAATTAAAAAAATAAGATGGTAGCTATTTATATGCTAATGTGGAATGAAACCCAAGATATAGTGTTAAATAAAAAAATAAAATAAGTAAATGCATAAAGCAGGCAGCACTTCTCAGCTCCAATCCATTTTGCTAGTCAGGAATGCAGACCCAGTGTTCCCAGATCTTCGAATTTTTCAAGAAAAGTTTGAAATCTCAATTTTGTGTGAAATTTCCTAATTTTTAAGGTTGATAAGCAATTCAAATTCTTTCAAACATGATTAGCACAATAAAACCCATTTGTTAGTGGGCTGGGGTCCATGGACTTTGGGACATTCATGTTGTTCCTAATGGTGGCCCTGCCATATACTGTTATGCAGATTGTCCTGGGGTGCATGCCAAGGGGGTGAGTGGGGGCTGAAACCCAGCCCCATGCCCTTCTCACTGAGCCATGGGGCCTGGCACAGAGCTGCTTGTTCCTGGAGGAAAAGGGCACAATGATGCCATCTGCTCACCAAGCACTGTACCAAAGTCACCAAGTTTCCCCATAGGGGGTGCCTTTTTCTAATTCAAGCCAAGGTGGTTTATAGGTGATGGCCCTGTATGATGGAGAAGAGAAGATTAGTCACTCTAGTTTTTTAACATAAAACTTAAACCCAGATCTGTTTTTTCTGCCATAAAATAGATTACTCCTTGCCCTCTTGGCTTATGAACTGTTTGAAGTGAAGGATTTGCTAGCTCAGAGGGTAAGTGGAGGGCATTCACATGGCTGCACAGGACTCTGAAGTCTTGTGACTGTCTTGGCTCTTTTGAGGTTGACCAAGACAGGCATGGCAGGTTGTCAAGAAGACAGTTCTTTTCGCCTTGTTTGGTAAAAAATCATCTGCCAAAGCTTTTGTATTTATTCCTCCTTTTTGTAGATGAATGCACAGTCCTTGGTGGTCACCAACACCTGCTCACCTACCCATAAACCAATACATTACATTGAAGCTAACGGAAAACAATTTAAATCAGTAGGAGTGTTTGTTGTCCTGAGACTTAATTGAGATAATTCACTCAAGGGGCTCAGCACAGTGCCTAGCACATAGTGAACTCTCAGGAAATGACCACTTGTTTTTTTAAATAAATTGAGACGTAGGATTCATATGTGAAGTCCTAAACACCTTCACACTTTATCAAGTTAGAAGTGAAACATCTTTTGCGGTGGGATATAAAAGCCCTAGGCAGCCACTCTAGACTCCCCTCAAACACTGGTCATTATGGGTTATAGATTCACTCAAATTTGGAGGCTTCAGTCTACATGCCCCTTGCCAGCACTGGAAAGCAGGAGAGGAGGTCAAGGGAAAATCAGGGAGAGAAAAATCACTTCTGCCCATTGGCTTTTTTCTCTTATTCAAAAATGTCAACTCTGGCCGGCCCCGTGGCTTAGTGGTTAAGTGCGCGCGCTCCGCTACTGGCGGCACGGGTTCGGATCCCGGGTGCGCACCGACGCACCGCTTCTCTGGCCATGCTGAGGCGCGTCCCACATACAGCAACTAGAAGGATGTGCAACTATGACACACAACTATCTACTGGGGATTTGGGGGAAATAAAAGGAGGAGGATTGGCAATAGATGTTAGCTCAGAGCCAGTCTTCCTCAGCAAAAAGAGGAGGATTAGCATGGATGTTAGCTCAGGGCTGATCTTCCTCACAAAAAAAAAAAAAATGTCAACTCTACCTACATATCACCCAGATTGCTAAGAAACTGTTCATTGTGTAAGTTGGGACTTTGACTCTGATGTGGGACAAAGAAATCCACAGATTTTCTGCATACTGCCTTCTCCTATTCCCACAACATCAACAGGGTTAAAACCAATCTGCAATATAGCATAATGATTTCAAGTCTAGGTCTGTTTCTTCATATGAAAATAGTGATGATCAAAACAATGATGATGATGATAGTATAGTCATAATGATATTTCAGTCAATGATGGACCACACATAAAATAGTGGTCCCATAAGATTAGAACCATTTAGCCTAGCTGTGTAGCAGGTGTGGGAGATCAAAATTGGCTACCCTGAAATATATCTCTTTGCCTTGATTGTTTTCTCTGACAGACATTTGACCTCCCTCACTAACTGCCTAAAGAATTTAACATAAAAGTCCTGTCCCAGGAAGGAGTTACTGTCATCTGATGGCTGTAATATAATGTAAAATAGATGTTACAATAGGAAAGGCACCAACAAGCACTTCTTATCACAAATTCTGTCTCTTCCCGGCCACGTTCTCTAGGTGGCCCTGCTAGGAGTTGCCAGACAAACAGTTACATTTATAAGGGAAATCTCCATTTGTAAAGGTATCTCCCTCTCTGGGGGGAAGGTGGGATGGCCTCTCTAGAAACTTATCAATGACCGACAAAGGTGACATTAGAATGCCATTCTGCTGCATTCCTCAGGGAGAATATTCAGCAAAAGGCCTTCCTGAGAATTTATGGTTAAAGTTTAGTAAAACTGGAAACACCCTATTGTCGGGAGAGAGGGAGAATCTCCCTCTGCCCTTTTCCTTAAGGTTCTTATGGCTGGCCAAATAATCAACAAGACAGGTTAGCAGGAGAAAATAATACCAAGTTTAATAACATGTATACATGGGAGAAACTCAGAAATGAGCAACTCGTCCCTCTGTCTAAGCTGCCTGCTTAAGTATTGTAACTAAAGGCGAGGAAGGTGTTGGGGGTGGGTAGTGGTCTGGGACCTCAGAGGGCAAGAAGAAAACTCACATGGAGATAGAAATGCAAATGTTTGCCTGGCAACTCTTCTCAGGGTCATCTATAGATAATGTGGTCAGGGAGGATAGAGTTTTTGATAAAAGGGGCTTGGTGCCTTTCCTATTGTAACTGATGGTGCTCAGGGCAAGCTACCCCAGGAGGCACCACTCTGGTATGTGGATTATTTCGAGCTGAAGACAATAAGGACTCAGAGAACTCAGGAAGAATATTTGAGTTTCCCCTCCCAAACTGCCTAAAGAATTTAAAGCGAAAGATCTGTTTCAGGAAGGCGTTATTATCGTGATGGCTGTAAAGATAACGTAGGATAAAGGTTACAATAGGAAAGGCACCAAGCCTCTTTTATCAAAAACTCTGTCTCTTCCTGACCACATTATCTATAGATGACCCTGAAAAGAATCGTCTTCCTGGCCTCTGAAGTCCCAGACCACTACCCGCCCCCAATGTTCCTCGCCTTTAGCTGCAATACTTAAGCAAGCAGCTTAGACAGAGGGACGAGTTGCTCATTTCTGAGTTTCTCCCATGTATACATGTTATTAAACTTGGTATTATTTTCTCCTGCTAACCTGTCTTGTTGATTATTTGGCCAGCCATAAGAAGCTTAAGGAAAAGGGCAGAGGGAGATTCTCCCTCTCCCCCGACATAACCTCTATCCTACATTATCTTTACAGCCATCATGATAATAACTCCTTCCTGAAACAGATCTTTTGTTTTAAATTCTTTAGGCAGTTTGAGAGGGGAAACTCAAATATTCTTCCTGAGTTCTCTGAGTCCTTATTGTCTTCAGCTCGAAATAATCCGCATACCAGAGTGGTGCCTCCTGGGGTAGCTTGCCCTGAGCACCATCACTATCATTGTTCAAGAAATTTTAGTAACTTCTGTTAGGTGGACTGGAATGTGGTGTATGTCTTTCTTGCTTTTCACAGTGGGTTCTGTGACATAATTAGGGCAGCACCCATAGGAGTTGAGGGCCACAAGGTTAAAGGGGCCCCAACTCACCTGTCTCTACCTCAGCCAGGGAGCTGACATTTCATTTCAGCAAACATAAATTGGGTACCTTCTGTGTGCCCAGTACTTGGCCAGGGTATGACCATGCAGAAGATCATAGCGTTCTGTAGGTCAGCAGATATCACTCAGCACAGCTAAACCTTTAAAATCCACAGGTGTATTCATTTGCTAAACATAAATTATTCAGCTTAGACTTAAACTGACTTAGAGCTGGAAGAGACCTTAGGAATTCTCTAATACTCAGTGAGAGATCTCTTCTCCAGAATCCCTACATATGACTATTCCACTTCAGTGTACATACCTCTTGGGAGGGGAAAATCACTCCTTCCAATGGATGTTGTTCCACCTGCCACACAGAGTTTTTGGTAAGAATTAAACAAAATGTTACAAATGAGGAAGCTAGAACATAGTATGCCATCAACGAGATGTTAATTCTTTTTTTATTAGGTTAGAAAGTTCTTCCCTAAACTGACATTAACATGAACTCTGTCTCTTCCACTCATATTGGTTCTCACATCAGCTTCTGAGTCAACATGAGACAAGTGCACTTCCTCTTCTAAGTGGCAGGCCCTTGAAGTGTCTGAAGATAGCTTCCTTCAATTCCATCATCTCTAGCCTCGTCTCATGCCCTTCAAGGTCACTACCTCAGAGCAGCCCACCCTGACGAGTCCAGCTACAATAGATCCTCTTTTTCAGTTACTCTATCAATCACCTTCTTTGTTTTCTTCGAGCACTTTTCACAGCCTGAAACTGTCTTGCTCATGTATTTGCTTCTTAATTGTTGACTATAACATAAGATTTTTGAGGGCAAGGATTTTGTCTGTCTTATTCATTACTGAATCTCTTATGCTTAGAACTGTGCCTAGCAAGCAGTCAACAAATATCTGTTGATTATTAGCTGAATGAATAAGTGAACAAACCTGAAATCACTCTTCCAACCATTCCTCATAAGATTTTATTTTATTCAATTTCTTTGACTCAGGTAACCAAGTAGCTCTGTCCTGTAGATGGCAATAAAGAAGAAAGAAGCTAAATTTGAGCGAGAAACATCTACTAGCCACTTCCTTTTCTTACTCCTTTGAATATAGTGTGACACTGAGAGAAAAGAAAAAGCTGTCAAGACCTGGATTCTTATCCCATATCTGCTGATACCTTACTGTGTGGCCTTGGAAAAGTCTTTCAACCTTTCTGAACTTCAGTTTTCTCACATAGAAAATCCAGAAGTCAGACAACTTGATCTTGAATGTGCCCTGGGGCTCAAAAATTCTCTCAATGGAAATATAAGGGCCAAAAAAGAAGCCCCATGTTGCTCAAGTGCACTTAAGATCTGCTCAATCTCCATTGGCAAGGGTCACTGGTTCCCAAACCTGAACGTACAATTGAATCTTCTAGAAAGTATCTTATTAAATCAACTTTATTGAGGTACAATTTATTTGCAATCAAGTGTATACAATTTAAAGTGTACAGTCAGGTGAGCTTTGACAAATGTATTCGCCCATGTAATCACCACTCCAATAAAAATATAGAATATTACCATCATACCAGGAAATTCCCTCATGACCCTTTGCCATCAGTCCACCTAACCCCCTGCCCTTTGCAACCACCAACCTGACTTCTATCACTGTAGATTAATTGTGTTCATTCTAGAACTTTATATATATATAATCATACAGTGTGTACTATTTTGCATTTAGCTTCTTTTGCTCAGAATATTGTTGTTGAGATGTCATCCATGTTATTTCTGATATCAGTAGTTTGTTTTATTTATAAAGCTGAGTAATTGTCCATTCTGGACAGCTTCTTAAATGTAGGCTTTTGGGCTCCAGTATCTCCGAAGTTGAAGTCCATAAATCTGTGTGTTTAACATGTGCCAGAGGAAATTCTTATGCAGAAGCTGGGTTTAGGAACCTTTTAATTAGGGGATTTTCTCCTCAAGTTCAAATAGTTCCCACAATGCAACCATTTGTGGGTGAGAGTAAATTGGGCATAGTTTCTGCACAGATCTGAGAACTCTCATTCCTGTAGCACTGTCTCAGCCTGATCTTGCAGCCTTCCACAGCTCATGAAGTTCCTGGTGCCTGTAACAAATCCCAGAGAGTCAGCTCTGCAAATATTCTTTCAGCTCTAAGGCATCTGTAAATTGAGTTATGAGTCCCAGTGTTCACAGGTAAGTCTATAATCTTAATCTATGAAAGCTCTCCCTTGTCACGGAGAACCAGAGGAGCTTTGAGCGGCCTTTCATTTCAGCCCAGCTGCTGGAGTTACTCATGACAGTTTTATGAGTTGTTTTACTCTCTGGTAAAGTTTTTTTCTTTTCTTTTTCCTTAACAAATGAGAGAAGCATTCTTTGACCATAGTACACAAATGCCACCTTCAGGAAGGAAATATAACATTCTTGTTAAACCACAGGGAACACAGTTTCTTTTTCTGTATGAGAACTTTGAAAAGTCTTGAGATCAGAATATAGTTTATGTTTTTTTAAAAAGTTTATTCCAGATTTTTAAGAAACAGACTTTATTTTTTAGGGTAGTTTTAAGTTCACAGAAAAATTGAGTAGAAGGTAGAGAGATTTCCCATATATATCCTCTGCCCCTACATGTGCACAACATCCCACACCAGAGTGGCAAATTTGTTAGAATAGATGAACCTACATCATTATCTCCCCAAGTCCATAGTTTACATCAGGTTTCACTCTTGACATTGTACATTCTATGGGTTTGGACAAATGTATGCTGACATGTATCCACCATTATAGTATCATACAGAGTAGTCTCACCTCTTTAAAGATCCTCTGTGCTCCCCCTTTTCATCCCTCTCTCCCCCATACTGCTGCCAATCACTGATCCTTTTATTATTTCTATAGTTTTATAGAATGCCACATAGTTGAATCATACAGTATGTACATTTTCAGATTGGCTTCTTTCACTTAGTAATAAACACTTAAGTTTCCTCTACGTCTTTTCATGGCTTCTAGTTCATTTGTTTTTAGCGCTGAATAATATTCCATTGTCTGAATATACCACAGTTTATCCATTCACCTGTTGAAGGGCATTTTGGTTGCTTCCAAGTTTTGGCAATTATGAATAAAGCTGTTATAAACATCAGTGTGTAGGGTTTTTTGGGAATGTAAGTTTTCAACTCCTTTGGGTAAACACCAAGGAGCATGATTGCTGGATCATATGATAAGAGTATGCTTAGTTTTGTAAGGTAAGAAACCATCAAACTGTCTTTCAAAGTGGCTGTACCATTTTGCATTCCCACCAAAAGTGAATGAGAGTTCCTATTGCCTCGTGTTCTTGCCAGCATTTGGTGTTGTCATTGTTTTGGATTTTGGCCATTCCAATAGGTAGTGGTATCTCATTGTTATTTTAATTTGCAATTACCTAACGACATATAATGTAGAGCATCTTTTCATATGCTTATTTGCCATCTGTATATCTTCTTTGGTGAGGTGTCTGTTCAGATCTTTTGCCCACTTTTTAAGTATGTTGTTCATTTTTTTATGTTGAGTTTTAAGAGTTTGTAGCATATTTTGAACAACAGTGTTTTATTAGATATGTCTTTTGCAAATATTTTCTTCCTATGGCTTGCCTTTTCATTATCTTGACTGTGTTTTGCAGAGTAGAAGTTTTTAATTTTAATAAAGTTCAGCTTATCAATTATTTCTTTCGTGGATAGTGACTTTTGGTGTTGTATCTAAAAAGTCATCACCATACCCAAGGTCATCTAGATTTTCTTCTATGTTATCTTCTAGGAGTTGTGTAGTCTTGCATTTTACATTTATATATGACTGGTTTTGAGTTATTTTTTTGTGAGGGGTGTAAGCTCTGTGTCTACATCCATTTTTTTGCATATGGATGTCCACGTGTTCCTGCACCATTTGTTGCAAAGACTATCTTTTCTCCACTGTATTGTCTTTACTCCTTTGTCAAAGGCTGGTTGACTATATTTATGTGGGTCTATTTCTGGGCTCTATTCTGCTCTATTGATCTATTTGTCTTTTCTTTTTTATTTTTTATAATTTTATTTATTTATTTTTTTCCCCCAAAGCCCCAGTAGATAGTTGTATGTCACAGCTGCACATCCTTCTAGTTGCTGTATGTGGAACGCGGCCTCAGCATGGCCAGGGAATTGGCGCGTTGCTGAGCGCCCAGGATCCGAACCCGGGCCGCCAGCAGCGGAGCACGGGCACTCAACCGCCAAGCCACGGGGCCGGCCCTATTTGTCTTTTCTTTTGCCAATACCACACCGTCTTGATTACTGTAGCTTTAGAATATGTCTTGAAGTTGGGTTGTGTGAGTCCTCTGACTTTGTTTTTCTACAATATTCTGGGTCTTTTGCCTCTTCATATAAACTTTAGAATCAGTTTGCCAATATCCACAAAGTAACTTGCTGGGGTTTTGATTGAAATTGCATTGAATCTATAGATCAAATTGGGAAGAGCTGACATCTTGACAATATTGAGTCTTCCTATCTATGAACATGAAACATCACTCCATTTATTTAGTTCTTTGATTTCTTTCATCAGTTTTGTGTTTTCCTCTTATAGATGTTGTACATATTTTGTTACCTTTATACCTAAGCATTTCATTTTTTTGGAGTGCTAATGTAAGTAGTATTGTGCTTTTATATTGAAATTCCACTTGTTTATTGCTGGTAAATAGGACAGCAATTGATTTTTGTGTATTAATCTGGTGTCTTGTAACCACACTATAATTGCTTATTAGTTCCAGAGTGTTTTTTGTCGATTCTTTCAGATTTTCTGCATAGATGATCATGTCATCTGTGAATAAAGACAGTTTTGTTTCTTCTTTCCAAATTTGTATACCTTTTATTACCCTTTCTTGTCTCATTGCATTAGCTAGGAGTCTTGCATAGGACTGCCAGGACAATGTTGAAAAGGAGTGGTGAGAGAGGACATCCTTGCCTTGTTTCTGATCTTAGTGGGGAAGCTTCTAGTCTCACCGTTAAGTATGATGTTAGCTGTAGGTTTTTAAAAGATGTTCATACAGTTCATTTTAATTTGTTTCATGTGAATATCTTAAACATTTTGAAATATTACTCAAAAATGGAAGCAATGGGCACTCAGCCAAATCGAACTATTAAAGCAGGTTTACCAGACATCGCTTTTATACTGCAAATGGTTAATTGTGCTTTAAATCAGCTAGTTAAAGAAAATTGTTCATAAGAAGCTTCACACTAAAATGGAGAAAACATGTGTCCCACTGGCTGGTCATTTCATTTCTAATCTGGTCTTGGATTTTAAAGACATCTATCTGAAAATCAAAACTAATGCGTTAATTTCTCTTTAGTCTATGTGTTGTTTAATGAATTCTTTCCTAATTGGGTATAATTAAATGTTATGGATTCTGCCACTATGGTCTACATTTTGTTTGCTGTTAGCTTCATGATGGTTTCAATCATTTACCACATCTTTCAACATCTTTTGTGTGGCTGGTACTATAATAGAAGCACAAAGAAATTTAAGTCACAGTTTCCCTCCTCTAGGGACTTAGAAATCCATTAGGGAGTCAAGAGAGACATTAAGAACAGCCAAGAGACAATGCAAAGCTTAATTATTTTAAACTTTGAGAGTTTAAATTATTCATCAATTTAATGATGAATTTAATTTAAATCAGAGTTTAATTATTCATCAAAATGAGTGATGTTGGCTGTAAGTGCAAGAGGAGTCCAGGATATAGCAGACCATTGGATTGGAGATGTGGAAGATCTTAGAGAGAAGGCAGTAAGATGTTGGTCCTCGTGGGATAGGTTAGATTTGTAAATGTAGAAGGGAGAGGGAAAGGCATTTCTTCCAGGTATCTGGTCAGCATGAGCAATGGCTTGGAGTTGGGAATGAGTATGACACGGGTAAGAATAGTGTAAGCAGAGAGTGGAAAGAATAGTCATGGGGCTTAGATGGATGTGAAAGGGTAAGTATCTCCTTGAGGTGTGATTGTTCATAGTTTTATTCTCTATAATGCTAAAGGATGGGATTTTTATACATTTGCAGAATAAACAGAACCATGATTTAGTTTCACAGTTTATGTTGCTCATTATAAGTAACTGCAACTATCAGAAATATGATAGAATAATTAAATTATTCCTCCCTCAGGGATGTTGGAATATAGCATGTCCTTTTCCCTTTACCCCTTGCGCTACATTTTTGAAAGGCAGTGAGGGAACTAGCCTGGCTGGAGCAGTGGGATGCTGCACTGTAGGTAGGGAGGGAGCAGGTGCTAGAGCTCATTAATAATGACTGGCTTCGATTATTCGAGTCTCTTTCCCAGACCCCTCTCCCTGAAAGCAAGGGGCTACTCACCCAAGAATGAGAGCCCTTTACTATCACTGTAAAGACAGAATTGGCTGCTGCATTCATAGAAAAATGCCTAGTATGCCAAATATGAGTAACTTTGGATTTCTTGCTACTTTCAGTTGAGCTCCAGTTCTCCATTTCTCTGATAACTGGACATTTCTTGCATGTCTGGCTTATCGTTATCAGGTTTTAGTGCTAGTGAGGAGCCTGCATCGTGCGGCTTTGTGTTATGAATGCTAGAGTTTGCTTCTGCTGACCCTCTGAGGAGTAAGATGGTAGAATGTAAATGTTGATGGTGCTCCCTGTGTTACAGGACACAGCGTATTGATCATCTACCTGGTTCCTATCCGACCCTGGGGAAGTTTAAGCGTTTCAGTAGCAATTACAAAAGCTATACGAAGGTCTCAATCTAAACTTTCCAAAGCCAAGTGTTGGGCATTTCAGAAAAAAGGACAAGTGTACTTCTCTCTTTCTTCCTTCAGAGCACTAACCACTTATAAAATCTCCCACTCCGAAAAATAGTAGTATGTGTATATGTTCTCTTGAAGAGCTTCCTTGGTTAATGGGGATTGAGGCTGCTATTCGTTAATATATTCAACAAGTGTTTGTTGAATACTCAGTTTGCCAAAAGCCCGTGTGTGGGGATGGGGATACAGTGGTGAGCAAAACAACTGGTCATTGCTCTCAAGGTACTTAGAGTCTAGTAGGAAAGGCAAAAAATAAAAAAGGAAAACCATAGCAATGAAATGCAATAACTGCTCACGTGGGAAGAATACAGGGAGAGTTTATAGCAAAAGGACCTAACCCAGTCGGATGGATAAATTAGAAATTATCCAGGCAATGGGAAGAGGAAGAGTACTTCAGGAAGAGGGACAGCCTGGGCAAAAGACTGATATTGCTGGAGCAGAGAGTGTGGGAGAGAGCGGTACAAACCAAGACTGGAGGGAGAGGCAGGGGTCTGACCATGATGGTCTCTGGAAGCCCTCCTGAGGAGTGTGGATTTTATCAAAAGTGCATGGGATGCCATTGAAGCATTTAAAGCACAGGAGAAAAAGTGCCTTGTACACCATACTGAAACAGAGATATGGACAAAGGCTTTATTACAAATGCTAAGCAATAGGAACCGCTGAGATTTACCAATTTACCAATTCTGCCACATGGTCACATAGTTACCTATTAGCATTATTTTTTGTTTTGGATAAGGGCGAAATATGGGAAAGAAAACCAAAAGTAGCACTAGTATTTTGGATTCTCTAGGATTCAGAGATTTCCATGAGCCAGGATGATTCAGGATAGGACTGATTCTTCAAAATAATGGGGGAAACGGTTTTCACAGTGCCCAGATCAGAAAAGGTGGCAGGAAATAGTCAAAATGTTGACAGTGGATATTTCTATTATGAGTAATTTTATTTCATGATTTACATTTTTCAATAGTTTCAAAATTTCTGTACTTATTTTATAATCTGAGGAAACATTATTTTTAATATAGAGTATAATATTAAAGTTAAACTTTCTAGAATTTTTCTCTTTTCTTTTATCCTTTTATCCTCCTTTCATCTTTGCCCATCCTAAAAGGTCGTGGAGAGCATGTTTTGATTCATTATTCATTTTTCAGGATCCTGGGACCCAGGAGGAAAAATCCTGGGAGGTCAGACTCACACAGAGGTGATAAATTCCACTTCACCATTGATTTTTATAGCTGCTGCATTTCTTTCAGCTTTTCTTGCCACAAGTAGCATTAATAATGGATTTCATGTCTTCTTAATTTAACGTTCAGCCCTAGCCTGTCACTGAAGCAGACTCATGTAATTAACACGGCTTTTCTTCTGAAATCTCACATCCTGAAA
Organism: Ceratotherium simum simum; assembly: GCF_057802395.1. Lineage (NCBI taxonomy): Eukaryota > Metazoa > Chordata > Mammalia > Perissodactyla > Rhinocerotidae > Ceratotherium > Ceratotherium simum. The sequence continues at coordinate 29,872,154 of NC_141917.1, read as the reverse complement.
TATCTCAGAAAACATACTTAAAGGTGGTGTGCATGTGGGGCGGGAGTTGGCTGTCATCCGATGTGCAACTTAATGGAATGATTTGGATGACTCAGTAAAGGCTTTACCTGAGACTAGTAATAGACTCTTTCATTTTAACAAATTTCCTACTCCATCCCATCGCCTGCCCGTTAACGATGTCAGCCTGGAGAGAAGGTGTTGGGAAGGGGTGAGGTGACTGCATAGTGATTTCATAGAGTGGCAAAAAGGATTAGGGAAGTGGAAGGGGAGAGCATGGAAATCAACAGGGGAGGAAAATTGGGGTGTGCCAACCTTGGAGCAAGGCTCACACAATCCAGTCTAATCCAAATTAGGTCAGCAAGCTGTCTTCGATTGGTCCATCCGTCTGAGTTCTCCATGCTGGACTCCCTGAACTGTGCCCGGCTGGCAGGATGAAAATCATTTGAAAAATATCCGGAAATTGCTACTCACCAGGGAGCATCCATGAAAAATACTGGCTGCAAATGAGCTGGCAAGGGTTCAGTGACTGCTGGGTCACCCTGCCACGGTAAGTTTGTCTGAAGGGGTTCCGGAGTTGTTTCCCAGATGGGCCGCTCAGCTGCTGTAAGTGGTTGGGCCTTGTGGACTTTTTTGCAATGTTTCTCGTAATGCAGGAGATGAGTTCTTGAAAAGCGGTGGGTAAATCAGAGTTTTGTACCTGGAATCATATTTTTCAAATGTACTCATGAATATTCCTGTGGTGACTCTCTAAATTGAAGGAATTTTCATAAATAATTTACTCTTTCATAAACCTGGATTTTTTTTTTTATGATCCCATCAACCTGGATTTCTTAATGCAGAATCCTCCCAGGGTCATCAGGGTGAAGAAATTCTAGGGCACTGAGACATAACCTGTGTTTTTGCACAGATTGTTGCTGGGAATGGTAAGAGAGAGGCAGAATTAAACTCTCTTCCCAGTAGATTGGAATCCTGGGAATTGGCCTACCCCGTTGGATATTTGCAGAGTCTCTGAAACCAATGGCTCCTCAAGAAATCAAAGCTGAAAAAACCTAACCCAACATTTTAGTTCATCCTTTCCTATCCAAGGTTATTCCCAGCATCATTCAGTGATTTTTCTTTTCTCCTACACCCTAATGTCCTGCAAAATGCTGATGTTCTCAGCAAGATATCATGTAAATATTTTGGTTTGAGCTCAGAGTTCAGGCTGTTTGATCTCATTTGGGAATGAGACCACTTGCTGACACCTATTGATTGCTATTTTCTCTGGTCTTTTCACCTGGTGGGTGGAATCAAGCAGTTAACTTGAAAAGGGTACTCTGAGTTTTAATGAAACAGTTGAAATTAAAAGAATAAACCAGACGAGGACAACACAAAGAAAGAAAATTACAGGCCAATATTGCTGATGAACATAGATGCAAAAATCCTCAACAAAATATGGGCAAACCAAATATAGCAATAAGTTAAAAGAATCAAACACCATGATCAAGTGAGATTTATACCAGGGATACAGACATGATTGAACATCTATAAATCAATCAATGTGATACACCACATTAACAAAATGAGGAATAAAAATCACATGATCATCTCAATAGATGCAGAGAAAGCATTTGACAAGATCCAACATCCAATTATGACAAAAACTCTCAATAAAATGGGAATAGAAGGAAAGCACCTTAACATAATGAAGGCCACATATGACAAACCTACAGCCCACATCATACTTAACGGTGAAAAAATAAAAGCCATTCTTCTGAGAACAGGAACAAGACAAGGGTGCCCACTGCTAGTCAACATAGTACTGGAGGTTTTGGCCAGAGCAATTATGCAAGAAAAAGAAATAAAAGGTATCCAAATTGGAAAGGAAGAAGTGAAACTGTCACTGTTTGTGGATGACATGATTCTATATATAGAAAACCCTAAAGAATCCACCAGAAAACTATTAGAAATAATCAACAACTACAGCAAAGTTGCAGGGTACAAACACAACTTACAAAAATCCATTGCATTTCTATACACTAATAACAAACTAGCAGAAAGAGAAACCAAGAATACAATATTTACAATCTCAACAAAAAGAATAAAATATCTAGGAATAAATTTAACCAAGGAGGTGAAAGACCTATACAATGAAAACTATAAGACATTATTGAAAGAAATCGAAGAAGACATAAAGAAATGGAAAGACAGGGGCCAGCCCCATGGCTTAGCGGTTAAGTGCGCACGCTCAGCTACTGGCAGCCTGGGTTTGGATCCCAGGCATGCACCGACACAACGCTTGTCTGGCCATGCTGAGGCGGCGTCCCACATAAAGCAACTAGAAGGATGTGCAACTATGACATACAACCATCTACTGGGGCTTTGGGGAGAAAGGGGGGGAAAAGGGAGGAGGATTGGCAATGGATGTTAGCTCAGGGCTGATCTTCCTCACAGAAAAAAAAAAAAATCACATGAGGCTAATTCCTAAGCTCGAATGCCAATGTTTTGAATTATTAAAAAAAAAAAAAGAAATGGAAAGACATTCCATGCTCATGGATTGGAAGAATTAACATAGTTAACATGTCCATATTATCTAAAGCAATCTACAGATCCAGTGGAATCCCAATCAGAATCCCAATGACATTCTTCCTGGAAATAGAACACAGAATCCTTAAATTTATATGGAACAACAAGAGACCCTGAATAGCCAAAACAATCCTGAGAAAAAAGAACAAAGCTGGAGGCATCACAATCCCTGACTTCAAAATACACTGCAAAGCAGGGCCGGCCCCATGGCTTAGCGGTTAAGTGCGCGCGCTCCGCTGCTGGCGGCCTGGGTTCGGATCCCGGGCGCGCACCGACGCACCACTTCTCCCGCCACGCTGAGGCCGCGTCCCACATACAGCAACTAGAAGGATGTGCAGCTATGACATACAACTATCTACTGGGGCTTTGGGGGAAAAAATAAATAAGTAAATAAATAAAAATTAATTAAAAAAACAAATACACTACAAAGCTATAGTAATCAGCATGGTACTGATTGGTACATTGAAAGCCCAGAAATAAAACAACACATCTGTGGACAGCTAATCTTCGACATAGGAGCCAAGAATATACAATGGAGAAAGGGAAGTCTCTTAGTCAAAATGGATTAAAGACTTGAATGTAAGACCTGAAACCATAAAACTCCTAGAAGAAAATATAGGCAGTACATTCTTCGACATGGGTCTTAGCAGCATGTTTTCAAATACCATGTCTACTCAGGCAAGGGAAACAAAAGAAAAAATAAACAAATGGGACTTCATCAGGCTAAAAAGCATCTGCAAGGCAAAGGAAATCATGAACAAAACGAAAAGACAACCCACCAACTAGGAGAAAATATTTGCAAATCATGTGTTGGACAAGAGGTTAATTTCCAAAATATATAAAGCACTCATACAACTCAACAACAGAAAAACAAACAACCCAATCAAAAAGTGTGCAGAGGATATGAACAGACATTTTTCCAAAGAAGATACACAGATGACCAACAGGCACATGAAAAGATGTTCAACATCACTAATTATTAGGGAAATGCAAATCGAAACTACAATGAGATATCACCTTACATCTGTCAGAACGGCTATAATTAACAAGAAAAAAAAACAAATGTTGGAGAGGATGTGGAGAAAAGGGAACCCTCATATACTGCTGGTGGGAATGCAAGCTGGCATAGCCACTATGGAAAATAGTATGGAGATTTCTCAAAAAATTAAAAATAGAAATACCATATGATCCAGCTATCCCACTACTGGGTATTTATCCAAAGAAGTTGAAATCAGCAATTCAAAGAGATTTATGCACCCCTATGTTCATTGCAGCATTATTCACAATAGCCAAGATGTGGAAGCAACCCAAGTGCCCATCAACTGATGAATGGATAAAGAAGATGTGGTATGCAATGGAATAATACTCCAATGGAATGGAATACTACTCAGCCATAAAAAAAGACAAAATCATCCCATCTGCAACAACATGGCTGGACCTTGAGGGTATGATGTTAAGCGAAATAAGCCAGACAGAGAAAGACAAACACTGCGTGATTTCAATCATATGTAGAAGATAAACAAACACATGGATAAAGAGAACAGATTAGTGGTTACCAGAGGGGAAAGGGGTTGGGGGGTAGGTGAAAGGGGTGAAGGGGAAATATGTATGGTGACGCATAAAATTAGACTATTGGTGGTGAGCACGATGCAGTCTATACAGAAACTGATAAACGATAATGTACACCTGAAATTACACAATGTTATAAACCATTTTCAATTACTCAATAAAGTAACTGAAAAAAAGGAAGAGAATAAAATGTTTTCTTACTGTTAGGGTTCTCTAAGGAAACAGAATCGATATGGTATGTACATATATAAACATGAAGACTTATTATAGGAATTGGCTCACGTGATTGTGAAGGTGGAGAAGTCCCACAGTCTGCCGTCTGCAAGCTGGAGAACCGAGAAAGCTGGCAGGGTTCTATAATTCAGTCCAAGTCCAAAGGCCTGAGAACCAGGAGTGCTGATGTCTAAGGGCAAGAAAAAATGGATATCCCAGCTCAGGCAAAGAGTAAATTCACTCTTCCTCTGCCTTTTTGTTCTGTTCAGGCCCTCAATGAATTGGATGATGCCCACCTGCATTGGTGAGGGCAATTTTTACTCAGTGTGCTGATATAAATACTAACGTCTTCTGGAAACACCCTAGCAGACATATCCAGAAATAATGTTTTACCAGCTATCTGGGCATCCCTTAGCCCAGCAGGTTGACACATATAATTAACCATCATATCACCTGAATCAAATGCACAAACTGTTTATTTTATGAACTTCTACCTTCTTGGTACCCTGACTGGTGGCTTCTATCTATTTAAACATGTGCAAGACCTTGTAGGCCGAAAAGGCAGAAAACACGATGATGTAAATGACCTCACTAACAGTAAGATCCCACAACAGCTCTCAGAGCAGAATTCCCAATAATTCAGGACATGGTTTCTTCAAAGTCTTGCGGGTTCTCCTTCCTTACACTTGACCTTTCAGCGCCACTGAGTACAGAGGCTCTCCAGAGAGAGAATTGAGAGACTGGGTGCGGAGAAAGAGCCTTTGGGCAGCTAAGAGATGTGAGAGGGAGAGAAAAATGGGAAAGCAGATTTTAAATATTGCTGCGTGATAGGATTTGAATCTCTCAATTTCTTTAAAAAACTCAAGTGAAAAAATGGAATTTCTTTTCACTACTTTTGGTTCCTGGACTATGTTTTTAAATTCATCAAATTATCTGAGCAATGATGGATTTCAGAGTTTATCCAATTTAGATAAAAATATCCTTTCTTTTGGTAACTAAGGTTGGGAGTGGGGTGGAGGATTGTTTTGTATTTCAGAAATTCTTAAGAGATACAATCAACCCACAAATTCTCAGTGGAAACGCCACAGGAGACATGGAGTTTGGTGGAAACTCTTTGTCTCTTGTCAGCCCAGTCTCCAGACGGGTCCAGGCTAACAATGGGATTCCATCTGCTGGTGCAGATGCCCACTTACGTTGCTAGGCCAGCCCTGCTAACTACAGGATCCCATCTTTTTATCACGATTTTATATGTGATTGCAGCTAAACTCCCTTGACAGATGCCTTTACTTTTCTTTTATAAATATTGACAATTCTACTTTAAAAAATATTCCTTATTTACATGGACAGGTTCCGGTTGCCATCCACCAACGTGGATTGTACTAAAAGGCAACTGCCATGTCACTTAGACGTGGTCTTGCTTTAGTCCGAGGCTCCCAAGCTTGGGTATGTATCAGAATCATTGAAGGAGGGAGTGCTCACTATGAAGTAAGGATTCCAGGTCTCATCCTAGGAATTCTGATCTGGGAGCTCTGGGGTGGGTCCAGGAATCTGCAATTTAACACAGACTTCCAACGATTCTGATGCAGGTGGTTCCTGACTGCACTTTGAGAGAAGCTAATAAAAGTACTTTCCACAGAGCCTATCCAGAGGCATCCTGTGAGTCTCCAGCCTCCCCTAGGCCTGTACCTAGCGGTTACTAGCATAAGTGAACATTCAGAGGGGAACAAGCAAGGGCCAGGGGATTTCACTGCCATGTTTTGATGCATAAAAGAGTACCAGGAATCATCCCATTTGGACCTAGCTCCTTTAAGCTCAAGAGCCTTCTGGCCACGGAAGGCTATATGCTTCAGTGCAAAGGCTCCATGATTGAAAGGTTAAAATTAGGCTTCCTTTCTGCTTCCTGCAAGCTATTTAGTCATACGGTGTGGAAAAAGAACTGCTTGGTGAGGCGGAGACACATGGTGGTTGTCTTTATGAGCTAAGGGCTGATTTTGTGGGAGGAGGATTACAATTTTCCTGTGTGGCCCCAGAGAAGAACCAGGAACAGTAAGTGGAAGCTGTAGGGAAGTAGAGTTTAGTTAGATAAAAGGAAGTTAATAATTAGGGATCTTGAAAATGAAGTGGGCTCCACTATGTGGTAGTGAGCACTGTACCATTTGAGAGTCATGATGAGGAGGCTATGTTAATCAATCAACTAATTTATGTGTCCTATGTTTATTGACATAATATGGGGTGATGGAAAGAGTCCTGGATTGGAATAAGCCTAGATTAAGATCCTGAATCCCTCATTTACTTTGTGACCTTGGGAATGCAGTTTAACCTTCATAGGATTAATGTGATAAACAGATAACACATGTCAAGTGCCTGGCACAGAGTAGATGCTCATATGTATTTGCTCCCTGCCCCTTTCTTCTGTGTTTGCCATTGTTTTAGGCATCAGGAAAACAAAGATGAGTTAGATCTTGTGTCTCTCATCCAGGAGCTTCCCAGCTAAAAGTGAGACATAACCAGAAACACAAATATGGTGCAGAATTGTACCTGCTGTGATATAGAGTGACATGCAAAGGCCAGTGGAGGCCCAGAGAGGGGAGGGCCTTCTACCTCTCTTCAGGAGTTGATGCTTCCTATCAACTCAGGCTCTTGATGCTGTCATTTGAATTCCACTGAACACAAAGAGTGGCTTTCCATCTTGGAATAACTACCCATCACTGGGAAATGTTAAGGGGTAAAAAGATATTAAGCTATAAACCAAAAGTCAAATTCCCATTAGTTCTTTTTTTGAGTCTATTAATTCAGCAAACATTTTTTTGAGCCCATATCAATCCTAGGTAGGGGGCTGGCAGGTGGGGATGTATAACTAATAGGCAGAGTCCTTGCCTACACAAGGTTCACAGTCTGTCTACAGAGACAGGCAGAGATGGATAAATACACTTGGTCCACAATCCCCAATATCTATTTCAACCAACAATGTCTTCTTCTCATTTTTCCACATTGTAATTGTGTTTATCCTTGGCCAGTAAAAGTTACTTTGGCCAACATATCACTCTCTCTTCTAATGACTCCAAACTCACAATAGACTTTGTTTTTCAAGTTTTAATTAAGAAACTTTATTTTTGGAACTTTACAATAGTGATATGCCAACTCTTTTGATCACAGATTTTTATTAGTAAATAACTTTTAAACATATACATATATATAAATTATATATGGGCATGACTATTAACTATTTCTCAAGACACAATCTACACTACAGGCAAGGCAATCATTAATAACAGTGTTTACAATTCCATATAATAAATCATCTTAATTTTAATTTTAGGGGATCCAATTCATTATCAGATGTGGTGAGACAGTCATTTTTTCCCTTGTATTCTTTCTGAAGGGTCATATTAGGAGTAACTGGACCTCTGCCATTGTATTTTTGTAGGTTTACGAGTTTGCATGATTGCAAATGTCATCTTCAACCAGAGCTCATGTGGAACTCCATTTTGTGAGGGCTACTTTAGTTAAAACTAGATAATGTCATTCATGAAGCCATCTAACTGGGCACACAGAAACTGCGAATGCCTCAGTAGCCCACAAGCAGACAGAGGAAGGAGAAGGGGTAGGTGTTAACCCCATTGCCTTGTGGACCGTCCTCACCTCCCTGAGGATACCTCACGTCCCTCATATGAACCCGACCTTCTCACATACAGATAGAATGGATGCACCTTCTTTCACGTTTCTGCTTTCCATTGGAGGATCTTGTGCTTCTTTGCAGTGTATGCCGTGCACTCAGGCTTGGCAGCCAATTCTCCAGTCCCTTCTGTTCAAATGAATCGCCCCGCACAGCCGACTATGTTAAACAGGAGCTCCTTTCCTTGATCAAGAACAGCGTGGAGCTCAGGCGTGTTTCTAGTGTTCCTGATGTGAAAACACGTCAATAAGCAATTGAAAATTTGCCACAGTCTGCTCTTCTTACTCCCTTTTTGATTGCAAATCAGTGACCAGAAAATATCACCCGATATAAATATTAAAAACAAATTTCATGGTTTTAAAAAGGTATTTTTAGAGAACTAAAAACACACATCCCTTTCTGTGTGTGTGTGGTTAGAAGGAGAGGGTGGAGTTTTCTCACCACAGTTTTAGGGTACAGTTTCATGGGAAGAAAAAGAAAAGACAAGGTTTGTATGTCAATGATTAATATGATATCACAACATTCTTTTATAAAAAAAGAAACCCTTGCCATTTAATTCTATACACAAGAACTAAAAATAATCATTTTAGTGAAAGAGAATAGTAGTTGTATATTTTCTTTTGTCCTCCTCTATCCCCTTTAGAATGCATCCAGAACAGGCATTCTTAATATCTTTTGTGCCATAAATCCTTAGCTGTCTGGTGAAATCTATAAACACCTTCACAAAATAGCCCATAAAAGTATAAAATAAAATACATGCAATTTCAAAGGAAACCACTTATATTAAAATATTCAAAAATCAAAATATTTAAAAAACAAATGTATGAAATATGTATTACTAACACATTAATTAACAAAATCTGGTGGCAGATTGTGATTTCAAAATAATGATGAATATAAACAATACTTTGAAATATCTGCAATAACTAGAATGTGATAAGAAAATTGCTGTAATTTATACTGTTGACAACATCACTACTACTACTACTAGAGTTTGTTGTCTATATTCACAATTGGAGAAAGTGCTAAATTTCAAATAGCAATTAATGGAAATAGAGATGCAATGTTTCTCCCACCCAAATTCATGTAGCCCTGAATCCTACCCAGGTCAGGAACGCTTCTTCTAAATGAGCTTCCTAGGACCCATCTTGTGTGTCCCCAGCAAGTACCCAGCCCTCTGAACATTGGGCAAAGGGAACTACTTGTGAGTGTAATAGTTACATGTTTTCCAGAAGGTGTCAGACTTGCGTTTCTGAAGACTTAAAGCCAGTTGCTGCTATATCTCCCCAAACAAGAAGTCTCCTGACTTAACTTCTAAGGCAGATAACCCCCCCGCCAAGTCGTTGAAAATTAGGCAAAAAATGCTGATTTAAAAGAGAAACAAAGAACTTCAAGGAAACAAATTCTACAAGGACTAAGAAAGTGCTGTCTGAATTAAGAAATTTTATGGCCAAAAAAAAAAATAAGGCATCTGAAGAAACAGAGAATTGTTTTCCTGTCTTTTCAGTATGAAGACAGGACTTATGTTGTCAGCAAAGATCAGGTGTTGTGAAATTTCTGAAAATACATCACAGTTGATCTTTGGTTGAAGATGGATAATTTATATCCTCACAGAGGAGTCCATAAAGAAGAGGATTATAGAACAGAAGATATACAGAAAATCCAGCCTATAAACAAAGGCTTCTGGGTACAAAGCAGGGATTAAGCCACAGTTGTTCCTTTCATCTGAGTTGTCCCCTAAGAATTCTTCAACCTCTCCTAGAAAACAAAGAATTTATTGGAAATCTAGTGCATTGAGTAAAAGTTGCTTCCTAGAGAAGTCATTGTTCTCATATGAACTGTATGGGTTTCTAACATATCTGGCACATACATGTTTAATTATTTTGTGGATTTTCTTATATGAATGATCCGTTACAAATGGATGGATTCTGACTATGTACATTGAATTTTGGGGAATTTATTCTCTTTCCCCCTGATTTTCGTATTATAATTTCTGATTGATCTTTATTAGAAAATTGCCCCTAAAATAGTCTGCATCACTGGTCCCAATTATTTGCCCTCCCTAGAAAGGACTAATGTCAAGCTTGGCCAAGTGACTTGCTTTTGTTAATGAAATATAAGCATATGTCAGGTCTAGTAGCCACTGAGTGGTTCTGCCATCTCTTTTTCTCTTTCCTTTGCCTCAGAATAATACGTCCCAGATCAGGACAGCTCCTTAAGTTTGTATTACAGAAGAAAAAGATGTGAAAAAGAGTGTAAGCCTACTGCAGCTGAAGTAACATAAATAAGGGAGAAGATTTTTATCATTTTAAGCTGTTGATATTTGGAGGTTGGTCATTATACAGTAAAACTTAGTGAAAGCTGACTAATATAAACTTTAACTCCTTAATTTTCGATTTTCTTCCTCCCTCTCCTGGTTCAGGTAGTTATTGATCTATAAGAAGACCAAAAATACAAGTTTGCTATGGGTGCTTCTATTTAATAATCACTCCTAAAATATTTAAGAAAGAAGGCAAAGCCTTCTCTTTCTCTCTCTGCAATCTTTCTCCTCTTCCTCCTCCTCCTCTTCTTCTGCTGCTTCTCCCTCTTCCTTTTTTAATAAATCCCATCTGTCAGTGCCTGATTGGTTGTAGAACCTTTTTGGGTTCTCTTGCCAAAGAGAACATCAGGATTGTATTTGGGGATAAGTTGCTGATTCCCAGACAAAGCGTCTGGGTCTCTGGGACTCGTCAGTCACAGCCCTGTGCTTTCTTCTGGTGGAATAAGCATGGAATCTAGAGAGAAACTTTTTCCTGAAGAGACCAAGTTACATTGACCACATGTTGTGGATTTTGAGGTAGTCCCTATTTCAAATATCTCACCTTATTGACCCAACGGCATCCCTAAGAACACAATTTTTGCTTCTAAAAATAGTTATCTTAAGAAAATGTATGATTCTACTTATAAAAAGTTCAAAAACAGGCAAAACAAAACTACACAGTGAAGTCAGGACAGGTGTGTTTATCTGTGGGGGGAGAAGTGGAGTGGTGGTTGGGAAGGGGAATGAGCGGGGCTTTGAAGCAGTGGTGTTCTATTTCTTGTTCTGGATGGACAGATGAGTTTTCACCTTATGATTATTCATTGACGTTGTGTGTATTTTTCTATATGTATATGCCACTTTACAATAAAAAAGTTTAAAAACATGCACTCATTGTAGCCATAGCCTACTCAAAACACATATGAAATTAAGAGCTTGAGAGTTAGCAGACTCTCACTTAGAAGACCCATTTTGTTGTGTAACAGAGAAAAACACTCTTTCATTCATCCTGGCTTTCCTGGGCTAGGAACCAAGTGCAGTTGAATTTAGTACTTTATTTCTGTATTGAGTGTTCTTGGTTTTTTTTTTTTATAACTTGTCAGGGGAAAATGAGATTAATTAGGTAATTCCACAAATAGGTAATTATATGTTACAATAGGTAATTACATAAATAATTAACTACAACTGCAAGAGTTCTATGGAGAAGTACAGAGTGCTGGGGATATTAAGCCTTAAGTTTGCCGTGCTGTTATCAGCTAACAGAGGGGAAACACTCTATCTTATACAACTCCCCAATTTAGAGGAGAGAAGCAAGCAATAATAAATTAGATCAGTAGGTAACAATTCCAGAGACAAAGCCAATGATGCACAATAATGTGCAAAAAAGCATAGGTTCCCCACTTGTCTCTAGCTGCTCTCTCCATTGCTAGCAGAAGTTGTCAAGTTCTGGGCAGAAGCTGATTCTTCAGGGCTCACTTTGATCTTGTTTCTCTCCTTTCACACAAGCCTCTTTAAGCACAACTTCAGACACATTCCCAGAGCCTTTAGCAGTGACACATTTCTCTCTCCAACTACTAAGAAACTGAGAGTTAACCCTCAGAGTTGTTTCTCAGTATGAACTCAACCACCTCTGAACTTTATGGTCACATCTGCAAGGCTCCTGGAAGTCCATGACCCAGACAGCTGGTCTTGGGGCTCTGGTGGTCAGAGGAGAGGAAGGAAATAGAGATCATAGAGAGAACTAGATTCTGCCTCCCACCTCCACAAGTCAGCCAAAGACAAATTTCCTAAACTCTTCTGCCCAACAACCAAAAATTAAGGAAAAAAAAAAAAAAGGAAAAGAACAGTAATATCTTTTATTTTAAATGAATTCAGCTAGGCCCATGGCAGCCCATAAGAAAACTATATTTGCTAGTCTCCCTTGCAGTTAGATATGGCCTTGTGACTAAATTCTGGCTAAGGGGACGAAAATGGATAGAAATGCAACTTACAGGCCATACCCTTAAAGGGAGGGAATGCAACCCCCCTCATCTCTATCCTCTTTTTCCATCCTGCTGATTGGAAAGTGGATGTAATGGCAGACCAACTTGGACCACATATAAGAAACACCTTATGGATGGCAAAACAACAAGAAAAAGGAGGTCTGGGTCCTTGATAACTCGGCAGAGCAGAGCTGCCTTACCAACTCTGACTTTGATATAGGAGAAAAATAAATTTCTAATATAAATTTCTGTTTGGATTAGCCATTGTTATTTTCAGGCTCTGGAACATGAAGCCAAGCCTACATCTCAACTGGTACAGAGACCATCTAGCCCCTCTTAACAGAGGAGATGTAATTTTGTCCCCCAGGGAACATTTGGCAATGTCTGGAAACATTTTCGGTTGTCACATTTGAGGAGGAGGTTGCTGCTGGCATCCAGTGGGTAGAGGCCAAGGATGCTGCTAAATGTCCCATACCCTGCAATGCATAGGACAGCCCCTTCCCCAGATGAGAAAGAATTATGCAGCCCAAAATATCAATGGTGCTGAGTTTGATAAACCACAAAACGCTTCAATTAGTAGTGAAGAGAATCCAAGACACAGAGAGACAGAGTGATAAGCTTTGGTGCCACGCAGATTGTTGGGCTGGGGCAATGGCCTAGATCTCCCGATGCTCAGGTCACTGCTTTTTTATTTTTAACTATACAATTTCACCACCCCCAAAACCAGACCATTTTATTCTTTATATTCCATATTTATTTGATGAGAGGATAAAAAGAGAGTCATAGAGCTTAAAGACTGAAGAAAAAGTCACACCCTTCTTCTACCAAGAGTCAAAGTGGTTTATCACCAAACTTTTATTGAACACGTATTTGGTATAAATCCTTAGGTTGGATGCCAGTTTTAAATCTAGCTGGCAAATTAATGCATATGCAAAAAGAGAGGACAAGCAAACAACAGAGGCCGGAGCAGTGCCCAAAGAGGGGCCCCTGCAATGTGGGGTGGAGATTGAGAGGAGAGAGAGATCATGGTGGGCTCTGGCGGGCAGAGTGTTGGTGACAGAGCCAGGTCTTCCAGCCCTATGGACTTCCACCTGACTGTGATGGGTTTTGGACATCAGAGTCTTCACCCACATTGTAAAATTATCTCTGCACAGCCCCTGGGCGCAGGCTCCTTCCCTAGGAGTTTGTAACGTACGTTTGTTATGTTGGACTGCTCAGCACCCCTCCTGTCCCTTCCTACAGTCTAGCTGATTGTAGTTTAAGCTGAGATAATGCTTCTAATCCTCCTCTTCCTATGACAAAAAAGTGTCCCTGCCCTGTCCACCCACAATCCACCTCACATACAAACAAGAGCTGACCTGAAAAACTCTTTCTCACTAAAGTGATAAGTGCCGCACTGGTGAGCAGAAACAAAACAAAACAAAACAAAACACACTAACTTCCAGGTTGAAAATCTACATCTGAATCCTGATTCTTTCACTGATCACTTAACCTCTCTGAGCTTCAATTTTTTTCTTCTGGAAATTTGAGATAAACTTAACCCCAGGAAATGGCTCTTGAGTGGGAAGGATTTCAGGATCCTGGTTGGTGGTGGGTGAATATTTTTTTCTTTTGGTGGTAAGGGGAGGTCTGAGAAGGTTTTGAAAAGGTTAATATGCAGGTCCACTTACAATTCCAGACCACAGGCATTTCCTGTCATACAGCCAATGAGTCTGACATGATTGAGAGGAGAGCATGAATGCTGGTGTTTACAGACAGAAACTGGAGCGCTCTCTCAGGGCCATTCTGTTGAACAGCCAGCCTGATCCTGCCATATGCCCTCACCCAGGGAAGGACTCTCCTGAATGTGCTTCCAAAGAGGCCCCTTGCTGTGCCCCTGCAAACTTGGCCTGGGAAGACCTCCCCTCACCCCTCCACCCCCAGGAAATCATCTGGCCTCCCCTCCAACTGCAGAGAGCCCTGTTACAAGAGCAACAATGCTTTCAGAGGCTGGGGGAGCACAGCAACTGCCTGATGTGATCACCATTTGTGTTGTTGCAAATAAAAAAAACAAGTGAAAAGGTCCAGAAGATGTTTCATGTAATAATCGCCCAGAGAGAAAAACAGAAATTCTCCAGACACTCCAAGAAGAATCCCAGCAGGGCAAGCAAGTGTATTCCTGCCTCTTCGTTTGTCACTCTTTTCCCCTTTAGCCAAATTTCTCCACAGTTCCACCTCAGATTGGCCCATGGGTCACCCTTAGACAGACCAGCCCCTTGAGTTCCAGGATGCATCATTTCTCCATTCTTGGCCACACTCACAAACCTGTGATTTCATTGTCATTCTCCCCCAGGGCTGCATGCCCCTAGAAGAAAGATAGACACCTAAGGGGGCATATCAATTCTTTTCATCCACATTGATTATGATATTTAAGTTCTGCAATGTTTGTTTTAGTGGTGTTCCTTCACAAATAGAATTTAAATGTGCCATGTTGGTATTTCTGTTTCCCAAACATGACTCCCTAAGGGAGTATGCTGTTTCTTAATTTGTAGGTCATGACTATAGTGAGTAACCACTTTATTTCTGTTCTTTATGTGGTTGACCATACATTGTTGGTCCTAAAGCCAGACTTTGTAATTAGCTTTGCGACTTTGGGAACATTGCTTCTTTTCTCTGTGCCTCAATTTCATCATCTATAATGAAAATAGGGGTTGGCTCAAGGGCTATTTTAGGTCCCTTTCTGCTCTAAAGGATTGAACTTCTATCATTCTTCATAAACTCTCAAATGACCTGGATTAATATTTCCTTTGCTTATACAAGTCAATATATATTTTATTGCATTTTTCTAAATAAATTTCATTGACAAGTATCACTGTTAATGTCTTTGCAATGGGAAGATTAATAGGTCAGAGAGTGCAAGTGAGGCCATGTACAGCAGGACATTGGTTATACCATAAACAAACCAGGAGAGGGCCCTCTGGTGACTCCAGAGAATGCTGGAAGACAAAAAAAGCTGGAAGGAAAACAGAACATGACATAGTATTGCAAAGGGTTTATGAAGAGGCAACACACACACACACACGCAAGTGGAGAGACAGCTCTTCTCCACGTATAACTCCTTCCACAGCCAACAAAACAAGCAGTGGAAATTTCCAGCACAACTGACAAGCAGTGTCTAGTCATTAACTCTCTGTTTCCTGAACTTTTGCAAAGCTTTATGGTATTTGCAGTCTATCTCTAAACTTTGCTTTAGAAATTGTAAATTTTCCATGTCTTTTTGTTAGCTGAGTTCTCTATTTGCTCCATGTTGGAAAACTGTCTAATATTTAAGTTCAGTTGCCCATTTGTTATTGAGACTATGATGAGATAATTGGACAGATTTTTGAAAAATATTTTAAGAACACTAATGGAGAGTACCAAATAGCAAATAAAAAAATGTGCCCTGTGGCTCTCACTACTGGTGTCAGTTTAGAAACGAGAAAGTTTATTTCTGAACCAATGAACAGACTTGGACAAAACATTCGCAATTATTATTCAGCTTGCTTCCCCAGTGGGAAATGAAGTTTCATTAATGGCTTTTTTATTTCCCTCCTTCCAGGCAAATAGCAACTTGGGAGTGGAAGTGGTCTGAGCCTTGGTTCAAAGAGCTCCTGACTTCAGCTGCTCTTGTCAAAGCGTTCTGATCAGAAATGGATGATAGTGATAGTCATCCCTATAAAAACTATTAAAAATGGTAATGCTTGAATGTTTACTGTTTGCCAGGCACTGTGCTCAGCACTTTATAAGGCAGGTACTGTTATTCTCATCCTTGTTCTGCACTTGGGGAAATGAATTTAGAGGTCAAGTAGCTTGCCTGAGGTCATGTAGCTAATACGTGCAGAATCTGGATTGAATTCAGGTCACGCTAAGGCCAGAGACTGAATTCTTAACTATCTTGCTTCACTGTCCATGTAAAAAGTTTCCTTTTGGGGGGACCTATCAAGTGACAGATTTTCAGCACTGTGCCTCTCCTACCACAATACCACCCAATGGGGCTAAGGCTGAGGGTTAAATCAAACACTTCAGTTCTGTTTAATAAACACTTATTGAGTTCCTACTATTTTTAGGCACCACTCTAAGCTATGCCATGGGGACTACAGAGATAAATAGCCAAGGTCGCAAAATTTATAGTCTTATGGTGGAGAATAGCACATAACTTATGTGGGTCTCATGAGACTAAGCTGTGTCTACTTCTAGAATTCTGACATGTCTGTGTAGACAGATGGATAGGTCTATTTGCATGAACTGAAAAGATGTTGTCCAAGACAATAGGCTGGAGCCTTCTGGGAAGGACATGTCCAAGTTAGAGTCGAGGCAGGCAGATAAGCTTGGCCAAACCTTTGGCTTCAGTGGGAAGGAGCAATGCTGGGTACATCATTGGACCTGCCATTCACATTTGTCTTCTGGCCCAGCTCCACCTCCAGAACTCAGGGCTGAGTCTTAGGGAGGAATGGCTGTAAGTAAAGAGATGTTTTGTTGAAAATGTGTTAAGACAATGGGGCACACGTGATTTTTCTTTGAGATTCCATTAATGGAGTGGTAGAACAAAGGGTGAAGAGAAGCATTTGGGCCAAGTTTCTAATTTAATATTTAACATCCTGGTTTCTTATTTAACATCTGATTTAACATCCCGTGGCATTTTGAGGACTCCAGGCCATCCTATCAATTCCTTAGGGAGACAGTGGTACCTACTGGAAGTAGTGGCAGTGCCCATAAGGAAAGGTTGCCAGATAAAGTACAGGTTGCTCAGTGAAATGTGAATTTCAGATAAAGAACAAATAACTTTTTTGTATATCTCATGCAACATTTAGGGGCATACTTATACTAGAAATTATTTGTTGTTTATCAAACTCAATTTTAACTGGGTGTCCCATATTTTTATTTGGTAATTGTTGCAACCCTACCATAAGGACAATGGTACCTGAAACAGGGTAAAATGTCCAGTGGGGTTCCGCAGAGGAGGGAGTCCGATATGATAGATAGGCAGTTGGCAGGCTTCCCTTTCTGAATAAAAAGGCAAAGCTTTGAGAAGAGAAAACCTTTCGACCCTTTCACTTGCTTCACGTCTTTGAATCATTCATGATGCCTGGAGTGATGACAGCCATCTAGAGGCCGTGGGCTCTAAGCAGGAGGATGAAAAGCCAAGACACTAAAGACGGTGAAGCAAAAGGTTGGGAAGAGCCTGAGTCCTTTAGGTCATTGTTGAGCTCCATCCAGGGAGGTTCAACCTCCCTGAGACATGTCTATACAAAGCTGGCTCAAAACCTGAATGATATGCAAGTTCTTCTATTAGAAAGGAAGAAGGGAATGGATGCTGGGTGGGCCATCAACAAAGTCACTAACAATGTAACCAGCAACGACATAGATAGGTAGTCCATCTGTAGACACTGTTTCTTTAAAAACCTCAATTATCGACTGCAGAACATTGAGTTTTTAAATATATACACAGAAATTAGAAGTCTAGGAAGAAGTAGAAGATAGGAAAGTAGAGTGCAGTAAATGTGTTAGTGTTCCCCTTTCCTTGTTTTTTGTTTTCAGTAGACTACCGGTGAAGTTGAATGTCAAGCATAGAAAACGTTAAAAAAATTAAATGGTTTACTTATTCCCTGTAAGATCCCTGCCCATATAGGCTTCCTTCATCGACACAGGGCCACTTGATCCCCTACGACCGTCACTCCCATCTCCTCCTATTTGTACATCTCTGCCTCAGCCACTGGAACATATCCTTTCAGTAGTCAGGGAGAATTTAAGGACCCATAACTCAGAAGCCCAAGTGTAGTCAAACTTACGACTTATCAGTTATTCTCTGAACTCACAGTAAGCTTCACATCTGACTGCCTACCGCCAGATTTCTCATGTTGTGAGATATTTAGTGTTTCTGTTGCTTGAGACACTGCCAGGTGTTCTATTACCTACAGACATACACATCCCTGAGAGAGAAGCTGCCAGGACCTGTTCATGAGTGCATATGAGACACCCTTTACTGACTTTCAGAAATGTTTAGGAGAAACTTTCCAGGAAAGTGGAGTCCTTAAATATTAGGTCATGGAGAGAGCCGACAAACATGGGTTACATTTAGCATCTATATTGAGAAGTTAATGATATTGAATGTGAGTGTGCATCAAGCCTGCCTGCAGACTTCAGCTCCTGAGAGCTCAGAGATCTTCCTTTATATCTCTTCCCCACTGCACGACTCAATACACATTTATTAACTGACTAATTATTTAATTGATTTATGGAGGATACCCAACTTAAGCTAAACCTGGAAGGGAGGATTTGGAAAGCGATGTGGAAAAAGGAGAACACTGTGGGTTAGGAGAAGATGTAAGAACAGAGGTCCTGGAACAGTTATTAGCACAGCATGTGTGGTGCAAAAGGATTAGACCTTCTAAAAGGGATTAGTAAGAGTTTTATGTCTGGGAGGGACAAATGGCACTGCTGGATATATTGCTAGGTGTTTGGGGCTGGTGTAGTCTGGGAACCACTGCAGTCCTTGAACAGTGGAGGAACACAAGGACAGAAATACCTTAGAGCAATTGATTAGTCAGCAGCATGTAGGGCATATTAAAAGAAAGACATTGGAGGCATGGAGGGCAGTTAGGAAGCTCTTAAAGTAGTAGAGGAATGGATTATGGTCATGGTAAAGAAGCAGGAGGAAAAGAAGTGAATCCTAGAAATAGTTCAATTGAAGAACTGATAGAAGGCAAGAGAAGAGAAATGCTAAATTTGCTTGGTGTCTACTCTATGCCAAGCACTTCAAATACATTGCCCCATTTAGTCCTTGTGAGTTATATTATTATACTCGCCATCCAGTGGGGGAGACCAACCCGTAAACATGTAACCATATGACAGAATGACAATAGTTCTAATAGAGGTATATATAAAAAAGTTATTGGGGTATTCAGGAAAGAGGCACAGGTCCAAGGAATGTCTTGAAGGATAAGTGGAAATTTAACAGATAGAAAAGTGAAGGGAGAACATTCCAGACAGATGGATGGCATGTGCACAGGTACTTCTTTGGCAAAATCCTTGCGGGTAGTGTCTTCTGGAGAATTCATCAGTACAAAAGAGTTCCTCTAATGGTGAGACATTTGCAAGCCAGGGCAGGGGGGCTTTTTGGTGCCCTTAAATAACACCATGCCAGTTATCTGCCAACTTGGCATCTTAGAAAAACTATAGCTATAGCCAGAAGTGGAAACATCTCCAGAGATTCCTGCTGGAATAACGCTCTGTGATGTGGTGATGCGAGAAGGTGGAGGAGTATTGAAGTTCTTCCCACGTGCTTCATCTCTCCATCCTTCCCAGGATCCTCCAGGGACACCTGAGTCTTCCCCTGCCCCCACCCCTGCCTGTTCTCTTGTCCATGCTGGGGCTACCTATAGTTTGAGCACAAACAGCTAGACAGCATTCTCTACATCCCTCATCTATTTGCTCTTTGCAGCCTCCTCCTCTGCCTGCTTCCTGAGTATTGCAGACTGCCCTTCTCATAACTCCTTGTGGCTGTGGCTTTCTAACATTCGGTCTGGGGTCCCTGGGGCACGACAGCAGAGACCTCCTGCCCAAACCTTCCAGTGTTGATTGCCTGTTTGTTTTCTCCCCCGCCCTTGGAGATAGGCAGGAGAACTCAGATAACCCTAACATCAGGAGGGATCATCTCAGTCTCAGAGAACAAATGCTGCAGTTGCAGGAGGGGTGGGCTGGTGGCAGATGCACTGCCTCTCACGTCCCTTTGCTCCACAGGTCAGAGCCTTGCTCTGTGGCATTTGGGGAGAATAAGGAGTCTATCATGTCCTCTTCTACAATTTGTTGAAAAAGTGAACACAAGTTCCCATGTTTCTACTGATTCTGCTGCAACTTTAAACCGATTCTTCAAAGCATCACAAATATTAACATTCTCTACATATTATTCTTCCTTCAAATAATTCCTAAGGAATGTGCCCAAATGGCACATGAGTAGGAATCAGGAGAGCCAGGAGTCTGCAAACTTGACTTTTGGTTTGGATTCTGCCTCTATACATCCAGTCTTGCCCTTGAGCAAGACCCCACTTTCATGAGCCTCAGTTTCCCCATTTGTTAAAGAGATGCAATAGAGTTTGCTCCTCCTTCCTTAGCTTTTCCATGAGGACTGGATGAGGTTACATATATTATAGTGATTTAGGAAGGATAAAACATGATAGATGTGCATTATCACCAGGCAGCAGGACAAAATAGCTAACAGCACAGACTCTGGAGCCAGACCGCCACTTTTCTCCTCTGGAAAATGAGGACAACCATGCAGTCCAAGAACTCTGAAATCCCAAAAGCTTGGAAACCTAAATTTTTTTCATAAGTGGGGCACCCACCCTTATTTGGCGGCAAGATTGATGTGAAGGTTTTTATGGTCATTGTCCAGCCCACTGGCTGCAGAAATATCAACGTCCTTGTTTCCTGGGTGCTGCCCCAGGCCCCTCTAAGAATCATTACATAATATGCACTATACTATTTTTCTAAAATATGAAAAATTCTGAATTGGAAATACATTTGTTCTCAAGAAATTTGGATATGGGATTGTAGGCCTTTGGAACCAAACTCATAGGGCTGCTGTGAAGATTCAGTAAATTGATTCAGGTGAAGCTCTAAGCAGAGTGCCTGGCCTGTAGTAGGTGCCAACAAATGTTAGCTACCATTATTATTCCCTCTGTTACCGCAACCCTAAGCATCCTTGTACAATTTCCACCATTGCTCCAGACCTGTTTCCATATTTGGGCCTGGAACTATTAATGTCTACAATTCTGTCCATTCACCCACTCAGCATTTGACTTCCCTGGAGCTCCTGTCTTCCCAGCTCTCTGCTAAAATGCCCTCCTGGTTTAGAACTGAGAAATCCTCCCTTCCCCTCCCTCTGCCTTCTTCGTGGTTAGTTGGATGGTTTGCTTGTAGGTGAAGGAAGCTGGGAGAGAGCTCAGGGAACTATCCCACCAGCTGGTCTCAGATTCCTAGCTCACCCCGACATAATTCCCATGGATTATGTGGCCGGGATCCCACATGTGTGGGTGCAGCTCCGCCCCCTTAGAAAAGTTACTTCCACTTTTCCGGACCTCAGTTTCTCATGGGTAAAGCACAACAGTCAGTCTAGATGATAGCTACATGCCTTCTTGCTCCCTTAAATCCTACCTTCTGTGATGCTGCCCGAAAGCTGTTATCTTTGTGTACTGGGGGACCACATCCTCGATGCCCCTTTGGTAGTGAGGTGATGTGAGAGGGAGAATGAAAGCTGCTCCCTTCAGCTCCGAGTATAGTTTATCCAGCCTCAAGAGGAGCCAAGTGTAAGGCATTCTGGAATTTGTTACCATAGGAAATTAGATCCTCTTTCTTCAACTTTTTGGCACTGAAACTAACCTGACGGTAGGAACAGGATCTGGGTCAGCCCCTGGACAAGTTCAGAGATGAATTGGACAGTCTCAGGTTCAGGGAGGTTCAGTCTGGTAACTAGGGGACTGTGGGCAAGGGTACCACCATTGATTAAAGTCAGAGGCCAGGCAGCACGGTGACCAGCACTGGAAATCTGGTCCATAGACAGAAGGACCCCACCAGTGGCGAGAAAGGCTGACGGGTAAGCAGGAGAGGAACTTTGGGGAGTGGCTAGGGTTCAGGGCAGCTCTAGTTCAGGAGAGATACTGAGGTATGAGGGAGGGTGAGTGAGGTGAGGGGAAGCAAGATGGAAGCCTGGTGCTGTGAACTGGGTCACCCAAAGTGGGGGAGGAAGCACCATGACCCTTAAATCCATGGGCCCCCAGAGCTCTTCCTGGAGCATAGAATGCTGCCATGCTGTGTCAAGACCCTATTAAATGCCAGTTTTGTCTTCCCTTTACCCTTATGAAAAGAACCCCAATTTTGTTTCAAAAACAATGTAATCAATAAAAAACACTAACATCCCCAGACTCCCACGTGTGTTTGGTAAGATATAAGCAAAAATCCCTGGCGGGGGGGCTGTGGGAAAACTTGTTAAAGGAGTTGATTCAGCGAGCATGTGCTTTTGCTCTTCATCCTTTCCCCTTTTTTCTGCCTGAAACTCAGACAGGATGCTGAAAGAGAAGCAGCCATCTAGTGAGCATGAAGCCCAAAGCCACAAGCTAAGCTTGGTGGGATTGAAAGCTAAAAGAAGCCTGAGACCCTGATGGCACCGAGGGCAACAAGACTAGCCCTGAATGATACTGCAGCTTCTTGTCATGTGAGAAAACTAAACTCTTGTTTGTTTAATCAACTATGGTTGGGGTTCTGTTTTATGCAGACAAACCCGGTCCTAACAGGCATGCGCATCTACCTTACTGCATTGTTGTGAGGATTAGATGAGATGCCTTAGGAGACCCTGAGGGTTGAGGTGAACCCAGCAGACATAACTGAGCACCCAGAAACCTGCTTTTGGACCTTGCCCTAATCTTAAGCCCCTGTAGGTGGTGGAGACTTAAGCCATTGATATACTTCCTGTCCCCAACTTGATTAACTCCAGACTTAGTGGGGTGAGGGTAATCCTGGGACCACAATGGGGCTGTGTCAGTAAATCTAGCTGCAGGGAAGCAGTTTAGAAAAACCAGGGGAAGCAAGACAGAGGATGACACATGTGGTGGCTTACTGAAAATCCATCTGCATGTCTAGAATAAATTTCTCTGCTTATGTCCTATCAATGTGGTTCAGTAGCATCTTCTTCACATTCAGAGTGCACACCTTATTTATTCATTCACCAAATACTTCCTGGGTGCCTATAGCGTTGGACACTATATTATGTGCTGGAGAAAAGGTGGATAAAATACAGTCCTTGGCCTCAAGCATCTTTTCTGGGTCCCAGATTTTTTTTAGGAAATGAGGCCAAAAGATGAAGGGTATATTTGGGTTAAATATGAGGGAAGAAAAAGCTCTGAATACTGAAATTGCTATCATTTTGCATCCTCTGACAATGATGAAAGAATAGCATATACTAGGTTTGGGGAGGTGGGGAATATTTCCAATCCAGACTGAAGTGGAGAGTTACTGGTATGCTCAGAAGTAAGTGTACGTAATTATGGGCTGAGGTCAGACAAACTATAGAAAGCTCTTAATTTCTAGCATTTTCTTGGGCTGTGAGTAAACTATCACTTGACCCAGATAAAATATGCTGTCTCCTTAAATGGAAAATACCCAGATGGAGTAAATTTTATGTTATTTACCAATTGGAAGTCGTTAGGTCTTCAGTGATACTCCCTGCACCAGACTCTGGATGGCTGATTTTTAGTCACCATTTTTCAAATAGCTGCTCCTAACTGGAGAGGTATTAGGGTACACAGTATAGACCATGCTTCAGAGTGCAGGCTCTGGAGTAGGAACACCTGACTTTGAATCTTAACTCTGCTCCTTACCAGCTTGTGAGAAGTCAGGTAATTACTTGACATCACTAAGTCAATCATTCCTACCATGCAGGGTTGTCATGAAGATTAAAAATAATATATTATACAAAGGATGGACAGTGCTTAGCACAGAGTCAGAGCTCAAAACACGTTAACTGTGGGGAAAATGAGAGGGGAAGAGAAGAAAGGGAATGGGAAATCTTTTCTCAGAGGGAAATCTGGGCTGGAGCCGGTTTACCCCCAAACAGACCTCCTTGTGCCATCTCTACCCAGACATGGCCCTTCCTCAACAGACCCCAGAGCAGTTCAACTTCTGTTCTCCCAAATGCGGCCCCAATCACCTTCAAGCTGCTGAAGAATGTGACGACTCCTTAATTATTTAACAGAAAGCTGCCTTTCAGTGGTGTTGAAACATTGACTGCTGAGGGTGAACACGTGGACTGTTCTGGAGGGTCTGTGAAGTGAGCAGATTCGGTGCCCCATTGGATGAATGCTTTGTGAGGCTAGTTGAGGGTTTTCATGCAAGTCTTCACTATCCAAAGACATTAGTCCTCATCTCTTCAATGGAGGTGGTTGTCCTGGCCTCATCTGATGCTGGGGGGAATTAAACCAAGGGACAAGTACCTGGTGTGACAACTGGGAGGAAGTAGCTTAACAAATATTGTTCCCCATGACCCTGCTCTGGTGTCATACTGCCCTAAACTGAAACTTACGTTTAGGTGTTGAGATATGAGTGTTTTTAGTGTCCCCCCCATTTGTCTATTTTAAAATTTTTCTTTATTGACACTTTGTTACTTTTATAATTTTAGAATATTCAAAAGATTATTTCATATGCTCTTCTTTGTGTTTGTATATGTTTCAATTGTATAGAGCTCTGCTATCCAATATGGTAGCTGCTAACATCATGGGAATATTCAAATTTAAATTAATCGAATTGAATTCAATTAGAAACTCAGTTTCTCAGTCACACTAGACATATTTCAAAGTCTCAGTAGTCACATGTAGCTAGTGACTACCGTTTTGGACAGCACAGATATAGAACATTTCTATTACTGCAGAAATTTCCATAGGAAAATGCTGGCACAGAGTGTGTAGGTTTTAAATATTTGAATATAAAAACAGAGACTTACAGGTGCTGAAGAGTAATGTTGATGCAAACAAAAGTTTGAAAAGAGCAACTGTTTGGGTTCCTTGTGATTCAAATGCAGTGGTCTTGGTTCCTCTCTGAGAAAAGACCTTGGTTTGCTCACCACTGTCCTTAGGAGGGAGGCTTATGGGGAAAATGTGTCCTTGAAATTTTATAGCTGTAGAAGCTGATCACTGAGTTTAGCCATCTGAGAAGTTTTATAAAACAACCTGAAAAGACTGGATAATATGCCTGCCATGATGTGTCATTCTCTGGGGCCACTCCAGGGACCTACCTTCCTAAAGGAAATTTCCATAGGCTTACTTGAAATCAGCTTCCTTATTTCCCTAACTCCTATTCCCATTAGAAGGCCTGTAGGATCTGTTCTTGAATTACTTGCATTGGATGAACTGCAGGATAACCTAATGCTAAAGTAAAGTTATTATACAACCAGCCCAGGAGGTTGTGCTCAGCAACTAGTCCAGGCTCTTCCTTGAAAGACTTAGGGACTAAGTGACCTTTGACATAACAATGCAAAATGTGAGCAGCTTAATTTTCTCTGTAATTATCTGGCGTCAAGATGATTCCCAAACCCACACTCTTGGTGGCCTAAGGAATGTGTCAGATCTGCCTCAGCCATCAGGAGCAAGAGGGCTCTAGGTTATTAGCTGAGAGGTGTAAGGATATTGTCATTCATAGATTTTTTTCAACAAATCTTTGGTGAACATCTACTATGTGCTCAATACTGGGGATAGAGTAGTGAAGAAGACGGACCTGGACACTGCCTTACAGAGTACCACCTTGAATTATTATAAAAGCAACGTTATCAAGGTCAAGGCTAATCTTAAATAACCAGAAATGAGCTGACACCTAAGGGTCTTTTATAGGCAAGAGTCAGGCGTGTTTCCAATGTGTAGTAAAGATACAACTCTAGCTACATGTCTAAAGCAGGAAAGATACAGAACATATGAGTGTGTTTTATATCAATTGAGCTTCTCAAGAGAACCCTTAAATGTCATTTAGGTCTGTGCAGAGGGAAGAGACAAAATGTTTCTGTAATTGGATCCTGTAAGGGGCATTAATCACCATATAAAACAGCACTGTGTAGTAAACTGCCAAGACCTGTAATGTACTTCACTGTCCTTTCTCCAAGCACCCTAGGTTAACATGGAACAAGGAGGATCTACCAAAATGTTAATTAAAGTCCATGATGAAAGGTCAAATTTCCTTAAGTAAGATTATAGTTGCTGGAAACAACATGGAGAATGTGCGACAATATGAAAACAGAAGGATAGAGCAAAAGGAAAAGATGTCTTTTTAAAGCATCTTTTGGCATATATAAAAATAGGAAATGAAAATTCGGATGTTAGTTCTAAGAAAGAGACACTCGGATGATACCCTGCAGAACATGTCTACTTGGCCAGAGAGGGTAGATTAGTAAATTTCATTGTAAATCGCTCTTCTTTCACAGTGCAAGCTTCTAGATATCACACTGAGAAGTTGTAATATCAGAGGCAGGAGAAGGAAGGAAGGGTATGTAAAGGCCTCAGTCCTCCTAAAATAAAATTACTTGAGGAAAGGAAGTATATAAAGTGATGGTCAGGAATCAACATAAGTCGTTTGGTGGAGGGTTACAGCACAACATGTGGATTTTGCTAGAAACCTCTCCAGACCAATCCACACTGGCACAGTGGCTGTGTTTTAGAAAATATTTGTTGAGGAAAAGTGTACGTAACATTTGAACCCAAATAGATTTAGGAATCACCAGTTGTTGTTAACAGCTAAAACAAGAGTATGAATGATATCACTGGAAAATGTAACTGAGAAGAGTGGGGGCCAAGCAGGAACACTTAAGCATCCCCAATGTCTAAGGTCAGCATAAAAGATAAGGAACCCATTAAAGGGAGAGAAAATGAATGGTCCAAGAGAATCAGCAAAGTGTGTTGTCAGGGAAGCCAAAGATGTAAGGAATTTGGAGAAGAGATGCCTGGTTAAACACAGCTGACAAGTGCAGCCAATTAGGAACCATAAACCTTCCATTGACTTGGCAACGTTTGCCAGGTAAGTTTTTGTTTTTGTTTTTCTCAGGAGGGAGAAAAGGTAAATGTATATGCTTAGTCCTCTATTCTTTTCCAAGAATTTTCTATCTTTCAATTTCCCATGCTATGGCAAATATGCAAAAAAATATGAGACTTGGAATGTTCAAAACTTAGTGATGAGTCCTTTCAAATAGGCATGGCCTAATGCAGTAGAGACCAACTACTTCTTTGGTATATAAATATTTTTAAATGCTAATCTGGTATATTCAATGTAACATTAAATAATATGAAGTCAAAGGTCCCAATTAGAACACTTTGGCCAAGATTTATGCTACAAGAAATTCTTGCAAAATATAGTCTACCTATTATTTATCTATCTATCTAATCTGTTTTGCTTTTCTCTTCCACATGCAGCTGAACAATATATATATACTATAAATGTTAGTTTTAATTTATATTTTACTTACAGCATTTAAATATTATTGTCTATTTATAAAACTATTTTAAAGTTAAATTATATTTTGATATATGTTATAGATTACTGAAGTCAAATTTAATTTTGACTATTATTTTCCTAGTATAACATAAAAATAACCAAGAATATTTAATAGGACAATATTCTAATAATTAGACCCTTAGGAGTTGTGGATTTAGCATTCAGATTTTTTTATGGAGATATAATTGACATATAACATTATATTAGTTTCAGGTGTGCAACATAATGATTCTATATTTGTATATGTTGTGAAATGATCACCACAATAAGTCTAGTTAACCTCCATCACCCCATATAGTTACAAATTTTATTTTCTTGTGATGAGAACTTTTAAGATCTACTCTCTCAGCAACTTTCAAATATATAATATAGTATTATTCATTATAGTCACCATGCAGTATATTGTCCCCAGGACTTATTTATTTTATAATTGGAAGTTGGAAGTTTGTACCTTTTCACTCCCCTTCACCCATTTTGCGCATCCCTATCCCCTGCTTCTGGCAACCACCAATCTGTTCTCTGTATCTATGAGTTCAGGTTGTTTTATTTTTTTTTGTAGATTTGATGTGTAAATGAGATCAGACAGTATTTGTCTTTCTCTGTCTGACTTATTTCACTTAGCATAATGCCCTCAATGTCCATCCATGTTGTTGCAAATGGGAAAGTTTCCTTCTTTTTTATGGCTGGATAATATTCCACTGTATGTATGTATACCACACTTTATCTATTCATCCATTGATGGACACTTAGGTTGCTTGCATGTCTTGGTTATTGTAAATAATGCTGCAATGAACATGGAAGTGTATATGTCTTTTCAAGACAGTGTTTTCATTTTCTTTGGATAAATACCCAGAAGTGGAATTGCTGGATCATATGATAGCTCTATTTTTAATTTTTTGAGGAACCTCTGTACTTTTTTCCACAGTGGCTGTACAAATCTACTTCGCACTAGAGTGCACTTTTCTCCACATCCTCACTAACACTTGGTATCTCTTGTCTTTTTTTTTGGTAAGGAAGATTAGCCCTGAGCTAACATCTGTTGCCAATCCTCCTCTTTTTGCTGAGGAAGATTGGCCCTGGGCTAACATCTGTGCCCATCTTCCTCTGCTTTATATAGGATGCCGCCACAACATGGCTTGATAAGTGGTGCGTAGGTCTGTGCCTGGGGTCCAGACCTGCGAACCCTGGGCTGCTGAAGTGGAGCACACAAACTTAACCACTACACCACTGGGCTGGCCCCTCTCTTGTCTTTTTGATAATAGCCCTTCTAACAGATAGGTTGGTGTGAACATAATTCAGATTGCAAGGGATTGAGAAGTGACAGGGAGGAGAGGAAATGTAGGTGGGACAAGCAATTGCTTTACAGTATCCCTAAAATCAAGACCCATGTGGACATTGTTAATAAGCTTCTGTTCCTGAAGAAACTGGCTTGCTAAAATATAGAGGTTTATCTTCATAACTGACCTGCCTGGGCTACAAGGATGGGAAATATTTACACTTGACCCTTTGATCTGAGGAAGTATCCAAATAATAGAGCATTCTAACCTTGATTCTTCTTTGACTATTCAAAATATTGTTTAGTCCTTAGAGAAATAAGGCTTTTCTTACCACACCAGGTCCATTTTTGCCCACTGGCCGGAAAGCCAAACACTGAGATGACAAGATTGCAGCAGAGAGAGAGGGTTTATTAATCATAAGGCAGCCAAGTGAAGAAACGGGAGAATGAATCTCAAATCCACTTTTTTGAAAATAGGGACTCAGGGATATTTATGGGGTAGGGGGCAAGATGGTCTGAAATGATGGGAGGTGAGGAGAGGTGAGGTAATTGATGATCTGCGCAAGCGGAGTCAGGCTTCATGCTTCTTCATAGGACACATGTTCACAGAATGGTGGCATTAGCATGCCCTGAGGGTGGAGTTTTAACTGCTTGATGTCAAAAGATTGCTTATTGGACATATATATGTCTGTGTGGGCCCAGCTGATGGGTTGGTGGTCTCAACTGGCCTGAAGTGGACAAGTGGTTTCAGTTCCTGAAAAAAAAATAGCTTGAACACCCATTACCATGTGACCCAGGCTCCAGGGAGATATTATCTATAGGAACCTAGTGGGAGTCAGATAGCATATTGCCCAAACAGCACAGTTAACGATGGGTAAATTTATCATGCAGATTTAAGTCCTCACCTTCTGTTCTGATAAGTTTCTAGGTAAGGCCATCCCCCTGCTTCTTCCTGGTACAGGAAAGAAGACACCTTTACAAATGGAGATTTCCTTTACAAGTGCAAATGTCTCTTACAAAGGGTAACCAGAACTAAGAACGGGCTTGGCAATTACCCTCCCAGATACCTGGAGGTGTCTATGGTGATGGCCTGTTCCCGGGGCAAGCCTCCCATCCCAAACTCTTTTGGTCAGTTAGTAGGGGTGGCAGTCAAACTGTCTTTCAGGCAGAGACATATTTTGAGGTGGCCAATTCCGATCTGCCATAGTTACTAGCTGCTTAATCATCAATGGCTAGTTGTTTGCCAGTTCCACTTTTGAAAAATTTCTCCATAGCAATTCTTGCCCTTCTCTGTAGCGTAAAAGTTCCCCACAAGAATTTGGTCTGCAGAGTTCAAGAAAAATGAGTTGGCATCTCTTCCTTTGAAAAGCAAGCTTTGGGGGCTGGTCAGACATTGAGCCTTGCAAAGTATCCACCATGGAAGCAAGAAAAGAATCTCTTGATCTGCTATTCACTAGGTCTTATGTAACCTTTGGGTAAATAGAAAGGATGATCAATGAGCTTAAGATCTGCAGTGTGGTCAGAAAGCTTTGCACAAACAGAGAAACACCCTGGAGATGTTGGAAGGCAGATCCTGCCTCTTATTAAATAATCACAACCTCAAAGTTGTTCATGTAGATCAGCCATAAAAATGCCAAGAAAAATATTTTAATGATTATTTGTTCTATTTCACAAAGTGAAGTGTCCTAGGCTATCACAACATCTTAGTGTTTTCGAACTTTATCTTAGCATCAAATCCTTTTCACGAACTAAATTGTTCACAATATATACCTCAGATGAAAAAGCTGGACTACTGTGGTTGAAGCTGAGTAAGATAGGGCCAAAGTTACCTCCTTGGAATGCAAGACACAGTATAAAAGTTTTAGCCCTAGGAAAGTGGCTCACAACCTTGGCTGCATATTAGAATCACCTATAGACAAATCCCAATACATTTAGGGATTCTGATTTAATCAGTGTAGGGAGAAGAGCTCTGGCATGATATTTTTTAAAAAGCACCCCAGATGATTCTATTATACCGTGAGGATTAAGAATTATTGCCCTAGACGAAGACTCTATGAGAAGCTCCATTTTACTAAAGAAGATCCTATTTATAATAAAAATTGCTGTCAAACCAATAGTTAGAGGATATTCTGCTGTTGGTTAATCAAATATATTTTTTGATGAGAGTTTGCAAGTTTACCATGAAAGAAAATCCTTTCTACACAACAAAAGACCCCGAATAGCTAAAGGAATCCTGAGAAAAAAGAACAAAGCTGGAGGTATCACACTCTCTGATTTCAAAATATACTACAAAGCTATAGTAACCAAAACAGCATGGTACTAGCACAAAAACAGACACACAGATCAATGGAATAGAATCGAAAGCCCAGAAATAAACCCACACATCTATGGACAGCTAATCTTTGACAAAGGATTCAAGAACATACAATGGAGAAAAGAAAGTCTCTTCAACAAAAGGTGTTGGGAAAACTGGATAGCCACATGCAAAAAAATGAAAGTAGACCCTTACCTTACACCATACACAAAAGTTAACTCCAAATGGATTAAAGACTTGAATGTAAGACCTGAAACTATGAAACTCCTAGAAGAAAACATAGGCAGTACGCTCTTCGACATCGGTCTTAGCAACATATTTTCAAGCACCATGTCTGACCGGGCAAGAGAAACAATAGAAAAAATAAACAAATGGGACTACATCAAACTAAAAAGCTTCTGCACAGCAAAGGAAACCATGAATAAAACGAAAAGACAACCTAACAATTGGGAGAAGATATTTGCAAACCATACAGCTGATAAGGGCTTAATCTCCAAAATATATGAAGAACTCATGCATCTCAACAACAAAAAAACTAAAAACCCAATTAAAAAATGGGCAAAAGACCTGAACAGACATTTCTCCAAAGAAGATATACAGATGGCCAACAGACACATGAAAAGATGTTCAAAATCATTAACTACCAGGGAAATGCAAATCAAAACTACAATGAGATATCACCTCACGCCCATCAGAATGGCTATAATTAACAAGACAGGAAACAACATGTGTTGGAGAGGATGTGGAGAGAAGGGAACTCTCATACACTGCTGGTGGGAGTGCAAACTGGTGCAGGCACTATGGAAAACAGTATGGAGATTCCTCAAAAAATCAAGGCTAGAACTACCATATGATCCAGCTATTCCACTGTTGGGTATTTATCCAAAGAACTTGAAAACACCAATGAGTAAAGATACATGCACCCCTGTGTTCATTGCAGTGTTATTCACAATAGCCAAGACTTGGAAGTAACCTAAGTGCCCATCAAGGGACGAATGGATAAAGAAGCTGTGGTATATATACACAATGGAATACTACTCAGCCATAAGAAACGATGAAATTCAGCGATTTGTGACAACATGGATGGACATTTTGGGTAATATGCAAAGCGAAATAAGTCAGAGGGAGAAGGTCAAATACCGTATGATTTCCTTCATTAAGTAGTAGATAATAACAACAATAAACAAACACATAGAGACAGAGATTGGATTGGTGGTTACCAGAGGGGAAGGGGGGAGGGGGGAGGGCGAAAGGGATAATGCGGCACATGTGTGTGGTGATGGGTTGTAATTAGTATTTGGGTGGTGAACATGATGCAATCTATGCAGAAATAGAAGTATAATGATGTACACCTGAAATTTATACAATGTTGTAAACCAATGTTACTGCAATAAATAAAAAATTAAAAAAAAAAAGAAAATCCGTTCTACAGGGAATTAGAATACAACAACACATACATTACAAAAATTAGACTGAATATCTCATTCAACCAACATTCATTCAGAAATCATTTCTTGAGTGCCTATTATGTGGCGTATTCTATGTAAAGGGCTGAAATGGATACATAAATTATTCTTCTTCAGTCTTTGCTCTCAAAGAACTATAAGTCTTCTGTGGAAGGTAGAATGTATGATATAAAGCAAAATCTAAGAATTGAGAAACATGGGAGGATCTTACACTGTCTTGAGGTCATTGTCACTTTGGTGGATTAACGATGACCACAGATTCTAGCCACGCCTCTCATCAAAAAGTAGCACCTATTTTCCTGTCCCTTTATGTCTGGGCTGGCCTCCTAAACTTCTTTGACTAATAAATGCAGCAAAAGCGATACTGTGCTGGTTGTAGGCCTACTTGAAGGCCTAGGCTTTAAGAAAATTGGCAAGATCTGCCTTTGTTTCTTTGTAGCCTTCAGCCACCATGTAAAATGGTCCAGCTACCTTGTTGGAGACAACACATGGAGAGAGAAAAGCCTGGCTGTTCAACCATTTGAACAGAGTGCTGTGTATGTGAACAAAGCATTTTGAAGTGTAGCCTTGAGACCGTCATGTCAGGATGCCCAATTTAGCCCTGTGGAGAAGCCACATGGAGAACTAAGGCATCCTGGTGCATAGCTCCAGCTCAATTGCCAGGTAAATACAATCTTGTGACTGACCAAGTGAGATCAGTGGAAGAATCATTCAGTTAGACCACAGAATCATGAGAAACAATATAAAGTTTTTTTATTTTTTAATTATTTTTTCCCATCCTGCCATATTTATTCATTGCAGAAAAGGTATAGTGAATCTGGAAAGTGGTTTGGGTGTGTTTGATTTCATTGTTGTTTTTTATTTTTATTTTTTCAAATATCTATTGTATTTTTTAATTGAGGTAACTGGTTTATACTATTATATAAATTTCAGATGTACATCATTATATTTCAATTTCTGTGTAGACTACATCATGTTCACCACCCAAAGACTAATTACCGTCCATTACCATACACATGTGCCCAGTCACCCCTTTCACCCTCTTTCCTCCCCCCTTCCCCTGGTAACCACCACTCTAATATCTGTATTTATGTATTTGTTTGTTGTCATTGTTGTTGCCTTTATCTTCTATTTGTGAGTGAGATCATACAGTATTTGACTTTCTCTGTTTGACTTATTTCATTTAGTGTACTACCCTCAAGGTCCATCCATGTTGTCACAAATGGCAAGATTTCATCTTTTTTTATAGCTGAGTAGTATTCCATTGTGTACATATACCACATCTTCTTTATCCATTCATCCATTGATGGGCACTTAGTTTCCAAGTCTTGGCTATTGTGAATAATGCCACAACGAACATAGGGGTGCATATATCTTTATGCATTTGTGTTTTCATGTTCTTTGGATAAACACCCAGCAGTGGAATAGCTGGATCTTGTGGTAGTTGTATTCTTAATTTTTTGAGAAATCTTCATACTGTTTTCCATAGTGGCTGCACCGGTTTCCATTCCTACCAGCAGTATATGCGAGTTCCCTTTTCTTCACATCCTCTCCAACACTTGTTATTTCTTGTCTTGTTAATTATACCCATTCTGACAGGTGTGAGGTGATATCTCATTATAATTTTGATTTGCATTCCCTTAATAACTAGGGATGTGGAACATCTTTTCATGTGCCTGTTGGCCATCTGTATATCTTCTTTGGAAAAATGTCTCTTCAGATCTTTTGCCCATTTTTTAACTGGGTTGTTTGTTAT
Source organism: Ceratotherium simum simum (assembly GCF_057802395.1). Lineage (NCBI taxonomy): Eukaryota > Metazoa > Chordata > Mammalia > Perissodactyla > Rhinocerotidae > Ceratotherium > Ceratotherium simum. The sequence continues at coordinate 29,838,002 of NC_141917.1, read as the reverse complement.
TTGTCGTTGAGATGTATGAGTTCTTTATATATTTTGGATATTAACCCCTTATCAGATATACAGTTTGCAAATATCTTCTCCCAGTTGTCTTTTCGTTTTGTTGATGGTTTCTTTTGCTATGCAGAAAATTGTTAGTTTGATGTAGTCCCATTGTTTATTTGTTCTTTTGTTTCCCTTGCCTGGTCAGACATGGTATTTGAAAAGATGCTGCTAAGACCGATGTCGAAGAGTGTACTGCCTGCCTTGGTGCCAGCCTGGTGGCATAGCAGTTAGGTTCGCACGCTCTGCTTCAGCGGCCTAGGGTTATGGGTTAGGATCCCGCCAGGCGTGGACCAATGCACCATTTGTCAAGCCATGCTGTGGTGGCGTCCCATATAAAGTAGAGGAAGACGAGTACAGATGTTAGCCCTGGGCCAATCTTCCTCATCAAAAAGGGGAGGATTGGCAACAGGTGTTAGCTCAGAACTAATCTTCCTCACGAAAAAGAAAAAAAGAAGAATGTACTGCCTATGTTTTCTTCTAGAAGTTTTACTGGTTCAGGTGTTACATTCCTCTTTAATCAGTTTTGAGTTGATTTTTGTGTATGGTGTAAGATAATCATCTACTTTCATGCATATGCCCTGCACCACTAAAGTGGACCCACTCACGCTGCTGCAGAGGTCCCACAAACCCCAACTATGCAGACCCACAAGTTGCCTGAGGGCTTGCTGGTGAGTGTGGCCAGTCCCTAGGGTGGGATGCCTGCCTTGGCTGAGCTGGATTAAATCAGTGCTCTAGTGGGTGGGGCAGACCCCTGGGCTAACAGGCCCAGGGGAAGAACTCCAATGGTGTCTGCCAATGTCTGTGTTAGCACACCTGTACTAAGTCACAATAATGGCTTCTGTTAATGTCTCAGTCCCTGGGGAGGTGGTCCCAGCTGCCTCCTGCCTCCCTGATATGCACCCAGAGTCTGTCAAGTGAGTCTCTTTTCACTAAAGGACTGTTCACCTTTCTTTCTGGTGATTTTGTGTTATTTTACAAAACAGGTGAATTTGTGCATGGGCCCTTTAAGAGCAGGCTTTTCTTTCTCTTATGTTTGATAGCTTTTCTGGGGGTATTCCCTGTTGTTGTTAATAGCCAGTAAAGGGCCGGCCCCGTGGCTTAGTGGTTAAGTGCGTGCGCTCCGCTGCTGGCGGCCTGGGTTCAGATCCCGGGCGCGCACCGAGGCACCGCTTCTCTGGCCATGCTGAGGCCGTGTCCCACATACAGCAACTAGAAGGATGTGCAGCTATGACATACAACTATCTACTGGGGCTTTGGGGGAAAAAAAAATAAATAAATAAAAATTATAAAAAAAAAAAAATTCAAAAAAAAAAAAAAAGTAGCCAGTAAAGCCAGATATTATGACACTTGTCTTGGTTGTGCTGAGTGCAAAAGATGCTTATTGTGGCAAAACTCTCCTGCTCAGATCCCCCACTCCTTCAGGAAAACCTTTTTACCTTAAGATTGTTTCCAGCTGTGAAGTGCCACAGCTAGAATGTGGCTTTTTCCTCTCCAGAAAGATATTTCTGCCTCTTCCACCCCAGTCAGCACTGCCCTTTGTTGTGTAGGTTCTTTTCATCCAGTTTCCAGTTTTCTCTCAGGGTTAATAGTTCCAAGGGTAGTTGTAAATTTTTTGTGTCCATGGGAGGAGGTGAGTTCAGAGTTCTCCTATGCCGCCACCTTCCTAGCAATCTCCTAAACTTTTTAAGGCACTAACATTTAGGGCTGTTTGTTACACAGCAATATATAACTGATATAGAAACTGGTAACTAGAAATGGGGTGTGGCCATAAAGAAAACCTAAAACATGTGGCATTGGTGTTGGTCCAGGTAATAGGTACAAGCAGGAAGGGTGGCAAGGAGATTAGTCTTGGGAGAACAGCAGTGAAGTACTTGCAATTGGAAGCTGGAGAAAGCAACACTCGTATTATGTAGTGCCGAATTGTTTGGCAACACTCTTGCCTGTAGTAATCTGGAAAATAGAAAATACATCAATGAATTTATGGATCTGGCTAAGGAGATTTCCAGGCAAAATGTTGAAAGTGAAAGTTGGCTTCATTCAGCCAACTATGATAAGGTACTGGAAGACAGAAATGAGCCAAAGAAGAAGCCATTCCTTTTTAAAACAGAACTTAGAAGAAATGTTTCCAGCCCTGGACTTGCTAAGTTGGAAAATTTCCAGCCTCTCCATACGTCAAAAGATTCTCAAGGTAAGAAACTGTCTCAGGATAAATACCAAATCCATGATGCTGACAGTAAAACATGGACCTGAGTAAAGATCAAATCAAGGTTGCATAACCTTGATTTATAGTTGCACAACCCTTGTTAAGACCTCAGAAATATAAGAATATCAAGAACCTTGCTCCGCAGCACCCTGACTTGCACTCTAAAGAAAAGTGGTGCCTGTCTTGAAGAAGTTTATAGGTGTGACTTTAATTTAGTGAAGTGAATTTGTAATTTGATTCGTAGAAAACATAAAAAATTTTAAAGAAAATTACATTGGCAAAAGTATCACCTGTTTGGACAAAAAGGGGCAGAGGTAGTACAAAATAAAATGAGGCTCTTGGTTCCAAAATTTTTTTTTTTTGTGAGGAGGACTAGCCCTGAGCTAACATCTGACGCCAATCCTCCCCTTTTTTCTTGAGGAAGATTGGTCCTGAGCTAACATCCATGGCCATCTTCCTCTATTTTATATGGGATGCCACCACAGCATGGCTTAACAAGCAGTGCGTCAGTGCACGCCCGGGATCCGAACCTGCAAACCCCGGGCCGCCGTAGCAGATTGCGCACACTTAATGGCTTGCACCACCAGCCTGGCCCCATTGGCTCCAAAATTTGTATAGGTTAAAACTAGGCAGAGAAAGAAATTCAGCTGTAAGCTTGGGCCTTATCTTATGGAAAAGAATGGAGTTCTCAGACAGAGAACCAGAGAACAGAGATAGAGCCAAGATCTAGATGATAGAACCAAGAGCTACCAAGAACAGCGGGTTGGGAAAAGACTCTGAGAGAGCAGAACTGGACCCTAATCAACGAACATTCCCTGCACTGTAGTAGGAGACCTTGACAACCTGTGGATTTCAAAATTACTAAGGATCAAGGACTACTCTGTACTTCCCTTCCCTCCTTTTTTGAATGAGAAAGTTTATTACTGTTATTCTTTTCCTGTCTCACTTTTGTACGTTAGATGTTTTGAGAGGCAGTTACAATCTTTTTAATGCATAGATCTTTGGGTAGAGAGGAGCCACACTGATTCTCTATACCTAGGGAACTGCCTTAGGAGCCTCATTTATATCTGGATCTGATTTAGATGACAAAATCCTGGATCTCATGCCTGAGCCTGATACCATAATGGAATGAGGCTTTTGCAGATCCTGGGAAGCGATGAGTGTATTTTGCATGTGGGAGGAATATAAATAATTTAGAGCCATAAGTTATTACAGATGGCCACAAATTCTATGCTTTTCTTTCATCTAGAGGTAGAGTTTATTTTCCCTCCCCTTGAATCTGGGCTAGCATTGTGAATTGCTTTGTTCTACATAAAGTGGTAGAAGTGAATCTGGTCTAGTCTAGGCTAGGCTAGATTTTAATAATTGGCAGCCTTTGGGCCGGCCCCATGGCTTAGCGGTTAAACGAGCGCGCTCCGCTACTGGCGGCCTGAGTTCGGATCCCGGGCGCATACTGATGCACCGCTTCTCCGGCCACGCTGAGGCCGCGTCCCACATACAGCAACTAGAAGGATGTGCAACTATGACATACACTATCTACTGGGGCTTTGGGGAAAAAAAAGGAGGAGGATTGGCAATAGATGTTAGCTCAGAGCCAGTCTTCCTCAGCAAAAAAAAAAAAAAAAAAGAATTGGCAGCCTTTGCTTTATTAGAGTCTTGAACAACCATGTCAAGAAGTTCAGCTCCTTGCTGGAGAGACCGCATGGCCAGCCCCCTGCTAGTCCAGCCATCTCAGCCAAAGTGCCAGACATATGATGAGGCCATCTTGAAATGCTGCCTTAAGACCACCACGTTGTAAGGAAGCCCAAGCTACCACATGGAGGGGTCACATGGAGAATTGAGGTATCACAGCTGATAGCCTGAGCCTGAGTGCAAATTGAATGAAGTTACAGGACTGATCCAAGTCAAGACTAGAAGAACCATTCATTCAACTCACAAAAATCATAAGCAATAATAAATCATTGCTGGGCCGGCCCCATGGCTTGGCGGTTAAGTGCGCACGCTCCGCTGCTGGCGGCCCGGGTTCGGATCCCGGGGGCGCACCAACACACCGCTTCTCCAGCCATGCTGAGGCCGCGTTCCACATACAGCAACTAGAAGGATGTGCAACTATGAGATACAACTATCTACTGGGGCTTTGGGGGGAAAAATAAATAAATAAAATCTTTAAAAAAATAAAAATAAAAATAAAAATAAATCATTGCTGCTTTAAGCTATCAAGTTTTGGGGAGGTTTGTTTTACAGAAACGGATAACTGACACCACTGTGAGCTACAACTGGAGCATTCAGATATACAGAAGAATTTTCAAATAGAGTCTTAGGTGGAAGATCAGTTAAACTAGCTATTGCATTAGCAGGGTTTTTTTTATCTGCATCTCAGGATGACATCAACAAAAACAGTCCTAGGTTGCTTGGGAATAAATAAAACTAGAGAGTAATGCAGCCTAGAGAGAAGATCTTGATTCCACTTTTTCTGTAATTATATCTAGATAGAAAAAGTTCTGGGAAAATTCACTCAATAGATATTTATCAAGTACCTATTATGAGTGTCAGGATAACCTAAAGAGAAAAAAACTTATCTCCGGTTTCTAAGGGAAGATGGGATTTGGACACCTAAATAATCCAAATATTAAACGAATTTCAGAGCTTAACTAGCTCTGAATATTAGAGAGCTGTTCCCTCCTCTTCTATTTTCTGGAAGATATTATGTAGGATTGATGTTAATTCTTTGCTAAACATTTGGTAGAATTCTCCAGTGAAACCATCTGGACCTGGAGTTTTTTTGGTTGGAGTTTTGAAATTATTAATTCAATTTCCTTAACAGTTATAGGATTATTCAAATTATATCTTTCATTTTGGGTGAGTTGTGGTAATTTGTGCTTTTCAAGGAGTTGGTGCATTTCATCTAAGTTGTTACATTTGTGTGTAGAGTTGTTTGTAGTATTCTCTTACTATCCTCTTGATGGCTGCAGGGTCTATAGTGATATCCTCTACTTCATTTTTTTTTTTTTTTTTTGTGAGGAGGACCAGCCCTGAGCTAACATCCAATGCCAATCCTCCTCTTTTTTGCTGAGGAAGACTGGCCCTGGGCTAACATCCGTGCCCACCTTCCTCTACTTTATACGGGACGCCGCCACAGCATGGCCTGACAAGCGGTGTGTTGGTGCGCGCCCGGGATCCAAACCGGCGAACCCCGGGCCGCCCCAGCGGAGCGTGCGCACTTAACCGCTTGCGCCACCGGGCCGGCCCCTCTACTTCATTTTTTATATTAGTAATTTGTCTTCTCTTTTTCTTTGTCAGTGTTGCTAGAGTTTGTCAATTTTATTGGTCTTTTCAAAGCACCAACTTTTTGATTCATTGATTTTCTCTACTGTTTTTCTGCTTTCAATTTTATTGATTTCTGCTCTTAACTTTATTATTTCCTCCCTTCTGCTTGTTTTAAAATTATTTTGCCCTTATTTTTCTACTTTATCGAGGCTTTTTATTCTATAGGGAAATATTACTTCAGTTTATCATATATGTTTGTGTTTCACTAAATAAGTATATATATTAGATATGATTACCTAACAGCTATGTGCTTTCATATAGCTCATATAACATGCTTCCCCTATGTTCATGTGACGCTATCAAAGTACATCTAAGAACAATAGCAAAACTCACCAAATGCATGTGTATTAAAAAAAAAAGCCATCAAACAATCAGTATTAGCTGATATATCCATAGTGTACTTAGAGAGGCCAATCGAGATGAATTATACCAGTAATAGAAGCAGACGATCAATGTTTTTTCCTGCTGCTCTAAAATTTTCCCCTAGGCCGTAACCTAGCAGTGGAAAATCCCCAGCGTGAAGGTTCACAGAGCAAGTGTGGTAAACATGTGCTGGTCACTAGATTTATCTTTCATGGTGTGTTTCCAATAATAGATGGCTCTCGGAACAACAAAGAATCTGAGTGTGAAAAACCTCAGGTTAGCAGCCGAGCTAAATAAAGAACAAAGTGTGGTTCAGAAGGGATGATTGCCATATTTTCTTATATTTGTATTGGTGTTTATTTGAAATTGGCATATTCTTAACAAGCAAACAACAAACCACCCAACTGAATTTTAAAATCATACAATTACTCTTAGAAATGTACAGACCTGGAGAGGAAACTGGGACCCTGAGTGATTAAGTGATTTGCATAAAGTCACTCAGCTAGGTCCCAGCAGAGCCTGGGCTCAGACTATCCAACCCTGTTCCACCATTTAGTCCACAAATATTTATTGACTGCCTACAATATATCAGGAACTGTTCTAGGTGCTTGGATGCCAAAGAAGCAAAATTCCTTGACCCCATAGAGCTGGCAGAGGGAGAGAGAGAGTAAACAATTAATGAATTAACAAAGTTACATAGTATGTTATGTGGTGATAAGTGCAATAAAGAAAGAAGGTACAGCAAAGGAAGAGGAATTGGGAGGGCTGGCAGGGGTGACAATGGGGTGCGATTATAAATAGTGTGGTCGTGGCAGGCCTTGTTGAAAAGACTTGAAGAGGGTGAAGGAGTTAGCCATGGGGATAATTGCGCAGGAGAGAGCATTTCAGCAGAGGTTAGAGCCATTGTAAAAGCCTTAAGGCAAGAGTAGATCTAGAACAGTTTCTGAGATGTAGCTGCCATGTTTAAGGAATTGAAGTCATCTATTACACCGTCTGCAATGTGTGTTCTAGAAGTCATGGAACTATGGACTCTTAGAGTTGGGAGAGCCTGAAAAATTGTGCAGTCCAACCTCCCAGCTGAAGAAGGAATGTTTGGTACAGTGGCCCTGACCCACAGTGTCCAGGCTCCGAACGAATCCCTCCAGTCTAAACACTCACTCGGTCCCAAAGCAGCTCATGCCATTTTTTTGGCCACCTCCAATGGTTAGAAAGTCTTGTCTTACGTTGAGCTGAAGTCTGCCTCCTTTTGGCTTCCCTCTGTGATTCTACCTCTACCCTTTGGAGCCACACGAAACCCCTCTCCCATCTCTCTGCCATGGCATGTCCCTCTTTTGTCTTCTTTCCTTCAACTGTCTTCTGTTCCTGGCCAGCTTTGATGTTCTTCTCTAGACCACTGCTTTCTAAATATTTTCATTAATTTTCCTTAACAGTAAAAAAAAAAAGGTGAGTATTTATTCCCCATATATGTCTATTAATTTCCTTATAGATCATGTATATGTACTACCATACCAGTACATTATATGCCTTATAAAGTAGACAAAAAAACTAAAGAAAGTGATGAGCTAAAAAATAGAATTTCATGCCACCTACACCTCATGGGTCATCTTGCTCACTTTGGACATCTCCTACGAGAAACAAGTTTTAGTTTATGTGGCCCCTATATTGTGAATGAAAAACCACAGCCTCGATGGGAGCATATTTACAGATCACATAGTTACAAAACCTCAGGCTGAGGAACAGAGAACACTCAGTTCCCGTCCTGGCTCTGCCATTGTCAGTTGCATGATTTCATGCAAATTATTTAACCCACCTATGCCTCAGTTTCCTCATCTCTAAAAATGCAGTGAACAATGTTGTTATTTAGTGGCTGGCAATGTCTTGCGATGTTGTGAGGATCAAATGGGATAATCAACAGAAAGTGCTTAATACAGCACCTAGCACAAAGCAAGCATTCGATAACTGTTCATTAGTTATTATTATGTGGTTTTCAGGCACCACTCTTCAGAAATAACCTCTAAGTCATACATGTCACTCATTCAGTCAGGCCTTCACCTCCAATAATCCAAATTACTGAATTCTTCCCTTAGTAGTAATTTGAAAGTCCTGCATGTCACAAGCCAGTGGTGCTCTCCAGATGCTCTTCTTCGCCCTTTCACTCCAATCATAGTGGCCTTCTTTCAGTCCTTTGTGTACCTCGTGTCCTCATCCCACCCCAGGGCCTTTGCACATGCAATTTCCTCTGCCTGGAGTGGTGTTCTGAGCCATTCTTCACATAGTTAACTCCTACTCCTCTCAAGGACCCCTTATCTGTCCTCCCCAACTAATTCAACATCCCCTTGTTTTTTTAGATAACAGAAGGTAGACTGCTTGAGTTAACAGAAATCCTCCTTTCAACCAAAGTGTATTGTTCCTTTGGCCAAGGACACCTCTGAGGCAGTTTGGCACACAGGCAAGAAGGTGGGTTCTGAAGACAGATGGGACTGGGTTCAAACCCACTTACTAGCTGTGTGGCCTTCAGCAAGTTATTTTATCCCTTTGAGCTTTAGGGTAAAATGAGGAAAAGGACCTCATCCCAGAGGATTAAGGCATTGGAGACGACATGCATGTGTTCAATATATGGTAGTTGGTGGTATATTTTTTATCTGCAAGTTGATTTATCTCTCATTTATACTCTATCTTCATTGCTAAAAAGTCTCAGAGTATATGGCCCTGTGAGCCAAGCTAACTTAGATTCACAAAGCCCCTGGACTCTCCACCTGGGCTTTTGATGCTCTGGCTGACCTTAAGGAACGGAAAGTCACGTGACCTGCCCAAAGCAGATTATCTGTGATGAGAAGCATATAGAACCAACCAGTAACTAGCCATGGTTACTGGTTACTTGGTGCAGGAATTCTGAAATAAGAAACCAGAAATCAATGAAGAAGAAAAATCTTCACGGATTTAAAATGCTGGAAAGTAAACTGCCCTGCTACTAACATATACCAGGAATTTCCTAGGGGAAAAAATGCAGGCAGCACAACTGGACACCCCCAAACACAGACAATGAGTCAGAAGCAGGAAGCATCTACCCAGATGCCCAGAGCAATGATCTACACCTCGAAGGTCTCCCAGCTACCCCTGCTGCCCAACTTCTTCCAGAAACTCAAGTATGAAGTCTACTCAGCCGCTGCAAGAGACAGTCTCTTAACAATGATGATGTAATGAAAGATTATGCATCTGCAAATAACAGAGGTAATTACCATTTCTTGGGTACCACCCATGTGCTGGGCACTATGTATAAAAATAATGTCTCTCCTGAAAAAATAACATGCCCAATACAGCCTTGGTCAAATTGTTCCTCTAAGAAGCAGGAGCCAGTAGTGTTAAGAAAAAATTACTAATGACCATCCCATTCTCTTCTTTTCTTTTCCCTAAACCCCCTCCAGTCATCTCAGATCTTCTCTGCATTGGGAAGGTTATCAAAATCAGTAGAGCAAGGCTGAATTCAGGCAGGATTCAATCAACCCATATAAAACCACATGGCATAAACAGACATGGAAAACACTTGCCAGGCTTAAATATCTCCGTTGAATGATAATTCTGGATTTAAAATGCTGGATAATTCTGGATTTAATGCTGGATTAAAAGATAATGCTGGATAGAAAATTCATTCTAGAACTTTCCATGCACATGTGTGAATTGGAAAGTCACAAATCAATAAGATGCAAATATGAACCTCATTCTATTTTTATATCTGTGTATATTCCTTTGTTTAGCCCCCATATCTTCCTGGCAACAGGAAAACTAAATTCAAGACAATTTAGAAAACTCAGATCAACACTGTAAGTAAGTTTTTTAGCCTCTTTTAACTGAAACATAATCTCTCTCCAATAGGTATTCAGTCATATTCAAGGATTGGTATTATTACCATTATCATTACCAGTTTTCATCTAGTTCAGTACTCTCTCCAAGCTTCTGCTCACCCCTTCCTCCTGCCTGACCATTCCTGGCAGCCTTGGCCTCAGAGAGGGAAGGGAGAGGCCTCAGGGCACCTGGCTGAATGTTGGTGATGGGAGGTTCTGGATCTGGTTTGTGGTCACTTCTTAGCTGGCTCCAACTGCTTCTGTCCTCGTCTGTTGTGAGCTCTAGGGTGTGGTCACTTGATGTGACCTTCTGCACAGCCTTGCGTGTGGACATCCCCACCGGAATGCACTTTCTTCCCTTCACCCCAGGAAACCATGCCTAGTCTCTCGTGACACTGATCCTTCATCAGGCTATATTGGTCTGGGTAACTGTTGTGCCCACCAACTTCTGGAGCCCAGGCTGAGCCTGTGGAAAGCTCACACACCTTTGCGGCACCACACAGTGGGAACTTGGGCTGTCCTCAGAAACTCTCTCCCTGTCTCTCACCTATAATGGCTAACATGGAGCACCTCTGTGCATCACCAGCCCCCTAGAGGGCTCCAGATGAGAAATGCACACCAGCCCTATATTCCAGAATGATTCCTTGAAAACTCACTGGGCAGATTCTCTTGGTGTCTCTAACTTGAGCTTGGGCAAGTCTAGTGCCCACCTTCTTCCATAACACCGGAAGTTTCCACAAACCCTCATTTCTCCAAAAAGAGCTAGTCTCACTCCCCCCAGACCCTTTTAATATATCGTGGTGGCAAAAGTCACAAATCAGATCTTCTGGTTTGCTCAAATCAATTTTGTACAACACCTGGCAAGGTCTCCACTTGATAATCTAGTTTCTTTGTTCTTGGCAGTCATGATGGAATGACGGGGCAGGGCTGGGAGTGATGACAATGAAGGGAAAAGAGCAGAACCCATACTTTGGTATCTTGAGTCATTGCTGTATGTAAATACTTAGTATATCCCTCCATTTCACACACCTGCACTCTCCCTTTCCACAGGACAGATGCCACTATACTCTTTATGGTTATAGACTCATTATGGTTATGGACTGGATTTTTAAAAGATTTTAGAGATAATTGAGTCCAATTCCCTTGATTTTCAGATAAGGAAATGGAAATCTATATACATGCAAATATGAACATTTTATTTTCTGCCATAGCTTATTCCTTTGTGCCAGAAATTCTGGGGAATTTTAAACAGAAGGAAATAGGTGACAGCTGCTTCAATACAACCTCCAAACACAGGATGATTAGAATTACAGTCTGAAATATTTTAAGCTGTGCTTTTAAACTGATTATTTCCAAATTCCTGAAATAAAAAACAAACCTTCAACTCAAACAATTTTTCCAACTGCTATATTTCCTTTTGAGGAAAATCTTAATTTGGCTGATGGAAGTAGGAAAAAATACTTGGAAATCCAGACAGCCTCTTAGGGACACCTGTGTCCTCCTATTTGGGGAGGCCTAGAAAAAGGGGGATGTGGTTTATTAGTAAAGGGTGTGATAGTTAACTTTGTGTGTCAACTTGTCTAGGCTATTGTACCCACATATTTGCTTAAACACCAGTCTAGACGTTGCTGTGAAGGTATTTTTTAGATGTTGATTAACATTTAAATCAGTAGACTTTGAATAAAGCAAATTATCCTCCATAATGTGAGTGAACTTCATCCAATCAGTTGAAGGTCTTAAGAAAAAAAGACTGAAGTCTCTCTAGGAAGAAGGAATTCTGCCTCCAGACTGCCTTCAGACTCGAGCTGCAACATCAAGTCTCCCCTGGGTCTCCATCCTGCCAGCTGGCTCTGCAGAATTCAGACTTGCCAGCCTCCACAATTACGTCAGTCAGTTCCTTAAAATCAATCCCTCTCTTTCTTTCTCTTAATATATATATATATATATATCTATATTAATATATAGATATATAAAGAGATATAGATATATGCACACATATAGACACACATACACACATATCCTATTGTCATTGTTTCTCTGGAGAACCCTAACACAGAGGGTGTCACAGCAACTTGACCAACTTGCAGTGACTCACACTGAGGCTGACAGTGGCCCAAAGAATGGTTCAGCCTTGACCACTGTCTGTACTGGGAGAGACTCTGACTTTCTCCCCAAAGCCAGCAAAAGGAAATGCAAATGACCAAGCCTGAGACTTACCACCTAGCCAGGGTACTGGGGGCAGTGCAGGATTCCCTGGGAACCTGAACACCATGTCTCACCTGCCTCACTTTATGCCAATGGGACCTTCAGAGCAACAGAGGTTTTCCTGCCAAGGCACTGACTCTGAGAGGAGAAAGCCAGAGGGGCAATAATGATAGACCCTGGGATTAGAGTCTTCTCTGTTCAGGGTAATCTATCCTATGGCAGGACCCCCAAATCTTACAGAAACAAATGTGAATTTAACAGTTACTGGAGGCCTCTTGACAACAAGAAATTTTTTGTGCTCCATCCTTTTGCTTTCTCTGGTTTTTGAGGGGCAATGTTTAAGTCCTGGTCTTCTCTGTTTCACATGAGGCTGGTCTGTACCAGGCTGGGACCTCCAGGTTTCATGAAGAGAAAGTGAACGTGCGAACTGAAGGGTGGGCACGGAGTTCTTAAGCTCTGGGTATGAAGATCATTTTGTTCTGAACTTGAGTGATACAGAATGTGCCGCAAAGAGGGGCGGGGCGGGGTTGGCATTGTTTCAGAGGTTCAGCAATGTCTCTCTGATTCTTTTGACCTTTTACCCATGGTGACAATGCGGCTGCTTCCATTCCAGGCGTGATTTTCACATTCAAGGCAAGAAGAAAAGGCACAGAGCAACAATAGCAGGAAAACAAATGTTTTCCAAATATCCCCAGCAGACAGTTGCTTATGTCTCATTGGCCAGAACTTGGATGTCTGGCCACCTCTGGCTGCATAGCTGCAAGCGAGGCTGGGAAAGTATTTAGCTCTTCCAGTCTCTATAATAGAAGGAAGAAGAACTTTATAGTATAGCTGTATTTGATATGAATCTGAATTATACATCTTTCAAGTAGTGTGATAAAATATTTTTGCTAATTTTGGGAAATTTTTGATATAACGCAGCTTTCCCCTAAAATAGATGCTGCTTCGAGGGCCACCCTGTAGATAGGGGTTTTCCAAATTACGGGTTATGAAATTTATTTGGTGAGACTCCACTAGAAGGAGGCGGAGAAAAGGAGGAGGAGAGGACCCGGAGGAAGAGGATGAAAAATAAAAAATAATAGACTAGAAAATATCAGGGTAAATCATTTGTTTCAGTTAGATGTGTTTTTCTCACTCTTGGTTGCAGTAAAAAAAATTTGAAAGCTACTGTTATAGAGCATGCAATTAACACATGTTTTAAGAGGCTTTTGCATGCATGGCTTTGTACGGCTGTGACCATAGCAAGCTTATGCATAGCAAACTAGCTCCCACACTCAATTAGCATCTTTATTCTTTGTGTCTTCCCTACCCCTTCTTCCCAGCTTTCAAGTATGTATCTCCTGCTTAATAAACTCTGCTTGATGCTGCTACTCCCTCTCCACGTCTCTTTCGCTGAGCTGTCAACCATGTAGTAGCCTACATTCACAACATCCTTTTCTCCTCTTCTATTCCTCCTAAGAAATGGCTTCTATTTCCCCCCACCCCCAATATGCACTCTTAAATGATATCCTTAATACCAAAGTCAGCATTTCCTGCTGGCCAGCCAAAATTCTTCATCACTTTGTAGAAGTGTGTGTTTTCATTGGCCGTGCCCTTCTTGAAACCCTTTCCTCCTTACTTTCTGATGTTCTCTCCTGACTGCCTTTCTCCCTCTCCTTCATTGACTCTCCTTCCTTCGGTCCTTTGAAATTGGACAAATATCCACAGATTCCAGCCTTCTGCCCTTTGCTCTCTTCTCTTGCTATCTCTGTCTCTTTGTCTCTGTCTCTTTCTTTCCCTCCCTCTCACTCTTCATTTTCCTTCCTCTCCCTCTTCCTCTCTCTCCCTTTCTCCTTCTCTGAGAACTTAAGTCTCTCTCATAGATATGATTATCATCACCTTTATGCCTGTGATTCTACTACAGTATTTCCAGTTCTGTTCTCTCACTCCTATCCTGTACTCTACTCTCAAAAGTCTTGAACAAATCATGTCTGAAATGAGATGAATCACTTCCCCACTCAAAACTGGCTTTCCCTCCTAATTTCTCTATCTCTGCAAGTAGTACGCTTTCAGTGAACCAGGCAGGCATTATGGAAGCCGTCTTTGCTTCTTTGCCCTCTTCATCCTTCACATCCTCCTAAAAAAACAGTCCCCTGCCATGGGGCATAGAGTAGCTTCCACCTGCAACTTGTTCTGCCCACTGGCAGAGTGAAATCAACTGGGAGGGCATGGACCAACCATCTCACTTGTTTCTCAACTAGGCTAAAGCTTAATTCCTGAGATTTACTTCTTTGAAGAGAATCAGTGTTTTTAAAGCTCCAGATGTCAAATCCATTATTTTGTAATGAGGAAAGCATCGATTTTTATTCCTTTAAGCATTTATTTTCAAAATTTAAAACAACACTGAGAGGTATTAGACATGTAAATTTAAGAAACTATTTGGTAATGCATCTAAAGAGTCATGAAAACATTTGTACCATCTGACATAATAATCAAAATTCTAAGAAAAGAAAAGGCTAGAATCCCAAAGTATTCATTATAGAACCATGGAAAAATAGAAAGAAAACTGAGAGTTAAACAATAGGAGAATGGCTTGGCAAATTATGCTTAAGAAATTATCAATTCCATTAGATATGATGTAGCCATTAAAAGTGATAATTACAAAAATTATGTAGCAACCTGGAAAGATACCAAAAAAAACAGAATATAAATTGTGTTTCTTCCGTGACTACAATTAAGTTAAAATTAGGCATGTATTTTGGCAAGAACTGGAAATAAATGTGGAAAAATAATTTATTTAAGATGGTAGAATCTGAATATTTTTTAAAATTTTATTTTTATTTCTTCATTTATTTCAAAAATCATCATGGTATGAGCAGTGGCTTTTAAATTTCTGACTGTGACTTATGGTGAAAAATACACTTTATATCACCAACTGCTGTGTGTGGCCACGCATGTACACACACATACACACACACACACTCAAGTGTGTAAACTGTATTTCATTACATTATCATTACAAGATATACAATTTTTCACATTGTAGCATCTCTAAATTATGATGCATGTTACAATTGATGAGATCTTGTACTTAAAATAGCATTTGCTTTTCTTTTTTATAGGTACATAAATTAATGGTGCATCTCATAATTAATGGTTTCAGATTTGGTAAAATATGGTAACAAATAAAAGTTTTATGACACACTTACCACATGTGATGTACTGTGATATTTTCTATCCTGTTCTATCCTATTTTGTATCTTTTTTTATTTTTTAACGTTGGAAGCAACTCACTAAATTGAGTTTTACAACTTACTAATGCAAAAGTTGGCAAACTAAGATCATATTTTTATATGACCCATGAGCTAAGAATGGTTTTTCCATTTTTAAATACTTGGAAAAGAGAAAAAGAAGAGTATTTTGTGTTGTGCAACAATTAAAAGAAATTCAAATTTCAGTGTCATAAATTTTTCATGGAACCCAGCTACCCATTTGTTTATATATTGTCTATGACTACTTTTATGCTGCAAGGGCAGATCTGAGTAGTTGTGACAGAGACTATATGGTCACAAAGCATGAAATATTTACCATGTGGCCCTTTATAAAAAAAATTTGCATACCCCACACTACTGGATTGCATTCACTGTTTAAAACACTTCTGATGTCATGGCAGGAGCACAGAGATGGGAGATCTGGATCCAAATTCTGTCCCCATCATTGCTACTACTTTTGCATTTATAAAATGGATACAGTGCCCACCTGGTAGTGCTTCTGTGAGTTTTGTGTGATCATTTATCTAAAATGCTTGGCCTATGGTAGGTGGTTGATGAATGTTAGGCATTTTTTTTTCCCCTTTCCTTCTAAATTTTGCTTAAGCCATGGCCCCCACTCTTCTCCATTAAGGTCACAGATGATAACTACCATGCCAGTCTTGAGGGCAAAGTCCAAAGGGGCCCTCCACAAGTGTGAAATTTTCGATGTTTCATATTTTATCCTAAAAATTCAGGGGGGGTTTGCATTCTATTCAAAGTACATCCAGATTTGTTTCAACATAAAAGTCATTTTTAGATTGAGCGAAATGGATACTCCTGGAAGATTTACCATGCTTGTCTTGGGCTTTGCTTACCTCTTGCTCTCTGCCACGTATCTACGTTTCTCAGTTTGAGGAGCACAGTTTGATGCAATGAGATTTGTTGTTGTTGTTGTCATTGTTTTAAGATCTTTCTTTTCCGAAACTCACCTTTGTCATTTGTTTGTAGTTGAACAGGAGTGAAGAGCAGTATTTTTAAAGGAGGACGTGTGGATTGGGCCTCAGAATAGAAGAGGCGAGTACCTAGGAAGAATCATAAAATCCTTAAGACCAGTCCTGAGCTTGCAGGTGCAAAGCTTATTTTTTCCAGAGTTTCCTGAGGTGGTTAGGATTAGCTGGACTTATTCAGCTGATGAAGCTCACAAGAGACTCATGCCGGAGGGTAATTTAATAATTTGCAAAGAGAAATTACCAAGCTCACTGGAACAGTATCATTGCTTTTTTCCCCTACAGATAAAGTGATATGGACAGCCAAATCATAGCCAGAAGGCTGCTTGCTGATCATGGAATCAGAGGAGCATCTGCATGATCTTGATGGCTATTGTATCAAACTAGGAAAGCTTGTCACCTCCATCTCGATCTGGGTGCATGCCTACCAATCAAACCAAAATGCTCATGCACATCAGTCAGAGTCTTCTATACCCAGTGCTAAAGGTAGCTGACACATTCTTAATCTTGGGGTTTTTCCTTTTTCTTAATTCCATGTCAACCTCTCTCTTCTTTCCATATGCATTTCTGTTTACTCATTCTTTCTTCAGATGTTAAAACCATTGATTAGCCTTTTTCAAAGTCTATCCCATAGAATGACAAGGAAAGTTGAAAAATTTGGGGTTAGGTGAAGTTAAACTGTCTATCCCTGCAGGACTTCTCAGTCTTCATGTGTTGAAATGAAACATGAACTCTGAAGAAGGGAATCTACTACGTGGCATGTCTCAAACTTATTTGAGCACCTGTTATTTCTCAGAGCATCTCTCAGGACTAATACAAGAGGAAAATGCTGGGCTCTAGTTCTCTTGCCCTCACATTTGTTCTAGTCTTGATAACATTATAAGCCCTATTCCTAAATTCAGCCTAAAGAAATCTCACCTTGTTAGAGTGACTTCTGCAGAAAGATAATCTTATCTGGTTTATGCTGAATCCATTTGCTTAAATTTCTTAATTGTAATGGGGTCACCTAATTAACATAATAACATATCCATATACCAGCTGGATATTATATATATACATATATAGGTATATATTACTAAAATGGTAATAACCACATTCGAAAAATAAATTGGCTAAAGAAAGGATTGCATTTATCCCCCCATCCTATTTCAACCATGTGCAAAAACTCTAAGAACTTATTTTGTATGCTCTTAGAGTTTCTCCTTAATGAAAAAATTTTTAAAAAAAATCTTACCTCAATCACTTAAAAAAATTTTTTAAATAATTTAAAAAATAATTAAAATAACAAGTACTCAGCTTTCATTGTTTTGACATTCATGTCTTGCTTTAAAATCATCAATTCAGAAATAATTTTCCACAAAGTCGTCTAATCCCTTCCCATACATACAGACAGTATGGAGCTTAATCCATTTGAAATATGATCACCTGCTACTACATTCAAAGACATTTCCAAGACTTAGAAAGACACGCTTTACTGCATCAGTATTCTTTCTTGTGTCTGCCTACCTCCTCCCTCACAATGGTTACCTTCTTCCTGCAGTATTTGGGAAAAAGAGAGTATGTTTCAGGTCTACATCTAAGTCAGTCAGGACAGCTTCTCCACTGTTCTCTGGCTCCTACCCACAGCTCTTAGGGTCATCTGGAGCCTCTGTTCATTTCACTGTTGGTCACTGCCTAGAATTCTGGGATGCAGTGCCAACTGACCTCCCCAGGGGAGTCAGGTGGAGGAGGCTGCAATTCCCTTGTTGTTATGCAATAGAATTTCACTGGATGTTTGTGGGTTTTTTAAAAAAAAGAAGAGAAATTTCAGTTCAGCACAAAACAGGAAACAATTTGAAATTTACAATTTTGTTAGACATTTCTCCTCTAATGAATCCAATGACTTCCCTATCACTGGGACTTTCTCAAGCCAGGCCTGCTGCTATGTCGCTGGGAGCTGCCTCTTCTTTTTCTCTCCCCTTTGAAGCCAGCTTAAACATTCCCAAATTGCTGTTGCTTTCTAGTGCAGAGCAGTTTATCCATCTAATCCAGTGGTTCTCAACTGGGGACAATTGTGCCTCTCCTCCCCCAGGGGACGTTTGTCAATGTCTGGAGATATTTTTGATTGTTATGACTGAGCAGGGAGGTTCTACTGGCATCTGGTGGATGGAGGCCAGGAATGCTGCTAAACATCCTACAATGACCAGGATTGGCCTCCCGTAACAAACAATTATCCAGCCTAAAATGTCAGTAGTGTGGACATTGAGAAACCCTGATCTAACTCCAACCTACCCCAACCAAACTAGGATCAGGGCCTAAGTCTGCAAATCCAGATACTGATTAAGGTGTTCTGCTAAACAATGGCCATTTACTCCAAGACTCTACTTCTAGCAATATAAAGAATCAGCAGACATTTTAAAATTACAATTCTTTCTTTAGCATATCCTTATTTGACTTTTGAGCAGAGTTACTACGCCTACCAATTTTTTAAAAGTAAGAGAAACAGTAAAAAATGTATACTTCCCCTGTTAGAAAAAGTCCTTTAAGGTCGGGGATATTTTATTCCAGTTACAATTATGACTAAACTGCTGTTCTTCTGTGTAAGCATAAACATTCTTTTTTCTGAAGACTTACTAATTGAGATCCTGAGTTGAGCATTCTGCTGTTGGCAGAAAACCACAGACCATGCCCATGGCTGGGTGATTCTGCAGCTGCAGAAGTCAAGAG
Organism: Ceratotherium simum simum; assembly: GCF_057802395.1. Classification (NCBI taxonomy): domain Eukaryota; kingdom Metazoa; phylum Chordata; class Mammalia; order Perissodactyla; family Rhinocerotidae; genus Ceratotherium; species Ceratotherium simum. Next base: position 29,819,077 of record NC_141917.1, on the reverse strand, counting down.
ATTAGTACTGTGGTTAGAGGATGGCTTATTTTCGTAGTTTATCTCATCATAATGCTTGCCTTATTGTACTGGAATTTCCTAGTTACCTGTATGACTCCAATGCTCCCTCCACCACACCTCTCTTAATTTCTAAGGTCCTTAAAGGCATCTCCAATCCCAGTACAGTGCCTGGCCCATAGAGGACCCTCAATACTTGTTTGCTGAATAAATACGTGAATAATTGCTCAGTAGAATCAGGTAGAAATGAAATAACATAGTCCAAGTTGAGGTTGAGGTAGAAAGAGGGACTTGCATTAATTACACAAATGTGGACAAGATACATCATTAAAGTTCGGCAGTCACACGGACTTAAAATTTCACAATACTAATTCCCTTAGAGAGAATTTTTTAAGAGATTTCCTTTTAACTAGTTCCTCTGGTCCCATTTATTCAGAGAAACAAAACAGTAATTCTAAAAAGATGTATGTATACATACAAATGTATTTTTACTGTATTTGATGGCTGTAAGGATCTTAGACTTCAGTATGTATCAGAAATGCATGCGGAGCCATTAAAATACAGAGTTCTAGGCCTCAACCCCAGAGATTTGGAGCGCTATGATGTGAGGTCCAGAAAATCGGCATTTTTAAAGAAACACATGGTGTGATTCTGAGGCAGTTCATTTGGAGTCTCATTTTGAAAAACAGTCTTTGACACAATAGCTCATAAACTAAGGTATGCCTTGAAGCTATCGGAAGAGTTTTCTGAAAGTCACAACAACAATGATAATAATGCACATTCCCGGACTTCATCCTAGGTGTTTATTCTCCTTCACCAGTAAAACATGACTTTTCAGAGGAGTTGTAACTGGAATTCCTTAAACTCTATTCACCTGCAATTGGTCTCAATTGGTCACGTGCTGGACTGGAGAGGAGATAACTCCATCCATAGGTTAGTTTAAGTGGCCCGGCTTAGGGAAAAGGGGGGCTACGGAGAAGCAGAGTTAATTAAAATAGGATGAGAAGGCAGATGGAGATTTCCTAAAAGAATTCTAGGTGCCTATAAGGGCTTTGTAGAGAGGTTGCTATCACTGTTTATTAATTTTAGCTCATTTTATTTTCAAAACACAGGGTTTTACTTGGGCTTAATAAAATGTTTTATTCATATTACTCTTATGCTCAAAAGTCATCCATAGGTTTAATGAAGTGAAATGAAGAGGGGAGTGAAAAATAATGAAGAAAAGAGAGAAGTTTTCCTCCAGGGAACAGGCAAGGGCTGGTAGAAAGAAAGGAAGGTGAGACATGATTAATGAGAATCTGCCTGGAGTGTGACAGCAGGGGCCCAACTTGTCCATGTTGGACCCCTACCCCATGAGGGGAAAACCTTGAGGAAGGTGAGAACCAGCCCGAGTCCAATTCACCAAGAGTGTATCTGCCAGACTCCTAAGAGGCCTGGATCCTTCCACTTTTCAGGGCTCCCCAAGATAGGAAACAAGTGCACAAGGACCCTTCTTAATCTATGGTTCATTATTTTTACTTTCACTTCACACTCCCCATCTAGCATAAGTGCCAAAGAGCGAGGACTTTGTTCTGCTCACTGCTGTCTCCTCAATTTTTAAAATTGCCCAGAGATATAGTTCTTGATGTTTTGAATAAAAGAACATATAAATAAACATCAAATCCAGCATCTCAGGATTTCACAGGCAGGAAGGAAAATGTTGTTCCAAGCAACAGGCAGTGAGTTCTAAGAGGGACAGCTGGAAAAATAGTGAAAAGACCATGGTCTTCTGATAAGCTTTATTTTTCTTATTTCTGGTATAAACATACTTAATTTGATAAAAACTGAATTCTAGTAACTATAGGTAAATTATATGAATGCATGTGCAAGTTTAAAGGGACAAAGGTTGTGATATATCTTAAGGGCAAAGGAAAATAGCAAATAGTTCATTAGAATGTCTTCATGTCTTTGAATTTGGGCAAGGTAAACATCAAAATAATAATATCTGGAAAGTGAACTTCATGAAACAAAAGACAGAAAGCGATGATTCACCCAAAAACTTCATCTTCAGAGATTATTTATAATTGAGTATGTTGACATTACCTCTCCTAGAATGGGATTTTAAGACTTTTTGGAGAAGGTATGTGGGAAAACTTTTCAAGTGAAATGAGAATTTATTTGGTCAAAAATATTTTTAAGCCGTGAAGATACCATTTGTATAGCCCCCTTCCTTCAGCACTAAAAATTCATTAATTTTTTAAAAAAATTTCATGCATCTCTGTATTTCCTGGTTCTGGTTAACAGCCAGAGAAAGATGGAGAAAAAGGTATGATCCCATCCCAAGCAGAGGGTGGTGGATATTTGAAGCGGGGTAAAATTCATGTTCTGTCTTACAGTGTTTCTGTTCATTATTTAGAGTCCAATTCACTGCATTTTGCTGATAACTCAGCAAAAGCAAAACTGGCATATTATACAGGCTTGCACTTAATCTGATTAAAATAAGACAAAGGCAAAAATTATGTTTATTTTTCCAGGAAAAGAAAATACCTGGAGAAAGTATACTTAAAGCTGCTAAAGATGTAATGAAAAAACATTAACTAAAACTGTTTGGTCATCGAAATTTAGCAGGTGACATTGAGATGTGAAAATATACACTTGGTGTTTTTTGAAAGGGTAAAAAGGATTAATATTTTAAAACATATTCTTTCCAGTAGAATTGACAGTGTAGATTCCTCCATGGGTTTGTTGTTTTGTCATACAAATTAGCCAAAAGCTAAAAGTTGTCCTAGACTTTGCTTCTGGAACTCTTTAAATTTCCATTCCTTCTTTTGGGATAATTTGGCCCTAGTTCAGCCAATAATGCTTCCCACCTGAGGCCAATAGCTTGCTAGACCCACGTAGCTCCTGCTGAGATCCACAAGCAGGATCTGTGTGAATCCCAGAAGCTTCATCCATAAAACATTTGATGGAAGACTTAAAAAGTTCTTGTGTCATTTAAGAGCATAGGAGAAACAAGATCCCCCAGACCACTTCGTCCATTAATTGAAGACTGTAACTCATCATGGATGCCCTAAGCAGACATCAGTTGTGGCTAGAGAATTAGATCTTGGCTTCCAGGTTCATAGCATATATATATACTTGATATACATATTTGGATTGACTTAAGAGTTTTTATTCTTAATACATGCGATCATCATAAAGTAATGTAGAACTGTAAAGAATGGGTGATTGGGTCAAACATATTCTTAGCATAAATCTGCCCTTCAAGCTATTGATTTTTGGCTTTTCAATCATATTTTACTAAATTGAGGATTTCTTTTTTTTTTGAGGAAGATCAGCCCTGAGGTAACATCCATGCTAATCCTCCTCTTTTTGCTGAGGAAGACCGGCTCTGAGCTAACATCTATTGCCAATCCTATCTTGAGGATTTCTTAGCTATGTTGAACACATCCTTCCCTTCCCTCCTACCGAGAGAGCATGAGAGAGCAAGAGTGAGGGGGGGAACATGAGTTCAACTACAGGATTTTTGTCTCATTCTGGACTCAGGAGGCAATTTAGAAGACAATTTGAATGTGAGAACAGTGCAATTTTAATAAATTTCTCATTGGCTTATGAGGATGGGGTTAAAGTTTTTTTAATTTTGATTTTCTGGTAATTTGTGAATGTATTTTATATGATATACTATGCAGATGATGACTCCAGCCTTCTCTACATTTTCCACATTTCTGTGGAGGACCAACATCTCCTTTCCTCCATCCTCAAGAGATGACCTTGATGCTTTCACCAGTAGTAAATAAAAGCACTGTGCATACTGTCCCTCTGCCTTTATTTTTAAAAAACCTTTTTTTTTTGCATCAGGTTATTAAGTAGCTGATAGAGTATAAGATATTGTTGAATATATCTTAAGATCCAACTCATTCTATAAATATTCTGCATATCTCTTTGCAATTGACTTGGCTAAAAGTTTTATTTTAGTGAGAAATTATATATTTGTTTATTTAGTTTTAATCCCAATTCTAGTTGTTATATATTTATCTCTTGTAGCCCCAGTGATTTGAAAATTTAGGTAGAGTTTGTTTGACAAGAATTCTGATTCTAAATTATATCTTTTCCTAAACACTTAACTTTTAAAAAAGACTTGTTTTGCAAAATTGAAATTAATCCTAAAATAATAAAAAATGAATTGTTTTCTTGTTATTAAATTTTGACAGTTCCTTATTATATTCTGGATACAAGCCCTTTATCAGATATATTGTTTGTAAATGTTTTCTTCAGTCTCTAGTTTGTCTTTTATATTCTTAACGTGTCTGTTGAAGAGTAGAAGTTTTTAATTTTGACAGAGCTCAATACATCAAATTTTTCTTTTATGACTTGTGCCTATGAGTCATATCACATAATTTATTTTAGCTCATGTCTATGAGCTGCTTGTATCTTATTTATGAAATCTTTGCCTAATCCAAGGTCACAAAGATTTTTTTCCTGTATTTCTTTCTAGGAGTTTTACAGTTTTGGGTTTTACATGTAGGTCTGTGATACATATTAAGTTAATTTTTGTATATGATGGGAGGTATAGATCCAAGTTCATTTTTTTTTTTTTTTGCTGAGGAAGATTTACCCTGAGCTAACATTTGTGGCCAGTCTTCCTCTATTTTGTATGTGGGTCGCTGCCACAGCATGGCCACTGACAATGGTGTAGGTCCATGCCCAGGAACTCAACCTGGGCTGCCAAAGTGCTGAACTTAACCACTAGGCAACCCGGCCAGCCCCCCAAGCTCAACTTTTTCCTATGGATATCCAAATGTCCCAGCACCATTTGTTGAAAAGGCTATCCTTTCCCACACTGAATTGCCTTTGCACTTTTGTCAAAAATCAGTTGTATGTATACAACTCTTCATCTATTTTGGGGCTCTTTATTCTTTTCTATCAATCTATTTGTCTATCTTGATGCCAATATCTCACTGTCTTGATTACTATAACTATAATAACTCTTGATACCAAGTAGTGTTAGTCCTCTAATTTTGTTCTTCTTTCTCAAAATTATTTTGGCTAGTATAGGTGCTGTGCATTTCCATATGAATTTTGAATCAGTTTGTCAATTTCTATTAAAAAGCCTGCTGAAATTTTGATTGGGATTGTGTTGAATCTATAAATCAATTTGCACAGAATTGAGATCTTAACAATATTGAGTCTTCTGACCTGTGAACACAGTATATATTTCCATTAATTTCGCTCTTCAATTTTTCTAAGCAATGTTTTGTAGTTTTCAGTATATAAGTCTTTCACGTATTTTGTCAGATTTATCCCTGAGTATTTCATATTTCTTGTTGTTATTACAATGGTATTGTTGTCTCATTTCCATTTCTGATTGTTTGTTGCTACTACATATAAAGGGATACAATTTAATTTGTTTATCCATCTTATATTCTGCCACCTTGCTAAACTCACTTGTTCATTCAAGTAGTTTATTTCATAGATTCCATCAGATTTCCCACATGGATGATCATGTCTTCTGAAAAAAAAAAGTTTATTTCTATCTTTTTAATCTGGATGAATTTTATTCCTTTCATTTGCCTTATTGCACTGACTAGAACATCCAGTACAATGTTGAGTAGAATTGGTAAGAGTAGACATCCTTTTCTTGTACCAGATCTTAGAGGGAAATCATTTGGTCTTTCACCAGTAAGTATGTTACATGTAGGTTTTTCACTGATGCCTTTTATAGGGTTGAGGAAGTTCCTTCTATTTCTAATTAAGAGTTTTTTAATCAATATAAATGAAAGTTGGATTTTATCAAATGCTTTTTATGGGTCTATTGGGAGGATCATATGATTTTTCTTCATTCATTGGTTAATATGGTGAATTATATTGAGTGATTTTCAAATGATAAACCATCCTTGTTTCCCTAAGATAAAGCCAATGAGGTCTTGATGTATTACTTTTCTTACATATTTTTGGATTTGATTTGAAATTTTTGGTTTAGAATTTTTGCATCTATTTTCAAGAGAAAAATTGGTCTGTCATTTTCTTTTATTGTCTTTGTCTGGCTTGGAAATCAAGGTAATGCTGGCTTCATAGGATGAGTTGGGAAGTAGTTCTTCCTATTCAATTATCTGGAAGTTTGTGTTGAATTGGTACTATTTCTTCCTTGAATGTTTGGTAGAATTCGCCAGTGAAGCCATCTAAGATTTTTCCTTGTGGAAGGTGTTTAACTCCAACTTTAATTTTTTTTTTTTAATTTTTAAATTTTTTTGCAGAAGATTGGCCCTGCACTAACATCTGTTGCCAATCTTCCTCTGTTTCTTTTTTTTTCCCTCCCCAAAGCCCCAGTACATGTTGTATATCATAGTTGTAGAGTTGTAGCTCTTCTATATGGGACACCACCTTAGCATGGCTTGATGAGGCATGAGTAGGTCCGTGCCCAGGATCCAAACTGGCGAACCCTAGGCCACTGAAGCGGAATGTGTGAACTTAACCTCTATGCCACCAGGCCGGCCCCCAACTTCAATTTATTTAATAAGTATAGGGCTATTCAAGTTATCTATTTCTTCTAAGTGAGCTTAGGGAGTTTGTGTCGTTTAAAGAATTCATCAATTATATATAAGATGTCAAATTTTTTGACATGAAGTTGTTCATAATATTTCCTTATTATCCTTTTAGTGTCTATATAATCTGTAGTGATGTCATGGCTCTCATTACTGGTATTAGTAATTTGTGTTTTCTCTCCTTTTTTCCTGATCAGTCTGCAAAGATTTATAAATATTATGAATCTTCTCAAACCAGCTTTTGGCTTCATTGATTTTTCTCTTTTGTTTCTTTTGCTTTCTATTTTTATTGATTTCTATCTCTTTTGTTCTATTTACTTAGGGTTTCATTTTCTTTCTCTCTTTTCTTTTTCCTGAGGAAGATCAGCCCTGACAAAACATCCATGCCAATCCTCCTCTTTTTGCCGAGGAAGGCTGGCCCTGGGCTAACATCCGTGCCATCTTCCTCTACTTTATATGGGACACCACCACAGCATGGCTTGACAAGCGGGGCGTCAGTGCACACCTAGGATGCGAACCTGTGAACCCTCGGGCTGCCATAGCGGAGAGCGCACACTTAACTACTAAGCTACCCAGCCGGCCCCTCATTTTCTCTTTTTTAAAAAACAATATCTTCAGGTGGAAGTATTTATTTTGCCTTCATGTTTGAGAAATATTTTTGCTTGGAACAGAATTCTATCTACGTGTCACTCAAAGACCATAGTCACTGGTTTTGAACAATTTTGATTGCGATGTGCCTTGGTGTAGTCTTATCTTTCTTATGCTTGAATTTGTGCATTTATAATTTTCATCAAACTTGGAAAAATTTTGGCGATTATTTTTTCAGCCTTCCTCTGACTCTCTCATCTCTTTTGGTGACTCTAATTACACATATATTAGTTCACTTGAAGTTGTCCAACAGCTCACTGATGCTCTGTTTGCTTTCTAAAAATCTCTTTCTTCTCTATATTACACTTTAGATAGTGTCTATCATCATGTCTGAAAGTTCACCAAATTTTCCATCTCCAATGTTCAATCTGCTGCTAATCTCATCCAGTGTATTTTTCATCTCAGACATTTTATTTATCACCTCTTGAAGTTCTATTTGCGTCTATTTTTTAAATCTTTCATGTCTCTAACTTTTTGAACATATGGAACACAGTTATAATCAGTTTTACTATTCTTATCTGCTAACTCTAACATCTATTTAGTCCTGAGTTTATTTCGATTGTTTCCCCTTATTATGGGTTATATTTTTCCCTTGTTATATCCCTAGTTATAATTTACTGCCTGGTAATATTTCATTGGATGCCTGTCACTGCGAATTTTACTTGTTATGTGCTTTATATTTCTATCAATATTCTTGCACTTTGTTCTGGGAAACAATTACGTTATATGGAAATAGTCTGATCCTTTCAGATCTTGCTTTTATGGTTTTTTAGGTGAGATCATAACAGTCCTCAGTGTAGGGCTGATTATTCCCCGCTATCAGGACAACACTATTCTGAGTACTCTACCCAATGCCCCATGAATCATGAGGTTTTCCAGTGTGATTTCTGGGTATAAGCACTATTCTCACCCTGTGTGAGTGCCGGGCACTCCTCCTCTACCCCTTCCAGGTGATTCTGTCCCTGGCCTCAGACAGTTTCCTCACGTGCCTGTGCTAGTGAGTACTCAGCTGAAAACTCCAAGGAAACTCTGCAGCTCTTCAGGTATCTCTGTCTGTACAGCTCTTTCTTGCCCAGTACTCTTTCCTGTGAACTCCAGCCATTTTGTTCACTCCAGACTTTCAGCTCCATCTCAAGTCAGGGAATCACCCAGGCTCCACTTGGGTTCCACTGCCCTGCACTGCAGACTGGAATCTCTCTTAAGACACAAACTGGGGTAATCATAGGACACACCTCTTTTGTCTCCTTTCTTTCGGGAATCACTGTTCCTCATTGCCTGATATCCAGTCTCTTGAAAACCATTGTTTTGTATATTTTCTTCACTTTTTGATTAAGGTGGGAGAGTAAATCTGGTCCTGTTATACCATCTTCACTGGAAGAGTAATTCAGTTCCTAACATATTTATTTGGAGAAGGATAATGAGTACTATTCAATATCAGAAAGAAAGAAATAAAGAAAGAAAGGAGGAAAGGAGGAAAGAAGGAAAGAAAGAAAGAAGGAAAGGAAGAAAGGAAGGGAGGAAGGAAGGAAGGAAGAAAGGAAGGAAGAAATTTGGATTTGAACAAATCTTGTGGAAGGAGGTTGTTGGGAGGCAGCAAAATGAGAAAAACAAATTAGTCTGGAGTTTTTCATGAAGCTAAATTTATTTCATTTAAACGGCAGTTCTTTATGCTGAGATGATATACTTGCTACTTTTTGTGTGTTAGAAAGACTTTTATTTGATTTTGTATTTTACCTTGCAAAATTAAAAATTGGTAACTCTTCCAACTAAAAAACAAACAAACAAAAATACTGGCCTATCAGATTCCAAAATCTGGAAAAGAGAGGTTGAAATTTTGGAGCTAAGAACAAGTGAACTCCAGGTGGCTGAGAAATAATTGATTCCTGAGGTGACAAATAAAAAAACTGCGAGCTCTTTGAAGGTTGGGATGGCATCTTTATTAATCATTTTATCTCCAGTGTCCAGCACATAGCTGGTGCTCAGTACATGCTTATTGAATGAATGTCTTTGGTACCCATCCACGTAATACCCGAGGACTGCTGGTCTGGCAGGCCCAGGAATTTTCCAGTGCAGCCCTCTTCTTAATTGATCTGCTTCATTAAAGTGGAAACAGTGAGACTAATTGGCTTTGACACAGGCTAATTTCCCCAGGTCACTGAGGTGGCTGTCATATACCCTCAGTAAACAAGCTATTGTGCAAGGAACCTGAGGCAAAGGATCTAATCAGTTGGCAGGATTTTGGACCATGACAACAGGCAGGGAAAGAAGAAAGGGTACAGCATTAACTGGTGAATCTGCCAAAATTTGGGAACACAGACACAAAACTGGCAGAGAATTGACCCGGGGGACACCTGCCCTGTGAGTTACAACCCTGGCTGCTCATTAGAACCACTTGAGTTGCTTTTATAACATATAGATCCTAAGCCCTACCAAGATACTAAGCCCTGTACCCAGAGATTCAGACTCAGTTAGTCTGAGGTGGGGCAAGGAAGTTGAAATATTTTTAAAGCTCTTAGGTAATTCTATTGTACAGATAGCGTTACAAATTACCGTGTGAAGCCAAGAAATTAATAATCCCCATCCTTCTACCTTTGATCTCCCTCATTCAAAAGAAGTCCTATTCTCCAGGAAGGTGCTACCAGTAGGAGGTATGTGCTGGAAAAACACAAATCAGGTGTTGGCAAATATGAAACTCACTTTATTTTGGTATGGTGCCCATTTTCCTTTTACAAGCCCCCACTTCTGTTCTATAGCAGGAAAATAAAATTTAGTACAATCAGGTAAGCATCTGTCTAACTTAGTCTATCGCTAGTTGAGTATTAAGGCTCTGCTCTGGGCCCAGGGTGCCACACCCAGAAGGCATTGCCATCTCCAGTTAATCCCAGGCACTGGAAGAGACTTAGAAAATTTCAAAGAAGGTGCTCCAAAGCACGGTCCCCACTTGGCCAGGTCTAAATGAGGTACTATGCTAACTGCCGTGGACCTAGTTAAGTAAGTGCCCATTGGTATGCATCAAGGTGGGTAGATAAACATAAAGAAGGGCAGGAGCAACATTGCTGATCTTGGTTTAGAAGATAATCCTTTGTTATTATTATACTTCATTCACCCCAACAATATTTATCGTGTGCCATGGACCAGACATTACAGTAGATGCTGAAATGAGTGGTGATAAGTAAGCCTGCCCTCAAGGAGTTTACAGTCTAGAGCAGTGTTTTTCAATCCTAGGTATTAATTAGAATCATTTTGGGGAGAATTTTAAACATACTTGTTCCCAAGCTCCACCCTAAATCAGTATATTCAAGGTTTCTGGAGGTGGGCCCAGCATCAGAATGCTTTAAAATTCCCCAGGGGGTTCTAATGTGCAGCCAGGGTTGAGAATACTGACCTAGTAGGTGAGAAATGACGCTAAATGAATGGATAGCTCCTGTTTCTTTTCTCCATGGCCTGTGATCTAACCCAGCAGATCCTGAATCCCTTTAAGAATTTGGACAGGCTCTGTTACAGAGCTGTTTGCTTGGTGAGTTCTTTCTGCCACCGGAGGTGTACAGGGCTCTTATATGCCATTATGAAGCCATCCAAGGACTGTTCACCAGCTGGCTGTGGTGGACCAGTCTTTACATCACATTGAAGATTGGAGGACATCACTTCTTTTGTGACTTTCCTGACTTCTTCTTTGGCCTAGAGCTTAACACCAGGTTAACTCCAAAGCCTGTGAGTCGACTGCCCAAACCACACATACTTTTTTGGAATGTAATACCTCACCTGAAACAATTATGAAACCAAATCGCTGCCATGTTCTGCTACACAATTCACGTATCTTGATTTTCTGTCAGCCTTTTGGAATTTAAGTGAGTAAGTCTCTTTAAACTACAAAATGCTTGCCTACTTCTAAACTCAAAATGAAGTTTATAAAGTTTGTTTCAAATGAGCTTCAAAAGGGAAAAACCATATATTTTTACTTAATAGTTTTTAGACAGTTCCCACTTACATACTTAACTCTATTTCAAAATTCTAATTCCCTTAAATAAAAATGTTATGTTTTGTACCAAGCATAGCTGGCTCTCTGAAATATATTGCAGAAAATTCCACTTGGTATCTGCTGTATTTGTAATTTATTGGGGCTGCCAAATGCTGACTAAATAACTCATGTTAGTCAGCTCCCAAGGGGGTTCTCCTCTTGAGTTCAGACTGGGCAGCATCTCCGTCTTTCCATGGCATTTAGTTAACATCTTTTGTGCTTTGTGCAGTTGTAAACAGTATTTTATGTAGAACTTTACAAATCATAAAAATGACATAATTTTAAACATGCAGTTAATAACCTATAAAAATAGAGTCAGGAAAAGAGAAAGCAAAAATATCTGTTTTTGGGAGTCATGATTATTTCTAGTATTCTTGACTTTCGTTTTGTTTTTTTGGAGGGCAAGTGTGGAGATGGTTTCTATGAAACTCTCTCATGAAACTGGAAAATTCCCACAGCTGAAAGGCTGGCTGTCTCTCAGCCACAGATCTGGAAAAAGTTTCCTTGCACTGAGAGAAAATGGGAATGTGAGGAAAGTCAAGGAAGAATGAAGCCCTACTTCTTTCCTGCTTGATATTATGCAGGTTTTAAAAAGATGTCATCAAAGAAAAATTCTGGAAGGAATTCTGGGGTCTGCTGTTGATGTAAATTTCAGCAATTTGGCTCAGACAGGACCTTGAGTATGATGTCATGAATTTATTCTTCCAATGAAACTCATTGCCACCTATGGTGTGCCAGTCTCCGTGCTCCACACTTGGGACCCAAAGTTGAATCAGACATGGTCCCTGTCCTCAGAGAATCTTCATGTCCTCTTGTCGAGGCCCCTGCACTTCACAGGCCTAAAATTAGGTGGATCAGAAACTTGATTTACCAATTTGCTCAGGAATGTTCACTCTATAGAGAGTTGACTCATTCTAAGCAAATCACAGTAGCGTATAAATCAGAACATGTCTGAGCTGGCACGACACCCTTGACAACTCCTTTCCCACATACCACCCAGTCCAATTCCTCTTACCCTGGTCCAGCATCCCCACTACCATCATGGGTCCTCTCCAACTCACTATACATATGTGCATATGTGTGTATATATACATACATGAATATAAAATGTATATATACATATATTTGTTCTAAGTATATGTATACTTATATATTGAATATATATATAAGTACCTATATATACTTATATATGGAATATATATATATATTCTAAGTCAGAACTTGCTTTGCATGAAAAGATGCTAACACCTAAACCTCTAAGTGGTTTGAGCCCAGCACTGGACCAGGTGCAGTTATCTCATCCAATGTAGACTACATATCAATCTTATAAGATAGGTATCATTGCACTCATTTTGTGTGATGCAGAAACAGAAGCTGGAAGATGGTAAGTTGTTCAAGGTCATACAGCTAGCAAGTGGTGAAGCCCAGATTCCAGCAGGCCTGTCTGATTTCATTCCCTTCTAAGTCAGTGATCTTGATCTCATTTAAGTGATATTCAAGTCTATCTTTGCCTCTTAGGTCAGTAGCACTTTATTCTTTCTATTTAATCTAGACGTCAGCCACTTATTTTTATTTATTTATTTATTTATTTTTGAGGAAGATCAGCCCTGTGCTAACATCTGCCAATCCTCCTCTTTTTGCTGAGGAAGACTGCCGTGGGCTAACATCCATGCCCGTCTTCCTCCACTTTATATGGGATGCTGCCACAGCATGGCTTGCCAAGTGGTGCGTCGGTGCGCGCCTGGGATCCGAACCGGTGAACCCCGGCGCACTTAACCGCTTGCGCCACCAGGTGGGCCCCTCAACCACTTATTTAAGGTCATCTAATCTACCTTTCGGAAACAACTTTTCAAAAAAATTTGGATGTAATTTCTTCCATTTGATTTCTTAACTTTGGATGGAGCAGAAATTTTCCCAATTTGGGGAACAATCTGCTAGGATCTAAACATGCCACAAGTTTGTTATTTCATCATGGTCTCACTGAGAAAAAAGAAAGAAATCATAAAATGTTTTTCTGTCTTCTCTACCTCCTTCCTTCCCTCTCTTCTTCTTTTCTTTCTTATTGGCTGCTTTCTTTCTTCCCTTTACTCCTAATTTAAAAGCACGATATAGGCCCAGTGTACTCACTCTTAGTGGGAAGAAACATATGTGTACAGATAATTATCAGAAAATATGATGTATGCAATAACACAAATATATTCAAAATGTAGTTCCAGCCCAGAAGAGGGTGTGATTAACTCTGTCCTGAAGAGGGTGAGGCCAGGGAATCTTTCACACAGAGGATGCTTGGTCTAAGTGTTGAAGAACAAATAGGCAAGACAAAGGGCAATTCAGGGAGAGAGCACAGAGAATGAAAAGCCCAGGAGCATCTTTGCTGGCTACAGATTCCTATGCCGGTGACTACTATACGCAAAGTTAAGAGGAACAGAGATGTGGAAAGGTCAGAGCCAAACAAGTATTGTATTGATATTGGCAAAGCATGTGCTGTTTCCAAAGGCAAGTGTCCGGCTGCTCTCAGCACTGTTATAGTGAAAGGTGAGGCAGCTGTGGGGATGGCACCAAGCCAGTCCATGCTGATGGAATGACTTCTCTCCTGGAAATTATGATACCAAATGCTTAATTTTTATCAGAACCATTCAGTTTGTTATAAAAACCATTTGACATGGTACAAATTAGAGCAAGACTGTGTTGCAGAGCATCTATTTTCTCACAAATATTTAGTGCAAGGAGAATGGGGTCTTCATGATGAGTTAGACCAACCCCTGATGATGGGGATGAAACCTGCCTCCCCTGGGGTACATGGCTGCACAAGATCAGAGTTCTGTCGGCAAAGAAGAAGGAAATGGCTGTTGGGCAGGCATTACACAATGTCTGCTACAGAGAGAATAAGGATATGAAGGGAATATCTGATTGACATGTGCAGTTAGTACAAATGAGGCATCTGTGTAGTGATGAGGAAGGAGCATTGCATATTTTCTCTCTTCTTTAACACCATACACATCCTTATAGGTCACATATAGTGTTTTGCAAGAAACTTATTAGTTTTTGTTTTGCTTTACCGTACCTTTATCTACAATCTTCAAAATAGTGCTTTACAAATATTAGTGCTTTTAAATTTCTATTCATCAGCTGCAAGATGCAGGAGGTTTAAATTTGCCTATTTCACTCAATATCTAAATGCCTGCAGAATGAAAAGAATTTGTTTTCTGGTGAAGGTAGTCATTTTTTTAAAAATCAAAAATGGTAAATAAAAATGTTTCTTTTGGAACAAGAAAGTAGAAGTCACCAGAGTTCCTGGATAACCTCAGAGCGAGCCTTCCACCCAGTCTGGACCACTTGCTCACCTCTGGACTATTATGCGGGGAAGAAAGAAATTTCTATCTTCTTTGGGGCACTGTATTTTAGAGTCTATTTATTACAACAGCCTATTCTATCTAGCAGACTTGTTGCCTTTTTTGAAAGGGGGCCAAATCTTCCAATTTTGTCACTAGAACTTGAAATTTAGAATTTTTAATCAAATCGACAGGTCTTTTTTTTTTTTTTTTTAAAGGTTGACTGTTAATTTGATATTATTTGAAACTCTGTTAGGGCCAAAACCAGATGCTAGTGCATTACCGCTGCCCTTTGGTGTTGCTTCTTGTCTCTGACACCTCTTGACCATAGAACTGGATGCTTCTATGTTTGTGCCTCATGTTTTCCCTCCACCACAGGCTCAGCGATGTTTTCAGGGAGCCAGAAAGAGGATCCCTGGCCAATATTTGAAAGGAGAGACGAAAGGTAGGTTGTGGCCTTTCTATGTCACTTATCTGGTACTTTACAAACAGACTAATTTATCAGGTGAAAGTACCAGAGAGCCTCCAGCTCCTCAAATTAATGATGTAGCAGATCATGGCAGATGGAAAGACATCCTACAGACAGAGGACTGCTGAGTGGGTGTGGAAGGATTTAGAACAATCCTGGCTAACAGTAAACATACACTTAAGGTTGGATATTAGTATTATGCAACTTGCCCAAGGACACAGCTAGTAAGTGGAGGAGTAGATAGACCTCCTCAATGGACCTTTTGTGTTTCAACTTGTTCACACATTTTTGTCCGTCTTTTTGCTCTGTATTCTTGAAATTTCCTCGATTTTGCCTTCTATATGACTAATTCTATCCTTAATTTGTGTTCATTATTCAGTGCAGTTTTTTAGTGATTTTTAAATAAATGTTGCAATCATATTTTTAACTTCCAAGAATTTTTCTAGTGCCCTGGTAGCTCATTTTTTCATGGCAACCTGTTCTTATGCTATAGACGCAATATCCTTTCTGTCTCTGAGGATGCTAATTGTTATTTTTTTTGAAGTTCTCTTTGGTTTCCTGCATTATTCATATTTTCTCTAGGGTCATTTGTTCCGTTTGCTTATCCTGGTCATTTTCTTTTCTTCTATTGGTTTCCTCAAATATGTGATGATCTCACACTGGCCGTTCATATTTATGAATAAAACTTTAGGTCCATTTGTATGGGGAGTTAGCATGATTTTCCTCTGTAGTTATGTGGGTCTTTTTCCTCAGCAGGCTTCTCCTGAGGGTTGACTGTATGCTTTGTGTAAGGGCACTGGTTGTATAGACAGACTTCACTTTGGGGTTTGTGGATGTAGACAGGCAGCCTGAAGACTTCCTCCAATTACCACAAAGGAGGACTTGACTTTGGCTGTGGAAGGCTTTAGCACATTTCCTTTTTGAGCAGATCTACTGACCTCTCCAGTCTTTCTCCACATGGCTTCCCAGTGGGGAGGTGGGAGGGGGCAGTCCTAGGACACTTCCAACTCTACTTCTCTTTCTGGTCCCTGTGTAAAAGGCTTTTCCAGGCAGATAACTCACATTGTTAAAGGATAATTGTCAGGATTTATCCTGTGGGTAAACACTACAGTTCCGTGTGCAGCTTTTTCATTAACATGTGATGATTGCCCATGTTGCCCATATTTATTGACTCCAAACTTCTCTCACTATGGTTTATTCCATTCTTATTATTCAGTTTCCATCTCTTTTTATCTTCTTGTAAGGCCTTCTAATTCCTTGTCCAATGATGGCAGATGCAAAGAGATAATTTTCTAACGTATATCATCTATACTTTCTATTTATCTCTTTGTATAACTTTTCATATCATTTGCATGGATTTTGATGTGTGTGCTCAGCCTGTTATTTTGATTAGTCTTCTCTATATGTAACTTAAAAACATCTTTTCTCTATTGTCTTCTTCAAATTTCTATTTAGGATTGACTGTCTACACAGTTTTACTTAGAAAAGCTGACAATGAAGGAGTATATGTTTGCTGATGTAGCTGATATGTGTAATATACAGAAAAATAGAGCAGAAAAACATACCACTAGCTTTATCTAATTGTGCCAATTACACTTAAATCTAGGTTTCAGAGTTTCTGGGAGAGCTTTAAGCTTCTGCTTATTGAGAAACAATTTAAAGGATCAGAAGTGGGAGTCTGATTCTTTCTTGATTCGCCCTCTACCACTCTCAAATGGTTATCCCACTGAACCATTGAGACAATGAGGGATCCTAAATTCTGACCCTTCCACCTTCTTCAGGCCCAGTACTCTGGGTCCTCATTGAGCAATGAGGGAGTGGCTTCAATGGTCCTAGAACTGATGCAGCCGTTCAAGGAGCACCCACGCTGTTCTCGAGTTCTCCATCTGCAGCTCACTAGGTGCTGTTGTTATTGAGGCTGAAGATCGGTGTCTGAGCTACAACACCTCATCCTCACATGCTAGTTGCGAACGACAAGAGTGTGTGTGCGTGTGTGTGTGTGTGTGTGTATGCACTCATAGTTCTGTGGGTTGGGAGGCAAGAAGTGTAGTTCTACAGTAAGAAGTTAGTTGATATTTATTAAATGTTGTGGGCAGACCTCTAAAGTCATATATGTGGGAATACAAAGAGCACATAGATGTTTTTTTCTTCCATGTCCCAGTGAGGAGCCGAATTTGGATTAAAAACTCTCTTCCTTTAAAATGCAACCTGTTATGGAGTGAATGTTTGTGTGCCCCCTCCCCCCCAGTCATATGTTGAAATCCTAACCCCAATGTGATAGCGTTAGGAGGTAGGGTCTTTGGGACATGATTTGCTCATAAGAAGGGAGTCCTCATGAACGGAATTAGTGCTCTTATAAAAGGGACCCCAGAGAGGTCTCACCTTCTCCCTGCCCCATGAGGACACAGTGAGAAGTCAACAGCCTGCAACCCAGAAAACGACCCTCACCAAAACCCAACCATACTGACATCCTGATCTCAGACTTCCAGCCTCCGGAACTGTGAGAAATATGTTTCTGTTGTTTATGGGTCGCCAGTCTATGGTACTTTGTTATAACAACCCAAACTAAGACACAACCTAATTGTATTTTTAGAAATAAAATAATAAAGTTAGAAAAGTGATGTAGAAGGGAATATCTGTACATTTGAGAAGTAATGAGTAAAATGACTGATTGGTTCTTTTTAATAATTATTGTGTCACCTTACGTAAGGCCCAGCCTTCTTCCTCCACCATGGAGGTCTCTGAACTTGATGATCATGCCCCCCTGCCAATAGCAGACGTTTGAGAACATACCCCAGTGTGGGTTGTTTTGTTTGCTCATAAATTGTATTCATATACTGTCCCACAAATTCATTAGGAATGTTAACATTTCCTATCTTTTTATATATTTTATAAGTTATGGAGCAGAAAATAGGAAAAGAAATTTGAAGTTTCTCTCCACATCCTAATAAATCTAGCACGTTGCCTATTTCTTGTAGCCTTTCAATCAGATTCCTGAAAAGTCATTATTTTAAAACTTTATCATGGAAATTTCAAAAAAATGTATAAAAGTAGATCTGAAAGTATAATAAATCCCATGTACTTATCACTCAGGTTGAGTAATTACCAATTTATAGCAAATCTTACTTCATCTAAAGCCCCATATCTTCCTCACCCAAATTATTTTGAAGCAAATTCAGGTATAGAATAATTTCATTTTTAATATATCAAAATTATATAATACTCCACCTAATTAACATTAAAGAAAATGAGCAAAAGAAGAAATAGAGAAAAAGAAGGAAAGAAGGAAGGAAGTAAACAACAAACCAACTAATGAAGGAAGGAAGTTATGAGGGTTTGGTTACTATTTTATTCCTGTAATAGAAGTAATTCAAGCAATAAAAGTTTGATCTGGTGCAAGTTAATTTGCTTTATTTTGGAAATGATCCCGGTTAATGAGAGCTTACCTTCAAAGAGTTCAGTTCTGCTGCAAACCCATTGACCCCAATGCCTGCATACTTCAAACACTTTTAGATGGAATTCAGGCTCTGTAGGATCATTTGATCCCACCCAGGTGGTGGACATAATGGAACCAGAACCACCTGACTCTGGGTTTCCTTGCCACTTAAAACAAACAAACAAAATAAAACTCAGCATTTTTCTGACCTTTGGTTTTATTTCGTCTAGTTTTTACTTTGGCTAAAAGGCTTCAATAAAGATAGAAAAATGTAAAGCTACAGAGATTAAATTACCAGCACACAGCAATGATCAAATTTTACCCATAGGAGAATAATCAGGTAACTTTTCTGCAATCTCAGATACAGATAATTATTTCTTCAACTCGCAAATACAAGACCCCATTCCTGTGGGCGCTGGATGAAAAGACATGGGTTTATCCTGTGCTGAGGCCAAGGCTGTTTTACCAGCTGAGCTTGGACTCTGCTGACCTCCAGAGGGAGCCCCGGGGCAGCCACACCTGTGGCTTATCTGTGAAAGGGCCAAAGTTAGTTTACGGAGTCAATATTTCTGATAACCAAGCCCCAAGTGTTGGTGTCAATGGATTAAAGATCAATGGTAGCAATTTCAGAATAGTGAGCACCTTTTATAAGTAAGCAGTTTGGTGCTATGCCAGTGTAGCCTCCTGTATCCATGGACAGGAACAAGTATTCAAGCAAAACAATCTGTAATACAACTATTTACATCTCCTACGTTTTTACAAATAGTAATTATGGGAATCCAGCCAACTGTGCTACCTGGGAAACTCTTTGAGCTAAAAACATACAATAGCTTAGGGTAACACAACCCTGAACAGCCACAAAAGCCTGCCTTGATGGTGCTTTATGATATACGTGTTACATAAGCCATTGTGAGATCCTGAAACTCAACACTCTTCATCCGCAATGTCGTTGGTGGAAGGAAGAGTGATTTAGAAAAAAATATATATATTTAATTAAGGAATCATGTTTATTATTAAAAGGGTGACAATTTTATTATGATTCTATTTTTCAAAGTCCTTGCATTTTAGAAATACATATTGAAATATTTATGAAGGCAATGATGTCTAAGATGCTTCAAATCCACTGGTGGAGTGAGGGGGGGAAGCGGCTGTGAAGAAACACAGGTTTAAAACAAGATTGTCCATGGGTTGACAATGATTGAATCCAAGTGTTGGGTGCAGGGGGATTGTTATGCTATTCTCTCTACTTATTCACATACATTTTTAAAAATTTTTCCTTATAAAACATTCTTTTAAAAATCCATTTCTCTCAGGGGCTAACTTATAATTTTGATTTGCTGATGTAATAATGTGTTTATTAGTGAGGTTTGGTTATTTGATTTGCTGATGTAATAATGTGTTTATTAGTGAGGTCCACAACTTGATAGAATGTTGATAGCTTTAAGTCATTCAGGAAGAAAATGCCTCAGCCTTCCACCACGACTATTGTGAAGCAGGAGATAAATACCAGCCATTTAAAGCAGAAACTATGTTTCTCTAACAACAGGAATCTCTTTCAAAGCAGCTAAACACTTCTATAACCTGTTACACTGTGAAGGACCTAAAACCGCAATAGGTAGACTGTTAAAATAATAAAAGCAGTTTAATAACTCATAGGAATTGTAAAAGAGCAATCATACATTTCATTAGAGTTTTCATAGCTCAGAATATGCTTGGGGAATTGTTAATTGCCTCAAAGTAAAATGAGAACTCCCACCCAGATCTGGCTAGGAGGTAACCTTCCAGTTAGCTTGTCAAGATTAGCACCAATTTCCAAATACGCACAGGAAGCTGCAGGATCCAGACTTTGAGGCTAAACAGCTCTGCGTTTCTTCTTCGTCCTTGCCCACCACGTCCTTTGTGAATCTAAAAAGAGTTGTGAATTTTGAAGGGCAGGATCTATCAGCATTCATTATGACTTCAGAGATAGCAGACTCTCAAGTTAAGTGAAAGGTGTTTGGGGTTTGTTTTTAAACAATAATAAAATACGCTACTATTTCAATAAAATATGAACTATTTCCAATATTTCAATGAAATATGCCATTTCAGCACAACAAAACACTGGAAATAGCTTTGTCTTATGAAGCTTATGAAAGCTACTTGAAGTAACAGAGAATCTAAGGAGAAACAGAGACAGATCTCTGGAAAGATAATGTTTTGTGTGTTTATTTTTCTTCCAGAACTCCAAATAGTTGCCTTGGCAGGCAGGCTGCTCTATAACTGCCCCTCCTGAAGACTCAGAGGTGTTTACAGAAATTGAAAGTTCCAGCAGTACATTTCCATGAGCTCATTACCAGTTCCACTTATGCCGTTTAGATGTCGCAGGTACAAATGAACATCCATGGGTATAACCCCTGCTTTGAGCTTTTAATTACAAACACAGTAGCAGAAGTCAGATATGCAATTACTGTAACATCAGGGCATCTTTTTAGAATCCCTGCTTTGGTCACTATTATTCAAAGCAACTCCAATGCCATTTCTGGCCTGCCTCTTTATGCTAATCAGCTTAGCCCACTCGGCTCCTCCTCCTCCAGCCTCCCTTAAGAACTGTTCACTTTCAGCTGTCACGGAGAGAAACTCAGACCAGACTTAGAAATCACTTGATTTAACTCAGCAGCACTTTTGTGTGTGTGTGTGTGCATTACTCTAGCAGTCTTCTCTAAATAATTGGGGCATTAGATTCAGGAGTCAAAAACTGCCAAAAGCGTAAACTGTTAGAAATAGTGACTTTGTAGGGTTTTACACTAGAAGGGAAAAGTTTCAACATGCTTTGAAATGAAAGAAGAATTAAGTTGTGTTTTTATTCAAATGAATTGGCATCTTTATACGTAGGGGAAGTTATACTGGTAAAATATTTATGTCAAGAATCATGACTAGGAAACACTTGGAAGTTTATTAGAGAAGTAAATGTTTTACAAGCAAGGACAGGATCTGCACGCACCTCTGGGGTTCTGGGTGTCTTGTGAAGACCATTTTAGGTGACTGGCCAGGGGGAGGGAATGCCCTAGTGATACCGGAGCCACAACGTAACAGCCAGTACCATGTCTACTATACAAAGAAAAGCGAGCAGCCACCTGTTCGACAGACTGCACACCTGTAAACTGAAGCTTCTGGAGGACCAGCGACAGCAAGGTGAGTCAGGCTAATGGATCGTGTGTTCTGTGACTTCCTGCGCATTTGCATTCCCAGAAGAATCGTGAGCTAGGGAAGTCTGCCTGTGAAATGCTTTGCAATTTCTCAGTTTTAAACTCTGAGAATAGACATAATAGTGATGCATGGGGTGGGTTAACTTGGATTCACTATTGCTTTTTTAAGGACTATGGAAGACTATCAAGAATGCATATTTCTTGCGGTTGTCATTCTGAAACTTATGTGCTTAAACTTCCAGCCACTGTCATTTTTCTAGAGTATGCTAGATTTTGTATAATTCAAAACACCCATCCAGCAAGGCTGAATCAGCTACAGGGGGAATTTGCTGGGAGTAGTTTTAAGTTAGTCTGGCACTATGTCCCCTGTCCTACCACTAATGGTACACTTTTGGACTTAAAGTTTAAGCCTCATTTTATCTGGATCTCTGGCTCATTCATTCATGAGCAAAATAAATATATTTTTGGCTCTTTCCCTTTTATGGTCCAGGAACAGCTGGAGACAGACAGGGAAAAGTGTCGCATTTCACATGATGGGCTCTCACGCAGACTAAACTATCTACCTTGCAGCCATTTTCACCACCAGTCTTTTTTAAATTTCAAATCCACTACCCAGCCAGCTGCATTAATTAGTGGCAGATGGTTGACATGAATAGACAAGATGATCCCTCCAATCCATTCTGTCAGGGACAGCAAAGGACACTTGCAAAAAAGGCTGTCACAGATGACATCACCATCCGCCAGAGGCTAAGAATTTACTCTAGACATTTCTAACTTCTCCTCAGTAACCTGTGATGGATCTATATATGTATGAATGTAGGCTTTGGGCTCTTTATTTATTTTTCTGTAGATACAGTTTTAGATTTCAGTGGATGGAGAGTGTTGGCTAATAGGCTGAAAACTTCCATTTCCAAGGTGGCATCTGTGAGCTAACATTTGTGTGAATGTGTCAGGCCACCATCCTATATCAGTTCCTGGAGCTGTGCAAAGTGAGTCCATGCTGTTCAAGGCTTAGCATAACGTGGGTAGAAAATACTTCATTTAAATGAAAACAGCATTGGGCCGGCCCTGCGGCTTGGTGGTTAAGTGCATGCGCTGCGATGCTGGTGGCCCGGGTTCGGATCCCGGGTGCGCATCGAGGCACCACTTCTCCGTTCATCCTGAGGCCGAGTCCCGCATACAGCAACTAGAAGGATGTGCAGCTACAACATACAACTATCCACGGGGGCTTTGGGGGGAAAAAATAAAATAAATAAAATCTTTAAATGAAAACAGCATAAACTTTTAAGATCACTCTGTACCATCAGGGCTCATATAAATTATTTTGAACTAACTCCCTTAGAATGTAAAGACCTGGAATGTGCCAGGGTTTAATCATAGCTCTGTTCTTGCTCCTCTCTTAGTAGACAATCCTAATTCATCATAGATTTTTTTGTTTGCTGCTCATTTATTGGAAATATTTAAAGCTACTCCCTCCCCCCCATTGCTGATGTAATATTTATTATATAAAATTTGGTGGAGGGGGCATAAAGGAGATGGTAAAAATCACCATAATCATACCACCCAGAGAGCTGCTATTAACATTTTAATGTATAGTCTTCTAGCCTTTTCTTCAATGCACATGTACAGACTATTCTTTTGCTTGATTTTTAAACAAAATAGACTTATTTTTATATTTAGTGTTTTGTAAACTGCTTTTTAACTTACCAATAGATTATGAACAAATTTCCATGTAATTGTATATTCTTTTACATCCTTGTTTTTATAGTTGTATACTATTCCCATATATAGATGTAGCAAAATTCCTTTAGACAATTCCCTACTGTTAGACATTTCATTTATTTTTAATTCTTTACTATTACTAAACAACATTGTGTTTAACATAAATTAATAGATAAATCATTGCAGAGATAAGATTATTTTCCTGGGATACATTTTTAGAGGTGGAATTGCAGGGTCAAAGTATATGCATGTTTTTAAGTTTTTTTTTTTTTTTTTGCCAAATGACCCTCCAATCAGCACTGTAGAGATATATTCTCAGTAATACTGTGTATTAGCTTAAAAATTCTTTCCCAATTTTATAAGTGGAAAATAGAATCCCACTGTTGTTTTAATTTAAGGCAGACTGTCTTAATGTCCTTTCTTACTGGCCATATCCAGAGCAGTCTGGAAATATCATTATGATGACATACTTCCCAAAATACCAACAAGACTAGAAGTCTGATCTCCTTTCTCAGACTGAAGCTTTTGCCTAGAGTGTTTTGAAAGCAACCATATTCTTCCACAGCCGAGTCTCAAAATATCTTCCCACATAAACCACAATCCATAAAGTTGTGAAGCATGCTGGTGCAATCCAGACTGGCCGTTGACTGCTATAAGCAATATCCTCTAGAGATCTTAGCTGACAAGTGACACTGGGCAGTGTTTGCTGTGCTGCTAAATAGCATTCCAGTTACTGTCCTGGGGTGTAGAAGTATTCATTCAGCACAGTGGTCCTGATTTTGTTTCCGAGCTATATTTGCACCTTGCTATTATGCAAAGTTCAGCAAAGGTCCAGGGAAGCAAAACCCTTAGTTTCAGAGAACGAGATCTGGCTGTGGATTTATTCACTGAGGCCTTCTGGGTTTGTGGCTTTGGCCTACCCCCGGCCAGACTGTTTCCAGCATACAGACCATGATTAATTGACATTTAACTCTTCTGAGGGCATGACCAGATGCAACGCATACATACTTTCTGACCCTCCATGCTATTTACTAAAGTGCTGTATGTGAACTCTGAGGTCTTTAACTCTTTCCACCTAGTCACTCACAAAAATGTGCATTTTAGGTGATCACACTGATATAAGTCACTCATTCTTCTGCAATTATCTGGACAGTGACTGCAGAACACTGCCAGATGCTGGGTATGTAAGTTGAGCTAAGCCGACTAAACTGTGGTGCACATGAAGTCTGCGCGTTGTGCAACAGATGCTGTACCAGCTCAGAGCCTACAGCCAGTAGGCTCCTCTCCTTACTTGTTGTCCTGCAGCTTCTTGTGTATTTCAAATCCTTTTATCTATAATATTGATCTGAGACCACATTTGTAAACATTAATTTGTATATCTATAAGGCTTCAATAAAGTTTAGTACACATTACATGTATTAGGCAGACTTAACCATCCTTATGTTTTATGCCTTAAAATTTACAAAGGGGTTTCAAATACATTATCTCATTTAATTCTGACAACAACCAGGTGACGTACTGTGTTAGTCAAGGTTCCCCAGAGAAACGGAATCAACAGAATGTATGTGTGTGTGTGTGTGTGTGTGTGCGCAAATAGATAGGTAAAGATAGAGATTTATTTTAAGGGATTGACTCACATGATTATGGAGGCTGGCAAGTCCAAAATTTGCTCTGTGGGCCAGCAGGCTGGAGACCCACGTGGCTGACTGATGTTGCAGTTGAAGTCCGAAGGTGGCCTGCTGGCAGAATTTCCTCTTGCTCAGGGCGGGTCAGTCTTTTGTTCTAAACCAGACTTTCAACTGATTGGATGAGGTCCACCAACATTATGGAGGGCAATCTACTTTACTCAAAGACCACCAATTTAAATGTAAATCTCATCCAAAAACATCCTCAGAGAAATATCCAGAATAATGTTTGACCAAATATCTGGCACTGTGGTGCAGCCAAGTTGACACATAAAATTAATCATTACAGGTAGGCAACATTATCCTTATTTTTAAAAATGTGGAAACTGGGAATCCTCAAAGTCAAGTGATTTTTCCAAGGTTATGTATTTATTAAGGGCTACTTTCAATACACTTTCTGCTATATGTAGCTGTCTTGTAAAATCCATGATTCCTAGTTTTACAATGTTTAATTTTTTTTATTGATCCTGATATATCAGAGAAGCTTCTCTCCAGATACTCAAGATAAATTGGGACTCCTCCTGATTTTCTTGGTCTGTTCTGACACCAATTCTCTGACACCAACTGGGTGTCCTACAACTCAATTTAATACTGACACTACCCAGAGTTAGTGAAGACTCCAAAAGTTAAGGGCTCAGTCTCACAAGACTGCATCCCTTCAAATACCAGCTACCAATCTCAGATGTCTCCAAGCCACCTGCACTTCTGCCTGGAGGACTATAAATTCAAGGCTTCCCACAACCTCTCAGGTTTGATAATTTGCTAGAACAACTCACAGAACTCAAGAAAGCTCTATACTTATGATTAGTGTTTTATTATAAAGGATAAAAATGAGCAGCCAGATGAAGAGATACATAGGGCAGGGTCTAGGAGGGTCCTGAGCACAGGAGCTTCTGTCCCCGTGGAGTCAGGGTATACCACTCTCCCAGTATATCAGTAAGTTCACCAACCAGGAAGCTCCACTGAGCTTGGTGTCTAGTGTTTTTGTATGGGATTTCATTACATAGGCACAATTGATTACATCATTGGCCATGACTGAACTCAATCTTCAGTCCCTCTCTCCTCCCTGGAGGTTGGGGGTGCGGAGAAGGGCTGGAAGTTCCAACCCTCTAAATAGGTGCTTGGTCTCTTTGGCGAGGCCAGTCCCTCCCTTGAAATGATCTAAGGACCCACCATGAATATCTCGTTAGCATAACAAAGACACATAACTATCAGTCAGGAAATTCAAAGGGTTTTTGAAGCTCTGTGCAAGGAATGAGGGACAAAAACTGGATATATTCTTTATTATATCACACATTGGCCGGGATTTTCTGGATGTGTTCTGTTCCTAATGTCAAGACAGTTTCCTGCAAGTCAAGAAATAGATTAATGCCCTCAACCATTTATTTATTTAGTGCATTTTTGCTGAATACCTACCAAGTACTGGGTGTTGTATTAGACACTGGAAATGCAAAGATGATTTTCTCCCAAGGTTGTTTTCTCTCATGTGTTTTCTGAGGAATTCAGTAATAAGAGCTAAGCTAATGATACTTTTTCAACTTTTTGGGTGAAAGAGAAAATGATTTGATTCCATAATGTTCTGACTTTGCTGCATTCATCATCATTCTTTGTATTTTAGCCACAGTCCTCTTGAAGGTCTGGGAAGGCACTGAATTAGCTGAGAACTTAGTAAATATAAATATAAAAGCTAAACCATGCCTATTTACTGCGCCGTCAAATTTGCTCTGAACCTAAACCATAAAACACAAATTATGTTTAGATTGTTGCAAATGCACTATTTCCTTTAAATATGTTCTGTGAACATTTGTGAATGTACTTAATTTAGAACACTGAAAGAATTTAACTGCTGGGAAATAAACATACAGCCATGAGAAAGAGAATCAGTGGTATACAAATAAATAATGCCTTTTATATGAAAAGATAACATGAAAAAATATACACGTTATGCCTCTCAAAATAGATTTCCTTTTTTGTGATTCTAAAGTAGTGATACTACATAGACAACATGACATCTTTTGGATGATACATAGTTAAATGAACTAGGATTAAAGGAAGAAGACCTACACATGTTTCTGTTTTTCTTCCAAAAAGAGGCTCAAATGAGTTTTGTTCTATCTGCAGAGCCATTACTGGCATTTAAAGGCACAAATTGGTAGAAACAAATATAGGCCACTTTAAAATAATTAGGAAGGAGAGAACTCATATTCTGTTAGACTTTGTCATGTTCAAGCTCCTACCCAGTACAGGAATCCTTTCCATAATAATCCTCCCTGATAGATGGCACATATGTGAGGATTTGGAAAATATGTATAACGGCTTAAATTTCGTTTTCCCACCTCACACTCATTAGGACGGCTACTATCAGAAAAACAGAATATAACAAGTGTTATCAAGAATATGGAGAAATTAGAGCCCTTTGCACTGTTGGTGGGAATGTAAAATGCTGTATCCGCTGAGGAAAATATTATATCAGTTTCTCAAAAACTATAAATAGAATTACCATATGATCTAGCAATTCTACTTCTGGGTATACACCCAAAAGAAGTGAAAGCAAGGACTCAAACAGCTATTTGCACATCAATTCTCATAGCAGCATTATTCGCAGTAGCTAAAAGGTAGAGGCAACCCATGTGTCCATTGACAAGTGACTGGTTAAACAAAATGTGGTATATACATACAATAGAATATATTCAGCCTTAAAAAGAAAGGAAATTCTGACATATGCTATAACGTGGATGACCCTTGAAGACATTACGCTAAGTGAAATGAGCCAGTCACAAATGGATAAATACTGGATGTTTCCACTAATATGAGATACCTAGAGTAGTCATTCATAGAGAGAGAAAGTAGAATGGGAGTTGCCAGGAGCTGGGAGGGTGAATGGGAAGTTATTGTTTAAAAGTATAGAGTTTCAGTTTGCAAGATCAAAAGAGTTCTGGAGATTGCACAACAATGTAAATGCAGTTAACACTACTGAACTGTACACTTAAAAATGATTTAGATGATAAATTTTATGGTATGCGTATTTTACTGTAATTTTTTTAAGCCACGGCTGCCCAAAGCCATCTCTAATGACATTTCTGAAGTTGGACTTAAAAAAACAAAAAAAAAAGAAACCTTCATTTTTCCTATTTCTAAAACCAAAACTAGGAGGAAATAGTCTGCTCATCCTTGATTCCCAAAAGCTATTTTCTTGAAAACATTATTAAAATTAATAAGCTCCTAACTAGATTAATCCAATAAAAGAGACAAAACATATTACCAATATCAGGAATGATATAGAGTGTGGGATTATAGATCCTACAGATATTAGAAGGATAATAAGGGAATATTATGAATAACATTGTGTCAGAAAGAATCAGAAAAAAACATAAACAAAATTCAACACCCACTCATGTAGAAAAAACTCTAAAAGGATTTGGAATAGAAGGAAACTTCCTCAACCTGATAAAGAACATTTACAAAAAGCCGACAGCTACCATAGTAATTTTACTGTC
This sequence comes from Ceratotherium simum simum, assembly GCF_057802395.1. Classification (NCBI taxonomy): domain Eukaryota; kingdom Metazoa; phylum Chordata; class Mammalia; order Perissodactyla; family Rhinocerotidae; genus Ceratotherium; species Ceratotherium simum. The sequence continues at coordinate 29,790,567 of NC_141917.1, read as the reverse complement.
AATGAAAGACTTAGTACTTTCCTACGAAGATCAGGAAGAAAACCATGATGTCCACTATAAGCACTTCTATTCAACATCATGGAATAGGCCTGGAGTTAAGAAAAGAAATAAAAGGCTTACATATTGGAAAGAAAGATGGAAAACTATCTTTATTTACAGATGATTGATAGTCGCTGTAGAGAAATTCTTAGGAATCAGCTGAAAAAAAAAATACTAGAACTAGTAAATGAGTTTACCAAGGTCACAGAATAACAGCATACAAAGTCAATATACAAAAAACAATTGTATTTCTACATTAGCAAAGAATAATTAGAATTTGAAATTTTTAAAGTACTCTTTTAATAGAAAAAAAGCAAATACTTATGGATTAATTTAACAAAATATGTGTAAGACCTGTACACTTAAAACAAATAAACATTGCGAAGAGAAGCTAAAGAAGATTGAACTAAATATATGAATTGGAAAGCTCAATATTATTAAGATATAAGTCCTCCCCAAATTGATCTAGAGAGTCAAGGCCAACTCAATCAAAATTCCAGAAGGCTTTTTTTTTTTAATTGCTAATTTAAAATTTATAAAGAAATGTGAAGGACCTAGAATAGCTAAATCGATCTTGAAAAAGAAGAACAAAGTTGACAACTTACACTTTTGGATTTCAAGCTATAATAATCAAGACAGTATAATATTGGTATAAGGATAGAAAATCGATCATCAGAACAGAAGAGGGAGCCCAGAAATAGATCCATTCATATATGGTCAATTGATTTTTGGCAAAAATACAAGATATTTCAAAGGGGGAAAAGATAGTCTTTTCTGTAATAGTCCTGGAACAAATGGATAAACGTTTTACAAAAATGAACCTCATTACCTACCTCACACAAAAATTAATTTGAATTAGAATGTGACTAAAACACAAAAGCTAAATCTATAAGGCTTCTAAAAGAAAACATAGGAAAATATTTTCACAAAATTGGAATAGGCAGTTTTTAGACAGACACAAAAAGTACTAACCATAAAAAATAGACAAATTAGACCATCAGCATTAAAAATATCTGTTCTTGGGCCCGCCCAGGTAGCCTAGTGGTTAAGTTTGGCACACTCCACGTTGGCGGCCCAGATTCAGATCCCGGGCACAGACTTACACCACTCATCTGTCAGGCCATGTGTGGCTGTAGCTCACAAGAAAAGAAAAAAAGAGGAAGATTGGCAATGGATGTTAGCTCAGGGCAAATCTTTCTCAGCAAAAAACAAAACAAAACAAAAAAACTGTTCTTTCAAAGATAACATTAATAGAAGAAGAGAGAAGACTGGGAGAAAATATTTGTGGTGCATACATCTGAAAAAAGACTCGTGATCAGAATTTGTAAAGAACTCAGTATAAACAATTTGATTAAAAAATGGCAAATGACCTGGCAGACACTTCAAAAAGAGAATATACAAATGGCCAATCAGCACATCAAAAAATACTCCACATAATTAGTCAATAGGGAAATGCAAACTAAAACCTCTATGAGATATCACTTCACATACACTCGAATGGCTAAAATCAAAAATACCAATGAAACTATGTGTTGGAGAGAATGTGGAACAACCAGAACTCCCATTCATTGCTGTGAAGTGGTGTGACTACTCTGGAAAACAGTTCAGCTTTCTCACATAGTTAAATCTACACCTACCCTATGATCTAGCAATTTCATTCTTACGTATTTTTCCAAGAGAGATGAAAGTCATACTCTCACAAAAAGCTTGCACAAGAATGATTATAGCAGATTTTATTCCTATGAGCTCCAATATGTGAACAATGCAAATATACATAAGCAGGCAAATGGATGAGCAAATTGTGGTTTATTCATACACTGGAATGCTATTCAGTAGTAGAAAGGAATGAGTTATTGATACATGTAACCACATAGATGAATGTCAAATGTATACAACACTTTTGGGGTAAAGACAGGAGACTGACCCTGTGGGATGAAGGACCAAGATCTTGGCACACATGTACCACAAACACCAGTGTGCTGCCACACATGGTCTAGTAAGCTCCAGCAATAGCATACATTTTAACCCTTATTGATATGCTGTGTCATGGAAGGCCATCTATTGAGGATGCTCTAGACACCTTAGACGGTGAGTTCCACTAGGAGACTATAAGATCCCTTTCAAAATTAAGATTCTATGATTTGCCTGTAATTATTTCATTCAGGTTGATCTTGTCTCCTCAACTGTGTTGTATAAGTTCTTTGAAAGCTGCAAACTGAGTTTATACCCTGGACCACACTGCAGTGCTAACATGTCACTTATAAACAAATCACATTTGCAGAGTGTTTGTCATATGCCGGACACTGTTTTAAGTACTTTTCATGTGTTAGCTCATTTCTTTACGAAAGCCTCATGAGATAGGTAACATCAAGACCTCACAGCTGAGGTCTTGAACCTAGATCCTAACCCAAGAAACCTGACTCCAGAGCCCATGTTTTCACTCATGCTCACTTCTTCTTATGGGGACACAAAATAGAAGCTCAGCTAAGCACCTGTAAAGGGTCTCAGGGATGGCTGGCCCTTGAACTCAATTTGTGGTTCAGTTATTTAGAATGTGTTGTTATTGAAGTCATTAGTTAATTTCTATATAAACTACTAACCATATCCAACAGTCTCCCAAAAAGGTATATTTGACTCTAAAAGGAACAGGTGAGAAAATGCAGCTGTATCAGTGCACACACATCAGTCCTGAGCAAGTGGCCTGATTACCGGGCTAACAGTTTTCATTTCAACCTAAATAACTCACAGTCTAGATCTCTTACACTGCATGAAGTGTGAAAGATGGCAATGTACCACTTTTGGAACTGGGCTGATATGGCCTTGGAGGGATGGTTTGGGTTTTGACAAAGTAAAAAAGCAGTATCCCAAACTCCAAATTAAAAAGGGGCTAAATAATAGTCATTATTATAATTCACTTTTTTATTTTAACTGAGGACTCTATTCAAAGTGCTGGCTCAACTATTATATTCAATCATTAAGTTGACTTGAAATCTTAACTTTTAGGCAAGGTACATTTAACACCTGAGTTCCTTTTTAATGACGTCTGTTGGCAAATCTAGCGTAATTTCCAAAAGTCAGGATTGACAATGCAGTAAATACCTATATTCAGTAAGAAGCTGCATTCTTTCTACCCAGTGATTAGAGATCTCGTCCTCTGTGGACGGCAGTAAACAAGCAAGACGTCATAGGACTAAGACCTAGACTTCTAACAAGGGATGATAGTCTGAAGATGTCTTTTGATGCTAACTAAATCAACACCAAAAGGGCATAATACATATATCTGTGAGTAGAGCCAGAAGGAGGACAGGGGTTAAATTGGAACTGAGAGATGGGACCCGACCCACGTACTCAAACAGGAGAGAGGAGGAAGGGAGTTTATAAGAGCCCTGTATCACTGCAGGACAGGCTTCAGGTCCCAAAAGAACCCAAGGCTAACAGGATACAAATTCCTTTCCCTCAGCAGATTCAGAGAAACCACCAGACCTCCAGAAACTATAGCTCAATAACTTGATCGTCCCTCTAGAGTAGGAATCCATCCAGATGGAAAAACCATACTTCAGACCTATATAGTGACTGCTTTAAGTTATTGGCACCAAATCTTTTCTTATTCTGATAAGTAAAGGTAAATCATAACAAGGAAGGATGTTGCTGTCTAGAGAGAAAGAGATAAAGTAAGGAGAAAGTCTTAGAATGTTGGAAATGGACCATTTTGGTCAAGGGTTGGCTTTGTTAATCTTTACTTGTCTGCAGAGAAATGAAGCTGCAGATACAGATTTGTGTGTATGTGTGTTATAAGCTGAGCAAGGGTAAGACACACACCAGCGCTACAGATTACAAGGTGCTGTTGGTTCAACAAGACCAATTTTGTTATGAGGAGCGTCCTTCTCAAGTTTGGATTAAAGTTTTGGTGTTATTCGCCATTTTTCTTTTTGAAAATTGAATAAACTAAAATTAAGTAGTAGAAGTGATTGTTTTGATAGTGGGATGAACCAAAGTAGGTTTAGAGGGAGTTGTAGAAAACAAACTCTAGCTACAAATTTAAAGACGAGAAAAAACATAAATATATAGAAAACAAATGTTCAAAAAACACCATAATAGATGTGCCAAATTTCTTTTTATCTTTGTGAACATTTCTCACATCTTAAGCCTTAAACTCACAATATTGTTATTGTCCATTACCTTGCTCATAGTAAGCAATTAATGTTTATTAAATAAATCAATACTTTTTTCCCAAAATTTCATCCAAGTGATTGAAATTTCATCCAAGTGATTGATATCAATAAATCACTGAATGTTAGGGCTCCAAAAATCACATAGTCCAACTGATTTTACATATTAGGAAACTGAAAGCAGAGGAGAGAATTAATCTATGCAAAGTTAGTAGTTAGCGCAGAGAACTGAGGCTATACTTCCATCGACATCTAAGAATTTTATGATATAAGGGCCATCATTATTAAAAGTATCTAAAATGGATAAAAAAATTAAGATGAGCTAAACTTGACTTTTATCTCATTTTTTAAAATAGTCATAAAAAGAGTATTTACTTGGTGTGTAAAAATCCTAATATTAAGCATGTAGAGAAAATGATGAGTATGAAAGTGGGGGAGAAAAATGGGAAGAGTAGAGGGAGGAAAACATGTGAGGAGACAAAAACGGTGGCTGTTGAGAGAAATATGGAGCCAAATGGAAGAAAAGGAGAGAGGAGGAGGCAAACGAGGAAAAGCTGATTTAAAAAAAAGAGGTCCAGGGGCTGGCCCCGTGGTGTAACGGTTGAGTGTGTGCGCTTCGTTGCTGGCGACCCGGGTTCGGATCCCGGGTGTGCAAAGGCGCGCCGCCTGTCAGGCCATGCTGTGGTGGCGTCCCATATAAAGTGGAGGAAGATGGGCACGGATGTTAGCTCTGGGCCAGTCTTCCTCACACACGCACAAATACACTAAATAAATAAAATAAATAAATTAAAAAAAAAAGAGGTCCAAAATATGGTATATACATACAATATTATTCAGCCTTAAAAAGGAATCAAATTCTGATAGATGCTACAACATAGATGAAACTTAAAGACATTATGCTACGTGAAATGTCAGACACAAAAAGGCAAATATTGTATAATTCCACTTATACAAGGTACCTAGAATAGTCAGATTCACAGAGTCAGGAAGTAGAACAGGCTTACCAAGGGCTGGGGGAGACTGGAACGGAGATCACTGTTTAATGGGTACAGAGCTTCGGTTTGGGATGATGAAAAGGTTCTCACAACGGATGGTGGTGTTGGCTGCACATCAATGTGAATATACCTAATGTCACTGAACTGAACATTTAAAACAGTAAATTTTATGTTATGTATATTTTCCTAGAATTAAAAAAAAAGACATTACAGGGCCGGCCCCCTGGCTTAGCGGTTAAGTGCGCGTGCTCCGCTACTGGCGGCACGGGTTCGGATCCCAGGTGCACACTGACTCACCGCTTCTCTGGCCATGCTGAGGCCACGTCCCACATACAGCAACTAGAAGGATGTGCCACTGTGACATACAACTATCTACTGGGGCTTTGGGGAAAAAAAGGAGGAGGATTGGCAATAGATGTTAGCTCAGAGCCGGTCTTCCTCAGCAAAAAGAGGAGGATTAGCTCGGATGTTAGCTCAGGGCTGATCCTCCTCACAAAAAAAGAAAAAAAAAAAAAGACATTACATAGTGACAATATCTCCTCTAATCCTGACTTGTCATAATACTTCAATGATCATGAAAGCTTGAAGGAAGAAAATGGATAGATATAAGGGATTATTCTCAGTTTTCTTGAGAATTTTTCAAGACATATAAATTTGAAAAGTGAAAGTTTTTCTCTTATAATTTTCTTTAGCATGATGAACAAAATGTTTCTAGTAAGGTTTGTAAATTGCTATCTGGCCTTCACTTTTCCCAAACTAGTTCTAAATCAGTGCAGTAAGATATCTGTGCAGAACTGTCTGTGGCAGGCATCACAGTATTCCTGCTCCATTTCCGTGCTCCCAGGGCCAGCAGAGCATTTCAGCGAAGATGAATGCTGGCCTGCCGGGACTTCTGTGAGTTCTCAAGAGGAGAATGAGGTCCAGGCCTTCTGGGCTTGTGAGCGCCTTGGGTGGCAGCTGAGCTCCTTTCTTCCTGACAAGGCCTCCAAGGTCTTGTTCTCAGTGGAATAACATCCATTTATTCCTGTGGAAACGGCAAAGCAAGGAGCCTTTTCTCCTGCTTGCTCAAAGGCCCAGGACAAAGGGGAATACATTTAAGGAAAAGACATTTGGAATTGGAAGAAGTTGTAATCAAGCTTCTCCATCTGGCCTGTGTCCTTGGAATCCATGAAGGAATTTAAAAATAGTGTGCTTCTTTACTGAAGAAAAAGATCTTAAATTTATCTGAATTCAATACATGAAGCTGTATTTCAGCCATATTGACTTATTAATAGTCTTTGTGAAAAGTGATTTAATTCTTACTGAGATGCTATTTTGTGTCAAAATCACCTCTTTGATTTCAGCATTACAGAAAACACTACAGAATTACTTAAAATTAACTTTAACCTGTGCATCTTAAACCTGTGCCTGCTTAATATTTATCTTCGACATGCCATGAAACCTAGACTGTCTCTCTTCCCGCTCCCTCAGCAAAATGAAGAGACCGATTTCTAACATATGGAAGCATTTTCACACTGCAAGTTATTCTGAGGGGAAAATATGTGATTTATAAATGCTGTCAAATGAAATCTGTGTTTCCGAATGGTACCAAGTTGACCAAGCACATCCTAGGACACATTCTGCATCTTTATTACCCCATGGGCATAAATGAAGGAACAGCAAACAGCTCTTTCTGGCATTATCAATCCGGAGGTCCCACCTTTGTTGCTGATAAACATATTCAAGTAATTAAAGATTGCAAGTAACTTTATCACAAAAGCACACCATAGTTTTATTGATAAACAAAATAACACCTTCAAATTACAGAGAAATGTGTATGATCTGTCAAAAGTAATACATTCTTCTGAGTTATTTTTGCCAGTGGCAGAAAATAAATATTGACATGGAGATTTTAAATTGCTAGGCTCATCATGCCATTAGCTTGCTGACATTCTTGAACAAACCTCTTTCGAGTCAGAATATGAACAGAAAACAGTAAAAGTAAGTGAAGCAACTTGCAGTGTTTACAGATGGCAAAACGAAAGTGCAGGAAGACTCACAGTCTGGGATCACATCTCAATCAGGCTTGTACAGAACACGGAAGCAGGAGAGCTGTCATGCCTGGGCATATGACAGCTTCCAAAGAGAAGAAGCTGTAAAGTAGTCATTCAACTCACAATGGAAGCCAGGAGAGAGCCTTTCTTACAGGAAAAAGCATGAGATGTAGAGTCAGATCTCATGTGTTTTAGTCCCAGATCTCTAAGTATTAGCTGTGTGACCTTGAGCATATCCTATAATGTTAGAGCCTAAGTTTTCTTGTGAGTACGAGGATTTAATAACTGACCTCTTGAGGATCATGTCATGTAATAAGAGCTGCAGCTTCCTGAGCATCTCTTACACGCTACGCACTGTGCTTCATGTTTTACCTACGTTACCTTGCTTAATCCTCACTACAACTCTGTGAAGTACGTCTCATTATCCCCATTTTACAGATGAGGAAACCTGGGTTCAGAGGAATCAAATGACCTGCCCTACCTCACACAGCTAGTAAATTGAGGAGATGGAATTTGAATCCACGTCTTTTTTTTTTTGCCAAAGCTTAGTTTGTTTGTTTTTTTTTTTGGTGAGGAAGATTAGCTCTGAGCTAACATCCATTGCTAATCGTCCTCTTTTTGCTGAGGAAGATTGGCCCTGACCTAACATCTGTGCCAATCTTCCTCTATTTTGTACATGGGATGCTGCCACAGCATGGCCTGACGAGCAGTGCATAGGTCCGCACCTGGGATCTGAACCTGCGAATCCCAGGCTGCCGAAGCAGAGAGCGCAAACTTAACCACTACGCCACCAGGCCGGCCCCCAAAGCTTAGATTTTTAAAACCATGCATTCTGGCTTGTAGCAATCATTCATTTAGTCACCAAAGACTAATACATTTAAATATGTTTTATAATAAGTAAAGTATGATGCAAATATAAGTTTTTATATTATGCCAGTGCATAAAAGAAGCATCATAGGAGATCACCAAGTCTAACTTTTCACACTACTTCTTAAGGTCATATTAAGTTAAATATTTCAAAAGGCAAAAGGGTAAAGACTAGTCATGACATGCATAAGCATGTCATATGGTAGCTACTGTCTTTAAGAAGAAAGAAAAAAGAAATAACTCAAAGAGTAATGTTTTGACACTGGAACAATAGTAAAGTTTAATGGAATATTCTGTAATGTCTATTGAAAAAGTCACTGACCATCCCCAAATATAAAGCACACCACACATGATGACCATATCTTTTGGGATCAATTACAGAGCACTCTCAAAAATATAAAGCTGGGGCTTGCCTGGTGGCGTACTGGTTAAGTGCGTGTGCTCTGCTGTGGCAGCCCGGGGTTCGGATCCCGAGCGCACACTGACACTTGTCAAGCCATGCTGTAGCAGCATCCCATATAACGTGGAGGAAGATGGGCACAGATGTTAGCCCAGGGCCAATCCTCCTCAGCGAAAAGAGGAGGATTGGCATCGGATGTTAGCTCAGGGCTGATCTTCCTCACCAAAAAAAAAAAAAAAAAAATGTGTGTGTGTATATATATATATATATATATATATATATATATATATATATATATATATAAAGTCAGTTTCTTCCATCATCACTGCATTTTGATTGACAGAGTGGTTTTGCCAGATGTTCTATACCAAATGATTTAATTAAAATTCTGTTTTTTGAATCTGTGAACCTCTCTATTTATAAAGACGTTAATGAAGTAAATGAGCTTATGAAATGAGAAGAATTTTTCTCCAATTGGATTATTGCTGCTGTAAATCTCCAGATTCTAAAATGCAAATGGAATTAAGTCACTGGCGGTAGCCCACTGCCACATGTGACTGGATTATAAATTAGGCGGCACAGTTTGGAGTTGAGGTTGGGGTGAGAGTGCATTCAACATAGAATTTTCAGGGGCTTGGTTCTACCTCCAGAAGGATAGAAAGGTCTATGTTTGACACAACCTCTGAATCTTCTTGCTCACGTCAGAGACTTTTATTATTTCTGTGCCTTGGTTTTTCAAAATTGGTCAGTGTCTAGATCTAGACCATGTACAAACCAGTGGAGGAAAGAGTCTAAAGTCTTTGGAACTTACAATCAATAGATCTCTCAAAGATTATCAGCATCAGAAGCAAAGGAGATCAGAAAATGGGATGGATTAGCAAAGCTCTGGGTGATGATGGTTGTATTCAATGGATTGACATAGTTTGCTCATCTTCTTCTCCAATTTCCTATCCCAAAATGATTCCCATTCTGAAAATGAGTGATTTCTTTATCAGCATGGTATTGATGAGAAGAGGAATAACTTTCCTTGTTTTATTCTAATGTTGATTCTTTTTGTCTCTAGTGTGTACTTCTCATAATGAATCGAAACTAGAAATGCTAGACTTCTTAGAGTTGGCAGTTTATAACTTCATTTCCAACAAAAACTTAAAGCACTTCAAAAAATTTAGAATTGGATTGAAAAGGGTGAGTGTTTTCCCCTTTTACTCCATATACTGTATTTTTTCCAATGAGCTTATGTTTATAGTACACACAATTGGTTATAACTTCAGCAGGGATGACCGGGGCTGGAATCGCTCCAGCAGGGTCCATTCATTTTGTGTCTCAAGTTGAGCTAATGCTTCATGAGTCAGCCCAGAAACTTGCTGTGCAAGCTGCCTCTGTTTCCCTCTGGGATCCTGGTTATTTTACCTTTAAGTCAGTACAAAGTATCTCATAAAACAGAATCAAGAATGTCCCATCACAGTTAACAATGTTACTCTGTGGCCCTATCACTCCCTTCTGTAAAGATATACTTTTTTATATTCTGGTGGGTAATTTGTTGTTTATTTCATTCCTTTTGCATTTTTACAGAATTCCTCCATATATGGCTAGAAATAAGTACAGAATGTCTCATGCTTGTGGTTCCCTTGTAAATTGGCACAGATTCCCTTTTCTTCTGGGGCTACGATTTGCCCTTTCTTAAAACTGTCTTAGAATATTTTAGTATAGTTTTGAGTTTTTGTTTCTTTTTTTAAAATCAAGACTGTGATTCAGACCCTCTGTGTCTCCTATTCCTGGGGTTCCATACAGAGATTAAGGTCACCTGCTGTGATTGGTCTATTTTTTTCTACAGAAGATATCATTTTTTACAGTTGAGACTTGAGATGTTTCACATTCTTGTTGAAGAATCTTAGTACTATGACAAATGTTTTTGATGTGTTTATGCTTCCAGGCTAAATTTTTGCTTTATAGAAATGAACATTTTAATGAACATTTAATAATCTCAAGCAGAGACATTTTCTAAAAAAAATTTTTCAAGAAAAATGTCGTATTTCAAACACTAAAACAGAAAACAAACTATTGCATCAGAGACAAAATCTTTAATTGCTTCAAGCAGAATATCTGAATGACTGATGTCAATATCAATATTGATATTTCAATATCCTTACTACAGGCATTTCTTTCTAAGTCTTCAGAGTAGCCCTTGACTTCACCCTACATCGAACCATAACAATCATAGTGTGTGGTTTGAGTAGTAGTTATTTTCTCGTTAATTGTGAGGTTACTCAGAACATCTGGTGTTTGGTCAGTAACTCGAGGAATCTCCACTGCCATCTTCCTGAATTTGGTCTCAGTTGACAGAAACCTGGAGGTGTTCTAAAGGACTGCTTCTCAAATATGTATACATATCACCTGGGAATCCTGAAAAATGCAGATTGTGATTCAGAAGGTCTGGGGAGGAGCCTGAGAGTCTGCATTTCTAACAAGCTCCCAGACACTTCTACTGGTCTGTCTGGACCACACTTTGAGGAGCAAGGATCTCTGAAACTATTTATGGGCCAGAGCCTGAATTTGGAAACTTCCTGATATTACAACAGAAAAAGAATAAGAAAGATAGGAGCTCAACAAGGAGAAGTGAGAAGAAAACTAGGGGTAAGAATAAGGTAATGAGTGAAAGGAAAAAGAAAGACCTTTGAGGAACAATGAGGCATTTCCTCCAGAGCTAACAAGAGTAGGGGGGAGACTGTGTATCCCATGATAACAGGCCTGGAGAGGAGGAGGGGAGGGAATCTCGCTTTTATTGAGTGTCTTCTGTGCAACCTGTAGTCTGACATATTGCTATATGTATATGTATGTGTATATATATATATATATATATATGTGGGTGTATATATAGAGAAATGTGTGTATATATGAAGGATAGATACATAAATTTTACATAGATAGACAGATGTTCTGCTTTGTTCCAAAAAGGTTTGAAGAGGAAGTTATACTAAGTGCTCTCACGTGCATACGTTGCTTAAATCCTCATAACAACCCTTTTAAAATATATACAGAGAAAGAGATGATAAAGCTAAGTCTTGGAGTAATTTTTTTAAAAACACAGCTCTAGGACTATTTGACTTCAGTGCTGCAAAATCCATACTTTGACCAGTCAGAGAGCCAGAAACAAGTGAAAGAGAGTGAAGAGGACAGGGACATAAAGGACAATATTGGAGCCTGGGGTCACAGAGTGCACAAGGAGGAGAAATTAGAGATGAGGATGTGGCAGAGACACATGGGTTAGTCCAGGAAGAAGGGAAGAGGAAAATGCAGGGCCTGCCAGGGCTGCAGTCCAAGTGGATAATTCCAGTCCTGGTAGCAATTAGAGGTGACCCATTTGGCAGCTCCTGCCCCTCTGCAGGGGGGTTGTTGCCACCCTTTTTCCTGCCAAGACTATTTTCACAATCTTTTTGGCCCTAGCTAGAATAGGCTGGTTCTATCCAGTGTGGTGAACTCGGTTTTCACTTTCCCTAAACCACCAAAGCAGCAAGAAGCAACCTGCAGGACTCTAGGTAGGAGAAGCTGTGTAGCAAAACCTTGGGGCCCCTAGAAACTGCCTGCCTCTATTCCCACTGGGACTCGGAGTCCAATTCTCCATTCTCAGTCTCTTCCTCCTCTTCTGGATCTGCTTTTGGCTCAGTAGATCCTTTCAAACCTTCTCCTCTGAGATGATTCATCAAGAAAATCCTCCAGTTACTTTCCCAGATGAAATAGGTTGGTTTGTCGAGAGACTGAGTGCCAGTTAAACATATGGAAATAAACGGTCTGGGCAAGACCTTACAACCCACCCAAAATTTAGGGGAAAAAATTATGGTACGTAGAATAGGGGAAAAACGTTTATATTTAATGATAACACTGACCGTGACAGCACTTTAGAATCCTGAAGAACAAGGCTCTTACATATATGCGTAATTTTCTAAGTGAATTCTTGTCTGGAGACTCAGAGGAGTGTTTTGAATAAAAGTGAAGGATGGAAACATGAATGCCGCTCAAAAGTTTAAATGGCATTATAAAGAGCAGATCTCCAGTTATTCAAGGGGAGTTTCCATTGCATTCTGAACTCAGTGAATCCATCTTGCTCACACTTTTATTTCCATATATTTCTATGCAAAGAATAATTAGGCCTAAGAAATAAGATATTGGATGCTTGCTATGCAGTATAACTCAATAAGAAATCTATTCTTGGCAGGGAGCATAAGATTTGTCCTTTAATTATGGACATCTGGCACTATGGTAGAGAAGGAATTATTTTGAAATTTAGTTTTTATTTTTTCAAAGTTATACATATTCATGTGGTTTAAGGGATCTTAAACTGGTTCTACAAGACTTTTCTGGAAAAAAGAGCAGTCTCCTCCTTGCCCCTTCCTTTGCTCTCACTTTCCTTGATCCCCAGGGGCAACAGCATCCAACTCTCATAGCTTTCTTTTGGAATTAACCTCCATATCTCCAAATATCGGGCATTAAATGCTATTTCTTTATATTTATGTTTAGGCACTACTATGGAAGAATTTATATCCCTTTCACAGATTTCTCTGGACTCTATAATCACTACCACCACACACATGCATACTTTCTATTTCCCCATCTTCCCAAAATTGTTGCATGGTAAATTTGATTAAATCAGTATTCAGTAGACGCCATTGTGACCACGTGAAACTATGGCAATTGATCCATGTAAGATTTAAGCTTCCTTTTCCTTTCTTGCCCAACTTTTTCTTTTCCCTGGATTTAATAATTGTGTTGTGTTTTTGTTTTGTTTTCTTACTTCTCTATGTATTTATTACCAGTCAATCTCCAAACTCTCCTCCAATCATCTAAATATCCTTTCAGAATATTCAACCACTTGAGATATTCAACTAGTTTTAGTCACATCTTTTTGGAGACTTCTCTCCTGGAGTCTGCACAGGGACCTCCCCCATCGTGGACTCGTTGCTGTCTGTAATTGGCACACTGCTGTCATTCTGGGCTATCCCCTCACCATCATCCCGGAGACTGCCTTTGTTTCTCTTGAGTTCGTTCCTGTTTCTTGGATCCTTAGTTTAGTAGTCTTTTGTAGAGCATCTTCTCCAGAAGCATCCTGAGAATGGGTGCATGTGGAAATCTGTTTTGAGATCCTGCAGTCTGGAAATGTTTTTTACCATGTCTTCACAGTTAATCAATGATTTATATTAAAATATAATTATAGACTAGAAATCATTTCCCCTCAGAGTGTTAAAAACATTGGCCCCTTGATCTGTAATTTCCAGAGTTGTTGTTGAGAAACCTAAATCCATTCTGATACTTGACCCTTTGTATGTGACCTCTTTTGCTCCTTTCTTGTTGCTCTTAGCACCTAGTGTTCTAAGATTTCATGATGTGCACTGGTGTGGGCCTATTTTCAGGTACTGTCCTGAGTATTGGATGGACTCTCAATCTGGAAACTATGTCCTTCAATTTGGGGAAATCTTAATGGTCTATTTGTTGATCATCTCATCCCCTCTGTTTTCTATATTCTCTTTTTCTAGAGCTCCTCTTAGTCAGATATTGAACTGACTCTTGACTGATCATCTGGGTTTTCTTATTTTTTTCTCATATTTTCCAATTCTGCTCTTTTGCTCTGTTTTCTTGGCTACTTACTCAACTTTATTTTCTAAATCTTCTATTGATTTTTTAATCAGTATTGATTCTTTTGATTCTACTGTCGTATTTTAAAGTCTAATTTCTAAAAGCTTATTCTTGTTCTTTGTTATTCTTTTTTAAAAAAATAGTATTCTGCCTTTGCTTCATGGGTGTTTTATTTTTATGAGGATATTAATTATATATATATGTATATATATTTTTTTTTTTATGATCTAGCCTTTTTAGAGAATTTATTTTTGAAATCTGAGCATGTTATTTTTGTTTTTTATTGATGTAATAGTTTATAACATTGTGAAACTTTGGGTTGTACATTTTTGTTTGTCCATCACCATATATATGTCTCCCTTCACCCCTTGTGCCCACCCCCCACCCCCATTGCCCGTGGTAACCACAATACAGTTTTCTCTGTCCATGTGTTGGTTTATATTCCACATATGAGTGAGATCATATAGTGTTTGTCTTTCTCTTTCTGGCTTATTTCACTTAACATAATATGTATGTATTTTTAAAAGCTCTCTGTGTTGTCTTTTTCATCCAATGTACTTTTCTCCTGTTTATTCATTTAAACATTGCATTTTTTGTCTTGTGATCCTTGGCTGCCTGCTTGTATTTGAGAAAGGGGCACTCACTCAAAAGCTGATTGGCAGCTCTGTGTACCTGACCTGGGGATGTATCATTTGTCTTGACCATTCATTGGGCAATTCCTTTGTCTTCAGGTCCTTTGTTTTGGGTTGGTCAGACTCTCCAGAGAAAAAAATCTTCTAATTTCCTGCCTGGAGGAAATAAATCTGGCTGCCAGCATTCTGTGTATTGAGTAGAAAGAGAGCGCTAAGGGCCTCAATATTTTGTATGCATGGTAGGCAGAATAACGGCTCCCTAAAGATGTCTGTAGCTTAATGCCCAGAACCTGTGAATAGGCACATTTACGTGGCAAAAGAAATCTTGCAAATGTGAATAAGTTAAGGATCTTGAGACAGGGAGAGTATCCTAGATTACTCAGGTGGGCCCAATGCAATCACAAAGGTCACTATAAGACAAAGAGGGAGGCAGGAGTGTCAGAGTCAGAAAAGGAGATGTGGCAGCAGAAGCAGAGGTTGGAGTGAGGTGGGGCCCCAAGCCAAGAATAAGGGCAGCCTCCAGAAGCTGGAAAGGCAAGGAAATGGATTGTTCTGTGAACCTCCAGAAGGAATGCAGCCCTGCCAACCCGTTTTAGACTTCTGACCCCAGAACTGTAAGATAACAAATTTGTATTGTTTTAAACCACTAAACTTGTGGTCTTTTCTTATAGTAACAATAGGAAACTAACATAGTATGTAAGCTTTGACCTAATCCCCCTCTTTTCATTATAGAACCTCCACTATAAACTGTGCCTGATGTTCTAGCTTTTCCAGAGAACAACCCTCCAGTCTTCTGCTAGGGTAGGAGTGGGACACGTTGCTTTGCTGCTGAATAGAGAAAATGTCTTCCTATTCTCAGCCAAACTTCACCTCTGCTTCCAGAAGTACTTAGTGGTACCGATTCTTGGACTTTTGGTGGCTCTGTGGGGAGTAAACCAGGTTGCTTTCGAGCATCCCCACTGCTGGCTTAAGGTCCAGATTCCTGGTCTGCTAAGTCAGTTGCCACTCATCCTTCCACTTTCCAGCTTCCACAATTTTGTCACTATTATTTCTCTTTAGTTTTCTTTGTCTTTGTGGTGGCTTACCTCCCCCCACCCACTTCCCCCCAGAAAGCCCTCTACCATTTATTATTATTTCATTGTGATTGGAGGGAGTAGAAGTACATATATATAGTAGAAGTACAGTTATGGTCAATCAACTTTGACAAAGTTGCAAAAATATAAGTGCCATTATTTTATACTGCTGTTTCCTTGGCATGGTGCTGGATTGTATATTATACATTTAGAACATGACATTGTGCCAGTAGAATTATATATGATATATGTCAATATGGCATGTGGGAGTTAAGATCAATGGTTTTGTAGGAGGGAGCCTGGGTTTAATTAAAGGTTTTGCCACTTATTAGTGGCATGACTTTGAGCAAGTCACTTAACGGAGCCTTAGTTTCCTCATTCGTAAGTAAGTATCTGTAAATATGGTAGAAACCATATTTAACTCAAAAAGTGATTAAAAGGATTAAATTAGACAAGATGTTGGATAAAAACCCTTGGTCCACCACATACCTCCATTGTGGAGCAGAATTACAGGAGAACCAAGATTGAATTATATAGCTATTATATAGATAGACTTATAGATAATTATAGAATTATATAGATATTACATAGATAGAATTACGTAGATAGTACATATGTAGAGATATGTACTATATATATATAGATATACATATACATTATATAGATGTGCCCTTCCTTGTATATAACAGGTACTTAATATTTGTGGGATGAATGAATGTCTTCTTTTAATGACGTATTTCAGAAAACAATGAATATAGGGATCCACTAAGTGCTACGTGAACCTTAAAATAGGCAAAACATCAAAATTAATCCTTAAGTTTTTTTTTGGTTTTTTTTTTCGAGAGGAAAATTAGCCCTGAGCTAACATCTGTTGCCAATCTTCCTCTTTTTGCTGTCGCTGCCTGGCTTGATGAGCAGTGCATAGGTCAACGCCTGCGATCCGAACCTGCGAACCCCAGGCCGCTGAAACGGAGCACGTGAACTTAACCACCATGCCACCAGGCTGGCCCCTAATCTTTAAGTTTTTAAGTTTCTCTTCCCCATCCCCTTGTCTTCATTCCTTTTAACAGAAGACTGTATGTCAAACTTTTAATTATTCCATTTGCCTCAAAAAAAATCATGGATGCGAGATTAACAAAGAAATATAGAGCAGCCTAGTCAGCTCTTTTCTCTTCAGCTCTATCGAGAATTTAGACTAACTTCTTAATTAGCCTCTTCGTTATTTCCTCTCTCTCAGTCCCTTCCCCCCAATCCATTTTCCACACAGCACGCAGAGTGATCTTAAAAAACAAAATGCATATCAGAATGAATCACTCCACTGCTTAAAATCTCTTATTGGCTTCTCATTTTTCTAGGAATAAAAACAAATCTTGGCACAACCTACAAGGCTTTGCAAAGCTCCAACCTCGTCTTCAGCCTCATCTTACTTTGTAAATGTCTTCTCTCTTCAGTTCTCTCTCTTATCTTGTGAAGTGTCTCATATGTAGTCACCCCTCAATATATATTTGTTGAGTAAGTGGATTGATTAATGAATATATTAGAAAGAAGAAGGATAAATTTAAAACTATATAATTTTAAGGACTTGCTTTTATTTTCAAATTTTCCTACTGGATCAGGTAAGAAAAGTGCTATGGACCCAATGGCTTGATAAATGCTTCCTTTTGGCTTTGTCTTTGGAGCCAAGAAAATTGCTTGGGAAAAGAGGAGAGACTCCGGATGGAAAAGCGGGTAGGGAGATTATCTGCTTTCTAACTAATGTACTGGGTAGTGTCATGGAGAGAAGGTGGTTGCACTGAGGCTAATTTGCCTCCAATCAGACAATGTATACATAGATCCTAGTACAGTGGTGGGCACAAAAAAGCTGCTCAATAAATATTTGTTGAATTAATGAATAAAAATGGCCTTCCTGCTTTATCATATGCCCTTCAAGCTGCAAGTAATTCTTTGTGATTCTTTCTTAATGCTGCCATTAAAGATCACTTTTGCCCATTTTGAGCTGTATATTTTGGTAGAGGGAAAGTTAACATGTTTTTTGTCTAAGATTAGGCCAAGTCATGCTATTTTAAGGATGACTATCTTAAGTCCAGTTTAGAAGAGGCTCATTTATTATTCTGATTCATAAGTATTTCCCTGCACATTCACAAAAATTATTTCCTTTCAAAGTCACTAGAGATCTCATTTCTTAAGTCTTATGTAATAGCTGGAAAAGGAGTTTGTTTGAGAAAGAACAAAGAACTGAGCTATAGTTTAATAAAGATGGGAATGCAATATGTTATTGAGCATTTTTAGCTGAACTCCCTTGGCTCCAAGAGCAGACAGTGCGGTAAGCACTTCCATAAAAAAGTGAACCAGTTGACTGCACTGGACTGAAAGAAGGTACCCACATTCACATGGCCTCAGGAGCTTGGCAAAGGGTAGTCTGGCAGAGTTTATGACAGTCTCTTATGGGATAAGATTGTGGGGAACTACTAAACCCCTTCTGGCATATAAAGGTTGTAATTGTCT
This sequence comes from Ceratotherium simum simum, assembly GCF_057802395.1. NCBI lineage: Eukaryota > Metazoa > Chordata > Mammalia > Perissodactyla > Rhinocerotidae > Ceratotherium > Ceratotherium simum. Next base: position 29,772,226 of record NC_141917.1, on the reverse strand, counting down.
GGTAGTTCCTTGAAATTCCTCAGCCAGAGTGGTATTTATTCAGCCTAGGGATGACAAATTACCTTAGCTTGTATGCCAGGACAAAATATTGGTGATGGCTGCTGGAAACCTGTTATGAGAAAAGTTTTGAGGTCGTATTTAGGCTCATCAAGAAAGTATTGTCATAAGTTAGGAATGCCAGTGTTGAGTTTTGGAATGGGGATTGATGGCACAGCTCATATTCAATATCCTTTTTTAAGGCTTTTGTTTTGTTAAAATCTAAGTAATTATATCTAAAAATCCATTTAATCTTCACATAAACTCTATGAAGTATTGTTATAATCTTTTTTTTTTTTTTTTCCAGATGAGGAAACTAAGGTACAGACATATTAAGTCTCCCTAAGTATATAGCTAATTAGTAGTGGAACTTGTATGTGGTCATGTGCTTGCCTAACTCCAGAGTCCAAGCTCTTAAGAACCATATACTTTTCTCTAAGAATTCTGGAGTGCAGATATTTAAGGCTGTTATTACTCATTTATACCCTAGATGGAATGAGTTTCTCTCTATTCTCTTACCTAAGATGGGAAAATATAAAAGACTAATAAGGTTGTCAAGGCTGAAGACAAACTTTAGCTACTTTATAACACTAAGACTGATTCTTAGTCTAAGTATTGAAAACATGGCTTAGAATATGACTACTCTAGTCAAGGAAATATAAATTATTTCGGATCATTTTAAGGATGGAATGTAGCACATCTATACCATTTATACCTTGAGATCCCATCCAAGTAGAAGCAGTTTTCTCAGATGAGATTTTTCACCCTTTGAAACTTTTTATTCTAAAAGTAAAGATGTTAATCAGTATGCCCTGATGAGATTCCAACGGCAGGTAATTATATTTTGTTTTCTTAACCACTTAAAGCATATTCTTTTAATGGGATGATCTCTCTATTTATGAAAATATATTACTATCACTTTCTCCAAATATTTATTTCTGTAATTAACCGTTAAAATCACGTGTAAATGTGTAATTTATAGTATCCATGTAAAACAGTTGGGGTTTTACCCAAAGTCAGGGAAAAAGACAAAACAAAAAGATCTTCAAATATTTTAGTTGGTGTTAGTAATGTCAGAATACGGTTTCATTTCTTGCCTGTTCTTTTTCTTTTACAGAAAAATCTATCATTGCTCAACCAATATTTGTTTTTGAAAAGAGAGAACGAACTTTTAAGGTAAAATCTAGCTACTTTTCTTTGTTTGATTTTTACTTTGACCAAGAAGATTGTATTTCAAGAAGCTAGCTATCCTAAATGATATCGCTGCTGCATGAGTTTATTCTCTTGTTCTTCACTCAGCAGAGTAGTGCCTGCAGAATATTCATATAGTAGGGATTTACTGACCGCTATTTGGTTGAAATGGGAAGCGAGAGGCCTCGTCTTGAAGCTGTGGATAACATGACACTTTTACTAAAATTATGGGTTTTTTGGGGGTGACTTGGAAAGGGGAGAGACTGAAAGAGATTAGGAGGGCTAATGCTCCTCATGGGTCTCCACCACTGACCTAGCCTAAAACTTGGTATGAAATAAGTTCTAAACTGTGATATTTGATTTAAAAGGGATCTTACGGATCCTATCTGCTTTTTCAGCATCACACTAAAATTACCTGCTTTGAAAGACAAACTACAAGATTAGTAGCATTCTCACTTTAGCTTAATCAGTATTTTCTTGTTATTCGTTCTTGCTTATGCAGCTAATTTATACTACTATGCACAAAACTAAAGAAAAACTCAACCCCTAAGCCCTGGTTGAAAAAGCAGATTCCTGCCCCTCCCCCTTCACCCACCCAGGTCAAGTGCTTCAGAATCCTGAGAGTTGGTGTTTCAAAATCTTCGTTTTAAACAGGCTCCCGCAGGGGATTCTGCAGTCACTGAAACATAAAACCACTCTGATAAGACTTTGCTTTTTCTTGAATACTTGCCTGGTGAGTAAAAGTGAGCGACTTTGTCCTGGCCTAGCTAAATAGACCTGGCTTCTGAGAATTCTTTTACAAAGTGACAGGGTGGAAATCTAACATAAAAATAGCAAACACTCAGCTCTCACTGGCAGCTTTGTTTCCTTCCAGAGACCTGCAGAAGACACCCTGTATGAAGCAGCAGAACATGGTAATGATTTACACCCTGTATTTCAAAATCCATCTTTATACAAAGGCAATAAGCAGGCACAAGCATTTTGGCATGTGGCACAGACTACATAAAACTTAATGGTCTTTCTTGTGTTTAAACATGAAAGTAGACTGGCTTTTATTTTGAAAGGTGACATGCATGTCCCTGAGAACACTGATGTTAGCAACTCTAAAATCCCATGATTTTCCACTGCCTGTGTCTCAACCAACCAAAAACATTCTTATACAATCTCGGAATTCGTCTGCAATTTCTTGTTGAAGCCACTTGTTTTTAATTGTTTCATACTAGGATGGTATGCCTATCGGTTTCTAATCACCAAGCTGTTAACTCCAATATTTAAGATTGTGCTTCAGGAGCTAACATGTTATCAAATAGTGATATATAGACAAAAGGAAATTCTATTTATCCTCCCATATCATTGGTTGGGGATAATTTGTTATTGCAAGCAATTTTACTCTTCGCATTGAATTTCTTGCAGAATGTAATGGTTTTTCAAGAAAGCGCGTACGGTCTTCATCTTTTAGTGTGCATACTGCAGATTCTCAGTCCCAAGGAGGTAGGTATAGACTTGATGGCATTGGCTGTTCACTGTTATGTTTAAGTGTGAAATTACTAAGAAGCTTTTCAAATGGATAAGAAAGTCTACTCATTGGACAGTGTTTATAGTACATTGTTATATGAAAACACAATCTATACAATGGATTGTACAGTGAGTCACTATTTAAAAATTCAATGTATCAACATTGGAAAGGACACAGCCCAATGTTAGCAATGGTTATCTTAGGTAATGGGATTATAAGCAATTTGGGCTTTTTCTCTCCCTCTTTATATTTTGCTGTTTCCAAAGTTTCTGCATTAAGTGGGTATTAGCTTTGTAATTAGGGGAAACTGTCACATTCCCCTAAGTAAATATCTACTTAAATAGGTAGATGTCTGCCTTTTAAAAAAGACACTTTATTTTAAGAACTCCATCATATACTGTGTTCTGAGTAAATCACTAACCTGGTTTGCCTCTCTTCTACACGCAAGCTCTCTGGTGATTCCTTTTATAATGGATCATATTGCCTTCTGCCTTGTAATACAGCTATTTATGTGAATGTCTGTCTCCTCCACTGTGAGTTCCTTGAGGTCATCTTCGTGCCTGATAGTGTCTTACACATGGCGAGCACTCAAATATTTATTGAATTGAATGAAAATTAATTTATAATTCTCAGCAGAGGTACACTTTTTTTCTGTTGATAAAAATACAAAACCTTTTCTAAATTACTGATAGAGAGATTTTTCTGAAAGAACAAAAGTCCAAATCAAAAGAAACATAAAAACCCACTTCTTTATTGACTTCAGTTTGCAATCTGCTTTTAGCATCAAGTTTGTCCCAGAAGCGAATGAGATCATCATCCTTCACCGACCTCCCGACCTTCCCCCCTTCTGGGCCAGGTAATAAAGAGCTTATAGAACCTCAAAGCCAGCACTCTGACTTTTCAAAATCCATTCTCATTAATGGTGAGCTTTCTTTCTCAGCTATTATAAAATGTTGACATTTAATGGCAAATAAAATAGAGGCCTTAGCAAAATATGCGTAGAAGAATACCTTATGAATTCCAACTCCACAAATCCAGACAGTATATCTGTTTATTTTTGGTAGAAAGTTTGAACTTGATGATGTTTTTTCAGATTTCATGTTTATGATAGCAAAATGTTATATATGGCAGCCCTATACAATAACTTGCTTTATTTTACTTATTATGGTCCATCTATACGGTTTATAATATATACAGTACTCAAAATATACAACTATGCTTTAGATTCTTATTCCAAAGTTTATATTTTAGATTTGTATTCTCAAGTTTGGAATATGATTCCTTTTGAACTCTTCACTAATTACAACATTACTTCTTTTTTTTTGTTTTTGTGAGGAAGATCAGCCCTGAGCTAACATCCATGCTAATCCTCCTCTTTTTGCTGAGGAAGACCGGCTCTGAGCTAACATCTATTGCCAATCCTCCTCCTTTTTTTTCCCCCCCCAAAGCCCCAGTAGATAGTTGTATGTCATAGCTGCACATCCTTCTAGTTGCTGTATGTGGGACGCGGCCTCAGCATGGCCGGAGCAGCAGTGCGCAGGAGCAGCGGTGCGTAGGTGCGCGCCCGGGTTCCAAACGCGGGCCGCCAGTAGCAGAGCACGCATATTTAACCGCTAAGCCACGGGGCCAGCTCAACATTACTTCTTTTTATTTGAAATTTGTAATGCTTTGCTCAGTGAAACTATTTTATCATAACAAAGTATTTGAAGTGGTTGGAACATTCGCTACATTAACGTTATGATTTGATTTCTTGTGTGTTTTTGTTTCTACTGAACAACCAACTGCCTTTTCTGAGTTAAGCTTACCACTAAGAAATAAAAAATACAAACTATTCACTTCCTTTTTTTTTTTTTGTGAGGAAGATCAGCCCTGAGCTAACATCCATCCCAATCCTCCTCTTTTTGCTGAGGAAGATTGGCCCTGACGCCAACATCCGTGCCCATCTTCTTCTACTCTATATGGGATGCCGCCACAGCATGGCCTGACAAGCGGTGCATTGGTGCACGCCGGGAATCCGAACCCTGGCCGCTGTGGAGCGCCCACACTTAACCGCTACGCCACGGGCCGGCCCCTAGTCACTTCCTTTTAACTGATCCTTCTCTACTTGGGAACCACAGAGTTTTCAAACCAATGAGGTTATATTCTTATTAATAATTGCAAGCATGACTGAGCAACAATATGTCAGACACCTTTCAGATACAAAGGAAATACTTTCTGCCTCAATAGGCCCCATCTAAACCCGGCTGGCAAGTTAAAGATGAGGAATAGGGGTCCTGTTCCTAGAAGATTTGGTTTATTGAATTTGTGTATAAAGCAAAGGGATGGCTTTAAGTTATCTGGATATCTGCTTCAATTCGTTTTTTTTTTTTTTTTTTTTTTGGATCGGACACACATACACCAAAAGAAAGAATGAATAAAGGAACATTGATATCATAACTACCATTCCATTTTATGTTGTGCAGAACGTTGGTGGTGTTGGAATAGAGAAAAATAGTACAATTTTAATATGGCCCATTCATTGTTGATTTTCAATAATAAAGATCACATTAAACCATTTAATTGAACTTTGAGTTAGAGAAGCAATTCTACTCCAACATTTAAAATATGTTATAATATTTTGAAGAAGCGAGTCTTATTCTTTTCTCATCTCTGTTAATCAAATGCTCCAAGGTTGCTGTTTCTGCAATTTACAACTGTAGGGGAGGAAGAGATTTCCTCTGTGCACTCTAGGTCCTTCTGGCTGGGACAAATTAAATTAACATGAGACAGAATAACAGGAGAAAATCAAACAAAGCTTTATAACATGTATCCGTGGGAGAGACCAGGAAAAACTGGGTAACTCAGCCATCTGGCTGAGGTTGTCGTCTTAAATAGCATCTTCGGCTAAAGACAAAGGAGGATGTTGAGGGTAGTGGTTTGAGACTTCAAAGGGGAGGAAGGCAATTCACATGCAGATGGAAAAGCAAATGTTTGGTAAACAGAACTTTGATAAGAATGGGCTTAGCAAGGACGCTCACAGTCTACCTACACCCAGAGTTATCCACGGCAATGGCCCATCCCAGGGACAGGCCTTTTATCTTAAATTCTTTTACGTGGTTAGGGGAAAGGCCAAAGTTTCTTTCAGAGTCTTTTGTTCTTAAAAATAATCAAGCCAAGGCAAAGAGACACTTTTTTGGGGTGGTCAGTTCTGATCCCCCACGCAACCAAGGGGTAATCTCTTTGAAATGTATAGTAATTCTATACTTGGAGCCGCCACCGCAGTCTTACCCCACCAATACACTTCATACAAAAATAACCTACCATAATGGTCATCTGTACTTTTCTCTTCAGATAGCATTGGAGAGAAAGAGAGGCAGAATTTGCTAACAGTTTTACGACATTCCATAAGAAATATATATTTATGCACACAGAGGGTCCATTACTAATTCAGATTTTATAATCTGTAGAATTTCTCTCACTACTCTATTTCGTGATTCTAGAGAAGACTGCCTAATCTGTTAGCAACCTTGTATTTCTGAGAGTAAACAGAATTATGTAGCAAAGCTCTCGTCTTGCCATCAGGCATCTTAAGCAGAACCCGTGCTCTCGTGGGCACTGCCTACTACTCTTAGTGCCAACAGCGACATCTACCGGTGAGTTCAGTACAGTTAAAGCCCAAATCATGTAGAAAACTGACACAGTCTCATAGATTCAAATTTTTCTAAACATTTTTTCTTACAGTGAAGAAAAACAATGTTTTTATGACATCAACTCTTGTGCAAAGGAATATTGATATGAATAGTGTGGAACAAGGTATGTAGCTTCTCTCTTACAAGAACCTCAGAAATTTTACATTTTACCATCTATATTTTAATCTGTGTGAATGTGTGTGTTGGGGGCATGGAGGTAGGGCTGAGTGACAAAACATGAAGAAATATATTTGGTAAGCTGAGTTTTGTGGTCAAAATGCATAGTAATTAGGTAAAAGCTAGGCTGGAAGTAAGTAGTACACATCACTGGCTATTTTGACTGATTAGTTAACATTAACCCCTCATTTAATGATGACTTTAGAAAATAAGCATTAAATTCGTCAAAAATAGAGAGGAAGAAGTATTTCACTAAAGATACATTGACCTTTAATTCTGTTCTTTTAAGGTCCTGTGAAACATTCTGAACATGTTCTAAGACCTGCTATTTTGCAGCCACCTGAAGCTCAAAGGTGTGAAAAAATAAGGAAAACATTTGGACACAATGCCTTGGAATCATGCAAGACTAAAGAAAAAACAAAAAATAAGGTAAGAAAACCTCCTATGGTAGGACTGACCTGAATCCCTCATCCTTCTTTTAGTAGATTGCTGTGGGCCCCATATCCAGAATTAGGGGCTGCCTAAGCTTTGTTCTGTTGCTGAAGCAGCAGCCAGGCTGGAGAAACACCTAGACTAGACAGCAAAAAGCCCTCGGTAACCTTATTAAACTTGTCCTCTTAATTGGAGAGTTGTTCCCAGGAACAAGTCTTGTGGTGTCTCCCAAGTTGTAAAGCTGAGTCCTAAGCAGTGGGAACCCTTGGGGTCTTGTTCCAGTGTACTGATCCCATGTGAGAATAGGGGGAGCAATGAAGTGGCAGGGGCCGGGAGTCAGAAGTCAAAAAAGGGACAGGGATTTTCTGCATCCTCAATCAGTTGACATCCTATTGTGGCTTTGCCAGTTTAGGTCACACCAGGGACCCATCTTCATTGATAAGAGGAACAGGGAACTACCTACGCAGTGTAAGTGGGAGAGCTTGGAAAGCCTCTGGAGACAGATAAAAATTCTCTCTTCCAACTGTTGTAGTGGCTGAATCACTCATCGTGGGCCTTTCTAAGGCGATATTCATTTTGCTCAGGCCCTGCAGATATGGGTTTGGAGCTATTCTGTTGCTATAGTTCTAGCTGTGTCCTCCAGAAGCAGACACTTGAGAGGAATGCAACACAAGATCGGTAGGTTGGAATTTGAGAGTTAATTCCATTGGTCATTTGTTTCCAGCTGAACTATTGAGAGTTGGTCACCTAGTTTTGTTTTGTTTTCCCGTACAAACATAAGGACAGTGACACATGGAAGTGTTAGAAATACCAGTCATTTCATCAATTCAGTGAGAAAAATCCGGATTGGTACTAATCCTGCCTCTGCCACTAACTACATTTGCATTCTTGGACAAAGCACCCAACCTTCTCTTTTTATCAGTGAAGTGAGGGAGTTGAACTTGGTCAGCATTTGCCAACATTTTTTTATTTCCAATTCTTTTTCTTTGTAAGATATGATTTCATGAGACCTATTGTGAATTTTAAAAATCATTTCATCATTTATGCATGGTATATGATGTGATTTTTAAGTAAAACGTTTTAAATTTCAAGTCAGTATTTCATTAAAAGTTTTCATTTAAATATCATAATTGTTACTATATAATACATAAATTGTTACTTTTATCTCTTTAAGAAGTAATGCATATTGTTTAATTTGTTTTAAAGTATGTAATAAAAAAGTATGATGTGTTGACTAATTTCTAAAACGTTATTATATTGCATTTGATTTTGGAACAGCATAAATTATATATTAAAATTTTTATTACATGTTATGATATCAAAAGTAGATGTAAATTTGTTCTTTGGCATGAATTTTTTGAAATTTTGCATTGTATATTTTAAAAATAAAATTTATTAATATATTTCTTGCACTTTCTTCATAAATGATAAAGCATAAGAGAAATTTTCAGGCTATGTGCAAGCATTTCTTCCTGAATAACTTATTAAGGGTGTGAATAAAACTTATTCCTAATTAGTGAAAGGCCTAATTGGATATGCCCTTCATTGAATTTTCTCTGTTTAATGATGATCTTTGAAGATCTAAAGACAACTACTGTGTGAGAATTCTGACAAAATAAATGTAATTTATAGATCTAGTGAAAATTATGTGTAGGTGAATTTTATAGAACCGTTATTTTTATGTTCCTTTTTAACTTGTATATCAAAATCAGAGCAATTTTTATTCATCCTGTCATTAATCAATGGTCAGTTATTGTGTACAATTTAAACAATATATGCCTAACAGAAACTATTTTAAGCAACATAAGAGTAAAAACTACCATTTGGGCTGAGAGATAAATCATCTGAGTGACCGAGTCATGACCACGTACCTTGATCTTTGCTAACCAATGGCACATACTCCATATTTCTCAGCTCTTGAATTCTGTTATAAAGGGAGCAAATCTCAAAATTTATTTTTATTGATTGATATAAAATTAAAGTGGAAACAGACCCCATCTCCGTTTAAAGAAGTGAACTCCGTGCAACAACTTTGCAAATCCCTGGTGGGGGAAGGGAGGTGTCCACAAACATTGTAAACACTAGGTCAGATAATTTATAGGGCTCCTTCCGGTTCTAAAATTGCTCACTCCTTAATTTATACATTAATACAGGTAATGTCCACATGTCTATACACATCAGCCAGAGTAACTAATTGTTTAAGTTACCAGTTGAAAGTTTCTAGATGAAGAAATGAATGGAGTTTCCTCTCACATTGGGTGGCTGTGATGGTGAAGCTCTTAGGGTATTTCTAGGGATTAACTAGTCCTGAAAGATAGATTTACTAATCTACAAATGAGAATTAACTCAATTTGGCTGATAAGGTAAAAAGTAATAAAAGGAGGTAGGATTTCTGAATATTATGACTAAGTGTAGAGTCTCTATGTCAGACAGACCCAGGCTCAAATGTCAGCCTCCTTCCTGGTTGCCCAGACTTGGCCAAGTTATTTAAACTTGTTAGGTCAGTTTACTCATCTATAAAATGTGGATAATAGACTTACAAAGTGTATAGAGTTGTTGTGAGGAGTAAATGAGATAATGTATACGAAATGCTTAGGGCAGTTCTTGAACATAGTAAATTTTCAATACATTTAACTATAATATTGTTTCCTTATCTGGTGCTCCTATAGTAAGTAATTTAAATGAACTTTTTGATGGATTTCTTTTCTTTCAGATTTCTGAGGGGAACTCCTATTTGCTAAGTGAAAATTTGCCAAGTGCCAGAATTTCAGTCCAGCTGTCTCCTAACCAGAATGTTTTAGAAGCTACATCAGTAGGGTATGTTAATGATGAGGAAACAGAGGTGTTGTCTTTTCATTCTTGCTTTCTTTTATCATTATAACCATTTACGGAAAATAATTTTCTGACATTGTACAGATAAATTGCCAAGATTTCTGTTTGAAAGGAGATTCTATAAAGAACACAAGTTTAAAATGCTTTTCAACATATCTCTGGTATTCAAATATGATCATACTAATAATATTGGATTGTCTTCATTGTCTCATTGACTTGGGTGAGAATGTTTCAAATGGTTTGGCTAAACTTTTATTTAGTTAGACTTTAATTATCTGGCTACTAGATTAGCCTTTCCTCCTCTTTCTCTGGAGTTCTTTTTTTCCCTTTTTAAAATTATTTTTGGCATTATTTATTATTTATTGACATAGGTTAGATAGACAACAAAGAAACCAGTATAAATATGCAAAATGAAAATTAATATTTACTAGTGTCACCAGTGATGAAAACCTGTTTGATCCTAGAAAAGATTAAAACTAGCCCTGGACATAACTGGACTCACACTATTAGGGCCCATGCAGGTACCCTAGCACTTACCTATTGTGCATGCTGGGGATTCACTGGGGACCCTGGAGCGTATCTGCCTACAGACAGAAGGCTGCATGTCTTCAAGTTTCTCATCATGCAAAACACTTTTAACATTAAAAAAAATTTTCTGGGAGAAAAAACCAAATTAAGCCAATGCACACTCAAGTATAACTGACAAGATAGATTGGCTTGGCTTAGCCCTGGAGACCTCTGATGGCTAAAAGCATTGGCCTCTGGGGGAAGAACAGAGTGAAGATTAGAGATGGAGAGGCTGTGCCGGAAAAGTAAAATAGCAAGAGCTGGGCAGCCTCCCTGATTGATCACAGAGTCAGTACAGTGATGGGCACAAGACATGTTTGGACTGGTCTCAGCCAGTGCTGCAACACTGTCAAATATTTTGAATATCATCCCTGGAAGTACCTATCTCCATTCTCCTTCAATTCTCATTAACATCACATAAACGAAAGTTAGCAGTAGATGTTTTTATGCTTTACATAAATCTATTCAATCATCTGATTTTTTCACGTGCTAATGTTTAAAATGACTTTATCCATATATTTAAAATAGGAAATGCTTATTTCTTTTCCTTAGATGTCAACCAAAAGAAGATAAGTATTCTTTTAAAAGCTACAGTTCTGATTTCGTTTTTGGAGAAAACATGGTAGAAAGAGTTTTGGTAAGATTTTGGCAAATGTTTCTATTATTATATAGAAAGCTGTCACTTTGAATTCCTGAAGGCAAATTAATTAAAACAATGTTAAATTAGAGCATATTTTTTAACTCCTGGGTTTAAAGGCACGTTTTCTTTCTTTAACTAGAAAGATTCTCCTGGGAAGCAAGTTCTAGTTGTTAGAATAAGAGAATGCACAGAGGAAGGGAACTGTATAATTATAACATTAGTACTGATGAGAAATATTAAATAATTCTCTGACTTGTGTTTAACCAAAGGTACCCGAGGAAATCTCAGGATTATCTGCAATAGTTAGATAAGCTCAACTGGTAATGATATTTTAACATAGCTTTTCAATAGGATTTTTCATAACAGGATGCATTTAAACTCATTTGCAAATTTGTCTCATTAACGCTAATGCTCCCCTTCAAGTTTTACATTAAAAAGCTTTATTATAACTTTTTTTTTGCTAGCTTTAAGAGGAAAATCATAGTACTTTATTTGCCTAGGGGAATATACTTGCCAAGTGGAAACCCCCAGCTATTATTACTGTCATCCTTACTTCATATTGAGCATCATCCCCCATGAGACAGTTGGTGCTCTGCCCTCGATAGGACATGTTTCTAAAACACAGCATAATCTACAGCAGGGAATTATACAGCAAAGTGAAAGCTGTGGAGTACATGCGCCTGTGGTTTCATCGGGTCTATCACATCTTCATACCCCTTCCAGCTTTCACCAAGACCGGAATCTTGGCTGAGATAGGCCAAGGTGGTTAGCATGTCTTAGGGCGATTAGATACATGAAGAATCCCAAGGAGGCTATACAGATTTTAAAACCTGTGTAAGGGCTCAGAATAACAAAAAGACCAACTCAAGAGGCCTGTTTATTTCAAGACTTTTGGGGCTTTTGCAAATCAGTCACTTTTAAGATCTAGCTTATGCTACACTGCCTCAGGCTAAAGCCCAATTCTAAGAGTAGTATCATAGCTTTTTAGCTTAAAGGGCACCCTTCTGTCATTCCCAAGATGAATGATTTGTATTTGCCTCTAGTTAATCTTGTAATCCTGGGCCTTTGTGATTTGGGGGCCAGGATGCCCTCCCGACTTGTTTGATGACCCTGTGCTTTTAGAGTGAGTCATTAAGCTTTCTGTGCCTTAGTATCTATTTTCTTATTTTCTTAAAATGGAAATAATTACACCCATCTCTACTAATTTTAACAGACTATCTTTTGTTTTTTTTTGCATGATATTTTTTTCTTTTTGGTGAGGAAGATCAGCCCTGAGCTAACATCCATGCTAATCCTCCTCTTTTTGCTGAGGAAGACCGGCTCTGAGCTAACATCTATTGCCAATCTTCCACCTTTTTCTCCCCCAAAGCCCCAGTAGATAGTTGTATGTCATAGTTGCACATCCTTCTAGTTGCTGCATGTGGGATGCGGCCTCAGCATGGCGGGAGAAGCGGTGAGTCAGTGCAGCTCCGGATCCGAACTCCGGCTGCCAGTAGCGGAGCATGTGCACTTAACCGCTAAGTCACGGGGCGGCCCTAGCAGACTATGTTAACGTCAAGTTAAATAATGTGAAAGAATCTTGAGATCATATGGGAAAAGATATAAACCTAAGTTGTGAAGTATTGTTCCAATTCTCCCTGTTCTGCAAGGGGCTATATAGTTTCATAAATGGCACAGCAATTAGTCTTTTTTTCACACAGGCGTTGATTACAACAAATGTGTAAAGCCCCAGGTAGGCAGCTTTAAAAGCGATTGTTGGCAAAAAAATGTCTTACAGGCAAAGTTAGGATTCTTCCTATAAAGATGATCTCTGAGACAGCTAGTGAGTTCTCTCTTTAATTTTTTTTAATGAAGTGGGTAGAAAGCGTGGATTTGTGGGAATACTGAAATGCCTTGAAACAGTGACAATAGTTGCAGCTCCTTCTAGGTGTCGGGTTAGTCTGGTGGAACAGCTGCTACCTCCTTTTGGGCCTCTAAACCTTCTCCCATTGTCCCTGGAACTAGATCCCACCTGAAGTAGGCTGGTAGTAACTCGATTATGCTTCCTGAGGATCAGAACCAAGGTCCTCTAATGATAGGGAGGAGTTCCCTGTTCAGCACATAGGAGCCCAAAACAAAAACATAGCAGCTGGGTTTGTTTGCCCTGTTGAGACAGAAGAACAAAAGTATCTTTTGGCTTACTGCAAATATATAGGGATAAAATTAAGTAATACATTTTCTTCCCCCACCTAGGGTACTCAAAAACTCACCCAGCCTCAACTTGAAAATGATTCATACATCACGGAAAAACCATTCAAATCTACTCTAAAATTTCCTATCACCTCTCCAAACTCAAGTAAGAATTATTTCATTTGCAAGGCATTTACTTCAACTATCTTATTTCCTGGTTTTCTATGTCATTTGTTTAATATCTATAAAATACAAAAACAATAGTCCAGAGTTTTACAATTTTTTGGTAAAGGTTAAAGCATATAAACATGGTCACATGATATATAAGCTTTTTGAAAATTTTGACTTAATGATATGGGGAGTCATTAAAGAGATTTACCTGAACTCAGGCAGTTCGATTTTTTAGAAACACTCATTGTTATAAAATGCTATAGAGACCTGTGTGTTAACAGGGGCAACAAAGAACTTGCACAGTAGAGAAAATGGGGCCTTTTATGTGTTTTTTCCCCCTCTATTTTCTCTTAGGAACAGATTTTATTAAAAACATATCCCTAATTGAATCAGCTGCTGCTTTCTCTTCTAAGCCATCACCAAAATGCTTGCTGGAGAAAATTCATGTAATAACAGGGGAGGAAGCAGAACATAACGTGTTAAAGGTCTGTATATCATTTATTGCTCATGAAGACTGAGCTGCTTAAATAAAAATATTAGAGGCTTCCAAAGATGAAACCAATATTTTGTTGAATTCTTGCATGCGTATGTGTGATTTGCAGGAAAATGGGTTGTTGGGTTTACAACCATTCACATTAGTCCCTTAGGAAGAAGACAGCCAAGGACTCTGGCATGCTATATTTTTAACAAGTTGTCTAGGTGATTCTTGTACACAGTAATATTTGAGAACCACTGGTAAGCATTAAATTCTAGGGTACTGTGGTATCACATCTTACTTCTGATGTGTACAAACAGTTCCATGATTTTTCACTTTCAAATAAGTCGTATAGCTCAAATAACACTAAGTTTAATTTAAAAGTTGGTATATTAGATACAGCGCTAAGTGAAACAGTAAGATGCAGAAAGTATGTATGGTATGCTACCATTTATAGGAAAAAATACAGGAACATATATATGTATTGACATGGATACACATAAAAAATATCTCTGGATAAACAAAATACTAGCAAAAAGTGATTTTCTGTTGCAGGGGTTGAAAATTTGCAGGTGGGGAACTAGAGTTGGGGGGTACTTTTCACTTTGTACAACTTTTTACTTTTTGATGTTTTAATTATTTAAAAATTTTATGTTTTTAAAAGTTAAATAAATTTTAAAAGCTGGTATATAAATCATTAACAAAGGTTATACTGATAAAAGACCAAACAAATAAAAGTGTTATAGCATAGGAAAGAATTTACTTCAAAAAAAATTTTCGATATATTTGACATTTTAAAATATTATCCTTTAGATCAACTGCAAGCTTTTTATATTCAACAAAACAGCACAGTCCTGGATTGAAAGGGGCAGAGGAGCTTTGAGACTGAATGACACAGCAAGCAGTGACTGTGGAACATTCCAGTCAAGACTAAGTAAGGCATCATTTTGTAAAGAAAGACACTATTTCTCAGGGTAAAATTTCCAATATAGGTACATATCATTTTCTGGAGATGTGTGTTATAAAATATGCCAATAAATCAGACTGTTGAAAACAATATTGTTTCTAATGTACTATAGGAGCTTCTGTTTAAATAAAGTAGGCTCCGATGTCAGACTACACGGGTTCCAGTTCTGGCTGCACCACTGATGGACTGGTGATCTCAGACAGTTACTTAACCTCTCTCTGTCCTGGTTGCATCAGTTTAAAATGGGGATAACAATAGTCTATGACTTATTGAGTGATTGTGAGAATTCAGTGAGATAATCCATGTAAAGCACCTATGACAGAGCCCAGCACACACCTAAATAGTAATCTTATTATTATTTAAAGGAATTTCATGAAATTATTTTTGAAGTGAAAATGGTTTTTCTAAAAGAGAATATTTGCTCTGTAACTTATCCTTGACATTCTAAATATGGTGTGTGGGTTGGGATGAAGGGTCAGCTTCCAAGGAAATAAAGGTGTGTGGTTATTGAATCCTGCAGGCAGAGTGATGGCTGGAATCTGGAGTCAAACTGAAAGACTCAGGAGGTTGTTGGCATCCAGAAAGACACACTGGGCATTGTTCAGAGGCACAAACTGCAAGTGGGCACAGGCAGAGACCTGGGCGGGATGGATGGGTTTACCGGTCAACGTTCAGCTGTCAAAGCTGTGGAGGAGACCTCAGATAGAATTGGGATCCAGGTATACGGATATTTGTTGAGTTTCGGATAGCAAGCTCAAGAAATGGGTAAGGAATAGAATTTAGGGATAGGAACAGTAACTGTAACTGGCAAACAGGTTTCTAAATAACCCAACCAAGTATTCCCAAGGCATGTGCTAGTTGTTTTCTACTCTGGTTTAATTCCACTCCTTCCACTGCCGGCCAATAAAAGCACAAAACAACTTTTCTTAGTATCATACAGGTAATCCATGTTCATTATAGAGGACGCAAAATATGGATCAACAAAGGGAAAAAAAATTAAAGTCACTCATAGGCCTGTTTTCCTGTGATAGCCTCGGTTAACAGAATATATTCTTCTGGACTTTGTTCTTTATACATAAATGTATACGTATATTGAAAAATTTGTGATTCATGGTATTTATATTGCTTTGTAATTGATTTTTTCTTTTATGTAATATATCATGACCACCTTTCTACATCAATATTTACCTTTCTTCAATAATCTTAATGGGTTCATAATATCTTGAATAGCTGTACCATCATTTATTTAACTAATTCCATTTTTTGAATGTTTAAAGATTTTCAGTTTTCTCCATTGTAAACAATTCTTGGATAAATATTCTTCAGACCACTAGGTCCTCAAAAGAGTTCTAAAATTTCATCCATTTTTTAATATTATAGTAAAAATATGTAACTCCAGCATTTAAGCTAAAAAAGTCTCTAAAATAATAAAGCCCAATTTGAAAACCAAATTATAATCTAGTCAAGTTACAATTTATAGTGAAAATACAGTCTGAAAAACAACTACAAGATTTACTTTGCTTTCAAAAATGGTACATTCCCGGGCCGGCCCCTGTGGCTTAGCAGTTAAGTGCGTGCGCCCTGCTACTGGCGGCCCAGGTTCGGATCCCGGGCGCGCACCGACGTACCACTTCTCTGGCCATGCTAAGGCCGAGTCCCACATACAGCAACTAGAAGGACGTGCAGCTATGACATACTACTATCTACTGGGGCTGTGGCGGAAAAAAATGAGGAGGATTGGCAATAGATGTTAGCGCAGAGCTGGTCTTCCTCAGCAAAAAGAGGAGGATTAGCATGGATGTTAGCTCAGGGCTGATCTTCCTCACAAAAAAAATATAATGGAATAAAATAAAAGGAGAGGTTTCCTTTAAACAAAAAACAGAAAAAACAAAAATGGTACATTCCCCTGGAAGGCTAAGAATCCACTATTCTGTAGTCTAATATATTTACCGTCCTGTTTTAGTTATGCGCAATCAAGGCAGCCTGAGGCTGATTCTCAACAGCAAACTCTGGGCTCAAATGGAGATTCAAAGAGCAAACCACAAAAATTTACGAATAACAGCTACTGATTTAGAAGACTGTAGCATCAAAGTGTTTTTAATTCAGGTAAGTGACAATTTCAGTGATAGAGGATTACCCTACTATATTTACAGATCTCTGCAATTACTAATTTGTTTTTTTTTAATTTTATTATAATAACCTATACCATTGGCAAAAAAATCAGCCATTCAGTATGATTATTTACAGTCTACTATAAGACCTAAATTTTATATGAAATTTAGAGATTAACACCAAAATCTATAGTAATAAATTGGTACCTGTCTCAGGACATTTGTATTGATATATGCTGTCAAATCTCTGCATTTTTCTTTACTGTTGAAATTATGTCAACAATCTTACTGAGTTACCAAAGGGCCTATTGTCAAGATTGGCTCCTAGGAGGCCAGCAGAATCCACAGCCTGATGTTTATACTGCATCCTGAAATTAAGACGGCTTTGGGATCGCTGGAAAGGAACCGGTGAGAAATGGAAAAATACAGGGCTAGCAAATTAAAACAACCCAGTCCAGCAGCAAATTCCAATTCTGGACATGAGTCAGTTTCCAAGGTAACAGGATGGGAGTACAGCTTTAGCTGTTCCCGGCAGCAGGAATGCTTGACCTCAAATACAAGATCCAGGCACTAGAGAGAGAGCTGGTAGGAATCAGGTCAGAAAAATGGCTGAGTTTCCTCTATGAGCAGAGACCCAGAAGACTGGAGGAGACTGAATACCCAAGTGACTCAGGCATAAGGTGACAATACAAGTAAATTGGCTTTCATATAGTAATGGAAAGAAAAGTTGGCAAGTGCCCATTGGTGAAAAACCAAAGGTTTTATTAACTACCAGTAAATGCACTGTTAGGTGTAAGTGATGTTGAGTATTAAGATGTTAGAGTAAAATGATGCCCAAACCCTGTTTACCATTTAGGGAGATAATACTTGATACTCTGCCAGGCCAGATCCCCTTGGCTTTGAGTGGGTAAAGCAGCCTGCCTAAGACTGATACTGAGACTGCTAACTATGACTAGATTCTGCTGCTCGATATCTGACCCACGCTGACTTTTTAAATTGTAGGATACTTTTTAGAGATTAGCAAATGAAATACAATAAAAATTACCCAAATTCCACTCCCAAATGTCACTATTAGCATTTTGGTTTTATACTATATTTTAGTATATATATATGTGTGTGTGTGTGTACATATATATACGTGCCATACTGTACACACTGTATGACCTTCAGGCATGTTATTTAACCTTCCTCAACCTGATTTTACTCATCTGCCAAAGGAAAATAATAATAATATACTTTATAAAGTAGTTGAGAAGATTAGATTGCCAATATTTGATTGTGAAATACACATATATAACCTTCTTTTCACTTATCAATGAAAATGGGTGTTTTTGTCATTAAATAATAAAAAATCTTAATTCTTAAAAAAATCTTTTAATAGGTGAAAATAATTCTATTCTATCAAGTACCATAATTTATTCCATCAATCTCACTTTGTTAAATATGTACTTTACTGTGTTCATTATTATAAATTCTGTAGGGAAGCTAAAAGGAATTCCCTCTGTATATACATGTTAATTTTCTTGCAGAAAGGTCTTGACTTGTCTTGACAAATTTCTCTTCAGATAGACTGAACCAATTTTCATTCTCACCAGCATTTTCCTTTGGTAATTCCTGGGAATTACAATGTTTTTAAGCACTGCAAGTTTGTTATTCAGAAAATATATCGTGATTTTATTTTTAACTTCTTGTTCTGAATTTCTTGAATGAAAACATCTGAATGAATTTGTCAAAAGGAAATCTACTGACTAGTGAAAGGCATATTTAAAATTTAATGTAAGAAAGTCAAGGTAGTTGAATAATATTCATATTTCAATCACAAATACTCTTTCAAATTTATTAACTTACTAAAAAAATTGCACCTTTGCACATAACATAAAAAATTAAATTAGTCAAGAGTCAACAAATATTTACTCAACACCTACTATGTAATATCTAACACAATATGAGAAACAAAAATATTTTATTTAACTTATAGTTACTTTTCCCCCAAAAGTAATTAAGGCAACTCAAGAACATGCAAATGAAAAAATATAATTTAAGCCCCTTCTCCCAAAAAGTTGGCATGCAGTTAGTTGAACTCAGTTCTTGGCTTTGAAACATTTGATAGCTCTCCGGAGGATCAGCAAAAAGAAAAATTTTTCCAGATTTTCTTTGAAATTGTGAAAAGATACAAATATGTAAACTACTGCCATGTTACCTTAAAGAACACAGACTTTGATGACAGAAACCCTGGGATTCAGGTTCCAGTCAGTTTGCCAACCTCCTATGTAAACTCAGACAAGTCATTGTACCTTTCTGAGTGATAATTTCCTCATCTGTAAAGGGAAACAAGTGTATGCTGAATAGCTGTGCTATGTGCTTTTGCTAACATAAATGCAATAAATAATTAACCTTGGTTTTATTTTAACAACTTAATTTTTAAAAAGAATATAATAACAGTAAATGTTGTACCAATGTAATTGTTGCCATCAGTTTTTACATTAATAGCAATCATAAAAATAGAAAAGTATTGAAAGCAAGGACTTCTGATGTGTTTAGGTATGTCACAGACTGCTCAAATGAACTCTGCTATTCCACAGAGCTATGCAGCTTGCAGGGGATGTCTAAGTAAAGTGATGTAAGGGAAATGGAACTCCTTGCTCCCTTTAACCCTACAATTGTCTACAATAGTGGAGGAAGGATGGTCTTCAACTTGAATTCGAATAGAAATTTTAAATCACATTTCATTTAATCAGAAAATTTCATTTTCTCAGTTTAAAATGCACAAATTGAGCCACTTATAAAATTATCCACTTTAGGATTCAATTTGGTTCAAGAGGAATTGGCTCTTTACCCTTTAGTTTTTAGGGTTATTTACATTCTAGATTTATGATACATAATTCCTTCCTTATTAATAGTGAAAGATTACAAATCTGTAAAATGTGGCTATTATTAAGTTAGTTATATTGTTAACTTAATTTTCCTCATGCAGGCCAGTGCCAAAGACACAGGATATCTGTATGCAGCAATACATCATCGTCTTGTTGCACTTCGAAGCTTCGAGAAGCAGAAAGATGTAAATCAAGCTGAAAGCCAGTCAGAAACGGTCTTCCAACAATTAAACTGTGATAGCTGTGATGAGGATGAGGATGATTTCATCCAAGTCACCAAAAATAGATCAGGTAAATAACTTTTCTTTTGTTAGGTCAGAGGTTTAAGAAAGAAATCTTACACACAATCCTAATACATGAAATAGATTTTTAAAAAATGGTTTTTTAAACCTGTTTAAAGTGGGTAGGGTGTTAGAGCCCTAGCTGTTCTGATTTGAGGAGTGGGGCTGAAAATCACTGTCTAATATATGTGGCCTTCATTAGGATTTTACCAAAAGTCAGCCTCACCGTAATGCCTGCATATCATTTGCATATAAATTGCACAAAAGACCATATTTACAATTTAAAGTATTACATTGCTACCCTGAAACAACCATTTATTCATATTTCTCTTCACTTGTTCTCATTCTCCTATTATTGGCTATAATAGGAGAAATTGTAAATATTTGTAATAGAGCCACAGGCAAATCTGGCTTGAAACTTTGAAAATCCTGTTTTTTCCCTTTTGGAATCTGACTGCTTTATTTTCCAGGACTTTCTTTGCCTGCGGCAAAATGTACTATTTCTTTTATTGTATCAGGATTGATGAATTGAGCAAGGTTGAAGTGGGACAAGCAGTAAACAGATTTTTTAGGCTTCAGTGCTTGTCCTGATGAGGGGATTTAAAATTAAAGTTCATCATTATTTTTAAAGAAAAACATTGTCAAGGAAATAATAAGCCCAGCTTTGTTATATAGATGTAGCTGTTCTAATAAAGTCCTCCAGGTATTTTCAGAAATAGTTTCATTTAGCCTTGAATTCTGCTCTACAGAACACTGAGTGATATGCTTACAAAGATAATGTGTTAGCAAACCATTTTCCAACTTTTAATCATTTTGAGTCTTAAAGCTATTTTAAACATACATAATTTAAGAATCTATCAAAGAACATGTGCAGAACTTGATGAAATATCTTCCTTTGCTTAATACTAAAAATGTAATCAAGAAGAAAAATGCACACAACATGCAGATTGGGATCACAGACTGCTTGACTCAGTGAGCCAGAGAACTACGTCAATATGATTTTTCCTGTTACTATTAAACAAATGGTTTATTATTTCTTGAAATATAAGAAATATCTAAATAAGATTATCTTTTATATTATTACACTGTTTATATCATCAACAATAAAATGGGGTATATTAGAAAATGAGTTGCTATCCATTAAAAATGTTAACTTGCAGTGAGGATTAAATGGTAAAATTCTTTCATCAACAAATGATATATGTTTATGAATAGAATCTATATTCTATTATATTCTATTTTAGGAAAGGAGTGATATGCAACTATCTTCATACAAAATGAGAAACAATGGAAATAATGCAAAGTAAATGCCAGTCATATGAACCCTCCTTTCCCTGCTATTTTTTCCCCTTTCAGTTAGTACCTTCTCCAAGCGGTGTTGCATACAAATGCTAAAATGTTATGGAAGCAAGAAAAAGTCTAATTTTTTAAACTTTGTTGCCCGTGAATTAAGGAAGGCTTTAATTATCTGAAAATGTCATGTTTAAAATTAGCAACATTTTCAAATGTCACTTATTAAAATATAGATTCTATATATTTAATTTCCTCACTAGGAAGCATATTCATGGGTATTCATGTTCAGTTGTATTCAATATTACATCTAATCTGAATATAATATTGTTTTATAAATTATTTTAAATTTATATCAGATTCTTCTAGGTGGACCCACAGACAGTCGGTTGCCTGTTCATGAGCGCTACCCACTATAAACATGACAACATCTACAGAAAGACCACCTTACTGAGAAAACTAAACCATCCCAACTAAATGAGAGGATCCTATTCATTCCTTGAAGAGTTTTTATAGACAAGTTCAAGAAATATAATTTGTTGCAATTAAAATTTTTCTCTTATGTAGTCTAATAATTCTGAGGCTTTACATTTTGATTATTGTAGAGAAAATGACAGAATTTAGGAAATACATAGACTCCAGAAGTTCAAAATTTATCATTTTTGAAGAAGTTAATTTAGAATAGGATTTGATAACTAATTTGGACTATTCATCACATTGATGGATACAATAGTTAAAATTATAAATTGCTGGATTTGATAAATGTCTAACTAAAATATTTATTTTTTCAATCATACATTGGCCATAAAACAAATTTTACAAAATTTCCAGAGTCATTTCTTTGAAAAACACTGTAACTGCATGATAACATTTCATTAAATCATGTTTTTCTTCTGGGAAATGTGTATTTTCATTTAACCTTTGGATTTTCTAATGCTATAAGATTATATATTCATGGTATAAATTCCTTTAAAGAGAATATTTCTTGGACTTGTATCTATTGCACCTTGTATATGCTTGACTCACAGCATCCAATAGTTGTTGAAGGAATGAACAAAATACATTACCTATGTATCAAAACAGTAAGTATACAAAAAGTGAAATATGTTAACTTGTTCTTTGCTTTATTTATGCAATTAAACTGTCATTAATATTCTAGTAGGTGTGGCTGTATAGGCACCTTTTTTTAAAAAAAATATATATATAGTCAAGTGAATTTTTTCATAAATGCCATTATGGTAGATTACAGTAATTTCAACAAACATGCAACAGAATTTTGATGCAACTCTTCTGAGACTTGTTTCAGAGACAATTCATGTTACACAAGAAAATTAGTACTTACAGCCATATTTCATTTTTCAATCCAGTTTGATCACCCCATGGCTTCAAAATGAATTTTGATTGTGACCCCTAAACAATTCCCCATTAGAGTCTGTTCAGGCTGCCATAACAAAATACCACAGACTGGATGGCTTAAACAACAGAAATTTATTTCTCACAGTTCTGGAGGCTGGGAAGTCCAAAAGCAAGGTACTGGCAAGGTAGGTTTCATTCAGAGGCCTCTTCTCTTGGCTTGTAGGGGGCCACCAATCTCACTGTGTGCTCACGTGACCTCTTCTTTGTAGGAGCACAGGGAGAGGGGAGAACAGGTTCTCTGGTGTCTCTTTCACACAAGGGCATTAATTCCATTAGACCAGGGCCCTATCTTCTTAACCTCATCTAACCCTAATTACCTCCTAAGGCCCCATCTCCAAATACCATCACACTGGGTGTTAGGGCTCCATAGGAATTTGGGGAGAACATAAACAGTCAGTCCATAACAAGGGGATGATTCACAATTCCAAAATGATTTCTGAAAATGTTTTAAACAATGACAACATACTTGGAATAGTGGTTTAACTTTACAAACTGCTACTTTGAAGAACAGTATTCATTTGGACGTATACATATGAATACATATGTTTTTAAAGTTACATTATTACATTACAATACCTTTTACAGTAATAAAAGCAATTATATTTATGTACTTATTGTTAAACCTCAGCTAATGCTTGAAAGTTTAGTTCAGCACATGAAAGTTGAATGAACTCTTTTAGATTATAATTTAGTTAGTATGTTAATTCTTCAAAGTTTTGCTCTTTCCCTATAATTCAGTAACTAAGTAAAAGTCAGGCACTAAGAGAGGCCCATTGATTCTTCCAGTGACTCTAGAAGAAATATAGTAAATAATGTCCTTTACTTCTCAGTTAAGCAATGAATCAAGAAATACAGAAAAAAAGTTAATGTGAGAGAGGAAGAGAGGAAAGGTAGAGAGAAGGAAAACAACAGAGAAAAGAAGAGCTCTAGCATGAAAGGAAGAATAAAAAGAATGCAAAAACAGAAGTTTAAAGGTTGCTTTTTTTAATTCACGAGTGACTCTGATGCAGAAAACACACAGTGGAAAAATTTCATTAGAAGCATAATGTAAACAGGGAGACATTTGGAGAGGATATTAAAGAACTGGTTCTCTTTTCTCATAAGATCCTAGCTGATATCGGAACATTGTGATCGCACTAAATTGTTAAAGTAAAGGAGAGAACAGAGGTCTTTATCTTCTTGACGTGTTCATTCTTGCCCTTAGGGTGGAGATGAAGCAATTTCTCAATGCCTCAAACATTTTAATATAATTTGAATTCATTCTTTCCTTCTGTGATTTTCCTTGTACTTCTTTGCATATACCAAACAAAAAAATTAGACCACCTCAATTTCTGATCTATAAAGAAATACCAGTGCAACAGAACCAAAATAGAACATGAGGAAGGTGGAGAGACATAGAGCGAAAATTTCCGGATTACGTCATGGCTAGTAACAACAGAAACATGATATTTAGCTTACAACTTTCAACCCACTTCCTGTCCACTCTACTATTCCTTCTATAATCTTTATGCAAATATTTAATAATACTTTGGGGGGATAATAAAAATAGAAACATTTTATAGCCGTATCCTTTTTGGCTTTCCTATATCTTTTGTCCCCCTTTAGTGTGAAGAGAGCAATCATACAATGATATTCGATTTTACAAGTTATTAGGTAGGTGATTTCAAAGTATACAACTTCTTAGATTTTCATAAAAGCTTCTTTTATTAAAATTTACTTAGATAAATATTCCCCAAATATACTAGATATACATTTTATATCTAATTATATATCTTAAGATAATCTAAACACTCTCTTCTTTCAACAGGACTTTACCAATCTATGCAGCTTAATTATGGACCATCAAAATGATCTCTTAAAATATTATTTTACATCCATTACTGTCAAAGCCAGGAACCCTCAGTCCCCAGGGTCTAATATTCTATACAGGTCTTCGAGTATCTGTGTGTCATTAAAAAAAAGGGGGGGATGTATATCTTTCATAGAGTCAGAATGTAGACAAAGTGAGCTGGAGAGGGTTCTAGGGATTGGGAAGGATACATCTTAACTTTTGTAAATCTTCAAGTTGTGAATATCACAAGGATATATAATTTTTCCCATAAAATGGTTGAGAACAATTAAACTTGCTTGAGATGTGGCTACCAGGTGGTGGGGTAGACTCATTCACTAGAAAAGCACACCAGCCTTGACAGAGATGGGGCTTGAGTTTGAAACTCAGTAACATTACAGATTATTTTAGTTGTTTGAGGGTAGTCAAAAGTGATATTAAATCCATGAATGCCAGCACTTTTGTTTGTTTGTTTTGCAATGGCCAGATAATACCCAAGTACTGGGTAATTTTTGATATCAGACTTGGAGTAGACAAACTGGAATACATGAACACATTTGAAGTTTCTAAGATGATGTTGGGAAACTATGGCATTGGAGGAGTTACTGAAATAACTGGCAAATGTTTAGCCTAATAAAGACTTGATAATGTAATAGTTTTCAAAAAATTAGAGGATTACCAAAATTTCTTAATTTCTGCCAATCTAGTAGATATAAAAGACTATTTCACTATTTCCTTAATTTATAGTTTTCTGATTTCTAATAAGGTTGAGGATCTTTCACACATTTAGTCACTGTGTTTCTTCTAATAAATTCCTATTTATAATCTTTGCAAAGCTAATCATGTCATTTCTGACTTTTAGTGGCTTCCTAGCAAATACAGGATGAAAGCCAAGTTCCTAAGCATGGATATATCACTTTCCATGTCTTTCTCCCTGCCTACCTCTCTAGCCTCACCTCGCACTGTTGCCTACCTCTCTCTAAATTCTCTAGGAATTCAGAACTGCTATTTCATTGCTCCATACCTTTGCTCAGGCTGTTTCCTCTGTGGAATTCCTTTCTCACTCTTGCTGATTCTGGCTAACACCTACTCATTCTTTAAGGCTTAGCTCATGACATTTCCAGAAAACTTTCCCTAACTCTTCTTAGGCTGAGTTAAGACTTGTTACTTTAAATTTCTATAGCACCCTGTGCATAACTCTACCATTGCATAAACTGTATGTTCCTTAAAGGGAGCGACTACCTTTTATTTATCATATTCTCTCCAGCACCTAGCAGGGTGCCTGGCCCATAGCAGCCAATCAAATATAATTTGATCTCCATTGACATACATTGTATGTATAAGACTCAAGAGCTATTATCCAACAGGAAGCTAGAAATCAGGATTTGAAGCTCAGGAGACAGTCTGGGTTAAAGATACTGGTAGTAGCTGAAGTCCTGGAAGGGGAAAGGGGCTAATATTTGCCGACGGTATACTTTGTAATGGGCACACAGCTAGGTGTTTGTACATATATTTACAATGTTACAAGGTGCTATTATATTTTATAAATGAAGGAGTAGGCTCAGAAAGGTTAAGGAACTAGTCCATGGTTGACAAACGTATTAAATGGTAAAGCTAGGATTTGAACCAATGTCTTTTTTAAAATCCAAAACCCAAGCTCTTTTCATTACCCAATACTGGATGAACTCATGCAGAAGAGTGGAGAGAAAGAGAAAAGGGAAGGGAAGAGAAGGGAAGGATAGATCCTGAAGATGAATTTAGGAAGAACCCAGAAAGGGGACAGAGAGATAGGAAGAATACCATTAGGTACTGGTGTGTTTGGAGCCAGAGGAAAAAATTTCAAGAAGAAATGACAACCACTTCAAACGCTGCAGAAAGATTAAGTCATTAAAGGCTGAAGAATGTCTTCTGAGTTTACAATCAAATCTTTGGTCACCTTGGAAATAGCAGTAATTAGTCAACTACTGGTGGGGAGAAACTAGATTACAACAGGTTGAGGAATGAATAGGAGGCAGGGATGTGGCAATGATGAATAGAGTACTTTTTGAAGAATCTTAGCTATGAAAAGAAGTTAGGCAATATGTAAAGAGCTGGGGCTTCAAAGGCCGGTTTTTAAAAAATTTTAAAGACGTCATAGACATGAACATGTTTAAATATTGAAGAAAAAGTCCAGTAGAGAGGGAGAATTAAAGATATATTAAAGGGGATAACTTGATGGAGTAGTATTTTCGAGGAGGTGGAAGGAAATGGGTTCCAAAAATAACAATGGACAAAGAGATATCTCAACTGAGAAAATGTCAATGTAGATAAGTTTGTAGCTGGAAATGGGGGAGATCCAAAAATTTTAGTTCTTATCTGTGAAATGGGAAGAAAAGAGGTCTGAAATTTCACATATGCATGACAAAGCTCATAGACTTTGATCCAAAACAGGTTTTCTGGATTCATTTTTTTCTGTCAGATGGATCAATCGACATTCTCCTATTCATCCAAGCTTTAAACCTCAGTGTCATTGGTGATTTCCTCCTTTTCTTCCTTCCTAAAATCTAACGAACTATGAAGTGTTGAAACAGTAAGACTAGAAAGAACTTTGAGGATGTTCAAGTTATAAATGAGTAGCTCACATCCCACAGAAGTTAAGAGGTGTGTTTAGGTTTCCACTACAAGTCACTATTGGCAGCTGCCATGAGGCAAAACTCCTGGTCAGAAGGGGTCAGTGACCTACTAAAACTAAACATCTACCAGACTCCATCGTGTATTTCCCAGTCTATATACTACCTGGCACATAGCAGGGACTCAATAAATATTCAATGAACCCATGAATGAATGTTGGTGGTGCTGCCCCAGTGAAAAGTAAGAGTCACAGATTCAGAATCAATTTGGGTTTGATAGAACCTTGGTATCATCCTAGTTCAACTCCTTCATTTTATAGATGAGGAATCTGAGGCCCAGAAAGATGAAGTAATCTGCCCAAAGTCCAAAAGCTAGTTACTGATAGTGCTAGGACTACCAAGAAGCAAAGAGAATGCCGAAGCAGGTGGATCTAAGGAGCTGGAGGGATAAACACCAGGATGTGCACTGCTGTCTGGTTCTCCCCTTATAACAGAATCATTTTCTTACATTTCCATAACTACGACCCTCCCCCAGGTCCATGTGTAACTATTCCAGCAGTGCCCAAGCCTCCCTTCCTCCTCCTGCCTCCCAATCTGCTCAACATTTCAAAGCTAGATCAACAGTCATCAAACATTGCTTTCAGGACTCTCTTCTCTCCTGTAAAGAGCCTTCAAAAAGCTAACTACTGCCTATCAGATAAAGTCCAAATTAACATTCTTAATTTTTCACTCTTTTCCTATCCCATTTTTCAACCATATCTCCCCATCTAGAAATGCCCCATTTGGCCAGACTCCTTTACTCATAGTCCTTTAACTCCCTCAAAGGCTACTCCTCTCTCTCCCTCTGCACTTTATAGTTTTTTCGTGGTCAGCACCGGCTACCAACTGTGCAGTCATGCTTACACCGGCCTGGCGCTTGGCTCACTGCTCTCTGCCTGTCTTGCAATTCTTTTTTTTTTTTTTTTTTTTTGTTGAGGAAGATTGTCTCTGAGCTAATATCTGTACCAATCTTTTTCTATTTTTTGTGTGTGGGATGCCACCACAGCATGAGCTATGTGTAGGTCCACGCTCAGGATCCCAGCTGGCAAACTTAACCACCAAGGCCCCAGTCTTGAAATTCTTAATAACTTCTGAACAAGGGGCTTCATATTTTCATTTTCCACTAGGCCCCTGGAATTATGTAGCTGGTCCTGGGTCAGTCTCCTCAGCCCCCAGTCCAGGGTTGGAAATACGAGCCATCCAACATGAGTTGGTTGAATGAAGAACACAGGGTCTACTCTTACATGCAATAACGAAAGACTCTAGTCCTATATGGTTTAGTCTCAGGCGCAATAATGACAAACGACAGCCGCTGGCGAGGAGATGCGCTGCACCTGCTTCCCGCCAGGCGCTCAAAACCCCACCCACCGCCCCCCGCGCCGCCTCAGACCGGTTCCAGCTGGATTCCTCGGGCCGCAGCCAATCGCCGCAGCTCCTCGGGCTCCGAAGCCTTAAGCGGGCTCTGATTGGCTGAGAGAGTTGGCCTGGGGGTGGCCGTAGAGCGACCTCAGGGAAGGAGGTGGAGCGAGAGGTCGGCCGGCGGGCGGCGAAGCGGCCACTGCGCAGGCGTGGGTGGAAACCGGAACACAAACAAACAAAATCCACCGCCCTGAGGCCTCCAGCTTTTCCCCGCCCACCTTTCCCCCGCGTGGGATCTCCCGCCTTCCAATCGCCCGGCTTTCCCCGCCCCCGTCAACGTCTGG
Source organism: Ceratotherium simum simum (assembly GCF_057802395.1). Taxonomy (NCBI): domain Eukaryota; kingdom Metazoa; phylum Chordata; class Mammalia; order Perissodactyla; family Rhinocerotidae; genus Ceratotherium; species Ceratotherium simum. The sequence goes on along the minus strand of NC_141917.1, from coordinate 29,743,235 downwards.
GCACGTCCCCCTCGCGGCGCGGGCCACGCACCGCTGTGCACTTAACCTCTGCCCGCCCGGCGCGAACTTAGAGGCCGGGCGGCGGGGCGCGGAGGCTGCAGCCTGGGCCTGCAGCCCCGGCCGGGCCGATGATGACTTGCTACCGGGGCTTACTGCTGGGCAGCTGTCGTCGCGTGGCGGGAGGCCGGGCGGCGGCGCTGAGGGGGCCGGGCGCAGGAGGCCCCGCGGCGCGGCCGCAGCTCGGCGGTGACGGCGGCGGCCGGCGGCACCTGGGGCACCTGAGGCAGGGTCAGCCGCGCGAGCTGGCGGGCTGTGGCAGCCGCCCCGACGGCGGCTTCCGCCCGTCCCGGGTGGTGGTCGTGGCCAAAACCACCCGGTACGAGTTCGAGCAGCAGCGGTACCGTTACGCGGAGCTCTCAGAGGAGGACCTGAAGCAGCTGGTGGGTCCCGGCGGCCCCGCCTTTGGGTCTCGGCTCGGCCGGGCCCCGGTTCGCGCCCTGGCTCGGCCGCGGCTTTGGGGAGCGGCCGCGCCCTCTCGGGACGACCTTTCTTCCCAGGGCACCCTAGATGCTGTGCCTGCCCTGCTCGCTGTCCCGCACTCCCTCTGGCTTCGCTCGTAGATACCCCCTTGCCTGTGTGTGTGTGTGTGGGGGGGGGTGTCACTGTTAGTGCAGAGACCCCCCCCCGCCCAAGGCTGGGCATCTCGGGGAAGCCTTGGGTGGGGAATAGGGGCTCCCAAGTGGGAGGGGGTTGGGGATTCATTTGTGCCCTCGCCACCCCCACCCTCTTTTTGGGAATAGCAGCAGCAGCCCCAAGAAAGGCGGGCGGGTGGCTGACGTCTGGACGCTCTGGAAACAGCTCCCCAGGCCGCCCAGAGACCGGGAGAAAGGGGGCCCCTGGGAAGGTACCGTGGACACACCCCCTTTTACTCTGCCGGACTGCGGGGCCTGGGACACTCCGGAAAGCCGGTCTGAGTGAGCCTTTTCCGTGCTGGAACGTGGTCCTCAGACAAGGTTCCAGCAGTTTGTTTTGAAAGTCCACGTGTCTTTGGTACCAGGAGGCTGAGGGAGAAAATTTGACTTTGAATAGTATATGTTGTTAAGGAGAAAGGTCAAGACAAAGGGCAGGTGAACCTGGTAATTATGAATTAAAAAGTGTACGTCTATAAAGTAGCCGTACCTCTAAGATAGATTATATTTGGAATAGATATTTATTAATATTTTTGCAAAGTATGTAAATCCATCCAAGAAAAAAAAAAAAACCCTGCATATTATCTCCCTTCTGATCTCATGCCCCCACCCACCAACTTTAGGAAAAGGAGAGTGAAGATGCTACCGGGAATAGTATGTCCAGAAAAATGTCCATGGGAAATCTCTAATTGTTGACACTGCACCAAAAGGTGTTGTAATTAGTTGCCTGTAACTGTAATCTTGTAGAATTCTGTGCAAGAGTAGACAGCCTGTTCTAAATTTCTGGTTTGTAATTTTCAGAAAGTTTTTTTGTACTATTTTGCAGAGGTATCCAAATGAAATTGTAAATCATCTTTGTTTAGGCCCTGAATCTATTTTCAGCATTCAGCTTCCTGATTCTTTATTGAGTGAATTGAAGAGGGCCCCTGCATTCATGTGATGGAAGTGCTGGGTGCAGATTTGTTTTCTCTCCTTTCCCTAAGTGTTTGAAGGTAGCAGTTTATAAACATTTGCATCATTTAAAGAGTAAATCAACAAACAGTTTGAGCAGGAGGTTGGAGTAGTCGCGCTTGTGTTAGGGAGTGAAATTGGGGTGAGGCAGGGAATAAAAATGTCAGAAGCAAGTGTTTCTATTTGGGGAAAGAGATGTGTCTCTTGGGTTGTACTCCTGATTTTGCAAAATCTACTTTTTAGAAATTGTCAAATACCATATACCCATAAATATGTTCTTCATACAATATTTTGGAAGCCTCCAACAACAATTTAAAGTAGTACACTTGATTGATGTGTTCAGAGTGTGGGATTGGGGGTCAGGAGCTTGGAGTTTTAGGCTTGGTTTCTGTGTGGTTAACTTCCTATGTGTCTTTTTAACTTCTCTGGCCCTTATGGGTGAAAATGATACTTTTTGTTTAGTCCTGTCAGCTTTCAAAGTGCTTTCACCGAGTTCAGTATGTGAAATATTAGGGTTGGACTAGATAGCCTCCAAGGCCCTTTCCAGTGCTGGTGTTTTGAAACTCTGGATAACTTTTTCAAGGCCTCAAGAAAATGGGTGGCATCTGAATTAGATTAATTCTTGGACCTCTGAACTAGATTGCCATTAATCGAAACTTTTTAAATGTAGGCAAGTCAATAAGTCTTTAAAAATCAGACTACGTGGTGTACCCACTCTGAATATCTGAAGAGAAATCTCTAATAGGTAAATATTTGTCTATCACTAGGTAATGCTGTTCGGGGTAAGAAAACTTTGAAGTAAAACTTCTGGACTATAGAACACAGTTTTGAAATAGTTGTCTTTTCAGTTAAATTTTATTGGATTAGTTCCTTACTGATTTGAGTTTTATCATTTATATTAAGGCCAGTATTCAGAATGGAATAGCGTTAGGTAGAGCCCAGACCAGAGATCAGGAACAGGCCAAAGAATACTAAGCTGTGTGAAGTTGTTCTAAAATGGGATTGTGTAACAGGAGTGGTAAGATGATTAACATTGTTTGCAGTTTTGCCAATAAAAGATACTAAAGTATATGAATCATGTGAATTGGGTATAAAAGACAGTGGCCACATGCTTACTTGAGTCTTCTGGCACCATGGCTACTGTGTCTGGAGTGGTAACCTGAAGTTTTGTATCGGAGGGTTCTCTTTTGTGGTGGTGGTGGTGGTTTTGTTGCAAAATAGATCTCTATTAGGTTACTCGTTAAAATGCAAATGAAAGAAGAGGGATGGAGTGCCAGTATAATTTTATACCCTGAAGCCTCATGGTTTTCTAACTTTGTGGAAACTTAAACAATTAGAGGAAATACTTCTTACTTGATAAAGCATGTACAAAATAGATTTACTTCCTTCACGCTGGGTCAAGGTTTGACTTTCACTTACCCTTTGAAATTGGTTACATTGCTTTATTTTTAAATCTCACTTTTCCCTTCCCCTAAGTGATCAGGGACTTTTCTTGTGAATAGAGGATTTCTAGTCAAGGATTTTACCTCTCTACCAGCTCTACCAACTCTGCCAGCTCTTGACCTTGTAAGGGGTAATTAAACTATTATTACAGTTTACTTTCATCATAAGAGATGTAGCTGTTGGCAGATGTGGAACTTTTATTAACAGGGTCCATGACACTCACAAATTAGACCTTTAGGTGAATTGAAGCTGATTGGAAAGGGTTTTGTCATCGTGAATGTTTAACATGCTTTATTGGCCAAAGAGAAGGTTTTATGTAAAAATATTTTAATAAAAAATGAGCAGTTTCCATTCTTTCCCCCCACGCCAAGTCTTACAACCCCAGAGACAACCTCTTTTAATGGGTTCCATTTTTAGTTTTTTTAAAAAATTATTTTCATAATGGGATAGAATAATTTCATTTTGGTCCCATTTAATTATTGGATTAAATTATTCCTAGTTATTGCCTTCTTAGCAGATTTGGGAAACGTAGCACCTTGGATTTTGTTTCCCTTACTCTGTTTCCTGAAAACGATGGTGTAGCTTAGGTTGTAGTTCTTGGGCAGATAATGCATTGCCACATGGTGTGCAATGAGTGTCGTGTATGCAGTATGAGTATTTATCAAATTAAAGAACACGATCTGGAGTACTGCCAGAGCTTCTAACGGAACCTCACTCCTCACATCTTCCAGACACAGGCACCAGAGTGGTCTATCTAAAGTGAACATCTGGCCACTTATTCCTCTGCTTAGAACTCCTTAAAAGCATCTGCATAACCTGTAGGGTCACCCAGGGAATTCAAAATGCAAATGCCTGAACCTTAGCCCCCAAGATTCTGGTTCAGTTTGTGGAGAACTCCCAGACTCTGCCTTTCTGAACTATACCCTTGAGGTTGCTGACTCTGTCCAGAGATCTGCATTTTTAACAAGCTCTCCAGGTTGGCCCTTGTGATCTCCAGGTCCCCAGATCACACTTTGAGAAACACTGCTGTAGGCTAACTAGCATGATCCTTAAAATGCCAAACAAGGACCCTTCATGAAGTGGCTCCTACCACCTTTTGAGTTTCATTTCTGATCAGTTCTTGTCTTGAACTTGAATTTTCCATTTATTTCAGACTGCTTTTAATTTTCATTAGATGTGCTGATTTTATTTTATTTATTTATGGATCAGTAGTGCAATAAAATGGTTCAAAATGTAAAGGATACAGAAGGGTATATAACAAAGTCTTTCTCTTATTCTTGTCACTGGGCACTCAGTTTTTGTCTGTAGAAGTAACCAGTGTTATCAATTTCTTGTGTTTCCTTCCAGAAATAATCCATTTTACACACAATACAGTGAAATATTCTTTCTTTGTCCATCCCTGTTTACTCAATGGTAACATACTATTTAAGCTATTGTACACCTTGTTTTTTTTTTTTAATGGTATGTATAGCATTCCATTGTGTGCATATGCCTTAATTTATTAAAGTACATTCTATAATGAATAATATTTGTGTTAATTCATACATATGCGAATCAAGCTGTAAGATAAATACCTAAAAGTGGAATTACTGAGTCAAAAGGCATGCGCATTTGAAATTTTAATGGGTATTGCCAAATTGCTTTCATTAGAGGCTTTACCAATGTATACCTTCACCAGCAATGTATGAAGGTGCTTGTTTTTCCATAAACAGTTTATCACATTTTGGGGTCTTTGTCGTCTGGTAGGGGAAAAATAATTTTTTTAAAGAACTAAAAATGGGAACCATTAAAAGAGCTTGTCTCTGGGGTTGTAAGACTTGGCGTGGGGGGAGACGAGAATGAAAGCTGCTCGTTTCTTATTTGGTATATATTAAAATATTTTTAAATAAAACCTTCTCTCTGGCGAATAATCGTATTTCAAGATGGGTTGATTTGCATCTCTCAGTGTCTTTACTCTTGCAGCCCACTTTGCTTTGAATGCTCCTCCATACTTTAGCCAGTTCCTGTTCTTCCTTTGAGGTCAGGCTCAGACATTACTCTCACAGGGAGCCATCCTTGGTAACCTTGCAGTGCCTCTCTCTGGCCACCAAGGTTGTGTTAGGTATTCTTTGCTGTATCTTCATAATACTTATGTTTTTGAACTTTTGACCTTAGAGTACAATCTGTGATTATTTTCTTCTCTAGATTTGAGGACAAGGACTGCATCTTATTCATCATCTTCTTGGCCTTCCTATCCCCACTAAAAAAGATGATGAAATGTTTCTGCTGTTTTTAAAAATCATTTTTAGTTCTTTTCTGTGAGGCTTCCAGTCTAGTGCTTCATTTCCAGCTGTCAGTCTTCCAGAAGATGTTAGCTGCTGAAAGCTTAAGGTGGAGGTTGCCAATGTGAGTTCCCTGAAAGAGGTTTCATGGTTGAATATGTTTGAGAAATATGAACCTAAACAAAAGATGAGTTTTATTTGACCATGGGATTTTTTTTCTTTTTTTTGGCAGAAAACATTCTAAATTTTGTGGAACACAACTTGGAAAATAGAGGTTTTATTTGCACTTAAATAGGAGACTCATAAAGATGTAAAAGGATTGAATATCACAATAGCTGAAATTCCACCATTAACAGAATCATTGACCAATGTGCTTTAGAGTCCTGATTTTCAACTTTCACTGTGTATCAGGATTACCTGGGGGAGGTTTTAAAAACTACAAATATGTGACAAGACATGAGATTGTAAATAACATAATTTTTACTGTGATTACTTTTCCTATATTCTTAATTATATGAATTAAGCTCTGTGTAAAAGAAAAAAAGTGTTTATCAATGCACATTAATATTTTCTCAGCTGGTAAAGTATAAGTCGACTTTATTTCACTGTTATTGACCTTTGTCATATGTAACAGAAGTGTGTACTTCAAAATATCAGCAAGTGGGCCATTTATTTCATGCCTTAAGAAAATTTATTGTATGCATATTACTTTATAATAAACCACTAGATGTGGATTGTGCAAGAGTCAATAGACCAACCTTTGTAAAACATTTGCATTCAAGGAGAGTTCAGCCAATTGGCTCTCTTCTTCCTAACTGAAAGTTGGGTAGAATTAGGACAAGACAAGGAACAGAATAGTTCTTGGCCTATGTAATTTAATCATTGTAATTGAGGCTTAGTGGCCTGATGAGTAGTTACAGTTCTCAAGCAGGAGTGAAATCTATGGCTGATGTAGGAATGTTAGTAGTATGTAGTGGACAAGTCCTGGATTAAGAGCAGGAGTTCTGAGTTTTGATCCTGGCGCCACAATTTATTGTCTTTGTAAAATTGAGCAAATAACCTAACCTCTCTCTATCAGCCTTTTTGGCTTTGAAATAGGTATAATAATGTCTGCTTTTCCCTTTGCACATAATTTTTAGGAAGATCAAATTAAATAATCTATAATTTATGTAATTTAATTTAAAGCAGAATAATTAATTCTAATTCTATAGCCACAATAATGATCATTATGTAAATGTCACTGTTATATTTATTAAATTATGTACCTAAAACGGCACTGATTTGGTCACTTCAAAGTAGGTTCTTTTACTAAGATAGACCGCTGAAGTAACTGAAGATTTGTTGAATTTAACTCTGCTTGTGTGGTATTTTGTTTTTTTTTTTTTAAGCCAATTTCGTGGAGGAAGTTATGGTTTTGAATTTTTTACTTTCTATTAAGTATTTTTGTAATAGAGAAAATAATTATAAAAATAGTAATCTGCTTTAAAAATATGTGCTTACAGTGTTACTATTGCCAACATTCTGGAAATTTGATTGACTTAATTTGTTCAAAGTGTCACTGCTAAATATTTTTTCGCCAGCCCATTCATTGAGCACCTGATAAGTGCTGGGCATCCTGTTAGGTTCTGAAGAATCAAAAGTGAATAAACAAGAGTTTCCAAATGTATGGAGAAAATATGTGAAATCGTATTATAACTATAAATGGTCCACGGGAATACAGAGAAGGGAGAGAATAATTTGGGGAAGGGCAGGGATGAAAGGGGAAAAAGAAGACCTTTGAATTTTTTTTCCAACTTCTACGTCAGACTTTTTACTGGTCTTTTTAAAGTTTATATTTTCAATTATGAAATATTTCTACCATATAGAAAAGTTTCACCAAGTAACTAGACACCTGTGTATCCAACTCTCTAAATTTAACAGATATTTATTTTGCCATAATTGCTTCAGATACTTTTAAGGGAAATGTTATAGTTGTAACTAAAACCCTGTCCTTCCAACTTTTCCCCTCCCTGTCTCCCCAGACTACCGTTAGTCTGAAGTTGTTATATATATCTTTTGGGTGCATATGCTGTACATTTATTAATATAACTGTGTCCATAAAAAGTATATTTTGTGTCTTTAAAAAGTTAAATCAATATAATCATATTTTTTAGAATATGTGTCTATTCTTTAGAAATTTGCTTTTCTTATTCACTATTGGTTTTGAAACTTATCTATGTTGATATATTCAATTCATTTTAACTGCTATGTAGTATTCTGTTGTTTGGATGATTAGGTTGTTTCCAGTTTTTCCACTATTTACAAAACAATGCTGCAATTAGAAGTACAAATAATTTTTCCGTAAGCATTGAATGACTTCCTGATTCACCACTTCTCATCAGCATTCGGTAGACTTTCTCATCACATTGGCAGAAATGTTAGTGAAATGCTATCTTCTAGGATATTTGAATTAAATATTGAAGAATAAGGAAGAATTTATATTTGAAGGGGAGAGAACAATACTAGCAAGATGGTGGGAAAGTTCATCTTTTTGCCAACAAAAAGAACTCAAATGTTTTTGACTGTAATCCACAGTCAGAAAAATTTCACACCATGACTTTGTACATATACTCATATTTGAAATAAAAGATAACATGAAAGATTACTATGCTGGTTGTGATCATTAGATTGATGTGGCAACCATTGTAAGGGCAGTTTGAAAATCATTGCTCAAGAGTAAGTATATTGAGGCTGAACTGGTAGGCTGGATGTTTTGAAGGTGTTAAATGTCATGCAAAGGAGCTGGTTTTTGTCTTGTAGGAGTTTTCAATCTTTTAGAAGCAGAATACAACCCTTGCTCAGCCTCACTCTCTTTCCCTTGAGGAGAGGAGTGATGAGGGTCTATTTTTCTAAGACTTCAGCGTTCTGGGACTAGTATGAAAGCAAGCTTCTGGTGGTGGTGGTTAGGTTTGGGAAATGGGAAATAAAGACTTTTAAAGAAGGAACTAGTTTAGAAGTTCCAGAGGCAAGCTATCGCGTGAAACCAGATAAGGGTTGATGTTGTCCAGAACTCAAGCAGTGGCAGCACGAATGTAAAGGACGGAATGGAGAAACAGTTTACAGGTATAATTATTGGGCTTCACCACTGACTGGCTGTGTAGATTGAATGTGAAGGGGGAATTAAAGGTGACACCTGGGTTTATTCTGTTGTTTAGGTAAATGGAAGTATTATTAACTGATATATGGGACTCAGAAGAGCAAATTTGAAGGAATAACATACAATCAGACTTAGATGGTGTTAGGGAGAGGTACTTGATTTACCTGTGGGTGGATGTAAAGGTAGGCATTTGAAAATTTGAGCCTGTAGCTCAAGAGAAAGGCTTGAGGTAACAGTATAGATTTCATAGTTACTGGTGTATATTTGGTAGATCAAGTCTGTGGAGTGGGGTGATAACTCAGGGAAAATGAAGTGGGGGCAGATAAGAAGGTCAAAGTTGGAACCTTGAGCAATACCAACATAAGGGAGTAGGTCACCAGAATTAAAAAGAGAAATGCAGAAGTAGGAAAAGAACAGTGGGAAAAGTAAAGGCGAGAGCCTGGGAGAAAGGATAAGTGGAATAGAAGTGATCCAAGATAAATACCAAATATATGTGAGGAAGTATTTAGGGTTCAGTGTAGTAGGCCTGATGATGCTGAGTAGCTGACTTTCTAGCTGTTGATTAAGTGCCACTAATCCTTGTAAGGCAATTCTGAGTCACACTTAGTGTACCATTTAGTTAAGTGTGTATGCTTTTAAGAGTGCCTAAATTATGCCTCGTGAGTTTACATACCAGACTGTCATTGTCCTATTTCCTTCCCTTGCTGAGCTTTCATGGAAATTACATGGAGTACAAAATGGTAGCACTTAACTGACTAGTGAAACAAGTTTTAAGAATTTGTATCTGTAATAAATTCAGTTTTGGTCAAGTAAAAATGTCTGTGACACTTTTTAATAAATAATACAATAGTACAATAGCATAAGTATTATGTCTGACCCTAAGGTGGGTAAATTTCTGTTCATTCAAAATCCTTCTATTTTCCTTTCATGCTTTGTTATGTTTTAATGTCAGAGCTACATGGGGAGAAGTGATGTTGGCTTTTGGAGATTTTGTAGGAGAAACTCTATTGCTTATTGAAATGCGTCTGTCTGTAGATCTTTTAGATTCACATTGCTTTTCCAAGTATCCTTGTGAATAAGCTTAAAAAAAATATTTAATGCAGATAATAACAGAAGTTTTTGAAAAAAAAGAAAAATATTAACGACTTTGTTACTAATACCTACGGTGTAGCATTGCAGAATTAAGAATGTTCTAAATTTCAGTAATTTTTCTAATCTCTTAATTGTAAGACATTTTACAAAGAATTCATGTGTTCTTGTTTTTGTCTGATTAAAGTATGTTTTTAAATCTTTGAAGTCTTGTTACTTTAGAAGGGTAGCTAGAAATCCTTACCAGCCTTTGAATATAAAAAAAACTTAAAGAAAAAGTAGCTAGTTGAATAGTGATTTAAAACTTTCTAATTGATGCTTCTTAGTAAGTGATTTTTAAAAATGCCTTATCTCTTATCTGCCTAGTTTAGCTAGTCCATATTAATGAAGCTTACTAGCCCAACCATCTAGATCTTTAAAGAAAATAATTAATATAAAACCTTGTATTCTCCAAATAAATATATTGAGCTTGAGTTATTAGAGAATTAGTTCACAAGAAGAAATTTAAGTGGGAACAAGAATTTATGATATTACATTTCTGCTCCAATATTAAGTATTTTGATGCTAGATGAATTTTGTATCTAGATTTGGAATTTTAGGAATTTTAGTGTTGCTAGCAAAACTTATTAAAATCATGAAAACTTGAAGTTGTTTTTAGTTCTCCAAAATTATTTTCCCCACAAATTCAAACCCCCTTTACCGTCTTAAACCGGAATTTCCTAACACTTAACTGCTGGGTAATCTTAATTTTCTGGAGTTTGTTGAGAGCCAGGAAGTAAGTACAAAAGCTTCTGAACCACCAGACTAGAGTTTCTACTACCCATACAGTAGTACTTACGTCCTTTATACCTGGGTACAAGTTCTGTATTGTCCAAACCAAGAACTGGAACATAAGGTAAAAATCTGGACAGAGAATTGAAGTCTGAGGGCTAGCTACCCTTAAGTTTTATTTATAGCAAGTTAGAAGCAGGTTCTTTGATGAAACTGTTGTAATAGACTTACTGTACATTTGAATTAATTCTCATTGTCCTTAGCAGTTGGCAGTGCCCCATTTAATAATTTCATTGAGCTCAACTAATGTTTAAATGAACACAGTAGTAGGCACTCAAATATTTGAATGAATACATTTTTTAGGGCTTAATTTCTAGCTACGTAAAGTGTTCACTCTTGAGCTCATGAGAGGTAATTATTGTAACAAAATAATATACCATGGTAACTAGTCTGCTAGAAAATCAGGGGCTTGATATTGAGCATGTTAGTTTGAGATGCCTGTTAGATATCCAGAGAAAGATGTCAAATACACAGTTGGGTATATTCATTTGGAGCCCTAAGGATAGGCCAGGATTAGATAGGGACTGGGAGTCATCAGCATCAACATACAGGTGTCTTTTAAAGCCTTGAAACTAGAGATTCCCAGGGAGAGAGTAGAGAAGAAAAGCATTGTGATCCATATTCATTGAGAGGTGGTTAGCACAGTTTTTTTAGTTAATCCGTAGTTGGGTGATGATAGTAATAATCTGAATGTTAATGTTATGTTCATAAATTCTACTCTTAGAATGGTTTTTCAAACCTGGTTTGATTTGTTGATTAAAGTAAATGAAGGATTATCTAATTATTACCGTAGTTATTGCTTTCCTTTAAAAAAAAATTCTTGACATTCGTTTGCTCTGTCTAAATATAATGAGGCTTATGTCTAGGTGTTAAACTGTTGTACAAGCTGTCTGATCTAATATGTATATCTTTGTGAGTTAACGTTTATGTATTAATTTTCAAATAGCCAAATGGGTCCTCAGTTCCTCTTTTGAGGACCATACATTTCCCTTTAGATTATAGAGTAAGGACAAAACTATTTTAAAACTCTTAACCCAATATTCATAAACAAAAGACTGGGAAGGTAAGTATCAAAATATTAACACTATTTTGTTATAAGTAATAAGATTATATGTAATTTTAATTTTCTTTATATATGCATTTTCCATGTTATTTTTATAAACTTTTTAAAAAAGTAAAATACATATTATTAAAAATGCTATCTAAAAATTCGTTTTACTTTATAATTCAGTAAGTAATGATTTAAAAGAATATGTTTAAGATTATATTTTGGACAATTACTTGAAAAATTGATTTTGTATCATAAGGTGGCAATGTATAAGGAAACTTGGAGAAAGAAAGAAAATAACATGCTTTTAAATTCTAGCATTTACTCTAGTGGACAAATGTCCTACTTGGTATTTAAATGGATGTTCACTGAGGATATTTCTAAAATTCTCTCTCAACGTTTTACTTTATGGATTATTTAGAAGACACAGGCTTTATATAAGGAGAATGGTAAGATAGTGACATTATAAAATGTCACTCCAATCAACTAGGAAAGGATTTGAAGGATATATGCCTTTATATCTAAAAGTTATCCATTCTCAGGGAGCTAACCAGCCTTTTGTTTAGATTGTGTAGGGTAAATTCCAAATAGAGTTCATAAATCTAGACACAAGAGAGCTGCAAATTCAAGTGGAACAAAGGTCATCTAACTGCCTTCTAAAATATTAGTTTATCTCTGTTCCTCAAGTAGCCGTATGCAATATGTTAAAAATCCATTTTAAAAATAAAACACTCAAGCTGTAAAACATGCAGATTTTGAGATCCCGTTGACTACATGATTCAGGAAACTTAATGCTGTTTGGTATTAAAACCAAATTATGATAGTCTGGAATGAGACTTTCTAGTTAAGTTTAAACTTGTAGGTTTCACAGGTAGACATTAAAATGTACTTATGTGGAAGATAAACACATGGATAAGGAGAACAGATTAGTGGTTACCAGAGGGGAAGGGGGTGGGGGGGAGGGTGAAAGGGGTAAAGGGGCACATATGTATGGTGACAGATAAAAACTAGACTATTGGGGGTGAGCAAGATGCAGTCTATACAGAAACTGATAAATAATAACGTACACCTGAAATTACACTATGTTATAAACTGATATGACCTCAGTAAAATAATTTTTAAAAAAATGTACCTTCAAGGAAAATCCATTCTATTTTATATAGGGCTTTTTAAGGAAATATGTTACAATGTGTAATATATATCATGTAATAAGACAAAATTTGTTTTATTTTTATATAGCTTGCATTGAAGGGCTCTAGCTACAGTGGACTGCTTGAACGACATCATATTCACACCAAAAATGTACAGCATATTCTAGATAGTTTACAGTAAGTCTGTGGGATCGGGTCTTGGGTGGGCTTTTGTATTTAGGACTTACAATTTTTATTTTTACTAGCAGCTAATCCTTAGACTTTTTAGTAAAGACTGCCATGGTAAAATCATTTTCAGAAAATTGTATCGTGGTTAATGAACCTGATATTACAGTGTTTCTAAGGAAATTTTTATTTTACTCTGGAAATTTCACAGATTTTCAGTTATTTGGTCTTCCCAAGAGGTGCTTTTTCTACAAAGAGTTAATTCTGTACACAGCAGGCTTCACCTGTGTGTGTAATGTTTTATTTCTTAAACAGAATACTGGATTATATGGGTGTTCACTATAATATTCTTTGAATGTCTAAAAATTATCATTATAGAAACTTCAGTTAATTCAGGACTAAATGCAGTCAGTGAATAAGTTTATGTGTATACAAGAGAATCAGTGTGAGGGCATGCAAATTAGAAAGTATTTTAGTCACTTTCACTGCCTGGCACTCAATGAGTATTTGTTGGATTTAAAATAATGGCTATACAGTTTTATAATTAAAAAATTGTCTTTCAAGGTGTTAACCTTCTGGGCCATTTTTATATTAATTTTAGCATCATGAGTGCAGAAAATGAAATGAAATTCTAATCGATATTGCTCTTTGTCAGGGGCTATAAATGATATTTTTAAAGCATGTACAGATTTGGGATAGTCATTAACTTTCAATTTATTCATATGTTTCTGACTTATCATAGTTAATTGGCTATTGTAGTTAAATGAAAATGAGCTAACCTTATGAAACTGAACATGAATTTGTTTATTTATAAAACAAATTGACTTATTTTACATCTCCATTGTAATAATCTGCCTCTCGGAGACCATACTTCTTTATGTTGTTTGTGGAAATTTTATATAACCTTTACTTTTTTCTCTTAGGAATGAGGGAATTGAGGTTCGACTAGTAAAGAGGAGAGAATATGATGAAGAAACTGTTCGATGGGCAGATGCTGTCATAGCTGCAGGAGGTAATAGTTTTATAGAGGTAAAGATGTTGGAATACAGAAATGCTCTTTAATACTCATATTTCCAAATACCCTGTGGTCTAGCTGTAGTAAAGCCTTCAGAGTCCTACCATAAGACAAAATTTTGGATTTTTAGGATCAGGTTTAAAAAGGTCTGCTATATATAACTTTTCACTTTTTTAGTGAATGATGTTATTGTGAGGTTCCGTGTGTGTATTTCTGTATATTTAAGGTGTGCATTTAACTTCAAATATGATTCAAAGGATTAGTTGTAACTGTGTTTTGGTTTAGTTATACCAGTCTTACAAAAAAAAAAAAAGTTGAAATTGTGTAACAGTTTAATGAGATTAGATAAATTCCATTACCCTTTGGCCCCAATATACTTATTTTTTTCCTGAGCTGTATTGTTAGATTAGTGAACATTCTTTCTAAAGCTTTAAATTGACAGCATTTGTTGGAGAGAAAAATCTGAAGTTGGACGTTTTGTTGGATATATTCTCATTAAAATAATTTATGAATTTGGACTGAGGTTATGAGAGAAGGAAAGAGGATTAGTTAATAGAAGTGATAGAATTAGAGCAGTGGTTCCCAGTGGGGGGATACTACTAGCATCTAATGGGTAGAGGCCAGGGATACTGCTAAACATCCTACAATGCACAGAACAGCCCCCACAACAATGAATTATCTGGCCTAAACTGTCAATGTTGCCACTGTTGAGAAATCCTGGATTAGAGTGAGAGAGAGAATACAAAGGGATAGCGGGTAGAAAGGAAGTAGAGTAGACTGTGGCAGTCAGCAGGGTGGGTTAGGAGTGTGATTGTTAAAACAAAAGTCCTAGTGTTCAAAAGGATGTTAAAAACTAGTTTTATAACAAATCTGGTTATGTCTTATGTCTTTTAGGTGATGGCACAATGCTTCTGGCAGCAAGTAAAGTCTTGGACAGACTTAAACCAGTTATTGGAGTAAATACTGACCCAGAACGGTAAGGAAAAACATGTCTTTGTTTGTTTGTTTGGCTTTTTTTCCCATGTTATACATAAAAACATTTATGCTTTGCTTTGCGTAGTATCTGTTTATGATAAATCTTAAAATTTGGAAGCTCTTCTTTATTTTTTCTATGTTAGTCACATTGCTGGGCTCTGTTGCTACAGGGAATTTACTGTGGTGCATGATGTTTAAGTGGAAGCATCCTTGCTCCTGGTTATCGTGAATGTTAGAACCATGTTCCAAAAACATTTTAGTGATGAAATTTAGGCATGTACCTTTAGTGGAGTTCTCTTCTATGTAGTTGCTTTCAAGGATATAGCTCTTGTTTTTAGCTCAGGCATGAGCTAAATGAAATATGTAGCTGGCATTGGTGGTAGAAAATTATGATATGGGATAGACATGTCCTCACAATTGACTTCCCAGGTAGTTTGGGAGTAGTATTTGTGACAGAATAGATCTGAGTCCTTGAGCCAGGTGAGTTTTGGGGACTTCTGGTATTGCTGAAGAGGGAAGAATTGATAATATTCTATCTTCTACCCTTCCTTATAGCTCTCCTCTACATTTCTGGTTATGCCTCCACTGATTTTCTGGGTGACTTCATTGACTTAATGAATAGACCAAACCCTATTATCACTTTTTTTTCCCTCAGGTTCACTGACATTTGTCCTCATTCTGTTCAAGCCACCCACAGCCATGACCATACGTGGACTTCATGATTGTCTAGAATTTCCCCATCTCTCCTATCTTAATTCCAATCTGACCACAGCCTCCTACCTTAATAGCAGTCTTATTCCCTTAGTCCTACTAAATCTTTGACTTTCAGTGTGTTGATCCCCTCTAATTTCTTCACTGGACTATTCCTCCCTTCATTCACTTTCTTGACAAATTCCTTAAATATTTTGTATCATTATCTTTCTCCTCAATCCTAGATCAATCTATCATCCTTTCTATTCCTACATCAGCACTGCTGAGGCCATCTGGGAAAAAAAAGTCATAGAAACTTGGGCTTGGTGGCTCAGTTTGGGCTTGGACAGCCTGAGTTTACTTCCAATTTGTCGTTTCTAGCACTTAGAACTGGACCCTCAGAGGTGCTCAAAAAACTTTCTGTGTGGCCCCAGTCATCTCTCTTTCCCATTCCTTGTGGTAGCCACTTCCAGAGTGGCTGTTCAATTTCTCTATACTTCTTGCTTTCCTTATCCTTATTCCTTCAACACACCCTTCTCTTATCCCATAGAATAAATGGAAGTCACCAGATTAGAACTTCTCAACTTTTCTCCTGCTTTATTAAAAAAATCTTGTTCTGTCACCTGATCCCTTTTTTCCTCTCTTTGTACATGATGCCTCTTAGCTTAACAACTTTGTTCAAATCTTTTAGGGTTTCCCCATGAATTCCTTCAAGATACACTGCAAATTCCTTAGCATGATGTATATGATCTTTCACTATCTGTTGCCTATCTGCTTTTTGTTTCACCTATCCTCACTTACCTATAGGCACTATACATTCTTCAGCTAAAAAAAAAATTTGCTGAAGGCCCTCTAGGAACAGCCTAGGATACTTCCAAAAGGCTGTTCATAAGTGCAGAATGTAACTGTATGAGCATCTGCTGACACCATAGTTAGATGCTCATGTGTGGACGCTTTTGCTCTGGTGAGGAGCTTTGTTGATATTTAAGATAGCAGGATTTGAAAGAGTAAGTGAAAGAGTTCTCCAGAAGGCCATGTTCTTTTCATGCCTTTGTGTGTGCTTTTGCCTTGAGTGCCTTTATACCACTTACTAAATTGTGTAGTTCTTATTTATTCAAGACTGGTGTTTCTCCTGCACTCCGATTGTAATTCCCTATACAGAGAGCAGTTATCCCTTCATATTATTTTCTTCTTGATTGTCTCTTCCATTAGACTATAAATTCCTTGAGTATAGGACTTTGTGTTTTAATTTGTCTATCACTAGCATATTTTTATACATAGTAGGCAATAAACATTTGAAAAATGAATGATTAATTAAATGATCTTAGAGAGCAGGGGTAGGACCCCAGCCAACAATAAATGTTCCCTGAGCGTAAGTAATTGAGATCATTGGTTCAGTAATTGTTTTTTGATTGCCTTCAGTGTTGATGTGTGTTTATTTTAGAACTTGTTAATGGCATATCTTTATATAATTAAAGTAACAAATTCTTTACTCAACTTTAGTGATCACATTTTATACAGTTAGTTGAAATACATTTTCCTTTAAAAAGCTGGTTTAATACTCAGAAGCTAGTGGGGATTTTGAAACTGGAAAGCAGATGGTGCTGCTTTTCTAATTTCTATCTAGACTAATAGGTTTTGGAAGTCCTTTTTTTCTCTTCTTGCCTCAGGCAAAAACGTATTAAGCCTCCTAACTTGTTCTATCATTCAGGTTGCCTGAATTCTTTTCTTAAGCATTGTGGTTTTTAAAATCTTTAAGCCCAGAAGTTAATTGTTCAACTTAAGTTTGTATTAGTTATCAAATGCTTCATAAAAGATCGTCCCGGAATTTAGAGGCTTAAAACAGTAGTAATCATTTATTGTCTCATGGTTTCTGTGGGTTAGGAATTCGAGAGTATCTTGTCTGGGTAGTTTTGGCTTGGGATCTTTCATGAGATTACAGTCCGGTCTCAGGTGGGGCTGCAGGCGTCTGAAGGCTTGACTTGGGCTGGAGGATCCACTTCCAAGATGGCTCACTCACATGGACTCATCTAAATTAAATATATAATTTCTCTCTGTCTCTTCTGTATTCTCTACTCACTCTGCTGAGCCTGGTAAATAATTATGACATTTGAATGCTTAATAATTAAAATGGGATAGAGGGCATGTGATAGCCAGCCTCCAAAGTTGTCTCCTAGTATTTACACCTTTATGTGGTTCCCTACCCTCCTCTGTATTCAATCAGGGCTGGCCTATGTGATCAATGGAATATGATATGACAGTGTGTGGTTTCCAAGGCTAGGTCACAAATGGTATTGCAGCTTCTGTATTGATCTCTTGGATTGCTCATTCTGGGGTAAGTCAGCCACCATGATGTGAGGACACCCAAGCAGCCCTGTGGAGAGTCTTACATGGAGAGGAATTGACGCCTCTTGCCAACAGCCAGCACCAGTTTGACAGCCATGTGAATGTGCTTGCAGCCCTAGCTGATATCTGACTATTACCTCATGAGAGAATCTTCCTCTGGAGTGTTTCAGAACTGTAGTTGACCTCAGTAGGTATTGTTTTATCAAATGACTGTTGATACCTTTTATATACTTAGCACTGTGTAAAGTATTGCAATGAATATAAAAATTAAAAAACTTAGGCCCTGGCTAAGTTTCTTAACTGCAGTGTTGACCCTTCCGGATAAAGACATTATTGACTAATTACAACTTTGTAAAACTTTTTTCTCTACTCTTCACACTTTTAAGTTAATTTACATTTATTATCAAGAGTTTGTTTTGCCAAGCCTACTCTCAGCCTTTCCTTCAAGGTCGAAGCCTCATGTAAATGATGATAATTGAGCTATTGGACACCTTTCCTCACATTAGGTATCATATTCTCTCATCTTCCTATAGCAGCCTGTAGGCAACCTTACCACTTTGTAGTTTGCAGTTTTTTGTTTTAATTTCTGTCTTCCACATCAAGCTGTTAACTCCTTGAAGGAGTTCATCCTAATACATTTTTTGAATAATGAAAGATTACAGTGGATTAAGCTTTCTGAGTTTTTTTAGTGACGTGGAATTTCTTAAATGACATTTAAAAAGGGATTTATGGTTCAAAACACTTTCACTTAAGTAGTTTGATTCCTCAGAATAACCTTTTGAGATTGGTGGTTTTATCACCCTTTTAGAGATGAAGAAGCTGATGCTAAAGTGACTTGCCCAAAGTTAATAGTTAAATAGTTTAAAGGTAAGATACAAACACCACTATACCATTAGATAATTTTATAGAGTAATTAATCAGAGGCAGATTTGCTGTTATTTTTAATTTCACCGGAATGTGGAGACTTAAGTAATATTGTATATTATGGCATTAAAGCTGGATGTAAACTACTATTTCTATTTGGTCTTTTTTTGTTCTTGTTGCAAGTACAGACAATTTTGTGGCAAAAGAAGAATAGAGTAGAATTTTTAAAAATTTCATATCTGATTTTTGTAGTTTAGTGATACCTTTTGAATTAAGTTTTTTTTTTCTTTTTCTCTTTATACCACCCCAAATCCCTTTTAAAATAAAGGTCTGAGGGTCATTTATGTCTTCCTGTTCGATATACACATTCCTTCCCGGAAGCCTTACAGAAGTTCTATCGTGGCGAGTTCAGGTAGGAATTTTTTACTAGTGTTATATAAACATCTTAATAAATGTGTGTCATTAAAAATGCTGTTAGGGGCTGGCCTGGTGGCACAGTGGTTAAGTTCGTGTGCTCTGCTTCAGTGGCCCAGGGTTCTAAGGTTCAGATCCCCAGTGCGGCCCTATGCGCTACTTTATCAAGCCATGCTGTGGCAGTGTCCCACATATAAAGTAGAGGAGGATGGGCATGGATGTTAGCCCAGGGCCAATCTTCCTCAGCAAAAAGAGGAGGATTGGCAACAGATGTTAGCTCAGGGCTAATCTTCCTCTCACACACACACACAAAAATGCTGTTAAACAGAACAAATTAGATAATATATGGATTAGTCAGTAGTTATAGCAGTAGCCATAAAAAGTAATACATTAACTGAGTCACACACAGATCTAACTTACCTTCTTCTAGTCTAATTGGAACTGTGTCAAGAAACTGACAAATGCCACTTGGGCCTATAATGGAATTGCAAGTGAAAGTTTTTCTCCTTCAGTGTGATAGAGGCCATGGTCTCTATTTTTTTAACATTGTTACATGTTCTTAGCAGTTTGGTGGAAAGATAGTTAAAACTGTTGGCTGAAATTGAATTCTCTGAGATTTTATATTTTTTCTCCTCATCTTCTCTCATCCAGAATGACTGAGGGTTGGATTTACTCTCTCCCCAGAGATTCTCTTCCACAGATTCTCTCCCAGAGATTCCTACTTTCTCTGTCTTACATATGAAGTGTTTCTTAAGCACTGGGGATATTTTTTCATATTCTTTTCACCTAATTTGTTCAGTGGTCAGACTATCCTGAAAAAAGGAGGGAAGGAAGAGCTGAGATGGAGTTGGCTGATTATATTGGAGAGAGCCAAGTTGGGCTACTTTTCATTTTGTGACTTAGACTGGATTTTGTTCTTTGAGAGAGCTTTGTCCCTGGGTATTTGTGAAATTGTACTAAGTCTTCTTGACTTCTGGAATCATTTTATTAATAATGATTTTAGTTTCTAGTCATTTCAGAAATTTGGCACCTCTAGAAATGGCTAATTTATAACCACCAAGTGGCAGAATCTGTCCTGGTGGCTTCTGATACATCAATTTTTGGTTTTGAAATTAATTAAACCTATTTCTGTTTTTTTTACTTTGACCAAAAATGTCATTTAAATTTTTAGGTTTAATCTTAAATGTTATAATATTCGTTATTAATCTCTTTTTTCTTTTATTGTAAAAAAAATCATTACAAAATTTTGGGGGAGAGATTTTTATCTAATCCGACCACCTTATCACAATATTATTTTAATTTCAGAATGATTTCTTTTTTGCATATGTTATACTTTTTGATGAGCAAAACACAACTATATCTAGCTCAGTATCTTGGATTTCATGGCTACTTGATAAAGAATTTGACTTTAATTCAAGTGATTTGGGAGATTTTGTACAAATACATTAGATATTTCCATTGTAATTGAAAAGAGAAATAAACATCTCTATCTGTCTTTGAGCAGGAATCTGTGGGTTTTAGTTGTTTCTGGTATAATTTGTTCATGGAATTACTAGTTTTTTAACATGAGTTTTTTTTTAATATATTCTTTTTTTTTTTTTATAATTTTATTTATTTATTTTTTTTCCCCCAAAGTCCCAGTAGATAGTTGCATGTCATAGCTGCACATCCTTCTAGTTGCCGTATGTGGTAGGCAGCCTCAGCATGGCCGGAGAAGCGGTGCATTGGTGCGCATCTGGAATCCGAAGCTGGGCCGCCAGCAGCGGAGTGTGCGCACTTAATCGCCAAGCCACGGGGCCGGCCCTAACATGAGTTTTTTAATTGGGTGAAATTATAATGTCTAATTCTTAGTTTAATTTATTCTTTCTTAACTTGCTTTTCCTTCACTCTTCTAAGGTGGTTATGCAGGCAGCGAATCAGGTTATACCTTGAAGGGACTGGCATAAACCCTGTTCCTGTGGACCTTCATGAACAGCAGCTAAGTTTACATCAACATAGCAGAGCCTTCAACATTGAAAGGGTTCGTGATGAAAGTAGGTGGATTGGGAATTAGATGTGTTGGGGGCAATATTTTACTTAAAGTTCCTTTGATCTGTAATTTCTAAAAGTAATAATTTATAATTATTTGGGGATTTTAGTGCCACTAACAACACTTAAGAAAGTACAGTGAACTACTTCAGGTGTAAAATTTACTATGATTAGATTCTGAAGTAAGAAATATAGCATATTTCTAGAAGAAATGTTTTCTAGGATGCGTTTGAAAACAGGTTGATTAGGGAAGGATTATAAAATGTCCAAGAGGATAGTTGATATTTAAGGAAAGATTCTTGGCCTTAATCTTTGAAATGTTAAAAAAGAAAAAGCAGTAGAAATAAAATGAGCTAATCTGTGGAAATTTCCTTAATAACTATACATTTATATAGTCATATTTAAATATATTTGCTATAGTTGGACTTATTGATTAAAATCTTTTTGTTGGGAAATTTTACATCCCAGCCTTAAGATTTGTGTTTCAAACGTTTGTATAAGATTTGTGTTTCAAACGTTTGTCTAAGACTGCTAGGAGAACAGTAGCATAAGGTGATATGCAGCTTTTTTGTTATAAGTGTTAAGGTGAATTCTCAGTTTTGAGCTAATTTGTGGATTATAATTTAGCCATATTTTCTCACTTTTTCCAGTAACTGTAAGACTTTCATGATGCAAGAAGATCCCAAAAGATATCTAAATTTCTATGGACTGCATAAAAAGATATTTTTTCTCCTGTGTTTCATTTCTTGACTTAACTTATCAGGAAAAACTACCTTTACATATCTGCTTTCTGTCTCTGTCCTGTCATGGTACTTCATGTTTATTTATATTCATTTTTTCAGAGTTTTTCATGGTGATTTATAGCTTTATAGGTTAGCATGTTCCTTAACTAGGTGTTCATGTCATGTTTTAAAGATGCTCCTTCTCCCTCTGAAAAAAACGATCATTTGATTTTAGAAATCTTTTAAGAAAAACATGCAATGAATTCCTATTATTTTTTTGAAAGACTGCAGTAACTATTAAGTAAGATTTTAAAATCTTAGCTAGAAATTTTACTTCATTCCTCACCAAGAGAAGTTGTTGCTGCCACCAAAAGATGTTCAGGATTTGGCTCTTTTCACCAACAGTCTTAAAGGAAGATGTAGGTTGGTATTCAAAGATTCATCGCTCAGATTCCTGTCTCAGATTCCGTGTTTTTAGTTAATAAACTAAGTTAATATATTATATATAGAATTAAAATTACATATAAACTTAGTAACATCCAGGATGTTCATATCTGATTAATGATGGTTCTAAAAAAAAAACAGAGAAAATGTTCAAAATAAAAAAATAAGAAAATTTCTCAAAACATAGGCACTAGTCTTTGAATTAAAAGGACCCACAAAGTACTTAGCATAATTAATGGTAAAGGTTCCACACTAAGGTATGTCGGAATACTAGGGATAAAAGAAAGCTCCTGCAAGCTTCCAGAGAGGAAGTGGTGGGGGGTGGTGATTGTGGTTGGAGCAGGTTATTTTATATATAAAGAATATATATATATAAAATATATAAAGAATCTGGAATCAGAATAATCTCAGATTTCTCAATAGTAACTGGAAATTGCTATACTTAATTATTAATATTATTGTTATTGTTAACATTTGTATGAAATTTACTATGTGTAGGCACTATTTTAGAGAGCTTTTTTGTTAGAAAGGTTTTTTTGATAGCTTTATTTTCTGAGGAAAAATTTAGGAAAATTTCAAGATATATCTCATATTTTCTATTTAAAGTCTCTTCAAGTTGGCAGGAAACAACATTTCCTAGGAACCTGCCATTTGGGATTTTTGAATATAGGAGTAGATTTGAGATTATAAATATGCCACCATGTTTGATCCCTGATTTAGCTTTCTAATTTAGAACAAAAGATTACAAAAAAAAAAAAATCTTAGTTCTTTTTTTTACTTTTCAGCTTAAAAAAGGGAAAATATAACTTCAAGCAAATAAAATTTTCTATCTTACATAGTGTAATCTATCCTTAACTAGATTGTATTTGTGTACAAGTTAATGAAGAAGAATTCATTTTTATTACCTGTATACCTTCGAGGGAAGGTAAGGTTGGTTTATTTATTACTTTTAAAAATTTTAATCACATAAACTAGTAACTTTGCATGGCTGGTTGTATTAATTTGGATAAGTGAATTGATTTGATAAACAGTCCTAGTTTCCCAGTGGCTTAATTTTTTTTTTTTTAATTTTATTTATTTATTTATTTTCCCCCGAAGCCCCAGCAGATAGTTGTATGTCATAGCTGCACATCCTTCTAGTTGCTGTATGTGGGACACGGCCTCAGCACGGCCGGAGAAGTGGTGCGTCGGTGTGCACCTGGTATCCGAACCCGGGCCGCCAGCAGCGGAGCGCGAGCACCCAACCGCTAAGCCACGGGGCTGGCCCCCAGTGGCTTAATTTAATGAAGGTTTATTTCTAGCTCATCTCACTGTCCAAGGGTTGTTCAGGCAACTTCCAAACAGTGGCTCCTACCATCTTCTAAGGCTCTGAGTCTTCTCTTGGATCCTCTGTAGTTTGTGGGGAGACGAAGCCAGTGAGAGTGTGGAGGATTTTAAGGGAAGTATTAGGAGCCGGGCTTTTTCACTACTTTTGCTCATATCCCATTGGCCATTACTAGTCTTACGGGTATAGCCAATGCAAGTAGACCCGGAAACATAGTCCAACAGAATGGCAGTGTGAGAGAATTGCACAGTGTAGCAGTCCCTGTCACTAGTATAACAATTTTATATTTAAGAATATAAATTATAATTAATTTTGTAATCAATTCTCTTGGATAGAAAAATTGTTAATTGGTATGGAGTCCATCTTTTCATGTCCTATTTGAAGCAAGTTATAAATGAACAGTCTCATGATTAGGTAATATTTGGTAGTTGATGAGCATGAAAGAAAATATAAGCAGAATTAAGATGATTAATGAGACTTGAAACTATTTTATGTATTCTTTTCCTCCTTTGACAAAAGATTTCAGGTGAAATTCAGCAAGTATACATAATAAAAGTGCAATATAGAAAGGAAAATTAGGATGAGGAAAAATGGAAATAGAGGTAGAAAATCAAGACCATATAAAAGAAAAACATATGGATACAGTTTGATGGTGAGAATTCAGATTTATTAGTTAGTAATATTTAGCACATATGTACTGTTAGTTGAGCATTTGCAGAAAATCTCTGGCGAGATGTAAAACAAATTCCATTAGTAATTACCTTATGTAAAGAAAAATATTTAAACAATAACTTTTAGCTTTTTACATTTGTAAAACTGTCAGGTATGAGAAAGTGAATATATCTAGTACCAAATTAAGATAGTTTCACAAGTTAGCAGTTTTTGCAGTCTTAAGTGCAAATTTGAATAAACACATCAAATCTTTTTTATATAGTTTTTTGTGTCAAATTCTTTGTATTGTATTATGAGATTGAGCTGATAATGTTAACCCATTATATAATTTAGTCAAATAAGTTTGCAAAGGGTCCTTGGCATTGTAATAACAACTTGTTATATTTGAAAGAATAGTTGGGTCCCCTTTAGGCAGTTATAATCCAAAAGAAATGAGATACATGTAATTAACGTTCAATAAACATGTAAACAGAAGAATATAATAATAATCAGGCTAGCAAGTCAGAAGAGAATATTAGATCAGTGGTTGGTGACAATGGTGGAAAGTTTTATTAGTGTATTTAGTGTCTAATGTGTATTAGATATCTATTGCTTCGTAACATATTACCTCAAAACTTAGTATCTTAAAACATAAATATTTATGATTTCACAGAAATTGTGAAGTCAAGAATCCAGGAGCGGTTTGGCTTGTTAGTTCTGATGTGGGGTCTCTCGGGAGGTGACAGTCAAGCTGCTGGCTGGGACAGCAGTATCTGAAGACATGACCGGGACTGGAAAATCCTCTTCCGAGCTCATCACATGACTGTTAGCAGGAGGCTTCAGTTCTTCACTATGTTGGTCTCTCCATTGGACTGCTCATGAAATATCTTCCTCCAGACCAAGGGATCAGAGAGAGAGAGCAACCAAGGAGGAAGCCAGGGTGTCTTCTTTAACCAAATCTCAGAAGGGACGTACCATCATTTCTGCCATATGTTGGTTAAGTAGACTAATCCTGGTGCGATGCGACAGGGAGAGTTACATAAGAATGTGACTACCAGGAGGCAGGAATCACTGGGGACCATCTTGGAGGCTAGCTACCACAATTGGGGTGGACTTTTAAGCCTTGACTTAGGAGAAAGTATGGAGGAAACAAAAAAGGAAACTTGTCTCATGGTGCTTGTCTGGTGGGAGCTACTTGGTTGCAGTGAATCTGGTCTTGGTGACATTGAGAAGATAGGGTTGGCATTTCCAGTTAGAGACTGATAAAAGATAAAAAGTACAAGAAACCATTTGAAGGTGACAATCATAAGTTTGATCCAGAAAGTAATGAGAATCCTTTGGAGGATTTTGTGTGATGGAGTGATGTTTAAATAGTTGTCAAGAAAGATTAGTTAAGCTGTGCATACAACCTTATAGAGTAAAAAAATAAAAGATGACATTTTTTAGGAATCATGAAAGGAGGTTTGGCAGTATTCCTCCGGTGCTACTATTGCTAAAAACATTCTTGAGGTTTTCTATTTAAAAAAAAAAAAATCTGGTCTCTAATATAAATGATTTGGTTTCCAGCATGAGCTATGGGTATAATTTGCCACTTAAATCCCAAATGGCTCTCCTTTGGAAGTACTTGATAGTTTTACTCCGGAAGCTTCAGAGGTAGAAATTAAGTTAAGTGTGACAAGAATCTTATGAGATGGATAATATATATCATCATTTTTGAAAAATTGTTTCAAGAAGAATTAAGGTTTATTTTGGAGAGACAGAGGCTTCATTGCAGCTATAATGTTAGTTGACTTTGAGGTTTTTATTACGAATACTTTAAATAAGAGATATTTGATTTATATGTTAATAATGTTAAAGTATGTGATTCTATTAAGACAAAAATATGAATATTTTAATGTTTTATAAAATTTAATTATAACATTTCTAAAATTTAAGGAGCTATCTTGGATTGTTTTTTCCTTACCTGCAGGGTCTGAGACTTCAGGACCCCAGCTTTTGCCAGTGAGAGCACTAAATGAAGTCTTCATTGGGGAGAGTCTATCGTCCAGGTACTTTTAAGCCTATGATCTTGAGTTCGGAATTTAATATTTTAGTATTTTTTTACATGTTTATTCAATTTCTACAATCTAAGATTTGTGACTAATTAATACTGTATAAGCAATAGAAATGAATTATTTAATAAAATATTTCCAAAACCTTCATACATGTTAATACATGTTAAGAGGAAAGAAGGTTCGATGACCAGAAAAGTTTGTGAAACCCTAGGTTAAACAAAGATATTCAGATTTCTTTACTGCAGGCTTTCCCAGAGCCTTTAATCTATCATATAGGTGGTTTATAAATGTTTATAAGAATGATATACTAGGCATACATTTGCAATTGATCTAAAACTTTTATAGACAGTCCATATTAAAATTTTCATACTAATTGTCTTAATAATGTCTTTTAAAGCTGACTTATTTGTTTGCTTATTTTAATCTAGGATCCAGTTAAGGATCACACATTGCATTTGGCCATCATGGCCCTTTAGAATTAATTAAGAACAGTTCCTTAGCCCCAGCCGTATTTTGTCATTCATGATATTAATATTTTTGAATGGCATACGCAAATTTCTTTGCAGAATATCTCTTATTTTAGATTTGTATGATTTTTCTTTTTCTGCATGATAAGATTCAGACTAAACATTTTTGTCAGAAATAGTACATAGGCAATACTGGATTCTTCTTAGGGCAACATCATAAGGCAAGTATATTGACAATTTAAAGTTTGTCACCATTATTACCAAAAATTAAAGTTAATAAAGTTCTTCATTTGAAGTATAAATATATAGTATGTGTTTTATTACTGAAGAAATCTGTTTTGTGAGTGTTGAATATAACTTTGGCTTAAATTGTTAGCAGAATTTTTTGCAAAACTTTTTTTTGTGTGACATTAGTTACCAGTTATAAAATGACTGCCAGAATGTAAAGTTAATTTAACTCTTGGTAGTACTTTAGCACTTGCCTTACTTCTCATTTTGTGGATGTAAGTAAATTAGAGGTGGAAGACTAGAGGTGAATCTGTGTCCCACTTTGCTGCTACCAGAACCGTGTGACCCTTTGAAGTTCATGGAATTAATTCCCTAGTTTAGTGAGAGTTCCATCGATTCTGACATTCTGTTTATTCTAAGTCATATCTTTTCATAAGAAGTTTAATTATGTTGAGAGAAGTTTGTCTTAATTTAAAAAAGCTAGCCATGTTTTAGCCAGTGACTTAACTCACGTAGTACTGAAAAGAACAAAGCTTGATTCAATGGAATGATTTCAACAGTCTTTTTGAGTGTTGTAATTATTTTGATTAATGTAATTTTAAATTTATTCAATAAAAATATATTGTGTACCTGCTATGTGTCATATGTGAGTCATGAGGGTGTGTAAAGATGAATAAGATAAAGGTAGTGGTATCTTAATTTTTTGGAGAGTGGTAAAATACATAATTTAAAAACTTGTTAAAAGTAGAATTTATTCTTCAAAGAAATCAAGTAAAAATATATTCTTTAAAGAACTTAAAAATATAGTAAAGTGTAAAAATATATTTTATATAGTAAGACATACTATATATAAAGCATTTTTTCTTTTGCTGCATATCAAGTTTGAAGCAATATGGAAATGAATAATGGATACATTTATGTGATAGAAGAGAGAAGGGAGAAAATTTAACTCTAATTAGTGGTATAATCTAGTCATTATTGCTAAAGACATAAGAGAAGAGAGCAACGACTTTAAATGAGATTGGAGAAAGTCTACATTAAAATAAATCGATGACAAAGGTAAAAATGTTTTGTGAGTTTGTGCTTACTCTAGGGAAGCCATTTAATGGCTTATATTATTCTGTTTGTATATTTTAAAGGTTGTAACTTATGAGAGCTTCTACTAGCGTTGCTTTATAATTTGTACTTACTAAAAAATAACTTATAAAAGGAGTAAAACTGGGATCAATTGATAGATTTGGGAATTCAGTGAAGTCCCACTGGAGATTTTAGATTGAATGCTTTTATTTTCTGTGGCAGTAGTGATTCGGTTGATTTATCTCCTAAATAATGTCTGATGCTGCTGCTTTTGTGTTCTTTGATGCCTCACCTTATATCTGTACTAAGATAAGGACAGCAATGGTTTGGCTTCTGACATTATTGAAAAAGGTTTAACTATTGGAGCTATTAGCACTTGTTTGTAAAGAGTCTATGACATAGACCCTTAGGCAGAAAGGAAATGAACATTTATTGGCTGCCTGCTCTGTGTCAGGCACTGTGTGTATTGTGTATGTTATTACTTTTAATGCTCATAGCAACCCTGTGAGAAAGGTGGTTGTATTTATCACTGAAAAAATTGAGATTTGGAGAGTTCAAATAACTTGTCCAAGTTCATATAATTAGTTAGCATCAGAACTGTCATATAAACCCAGTATTTCTGATTCCACATCCTATATTGAGGATTCACTATGCCCTGAAAACTTAAGTGCTTTGCTTGGAAAATATGAAGTGCAGCAATATTATTCCTGCCTCATTTATAATGTTCTTAGATTTAAGAACATTTTAAAAGCCCAATTTTTTTTTCTCTTTTCTCCTATTTGTTCTAACCTAGAATGTCTTATTCTTGGGCTGTAGCAGTGGACAATTTAAGAAGAAGTATACCCACTCTAAAGGGACTGTGAGTTTTATTGCTGCCTTACAAAAAATAATTTCCCTGAAACAGAAATTCTATGAGTTGACTAATTTTGATAAACCTGCATGTGAGAATAACACTAAATTTACTCATTGTTTTGGGCTCAACATCTCTCACCTGACTATACTTTTCTTCCTCTCCACCTCTGCTTCTCTTCTATCCCCATTTACCTCTAATCTCTTGTTTCTGTGTGATTCTGGCATAATAGCAGCCATTTCTATGGATTTGGCTGGGTTGTCTGTATGTAATAGGCTCCTAATGTATCTAAAATTCCTAATTTTCCAGGAAGACATAACAAAGCCATGAAATAGATTAAATGTGAATATTAGGCCTGCTCTCTTTTATTTTTATGAAGAATGTTGACTTCAAAGAAAAAAGAAAAGGAGTTGGTGTATCATATAAAACCTGCACAAATTAAGAGGTTGGCATTGAAAAGATTAGAATAAGAGAGAAATTATCTATAGAGTGTTAGTATTTGCAAGTATGTCTAATAATTCTCATTATTTTGAAAAGCTGTATTTTGTTAAGGGTTTATTTTAACTTTTTTATTTGCTGGGGAAGAATAACCCAGTGTTGATCAGACACCATTATTTTAAGATATAGCTTACAAAATAGGCTTTTACATGTTTCAAAAGTTCTTTGAATAATTGCAAGTCATTTATACTTTCATACAGTTAAAGAATAGTGTCATTTTTGCTGGTGTCAGAAAACCATTTGATTTCATATTTATGAAATACTCAAAGAAATATATATCTTTTAAGAAATTATAGTTCTATCCCTAGTTTTGTCCACTAATCCAGTACTGGTTGAGACTTTTCTTTAAAACTTTATCATCTCTGTTAGCTTACTATCAATTCAGAAGGCACATTAGTTTGTAACTTAAGAAACAAGAGTTTAGCAGAAACTGTTGGTAACTCGAAGGATTAGATACAGACTTAGATATATCAAGGCCTAGCTACCAAGAATGAAACTTGCCTAACAATGATATTTTCTTTTTGAATTCCGAAATAAAGCTCTGCATGTGTTAGATTCCATAAAAGCAGTAGCAGCAATGCTAGGTAAAAATGTACAAGAAGCCCCTGTTTGAAATATTAAAGTATTGATAGAAAGGAGCATGTAGATTAGAGAGGGATGTAGACATGCAGAATTTGTTTTTAACTTTTTTTACTTAATCAGTATTGGAATTAGCATCATGATGTGTGTGTCTACTAGGTCAGGTTATGTCTAAGTCAAGCTGGCCTGTTTAGATTTCATCAGTTCTGAAAAAGACTTTTATTTACTGTGAGCCCTAAGTTGACCAAATCCAGTTTTATATTCTCCATTCATAGGGCTTCCTACTATGAGATTTCAGTTGATGATGGTCCATGGGAAAAACAGAAGAGTTCAGGGCTCAATTTGTGTACCGGAACAGGATCAAAGGCTTGGTGAGTAACTTGGGATGTTGCTTATCAACTTTTCTGAAATATTTTAAGTAATGTAAGTTACTTCATATCTCATATTGGTGTATCTAAGGTCTCTAACACGCAAGAGGTAGCATGGTGGTGTTATATTGGTCGGCTCAGTTTCTGCTCCACTCATCGATTACGTTCCAGGAGTCCTGCCTTGATGTCTTAAATTACAGCTGCAGCCTGGATTTGGTCATTATTTAGCCTACTGCACTAGGTTTGTAAAGAGAAAAAGGAAAATGAGAAATGTTTTTGGGACTATATTTATTTATTTTAAATGAATATTTTAAATAATAGTAAAATGGGCCAGCCCTGTGGCTTGGTGGTTAAGTGCGCGCGCTGCAATGCTGGTGGCCTGGGTTCGGGTCCCGGGTGCGCATCGAGGCACCACTTCTCCGTCCATCCTGAGGCCGAGTCCCACATACAACAACTAGAAGGATGTGCAGCTATGACATACAACTATCTACTGGGGCTTTGGGGGGAAAAAATAAAATAAATAAAATCTTTAAAAAAAATAAAATAAAATAAATAATAGTAAAGAAATGAAAACAAAGTACAATACAAAAAAATATGCTGGAAGTTTGTGCATTGAAGCCTAAACAGAGATAACCTGGGGCATCCTGTATCTTATTTACCCTGTAACCTCTCTCTGGGTAGTCTCTTCTACTTCTTAGTACACAAATGCAGGTGCCTCCCACACTTCTGTCTGTGGCAGTCTTCTCTCCTGAGTATAAACTCATCTTTTAAAATTACCTACTAAATAGAATGTTAATAGCATCTCAAATTCAACACATTCAAAACTGAATTTATTGTCTTCAGTTTTTCTTCCTGTGTTCCTTGTATTGCTTATAGTATCCTTGTTTACCCTGAGTTCATGCTCTCGAGAAAAGACATTACTCCTCAAAACCTTGCTCTTACCTTGGAGTCTCCCTGTTCTCCCCTCTACACATACTGGTCCCTAAATCCCATCAGTTGTACTTCTAAAGCACTTGCCCTTTGTTTTTCCATTTCTACTGCTATTTCTTAGGTCTGGGCCCCCATCTTTTTAGTGAATTTTCTTTGTGCCTGACCCTTTATTCTTCAGGCTGTCATCCATTCTACAAACGGAGTAATATTTCTAAAATGTAGATAAAATCTGACTAGATCCCTTTGTGCTTTAAAAATTTTCATTGACTCCTATGTTCAGATTACTCAGTCTGTCATATAAAGCCCTTTAAATATAACCTAAGGTACCTTGCCAGCCTACTGCTGTCCTACTCTAACCCATCAGCACTCCGGAGACTGCTGCAGGCTACTTGCAATTCTCAGCACAAGCCATGTTCTCCCTAGGCTTTTTGTTTTTGCTCAGCGCAAATTCATCCCACATTGAATGCCTGAACACTCTACTTTCCATCCACTGGCCGAAAAATCCAGTTGTCAAATGTCATTCTCTGTAGGAAATCTTTACCAGGACCTACTTCCTTTTATAAGCATAATTGATTAATTTCTTTTTTGTCCTTCCCCAGCTCTTTTTCCTCATAGTGCTATTATAGCACTTACCACATTATTAGTTATCTAATAAACTAATACCCAGCTAGTTTGAGCAACTTGAGGCATGTGAGTGGTGACTAGTGGGTTTTTTTTCCTGCCTAATTTTTTGTGTGCATAGCACTGTACCTAAGACATATTCACTCAAATATTTTTTGGATAAGTGACTACATGCTCACAAATACAGCTAAAACAGTGTGTATCAAACTGATTTTTAAGTTTGGTAGTTTAAAATGGAGTTGTATTTCCTGTTTTTTCAGCATTACTTTTTTTACCCCTGTTAAATTGAATATACTGTGCTAGGTACTTTTTATACATTGACTTATAGAAATCCTGCAAGAAAGGAGTAGTATCCCTGTTTTATGAAGGAAGAAATAGAAGCTTAGCAAGGATAAATAATTAGGCTGAGGTCACACAACTAGTAAGTGTCAGAACCCGGGTACAAGCACAGGTGTGCTTGACTACAAAACCAATGTCTTTTTCACTGCTAGCTTTTAAATGGAGAGGGGGAGCTATCTAGAGAGGTCACACGGTTGAAAGATAAGTCACTAGGTTGTGAAGAATTATCAAGATAAACTTGCTAATCTTAAATAGTTCTTATGCTAAAGGCAATGGGCTATGACTTCTGCCGTGGAGGGCGGGGTTGTGTGTGGGTGTGTGTGTAATTTTGATAGGTTCAGTTTTCAAGCTTTTAGTATGGAGAAGAACATTAAGAATAAGAGGCATTATGCTTTTAAAGTAGTACCCCCTCCTCTGCCACACACCTTCAAGTTGAGTCCTGAGTTGATGTTGCAATTGAGTAAGTATGGCTTAGATTAGAATTTCAGTCTTTTCTATGATGCTTATTAAGGTCTCTTATTGTCTCCTATGCTCTGGTGTAGAACTCGCTCTCACTAACTGTATCCTGTCTGTGCCGCCTTGGTTATTCAGACTCTTTTCTTCTCTACTCAGCCCTGTGCAGTTCGCTTGCTTCTAACATGTTCCACCCTACTCCTTCTCATTACTGATAATTTATTTGCTATGATTGCATTTCCCATTCATCTTTTGTCCTTTTTTCTTCAGAAAACGGGGGGAGAGAAGAGAATCCTAGGAGCTGAGGGAAAGCTGTGTGTTTCTATATGTTAATAATTTTTATCTTATCACATTACCATTTCTGAGCATTTTCTTTGTCCCAAGCTAAGTATATTATTTAAATTCTCAAAAATACTCTGGAAGTAGGTGATTTTATTTTCATTAATAGAGTATAAAAAGCTTCATAAGTTAACTGACTTGCCCAAAGCTGTGTGGCTAATAAATAGTGAAGGCAAGATTTAAATTCTGGACTTAACTCTAAATGGTAGACCTCTGAAGAATCACTGGAAAGAAAGAAATAGGGTAGCCTGTTTCTTTTACTCTTCTTTTAATTTTTGATACAGAGATTGTTTTCCTATATGACCTTCTTAGTCCTTGCTTTGAAGATGAAATGTGGAAATGTATAACTTAGAGTAAGCTAATTGTTGTAACAGATAAACCCACAATCTCAGTGGCTTAACATAATAGAAGTTTATTTCTTGTTCCTGTGGAGTCCGAGTGTGTGTTTCTAATTGGCAGGTGGCTCTCCTCCAAGTGGTGATTCAGGGAGCCAGGCTCCTTCCTTCATCTGGCTCTACCATCTTTTAAACATAGCTCCTAAAGTCGCTGTGCTCATTTACATCAAGCCACAGAAGGAGGGAAAGCAGGGAGGGTTACCTGTGGGAGGTTTATGAGACAGGCTTAAAAGTGTTGTTGGTGATGTCTACTCTCATTCCTTTAGCTAGAACTCAGTCACATGGCTATATGGCAAGAGGGGATGGAAAATATAGCCCAGCTGTGTGTCCAGGAAAAAAAAATGGGCTTAGGGAATAGCTATCCCATCTTTTCATTTTTAAAAATTCTTCCAGAGGACATAGGATGTAGGGGTTAATTTGCATAGCAAGTGTCTCTGAATTGTTGCATTATCATTTCAGTCCTCCTGCCGGTGTGGAATATTATTTACTACATACACTGGGAGAAGTACTACAGAGTGGGATCATATATGTTTCCATTAGTTCTTAAGACTGTTCCCAGTCTTCCTTCTCCATACATTCTGTCCTAGCAGACTTAATTAAGGGTGAGGAGGTGTTCTTAAGTGAGAGAGAAAGTTTTACTAGCTGATGAGGATAGGAGACTCAATTTGTCTTTCGATTTGTTTGTCTTTAGTAGAAATTATGTCTGGTTTCAAATGGGAACGCTTAGAATGGTGAAAGTTGTAGACAACAAAAAAGTCATCATGTGCTAGCTAACACCTGCTTATAGTTGGTCTTTGATGTAGAATGTAAACCACTCCTAAAGGTAGAGTGAAGTGGCTGAGATCCAGTTACAATCACAGGAAATTAGTCTTAATTTAATCATAATTCAGAGGACTTAGTTTGGGTTGGTTTGTGGTATCCCTAATATTTCATAGTTCTAGGAATACTAGAGCAAGTCTTATAAGATTTTTGTTCTCTTAAATTAAATCTTAACTACAATAAGGAGATATTAGTCACTAAAATCTTTTGCCCTTTATATGTTTAATTCAATGAAACCCTAATAAACATAGCTCATTTTAGATTTAAAATAGAATTCCAAAATGGTATCTTCCAATAATGTGGCTATTCAGAGGAATTAGAATATAACTCATACATATCCCCAGCATTTGACATTTTCATTCAGTGTTGAGTTCTTGCCATGAGACAGGTAGTGCCCTAAGTGCCTTATGTCTTGGAGTATGTAACAGTAATACTAGTGAGAATAGGTATTGTGAACCTCACTAAACAATAAGAAAGAAAGTCAGGACACTTAAAGTATTTTGCTTTATACTCCGTAGTAAGTATGAGCAAAGGTACAGAGGCAAGAATGAGCTTGCTGTGGTTGGAATGTGAAATTGGAGTCAGATAATGGTGAAAAATAGAATCGGCAAGGGCCAGATCTTAGATTTTTTTAGCATAGGGATTTGGTCTGTGAATGACCCCAAATTTTTAATGTAAAAATTTGTGTATCTGCGTTCTTAAAAGAACGTCCAAAATGTTTTCACATTTCTCAAAATATGAAGGCTATAGGGTTAGAAGGATATGCGGAGTATCTCTTACTTCTCAAAGAAGTTAAGAGCCACTGAATTAGGTTTAGAGTTGTGTGACTCATTATGTTATTCCTCCTCATTGGGATTATCTACTGAGGCCATGGGAGAAGAGTTACAAGGCAGTAGAAGAATTCTAAATTACTTGGGAGAATTTTTTTTTTTTTTTTTAAAAACACCTTTCCTTAACCATCTTTATAGACCCCAGGACAGAGTTACTTTTAAAAGTTATTCATATAGTGTTAACAATTCTTTTTAAGTGATTAAGTGAGGCATCATACTGGTAAAACATTTCTCACCTTAAAGGAAACTGTTTTATGATTTAAAGAAATATTTACACATGTTAAAAAATATGTTAAATAGTACAAAAGGGTATACAATGAAAATCTAGTCTCTCTTTCATTTCATATCTCTAGTACTAATCTCCAGACACAACTACCATATATATAAAATTGTTTTTTTTTAATATAAATAAAACAGGAAAGTAATATATATACTATATAATACCTTTGGTCTTTTAACTTAACATATTGGTTATCTTTCCATATCAGCACATGTAGTTCTGTTTTACTCTTTTCAATATCTATGGAGTACTCTGCTGAGTAGCTATAATAAAATTTATTTAACCAGTTTCCTATGGATATATATTTGAGTTGTTTTGCTATTATAAACAGTGCTTCAGTAAATATCCTTGTACGTGTCTGTGTATTACATGTGCAAGTATATTTTAGGGTAAATTACTGGATTGAAGAATAATGTTCATTTCAAATTTTAATAGTGCAGAATTGTCCTCCAACTGTAACTTCTATAATCCCATCAGTGTAGGAGAATACTTCTTTTCCCCTACCCATGCCAATATATTATTTATCAGTTTTTAATGCTTGCAAATCTGAGAAAAATCTTGTTTTAATTTGTATTTCCTTAAGTATGAGTAAGATTGAGCATTGTTTCAGATAGGCCTATGAACTGTTTGTCTGTGTACTTTGCCTGTTTTTTAAAACTAGGTGAGATGGCTATTGTCTTTCACTTGTTTTTTTTCCTGATAACTTCTAAGAGTTCTGTGTATATTAAGTAGCTTATTCCTTTTTCATTTTTAGTATGTTTTTAGAATTAAAACAAGAAAGAATTTATGTGGTGTTTGTTCCTAGGTCATTCAACATTAACAGGGTTGCAACTCAGGCTGTGGAGGATGTTTTAAATATTGGTGAGTACCAAAATATGTTATAAGTTATAATATAATTATAATATGCTATATAATATATATATTATTATATGTTAGCTACTATATGACACAAAGTATTTTATTTAATCAAGATATTTTCCCCCTTTCCTTTTTCAATAGCAAAACGACAAGGAAATTTAAGTTTTCCGTTGAACAGAGAATTGGTAGAGAAAGGTCAGTGACAAATGATTGTTAACTACTAACAGTTTCCCTGAAGTTGTGTATCGATTTTGAGGATGTCATTGTGAAGTGTACTTGTCTAATTAGCAAAGCACAGTACTTTTTTGACTCAAACATGTTCTTAATATAATATCCATTTAAATATATTTAAACAATGAAAAGTTTAAAGCTGGGCTTTTATATTATGATTTTTGTCAACCATGAAATATAACCTCTATGTCAAAACGGTGTAACCGCAAACATGTCTTGGGGAATAGAAAAATACACATCTCATGGGGCCGGCCGGGTGGCGCAAGTGGTTGGGTGCGCGCGCTCCACTGTGGTGGCCCGGGGTTCGCTCGTTTGGATCCTGGGCGCGCACCAATGCACTGCTTGGCAGGCCATGCTGTGGCGGCGTCCCATATAAAGTGGAGGAAGATGGGCATGGCTCTTAGCCCAGGGCCAGTCGTCCTCAGCAAAAAGAGGATTAGCAGATGTTAGCTCAGGGCCAATCTTCCCAACAAAAAAAAAAAAAAAAAAAGAAAAATACACATCTGGAAAAGCATGCTTAAACTCGATGTGTCATTATTATCCTCTGAATGAGAAGGAATTCACTGAGCTGTGAATGCTCATCTTCACATTCACTACAATGTTCTCTTTAACCTTCTCTCACCTACTCCAGCCCAGTTACTTCAGGGTTCCTCTAAGAGGACTAGCACTGTTGGAGAAAGGATACTGATCAGGGAATTTGAAGACCTGGGTTCCAATCCCAGACCAACCAGTCTCTACTACGAGCAAGATTGTGATTCTCCACTCCTCTACTTCCTCAAATGTAAAATGAGGGTGTGGAAGTAGATCAATGGTGCGTAGGGATTCTTCAGATTTATTCTTTAAATTTTATTTTTTTAAAATATTTAAATTCTTAAACTGAAAAACACTTTCATTTGATTTGCGTGTGAAATTTTAATACGCTAAAGTCTACTCATCTACCGGGATCATTTTTGAACAGACCTCAAACTAAAGCTTTTCTTGCTATCTCTGTTTAAGAGTATCCTAAGATTTCAAGTGAATTATTTTTTAAAAACAACAAAAAAACCCAAACTTGTTTATAGTTCCATCTACCTAACTATGTAAGGATTTTTCAACATATACAACCAAAACAAAATACAGCCACCAATTGGATATGGACACAGCTGTCGTCCATAAACACAAACACTTGAATTGGAGAGTTATCACAATCGCTGCCTTCTTATTGGTTGCCTTTGAAATGATTTAGCAATACATAACAAAGTATTTTAATAGTGTCAGTTCATTTATTTGTATATTTTGGATTTCCACATAAGAATTCCTTTGTGGGAGAGGTATGCCTTTAAAATAGTTTGAAAACAGGACTAAATCTCTGAAGTCACTTTCAGCTCTCTAAAATGGACTCTGTTCTCCCTCTCTCATTCTGAGACCTAAAAGATTATTTTAATCATGGCTTATGAGCTAGCATTAGCATTAAATCTGTATCAAAAAAAGGAAAATTAGGCATTTTTAGTAATTGATTCCTCATTCTGTAATTTGACTTAAAACATAATGTATATAAACCAACTGAAATTTATATTAGGTATACAAATTAATTTAAGAGTATATATAAAATACAGTAATTGATTTTTCTCTTAATAACATACCACTTCACTTTACTGAGTGTACATGACTCCTTTGAAGATTTGACTGTCCTCAGAAGCAATTGTGAATGCCAGTGGTGCCGTCACTGCTGCAGACACTTCTGCAACTACTTCCTTTAGAGCTAGCACATTTTGTGTGTGAGTTTCCAGAGAGGCAATTTTTTATTTTTGAGAATGAATTAGACGTTTTTTAAGAGAACCAAATAATTCAAATGAAATTTTGGTAAATAAGGTAGATCATCTGACAGTCTTGTAATGTCTTTTAATGTGGCTCTCAATTAAACGTTCTTTCAAGCCTGATTTCTTTGTACAGTTGTCTTTAACCAGTTGTGCTTTGCATGCCAACTTTCGTGTGACTCTTGATTAGAGAGAAAGCGGGTCCCAAAGATTTCTAAAAATATCTTGAGTAATGGCATTTTCATTGGAAAAACCATATTGCCTGTCATTGTTTGGGACTGCATTTTATATCAAGACTATTAACTTATGAACTTTTGACATGGTATTTTGGAAAAGAACTTGGCAGGGGAATATGGCAACTCAACTTGATTTTTGAGTGCCATAAACTAGTTCCTCTATTTTTGTTTAACTACCGGCTTTGTAGTTTTTTTTTCTTTTTCCCAGATGTACTTATTTCTGCTATATTGTGGGTGATGTAGGTTTCTATGGGCTAATCTTGGAACGTAATCCACATTTATAAGGTTTTTTGCTTTTTTGATGGAATGTGTTCTGAGTTCCAAGAAACTTGCCACCAAACAGACCTGTGGGACAGAATTCTTTTAATTCCAGAATTACCCTTGGGGATAGCATCCATTTTTTCATTTTTGCACTTCTCAAGTGACCATCTTTTATTGAATGTGCTAATATTGGTGTTGTTTTCCTTCATAGTAACAAACGAATATAATGAATCACTACTCTACAGTCCAGAAGAGCCAAAAATACTTTTCAGTATTCGAGAACCAATAGCAAACAGAGTTTTCTCAAGCAGTCGTCAGCGTTGTTTTACCTCAAAGTAAGCTTCCACGGTCTGACTTGTGACTATGTTTTCATCCCTTGTAATTATAAAGCACACTTAGTTTTAAAAATATTCAATTTCATTAAATTCACTCATTCAAACTTAATCTAGTGGGAAAAGAAGAACTTGTGGAACTAATGAGGTATCATACTAACCTGGCTCAAGTGATATTTTCTTTCAAACTGAATGTGCCATCTTAGAGAAACTAAAATTGAAGTGAATAGAATAAGAATGGTTACTTAATTGGGTGATGTGGATTTGTTTGTTTTTTAAATGTATTAAGACACAAAAAGGGCAAGTTATCATTTTAAAAGAAACTGGAAAGCAACCTGTTTTTCATATGCTGTAGAATAAAAGCAGAACAAACATTCATATAAAACCTAAGTTGTATATCAGTAAACCTTTAGAGTAGGATTCATTTCTATTCCTTAAAACTGAACCTTCTCCCACATCTATTGAATTTGCTTCAGTTTTTTTTTTTTTTTTGAGGGGGGAAGGATATACATAAATGAATATAATTTCTTATTTTGTAAAAGTTGTCCAATTTTCCAAACTAACAAGAAAACCTATAATTAT
Organism: Ceratotherium simum simum; assembly: GCF_057802395.1. NCBI lineage: Eukaryota > Metazoa > Chordata > Mammalia > Perissodactyla > Rhinocerotidae > Ceratotherium > Ceratotherium simum. Next base: position 29,703,575 of record NC_141917.1, on the reverse strand, counting down.
GAAAAAATGTTATCTAGCTCATGGCAAGCAAAGAACTGTTTAATTACAAGTTGCGGCTTATAGTGTGCATATTTTCCTTTTTGAGAATACACAATTGATTTTTTTCCAGGAAAGACACTAAAAAGGAAACTGATCTTACTTAAAAATCACTTTACTCATTTGAGAGTTAATTTTGATTAATCAACAAATCTATACTAATTTTGGATGAGACTACAAAGACTCATTTAAATTTTTGCTCATATAAATAGAATAGCTTCATGACTTCGGCCGGCACTTGGAAAGTATTTCAAATATGTCATAACAAGCACTTTAACAACAAAAGATTGATAAATTGAATACATTAGAATTAAGAACTTCTGTTAATGAAGACACCATTAAGAAAATAAAAAGGCAAGCCACAGAGTGAGATATCTGCAGTACCTGTATCCAGCAATGGACTCATATCCAGAATATATATTAAATAAAAATTCCTACAGTTCAGGAAGAAAAAGACAGGCAACCCAGTAGAAAAATGGCCAAAAGTCATGGACAGGCATTTCACAAAAGAGGATATCCAAATGGCTGATAAGCACGTGAAGAATGTCCTTTACCTTATTATTCATCTGGGAAATGCAAATTAAAATTACATAGTATAATACTATACACATCCACCAGAGTGGCTAAATACCACTTGTTGGGAAAGTGGAGCAACTGGAACTTTCATACACTACTGTTAGGAATAGTTTGGAAAATTGTTTGGTAATTATCTCTCAAAGCTGAATATAGCCTATGTAGTGACCCAATAATTCCACTTCTAGGTCTATATCCAACAGAAATGTATATATCAACAGAAATGTGTACACCAAAAGACATGCTCAAGAATATTCATAGCAGCACTACTCACAATAGGTAAAAACCCAAATGTCAATGAATAGAAGAGATAAGTAAATTTTGGTATTTTCATATAATGGAAGTGTTTTCATATAGCAATGAAAATGAACATACTACTATTACATGTAATAACATGGATGAATTTCACAAACATACTATTGGGCAAAAGAAGCCAGACACAGGCATCATATTGTATTCTTCCATTCATATAAAGTTCAAGAACAGACAAAGCTATTACTACTGTGGTGATTGAAATTAGGGTAGTGGATATGCTTGGGGAAGAGGGGCCAGGGATAGTGACTGGGAGATGGCAGTGAGGGAGCTTCCTGGGAGCTGGGTAACACTCCTGATTTGGGTGATGGTTACACAAGTGTGTTCATCAAGCTGTACCCTAATAATTTGTGCCTCCTCTGTGTGTTATACTTAGGTAAAAATTTTACATGAAAATAGTTACATTCTTGCTCCATACTTAAAATACTTGTGATGGTAATAACTCAACATTCAGTCACATGAAAAAAGCCTATGAATTCCATCAACTATGAACTTGTTCACTCATAATTGTTTGGGTGAATGGAGCTATCCTGAACACTTAAATTTTGAGATTTTGATAATGTACCCATATATTTACGTAGTTAACTAACTCTCTTATACCAAAGAGCAACTTGATTTTTAAAATCAAGGCCAAATGATCTGCCAGTTTAGACAAAAGTTAAAGGTTTTAAAGAACCTATGATTTAGGGTTAAGAAAACTGTTAATATTTAATGAGATGTTTCTTTCTGCTTAGGGTTTGTGTTCGTTCTCGTTGTTGGGATGCCTGTATGGTTGTGGATGGAGGAACTTCTTTTGAGTTTAATGATGGAGCAATTGCTTCAATGATGGTCAATAAAGAAGATGAGCTTCGAACTGTGCTTCTAGACCAGTGAAGGATTTCCTCAGATGACAAATTCTGATTACTGGAAAAATACTTTTACTGCATAAAGACTGCCTGTCATAAAGCTACATTTTTTTGGTTATTCTTGAGACTGGTTGACCCTAGGCTCAAAGGTGACTAATGAAGTGAGATTTGTATTATTATTCTGTTGGATTCTGATGGAAAAGATGTTCACTGTGTAAGAAAATGGATGGACTAAACTGATTGAATTGATACCAGTGAAATTTCTATATTGCTTACAATTGGTATCCAAAAGTGCTGATATCTTTTTAAATTGAGAAAGGTAGGCTCAAATAAAGGATTAAATGTTTAGGATTTGAAATACAACTGTATAAGTTTTTTTCTCTCCCTTTTCTCCTAACTTTGTGGAATTGGTCAGACCATATACGTATCATTTGATTAGTGTATATTTTTTATAGTACCTAAAAATCAAGATTTTTAAAACATTTTGATGATGATGGAGAATTTTGATAAATCTTGACATTGACCTAATTGAAGTAGGAAACATTTTTATATGTGCTGAGAATTTTCTAATTTCAGAACACAGTGATGTTGTTATGACTCTTTATTGATTTAAAATGTTCAAACAATCATTTTTGAAATTATTTATAGACATTTTCATTTAATTGACTTTCAGGATAATTTTGACAGTGCTGGGTGAAATACATATATCTGGACAAAGTCGTGATGCTGTTACCAATCTATTGTCCAATAGCTATTCTAGGTCATAGGCAATTTTTTTTTTTTAATGATTTGAGTCTAATAGATTTCTTCCATATTTAAAACTCTCTCACACGGATTCAAAGACTAAAAGAATGAACTGATTAGATATATTCTACTAGGAGTTTGGTCAGACCTTTAAAAAATATTTTCACATAGTGGTAGGAATATTGTCAGAAAGGAAATGGATTCTTTAATAAATATGCAAAACACATTAGTTTTGGAATTGCCTTTTAATTTCATGGTAGTTTTCACCTAGCTCATATTCCAAGTTTCACATGTTAGCTTTGGAGGATAAAGTGTTATGGCTTTTCTTTTTTTCTCCCACTATAAGAATTCCTTTAGTTTGGGAGGAAACTATTTTTATCTAATTGTTAATATAAGTAATCCTAGAATTTTCACAAAAAGCACCTATTGCTGCATCATGAGACAATTGGTATTCTTATGCCATTTATTCAAAGTTGTATCTGTTTTTTTTCACTTGCTGTTAAAAATTTTTGGTCAATCATTGACATATTTATTGAACACCCACTCTGTGCCATGTACTGTGTCAAGTGGTGGATATACATTGATGAATGAAGCAGACAATCCTGACAGAACTTGAGTCGAGTGAGCTCAGAAGTAAATTCTGTGTAAGCTAGGATGTATAATCTAATTGAGTGCTCTTAGTTTTGCAATATGTAACATGTTCTTGTCAGATTTTTTATGTAAATGCTACTATACAAAGGTAATCTAGGTTTTGATGTATATCCAGAACAAGAATCTGTTTTTCTTTTTTTAATTAAGAGTATCTGCATAGACACCCATAGCAAAGAGTTTATATGATGCATACAATAAAAATTAATGTTTTCTCAGACCTGGATCTAGTTTCCGGTTTGATTTAAAAATGATATACTTAAGATACCACTTTATAAAGAAGTGAAATTCCACACTATAGAAACTCTCCTAACAGCATAAAATACCTTCTTGACAAAAATGCCAACTCCATCTTTAAATCAGGGAAATCTGATTGTCCAAAATGGTACCATAGATCTGTTAATATGTAACATATTAATAGGTAACCTGTATGTAATATGTAAAATTGTTCATAAGCCATAGTTTAAAGGTTTAAAAAACACTTATTTGCTCCATTTGCAATATAAGTTCTATTTCTGCTCTATGGTGGGGATTAATTTGTAAGAGATGATGAGAGGCAAAGGATGTTAGAATAGCAAAAATATTTTTATGAATTAACCTTTTAATGGCAACTATATGTGAATAAAATTAAACTATTGTTATTTCTTCTTTTTTACTTCATGTATTTCCTTAACTCTTATGGGCTCATTACTTGAAAACTAGATTTTCTCAAAATATTATGTTTCAAAAGTCTTTTTCCCCACTGATGTGTATTATTCTGTGCCCTGCTGACTTCATTCACTGCTAATCTTTGACACAGAACCATGATTTGTTATGTAATCAGAGAGTAAAGTGCTTAACTTGTAAGTGTAGACTCTTCAGATAATTTTAACTTAATATTTTTGATGCTCCATATGTACTTATATTCATGGCCCCAGTAAATCAAATCATATGTTTTATTAAATGTATAGTCTTCAATGTAGAGAATTTCCACTGATTTCACTTTTTAAATATCAAAATGAACAATATGAATAAAATAAGTAGAAAGAGCCAATTAACACAAATGTTTTATTGAAAAATATTCACTCGAGTTGAAAAAGTTGTCAAATATAAGTTTGAGGATACATTATCTATTGCTCTGCTTTGAAAATAACAATGTAAATTTAGACTTTAAATCACTAAATTCATTCCATTGTGCCAATATACCATAATATATGCATCATTATACTTAAGGATAGATAGTATCTACCAAGACAGTTGTGCAAAGAAGATCCCAGGGATAATGTGATATGTAAATGATATAATGAAAAATATTATATATATTGGAGGGGAGGGAAAAGAGTAAATGTACTGCTGAACTATAAAGAGGAATTGTTTAAATGACAATTTTCAATTTCTTTAACATTAAAAATAACTATGAAGGGATTAAGGCATAAGTCAATGAGAAGGTGTATTAAATTTTCTATATTAAAGAAAGTATGAAGAGTATTTTTTGAGTGTCATGGGCTTTATTTTAAGATGCATTGTTAAGAAAATTACTGCCTAAACAAGGAGGAACTAAAGAGAAAAATAGAAAAGAATATTTTGTGTTAATTTGAATATTCTATAGGATAGCAAAGGCATGGATTAACTAATTTTGTTCATTTTTCCCTGTTCAAAAATCAAACATCAATAGCTAAAAAAAAAAAAAATCAAACTTGTGATCCTGAAAAGACTGATTAAGAGATCTGAACGATACACAGCTTTTTTTTTTTTTTTTGGTGAGGAAGATTGGCCCTGAGCTAACATCTGTTGCCAATCCCACCCCCCACCTTTTTTTTGCTTAAGGAAGACGGGCCCTGGGCTACATCTGTGCCAACCTTCCTCTATTTTGTACATGAGTCACTGCCACAGCATGTCTTGATGAATGGTGTTGGTCTGCACCGGGGATCCGAACCTGCGAACCCCAGGCCACTGAAACGAAGCACGCTGAACTTAACCACTGTGCCCCTGGGCTGGCCCCAATACACAGCTTTTTATATCAGTAGATTGGGAGTAGAGATTGAGTTCTGATTTGTACCTTATCACAATGAATACTTAAAGATTGGCACAGCTGGAGAGGAAAGTGCCTATTACGATAATAAACGATAGTTTTACAATACTGAAACTTAACATTCTTTACTTATAGAGTGTGTGTGTGGGGAGGAGCTGATGTATGGATGGTTGAAGTAAGCAGGACAGTACTTGAGAACCAGGTTTTGACAAACTGTTAAGTAGACATTTCCCCCAACTGCAACTATTGTTTTTGCCCCATACTTATTTTCTTTGAATGGACGAAGACGGCTTGAATGATTTGTCAGGTTGTCACCACACTAGATTGGTTCTTCTTGGCTTTCACAAGAAAATAGTCTATTTAAAATACCTTTGGTAATTAAGCTTTGTTATGTAGTTACATATTTCCCCCTGGCTCAGATCTTCCCTTCAAAGCATCTTTTCTTCATGAAATGATTCTTCACAAAATCATTCTCTTAATCTTTTAAATATTTCCATTAGCCTTTCAAATGGGTTATTGTGGATTATCCACTTGACATGTAGTTTTAGACTAAAATATTGCCGAATTCTTACCCTTCTATGTACTTTCTGGCTCTTGCAGCAATACCACTGCAAATTAACTTATAATTATTATCCTGAGTAGTAACTTAATAGTTTCTAGTGAAAAAGGCATTTTAAAAGCCAATATAAATGACAGTATGGCCAGTATTTTTTTAAAAAGGCAATATAAATGTGAGGTAATGGTTGGGATATAATACATTCTAGTGTGCCTATTAGAAAATGTAGGACTATGGAAATTAGTCCACTTTATAGTCTCTCCTATCAATCATGGCCCCTGCCATCATAGGACCTTTTTAAAATATAGTGATTTTAATGCTCAAAATTGCAAGTTAAATATTTTGGTATTTGGTTTGAGAAATACCAAAATATCAGCATTTTAATATTTAGAGTCACTAAAAAGTAAAAATAAATACCAAATATTGAAAATAATTCAAATATTAAACTGAGAACAAATCCATAAAATGAAGTTAGTACAGGCTGTAGGGCTTCAACCTGTATAACGAAGTTAGTCTCTTGGTGAAAACACCTTTTTGACTTCCCGGGCTATCTGGCTAGGTGGGGAGGGGGAGAGGAGTGGCATACAAAAGCCTTTTTGGAATAAGCCTTTTTGCTTGTTCCAGGGTTAGGGTATCCAGTGGAAAGGAGTTTCTTTCTAGTTTCCCCAGTTCTTGGATTACTTAGTGCCTTTCATATGTTCTGCACCTTCCCTTGTGCTGTTGTTCAAACACGATATCCTCCACATTGTTAGATCTTCAGTAATTGTTGGATTGAAATTGAGTTCACCAAGATAGAAGGGACACAAGTCACTTTATCCAGAAATAAAAATTTTGCACTTGGCCAGAGTGTCCCTCATATCTCTGGAACTTGTGGCTAGGGTATAGGAAAGGGAGGAATCAAGGGAAAGGGCTGGAGGCAGATGTTAACATCATAAAAAGAATGACAGCCAGATGTTATGTGCCTCTTGATGAAGAACATAATACTACCCGTCAACTATCTCCTAAAAAAAGAACTTGATGAGTCGCTAGACCAGGTTTTCTCAACACCAGCACTATTGATGTTTTGGACCAGATAATTCTTTGTTGTGGGGAGCTGTCCTGTGTATTGTAGGATGGTTAGCATCCTCAGCCTCTATGCACTAGATACCAGTAGCACCTCTTCACTTGTGACAACCAAAATTGTCTTCAGATATTACCAAATATCTGCTGGGGTGCAAAATCACCTTTAATCTAGAGCCGTTTGCTGCTAGATCTAACCACCAGTTCATGGAAATAGGGAACAGATTAACCTGTTAAACATCAATCATTCCAGGGATCACATCAGCAAAATCCAGAATGTGGAACCAGGGACAAACAACCAGTTTCTTCAATTAATAAATTACAAGGGAAGAAAGAGAAGGGGACCCTAAAGATTGGGGCTGGCCCAGTGGCATAGTGGTTAAGTTTGCGCACTCTGCTTCCGCAGCCTGGGGTTCGCAGGTTCGGATCCTGGGTGCGGACCTACACACCGCTTATCAAGCCATGCTGTAGCGGCATCCCACATGTAAAATAGAGGAAGATGGGCACAGGTGTTAGCCCAGGGCCAATCTTCCTCAGCAAAAAGAGGAGGATCAGCAACAGATGTTAGTTCAGGGCTAACCTTCCTCACTAAAAAAAAAAAGGAGACGTAAGAGAATGTCAGTCAGTCCTGGCCAGAGCAATTAGGTAAGAAAAAGAAATAAAAGGCCCCCAAATTGGAAATGAAGAAGTAAAACTGTCACTATTTGCAGATAACATGATGTTATATATAGAAAACCCTAAAGACTCCACGAAAAAACTGTTAGAACTAATAAATGAATTTGGTAAAATTGCAGTATACAAAGTCAATATACAGAAATCTGTTGCATTTCTACACACTAGTAATAAACTATCAGAAAGAGAAACTTAAAAAGCAATCCCATTTACAATTGCGTCAAAAAGAATAAAATACCTAGGGATAAATTGAACTAAGGAGGTAAAAGATCTGTAGACTGAAAACTATAAGACATTGATGAAAAAAATTGAAGAGGACACAAATAAATGGAAAGATATTTCATACTCAGGGATTGGAAGAATTCATGTTAAAATGTCCATACTGCCCAAAGTAATCTACAGATTCAATGCAATCCCTATCAAAATTCCAATGGCATTTTTCACAGAAATAGAACAAACAATCCTAAAATTTGTATGGAACCCCAAAGGACCCCGAATGGGCAAGCAAACTTGAGAGAGAACAACGAAGCTGGAGGCATCACACTCCTTGATTTCAAATGCTATTACAAAGCTATAATAGTAATCAAAATAGTATGGTACTCATAAAAACAGATACATAGATCAATGGAATAGGACAGAGAGCCCAGAAATAAACCCACTCATATATGGGCAATTAATTTATGACAAAGGAGCCAAGAATACATAAAGGGTGAAGGACAGTCTCTTCAATAAATGGTGCTGGGAAAACTGGACAGCCACATGCAAAAGAATGAAACTGGACCACTATCTTACATCATACACAAAAATCAACTGAAAATGGATTAAAGACTTGAATGTAAGACCCAAAACCATAAAATTCCTAGAAGAAAACATAGGCAGTAAGCTCCCTGATATCAGTCTTATGGATGATTTCCAGATTTGACACAGAAAGCAAAGGCAGCAAAAGCAAATATAAACAAGTGGGACTACATCAAACTAAAAACCTGCACAGCAAAGGAAACCAGCAACAAATGAAAAGGCAACCTACCACATGGGAGAAAATATTTGCCAATCATTCATCTGATAAGCGGCTAATATCCAAAATATGTAAGGAACTCATACAACTCAATAACAAAAAACCAAACAATCCCCTTAAAATGGGCAGAGGAATAAAACAGACATTTTTCCAAAGAAGACATATAGATGGCCAAACAGTTACATGAAAAGATGCTCAACATCACTAATCATCAGGGAAATGTAAATCAAAACCACAATGAGATATCACCTCACACCTGTTAGAATGGCTATCATCAAAAAGACAAGAGAAAAGTGTGGGCAAGGATGTAGAGAAAAGGGAACACTTGTGCACTGTTGGTGGGAATGTAAATTGGTGTAGCCAGTATGGAAAACAGTACGGAGGTTCCTCAAAAAATTAAAAATACAACTACCATATGATCCAGCAATCCCACTTCAGGATGGGAGAAAACACTAACTTGAAAAGATACCTGCAGGCCCATGTTCATTGCAGCATTATTTACAATAGCCAAGATATGGAAACAACCTAAATGTCCATCAACAGATAAATGGATAAAGAAAATGTGGTATATACGTACAGTGGAATATTATTCGGCCATAAAAAGAATGAAATCTTGCCATTTGCGACAACATAGATGGACCTTGAGGACATTATGCTAAGTGAAATAAGACAGAGCAAGACAAATACTCTATGATCTCCTTTATATGTGGAATCTAAAACAACGACAAAAAATCAAGCTCATAGACACAGAGAACAGATTGGTGGTTGCCAGAGGCTGGGGGTGGGGGTAGGTGAAATGGGTGAAACTTAAACTTCCAGTTTTGAAATAAGTCATGGGGACGTAATGTACAGCATGGTGACTATAGTTAATAATACTGTATTGCATATTTGAAAGCTGCTAAGAGAGTAGATTTTTTTTTGTGAGGAAGATCAGCCCTGAGCTAACATCCATGCTAATCCTCCTCTTTTTGCTGAGGAAGACCGGCTCTGAGCTAACATCTATTGCCAATCCTCCTCCTTTTTTTCTTTTTCCTCCCCAAAGCCCCAGTAGACAGTTGTATGTGGTAGTTGCACATCCTGCTAGTTGCTGTATGTGGGACGCCACCTCAGCATGGCTGGACAAGTGGTGCGTCGGTGCACGCCCAGGATCCGAACCCTGGCTGCCAGTATCGGAGCACGCGCACTTAACCGCTAAGCAAGGGGGCTGGCCCCCAAGAGAGTGGATCTTAAAAGCTTTCATCACAAGAAAAAAAATCTGTAACTGTGTATGGTGACAAATGTTAACTAGACTTTATTGTGGTGATCATTTTGCAATATATAGAAATATTTTTTTTTATTTTTTTTATTTTTTATTTTTTAATTTTTTTTTTTATTTTTTGTTTATTGCAGTAACATTGGTTTATAACATTGTAAAAATTTCAGGTGTACATCATTGTACTTCTATTTCTGCATGGACCACATCATGTTCACCACCAAAATACTAATTACAACCCATCACCACACACATGCACCGAATTATCCCTTTCACCCTCCTCCCTCCCCCCCTCCCCTTGAATCATTATGTTTTCTGTCAATTAGACCTTAACAAAAAAGAAAAGAGAGGATGTCAATCAAATGCAATATGTGGACCATGTTTGGTTCTGATCAAAACAAACCCATATAAGAAAACCAGAGACAACTGAGGAATTTTCACCACCATTTTGATATTTAATGTTTCAGAATTAATTCAGGAGAATCTCTATTCTTTAGACGTAGATACTGAATATTTATGAAGTCATAGGCCTGGGTTGTGCTTCAAAGTAATCTGTGTGAGTGCATGTGTATGGGGTGGGGAGGTGGATGAGATGATGGATAAAATGAGATTGGCCATGAGTCAATGACTGCTGAAAACAGATGATGAGGTTGATCATATTCTCTACTTTTCACATTTATTTGACATTTTTCATAATTAAAAACAGAAAAGGAACCACAGTAGCGATAATGTCAAAAAAGAAGCAAAAAACTGGGTGATATCCAAGAAGTATCACCATTCTACCATATGAATGAACGGGTTCAAAAGGAATTGAATTCCTGGAAGACCTTGGAGTATAGGGTGAACTATCCAAATAGTTTGCTAATAAGAATAAACTACACAGTATGAGCTGATCAAGTCTGTAAAGTGCTGACTTTTATTGATAGTACTTGGCTATCACATTAATCACTTGAATTTCAAATGTTTTATAAATGTGATTACTTTTTGAGACACTCTAAAGATAATAAGCCTGCATTTAGCACACTGTCAGAAAGCATGATGAACTATCATTTTAATTTGACAACAAGCATATGAAGTAGACGGGGCAAAAAGGACCATTTCAGGGGTCTTTTGAAGGGTCTTATTTAGAGGGCTGAGATAAATGGCACACCACACCAAATGCTATCTATTTTAACCACAGTACTTAAGGAAGAAAGAGAAAGGATAAAGGAACACAACTTAGCTGAAGTACTCATTTTTATAAAAATGTTTTATTTTAAAACAAGTCTATAAAAGTAGAAATCACATACAAAAATACAGATTACTCTGACACGTCAGCAAAATAGCTTATGGCTGGACTTGAGTTTGGAAGTACTGCGTGTTTGAGGGCACCCGGAAGTCAGAGTCCAACCGGATTCTGTCACCAGCCCTTGTCACTAATCTGTAAACAATAATTTCAAGTAGTATTTAGCACTTCTTAACTACTATAAAATTGAAACAATCATTTCCTGTATAACACTATTTTGAAATGTTCTTCCTTAGGTCTCAGCAGATAAGGGCACTTCATACCATTGTTTCTAACATTTGAAAAATCTGATTTAAAAAAACAATGTTAATAGAAATGAGGGGTTTTGGCTTTTTTGTTCCATTTTGAACATACGGGGAGGTCATCAATTTAAATAAGAAATTAGTGTTTTGTGTTTATTTTAAAAGTAGAATTTAATCCTCTTGCTTCTATGTCCCATTAAAAAAAAATCACTGATGCTATGAAAGGTTCAACATCTGAGTCTTAACTGTTATGCAGGTGCAAGTTGTGTTCACTGCTCTAAAACTGCATGGAACACACACCTGCTTCTAGTGTGTATTTCTGATTGAAAGGAACATGCAGTTCTTAGGGAACTTTAGGTCCAGTAACCTTATAAAATACGTAGTTTCAAACAATTATTGTGGGAGACCACTAAAAAAAAGACAATTTAAAATACTTGATTCCAGAGTAATATAAAAATAACTTCAAGAACCTCAGCAATAAAGGAAAATGGCAGGCACCTTCAGTCCAGGATTCCATCCAACATTTCAAGAACGGAGGCTGACTGGTTACTACCACCTTTCTAAAACAAAGCAAGTCATTTTAAAAGCTAAAGAACCCACGTCAACATAATTTGATCATAAAGTAGAAGACCACAATTGATATTTCCTCAGCTAATTTAGAATTCTGGGAACACAGTACATTAAAGGATACTTCATTAATGTGCATTAGAAGATACATCAGATCAACCTGACATAGGAAATCGCCTCTTGAGCCTTCAAATTCTATACCAATTCTATACCTCTGATTGTTTTTTTTTTCTCTTTTTATTCAGGTTTTAAGGTGAATTACCCAGGGCTATTTGCTTCCATGAGCCTAATTTCAAATCTAAAGGCAAAGGTGAAATGTGTACTTTTCTTTTTCTATCCCCTAGAAGAGACTGCCTCAAATCTACTATCCTATGATTCTTTCTGTTCAGCTCACAATACGAATAGCTTATTCTTCAATCTATGTCTTATAAAGCAAGACAGAAAATTAAAGAAAGTTAAGTTGCCATATAGGCTATGAAAATGATTTGCTGTTGGTGATTTTTAGGCTTGATTCTAAATAGATTTAATAAAAGGGCACTTGGAAGAGGTGGCTCAAATTTTGCTCTTTAAGGTATCCTGAAATTATAGGCTCACTCTCCTAAAATTTCAAAAGGCCTACAACTTAGGCTCTGAAAGGCATAGCAGTGACAGAAGCTTTCATAGTCATTTTTAAAAGCAACACTTCATAGTTTTTCTCTCTCAAATGGTTCTCTAATATACTTGCAGAATAAAGGCAAAGGGAAAACCAAGAATAAAAATAGCTGAGTGCTCCCGCAATTGGGCTTCCTGCCTACTTTCCCTGTTCCAAAGAGAAGAGGAGACACCATCCTGCAATAAATACTTCATAGACAACTGGGCTTTTGCAGTGTCAGTCGGCATTTGATGCCCCATATCTCCTGGTTCTTTTTGTTGCCAATGGTCGGCCTGGCAATGGTGGTGAAATGGGAGCAATTAATCTGTAGATGAGGGAGGGCTTCCTTTAACAGTTGAAGGGTACTGTCAGGTACGATTCCAAAAACTTGTAGTGTTTTTAGTGTGGGAATTTCTCCAAGTTCACTGGAAAGGAAGAGAGAGACTTTCAGAGCCGCAGTATCAATGGAAACTGTTCCACTAGAGTTACATGACCCCATTTTTACAATTTGTATCATAGTTTACAAAATGCAAACTGAGAACATAATTTGCAATCAATGATTCCAGAAAACAGCAAACGTGAATCAAACCACAGAGCACAGGCCATAGCTTGGGCAACATGACCTCAGGAAACATGCCAGTGCATTTTGTTGAATTTCTAACAACCTAAAGAGTCCAAAGTTTAGTTAAAATCCAACCATCTTTGCTTCCTTTCTCCGTTCTTGATTTACACCGAAAGGCGTTACTGTGAGGAGAAGCCGGTAAGCCAGCGATGGTACAAGTAAATGTTTTACTGCAGCATCAGTTGGAATCACCGCAGGTTACATGCAATTTAAGGATATGGACTTGACTTTGATTTGAACTAGGTTCCATCTCTCAAAAGGAGATGTCAGCAGGGTTGATAACTTCTTAATTGTTAATACTCAACAAGTCCACCATATGTGATGAAACCTAACAGTGACTTCACTAACGTATTTTAGACAGGGTTATGTAGACGGAGAAAAGAGGTGACCAATCACAGCCATTTCACCTCTCTGTATATTACCACTTTTTTTCTGTCACATATAAGTCAATCCTCTTAAATATTTCCCATCAGGGGAAATACAACTCTGTGAACAGTGAAATTCTCATCCACAAAAAAAGGGAGCCTGTTTCCCCAAAGTAAATACTTTTTGATGATTCTTTCTTCTTAACCCAGATCTATGTGCTTAGAAATTCATCTCTCTGATCTGTATTTGCTCTAGGTTGGGACACACAGTACAAAGTCTCAGGAAAGGGAATATTTAGTTTGGAATTTCATCAAATCCCACTACAGATCAATGAAAACATCGATGACCTAGAATTAGAAGCATCCTTTATATTTTCATACTGCCAGTAATTAGTAAAAAAAACTAACTTTCCTTAGAGTAACTGTCGCTTTGTCTCCAATCCTTCTTCCTTCCAGCCTATTTACCAATGTCCAAGGCATCTTCTTAAAGCCTAGCTCAGATTATGTCACTCCCCTGCTCCAAAACCTTCGATGCTTCCCTCGTGTTTATGGAACGCAAACTGTTCAGCTGGCCTTAAGACCTTCTATGTTTAACCTGCTCTCCTAGTCTTCCCACTACCCCTCTAAACACATTTATTCTACATTCAACAAAGTGTCTTAAACACCACAGATGTTTAAGATATGTTAGCCAAATACAAGATGAAAGGTAATTTAGAAAAAAAAATACTACCCAAATAAAATAAATATGCTTGGTGTTCATAAGGAGAGGATAAGATCTGGAGGTCATAATAGAGCAAAAGAAAATCAAGAAGAACAAATTGCTGTTGTTCTTAAAGTAAACTAGTCTCCGAATATAGAAACAGGAGTCTAAAGAAAGGTCACAACATACAGATGTTTATACTTATCACCTTAGATGATAGCAATCCTGATCCAACCTTAAATCCCTCCTATGTAAAATTTAAGTGTATGAGAACATTGTAAGACCCATGACAATTTTGGTTCTGGGATATCCAAATTAGCCAAATCATTAAGTCATATCTGCAGTGGATAGTACTTAAAAGAAGAAACTGTAGGTGGGAGTGAGAAAGGAGGTATGGCCGATGGTAGAAGAGGAAAGGTTCTTGCAACAGCATTGGGAAAGAGCCTTGGCAAGGAAGGAAATTACACCAGACTCGCAGAAGACACTCAGAGGTTACATGTGAGAAGGGAGTGAGCTGTACAAGATGGGATGATGGACAAAAGGCCATTCTCAAGGTGAAAAACCAGAAAGACTTTAAAATCTTAAGGAGACAAAAAAAAAAAAAGCCTCTTAGTATGCGTATCATCTACCACACAGCAGAACAAATACACAAGCATCGCTTTGAAACTACAATGGAAGAGAACTAAGGGATAGTAAACAGAAATGAATGGTATAAGAGCCATTATTTCTAATTTAAGAAATATAAAATGACACTGATAATGTCTTAAGTACCTCTGTTTAGTTTTAGTAAACAAAAGATATTTATGAACCCTTTCACAGGTTCACCCCTTACCTCATCTACCTAATCTTGTTTTCCTTATAAAATCTCAAATTCCTCAATGACAAATTCTCCTACCACAAGAGTTTTTAAGTCTCTCCTAATCTCAGATTAGTTTACTATCTCAAGCTTGGGTTTCTTACTTGAATGAGAAATACAGAATATGTAATTAGACGAGAGTTTAGACCTAGGGAATCAGACCAATTAAAGAGTAAGGGAATAAAAAGAATGAGGATATGGCCTGAGGAAGAAAAGCTAGTTTCCCAAGTATTTTAAAGCATTATCATGACAGAAGATACTCAGATTTTGTTTTCCCACTTCAGAGATAAGAAATAAAAATTCTTTAGCATAAAATGGCTCTCTTGAAATTATTACTGAGGATCCTAGAATTCTTACTATGCATTTCAAATACATCAGCTACTGGAATGACTGAAAGCAGAAGGAAAGACATTTTATCTTGGGAAACTTTTAAGGATAGGGTACCAGCAAACTCATCTTAATGGATTCACAAGGTAAACCAGTGTACCATTTACATAATGCCTAAATAAACACACTCTTTTACCTTAAAATTCAATGATAGCATCTTTCTTCTCTCTGTTCTCACTCTACTCTGGTGATCAGATTTGTAACTAAACTCCAGATGCTCCTGTTTCTCTTATTTCAGGATAAGATTCAGACAAATAAGTCATAATCATGCGGTGAGATTCACACCCAAGTCTGTGACTTCAGGCTGGTGCCCTTCACCATCAATTCACACTGCCTGCAGGCATTACTAAGCAAGCGATATTATCCCAGTGGATAAAAATATTAAAATGTGAGGGCTCACAGTCTCCCCTTAGCCTCTGCTCAAGAAAAAGCATTTTGGTGTTACCTGCTTAGCTTCCTTCTCTCTGGAGAGACAGAACAAGAGTAAGATACATGGATAGATTCTCTTGAGAAACGCAACCCAAAAAGAATGATCACCATACTCCCCAGGGGGCTGCACAGGGAAAGAAGCAGCAGCCCAGATGTCAAGCACAGGAAAGAGTGGACGACAGAGAAACCTTTTCAGGTAGACACCAGAGGCTCCCAGGAGTTCTGGAAGCTAAAAAATAGAAGGGCAGAAGATTTTAATAACAGTTCCATGTATCTGAATTTAGACCCTAACATCTAAGAGCCATAGAAGTAAATAGTGGCATTCCTTGTAGGCAGCGCTTTTCCAAATGAGATAGGAGCTGAGGCCCTGAGCCCCAGGATTAATTAAAAAGTTTACTTACCTGATTCCCTAATTCTACTAGTTGACCCTGTATAGCTGAAGCATCTGATTTATTCATTAATTCTCGACACTAACTGACAATATTCAAACCAATAATTTGAGGACTACATAAATTCTTTGTTCCAATTCACCATCTTCTTTGATTGGAACTAGAATCTCAACCACCTTCATCTGGACAGTGAGCTAAACGAGCTCAGCGGCCTCGTTCGGGGCATACTGGCCGGAACAAGAAAGAAGGACCCGGAACAAATCCAGGATACTGATTTCTCGTGGTTTTTAATAAAATTGCTATACGTTTACATCTGACATGAGGAAGGATTTTCCAGCCCTTTGGGATGAAAGAAACGAAACCTTTTCAAAAATAAAGAGATGATATGACTCCCAGGATGACTTGGGGATAGCACTCCCTAAAAGGAAGATGAACCAGATTCCTTTTTTCTTTGCGCTCCCTTGATTTTATGGAAGTTGTGGAGCAGGTATAAAATTAACCCTCGTACGGCTACCACATTAGATACAGACTATTTTGCATCTGTCCAGGAGACCTAGGATTTAGACCCAGCTCAGCCATTAACTCATTATCCAGCTTTCAGTAAGTCATTTCACTCTTTTGGACCTCAGTCTCCCCGCTATTCAAAGAAAGCCTCAGTCTCTTACGATATTTACCACTTGCTTCTATTCTTCCCATTCCTCGACCATCCAGGACAGATATCACTAGAAGATTACAGAACTTTTCTCTAAGTCCAGATGAAGGCCTTTGGAATCAACTTGAGTTGATTTGAAAATTTTGGGAAAAAACCCAAATAAAAACCATACACACTGGGTCTGCCTCCCCAGTTTTAATATGCTCTGAGCTGCCTGGACTTAAAGGCTGTCTTCTCCACCTTTCGCAAGTCCTCCACAGACACTAGCACAGTATTCCAATATTTAAACCTGCTCATAGCTAAATAATAAACGTTTAGTGAACTATCTCAGTCAACTCAACTTTACTAGATATCTCAAGCAAAAAATTTTGCCTTGCTTTTTCTATTTTGCTGGTCTTTCCTAACCAGTTTGTGGTACACTAATATTGATGTTTAAGTGTTAAATTAACACCAAGTGACATCTCTTTTGGTCCCTGCCTTCTATACTAGCTTTAAAAATCAAAAATACTTACAGTAAAGTTTCAGGTATTATATCATAGCACCGACTGAGTGAAAGGTGTTGGAGGTAGCTGAGCTGGTAAAATTCCGGAAAGCAGTCATTCTTTAGCATGACACTATCACTGTAACAGAGCAGAAGAAAAAATTCAGCACCTAGACATCAATCCTAGCTGGAGAAGACCAGAATAGTCTACCACCTAGTTCCTTCAATTCAACATATAAAGATCCTTTCCTCATTCAGTGAGCAATCATGATTTTTCAATTTTTATTTTAAAATAAATAAACAAAAAAATACCTTAAGTCGAGGTGGACAAGATTGGGGCATCTTCCAACTAAAGTAGAGACATCTAGAAAAAAAAAATGATGGTCACTATTAAATGAGGAACAAGACAAGAATATCTGCTGCCAATACTATCATTTAACACTGTGCTAGAAGCTGGGAACAATGCAATTAGAGTGAAAGAAAAAACAAAATTATCATCTTGGCAAAGAAGACTTTCTACCCAGAAAATCCACGAGAATCACGTGAAAAACTATTGGAAATAGTAAGACAACTGTGTAAAATGACTGGTTAACAAAAATCCATAGCTTATCTATTTATCAGCAACAGCTGGCTGGAAAAACAAAAGGAAAAAATCCCACTCATAACAGCAAAAAGCAGAACCAAATCCACTATGTGCAAACAAACAACATATCATAAAGGTAGCACTTAAAAATCAATGGGGAGGGCCGGCCCCCGTGGCTTAGCGGTAAAGCGCGCGCGCTCTGCTACTGGCGGCCGGGGTTGGGATCCTGGGCGCGCACCGTCGCACCGCTTCTCCCGCCGTACTGAGGCCACATCTCACATACAGCAACTAGAAGGATGTGTAACTATGACATACAACTATCTACTGGGGCTTTGGGGGAAAAAAAAAGAGGAGGAGGATTGGCAATAGATGTTAGCTCAGAGCCGGTCTTCCTCAGCAAAAAAAGAGGAGGATTAGCATGGATGTTAGCTCAGGGCTGATCTTCCTCACACACACACACACACACACACACACACACACAAATCAATGGGGAAATCATGAATTACTAAAAAATAATATTGCTACCACAACTGGAAAAAATTTATTTCTCCAACTCAAATAATATGTCCAAATAAATTCCACATATATTTAAAAAGCTTTAAATGCAAAAATATGGGTAATTATAAAGTTTTTACACACAAAAGAAAACGTAAAGGGAACATTGATAACTTACTACAAAAAATTTTTAAAACTCTACCACATTAAAGCAAAACAAAATACAAACAGAATTCAAGAGGTATCAGAAAACTGGGAATAAATGTTTCCAACATTTATTTATTTGATGGCTTTTCAGCCATCAAATGAAAAAAAATTCTATTATAATGCCCAGAATTGATAAAATATAACAAAGCAGGTCCCCCTATATACTACAAGTGGATATTTAATTTTATGCAGCCTTTCAGGAGAGTAAACTGATTTTTTTTGTTTTTGGAGGGTGAATTGATTTTTTTAAAAAAGTGTTCAGGGCATTACTCATTTTGCTCCTTGACTCAGTAATACCACTTTTAGAAAAATAATTAAAGACGTACATGAAGATATTCATGTAGCAACAGTTATAATAGCCCTTGCCCCAATTAGTTTAACATGTTAACCATCATCCATTCTATGCAACACAATGCTGATAGTAGCTATGAAAAAGCTTTTTAATAACATTTCAGGACATGAAAAAATTCTCAGGCTATATTGTATAGTGAAAACAAAACAAAATATTTACAATGCATTATAATCTCAATTAGTTAAAACACACTCACAAACTCATTTACACACAAACTCACACACAGAAAGAAAGGGAGGAAAAAAGACAGGAAGGAAATGCACCCAAACATTAACTGCAGTTACCAAGGGTGGTGGGATTAGAGGTAACATTTCAAAATTTGGACAAAGTCACATATGCTACTCTGTAATCAGAAAAAAACATCAATAAATGTAATTTATTTTTTAAAATAGACAAACTTCAATAACATCCGAGGTTTTTTTCTCTTGTCACAGCTATATCTTCAGCCCCATCCACTCCCCTGAATCCTAGATGTGCATTTCAACCGCCCCTTCAACACACCCACTGGGATATGTGACAGGTGTCTCAAATTCATGTCTAAAACCAAATACTTGATTTCTCCCCTAAATCTGCTTCTTCCCTAAAGTCTTTCCCATCACAGTAAGTGCTAACTTCACTGATTCCAGTTGCTTAGGCCAAAACCCTGGGAATCATACTTGACTGTTTTTCTCACATCCCACATCCAACCTGTTACCAAATTCTGCTATGTTGGCTTTCAAAATGAGCCCCAAATCTGATCATTTCTTGCCACCTTGAATGTTACCACCCTAATTTCCTATAGCCTTTTCTCAACACAGCACCAGAATGAAACTTTTAAAAGGTAAGTCGGATCATACCATTCCCTGCTCAAAATACTCCAATGGCTTCCCACCTCACTCAGAAAAAAATCGAAATAAAGCTTTTGCCTTGGCTTAGAGAACCCTTGGCTATCTCATCTCAGATCATTGGCCTTCTTGCTCCCTCTCACTCTGGCTTCCATACCAAGCCCATAACAAGAAAAAAAACCTCATGCATTAATGAAGTTTGTCTATTTTTAAAAATAAATAACATTTATTGGTTCATTTTCTGATTACAAAGTAGCACATGTGACTTTCTTCCAAACACACTTGCTGGTCCTTAGTTCTAGAATGTTCTTTCCTCACATATCTATTCCTCACATATGGCTCACTTCTTTACTTATTCATTCAGGTCTCTGCTCAAGTGTCACTTCCTCTGAGAGGCCCTCTCTTTGACAGTTCCATCTAAAAATAGCCCCCTTCCTGCTACACTCTATCTGGTTACTCCGCTTGATTTTTCCTCCTTGCCTTTTCACCTCCTTTCATAACATTTAGTTGTCTGTTGACTGTCTGGCTCCCCCATTAGAACGTAAACTGCACAAAGATGACTTCATCCATTTTGTTCAAGGCCACATCTCCCAAGTCTGGAACAGGGCTTTGTGCACTGTGGTGTTCAGTAAACATCTGTTTAATGAATGACTAAAACAATGAAGAAAGCGCACAATACAATTCTGAGTGACCCATCATCTAGCCAGCCAACCGTCAACAAAAGCCAAAGTAAGACATAATCTTATTTCCATACCATCTAGGAAAGTACAAAATCTTGGGGGACAAAACTGGTTAGTCTCTGTCTCCAGCCCTCACTTAAGCCCTGCCGTCCCTTGGCGGGAAGGGCTAGTCAACAGTAGTCGCTGCCAAGATCCCCTCTTCACTGTCTTCATTTCACCACCAACCAGAGAACCACTTGAGCTAAAAGGGATCTTAGAAACCACTGAATGTAACTGGTCATTTTAGAGTAAAGACAATTTTAGCTAGAGAAGTCAAGGTCAAATCCAAGGCTAAAAGCTAGGTCTTCAAGGCCTCGTTCAGTGCTTATCTATTGACCCACCGGGAGATAGTGACCGGTGGGAGGAGGGTGGCAATAATAATGGCCAACAATTACTGAACAATCACTATGTGTCAAGAACAGGTCAGTGTGCTATACATGTATTAACTCATTTATTCCTTACTATAACTCTAAGAGATGGATTCTACTATTATCTCTATTTTATTGATGAGGAAACTGAGGAGCAGGGAGGTTGAGCAACTTGCTCAAAGCTACTCAGTAAATGGCAGAGTGGGTACTGAACTGAGGCAATCTGGCACCAGTCTAGGAGCTATAACAAAATCCATATTATCTTCTATAAAATAAAATAGTCTGCGTCATTGTTAAAGACATTAATTTAAAAATCTTTGATTCCTATTGTATAATTAAGAAAACACTTCAACTTATACTCTGCGTCTTTGTCCCGCCCTTGAATGCGTCCAGCAAGCAGGATTTTATTACCTATTACTCCTGCTAAAACTCAGGAAATAGGCTATTTGCTCTTTTTCGGAGGAACAAAGAGAAAAGTCTGAAGCCAAACTTGGACAAAATTAACAGCAGTTTGCCCACAGCAGAGTTGCTCAACCTTGTACCCAGAACCTTGGTTCATTTCAGAAAGACTCTCAATAAGAAGTGAGAAATTCAGATTTGGGAAGGAAATGTAAATAGGGCACTGCCTTCTGTTCTCTTGGGGGTGAAGAGAGAAGAACTAGCAGTGGGATTCAACGTGAAGAGGATGCTCGCTGGGGGGAATTTAACATCCTCAGACGGCAATTTGGCAGGAACCATACAAAGCTTGAAAACGGTACCTAATGCTCGACTCGGCAAGTCCACTTTTAAGAATCCATCCTTAGATACGCACTCAAAGATTTGTCTCTGTCCAGGACAAAGTTGTTGATACAAGGGGAAAACTGCGATGATTCTAAATGTCCTTTACAAGGAGATCAATTGAGTAATTATTGACTCAATATAAATTATTCCATATCTATTTGATGGAATATCACATAGCCACTGAAAATGGGGTTATCTGAAAAGAAGCATATTACGAAGTATTTCCTATACTTTGTCCCACTTCAAAAAACACTTTTGTAAAGGAAAAAGACCAGCAAAATGTTAGTGAGATTACTGACGATTTGTTTTTGTGTTTTTCTGTATTTTTACATACTTATGAGAATGATTATATAATTCTATAACCAGATATAAAATCGAGTTTAAAGGAAAAAAGTGTAGGACAGAAATATTATGTGTGCAGGGGAGTGGTAAGAAAGAGACAATTGCTGCTTTTACAGATCTCTAAAGAAAACGTTCCCTGGGCCAGCCCCAGTGGCCTGGTGGTTAAGTTCGTCGTGCTCTGCTTCAGCAGCCTGGGTTCGGTTCCCTGGAGCAGAACTACACCACCTGTCTGTCAGTGGCCATGCTGTGGCAGCATCTCACATACAAAAAAAAAAAGAGGAAGACTGGCAACAGCTGTTAGCTCAGGGCAAATCTTCCTCAGCAAGAAAAAAAAAGAATATGTTCCCCTTGTCTGAAAATGCAGGCATCTGTATGTAAACTAGGGCAAAGCACCCAAACCCCCAGCCACTGAAGAAAATCTAGCTTCTCTTTTCTATTGCCTGATACATCTTACTGCCCAGAGGATACATCATGTCCTGGAGAAGAAGCTTTCAAATACTACTTAAATTTTAAGAAGATACATTCTGCAAATGTTTAATTCAAATCTCTTTTGTGTTTTTTCAGGGGAAGATACGCCCTGAGCTAACATCTGTTGCCAATCTTCCTCTTTTTTTATTTCCCCTCCCCAAAGCCCGAGTGTGTGGTTGTATATCCTAGGTGTAAGTCGTTCTAGTTCTTCTATGTGAGCCACCACCACAGCATGGCTACTGACAGACGGGTGGTGTGTTCTGCAACTCGGAAGTGAACCCGGGCCGCTGAAGCAGTGAGCACCGAACTTTAACCCCTAGGCCATCAGGCCTGGCTCTCAAATCTCTTAGAGTAAAATAAAAACTATAATAAACAAAACACTTATGCTCAGATGAGCTAACACCAACATCAAGACACCAGGATAGGGCTGAGGTACACTGCTGCTTAACTAGGGTTTGTGCAGCACGCAGACTGAATGTTAGCCCGAGATCACAAGGGGAAGCCGTGCAAAAAAATCTTGCCATTTGCAAACACTTATGTTTGCACATCAAGATTTTCTCCACATTGGACAAACAAAACAAAGCATAACCGAATGTTGAGGCTCATAAAGACAGTAATCGCCACACATTACCCCTGACTTCAACACCTGCCTGCATTCATCAAAACCACCTCACTGCCCTCTTAGACTAGATTAAAAAGTAAGAGTTACAAATATGAACTTACAAACAGGGTTTATAACAAGGTTTTTCAACTTTGGCACTACTGACATTTCAGACCAGGTTACTTTTTGTGTGTGATCCTGCTGTCCTGTGCGTTGTTTACCAGCATTCCTGGCTTCCACTCACTAGACGCCAGGAGCACCCCCGCAGCTGTGACAATCAAAAATATCTCCAGGTTTTCCCAAATGTCCCTTTGCCGGCAAAACTGGCCCCCGTTGAGGACCGCTGCTTAATACTACTCAAACAATGCATTTCTCTACTTTCGTCTTGGAGTTTTATCTAATAACTTAGTTGATTAAAAGAAGTTCTGCTTAGAAATAAATTGTTTTAAAGTAAAAGGTTTTCACTTCCAGATTCTGGATTCAAATCCTGACATGACCTCACTGCTGTCCACCTTTATCCAACCCTTCTGATCAGCGGCTACTTCACCTGAAAAATGGGAAAAAGAACACACGTGCTGGATTACCTGAGACAACGTATGTAGGACGGCACTAAGGAGATGCTCAATAAATCAAATCTACCATTGCTGTTGTTGTTAAGGGCCCAGCAGCCCAGAGGGTCTTACCTGATCTCTGGAGATTCTTTCGGTAGCCACTAAGATTCAGCTGGGTGATGGTCTCTGACACATGCGCGACAGCCACTTGTACGTGCTTTTCAGTGAAGTCATAACACCAGGAGAGGTTCAGCTCATCCAATCTGCACACAAGCGGGGTAACAGGGAAAGCATGACACCATCACACAGGAATGAGTTCTCTAGGCAGTACTGCCTCAGCCGCAAAGACAACACAAAGCCATATATTCCTTACCATTCTATGCACAGAACCCCTGTTTCCCTAAGCAGCTACCTTGCTCACCTGAAACTGCCTGCTCCCCTCTTGACACAGTCTGCCCCAAAAAGTTGCCAGGGGATCTGAGCCAAGGCTTTAGTGAATGCTGCCCCCTTCTGGAGATGGATGGGACCACTCTCCTGTCCTGAAGGCTCACGCCTCATTGCAGGACTAGACGTAGACATTCTAGCCTCTAAGTTTTCTTTCTCAACCACTCAAGTTGTTAGCAAACACCTACACAGTATGAGCAATCACCTGACATGTTTTAAAAAACCGATGGATTGTACCGGAAATAAAGGGATGCTGACATTGCAAAAACCCACTTCATCTTATTTGGCCTCTGTTAACCAAGCAAATGAGGGATTCGAAGAAAATGTCCAACCATTCAACTACACACCCCATTCCTGGCATTGCTGAGAAAACGCAGGGCTCTACATTTTATCTCATTGATAACATTCTTATCTGAAGGCAATCCACTTTCAACAGATCATTAAGGAGACAGAGGTACAATGCTGACACAAAGGGATATTAAAAAAGACACACACAGTATTGTGTATTCTGTGACCCATGTCCCCCTCTCACTTAGTAATATCTGTAACTCTGCAGCCTTTATTTATATACTGACATTATTACATAATACAAAAGATGTTTTTAATAGACTCACTCAAATTCATGGTATATATTTGCAAGGTACCAAATTAAATCAAAAATTGTTAAGTTAGGCCTACAGATATTATGGGGGAAAAAACTGACTGTATAGTCAGGTGTAAACAGATTTCTTTCAACCATACTGTTGATAAACACATTACTACATTTGTCTTATTTTAATAGTAACAACAGCAAAAGAGATTACTAAAGAATGTCCTTTGAAAACTTAATTAATTTGGCTCCTGAGTTTAGACAGAAAGTTGTTTAGAGGGCAAAGGACATTACATAATCCAAGAGTTCAGAGAATTAGGAATAGCCCAAAAAATTTCCCATTTCTACTCAGATGTGAAGGGTAATTGTATGTTTGAAAGAACAGCTCTATAATCAAGTCTCGAATCTTTCCTACCTGGAACAGCTGCTCAGCAAAGTCTTCAGGGCAGATTCGGAGAATCCAGAACACCCAGAAAGGTTTAGTCGTACTAAATTTGAGTTCTGCGCAAGATTACTGGAAAAAAGGAAAAATGTCAGAAGCATACCAATAAGACACTCTTATCTGATCAACAAGCATTCTGAGGGAAGCAGGGGAGTGAAGTAGTTAAGCACACAGGCCTTTGAGTCAGAAGTGAGTTTAAATTCACATCTCCCTGTCTATATGACACCAAGCAGGATGCTTTGCCTTAGTTTACTCATCTGTGAAATGGCAAAATCAGTACCTCCTTGGTAAGATTGTTAAAATTAAATGATATAATGCAATAAAGGGCTTAGCACAGCACCTGGCACAGAGGAAGTTCACAAGAAACATCAATCAACGTACTTTTTAAATTAAAAAAAAAAGCAATGGAGCAAATGTATTTCTAGTCCACTCATAACTGGAAATAGCTGCAGGCAAACTTCTACGTATAAAGTCACCAGGTTCTTTTAATTAAACGTCTCTCAAATTTGCCCTCTCCTCTATATTGCTAAATGCCTCATATTAGTGAAACTTAGTGATTAAAAGCAAGAGTTCTGGAATCATACTATATTGCCAGTTCAAATCTTGATTCTGCCACCTACTAACTGTGTGACCTTTGACAAGTTATTCAGCCTCTCTGTGCCTCAGTTTCCAGATCTGTAAAAAGGGAACATTAAGAACATATTGCAGGGGTTGCTATGAGAATTCCTTTAAAGAACTTAGTATCTGGCACACAATAAGTGCTTAATAAATGTTGGCTGCTTTTATTATTATTATTCTGTTTTTTTTCACATCAGGTTTCATCATTTCTCACCACCATTTCTCACAACAGTGTCCTAACTAATCTAGTTTCTTCCATGTCTGATTGACTTTCCGAGGTGCCCAGTGAGTTAATTTTCTAAATTTCAACTCTGACGTGTTCCTTCCATTTTCAGAATCACTCTCTTCACTACGCTCCCCTCTTTATAGCCTACGACAGAGTCCAGACTTCTTATAGCCTGGCAGGGCCCACCATGATCTGGTCCCTGACCATCCTCAATTCCTGTCACTCTCCTCACTGAGCCCTATGCTCCAGCAATTCCCAGCTACTTAAGAGTTTAGAACCACACAGGCAGCTTTACCTAGGCTGCTTCTTTTATTCTATCATGTGGAGATCTCCTAGCTGAATATCTTTAATACTCAGCCGAACAGTCAGTTCCTCTGAGAAGGCTGTCCTCCCTAAATTTAACTAGGTCTCTCTGTGTGTTGCCACATATTCACCAAAACATTAAACAAACACACTGTGATTATCTGTCTCTCCCATGAATGAGGCAGGAACCATGCCTTTATTCATCTTTGTATCGCTAGAACCTAGCATAAGGCCTGGCATATAGTTAACATGCAAACTTTGGTTGCGTAGATGAGTCCTGGAAAGTTTTGCAGAAGCTGGAACACCGCATTGGCTATTTCCTGAGTCTATCTGGATACGGACAGAAGGGCACCTCAGTGATACTCAGGAAACAAAATTAACCCACAAAAAACAACTGCCTTTGTCACGTGCTCCTGGCTGCCACTCACTCGACAATGGGATCCGAAAGCCGCAGGCCTTCCAGGCTTAGATTCTGCAACTTGGAGCACTGAGACAGAATGGCATGGAGGGTAGACACATTGATTACCGAGTTCGACAGGTCCACGTGCTGTACACGAAAAGGGCTGAAAACGGAAGAGAAGAAAAGAGGCTCCATAAAGCAGCTCACACAAGTATATCCAGATCAAACCCAACTCCCTCCCTTCTCCAAATGAGCAACCAATCACAAACAAGACACTAAATACACATTTCAAGTATTAGCTATAGTTTTGGTCATAAAACAAATCGCTACTAGCTAATTCCCATTCTCATTCATTTGAAAAATCAAGAGGATTTTTGCTAAGACAAGATGTTGCTGCCCATAGAGTCCCACTCACAAATTCATCGGTGGGCACCATGAGAATGAGCTGGGTGTGGGTGACAAGGAGATCACGCCTATGATGATGCCCAGGGGGGGGAGTGGATGAATGGCCATGGCATTTACTAAAACAAGGAAGACAATGGAAAGCAAGTTGCAAAGAGGAGTGAATTTAATTTTGGAGATGCTAATATTGAGGTATGTGGAGGAAATTCAGGTGTGGAAGTTTTTAGGTAATTAGAAACAGGAGTTTGTTTGAAAGGGAGGGCTGAGCTAGGGATGAGGATTTGAGAGTCAGGGCATACAGGTGGGTGTAAGGACACAGCTTGTCCAAGGGCAGTGCGTGGATCAAGAAAGAAGGCAGCCAGGGACGGACCCTGGAGCGAACAAAGGAAAGCCCACTGGGAAGGAGACAGAGAAGGAACAGCCACAGGAGGATTAAAACCAATGGGAGAGGTGCCACCATGTGACCCCGGAGAAAAGGCAAAAGGTACGCGGGTCGGGATACATGTTTTACCCTCAGCTCTGCTGTCTTGAGCTTATTTTTCTCTTTGGTATCTAGTTATCTAGTTATTCTACTCAGTTTGAGATAGGACTAAACTATATTGCAAAACTATCAGTAATAGAGGAATGTGTTTTCAAAATATTCTACAAAACAAAAAGAGGGCATTCTTTTCAAGTTGCCAATTTGTCCACGATAGGATCAGAAACCCAGAGCTACAAAATCTGAAGAGACTTCTCATACTTTTTCTTTTTTTTTTTTTTTTTTTGGTGAGGAAGATCAGCCCTGAGCTAACATCTGTTGCCAATCCTCCTCTTTTTTGCTGAGGAAGACCGGCTCTGAGCTAACATCCGTGCCCATCTTCCTCTACTTTATGTGGGACACTGCCACAGCATGGCCTGACAAGCGGTGTGACGGTGCGCGCCCGGGATCCGAACCCAGGCCGCCAGCAGCGGAGCGCGCGCACTTAACTGCTACACCACAGGGCTTGCCCCTCTCATACTTTTTTCTTTATCAGAAATGGGCAGTGGGGAAACAGCTAGTCTGCCTGCGTCCGCTGGTGAGTGCTCTGCTTGGCTCTAGCCTCATGGGGGTCACGATGCCCATCCGCTGAGGACTCCGCTTCAGAAGCTGAATACGCATCTTTGACCCGGGGAAGAGCCCAACGGTAACCCGAGTTAAAATGGGAATGGTGTCACTGAAACCATTCAACACAAAGGCCACACAGCAAAATATGCAAATAACATCCCACATTGCACAGACGACCTGTCACAGGCCATAAGGCTG
The DNA here is from genome assembly GCF_057802395.1 of Ceratotherium simum simum. Classification (NCBI taxonomy): domain Eukaryota; kingdom Metazoa; phylum Chordata; class Mammalia; order Perissodactyla; family Rhinocerotidae; genus Ceratotherium; species Ceratotherium simum. The sequence goes on along the minus strand of NC_141917.1, from coordinate 29,675,250 downwards.
GGTACTGAAAAAAGAGAAGTTTTGATCTGTTTTCCACCTCAAGATTTAGAAATATTCTTTTCTGGGGATTTTCTTTTTTACCTGAAATGTTCAACTAATGGTTGGTCTATAAATGATCGTGGGCAGCGGAAGGCAACCACCCCTCGGGACAGCAACCGGCCAATCACATCGGGGTGCAGGTTTCTACCTGTGAGGTCTAAGGTCTGCCACAGAGACTCATCAAACCTGGAAAAGAGGAGCACTTGATTTGATCAGTCCGGGGCGCTGGATACTGGAGGAGATCCTCAACACTGTTACTAACAAGGGGGACACGGCCACTAAACCACCTTGAAGCAAATTCCAAAGCAATCTTTGTTTTTAAGTTAACTATACAAGTAGCTATGATATTTTTAAGGCACTACTGAATATTTCTTGGTCATTTCATGGATTAGCTTCTATTTTCCTCTTTAGAAATATTTTCAATTTAGATAGTTCAATGCTATCATTACCAATGCAAGACTGGAATGAGAGAATATAATTCCAGCATTCAATTCAATTTGATAACTTTAAAAATGATTATTCAATTTGCTTAATTGATTATTGACTAGGTGAGTAGACTTCAAATGGCCTAAATGACCCAATTTTTGTTAAGCATGAATAGGTTACCACAATTATCCTAAATAATATCTAAATATAACTACAAGAAGGAAAATTAGTATTACTTTATTATAAAATATGGCTATCAGACATTTACCAGGAAAAAGAAGTTATAGTTCAGCTGTTTTACAATACTCTTTAAGCTTAAAAAAATATATATATATACATCACAGAAACATGTATATATAGGAACTAATATGAAAGGAAAAGGGAAAAATATTACTTAGATTTTGGATAGCACGCCTAAAGCAAAAAGAAGGTACCAAAATGTACTGAACAGTACAATAAGGGAGCTTTAATATCAATTTAACAAAAAAACCCCATGAGATCAAGCACATGAGGGAACATTTTAAATGCCTCCTAGAATTTCATTTTTTAATACTGCTTAAAGTAAGCAGACCACTGGCTAGGGCTCTGAACTAATTCTGCATAAAGAAACTATCAATGTGTGACTTGACCTCTATTACTAAGAAGGCAGAACTGCAGTGCCTCGCACATAATGAGCGCTTAATGAATGTCAGTTATTACTTTTATGACAACTGAGATGAAGATTAATAGACTCCACATGGAGAGGACAGCTGGCAGGAAAAGAAAATCAAAATGGGGTCACTTGGGTTGGGATAAGTGAAACTCAACCACCACTGCCCAGCATTCCAGCTAGCAAAGAGGCAGCTCCTGTCATTACCTAGGGCATCTTACTTCCAGCACCTTCCTTAAGGACGGGGAAGGGGCTCCTGCTCTCTCACAATGCGAGTCCCAGATATGTGGAGGGACAAGAGAGAGAGGGCCGTTAAGCACAAAGCAAAGGATGGCCAGGGGTTGGATGTGGATTAAGAGGGGGTGGGGGATGGAAAAAAGTTCAAACCAAAAAACAAAGCCTTTTCCCTCCCTGGATTCTGGCCTGTTATTGCCTTCCCAGCTCACCAAGATTTTCCATATGCAGCTCACTGTCCACCACTGAAAAATGTTGCTCCCAAACCACCAAAAACACCGACAACTCTTGGCTGCCATGTGCTGAACACTTCCATGAGCCAGGCACCACACAGGCATCTTGACTATTTCATCCTCATAACTGCCCTGTCCTGAAGGTACCATTATCCCCTTTATACACGGGGAGACTGAGGCTCCCAAGTGTCAAGTGCCTCACTCAGGTCACACAGAGCCTGAGTGCCAGAGGCTGGGTTTCCACTCGGGTCTAACGCCAGAGCCCCACATTCTCTCTCCTCACTGCACTAGGGACAGAACAGCCGTGCGTCATGCACCCCTATAACTCCCTTCACTCCTTGTACACTGCCTGGCCCCGAGTCAGCATCCAACAAACGTGCTAAACCGAATACAGGGAGAAGGGGTTTCTGAAATGGGGTAAGTTTACACCTCCAGGAGACTTCTCCCTTCCACTGTGAAACAAAGACACTAATTAATAAAAATATGTAGATACCTAGTTTGCTTTGTGCTACTACATTTTTCTTGGTTTTTAGTTTCACCAGACCCAAATGAATAAATTAATAACTCTCCTTTTCTCCCCCCTACACCCAGCATATACCAAAAGGGGTGAAAAATACTTACGCTAGGTAATACCACCTCTTACAAACACTGGAGACTTTGAGGAGTTCTGGGAGGCAGAGGCAGGAAAAGATTCCTAAGAGCAGCTCATCTGGAAGGGAGTCCCATGAAACACCTTTGAGGAAAAAAAAAAGATGTTTTTCCATCACCATTCTTTTAGCCTTCAAGTCTATTGAAGTCTATTGTATCTTTTCATGCACGTAAAAGATATACAACATTTAGCTTAAAATGGGAATTTAACGCTAATCGAATTACTCATTCTCACAACTGTTTCTCTGTTCACCAGACTGTCTACATACCCTGAAGTAAGCACCACTTTCTCAGCAAAGGAGAAAAGAGAAAATCAACAATATTTTTCATAACATTCTTCCCTTCAGGCCCGCTGGGCAGTCTTAGGCAAGAATTGTATTAACGGTGGTCCAGAACAAGTCCCCACCCATCTCCGGAATCACACAACATCTAAGAGACACTGATGCTGTGGGTCGCTAAGGAACGCCTTGTTTCTGTCTGAAGTGGATTCAGGGGTGGAGTTATCAAGTAGGGATCTTATTTAAAAGGCAGAACCTTCCTCCCTCTTCTTTCAGGTTTACAGAGAGCACACAGATGTCCATTTACCTAAAAGCAATATCAAAGGGTGCTCTCGCCCATCAATTCAACAGAGAAATTCAACACGTACTTACTGAGCACCTACTATGGTGCCAGGTACGGTTTTAGGTGTCGGGGAAAGAGGAGAAAACGAGACAGACAAAATACTTTACTTTCTAGTGGGAGTAAACAATCACACATTAAAAAAAAAAGTAAATTATATGATATGTTGAAATTGATTAGTGCTATGCAGAAAAATTAAGCAGGCTAAAGCAGATGATGGGGAGAATGGGGTGGGTGTTGAAAGGCTGAACACAGCAGTCAGAGGAAGCCTGACTGAGACAGCCATAACTGAGCAAAGGCTTGAACAAAGTGAGGGAGCCAGCCCTGTGTTCTCTGGGGTGTATTCTAGGTGCTGGGAACAGCACGCCTGTTTTGAGGAAGCTCAAGGAGGCCAGTGTCGAAGAACAGAGTGAGCAAGGGGGAAGCGGGTAGTAGATGAGGTCACAGTGGCTAGGTTACTGGGGGCTTTCTAGTCATGATGAGGCCTTTGGCTTTGACTCTGAATGTGCCGAGGATCCACTAGAGGGTTCTGTGCACAGGAATGACAGGATCTCACATAAATTTTAAAAGGATCACTCGAGCTGCTGTGATCAGAATAAAGTGGAGGGATAAAAAGGTGGATGCAGGAAGACCAGTTTTCTTAGTCTTATAAAAGCAATCTCTAAATAGCTATCAACAAGTATTAAACTCTCACATATGAACATATGGAGTAACACACAAGATCAGGATAATATGACAATGGCCAAGAAGGAAACAAGTATGCACCAAAGAAATACCAAAAGAGTAGTTATTTTAATAACTTGCCTTCCCAGTCTCTACCTCCAGATCTCCTACACTAATTCTAGTGCTATCCTTTCCCTCCTGTGATGGTTATGTTTTGTGTAACTTGACTGGGTCAAGGAGTACCCAGGTATTGGCTTAAACACTCTCCTGGTTGTGTCTGTTTCTGGATGAGATTAACATTTGAATCAGTAGACTGAGAAAAGCACACTGCCTTCCCCAGTGTGGGCGGGCCTCATCCAACCAGAGGCCTGATTAGAACAAAAGGTTGATTAAGGTAGAACTGGCTCTCTCTCCCAGTCTTTGAGCTGGGACCTGGGTCTCCTCCTGCCTTCAGACCCAGACTGGAACCCACACGTGCGCTCTCCTGGTTCTCAGACCTTTGGACCACAGATCTTAGGACTTAGTTTCTCTAACTGTGTGAGCCAATTCCTTATAACAAATCTCCATAAATCTCCTATTTGTTCTTTCTCTGCAGAACCCTGACTAATACAGACCCCGTCCCCACTTTAAAGGGGCCAGTACATCGCACCATGCTCCCTGGAGAACACAATGGAGAAGAGGATCAAGGAGGGAGATAAACATCTTAGTTGCTGCCTCTGGGTGGTATCCCTGGGCAATCTTTCTAAAACAATCATGCCCTTCCCTCAATTAGAAACCTTCAACATTTAGTCTCAAGTCTATACTGCTTAGCATGAAGTTCAAAGCTTTCACGTCAGGGCTCAACTCATTTTTCTTTGTTCATTATCTAGAAACATGCTACAGCCATTTGGAGTTACTTGTCACTCTTGCAATGAGTCATTATGCATCATATCTCAGGGTCTCTGTACATGCTGTGCCCTCCTCCAACCGCTATTCATTTAAAGTCAAGTTGCTATAAAAGCCCAACTCCTATGGAAAGCGTCCCATGACATCACCAAGAACAGGTTACCTTTTTTTTACCACAATTTTATTATTTACTTACTCATCTGTCTAGGGTCCCACTAGGCTACGAGTTCTTGAGAACAAGAACTTGGGGTTTTTGAAAAATAATCTTGCTATTTCTAGGAACTAGCACAATGATACATTCATCCATTCATGCATTTATTGAACATATACTATATGCTGGGGTCTGTTCTGGGTTCTAGGGATACGAACATGAACAAGGTATGGCCTGCTCAGAGTTGGAGAGACACAAACAGGAAACTTCAATAAAGTATCATGATGGGCTGCAATAGGGTTCAGGGTGCTGTGCTGTGCAGCATATGGGGCTGGAGTAGCAGTCAGGGCAGCCCTCCTGGAGGAAGTGGGTTGTATTGAAGAACGAGTAGGTGATGTGCAGTTGCTCAATTAATGCCTGCTCCCCTCTCTCCAGAGGACAAAATTAAAGGACTGAGGCTCTGAAACCTAGGGTTAGAGGGATGAAGGCAGGTCATCCACAGTGACCCTGGACCACAACCAGGGGAGGCAGCTGTAGATTACGCTGAGGCCCCTCAGTGTGACAACCACCCTCTGTCACCACCACAAAGCTCCTCCAAGGTCAGCATGCACAGAGGACTGAGGTTCTCAAACTGGGCTCCTACTCTGCTCCCCAAATTGGAAAAAGGTTGATGGACAGGCTTTTCTCAAGTTTTTCTTCCATTAATTCTTCACTCTCTGACCTCTGCTGCCTCTTGCATATATAGATAAGATTCTAGCATTTGATTTGGCAAAAAATTACACATTTATTTATTTCAGGTCTAATAAGTGGAGATTTTATGATCTGCAAAGACCATTCTGACACCAGGTGCTTGGCCTCCCCAACAAGTGTGAGACCCACTGGACCGAGGAAGAAGCATGGCTATCACTGGAATTCACCTATGTTGCCCTCAAGTCTGTGAACCTTGGATAAATTACTTAATCCCTCTGTGGCTCAGTTTCTTCATCTGTAGTAATGGGAATAAAGATTTATTTTGCAAAATTGTTCACCGTGAAGATATTTAATAATGTATGAGAAAAGATTCAGCAGCATAGAGTCAGACTTTCCTTTCTCTTTCTTGCCTCTATTCTTCTGCTTTCCTCATTAAACCTGCACATTTTCCTGGTGTGTTTGACCTTTTCTTTTCAATGCTGCTTGGAACTTTCACCTACGTGCAAACATCCAAGGTCTGAGCTGGGTCTGGACAAGGGCAGCATGGTGGGATTTAGCAAGACCCCCAACTGCCCCCTATCTAGATGTTGGACCTCCAGAAGCAGATCCTGAGGATCTGAATTCAAGAAATTTATTTGAGAAGTGATCCTAGGAAGCACTGGCAAGAGTAAAGAGACATGGGAGGTAAGGAAGCCAATTCGGGGTACATTAATAAGCAGGTTATGGCTGAGGGCAACTGTAGTTCAAATCTGCTGGGGACGCCAGGAGACCATATAGCACCTGCCCCAGAGCTGTCCCAGCCAAGGGCACGGGTGCTGGGGTATTGATCCACCAACTGCTGTCAGTCACTGGTTGGGGGCTTCTCAGAAGCGGGGCAGGAATGTGAACTCCCCAGTATGCCTGCCCAGAGAAAGCCTTCAAGATAGAATATCATCTGCGTGCAGGAGAAAGCCTTTGGCATACAGGGGAAGGGTGAGCCTCAAGGGCCTATAGATGGGGCACCGAAGTATCCACTAACGATGGTGGGAAAAGAAAATTAGGGAGGCTCATTGTGAAGTACAGGCCAGGAGAAAGAAATGAAATAAATTCATGAACTTGGTGCTTCCTATTTTATTGGGAAGACATAAGAAATCAGGAACAATCAGAAGAACAATATGAGATAGGTAACTACAACGCTAGGAGGAAAATTTGGCAGAGCAATGAACGCAGAGGACAACAAAGCCACACAAGTAAGGTGGGTCTAGACTTAAGGAGCTTTGCATTGCAACTTCCATCTTCACCTGCCCAACTCCTACTCGCTCTTAAGATCTCAGCTTAAGTGTCACTTCCTCAAAGGAGCATTCCCAGGTCACCACCATAGCCCTTGTCCAGTCTGTACATCTAGCACCTAGCACAACACCTGGCACATAATAGGCATTCGTTAATCTTTGCTAAATGCATTATACCTTTTACTCTCCCCTCATTCAAACCGTGAATGTGCTAAATCTATATTTGTGTGACTGGTACCTTTGTTAACCAATTAACTTCTACATAACCAGTGTCTAGGACAGAGCCTGGAAATGAATATTACAAAGTGCTCAATTGATATTTCACAAAGAAATGATGGACACCCAAGGGAAGAATGCTGGCTTTATTTCACATAAAAGCAAAACTGTTGGCCTCTTAGGACCAGTTTCCTCATTTGTAAAATGACAAGGTTGGCCTATGGCTCCACTTCAATAAACGTTCCTGGGTGCCTAATTAATGCACTAGTGCGGGGAGCTGGGTGTAAGCCACAGTCCCTGCCCAACGGCAGATGAACTAATGAACAAATACATAACCTAACATTTAAAACTGCCATTTACTGAAAGCCCTAAAAAGTCTGAGGCATTTATTAAAGCACACTGACTCTAAGCTTTGCAGCAACCCTGTGTACTAAGTAGTATTATTCCATTTTACAGGTGAGGAAACTTGTCTCTGCGGGGTTAAATAACCTCAGCAAGGTGATATCAACCATTAGGTGGCAGCGCCAAGGGGGAATTGTGGGTCTGTTCTGTTTGTTTCCAAACCCCACGCCCCCAGGTGAAGGTGCAGAGCCACAGAGGTGGATGTCTGAAGGCTGGCCAGGTGGCAGAGGGCACTGCAGGCAGGGGTACAGAAAGGGCACGGCATGGCACTATTGGCGTACAGGGGATGAAGCTGAAGACAAAAGTCCAGGACACAAAGGCAACGTCCTCTGTCAGTCCATGAGCAGTCTTTGGGGGGGAGGGGCTTCAGGAGAAGATGCAACTATGACAAAAGGGACAAGGTCACACAACTAGTAAGTGGCAGAGTGCGAATTCAAACCCAAGTCTGACTCCAAAACTACGCCATCTTTCCACCCTAGGATGCTCTAAGACTCTACGCTCTCCCCCGTTCTGAGTACTTGATGTTCTACAAGTTTTAAAAAGGTGAGAATTAAACCTGACTTGCGATGGAAAAAGAAATCAATCAGGGCTAGGGATGGAGAGGTGGAGGGGAGAGGGAGTAAAACAAAGATGCTGAGAGCTATCAATGGTTGGCTACCAGATGGAAGGAGCAACGGCCAAGAAAATGCACAGACTCAGCTAGCAGCCAAGTACCCAGGGCTCCATGCAGCCGACCACAACATGACACTAAGTCGAGGGCCCCTGGGGTGTGAGTGTCACAGTCTGAAATTGGCTGCTGTCTCAGCAGATGGGGCAGACGTCTGTCTTCATATAGCTGCTCTAGTGGCTGGTATCCAGGCTTATGATACGCTTAATCTAATTTTACTTGCCATATGTAATTCTCAAAACATCAACCATCTGTTTCCTGGATTCCTGACTACTGCTGCCTGATCTGTTTGCCCAGAACGGATGGAAAGTCCAGAGCAGGTCTTTCCTCCACTCACCTCTTCTAAATCCTGCCAAGGCTGCATACCAGCCCTTCACAGTAAGAGAAATAATTATTAAGTCCATGGCCTCCAGGCTTTAACTACATCGACAGCAGTTAAACATACTTTGGAGCCACAAAAGGTGATTCACAAACCTCCTAGTCATCACCCTCAGCCACCACTATTTCCACTTATTCCTTAGTTACGAACCCAGCTGTCCACTTCTATGACTTCATCATTGCCCAGGCCTCTTAAACTCCGCAGGAAAGAGTGGCTTGTTGAAGAGTTTTCTATGCATTAGATCTCTGCAGTATGGATAACTCATCTTACTTGATATATTTATTTCTTAGAACATTACCTACACTCAGATTCAAATTAAAACTCCAAAGTAATCTTAATCATAAACAAAATTTTGACTCTTAAAACTGCTCCTTTCTTTAAGTGCAGATGAACTTGAAGGACAAGCAGACCCTGGCGCTCACACCGACTGTTTTCTGTGTGTTTAAGGGTGGGGGCCCACCTCCTGTTTGCTTTTGCCAGCTTGTTTTAAGTAGTAACAACCCATGCTTCCCTTCCTGGAAACTGCAACAGATTCTGCCATCTACAATGAGTTTTCCTCCCTCTTCCTACAAATCATAAGGAGAAAACTCTAGGCCATGCTAGCTCTTGGTATTTTGGGGTTTTTTGGCTAGGTGGGCAAAACTGGAAAAAATAACCACAGCAAAACAAAAACAGCGGTCCTCGATGACCTCCCAGCCCCACAACCCTACATTTCTATGAGAGACTTGCTCAACCCCGGAGCGTGCGAAGAGTATAACCAACCACGGAAACTGCGATTTGGAGAATAAGGTACAACATCTGAGCTCTGCCATGTTTACTGCTGCATTCCTAACCTCAAGAATGGTGCTCACTAAATACTTGCTGAATGAATGAATGAAAGGAAGCTACAGGGCAAAGAAAGATGCCTGGGAGGGTCCCACGAAGGCTCTTCCTGAGCTGAGTTTTGGGAGCCGCAGGCCGAGATTCATTGCTGAGTCATGAAATCAATTTTGTTTGACCAGCAATGTTTTGAAAGAATGGAACGAAAAGAATAGAAAATATCTTAGTAAAGGGAGATATAGTTTTGTGAAATTTCTGTTTCACATACACACCCAGGATTGCAATGTAAAATATATTTCTCATTGGCTAAAAAAAAAAATTGGAGGAAAAATATTTGCCTGTGGGTATTAAAAAGCAGATTCCCAGGCTCGAGGCAGGACTTCTTGGATTAGAATCTCAGGAATTTTGCACTTTGAACACGTTCCCTTGGGGACGGCAGTATACTCTAAACTCTGAAGTCTCCAGTCTGAAAATCATTGTTGGGTCTGGAATTTCAGGCAGTTTAATAGCCATGGAAGAGCCCATCAACAAATTAGTTCAAGAGCGTTTTCAAGGCAACCTCTGTTTGTGGGAGGTCGACAGGGGATCAGGACAGGCATTTAATGACCATGAATAAAATGCAGTTGTTCTCTTTCTGCCCATGGCTGACCTCACTACTGGGCCATTTCCTTCCAATTCCTTCCACACACTCACCCCAAGGGCCAATCAGACCTGTCTTGGTACTGGTTGGCCACACAATTTTTATCTTCCAAAATAAACAGATGAAGAGGATTTAGTCGCCAGATGTGAGCCTGGCTTGGGGCCCGCAGGAAGAGAATGCTGAGTGAAGAACCAAGAAAAACTCACAGCCCAGGGCCACCATCACCAGTTATCTGCGTAAAGCATGTGTGGCCTGTTCTACCTTAATCCTGGCAGAGCTGTCAGCCACCTGCCTTGACAACTGCAGACAAAACTCTCTGGAATGATGACCCAGCTACACTGGAGGCCCCAGGCTCCTGGAGGCCCACTGTAAATCCTCTACATCAGCTGTCTCTCATCCTGCATCATTGAACCTACCCCTCCCCCTTCCACACCAATTAACCAATCCATAGTGTGTGTAATTCCACGCACATACAAAGTATACTATTGTTTCCTTCCCTGCCTCTCTCTTAGGTAATAACAAATATAAAACTCACTATTTTTTCTCTTTCACTTCAGATATATATATTTTTTTTGGTGAGGAAGATTGGCCCTGAGCTAACATCTGCTGCCAATCTTCCTCTTTTCGCTTGAGGACTGGCCCTGAGCTAACATCCATGCCAATCTTCCTCTATTTTGTATATGGGACGCCACCAGAGCATGGCTTGACGAGCGGTATGTAGGTCTGTGCCCAGGATCTGAACCTGTGAACCCCAGGCCGCTGAAGTGGGGCACATGAACTTAACCACTACGCCACTGGGCTGGCCCCCAGATACATATTTTTGAAGTCAATTTTAACAACCTAGCCTCATTGATTATACCATTTCCAGATCCTTCTCTCTTTTCTCAGAGCCTCCACTTTTGCTAAGTGGAAGGAAGGAGCTCATCCACCTCCAGTAAGAATCACCTTGGAAGCCTTTCGCACCTGGGAAGTTTTGGGTCACTTTGGCCCTAAGGGCTCCCTCCCCTGGCCTCCTACAGCACTCACTGCCTGAACTATTCATCTGCTGTTAGTGCATTAGCTGCCATCTTTTGCTGTGAGCTTCACTTATTGTGTATTGTCTTTTCTCAACTTGACTTGCAATTTCCTAGAAGGCAGCAAGCAACCCTCCCTTAATCTTCCGTCTTGTTTCCACAGTGCCTTGCTTAAAAATTGTCCTTTTTATTGACATCTGAGTGTGTGAATGGGGAAGGACATACAGCAATCACACTCCACATTCAAAGCTATCGGCACTGGATAAATTAATCAAAATCTGCTCATCTTGTCAGGAAGTGTCTTTCACCACGTTTGGATGGTCAAGTATCAAATTGCTAGTGCTGCATATCAGACACTAAATATAGCAGTGACATTAAATTTTGAAGGAAAAAAAACTACACTAACAGGGTCAGACCAACAGTATTAAAGACAAAAGATGAAGTGAAGTAGCCTTCCAAATGGACATCAGAAATTTTGTTAACCACATTAACTGGGTTTACGTATTGAGTGTTTATGTGCCAGGCAGCACGCTAAGAGCTTTACGTGTGCTCTGTCATCTAATCTTCACAGCAGCCCATGAAGTGAGTATTATCACTCCATTTCACAAAGAAACTAAGGCACACAGAACTCAAATAACTTGCCAAGGTTGATAAACAGCAGAATAGCGATTCAAACCCAGATTTGTCTGAATTCACCACAATCCTTCGCTGCCTTTTTAATTAACCAACTCCTGATGCAGATTCCCAGACCATAATTTGAAGGTTCTTTTTCCTAATGAAAAGGTCAAAAACCAAAAAAACCCCAGATTTTTTTAAAGCAAAGCAAGCAAGCAAGCAACCAACCAACCAATCAATGCTTCTGCAAAAGAAGCCAAATGGGAAGAATTTAGGAATATACTTATTTATGTTGGATCTGCAAGAGTTCATCTTTATTTCTTTAATCTGTCTCTTTTTCTCCATTGCCCACCCAATTTCAGTTTAGACTGATCACCTCTACTCAGGCACTTTCAATAGCCTCCTAATTCTGTTGACTCTAATGTCAGAATCTATCCAGAATCTGACCACTGTTTATCACCAAGCCCATACCTCTTACCAAGTCTCTAAACTTCTACCTTCAACCCTCTACATTTTAATCTCAACACATGAGTGTGTCCTTTTAAAAGCTCACATCACAACTCTGCTCACCACCACCTCTAGCCTGATCTCCCACTACTCTCCCTTCCCTCCCTCCACTCTGGGAGTATGGCTTCCCTGTTGTTCCTTCAACAAACATGACACGCTTCTGCCCCAGGGTCTTTGCACTGGCTGTTCCCTCTGCTTGCTGCTCTCTTCTCCAAGGTATTTGCATAGCACATTCCCTCACCTCCTTTATGCCTGTGCTTAAAGCTCACTGTCTAAGTGAAGCTTTCCTTCAATACCCTGTTCAAAATTGCAATCCATCTTCCCACTCTAGTCCTTCCAATCTCTCTTGGCTTGTTCTATTTTTGTTTTTAGCTATAGCACTTATCACCTTCTAACATACTACCTACCATATTTATTATGTTTATTGTGTCCTCTCTCTAGAACAGAAGCTCCACGAGCATAGGAATGTTTATATTTTCCTCACTGCTGTATCCCCAGCACCTAGAACAATGCCTAGCACATAGCATGTTGTCAGCAAATATTTGCTGAATTAATGTTTTAAATGACTTACTAGCAAGAAAAACTGATAACCCCAGGTCAATGCACTATGTTTACCCTATGACTGAGTACTCTTGGGGTTCTCTGGGAGGCACTCTCTCACCTGCCGAGAAGACTGGGAATGGGGAGCTATTAAGAGGGGAATGATATAGTGAGTTCTACATTTCAACCAGTCCACTCTAACTCTGGGGACGGATCTGGGGAGGATAAGGCTAGAATTCTGAGTCCATTCCAATAGTTCAGGCAAGAGATGATGAAAGTTTGAGAATATTTCTGAGACAAGAGGGAAAGATTCAATGATTGGCTGGATGTCAGGGGATGGTGGGAATCTGAGTGACCCTCAGGTTGTTGGGTTGGGTTGGGTTTAATGCTGGCAGTAATGGAGACAGGGCATGCCAGAGGAAGCCCATTTGAGAGTGTACTTGGGGAGATAAGTCTCCTCCACTTGTGTTTAACTTTCACTTTAGCAGTTCTTAGACAAATAACTAAAGTGATTATAGCAAAAAGCTCAACCAGGGCTATAGAGCAGCAGAATATAAACAAAAAGAATCCTACAAGAAGATCTTTGCTTATGTTCCCATTTATCAGTGGCACTGAGCTGGCTTTTGAGCAGGCAGATTCCCTTCTAAGGAAAAAGACAGGAATGTCTTCTCATGGGTTAAAATTTCACATGGGTCAAAAGTCAATTGTGCATTAGAAGATATGTTCCTACCAATATTCCTGTAGACTTCAACGACAATGAGTTGTCTCATTTCTTTGGAAAATAGCTTTAGAATTAGGCAATTTTAAAAGGGCCCCATTCCAAAGATCCCTGAACAAATCTCCATTTTGCACAACAAACTAGTTCAATACACCCTTTGGGTGATTGACAGTTTTACCCTCATACCTTACCTGGAAAGTTATCTCGATTTAGCTTAGGTCTGCGGACGATCACAAAGTCCTTGTCATTCCCTTTGCTCTTCAGCCGTTTTCGTGGCGGGCTCTGCGGATGACTCAGGTTTGAGAGCAGTTCCTGGGGGATGTTCTCACTATCCACCTCCTCCTTCTCCAGGGCGGAGACCCCCATGCCTGACAGCAGTTCACAAGTCTTGCTAGAATCCCATCCCCACGTGAAACTGGTGGTAACGTTGCTACTCTGGTCGGGAATCTCCTGGAGGTGTTTCCTGCAAAGATGCACAATAGCCACCCCGCTTCTTTCTAAAACACACCCGTAAATAATTCCAAGGTAGGCCTAAACGGAATTGCACGTTATGCATTGTAGAAAACTTTCACAATAGCTAACAGAATTGCATTTTTTACGTGATGGTAGCGAGTTCCCAAGAATGAAAGAGAAAATAACCAAACAAATCGAAAAGGCTCTTTGATTTACGATCATGCAGAAGGCCTCAAGAATTTCTTAAAGTCGAGAGAACAGACAAGGAAAGAAAGAGGGCAATCACACAGTGATTGAAAACAGTAGCAGGGAAGCCCAATAAGGGGAGCCTAATAAAACCGCACGCTGATCACCGCACTAAAGCTTCCATCCATTCGCGCTTTCCCAAAGAACAGCGGCTAAGCAATCATTCGCATTGCAGCATTAGTAACAATATTGCAAGTAGCAATATCCGCGGCCTAAATGAATTAAGAAGGTCCATTCATGTTCTGCCCCATTTTGCAATCAGTTTACCTGTGCATGGCGTCTACAGGTTCGGGAGTTTTAAATGCGTGCATTGACTGCAGAGCTGCCCGCCTCCCGGATTCCCGCTTTGGCGCGCGGCGGCTCACAGCGTGCTGCTGCAGCGTGCAGCAGCAAGACCCGCGAACTCTAGCAACGTTCCATCCCCGCCGCGCGCGCAGAGCTCTTCTGCCCGCTCTCCTCCGCAGCCGCCGTCTGCGGCCCCGCTGCCTGCTGGGAATTGTAGTTTCTGCCCTGCCCCGTAGTCCGCCTGGCTCGCCACTACTTTCTTTCCTTGCAGCTTTGCCCGCCCTCGCGATACCCACAACCCCCCGCGGCTGAGGGGCTGCAGAGCCCACGGAGTAGGCGGGGAAGCGGAAGTGGGCGGTGCTCCGGCTGACTGAGAAATGTCAGCCGCTTGACTGGGGTCGGGTTTTCCTTTCCCGCGAACCCGCAGGCCTTCTGGTGACCGCCACCGCTGTCGCCTCGGCGCGTGGGTCCCAGACCCTGGACGGCTGTGGCGGACGCGGAGTTTCCTGGGCCTTCCAGACGCTGTCTGGCGAGATCGGACGGTGGGCCTGAGGGAGAGAGCGTGAGGCGCTTTGGGTCTGGGGCCGCGCGCAGACGGACATCGAGAGGACCCTGGAGACCCCGGTTGGCCGCCGCCGCGGGGCCCACGTTCCCGGAAGCTGAGTGGAGGCGGTAGCCCGGCCCACCGGCCAGGTGAGAGGCTGCGAGCCGGGGGCGTCACAGCTGTTCTCCCGTCTGCCAGGAAGCTGCCTCCTCCACGGAGGAGAGGGCGGCCCTTAGGACCGGGTCTGTGGGTAGGATCCTTTGATCACCTGTAAACTACGCACTGCAACGACGACGCTCGTCTCCCAGGCTTGAAGAGAGGGGCGGATAAGATAACGCGTTTTGTAAACTAAAGCGCAGTTCGAACGAGAGGCGGTGGTTTAGTTTTAGGGGAGCAGGAGACCATAGTGGATCCTGTGTACAGTGGGAAAGCTGCGCATCCCCTGGCAGCCTTGACTAGTCTTATAAGTGCTAGCGTGGGAACAAATCAGGTGACTATATGTTTGTAAAGGGCTTGACAATGCAACGCTGCGAGCCACCAGCAAAGCCATTCGGCTGCGCTTGCTCAACCGGTTGTGTCTGGGGTTGCGTCGCCGCCGTCAAGACAGCTGCTTTTAGCCTATCTCTGCGGAGAAGAGTTGGGGGCGCTTAGAGTAGGGAGCGTGCCATATTCCAGGTAGGATGACCATGCGAAATCCGTTGTGCAAACTGTACTGTTAACTGTGAACCCGGGAGAACAGTGGAAGAGGGAAGGGGAATAAATTCCAACCCTAAGGAAAATGGAGAGGATTTAAAAAGTTCAGAAGCAAGCAGGCCAGCCTCATCTCAAAAATAGTAGGTCACTATGCTGTATGACACACTTTATTTAAAGAAGTGATTCTTAGTTGTTTAAAAAAAAGGATTCATTTCTTTAAAAAACATGAATTAAACCTCCTTTGCCCACGTCTGTGCTTGTTTCAAGGTTGGTGCTTAGCTTGAAAAGTAACCATTTCTTAACAGAGGAAAGTATTCATGAACCTTCAAGTTGTTCTTGAAAGTAGGTGGAATTGGTGTAAAAAGGGGATCTGGTCACAAAGTGATTTTGGTTGAAACTAGGTAAAGAATACTATGTAGAATGTTCACAAACCATTAAACTAATAGTGTATGGAAAATATTTTTAAATGCAGTATTCTGATTTTTTACATAAAGTCAGTTTTATGTTACTTTGGCTAAGGAGAAAGCAGTGGCCTTCCTTTGAAATCTACATCTTTTCCCTTAAAATTGCAACTTATTAGAGAAAATATATACGTATATTTTTTTTGGTGAGGAAGATTGGCCCTGAGCTAACACCTGTTGCCAGTCCTCCTCTTTCTGCTTGAGAAAGATTGGCCCTGACCTAACATCTGTGCCAGTCTTGCTCTATTTTGTATGTGGGTCATGGCCACAGCATGGCTTTCGTGAATGATGTAGGTCCGCGCCTGGGATCTGAACCCACGAACCCCAGGCTACTGAATTGGAGCTTAACCTGGAACTTAACCACTATGCCATGGGGCCAGCCGCTAGAGAGGGTATTTTTAGCAATAAAAGTTATAGTCTCCTTCAGGAAAGTGAACAAGACAGAGGAAGCTTCTAAGTAAGGGAGGAGAAAGAATAAACAAGGAAAAAAGTATTTAAAATGCCATGATGAGAATAAACAAAGTTTCGAGATATAAAGTAATTTGGCGAGGCCACTTTAGATACAGATCTCATAGATAGAAGGTCTAAGAGATGGGATGATTCTAAATTTAAAGATGAGAAGTATCCTGTTCAGTCTGGGACTTAGCTAGTAGTTGCTTGAGAGCTAGGGAACATTTCTAGTTCACAGAATACTTGCAATATCTGAATTGGTGGACACCAGATCCTCTGTAGGACTTCAGAGAGAGCCTTTCAACTCTGCAAATCGAAGTCTTCTAATACTAGAATAGATATTTGACTAACACTTTGCACTCACAAGAGAAACGCTTTAGCTTGCTAATATGGGCATAATTTTTTTCTGCATTCCTTCTAATCATGGCTGTTCTCCTAATATAGTAAATAAAAGTTTAACTTGGTATATGTGGTTCTGTTTAATGTAAGGAATTGTGTCCATTGAAGACTTGAGATTACTAGGTCACTAGAGATTGCTGCCTGGTCTCTTCAGGAACTGCATCGTGATTGCTACTGATGTGGATTTTTTTTATTTTCCTGATTAATTTTATTTGTTTGATCTTAGCACACCCCATGTCCCATTTTAGTAAAAGAGGTATACCATAGTTCTAGAAGTAGAATTACTAGATCAGTATCTACAACAAATGAATTATAGTTTTTTTTTTTTAATATCTGCAAATGACTGTGGGATGAGTAATTTCTAGTACTCATTGGAAGCTTCAGATAGAATACTAAGTGACTTTGTAAATTGAGAAAGTTATACAAAGGGGCAAAAGCATAGTTACAAGGGCACAGGAGGGGCCAAAAAGGCCTGGAAATGATATTTGACTATAAGCTATAGTCAAATATATATATATGTATATATAAGCCATATATATATATATATATATATACAGTAGTATATTAGTGATCTTTTTGAAAATCAGTAAAACAAAAGAGATTCTATTTAAATAGAAGGGTGATGTGCTTTTTCTTTACTTCCTGAATCATAGCATGAAGTAAATCTTAAAATTCTTTTCTTTTTTTTTTTCTGTGTTATTTAGCTTAGGGGAACAAAAGACTAAGAACAATTACATAGCAAGAAGTTTCTATCTGCCAATCAGATTTCAAAAGAGTTATTTTCCCTTGATTAATTTTAAAGTAGACCTTTAGTTCTCTGCAGTTTAGTGCTCTCTCTGATGGACAGATTAGGGCAAGAACAGAAGGGTTCTTCCCCAGTTCTAATTTGCTCTTTTTACTTTTCCCATGTAGATTAGAGTTATGTATCACCCTTAGTAATGGCAGTATTACTTGCAAGGTAAAAAGGCTTAGTTAAATTCTATATTAAACATGACTTTCTTAGCATTCTATCTTCATATATCTAAAGGAATAATAGGAGAATTTCTAATTTGTTCACTATGAAAACTGAACAAAAATGATTTAAACAATTTAAATTGCATTAAAAAAGTATGTTTGGACTGGAGAAGAGACGGTGTAGTATCCTAATTGTGAGCCAGGCTCTGTAGTCAGGATGCCTCGCTTTGAATCCCAGCTTTGCCACTCATCTGTGGGAACATGGCCAAATTACTTACCCTCTCTGTGCCGTTTTCTCTTCTATTAAACAAGGATACTAACACTCCTTTCTTACTGGGTTGTGAGGTCTAATTCAACAAAGTGTGTTAAGTGCTAGCACAATGGTTGGAATTTAGTAAACTCACGCTAAATGATAGCTATTCCTTTTTAAAAAATTATTTTGTTATTAGGAAGGACTCAGAGTATTCTACAGTTTCCAAAATAAGTCTTACAATGTCTATACCAGAAATCTTTAAGAATTCATTACAAATCCAGTTGTTTTCTTCTTACCTGCTTACATGGTTGCTACCTCCTCTCTCATACCTTGCCAAAGGTGAAACAGTTGATATTTATCTATCTTCCAAATGGCTTATCATGCTTTGGAATTCAGTTCACCTGGTTGGTTTGCCACCTCAGCTTATTTTTTGAAGATAGCTTCAAGAAATATGACTTTTTCCCATTTTTAGAGTGGGAGCAATATTCTCTTCTGGTATTCTGTCTACATCCTAAGCTGAATTCTCTATCCCTGAAGTCTTTAAACATAAGAATAATGACTATCTTCGGAAGATTTATATTTTGATTGGTGGTAGAGAATTGTTGACTTTCATCACTCACGTCTAGTTCAGATTCTTTTGACTTTTCATTAGCAGGATCTTGAGTTGTCTCCTAGTTTTTGTTACTTTATGTATCTGAGTAAAGATACATATTTCAGTTAACATAATCTGAGTCTGATGAATCATTAGGTTTTAGTCAGATAGTCTGACTGACAGTCAAATTTTTCATTCAGTTTCAGGATCTTCGGTTTTAACAAAATTTTTGTGTGTGTTTTCCTGTTCATTTATTATGAATTCTTCCTTTCTTCCTGTCTCTCTTTCCCTTTTTTCTCTCTTTTTTTTGAAAATATTTGGGATGCTTCAAATTCCAAAATTATCTTAACCTCTAAATTTTCCCTCAAAGTGTGTTTAGCATGAAAAATCATTATCAGCCATAAAGTACTCAGGAAACAGTACTCCAAGTCAGTATCATTAACAAGCTAATTATGAAAGGAATTTGAAGGTAATATTGTATAATATATTGATTATTGGTAGAACACTGAATTGGATTTTAAGTGTTTAGTACTTTCAGAACTGGTATTTTGAGAGGTAGACTATGTCTGCATATTAGGTGTTAAAATTCAATTGAATGAAAGAATTGGCATTTTGATTTTGAGTAAAATCTACTTTTGCTGCTAATTATGAAAGGAATTTGAAGGTAATATTGTATAATATATTGATTATTGGTAGAAGACTGAATTTGATTTTAAGTGTTTAGGACTTTCAGAACTGGTATTTTGAGAGGTAGACTATGTCCGCATATTAGGTGTTAAAATTCGATTGAATGAAAGAATTGGCATTTTGATTTTGAGTAAAATCTACTTTTGCTGCTGTGGTGTTAATGCCAACCCATGACAGCTTTAAGTCTCTTTTTCATTTCTTATCACATGGAACTGAATTTTGATTTGCCTCAAATTTTAGTATATTCTTCTTGTTTTCCATTTAGCCTAAACACATTATTTTAATATTTAAAGAATATTATTAGAAGGACCATTGTTGTGCTCAGAGGCCTATTTCCCCTTTTGCCCTTCAGTAGTTTTTTTGCACAGCTGCACATGGTTACAGTTCAGCAAATAATCTGGAGTAGTCTGCCTCCATTTTGATCATGTGCCTAGAAGAATGGTATTGTCTTTCTATATGACATTGGTACGTCAAATGCACCTTTTTGACATGGCTCTGAGATGTGTTTTGTCTCTTTACAGCAAAAGGGGAGGGTTGTTTGGGCTACCTTGCAGACTTAGAGAGGTCATCCCAATTTGTCAAGAGAGGCAAGAGGAGCAGTTTCTGTGAGCGAGGATCATTTTTTGTTTTATAAGAATGAGGGTATGCCTAGGCTGTGGTAACCACAGAAAATGAGAAACAAAAAGCATTTGATATCTGTTCGTAGTTTTTTTTTAGAAGGAAGACCGTTTAGGGTAAAGCTGTGCTTTCAGACCATTGGGAAAACTAGTTGTCTTCTGCAAGCGCATGATATGAAGGAGGCAGAGATTAGCAACTAGCGTTTATTGAAGACCTACTCTGTGCCTGGAACTCCTGCTTGGTATTTTACTCTTATCTTTCGTTTGATCTTCATAGCAATCTGTGTGAGTTGATTATTTATCCTCATTTAATAGCTTAAATTGCGTAAAGTTACACAATTATTAAATAGAGTTAAGATTTAGAACCCAGGTTTACCACAGTGTAATAAAACATTTAAAACAGTTGTGATTTTTGACACAATAACACTGTCGCAAATTTTTCGTATTCTAGTTGCTGTGTGTTTTACTTTCATCTTACTACGTTGATTTTTTAAATAATTTTAAAATTAAAAAATAATACATATTCATTATTTAAAATTAAAAACACACAGATACAAGAAAGGACAAAGAAGAAAGTAGAAATCATCTCTTTACTACTCTATGACATCTACTGTTAGCATTTTAGTGTATATCCGTCCATGCATATATGTGTATTTCTTGTGTGTATGCCCTCAGACCCCACCCCGTCTCTTTTGACATCTCTAAAGTGTCTCTGGATCTCACCTTTCTTTAGGCTGGAGGGATCTGGTGGGCTCCTTTAATCTACAGTGGAGTGTTGCTCTTAGGTAGCCTCAAACACAGATCCCTCCTCTCATCAGTCGTGGCCAGGTTAGCAGGATTAGTGATTTATGAAACCTTTGGCTGCCTTTCTCAAAAAGGCAATGGACAATTATGAGACTGGTGGACATCCTGGACTATTTAGTACAAACATTTAAGTTGTTTCTGTGTTTTCGTGTTTAAATAATGCTGCTGTGAAAAATAACACTATGGATAAATCTTTGTTCCCATTTTGGTTTTTCTTTAAGTTATTTAAAGAGGAATTGCTAGGACAAAGGGTGTGTACCTTCTTTAAGGTTTTTGATACATATTGCCAAATTGTTGTGCTCTCTGGCAATAAGTTTTTTTAATAAGCGGAACTTGAGTTGTCCAATCTTTGTTTATTTTTATTAGATTTTAATTGAAAATTATCTTATGAATTTAATATACAAATAACTAAATCAGATGGAGAATAAGGCACCCCTAGCTTTGAACAGAAAATTATTCAGTTGAAATAACCAAAAGAGGCTATAGGAATTCATAAGGAACTTTGGAAACTGCTATCATTCTGGACTGTAAAAAAAACAGTTCCTCGGGGCCGGCCCCGTGGCTTAGCGGTTAAGTGCGTGCGCTCCGCTGCCGGCGGCCCGGGTTCGGATCCCGGGTGCGCACCGAGGCACCACTCCTCCAGCCATGCTGAGGCCGCGTCCCACATACAGCAACTAGAAGGATGTGCAGCTATGACAGACAACTATGTACTGGGGCTTTGGGGGAAAAATAAATAAATAAAATCTTTAAAAAAAAAAAAAAAACAAAAAAAAAACAGTTCCTCGCTTGCATTTAGGTACAAGGTTGATGATACGGACTTTAAAACTATTATTTTCTCATCTCAGGTTAGGAAAACTCCAATTTTCATCTCCAATTTCGTGGGACCCCTAGGCCTAACCTTGTGTCATGACAAGGCAATAGGAGTTCAGCTTGAACAGAAATGGTGTGGTAAACAGAATAAGAGACTCCCAAGGATGTCTACACCCTAATCTCTGGAACCAGTAAATATGACTAGATTATCTAGGTGGGCCCAATGAGATCAGATGAGCCTTTAAGCAGAGCTTTCTCCTAGCTGAGGGCAGAAGAGGAAGTCGGAGATTCCAAGCATGAGAAGAATTTGACAAGCCATTGCTGGCTCTGAGATATATGGGGCCACAAGAAAAGACTAGAGAGAGGTCTCTCTAGAACTAAGGGCAAATACCTGCTGACAGCCAGCAAGGAAGCGGGGATCTCAGTCTTATAACTGTAACAGTGAATTTTGCCAATAGCCTGAATCAACTTAGAAATAGATTCTTCCCCAGAGTCTCCAGAGAGGAACACAAACCTGCTACACCCTTGATTTCAGTCTTGTGAGTCCCTAAGCAGAGAACTCAGTTGAGCCATGCCATGCCTGGACCCACAGAAACTATGAGATATGGGTGTTGTTTTAAGCCACTAAGTTTGTAATAATTGTTTATAGCAGCATAATACGTTGAATATGGGAAGAGATGTAACCAGATCATCTCTTTATTACTAGAATAAAGGATCCATAGGACCCAAAGGATTCTGTTTATTTGTCTACAACATTTTAAAGTACTGACTCTGAATCAGACTGAAAAATTGACAGCCATAGTAAAAAAAAAAAATATTAGTAGCTAGTGGCAAGTTTATAACTGATTTTGTTGTTTGCTTATGCCCATAATCTTACCACTTATTATTGATGTTTTCATATATTTCACTGTTGTCTTTTTTTAGTGCTTATTACGTAAAATTGTGTATATCTAGTTTTTCAATTAATGTTATGGTAGTTTTCCAATGTTATTAATCTTAAACATTATTTCTTACACTTCAGTAATATTCCATCATTTGGTTCTTTCATACTTTATTTAGCATTTCCTTGGTAATCTATGATATTCAGTCTTCTTTTCTATGATTGTCTTATTCCTTGTACTGGACAATTCAGGTAAATAAATACCTAGATCAAACTATAAAGAGATTTTCACATAATAATTACATTATATTTAAATTCACATTGAATGATGTTTTTTTCAAAGCTGGATCTTGAAGGTGATAATGGTTTTTCATCAGCACATTCTACATTGAACTATTGGCTAACCACTTAATCTATTCTTGCCTTAAAAATAGGATTTGACTTACTCTTATGTGATAGTATAAGTTTTTCCACAGAACGTGTAATTTGAAATTTTGAGTAGTAATTAGTAATAAACAGAGTTTTAAGCCTTTTGAGTTGTAATAAGTATTTGTAAAATCAATTTTGGAGACCATAACAAGAGTTTTACATTGTCTTTGCAGTCAGCAATAATAAAAAATAGTATATATACTGAAGTATACAGTATGTTTTTTGTTCATTCATTTATTCATTCAATAAATATTTTTTTGTTTTTTGTTTTCTTGTTTTTGCTGAGAAAGATTTGCCCTGAGCTAACATCCGCTACCAATTTTCCTCTTTTTTTTTTGTATGTGAGCCGCCACCACAGCACAGCCACTAACAGATGAGTGGTATAGGTCTGCGCCTGGGAACCAAACCCGGGATGCTGAAGCAGAGCGCACCAAACTTAACCACTAGGCCACTGGGGCTGGCCCCAAATATTTCTTGAATATCTGTTATATGCCAGTCATTATATTAAAGACTTAGGATATAGCAATGAATAAAATAGTCAAGTCTGCTCTCATGGAGTCTATGTTTGAGGGGGCTGGGGGGGGGTGGTTATCCAGAGACAATAAAGAATATACATTATATCAGGTGGATAAGTGTTTTGAAGAAAAATAGAGCAGGGTAAGGTGATAGGAAGTGACAAAAGGGGATAAACTTTAGATATTTAAGAAGAATGAAAATATTGATGGTTGAAATGCACAGAGGAATGGAAAGAAACTACTTCAACAATATAAAGAAAAAGTGAAGAAAATTGTTAAATGTGATTTTTGTTTGTGATAGTTCATATAGGGGTTTTTCCTATATAAATTTAAATTTAGCCTGTTAAATTACTCAAACTTTCTTTGTTCTTTTTATAACTAGTTTTGGCTGGAGATGTTTGTTGATTTGAAGTATTTTATTGACTCTTCCTTATTTTATTTTGGTGAGTTGCATCACAATCTTGATTCTCTATGTTAAGATATTAATTAATTCCTTGGAATATTTAGTTAGTCCATAAACAAACAAAAATGCTTAACAGTGATTTTACAAAGGTAAAAAGTATATAATGCCTTCAGTTAGTAAAGGTAAATTGTTTCATAAGAGTAGAGAAATAAACCATTTGCTGTTGCCTGTGTCATCAGCATTTATACTAAAAATATTTTCAAATGTATGACTTTTCAATAATCATTAATAAGTTTTTCTGCATATAAAATAAAGTGACTTTCTTTAAAGAAAATAAGATTTATATAGATAAATAGAAAGTGTAAATATATTATGTGAAGCAATAAGTGGATAAGAATTTCAAGTCATGAGAATTGAGTTAGACAATATTAACACTAAAGAAAAATACTGTTTCAAACAAAGGAAAGGTTACTTTCAAATGGTCTCTGTCTTTCTGTCTCTCCCTCTCTTTTAGAAAATCTTACGTAATGGTCTTTGGATGATCTTAGAAAAGTTCATTTTAAGAAATATCTAATTTCCTAGGAACTAGTCAATAGTGTATTTGTATAAAATATTCTGTTAGGACTCACAACATTAAGGAACAAACTCCAAATGACACTATTGAAACTGTTCGCATCTAGTATTCTTATTTTACAATATTTTAAGAACTAATGTTAAGTTTGTTAAAATACCTTTTTTCCTGAAGGTATAATTTACGTGAAATTTTTAATATATGCTTTAAAAAATAAGACACAAATACTTGAGAGTAGGAATTATCCTTTTCATTTTATTTGTAGTCCAGTGTAAAGCATGACAGTTTTCCAAAGAATTTATTAATACATTAATAAACAGATATTTAGGAAATTTACAGGTGGTCATTTCTTGTGTTAACGCTGCATTTTTTTTTTCCAGTTTACAGATATGATCCAGACCTGTACGTGAATTACTTTGGTTAGTCAGAGTGAACATTCAATAATGAGTGGTGCAGCTTTGGGACTCGAGATTGTTTTTGTCTTTTTTCTGGCATTATTCCTACTTCATCGATATGGAGACTTTAAGAAACAGCATAGACTTGTAATTGTTGGAACACTGCTAGCTTGGTATCTCTGCTTTCTTATTGTCTTCATACTGCCTCTGGATGTTAGTACGGTAAGAGGTGAAACTGATTTTCACAATTTAAAAGGCAGTTGTAATCATACAGTATGCTTGAGATATGTTAGTTCTTAAGACAGCTAAATTATGTAAGGTTGTATTTATATTTTGAATTTAAATGTTACTATATGAATTTGATCGTTAAAAAGCATAGCCAGGAAGGCGATTTTGGGTAGATACATTGATACACTCCAATATACCTTAAGTACTTGATAACCTTTTGATTTTCATCTTTAAACCATGCATTCATTTCTTTAGACAATATACAACCGGTGCAAACATGCTGCTGCAAACTCAAGCCCTCTTGAGAGTAACAACACTATAGGATTGTACGCTGCTACGCCGGTTCCAAGGTATTTTTTTCTTTTTAAATATTGTAGAGGGAACATTGTTTAAAAATTGTCAGTTTTTATCATCTGGATTTTATGTTTATAAAAGCTTATCCTTATTCTCCACTCACCCCTTCCCCACTTCCATCTTCTGCTAGTAGACTTAATTACCTTGTATTTTTTTTTAATTTAAATTTAAGTTTTAAATATTTATTGGTGCATAAGGCCTTTCAGTAGATGCTAATGAGAAACTTGGAGAAGACCTGATTTTTTTAGTTTTGGTTCTCCCGTTTACTAAGTATGTGACTTCCAAAAGCTATTTTTCCTGTCAGCCTCTGTCTTTGATCTGAAAAGTGGGGCATGCATTTTCTCTTTCGCCTAGTTTATAAGGTTGTAATAAAGGACAAGGAGGTTCTTCTGTATGTAGGATATGCCTTTCATTGCACGTCCTTTGAAATCATTACAGTTTTAGATCAAGAATGAAGTTCAAATTATCAAAATGTTATATTGAATTCATATCAAACTTCTAAGTAAAAAACTAATATATTTTGACTATAGCTTTTACCAATGCTTTAAGTAGTATTTTCATGTTTCTTTATGTAGCTTTTATTATTATTTTTTAACCTAATCTGGATAAGGGTAAATTTAAATGTAGACGTTAATCCCCTTTGAAGCATCATTAAAAGTTGATATAGATCAGCAGCAATTGTGGATTGTTGGAAGCCCTTGGACTAAAGAATATTCTTACAGTCTAGGAAGACTGACTATTAATGGAAGAATATGTGGTCAGATACATATCATATCTTCAGAAAATTCACACAGAATTATCTATAGATGCTAACATGTGTCTCCATAGGAGGTATGCTGTAGTGATTGATTTAGTTAGCATTTCAGTTTCCAGGAATTAATCACTTAATGTCTCCCCCCCAAAAAAATAACCAACCCCACAAATGGGGTGAGCATGTATTTTAAAGGTAATCATCAATTTTAAAAGTAATCAGATCAGAGATTTGATTTCATGATGCATTTTCTTTTAAAGACTGTTGCATTATTAGTTTATTAGGTGAACATTATGTCCTCTTTTTACTCAATGACTAAAAATACATTGAAAGTTGAAAATTTAAATGGTGTTCCTCTCTAGTACAGACTGTTTTGTTCCTTTTGCATGTGTTTTTTAGTTTGTCAGCTTTGAATTTTAAGTTTTCTGTGAAATTTTACAAGTTAGAGTCAGTGATTTAAAATCTGAATGTAAATGAACTTTGCCACACACAAATTAATTGTGTAATTCATTTAAGTAGTCATTTATGATTAATTGGCTTTAAATTGTTATTAAACAGCCAGCATCCCTGTTTTAAGCCATGGAGTTACATTCCTGATGGAATCATGCCAGTTTTCTGGAGGGTGGTGTATTGGACATCACAATTTTTAACATGGTAAGTGGTGGTGCAGAGTAAAATTTTTAAAATTTTGGTTCAAGTAAGAAAAAAAGAAGTGATTTTTTTTTCAGTGAATCTTCATAGTTTATAATTTATTTGTGTCACTTATTTTTTCCCTTTCTGCTCGTGCAAGTCTCTTCCATCTTAAAAGAAAAGAAATCAAAAGAAAAAAACAGACAAACAAGAAATAGAAAACAGAAGCAAAAAATTTTTCTTGTCATTGTTCCCTTCCAGTTATTGCCTTCTCTCTTGACCCTCTTTAATTCATTCTTCCAGCTCCATTATTACGTGAAACTGTTCTGGCTAAGATTATCGTTATCCCCTGATTTTCTGTCTATCTGCTTAGCTCAACCTTCTGAATTTCCTTCATGGGCACCATTTCTGTGACTCATTTCCAAAATATTGATGTTCCTTAGGGTCCCATCTTTAGTCATCTTGTTATCTGACTCTCCTGTGTAGCTTTAATTATAGCTGTAGTTTCATTGACCTGTGACGTGTTCTGAATCTTACTTTTTACCCACTATAGCTTTGTCTTTCGGCTGTGCTCCAGACTCACATTTTATCCACTGCCTACTGAGCATCTTAGATATTCTGCAGGCAGCTAAGCTCTAAAACTGGAGGTAGTGAAAACTAAAAATCATGCAGTAGAGTAGGTAGTGCCTCTGTAAATTCATGGTAATTGAACTCAGCTGGGCCCTGAACACTGCCAGACTTTCTTTCTTTGTTTCTCTACTCTGCTTGCTCTTTATTCTTCACAACAAATCTTTCCAGTCACTTCAAACCTCTGCTGTTCCTTTTGTGGCTCTCTCTACTACCCCCTAAAAACAATCACCTTCTCTTTTAGCGGATGACTTTGCTTTCTACCTCACAGTGAAAATAGAAGTCATCAGGTGGCAGCTCTTTCAGCTTCTCAGCAACAAACCCTACCTACCTACCCATCCATTCTTCCCTCCCCTTCAAGAATTGAAAGAGTCCCTCTCATATAGTTAATCCTTCTTCCTGAAATATGAACACATCCCCTTCAGCTCTTGTTACCAATACTTACAGCTTCCAGTTTCAACAAAGCATGCACAGTTCTCTCCTACTTTCAAACAAACAAACAAACAAACAAAAAGTCTCTCAGATCACAGCTATTTCCAGCTTTCTAGCTTCCCCCCTCAATGATCTATTCCTCATCACAGCTAAATGCTTTTTGGAGACTTTTTTTTATTGGAGTATAAATTAGTATAGAAAAGTGCACAGATTGTGTTTAGTTTGACTTTTTGCAGAGTGAATACACCCGTATAACCACTCAGATGATGATATAGAACATTAAACAGTGCCCCAGAAGCTTTCCCCATGCCCTTCTCCCAGTCATTACCTTCCCTAAAGGTAACCATGATTCTGACTTCCATCACCATAGAATAGTTTTGCCTGTTTTTGAGCTTTATATGCATGGAATTATACAATATATACTTTTTTGCATCTCACTTTTTTTGCTCACATATTTGGAAGATTTATCTGTGTTGTGTTGTTGTATATATTAGTATATACAACATATTTCTTTTTCATTTCTGTGAAATGTTCCATTTCATGAGTATACCGTAGTTTATTCTACCGAGCCAAACTTCTTAAATGAATTGTCTACATTTAGTGTCTCTCTTTGCTCATGGCTTACTCATTCCTTAACCCACTGAACCCTGTTTTCTAGCCCCACTTCTCCCCTCCCACATACAGGTTCTTAATTTACTTGACCTTTTGGCAACATTTGATTCTATTGTTTTCTCTCTCCACTTTCAAACACTTTCTTCTCCTGGTTTCTACCCTATATGTTCCTTGGTTTTCTTCCATTCCTCTCTGCACAGTTCTGTCACAGTCTCCTTTGCCGGCCCCTTCTCCTGTTTCTCTACCTCTGTTGTAAAAATTGATATTTCTCAAGAGTCAGTCTCAGTTCTTTCCTTCTCATTCTGTGTACTTACCCTTCCAGATCTCAGCTACTGATGTTATTTCAGTATGTTTGATATGGTGATGGCTCTGGAATCTATCTGTCTTTCTAATCCTCTCTCCTGAACTCTAAAGCTGGGTAAGCAAACTACCTCCTTACAGCTCCTTTTAGATGTTTCCTAAATACTTCAAAATCAGTATGTTGACGACCAGTCTTCTCCCCTCCTGCTTCTTACCACGCCAGCACCCCTTACTCTCTCCCAAATAGTTCCGATTTTGTTCCCTCTCAGTTTATTCTCCATGCTGAAGACTTATCAGTCTTTGGAAAACTAAAATTCAATCATGTCTCCTTTCTGTTAAAGAAAATACTTCCTCATTATTCTTTGGATGCAGTCCAAACTCTTTATAAAGCCTTTAAAGAAAGGCCTTTTTTAGAGTCGTCTTCAGTCACTCACACTGTTGTACTCTCTGCTGGTCCTTGTGGCCTCCTTTGCTCCCAGGAATGTGCTTTGCTCTCTCCTGCCTTAGGGCATTTTCTCTCCCCAAGTTTAATATTACAAAATTATTCAATCATCTATTATAGTTTATTTAGTATTAATAATTACTCAGTCATATTTATTCGTGAAAAGAACTACACGTTAAAATTGAGATTTACTTATTTCTGGTATTTTGAAATTATACAGACATATCAAGTGTTTTTTAATTATATTTTTTCCAACCATCTAGGATTCTGTTACCTTTTATGCAGTCATATGCAAGATCAGGAGGGTTTTCTATCACTGGAAAGATCAAAACTGCACTGATTGAGAATGCAATCTATTATGGCACCTATTTGCTGATTTTTGGAGCATTTTTAATTTATGTAGCTGTAAACCCACATTTGCACTTAGAATGGTAAGAAAAGTTGTCTTCTTAACGTTGTTTCTGTGTATGTTTGTGTTTTTAAAAATTAATTTTTATGTCATATATTCAGGTAAACAGATATTTCATCAAGAAACATATCAAGTTATATGTTTTATAGATTCCTCAAAAAGAATATCTGAATAATCCATATTACTAAGAAGGAAAATATGGAATAACATCTTTATAGCTATTAGACAAAGGACTAGTGCTTTGTCTAATAGCCATATGTTGAAAGTATTAACCTTATGATTTGATAGTCTTTCAAATTCTGTATATGACAAAATATCTGTTTTTATTTTTCATTGGAACTTGTAAATATTTTTTCTTTTGTTCTAACTATAGTTTGAGGGCATATTCCTCTTTAATGTTATATTTAGACATTGCCGTAAAATTGAAATCTATATTGTGTTCTGTAATATACGTGAAGAGGTACATCTGAAAAATTTAGTAATAGAGCCGTAGTGATAATCCTCACTGTTGCATTTCTGAGATTTGTGTAGGTCTGCCTCAACACAAGTTAAAAAATTTTTCAGGCTTCTCTTGGTTAATATTGAGTAAGAACACACCTAATGAAAAATATGTTTTCTTCAGGAAAATATGTACATATTTTTTGCCATGAATTATCCTGGATTCTAATTTTAACTATAATAGAAGCAGTGTTTCCTGTGTTAAAGTTCATTTGTGCAGTCACACTCTAACTTTCCACTAAAACACACAGATTATCTGCTGTTACTGAAAGAGTAGCCAAGGATTCAAAGGTCTAATTTTTTCATATAAAGTCCCTAGCCATCCTTTAGGGCAGTTGTTTTCTGAAAAACCACTTAACACTAGTTAGTTTCATTGTATATTTTTTTGGAAAAATTTATCTATCACAGCTATCTGCTTATGTTTTCTCTCTCTTAGGAACCAGCTTCAGACAATTGGGATAGCTGCTGCAAATACATGGGGTTTATTTCTTCTTGTGTTGTTGTTGGGGTATGGCTTGGTGGAAATTCCTCGGTCGTACTGGAATGGAGCAAAAAGAGGTTATCTACTTATGAAAACTTATTTTAAGACAGCCAAATTGATGACAGAGAAAGCAGATGCAGAAGAGGCTTTAGAAGATGTCATGGAGGTAAATAAGTTTAAACCTTATAGTCACCAGTCAGCTAGTTGTGTGTATCTCCTTTCGGATACACTGTTGGTTTGTTGTTGTTAGCACATTGTTGGGCTTTAGACTGAAAATTTGGCAATGTGCAATTCTTAAGAATTGCAGGATTCTTCTAGGATGACTTCTTATTGGCAGTTCAGCTTCATGAGATGTCATCTCCATCTTCTAACGGACAAAGATTTAGGGAGAATATATTCACAGTGCAGGGTTATGCTTATTGTCTTGGAGTAACTTTTCATAGTGCCCTCTTTTACTCTCAGAAGTCTCCCAGATTAGATGATAAGTTATGTGATTACCCTGACAGATTGGAAGTGAAGATAGTAATCAGAGGATACTTCTACCTGAAAGTTTAACCCAAAGTAATCCCAAGTCTGGAAACCTCTTTAGAAAACAATTTGCATTGGAGTTTGTATCGAAAAGTTTTGTTTCCTATCTGCAATCTTAATAAGGCATTTTGTTTTACTCACTTGTAAAATGAAGATGACTTGAACCAACTTCACAAAGTTGTTGAAAGTATGTGTGTATATATATATACACATATATGTATATATATATACACACATATAAATATACAACAAATTATAAAAATTTTGCTGTTAAATAATAATTTGGTTATTGATTTAAAAAGAGATTATTGTAGTTACCTCACATTTTGCTCTTCTGGGGAAATATGCTACTCTGATAATGTTACTCTCCACCTTAAAACCTCATGTTGAAGGTTGTTCATTTATGTTAGAATAAACTCCAAAATGTTTTAATGTGGCCTACCAGAAAATAATTTGGCCCATGTTTAGCTCTCCAGCCTTATCTCAAACCTCTGTCTTCCTCACATTGGTCAATTTTGGTTCCTCAGACTTGCTAGTGATAATGAAATAGCAAACAATTATATAGACAAATTTGCCTGAGTCTCAACTTTGATTCCTCAAGCTTAATAATGGTGATGATAATAGCAAACAAGTATGTAGACTTACTTATTTGCCTATGACTTTCTGAGCACTTTACATATATTAATACATTTAATTCTCACAACAACCTTATGAGGGAGATTTTTTTATACCCATTTTATAAATGAAGAAAATGAGGCACAGAGAGGGTAAGTAAGTTTCCCATGTTAACACAGCTAGTGAGTGATAGAGCCAAGCAGTCTGACTTTAGTTCATGCTTTAACAGGGATTGGCAAACTTTCTATAAAGGACCAGATGGTAAATATTTTAGGCTTTGTGTGCTATATGGTCTCTGTTGCAGCTTTGTCACTGTAGCGTAAAAGCAGCCATAGACGATATGTAAACAAATGAGAATGGATGTGTTCCAAACAAGAACAGGCAGTGGGCCGGACGTGATCTGGTTTGCTGACACCTACCCTTACCATTACATTCATTGCCTCTCTTTTCTGTCTTTGAGTGTGCTATTCCTAAACTCTTGGAATGCTCTTTTCTCCACTCTCTTCAGCAAATTCCTACTTCATTTTCAGGTCTCAACGTAAGTGAAAATTCTTCAGGGAAGCCTTCCGTGTTAGTTTCCTAGGGCTGCCATAAAAAAGTACCACAGAATGGGTGGTTTAAACAACAGAAGTTTATTGTCTCACAGTTCTGGAAGCTAAAAGTCCAAAATCAAGGTGTCGCTAGGGTTGGTTTCTTCAGAGGGTAGTAGGGAAAATCTGAACCATGCCTCTCTCCTAACTTCTGGTGGTTTGCTGACAGTCTTTGGTGTTCTTTGGCTTGTAAGTGTCTGCCTTCATATTCATGTGGTATTTTCCCTGTGTACCTGTCTGTGTGCAAATTTCCCCTTTTTATGAGGACACCAGTCATACTAGATTAGGGGTCCCCTGCACTCCAGTATGAGCTCATCTTAATTTAACCAATTATATCTTCAACAACCCTTTTTCCAAATAAGATCACATTCTGAGGTACTGGGGGGTTGGACTTCAACATACGATTTTTGAGGGGGGACAGTTCAACCCATAACACCTTCTCTGGTCCTCTAGACTGTTAGATACTTGGCAACCGTTTTTAAGTGAATGAATAAATGAACAAAAGAATGCTCACTGTGACTGAAAAATTTTATTTTGACTTTGCAGCATTTATTCCCTATAAAATGTACTATAGCAGAAAACATTGATTCAAAATGTAGGAGTAAATCTCCTATGAATAGTATTCTATTACATTTTCTCAGGCATATGATAGATATTATTACATTTTTCAAAAGAAGATTTTTTATATCTATATTTGAAAATTTGAATTTTTTTGAAAAGATATTTTAAATTTATATTTGATAATAAAATAGTTAGAAGAAGATAATTTAAATTTGTAGTGCTCCCCTTAGAAGTTGGTGTTAAATTCACTTGTTTCAGATTTGAGGAATATGGATTTCACCAGTTCATTCAGTATTCCTTCAACAAAAATAAGGCTAGTTTTTTATTCGAGATCTAGATTTTGCTAGGAGGAATCTTTAGTGTCTGAATAAAGACAGATTTTGTTGTTGTTGTTAGGTAGGAGTCCTCTACTCAGGAATAGGGTGTGGAAAATTAAGGACTGGCATTGGTGCATTCTTTGCTATTTTAGGATAGTAGTCATAGGTTTCAGGTGTAAAGAATTAAAAAAAAATTTAGATAAGAGAAAATTTTCCATGTAAATAAGAAACTGCTTTTTTCTTTTTTTTTTTTTTTTTGAGGAAGATCAGCCCTGAGCTAACATCTGCCAGTCCTCCTCTTTTTGCTGAGGAAGACTGGCCCTGAGCTAATATCCGTTCCCATCTTCCTCCACTTTATGTGGGACGCCACCACAGCATGGCCTGACAAGCGGTGAGCGGTGCGTTGGTGTGCGCCTGGGATCCGAACCCCGGGCCGCCAGCAGTGGAGCGTGCGTACTTAACCTCTACGCCACGAGGCCGGCCTCAAAACTGCTTTTTTCTTAATGGATGTTTTGAAAATAGCAGATCCTCATAGACAGCTGGAGAACTCTGACCCTTCTCCCCTCCCCAAAATGCATGATTTCTCAGGTATGAATTTTTTTGTCCATATATTTCAAGGGAATTTGAGATCCTTTCTGTTTTTCTCAGTATCTGAAAATTAATAAACTTGAGAAAAATTTTTCATCATTTAAAAAAATACTGTTTTTCTGCTGTGTTAAGTGCTATGCAGAACTGGCCATAGGATACTAACTGTCTAGAGTGGAAAATTGTACAGTCCCTTATGGTGTATGGTAAATGTAATGTGAATAATACAAAGGAAATGATCTAGTATATAGAATTTTTACTTCTGAATAGTGATCAGAGGAGAAAACGAAATATGACCTGGGCCTTGAAGGATGGGTAGAATTTTCATAGCTGATAGCAACCTGGTCAGATATTAGAAAGGTTTTAAAACCAAATTTAATTGAGCATAACGTTTATGTTGGAAAGATAAAGCTTGTAAGGTAAGGTTGTAGCCAGATAGCAGGGCCTTGAATGCCAAACTGAAAAGTCCAGGCTGTATTTTGAAAGGAGTGGGGAATCATTGACACCTTGCAAGATGGGAAGAGACATAGTGCTTTATGCGGTTTAGGGTGATCGATGTGATGGAGGTGTGTGTAGAATGTATTACAGACATAAAGCGTGGAACAAGAATAAGAATAATTTAGTTTGAGAGAAAACTTTTAAAATACACTGGTTTTGAATGCAACTTTTGACAGATCACAAAGTTCAATCACTTTTTCTGGTAATTATTAATTATTTTTTTCAGCTCTCCATAAAAGCGAATACAGTTTTATAAAAACCAGTTTAGTGTTTTTATGATGTTTCTTTCTGAAGTGAATGTATACATCTGTGTGCCTATTACTTTTCTTTGAACCATTAATAAAACTTATGAGCCATGTCAAACCATTCAAAAAGCATTTGTTTAAATGGCCTAAGAAGTCACTTCTACCTTTTGTCCTTTTTCAAGGTAAAGGATTTTGGAGAGGGAGAAACAGCTACTTCTTTCCACTGAAAATTGCCTATTAGCATGACTTCAAGGATGTTGTCTGGCCTGCCTAGTAAAGAATTGTTTAGAAAATTTAAATTTATAAAATAAGTTAATATTTTAAATACTTAGAACACTTTATAAAAGTTACAAACTTTTGAAGGAACTTTAAATTTATAACTGGTATAACAACAATTACTGTTTCAGTACTTATTTTTGTTTAATAGATATGATATTTCGTATATAATATATAACCAGACTGGATAGTTTATATTTAAATTTGTGCTTACAAGTCAACAAACTTTAAGGCAGCTTAGTAATGGAAAATTGTAATGTAATGATGCTTCTAGGTGACCTTTTAAAAATCCACGTCTTGTCGCTCCGTGTTTAGGTCTCACTCATTGACCTCAAAGTAAACTGTTGTTAAGGCCTTCTGGAGTGCTTTGCTCTTGCTTCTTCAGCCTGATCAAGTGCTACTCAGGCCCTTACTCTCCTGTTCCCTGTAGTCACACTGGAGTTCTTTCAGTTCCGTGAAACTCCTCGTTCACTTCTGCTTGGAGGCCTTTGTACGTGCTGTCCCTCTGTTTGGAATATTCTTTTCCTTCCTTTGGCTGGCTGACTCCTATTCATGCTTTCTATCTCAGTTTAAATAATCAGTTCATCAGAAAGCCACCCACACTGGATTATACAGCAGTTTCCACACCATTTCTGTTTGAATAATGTCTGTTTTCCTCATTAAGCTAAGCTCCTTGACAGGAGCAGTGTCTGTTAGTACAGATTATTCATAGGGTCTACATATTTTAAATTTTGATGGATATTGCTAAATTCTCTTCAAAATATGTTACATCACATTTTACTGTGTGTGGGGGGCCCTGTGTCCTCACAATCTTACCTCGTTACATGATATCACTTTTTTATAATTTTGCAAGAAAACTGTTCTCATTTTAAAAAGTGTAATTGTTTTTAGTGAGCTTGAATAACTTTTCAGACATTTATTGGCCAATTGTGTTTCTTCTGTGTCTTCTCATTTTTCTCTTGATTTGTAAGTGCTCTCCATGTATTAAGCATAGTGATTTTTTTGTCATATGTTATAAATATTTTTTCATAACTTTGTCTATATGCCAGATGGTTTCCCTGCCTCCAGTTTTGTATCTGTTAAGTC
Organism: Ceratotherium simum simum; assembly: GCF_057802395.1. Taxonomy (NCBI): domain Eukaryota; kingdom Metazoa; phylum Chordata; class Mammalia; order Perissodactyla; family Rhinocerotidae; genus Ceratotherium; species Ceratotherium simum. The sequence goes on along the minus strand of NC_141917.1, from coordinate 29,639,724 downwards.
CGTTCTCTACCCTACAATCAGAATGTTCTTTTAATATCCTAGTCAGTTCTCTCTTGTCTCAGAGCCTTTGAACATGCTGCTGCTTCTGCCTAGAAAACAGTGGTTCCAACTTTTTAAAAATTTCATTAATATTATAGAATATTGTGATTCTTTGAGAACTACTGGTTCTAAAGATTCCCCTCCCTAACCCTTTAAGCCTTTCATACTCATTAAATTGCTTATTTAATTTTCTCATCACCAGACTGTAATCTTAGTTGAAGACCTTTAACACCATGTCTTCCCACCCCACCCTCTGGTATGGATTGTGATGACCTTACACCTAGCATAGTGTTGCTATATATTGTCCTATAAATAAACAAATGTGGAATGGATCGTTAGTTGTGACAACTGTAGAATACTCTCCCATTGGAAAGGAGCAGGTGCTTTGTGACACTTGTAGCCTGTTCTGCTTCTTCTGGTTTCTTCACTGTGTTTTAGATAATGAGATAATTGAACTTGATGAGCAAAGTGGAGGAATACAATCCTGTTCTTTTAGGATTGCAAAGTTTGGCTGATCCTTCATGACTTTTTTAAATGCTTATGCATCTTTGTGTACTAAGTAAGCAAATGATAAGGGAGTAAATCTAGAAAGTAATAAGAAGTGTGAGGATATAGCTATTCTATATATAACTTTTGTATTTTTACTTGTGTTCTTAAGAACTTCTGGTCAGTGAATGGAAATTCATGTATATGCTAAGTAATTTGGGTTGAAATTAACCTCCTGAGAATATATATAGTACCTATAGCATTCTCACTTGAAACATCTGATCTATAGAAATGGAAATATTTTTATTTCTCTTACTATTTTTACAGGAGGTTTGTAAAGTGAATGAAAGCATCAAGTATAACCACCCATTGAGAAAATGTGTTGACACAATTCTTAAAAAGGTAATTAAATCATATTCTCATCTATTTTATTTTGAAATATAAATTTATATAATATAATATTATAATAAAAGCATCAGACAAGTATGAGAACAGCATATGACTGAGGTCTTCCCAACTCCTTTCCATTTTCATGGAAATGTTAACCATAAACTAGTAGTAATTTGTACGTAGAATTTGTTCTTTTGTTATTACAAATTTAACATTAATTATTGGCAGTATTTTCCACTGAAATGTGGGTATAGAAGTTATGTTAAGTAATGTATAGTGATTACCATGACACAGCGATGGAGATGGACCTTTACAGTTTGTAAAAGTGTCATTGAATATGGCCACTAAAGTCATATCTCTTGTAAGAAAACAAACTGGGTCCTCAATAATCTCTTTCAGTCAGCTTCCTACTTCTCATTTTACAGTATATTTTATATTTCATGGAGTGAATGACATTATGAGATATTTAACACAACCATTTCATTAGGAAGCCATACAATTAAGGTTTTGATGCATTGGTATTGAATTAGGAGTATTTGTATACTTCCAAAAGTGATTGTTTCAAAAATGAGTTCCCTAATTGTCTTCTATGCGACCACAGAACCACTGAACTACTTCTTTTCCTATATTTTAAATCTGTTATACTGGTTATTAGCTATTGTTTCTTTTGGCTAAGGTGATAATCATGAGAATCAGTTCTCTGACAATTTCTCTTACATTTGCTACCTTTTCATACCTATTCAGGAAGGTTAACTTCCGCAAGTTCATATGGGTAATAAATGACTAATAGTAGGGCAGATGACTCCAAATCATGTATTTATTTCTCTGTACTATGACTTTCAAAAATTCAGCATCTTGGATTTGTTGTGATTCTTCTTCATTATTTAGCTAGGAAAATAATTGACAGTTCAGGAGCCTACCTAGAATAATTCTCTCAAATAGTAGTTGCTTCGTGTAGGTAAGCCCCCTTCCCTACCCATCCCCAGCCAATGTATCTGAGCATAAAGATTAATTTTAATAGAGGTAAAAAGTAACTCAATATATCTTTTAAAACATTTTCAAGAAAATGTCAGCAACTAAAAATCTAACTATTTAGAGATACCAATAAAGGAAGATGTTTTCAGGAAAATTAGAAATGCCCAAGAACGGAAGATTTTTAATAAAATTTCTATCTTTTTGCAAATAAGATTTTTAAAAATCTACTTGTTCCTTTTAGTGCCCTACAGAGTATCAGGAAAAAATGGGTAGGAACATGGATGATTATGAAGATTTTGATGAAAAGCGTAATACCTACCCAAGTGAAAAAAGTCTGGTAAAACTACATAAACAGGTAACTTTATTAATTATAGCTATTTTACTTACTGATGATTTTTGTTAGATTTATAGTTACTGCTCACAAAGAAAGAAATTTTGAATGAACATGTATCTGAAATTACCTTTGATCCTGTCCTTATCATTCTTCTTTGAAGTGTTTTAACTTCATTTTCTCTTTGGGTACTATTGGCATTTTGGGAGGGAGAAATAGTCACTGAGCATAACTGTTACATATATTATAGAATATTAACATCCTTGGCCCCACCCAGTAAATGCCACTGGCACTTCCCCATTGTTGTGACTGCCAAAACATCCTCCCTAGTGGGGAGTTGAACCACTGTTGGATCAGAACACTGCCAGGTATACCCCCTGTTCTCTTTTTTAGGTGATTTATTCAGTTCAAAGGCACCGTCGAACTCAAGTACAATGGCAAATTCTTTTGGAACAAGCATTTTATCTAGAAGATGTAGCAAAAAATGAAACTAGTGCTACTCATCAGTTTGTTCACACCTTTCAATCGCCGGAGCCAGAAAATAGATTTATCCAATATTTTTATAATCCTACAGTTGGTATGTAATTTGATATGATTTCAAAGTTTAATGATGATAATTTTTCTGAAGGGAAAAAGTATGTATATTTTCACTAATGCAGAACTGAATTATGTTTGTATTATTTGACTTATACCATGTGGTAATATTATGTATCTGATAAACTTCCCTCCCAAAAACTATTTTACTCGTCATATAATGTATAATCTATCAGTTTCCACTGTTACTTCACAGATAACCAAAATTCTATGCAAAAATATATGCCATACGTCAAGCATATTTTGTATACATAATATATACTTAAAATAATTAGAATTTTAAGCAATTTTACATCACAAGCTTGGGTCTCTTTTTCAGTCATGACTTGAGTACTAAAATATTCTCCTAAGAAGTCTTCTTTGATTATTTACATTAGTCTATTTTTAGAACCTATACTCAATAGTCATAATTATTTTATTCCCCGCTATGATTATTTATGGCACTCTTCAAATGTCATCAAATTTAGTGTGAAGAACTTAATGAAAATACAAAAGTGTCACAGTATTAAAACTTCTGTTTACTTATTTAATCAAATAAACAGTTACGTTTACTTGATTCTCTTTTGCATGTGTGGTCTTGAGTATGAAGACATTATGACCATGACAAACATACCAGAAGACTTCTTCAGTGAAGATCTCTTCTAATTAAATGAAGGAATGATATACTTGTTTTCATTTATTCAACTAATATTTGAGCACATATGTGCTACGTTTTTGGGTGCCTGATACATATCAATGAACAAAAAAGACAAAAATTTCTGTCCTTGTGGAGTGAGAAAAACAGGCAGTTACATGTAAAGGTATAAGTAAGATGCTTAGGAGGTAATTGGCTATAGAAATTGGATTTCAGGGGGTCTGCAAATATAAATTAGGGGGTCATCAATGTATAGATGAGCCATGGGTCAGGATAGAATCAATAAAGAAGTGATTGGGATAGAGAAGAAAGTCTCGGGACCAAGCCTGAGGCACTCCAGAATTTAGACATCAGGTTGATGAGGAGGAACCAGAAGAAAAGACTAAAAAAGGAGTGACTAGTGAGATAGGAGGGAAACCAGGACAGTGAGGTGTTTTGAGGAAAAGGGTGCGTAAAGTACCATTTCAAATGTTGCAGATAAGTCAAGTATCATGAATACTAAGACTTAATCATTGGATTTCAGAGATGAGAGGTGGGGAGAGGGTAAAAAAGCATGATTGGAGTTTAGAAGAAATAAGAAAGAGAGCAGTTAGAGACAGAATAGAAAACTCTAAAAACGTTTTCCTTTTGAAAGGGAATAGAGAAAAAAGGAGAAGGATAGTGGGTTGAGAGAAATTATAGCATGTAATTTGGGAATGATATCTTAGAAGAAATTTGATGAGGCAGAAGAGAATGGCTGGGACAATGTTCACGAGTAGGAGAGATGAAATGGGAAAATTGGGGAACAATGAAGAGAATGGCCTTAGATTAGGAAATAAGGCACAAATGTACCTAAGCAGGTGAGAAGATGTAGTGGTGAGAACTTGGGGAGCTGCTCTTACGTCAGCTTCTATTTTCTCAGTGAAATGCTGAAAGTATAGGGGAAGAGATTTTGCAGGTTTGAAGAAAGAAGAGAAAATGCAAAATAGTTGCCTAGGAGAGTGGGCATGGGAGAAGATTGGTGAATTATAGTAGGCTAGCCAGGCAGTGCTCAGGGTTCACTTGAAGCTAGTGATTAAGAATTTAAAGTGAGACTAGTCAGCCAAGTTGTGTGTCTTACTCCTGCAGTGTGCAGCTCCATGGGTACAGGCTCAGAGTAGCCAGGGAGTTAGATCTCACCAGGGTGTGGTTTAGCTTAGTAAGTAGAGGGAAGCAAGAGAGGGCAAAGGAATTGGGATGTCGGAGAGTGATTATCCTCAAAGACTCTGGAATCTGAGCTGGGTAAAGAAAGCAATAAGGACATCTTGGTGTTAAGCGGCAATGAAAGGGTGGTAGAATAAGTGGATTGTTGGTCCAGGTAGAGTCAGTCAGTGGAGTTAGAATACTAGATAAAGGTATTGCTTGGAAACAAGGATGTTGTAATGAGATTAAAAGGAAGGGGTGGAGTTACTGGCAGTAAAAAGTCATAGGGATAACTATAGGAATGAGTAGTTGAGGTAGGATGGAGAACAAGATCATTGGAGGAGAGGAGGTCAAGGAAGTGAAAGACCAGAGTATGGAAAGGAAGATCATATATATGGATATTGAAATCACCAGGAATTGTGCTGAGATGGGTTGAAAAGATTTAGAGTGAGCCAAGAGCTCAACTCATCAATGAATGAAGTGAAAATATAGCCTTTTAAATTTTATGAGCTATCTTTTTTTTTTAACTTTTATTTTTACCTAGTCAGACTTGACAAAAAGTTGCCAGAATAACAAAAAGAATTCCCATATATGCTTCACCCAGCTTCTCCAAATGTTAACATTTTACCATATTCACTTGCTTTATCTTTCTCTCTGTATATATATTTTTCCTTAATCTTTTCAGAGTTGAATCCAGACATGATGCCTCTTTGCTTCTAAATGTTTCAATGTATATTTTCTAAAAATAAAAACATTTTCTTTCTTTTTTTTTTTTTTATAATTTTATTTATTTATTTATTTTTCCCCCAAAGCCCCAGTAGATAGTTGTATGTCATAGCTGCACATCCTTCTAGTTGCTGTATGTGGGACGCGGCCTCAGCATGGCCAGACAAGCGGTGCGTCGGTGCGCGCCCGGGATCCAAACCCGGGCTGCCAGCAGCAGAGCGCGCGCACTTAACCGCTAAGCCACAGGGCCGGCCCTAAAAACATTTTCTTACACAACCAAATACAAGGATCAAAATCAGGAAATTAACATCGATATAGTACTATTATCTACAGACCTTACTCAGATTTTGTTAATCATCCCAATAATATTCTTTATAAAAACTCTCAGATCATGGATTGCATTCAGTTATCATGTCTCCTTAGTCTCCTTTCATCTGGAACAATTTCTCAGTTTCTGTTTGTGTTTTATGACACTGATGTTTTTGGAGAGTATAGGCCAGTTTCTTATTGAGTGTCCCTGAATTTGAGTTTGATGTTTCCTCATGATCAGATGCCGGTTCTGTATTTTTGACAGGAATACTACAGTAGTGGTGTTGTGTTCTTCTCAATGCATCATAGCAGAAGGCCTATAATGTCAGTTTGTCCCATTACTAGTGATCATTTGGTTAGGATGGTGTCTGCCTGGTTCCTCCATTGTAAAATTACTGTTTTTCTCTTTGCAATTATGTATCTTGTTTGGAGATATTTTGAGACAATGTAAATACCCTGTTACTCCTTTATGATTTTCCTAATCATTTTTTTCTTTTATCTTCCAGAATGGTACTGGGAATGTCTTTTGCGACCATGGTTTTATAGGATACTTGCTGTGGTTTTGTCCATCTTCTCTGTGATTGTTGTGTGGTCAGAGTGCACATTCTTTAGCACTACACCTGTTTTATCCCTCTTTGCAGTCTTCATACAGCTGGCAGAAAAAACATACAATTATATCTATATTGAGGTCAGTTTATTTTATATCTGTTGTAAATATGTATCAGTTCATAGTGTAATCCTTAACTGTTGTATCTTTTCTCCATATATTTCTTCTAGTAATAATGAAAACAGTGATATTTCCCAGTGTTATTATTCACACTTCCAAAAATGAGCTTCATCAATTTATCCAGACTATAAAAACTCAGAACTGTATTTAAGGAGAGATGAAAAAGTGCAAGACAGTGCAGAATTTTTTTATGAGAATACTTTGATCCTGTTTATGCTAGTGAAGCTACATAACTTAAAGTCTTCGTGTGAAGAGTTGCCAAGGGAATGGGAGAATGGGCTCACTTCAGGAGGTTGATTTGAAGCTTATGGATAGAATGTTGAACTGCTTGAGACATAGATTTTTTCATAATTTCATTTTCTTAGGTGGTTAAAAACTGTGTTTAAATTTTAGAGTGTCAATAAGTATTAGCTGGAAATAAAGGATAATGCTTGTAATAGCATCTAACATGCTCAAGTCCTTTAGTCTTAAACTGTTTTTGTTTTGTTTTGTTTTTAGATTGCTTGCTTCCTTTCCATCTTCTTCCTAAGTATCTGTGTTTATTCTACTGTGTTCAGGATTCGTGTATTTAACTATTATTACTTGGCTTCACATCACCAGACTGATGCTTATAGCCTTCTTTTCAGTGGCATGTAAGTAGGATTGTGTTTGGAAACAAGGGAAATGTCTCCATTGTATGTATTCTTATGGATCTCTCCTTTGTTTTGTTGTTTTTGAGTCTTCCACTAACCCTGTATTTCTATGAGCTAAGTGATTAGGTTTAAGTATTAATTAGATGTTTGTTGATTGTTGGCCAAATCCTGCTTGATGTTTTAGGTTAAAATAGATTTGCTAGGTTAGGAGGTAAAAGAAAGACATAGTGAGCTGGATTTACTGATTAGAGATTCAATAATAGGTTAGTAAATAATAGGAACATTTGAGAGTTTAGAGACTAAGTCAGACCTAGAGAGTATTCTAAGATTTAGTGGCCTTGAACTGAATTGTAGAGGACTAAGAAAACCAACAGGAATAATTTTTGCTAAGAGATTTAGTAAGAGTTTAGAGAGAGGCCTTCAGCTTGGGCTAGGTTGCACAATCTATTATTTGCCCATATTGTTAAATTAGTCATATTAGGTATTTATAAAGGCTGGACTTAGAAAAGTTCACAGAGAAATTAATATCGGAAGCATCTCTAAGACTTTTTTTTAACCTTTTTTTCCAAATAATTATAGACTCACAGGGAGTTGCAAATATAATACAAAGAGTCCTATTAACCTTCACCCAGATTTCCTAATGGAGACATTTTATATAGCTGTTGGACAATATCAAAACCAGGAAATCTACACTAATGCATTACTATTAACTAGACTACAAACCTTATTTAGTTCTCACCATTTTTTATTCTTTTATTCGCTTGTGTGTGTGCGTGCGTGTATGTAGATTTCTATAACCACCACAGTCAAGATACATAACTGTTCTATTACCACAACAGAACTCCTCATATTACCTCTTTGTATTCATACCCTCCCTTCATTTTCCTCTCCTCCTATTCTCCAACTCTGTAGTTCTGTGAGGTTCTCTTTTTATCTGAACAAAACTGAACTCTAACAATTCTTTATACCTGTACTTGTCAGAGTGATGTACTTTGATACAACTTCAGATCTTTTATGTACTGAGTACAATTCACCTTAAGAATGTTACTGTCGTTGTCATGCTGCTGAGACAGATTGCACAGATGGTAGACTTGAAAGAGGCACATACAAAGGCAGTCCAGAAATTCTTGGGATAAAGCAGTGGCAAACAGTACCAAAAGAGGCGGGCTGAGGCTGGAGTTTTGCCATGCAGGTATGGATGTTTTTAAGGGGAATGTGATTAATAGGATTATCAGAATGTCTCCCAAGTAAGTAAGGGCAGTTCATACTAAGAATTCAAAATATAGGTATTACAAATAGATGAAGTTGCAATGATCTGAAATGTTTTTAATACATTTAAATAAGTGTATTTTGCTGCTTTATTTTTTGTATATTCTCTTTATAAATGCTTATTGCAGGTTATTTTGCCGTTTGACTCCTCCTTTATGTCTTAATTTCTTGGGTTTGACCCATATGGATTCATCCATTTCTCACCAGAATACGCAGCCAACTGCTTATACATCTGTAAGTATGGTCAGAAAACAGAGTTTTTTAGATTCATTATCTATATGAGGTATTATTATGAAATTTCTTTTAGTGCTAGCAGGAAAGTTCTATAGCCTTATTAGGATCTTTTTTTAATAACTAAAAGTTTCTTTCAAAGGTTGTATATGTAATTACTAATGACTGGATAAAAGTGATTTTGCTCTCTTTTATTATAAAAAATGTTTTTTGGTTCACATAGGTTGTCCAGCTAAGCAGGAGCAGCAGACCTGATATATAATAATATTAGCTTTTATATTTATGGTCTTAATGTGTATGATAATTTTCAGTAATATTTGTAAAATATTAATTTTATTTAGGTGAAAACCTTAATAAATAAGCAAATTAAGATTGACATAAGACATTGTATTAGTTTAAGGTATACAACATGATTTGATTTGATATGTGTATATGTTGTGAAATGATTACCACAGTAAGTTTAGTTAATGTCCATCACCTTTTGTAGTTATAAATTTTTTTTCTTCTGATGAAAACTTAAAAATAAGTCCATTTAGTGCTTTATTTCTACTTTTTGAAAAGTCCAAATTTATTGATATAACTCATTATGGGAAAATTTTCTAATGATGAAAAATATATAACTGTACTGATTTAACTTACTTTTTTCTTGCTTTTCAGATTATGGGTTCCATGAAAGTTTTGTCCTTTATTGCAGATGGATTCTATATATATTATCCTATGTTAGTGGTAATTCTCTGCATTGCTACTTATTTTAGGTAATAAACCTAACATCAATTATTTTTCCTCATATTCTTAGCCCTATCTGGATATCCTTTCTCCTTGAAGCTGTTTTAAATATTCACTGGTTGGGTTTTGGTTGTCGTTTCTTTTTTTGTGGCTTTGGAGGAGCTGGGGATAGTTTAAAGTGATCAGGTCATGTTCTCCCTCCAAAGGTATTTTTAAGAAAAGAGAGGTGGAGTTATTCTATTGTAGGTATTCAGGCTACAAAGTGATAGGATTAATTACAGAATGCTAACTCTAAGTCCTGGCCTTCAACACTTAACAGCCAATGTAATTTATAAAACACCCCCATGCCCAGCTTCTATCCAGTAACATAAATTAGTCTTAGGGCTTTCCCTATTGCTGGGTTTCTAGATGCTTCAGACCATAGCCAGTGCAAAGTGTCAGGTGAGGAGTAATTGTAATCAGGCAGTACCTGTAAGGCTGGAAAGTACACAGGCTACTCTTTTTATAGGATTGGAAAAAGTGGTAGAATCTTGGCGGGGTAAAACTCAAAAGGAGTTAAGGACAGGTGTGCTTGGCTTCTAGCACCCTGTCTTCCCTACTTCCACATGTCAGATGCCTCATCCTTAGACTCTGTCTGCCCTCTTACTGCTTAAGTGGTCCATGACAGACCAAAAATGCCACTTTTAAAAAAATACTTCATTGATGTTAATCAGTTTGCTTTTCTGATGAAAATGTTTCATCCAACCACTTTTCATTTAAATCTTTCAATACTGTTACATAGTTATTACAAGTAATATGTATGTACTCATATTAGGATAGCCAGCCCTGGTGGTCTAATTCATTAAGAGTATTTTAGAGTTAGTTAGGGTAAGCTTTGAGTGCCAGTTTGTCTTTAAGGAAAAAAGAGGTCATATTCCTCAATTTTCAAATTATATGTCAAAATAGATATATTATTATAAAAATATATGAGGCAATGCTTTACTGACATTTTAATGATAACTTGCTTTGTAGGTCCATTTCTTTAGCCATGCTCCCGTAATTAATCTAACTAATTCCCACATTACCAGCAACACAGCCATACCCAGAGGTGATATTCAGACATAATTGCCTAGAGAGCCTAAGGCTGTTTCCTTCCTAAAACTAAGATCTTCACAGAGGCAATGATCTAGTTTGGGGCTTCTCATCCTGGGGTATAGTATTCCCACAAGGAAATGAAGATGGTAAGGGAATATTTAAAGTTATAGAATTAGCATAACCATCTATGTGACACCCCAATTTTACTCCATAGTAAGTCATATAAAACATTCCTTATATATTAAAACAAGCAGATATATTATGAAATAGCCAGATTTTTACACATTGCTAATGTAAAATGGGGAAATCTTCACTTTCTTTTAAGTACTCTGCTGTTTGCCCTTCTTCCCAATAACACACGCACACTCTTTCTCTTTTTCTCCTTCTTCCTCTCCCCCCTTGACTCCATAAATGTTCAGGCTTCTGCCATTAGTATAGAAGTACATCAGTGCAGAAGTGTGAGAATTAAGGTAATAAAAAGAGCTTGGTCTTTGTTTTTCTGGGATTTAAATCCCAGCTCTAAAATTTATTAAATGATCTTTAGCAAAGTATTTAACCCCTTGCCTCTGTTTCCTTATCTGTAAAGTAATATTTATCTCTTAGGGTTATAGTAAGAATTAAATAAAAGTATATCTGTAAATTGTCTGATGCATAGTAGGATCTTCACAAATATTAATCCTGCCTATCCATCCATTGCTTCCTTCCTTGTGTGCCATATTTTCAGAGTACTCTTGTCCTGCACAACAATCAGGTTTAGAATAAATACCAAATAAGATAAAATGATAGCCCCCAGATAAGATATAGTAATCAATTCTGAGTGTATAATAAAACCTATTTAAATAGAATTGACTAGCTCTGAGGATAAAAAAAATTGAACATGAAAATCAATTTGCATAATTAAGATTTTCTAAACCAGAATATTCTACACTTGGAAATATTGGTTGTATATGTGTATTTTCAGTATTAAAATTACGGTTTGAATATAAGAAAAGAATAAATTGCTTTTGTGTTATAGCCATTGTTTAACATCCTGGTATAATAATTTTCTGAACATATGCTAATGGCATGACTTAATTTGTTTCCATAAGAAATCTGGATATGGTGCATATCCTAGTCTGTGAAGTATTGGGCATATGAGCTTCTTAGAAAGAGAAATAAGTACTTCTTAAAGAAAGGCAAATGGAACTCTGTAACTTGCCATGATAACTAATAATAAAACATAGGCTTTTTTGAGGAGGAGGGGTGACAATACTGAAGAAAAATTTATCTAAACATTTACAATGTGAAATAACGCTTGTCTTTTTGAAAATCTACTTTTATTAGTTTGGGAACTCGTTGTTTGAATCTGCTTGGTTTCCAGCAGTTCATGGGAGATAATGATATGACATCAGACTTAGTTGATGAAGGAAAAGAATTAATTAGACGAGGTAAGATTTGTCTTTTAAAATAAATGAAAGGAAAGTGCTAAGATTGAAAATATAAAATTAATGTTTGTATAATTTATAATTTTTAATCTATCTGAAGATATAAATTAATGTTTTTTAGCTAAAAATCTACATACAGCCTTCATAGCAAAAATAATTTGAAAACATAAATGATTGTTTCATCTGTCTTTAAGAAATTCTGGGGCAGTAATTATTAGTATGTCTGCAACTAAATAATGCCCTTGTATGGTGTTGGAGTCATTTTCATGTTTGCCTTGAAATAGATTTGCCAAGTTCAGTACAACTATAAAACTCATTAATTTAAAGAATCAGCAGTTTAATACTACATAGGAAATCATTCAAACCAAGGCTGGTGTTTAGAATGTGATGATCATTAACAACCTGTTAGAATACATGGCACTCTACTAGACTCTAATCTCAAAACTGAATGTATCAAATTTCCTGATGTTCAAGTGATGGTAGGATAGGGGAAAAAGAAAAACAAAACTTGAGTTTTGGGACATTGGTTCTTAGACATTCTCCCTACCTGGCTCTGGGGCTTTTGTCTGGTCATTAGTTAAATATAAGCCAAAATGTGTTGTGGCTCCAAAATAAAGTGGTGTAGCCTTCACATGCTCTCGTAGGAAGGTGGCGTCTAGTTGATATAATAGTTCTACTGCTTTTTGCATGAATTAGACCTCATCTGGAGTATCATATCCAGTTCTGGGTAAGATTTTCAAGAGTAAGGCTGATAAGTTAGAAGGTATTTAGAGAAGGACAGTCAAAATTATGAGTCTGTAGAGCATATATCTTACGGAAAAAAACCACTGAGTATATACCCTGAAGAGAATAAGAGAGGAGACCTTTATGCAGAAGGAAGAGAAGTATGAACTTAATTTAGAAAATAAGACGTAAAGAACAGAGAAGTTACAGAGAAGCAAATTTCAAGTCATCTTGAGAACTTTTTCCTCACTGAAACTGTTAGACAGAGCCTGAAGGCTGTCTCCAACAAAAATAGAGACAGTATTCTAGTTAGGAGACCTCTAAGGTCTTTTCCAACAATAACCTATTACCTTTGACTTTGTAGTAATTTAAAGGAAATTGATCATAGCCTGATACCTTTACTTCAGTTACTCTACATCTAATTAAACCATGTCATACCAAATTTGAGACCACTTTTCTGTCTCTAGAGAAGAGAAAAAGACAAAGGCAAGAAGAAGGTGAAAATCGAAGAAGAGTAAGTACAGTATTTATTAAATTGCTGTAACCTAAAGATTAATGTGAAATATCATAAGAATCTTACTGATTTAGAATAATTGGCTGAAGACCAAAGAACACTTGGAAAATGACATAGGACATATTTTTAAAGAAAGGTAATTTTAATGCTTTCAGATGTACATGCTAGGTGTCCTGTACTAAAAAGTCATTAGTATTACATTACTTCATGTCCAAAATCCAGCAGTTTCTTGCCTGCTAGTAAGCACCTTGCCTAGGTGCTTAGTAAATATTTGTTGAATGAATGAATGAATTCATGCAGTCTTGCTCTTAAAATGGTTTTGATTGCTTTAGAATTGTTATGCTTTTTTTGTTATATGACATTAATTGTATTCTTCAATTTTTCTTCAGTCTTCTATTTGCTGAGGCAAACTAACCTCCTCCTAGAAGGAATAAAGCAAAAAATTAGAAAAATCTAGTCACAATTACCACAAATTTTCAATATCTGGGTGTGTCTATACTGGAGACACGAAGACTTAGAGGAGACATGATAGTTGTCTTCATGTATTTTAGTGTGTGTCGTGTAAAGGGAGTCTTGTTCTTTATTTCAGAAGGCGTAACTAGAACCAAAGAATGGAGGTTACTGGGCATAGATTTCACCTCTCTATGAAAATTTCTAACTTCTGCAGTTTAGCAAAATTTCAATGGGCTACTCACACATAGAAATTTCCACGTCATCTAGTAAGAGAACCAAAAGGCATCTGGCATGGCTATTTTAGAATGAAACTTTGCACTGCATGGGAGGTTGAATTAGGTGACCTCTAATGTTCCTTTCAATTCTAAGAATTTAATGAGTAGAATCCCGTTTAATGTAGTTTTACTGCAGTTAAGACTATGCACAGTTCCATGTGAGACATTATCTAATTATGTTTGTATACAACTTTAATTTTGCTATTGAAAATGATTTTTCAGGTCTATAATATCTATAGTTTATTTGGGTAGAAGCAAGTTTTGTTAACATCTCATTAATTATTATGAGTTCTCATAACTTTTACATGGTCAAGTTAAGCTTATTGTAGTTGTAATATTGCTTTGACATTTTAGATAGAACAATTGAATAACTTAGAATAATCATGGCTAGCAAAAATGTCTATAAAGGTGTTCATTTGTAAAAGTTAAGTTGAGAGACTGTATTAAAATCATGTAGAGATAAGAAAAATTACTGACCTCTGATTTTTAAAGGCCCTATGCTAATTATACTGACAATCTGATAAATTTCTGATGAAAAAGAATTAAATTATAATCGGTTGACAATGATGAATTATTTTCTGCCTGTGAGTTCTTTTGTTATGTATTCATTTGTATTTCTTTCCTAGGAATGGAAAGAACGTTATGGGCACAATAGAGAAGATTCTACTAGAAACAGAAATGTTCATATTGACCCAAAAGAGTCAAACTTCTCAGATATTAGTGCCAATCGATGTAAGTAGTTTATCTACTAGTTCTCTTAGAAATTTTCTTCTTATGCTTGCTTGCGTAGAGACTGGGAATTAGGATACCCATACAGAAATGCCTTTATAGACTGTAAATGTGGCTCTGGGTGACTTTCCTATTTCATCTCTCAGTGTATAGAAGGAAGGGGAAACTCAAATATGCATTTTGGTGGGAGAAGGAGAAAGTGGGACAACAAATGAATAGTAGTATTTGTAATACCCTAAATAATATCAGTACTTATCCCAGGCATGTTCTAGGCAGGTGCTGATTTCTACTATTTATCTAGGGTTTTTTTTCCACTTTTATCTTAGTAGATATAGGCTATCTGACACATATAGATCAAATACTTTCCCAGGTATACAGGGATACAGAGAAAATAATTTTTCTGTCCTTAGGACGCTCATAATTTGGTGAGGGACTGATACCAGGTAGAAGACATTTGCCAGTAGGTTGGGTTAGGAAACCTCCTCACATCCTTGGCCATGCCATCTACCCCTCGGGAGGTGGCAAGAAACCTGTTTTTGCCCAGGACCCTGCACTGAGTAGAAGGTAGAGGTTGTTTGTCTTTGGGGGAGATGTAGGAATGCTAAGAAAGTAGAAGGGTGCATACCTGATGCTGAGGGAACTCAGCTCAGGGGATGGAAAAAGAGTTCTTTATTGGGAAAGGATTTCTGTGATAAAGAAATACTTAACTGAGTATTTAGGGACAAATAGTACTTAGCCAAGTGAAGGTGTTTTAGGCAGAAGAAAGAATGAGTGACATGAGAGAACCTTTAGGGAAATGCAAGTTTTTCTCTGTGACTAGAGCCTAAGGTATAAGGAGCCTAATAAGGGGGGAGGCTACAGAGGTAATTGGGAAACAGATATTATCGTGCTCAGAAGTTTAGATTTTATCCCAAAGATTCCAATCTGGAAAGCAGCATGCTCCGATTTTTGGTTTAGAAAGATAAATTTGATGACAACATAAAGTATGATTTCTAGGGAAATGAGACTCAGAAACCACTTTAATGTCTGTTTTGGTAATGCAGTCAAGAAATGATGAGGCCTAAAATGAGCAGTGATCCTGGAGATGAAAGGATGTGTTTGAATGAGATTTAGGGTAGAAGAAATAGCAGAGAGCTCAAGTTTTAGTTAAAGCTAAGAAATAGAGGGAGTATTCTACAGAGAGATTTGGAAGCTTGCTTACCGTGGAATAGAGGTTAACAGAGTGGAAAGATCTAGAGAATGGGAGAATGGTTAAGAGGAGGAAACACAACACCTTAGGATGATGAGTTAGAGAGAACCTAGTGTATGGTAGGCAACCAATATTTGCTGAATGAATGAGAGAAAAGAGAAGGGCAGAGTCCAAGATGGCAAAAATGTAAGATATGATGGAATTGGCTTGCCTGCAGTTTTCAAAAGGAACTATATCATGAAGTTCTTTTGAAGTATTGGACTGCTCAAAACAGCATTATGAAAATTTAGGTTGTTGATGAAGAAAGCCCCATCCATGTAGAAAAGGGAGAGTGAGTGCCCTAGATCTGTACTGACCAGGATGCTAACCATTAGCTACATGTGGCTATTGGGCATTTGCAATGTGGCTGGTGCCCCATGTTGAAATGATAATATTTTGGATATATTGGGTTACATTAAATATATTAAAATTAATTTCACCTATTTCTTTTTACTTTTTAATGTAGCTGCTAGAAAATTTAAAAGTAAATATGAGGCTTATATTTTATTTCTGTTAGACATTGCTGCCCGAAACTCTTGTCTCATGGAAAAAAGACTCAGGCCTCTCTTGAAGAGCTCGAGTTGACTACACCTTAAAGAAAATCCTAGCCAATAAATGAGATGTAGCAGCCCCTGGATTCACTGTGAAATCAACTGAAACTTGAGTTGATAATGAACAATTTCACTGTTACGATACCATAGTTAAATATTAATTCTGATTCATATTATTTAAGTCTTTGCACTGTAGCTGCATCTGAGCTTAAACTAGAGACAAGAGAGAACTTTTCTTTGTTATTTTCTATCATACTATTTATCGTTTTCATTTGATTTTTAAGGAACCATATAGTTGTCTTAATACTTTTTTAACAATCAAAATTCAAATCCTTTGTAATCTTGACTTTTCTTTCTGTGAGTCCATGGACTGTGACCCATAAAGACAGTAGAAAATTAGACATATTTTTTTCTTCTTTTGCAGCAGCATCCAAATATACCAGAGCTAATAATAGGACTGAAAGGGACCGAATAGAACTCCTCCAAGACGCAGAACCTTTGGATTTTAATGCAGCAGCATTCACTGATGATCCTCTTGAATCTGAATCAGAAAGGTAAGTTCCAGCTGTATCATTTTGGCTCCAGCGTTCCTCTGAAATTTTAATAACATACTGACATGGCTAGATAAACAAACACAAGGAAAATGTTCATCTTTACTAATAAAAAGCATGTTAAGCAACCTTTGATTCCTTTTTATACCTTCAAATGCTTTTATATTTTAAAAATTGTAGCAGCCAGTGATGGTAATTGAAATTGATATCTTCATAAACTACTAGTGGTATTAGAAAGAAGAATTGAAATCAATAGTAAGAATCTTAACAATGTTTATATGCCTATTTCTAACAATCCCATATATGAAATTTATCATATTTGGCAACAGCTACATAGCTATGGCTAGGTGTCAGACACTATTCTAAGCACTTGAACAATGATGTTGTATTTTATGGTTGTAAATCCAGTTGGATTTGAATCCAGAGAGGTTCAGTAACTTATTCAGAGTCATACAGCTTGTAAATGGTAAGTGAGGCATTCAAACCCCAGGACTCTTGCTACAGAGTCTGTGCTTTTAGCCTCTATGCTGTGTGGAAGTAATTAAACAAAAGCAAATATATGCATGAAGATATTTGCCATAGTATTGCCTATAAATAGCAAAAAAGCTAGAATATTCTATTTATATTCAACAATCAGGAGTGGATCTCTTAAGTTCCATCATGTGTTTTATATCGTCCCACCCCTTTCTTTTTACATGTCTTACCCTGTCATATCTGTATGCTAGGCTCTAAAACAGTTGTTGCTTGATTTATAATTAAGTAAATCCCTTTGGGATAATATCCTTGGAGAGTAAGTTTCTGCGTTCAGCTACTGAATAGATTTTACAGTGCTTATAAATTATGTAGCCACTTCCTTTTAATGTGTCCTTGTTTTTCTCTCCTCCTTTATTATTTTTGATGCCTCAGATCACTTCTTTATCCACCTTTCAGGTATCAGCCTGGTGGACGATACCTCTCGATGTCTCACTGCAGAATATTTGATGATGTTTAAGGTCTGAAAGAATTTATAGAATAACTAACCAAGATCAACACAGCAGTTCAGTCTTTATGAACATCTATGTGCCCTAAAATTTACACTGTACTCTCAGTGAAAAGTGTCAGGATCAAAAAGGCACTGAAAATTAATCACATCTTAGTAATAATAGTTTATCGTTCATTAAGTAGAGTATCATCTTTTCTGATAGGATTTATTACATACCATTCCTGAAGTGTCTGCCTTAGAAGTATAGTTACAGTGGAAGGATTTAATTCATGATAAAGATCAGTATATGTTGAGAACATGTAATTCAGTTTGTTTCAGATTAATTTTTTTCAGGAAAGTTGTTTTAAAGGTCCAAGGAAGCCATAAGTCATAACTAAATAACATTACAGTTTTATTATTGTGATTTACATTTTTGCTGTTTCTAAAGAATATGTTAATCCTATATTTCCCAAAGAGATGGAGACCTCAAATAATAACCGTATTTACAAAACCCATGTCTTAAAACAAGTCTTACTTACCAGACGTGACTGAATGTAAGAAAGCTGTTTTTCGACTCTGTATGCAAATCAGTGAGGTTTTTGCATGTATAATAATATTCTACTTCAACTGATAGCATGTTTAGCATGTGTATTAAAATTGGGTGATGTATTATTCTTTCAGTCTTTGGTAGTAACTGGAAATTGTCTTATGCTTTTGGTATTGCTTTGTAAAAGATTTTCATTTCAGAGAGAAATGTTCACCTGTATTATTTAGCATATTGGTTTAAGTGTTGATCATTCTATTCAAGGAGAATCTTAAGCATTAGTGGTAAATAGTGGGTTTTTTTTAGTAGCCAAAGAGTCCCACAAAATTCTCTAATTTTTAAAGGTGCCTATTTATGCTTTTTGAAAAAGAACATCTGGTTATTCAAACGTAAAAATTGAATCCATTTACTGTATTACTAACACTTAAATTGTGGTTTATAGAAAACAGAACACTATATTAGAATGGAAATGTGTAATAACTTGTTCGTTAAACATGCTTGTTACTTTAAATTGATTTTTTTAACCTTTGTGTTTAAGCCAAAGTTAGGTATTATATTTTAAGTCATCAATATTTTATTGCACAGTGAATATAGTTGAGTACAACATGCTTGCAGAGAATTTTTTTATGTTCCTGAAATGTTTGCAACTCCTAGAGAATCCATGCTATGGATTCACCCAATGGTGACTATACTTAAGCTTGCCCATGACAGTCCCAGTTTAACACCTATTATCTTGTGTAATTTTTAATAGTGCTTACTTTCACTCTTAAGTATCTCAAAGATGAATTATATAGTCATCCTAACAATATGATTATATGTTTCTTGAAAGTAATCTTTCCCTGAATCATAATTTTAAATTTTTTATTTTTCTCTGTACTTAGGGTTTTCATGTAAAATTTTTAAAGACACAGTTCTATGCAGATACTAAAAGGAATAGTGTATCATCTTAATTATCTGATTTTCTTCAATTTTTATGATCTTTAAGATTAGATCCCCTTTAAAATAATTATCAATGGATACATTTTACTCTCAATTGAAGGTCAGATAGACTGCCCATTTGGTGACATACACACACACAGCCACAGCCACAGCCTTTTATTGTGAAGTGTGAGTAGAGACAAATAGGCCAAGAGCAGGAGATAAGTTAATACTGTTTGTAATTTCATGATTGACCATCGACCTTCGGCAAATCGTGTAACCTTTCAGTGCCTCAGTTTCTTCATTTGCAAAATGAAGATGATACTTGCTATTTATCTACCCATCTACCTCACAAAACTATTGTGAGGATTTTGAGTTGATGTTTATATACTGGAGTTTAAACAGACAAAATAAGCTATTAGCTGTGCAGTTTTTCCTAGTGGTTCTTGAAGGTGTTGGATGGGGAAATGATCAACCTAGAAAGGAGTCTGGTTTCTTATTATTACAGAGAAGCTTACAAGTCCCCAAAGCAAAACCTCTTTTTGGAGTAATTCATCAAAAGTCCTGTGAAAATAGTATTGTTTTATTATTTAGTCTTTGGGTTTACTTTGGAATATCTTCCTTAAGTATAATGTTGTTTCTCATCAGGTTTTGTCATGAAACTCAGATGCTGTTGTGGAAGTAGAAACAGGAAAAGAGAAGAAATTATCCAATTACTTTTATAACTTATAATGTTCTAAGGTAAATTGATAGGAATGTGTAAGGGAATGTACTAATTTCCTTTATTATTAAAATTTTTATGATTATAATAATTAAAGTATATCTAATACTTTACAAACAATATAGATCCCTTTATGACTTTTAAGTTATTTCCAAAATAATTTTTGGTGTTTAAGTGATCCTGAGTATTCAACTTTTTAAGCAGAATTTATCTTACAAGATTTTATGTATGATCATATAGAATGGTTACCTGGCTGGGTAAATTTGAGTTCAGAAGGTAATGATTTAATCCCTGATGACTAAGGTTGTTACTGGGAACTCAGTTAATATTTGTTAAGCTACTTTGTATAAAAAACTGTAGTAAGAACAAAAGGTTTCTGTTTTGAGAAGCTTATTAAAATGTAAGGACATCTACTGTAAAACATTACTACTGAATTCATATACTTTACATGCAAAGTACATTTCTTGCAGAATTACTTCTGGCAATTACCTTTTGGTGTCTTTCTTATATAATAATAGATATCTGATTAAATTTTCTAAGTTATTTTTTAAAATAATTATTAGGGAAGGATATTCAGTAAGCCAGTAATTCAAAATAACCATTACAGAAAGTAATAATTAATAGTCTATTAATGTCATGAATCACCTGTAAGTTGCTAATTAACTTTTGTTATTACATCAATAATTTGTTATTATCAATAGAACATTTTTATAAAAGTAATTATTAAAATAAGAAATAAAGTATAAGCCTTATTAGAATTTGCTCTCCTACCAAATGAATACAAGGGCTTTGGAATAGTTTCATCACAGAAGAGGCCCTCATTTCACAAGAGTGGTAAGAGCTAAATCAAAACACTCAAGAGTTTTCCATTTATAAAGAGTAGATGAGAGAATGACAATCCACACCTTCAAAAAGAAATGCTGCCAATTGATTTGTTTTTGGACTCTACTATTTGGTTAGATTATCAGTTCTTAAATTTACACCGATTATGTACCCAAATGAAATTAAATGTGGAATGGAAAGTCAATGTGTTTTTTAAGGTATATTTCAACATATTAATGAAAAGATTTCATTTATGTGCAATGACAAACGTCAATTTTTACACCTTTAATAGGTTTAGGGAATGCTCTTGATGGTGTGTTGGTTACCATTTTAAAGGAAAAATAAACTCTCCATAATTATAACTCACACTGTTCAGTAATATGAGTTTTGTACTTGTGATTTGAGTGGACCATGCCTGAAAATCACAAGGATAAGTATACAATCGGCCTTCCATAGAAACGGGTTCCACATCCATGGGATTCAACCAACCGCGGATCGAAAATACCCCTATACTGTGTTTCAACCCGCGATTGGTTGAATCCGCAGATGTGAATCCATGGATTCAGAGGGCTGACTGTAGGTACTTGAGCATCCGTGGATTTTGGTATCCTCAGGGTGTCCTGGAACCAATCCCCTGCGGATAGCGAGGGACGACTGACTGTATTTGCACTGAGGCAAAAAATGTCCCTGAAAAGTCTTAACGTACTTGAATCTCCAAAGTGTAATGGATTGTATTGCATTAAATGCTAAATGTTAAGAAGTAAACGGATTTAGAGTTTTATCTTTCCTTTCTTTTCTTCCTCCCTTCCTCATTCGTTTTATACCTTCCTTCCTTTCTGAGGCCTCTCTTTATAGTATGACTTCTAATGTGCTGACAGATTTTTCTTCTGTTTCTTTTGTGTGCACAGTTGTTTTTGATGATCAGTACACTGAAAAGGAACTAGTGATGGCTACAGTTCCCACTACTTGAATTGCAGCATTGCACCTAAAGTAGTGAAACAGATTTTGCTAGATAACTAAGCATCATCTAAATGTAACTGTGATGTGTGCTGGCTCAATGTATTGGAGGGCACTTCAGTAAAATGAATGTTTGTCAGTGTAATGTTTTGGCATAAAAATGGATTTCCAAAAACAGTGATTGTTAAAAAAATGAAACAAAACATTTAAGAACTTGGAGACTTTTTTTATGAAAAGGAATTCATAAATAATAGACATCATCGTCAAAGGTTTCATTAGGAGAGGTTGGAATAATATCAGAGGGTTACAGGAGGCCTTCTAAAATGTGAATCGCCTCTGTGTAAGGTACTTCTTTCCAACTCAGCGACTTTTTCCTGCTCAGAGACCTGGAAGACCAGGTAGTATTATTGCCCGTCCCAACTCTTAGAGACTAGGCCCTGTGTGCCATCTCCCCCGGCAAAGCAGGCACTAGCCCTGCCCCATCCCCAATCCCGTTGCAGTGGGAACATGCTCTCACTTCTAATTCCTTTCTTGCTCAGCCTGGTTATCCTAAAATTTTATTTCCATTTTCAAAAGATTTGTCCATTGAGGTTGGTTGAAGCATTGCTATAATTTTAAATTTGTTAATGAAGCAAGAATATTGGCATGTTCCTCTTACTGATATCCTAAAAGACATTTGTTTTTAACACACTCCCTGGGGAGAATAACTTTTTTCCCCTGAGAATCTTTTCTTTTGTGGTTATCTTGATCTCAAATCATTTTGCAAAAGGAGATTTTTACTGTACCTAGTGCAAGAGTGGCTTACTATGGCAGACATATGTAGAGTAAAGTCATAATTTATTAATCTGACTATACAACACAGTTTTGAGTTGATGTTATTGACATAAATTTTATCAACCTAGTCACTTAGAGATGTATTTCTCAAAAGAATTCTGGCTGATATCTTCCCTACTTAGTACACCAAGTTGTAGGGGAGAGACTGTGTATTTATTTTTTTTTAAAGCAATCCAATGGATTTGTTTTTGAACATATTTTGAAAACAACTTGAAGGATTTTTCTCACTTTAGAAGGTAGAGAACATGTGGATCTGTCTTTTAAATTACTGTAATCTAATATATATTTATAAATTATAGCATTGAAAAAAGAGCTCTAATATTGATGTTGTTACTTCCTAGTATTTAATTTTTATAAAATGTTTTTCTAAGTAACCTAATTGTAGTATTGCTTTTAGGTAGTTTAAAAATCTTTCTCAAATAAGTTCTGCCCAGAACCTATTTCCTTAGGGCAATATTCTAAAGTTCAGTAGTCCAGTGTGAATTTGAAATACTCCTACATCTCTTCAGTATTTTTTTATATATACCAGTACCCAAGCAAAGTATACCAAAAGCCTAATTTCTGTGTTGCGTTAATAAAGTACTTGTTATTTATCTGATTCATTGGACAGGTGAAATAGAAGATGTCTTTTCAAATGTGCATCTGATCATAATTTTTCAAAATATTCATTATGTTCATTTTTGGTGCATGATGCCACATTTCTCTTTAATCATCCCTTACAAGCTGATATATAGTGACAAATGTTTTCCTCTCTGACCAATAGGTTGTAGATTTAACTTTTTCTCTATGGATTCTCACTACATTTTCAAATATGTATTTGGAAAAAGCTGCAAAGTGCTCCTTATAAGTAAGTTAGCATCTTTGGCCTTATCTATGCATAGTGTTCTCTCAGTTTGGTTTTGAAAAACTCATGGATTTGCAATTGCTTTGTAGTATTTTAACTTATTGTGGTGTAATGAATTTTTTGAAATGTTTATTTGATTAGCTGTTAAAATATAGGAAATTATGTAGCTTTGCATGAAATAAAGTACACTTCTATAAGTTACTAAGAATTTTTCTGATTATTTATGTATTTTACTTCATACCATCTTTGAGATTAAACTCTTTTAAGTTGACTGAGACATTCTTTGTTCCTTATAAATTTATTAACAGATGTTATGAAAAAAATGTTTTAAGATAATTAAATACATGTCCTTTAGGTTCCACATTACTTTATCCTGTGTTTATAATTATTTATTTATTTATTTTTTTGTTTTGTTTTGTTTTGTTTTTTATTTTTTGTGAGGAAGATCAGCCCTAAGCTAACATCCGTGCTAATCCTCCTCTTTTTGCTGAGGAAGACTGGCTCTGAGCTAACATCTATTGCCAATCCTCCTCCTTTTTTTTTTCATCCCAAAGCCCCAGTAGATAGTTGTATGTCATAGTTGCACATCCTTCTAGTTGCTATATGTGGGACAGGGCCTCAGCATGGCAGGAGAAGCGGTGTGTCGGTGCACGCCCAGGATCCGAACCTGGGCCGCCAGTAGCAGAGCGCGAGCCCTTAACTGCTAAGCCACCAGGGCCAGCCCTGTGTTTATAATTAAAATAAGAAATTGTTATAAAAATTGAGCAGAAATCAATAAAATTGAAAACAAGAAAACAAAATCAATGAAACCAAAAGCCAGGTATTTGAAAAGATCAATAAAATTGATGAAACCCTAGGCAGGCTGACCAAGAAAACAGAGTTGCTTTTCTATATACCAAAAAGAATCATTGAAATTTGAAATTAAAAAGGCAACACCATTTACGTTAGTCCTAGCTAATACAATATGACAAGAAAAGGAAATAAAAGATATACAGATTTGGAATGAAGAAATAAAACTGTCTTTGTTTGCAGGTGACATAATTGTCTATGTAGAAAATCCAAAAGAATTGACCAAAAAAACTCTTGGAACTAATAAGTGATTATGGCAAGGTTGTAGGATACAAGGTTAATATACAAAAGTCAATCATTTTCCCATATACCAGCAATGGAGAAGTGGAATTTGAAATTAAAAAACACAATACTATTTACATTAGCAGCCCCAAAAATGAGATACTTATGTATGAATCTAACAAAATATATATAAGATCTATATGAGGAAAACTACAAAACTGATGAAAGAAATCAAAGAACTAAATAGATGGAGAGAGATTACATGTTCAAGGATAGGAAGACTCAATATTGTCAAGAAGTGAGTTCTTCCCAACTGGATCTATAGATTCAAGTCAATCTCAATCAAAACTCCAATAAGTTACTTTGTGGATATAACAAACTGATTCTGAAGTTTATATGGAGAGGCAAAAGATCCAGAAGAGCCTATACAATATTGAAAGAAAAGAAAAAAGTCAGAGGACTGACACTACTCAACTTTAACACATACTATAAAGCTACCGTAATCAAGACATTGCAGGATTGGTGCAAAAACAGACAAGTAGATCAAAGGAAGAGAATAGAGAGTCCAGAAATAGACCCACGTAAATATAGTCAATTGATCTTTGACAAAGGAACAAATTCAATTCAATGAAGAAAGGATAGTCTTTTCAAAAAAATGATGCTGGAGCAACTGGACAACCATGTGCAAAAAAATGAGTCTAGATGCTGACTTTACACCTTTCACAAAAATTAACTCAAAATGGATCATAAACCGAAAATTCTAACACAAAACTAGAAAACATCTAGAAGACAACATAGGAGAACACATAGGTGACTTTAGGCTTCGCAATGAGTATATATATCACACAAAAATGTGTGTATATGTGTACCAAGAGACGTCTATCAGAATGTTCATAGCATTATTCATAATAGCCTCAGCCATAGACAATTCAATCAACAAAATGGATTTATTTATCCAACATGATGGATATATACATGAATAAATAAAAATGAATTCATTACAGCTATGCAACAACATGGATGAAACATAATGTGGATCAAAAGTGAGATGTGAAAAAATAATATAGTGTGATTCCACTTATATAAAGTTCAAAAACAGGCAAAACTAAATTGTAGAGTTAAAACATGAATGTAGTAAAACCATAAAAAAAAATCAAGGAAGAGATTACCATACATGTCAGGCTATTGCTTACCTTTCAGGAGGAGGAAGGGATTAGTGATTGGGGTGGAGCACAAGAGAAGCTTCTGGATTGCTGCCTGTGTTCTCTTTCTTGACTCAGGTGGTAGTTTTACAGGTGTTTACTTTGTAAAAAATTGCTGAGCAGACATGCTTTTGTGTGTGCTTTGCTATGTGTACATTTTGTTTCATAATAAAATTAAAGTATATAAAGAGAATTAAATTACATAACTTACTATATAAATTGGGGTGGAGGAAACTGCATTACAGTGTTCTAAGGTCATGGTAGTATCCAGGAGGAGTAAAGATATTGCTTAAGCTACACTGTTAAGGATGCATGCTATAATCTCTCTGGTAATTATTAAGAGAATAGAAATACGATATAGCTTCAAATAGAGGAAAGATGGAATGGTAAAAAAAAAAAAGTCCAATTCAAAACAGCGAAAGAACCAAAACAGCCAAAAAACTAAACTTAAAGTTGCATACAGTTGGGCAAACCATAAAGAAAGAGTCGTTGAAGTGATTTGTTATCTAAGTCAGGGCAGTGCTTCTGGTGGGGATGGACACTCAGGGGTATTACTCAGAGAGGCTTTGGGTTAGTAAGGGCAATGTTTTGTTTCTTCACTTGGGTGTTTTTTTTACAAGCATGTTTCTATTTATACTTATTAACTATACTATTCATTTAAATTTTATGCACTTTTCTGAATATTTCAAAATGTAAAATGTTTCTGAAAAGAAAAAAATTTCTGTAAATCACATTAATAGTTGAAAAGAGTAAAAGCACATGATCATCTCAGACAGATGCAGAAAACATTTTGATAAAATTCAACATTTGTTTATATTTTTTAAAAAGCTAGTATTCTTTTTTTTCCTGCTACAGGATATGTATCTATATATATATATACAGATAGATATGTATGTACATATATGTATGTGTGTGTGTGTGTATATATATATATACACATATATGTATATGCACATAAGCAAGAACCCAAAAATACTGCAAATGTCATCCTTAATGCTACAAACTTTCCCTTTGAGAGCCAGAACAAGCCAAGGTTGCCTTCTATCACCACTTCTGTTCAACATTGTATGTTCCATAATAGCAAGACAAGAAAAGAGAAATAAAAGGCCTAAGGATAAGAAAAGGATAAACAAGCTTTTATTTATTATGACGTGGTTATGTATGTGGAAGACCCAAGAATACACTAATTATTAGAATTGATAAGAAAGTGGCATATCTTAATATGATGTTTGGGACCGGTGAACACTGCGTAAGTCAGAGACCGTCAGTAAACCTGAACCTCAGACTCACATTTGTTAAAAAAAAGGTGGGGTAGGAGAGGGGGGAGTGGCTTATAATACAGTACTCCTCAGGATAGCTGTGAGGATCATAATCAAATAATTTACTTGAAAATGTCAAGCATAATGCTGCCCCACAGCAGATACTCATTAAGAAACACCAAGGATCCTCCTGGTTAGCTTGCCCTCTTCCTTTAGGTCCTTATCTGGAAGTCATTTCTCAGAAGGGCTGTCCAATTAAGTTTTTCTCCTTAGCACTACCTAACATACTATATGTTAATGCTCATCTCTCTCCTCAAATATAAGCTCCATGAGGAATGATTTTTGTTTGCAGAACCACCCATGCCTGACCCATAATAGGTGCTCAATAAATTTGTTTGGCATCAGTAGATAAATGGGTGAATATACTCAGTCACCGTCCGGCAGTGATCTTCGCTGCTGCATTGTAGTAGGTACCGGGGAGTGTTCACTATGATACTACTAGATGGGGGGAGGCTTGTGATGCCTTTTAGTTAGTTAGTTATTTATTTTTATTGTGGTAACATTGGTTTATAACATTATATAAATTTCAGGTGTATGTCATTGTATTTCAATTTCTGTGTAGATTACATCATGTTCATCACCCAGAGACTGACTACAATCCATCACCACACACATGTGCCTAATTACTCTTTTTGCCCTCATCCCTCCTTCCTTCCCCTCTGGTAACCACCAGTCCAATCTCTGTCTCTATGTGATTGTTGTGGTTTTTATCTTCTACTCGTGACTGAGATCATAAAGTATTTGACTTTCTCCCTCTGACTTATTTCGCTTAGTATAATACCCTCAAGGTCCATCCATGTTGCCACAAATGGCCAGAGTTAATCTTTTTTTTATGGCTGAGTAGTATTCCATTGTATATATATACCCCTTGTGATGCCTTTTAAACCTCACCAGCTCTGAGTCTTTTGGGGGCGGGTGGGAGGGGGTTAGAGAGGAGCTATGTGTGACTACGGAAATTAGTAAGAAGGGCGGTGGGGCACCCAAAAGTCAGGAGAAAGGTCTAGAAAAGGGAATACCAAAGGCAGACTCCGGGTATCCTAAAAGTTGGTATTCCGGGCCAGCGCTGCTCAGAGTGTCACTTGCCCACTTCCAGGAGGGCCTGTCATCGACGTGATTTTCGATTTTCATAGAGACTCTCCAAACGTGGATTTCTAGGCAGGGCCAAGGTGAGAGGTCAGCCGAGCAGGAATCAAAAGGGCCCAGAAGGAGCAGGGGTAAAGAAGGCTGGGCAGGTCACCTTACTCTGACCAGGTTGGAGCAGACACCCCAGCCTTAGGATCTCTAGCCTGGAGTTTTTGCAGCGTTCGCTGTACGGGACCGAGGGCGCACAAAGTCCCCGCCCGTGGCGCAGGGCGCGCAGCATCGGCTTCGCTCCGCCCGGCACAGCGCGAGTGAGCAAGGTTGGGCAGCCGGCGATGCTTCTCGTCCTCCTGCTGCTGGGGCTCCTGCTCCCGGAAGGCGCCAAAATCAAGACCGTGTTCGATGAGTGTTGCGAACGGCCACGGCGCGCGCGCACGGGAGCCGCTCATGGGCTGCGGGGCAGAGAGGAACCCTCCTCTCTCCGAGCTGTTAGGTCCTGACGGCAGGGAGCTGGGCCTAGGGAAAGCGCCAGGGCTTCTCTGAAGCTGAGAGCAAGCTGGGAAGAATATGCAGTTTGCCTGAACCACAATCCTAGGATCAAGTCTCTGTAGGGCTTTCCTTATTCTGGCAGATTTCTGGGGCGGGCCGGGGGGGAGGGTCATGACGGCGGGCTACATGTATCCCAAGATATCTGACTTCTAAGCGAAGGCAAGCTCAGGCCCAAAATAATTACCTCCTGTCAAAAGTATTTACGCTTAAACGACGTTTCTAGTGTTAAGGAGTAGCTCCACCTCCTTCTCCCCATGAGAAGTCACTCCTAGCCGCTTTCTAGCCACTTTCTGGTTTTCACTCGAGCAAAAACTTCCAAGAGGAGGATCCCAACTATAACCCTGATTTGCCGTCTGCTATGCGAAGCCACATGTATACCACCGTGGGCAGTTATTTTTTTAGAGCGTGAATAAGGGGCATGACATTTATTGAAATATAGTCTATTTCCTAGGAAGAGAAGGCCTTAAGCTCTAAGTTCCCCAAAGCTTATCCCATTGACACGGAGCCCCTGGGTCACAGGACAGGGAAACTGTAGAGGAGGATTGCTACAGGTGAGGGCTCAGAGAGCCAGGAGTCAATCATTGGGAGGACTGAGGGTCCAGGGCAGGGTTGCCCACATGGGCAATAGACAGTGAAGCTTTCCTCTGCTCACCAACCAGGAAAGGTTTATCCTGAAGCTTCTCTGTTTCCCCACCCTTCTACCCTGGCTTTTCTTTCTGTGAACCTTACAAAAATGAAGCCTTGTTCCTAGAGGGAAGCCATTATCTACTGATGGACTGAGTATCTCAGATTCTTCAAGATCATGGGCATGATGTGACCTCACTTGAACAAAATGGACTTCCTCTTACATTAGGTATCATATCTTCCTATTCTGTGGACTAGTGCTATCCAATAGGAATATAACATGAGCCACAAATGCAAGCCTCCTAATGTAATTGTTAATATTCTAGAAGTCACATTAAAAAAATAAAACAGGTCAAACTAATTTTAATAATATATTTTAATTCAATATATCCATAATATCCTTTCAACAGGTAAACAATATAAAAAATTATTAATGAGTTAGTTCACATTTGTTTATATTGAGTCTTTGAAATCTGATGTGTTTTTTACAATTCACACTAGCCACATTTCAAGTGCCCAGTAGCCACAAGTGGCTAATGGCTACCATATTAGACAGTAGTGTTTGGACCCTCCTTCCATGGGTGATAAGCTGTGAGTGCCTTGCATAGGAGAAATATTCAGCAAAACTTCATCTCAGTCCTACTGAATTATTATAATGAAAAAAAGATATGTGTGTTTATGTGTGTTGGTGTGTATTTACTTAGAGGCCCATCTTAGACCATAACTCTAGCAGAAGAATGTTTGATATGCTATTTGCCTTTGCTTATCTTCCTCCCCATTCCTCCATCTCTTACCCCCTCACCTCTATCTTCAGCCCATCCAGGCAAACCCTTCACACTCATTTCCAGATCAATTTGATAAAATGTCACTTTATTTATGTTGCTTGAAATCTTGTCTATAGGTTGTGAAGATTGGATCAGGATGTCTTCTCTGATTGATAAGAATTCTAGAAAAAGAAAACAGTAAAATTGCAGGAGAAACTTATCCAAGAACTAATACAAAAAAATTTTCCAGAACTAAAATACATGAGTCTCCATATTGAAAGATCCCCCCTAGCACCCAATACAAAGAATAAAAAAAGACTTACACTGGAGCATATTATGATGAAATTTCAGAATACTACTGATTAATAAAAAGCAACCTAAAAATTATCATACACTTCAGTGGTGAATAGGACTCAGAATGGCATCAAACTTTTTAGCATTGGCATTGCAGCAATGTACACAGAAAAATAACAAGATTTGACAGTAAAATAGTCTCAGAGGTTTTCCTTTTCATATACCATTTCTCAAGAAGTAACTACAGGGTTTAGTCCGGAACTAAAACTACAGGTTTTAACCAGAACAATGGGCTAACCAAGAAACAAGGAAGACAAAGCATCGGGAAATAGAATTGGCAAAATAGGAGAGTGTTGAAGATTTGTCCTGAGCTATCAGCTGTGCAGCTGGCCTGGAGAGCGGTCAGTCCAGATTGGATCAATGGAAGAATCCAGGAGGAACACCCCCTGGAAAAAAATTTATTCAATAATTTGACCTTACTGAAAATCATAGGTAATATTGGAGGGAGTTGGGGGACTCACGAATAGGCACAGAAACAAAACAAACAATCCTAAACAGATGAAAAAAGAAGGCAATTATTAACTCTAGGAGGGGTGAAATGCACAAATGGAAACC
This sequence comes from Ceratotherium simum simum, assembly GCF_057802395.1. Lineage (NCBI taxonomy): Eukaryota > Metazoa > Chordata > Mammalia > Perissodactyla > Rhinocerotidae > Ceratotherium > Ceratotherium simum. Next base: position 29,608,853 of record NC_141917.1, on the reverse strand, counting down.
AAATAACGATATACTATTTGGCTCAAAAATGAACATTTTTTACATATTCATAATAATGTAAACTCAGAAGGTTTAAATGTTTATATAACCCAATATTGTGACATAACTAACTGGGAAGATGCCTCTTGGCTTTGAAAAGCTCTGACATAATTCTGAGGATCTAGAAGGCCATGTGCATATACAGAGCTCTGCACATGCTCAAGAAAGACCTGAGAGGGCCCTGACTGCTCACTTTGGGCTAACCTTGAGCCTCTGTACATACACGAAGTGAAGGCTAAGGCAGTGTCATAAACTGTCTGCCAGAGCATTGAAAGTGTGCCTAGTACACATTCAGAACTCCTGGGCAAAGGCTGGGACATTTATTGTTGCAAGGCATTTAAGGAAATCTCTGCCTAATCGTTAGATGACCACTAAGCTAACTGATCAGACACCTTCATAGCCAAACATCACAAGAAAAATAGATTTTACCAAATTAGTTCAGGAAAGTCACTAAACAAACAGCAGCAACAACAACAATAATAAACTGTGGGAATGGGGGAAATCTGATTTCCAGAGGCGCCACAATACACTATTCAAAATGTCCAGTTTTCAACAAAAAATTGAGATATGCAAAGAAAAGGAAAAGTAGGTCAACAGAAAGCAGTCAATAGAAACTGTCTTTGAGGAAGCCCAGACAATGGATTTACTAGACAAAGACTTTAAATCAGCTATTATAACGTATTCAAAGAACTAAAGGAAGTTGTGTCTAAAGAACTAAATGAAAGTATGAGAACAAGGAGAGTGACTGCTAATAGGTATGAGGTTTCTTTTGAGGGTGAGGAAATGTTCTAAAACATTGTGATGAGGGTTGCACAACTCTGCAGATATAGTAAAAACCACTAAATTGTACACTTTTAAAGAGTGAATTTATGATAGGTGAATTATATCTCAATAAAGATCTTATTAAAGAAAAAAGAAAAAGAGAAAAAAATTCTGAAAAATAAAGGAAAGGACTAAAATTGGGTATCTTAATATTCCTTGTAATCCAGTTGGGTGACATATTTAATTACTTTTTCTCTTCTGTCTCTCCTTAGATTATTTTTTCTTTTTTTTTTATAACTATTTCCAGAGTTAGTGTTTTTTTTGTTTTTTCTTTTTTTTTTTGTGAGGAGGATTGTCCCTGAGCTAACTTCTGCGCCAATCTTCCTCTCTTTTTTGTGTGTGGGACACCACCACAGCATGGCTTGATGAGCGGTGTGTAGGTCCGCACTCAGGATCTGAACCCGTGAACCCTGGGCTGCCGAAGCGGAGCATGAGAACTTAACCACTACACCACTGGGCAGGCTCCCTCCTCTTAGATTTTAAAAAGGAGAAAAAATACCAAATTGTCAGTTGGTCTCCTCCTAAAGACTATAAACAGGAATTCAAGAAAAATTTTGATTTCTTTTTAAAGGAAGCTTTGCTGGGGAGATAATAATTTTTTTCTTTTAAGGAAAAATAAAGCAGTTATTATTTGAGAAATATGAATGAATGAATGAATGGGCAATATCTCAATCATCCCTGAACCAATCACTTCATGCAGTCTTAGGGTGTGGCACTCTTGTTAACCATCCCAGCCTGTGCAGCTTCCAAATCTGAATGAGTAGATATTACCCTTAGAAATTGGGGGAAATCTCACCCTGTGAGAACCTCCACCTCTCTCTTTGCCTACAGTCTCTCCAGCTCAGGGACAGTGATGGGCAACTCACCATTTCATTGTTGGATCAAGTCACATTCACTTAATGTTACTTCTTTATGTTCCTTTCTCTTCTCATAAATTTTTTGATGATGGGGTCACTTGCAAAGATTGGTTTTTGCATAACTTGAACCTGGCCATTTAAGTCTCACTCTCAGCCTTGCAGAGAGTAAGTCATGAAGCTAACTCCTGGAAATGCCACTCATCTGAAACTCAAAATAACAAGAAACTACTCATCTTAAGCATGAAATCATAGAGAGGAAAATCATGCCTGTCTGTGTTGATTAGAATGTCCTCACTCCTCCCTCATTTCTGCTGAAAAATGCTATTCACCAGTTAAGACATTTCTTGAATATTGGCTTCTCCATAAAATCTGTTTTATTTACTTCATTATTCCTCTAAACTTCTCTACACCACTGACTTAGCACCTAATTTTGTGCTTTATCTTTTGCATTAAAAAGATTTATTGGGGACTTAATACATGCCAGGCAATGTATGTACTGGAGACAGAGCAGAGAATGAAGGAGACTGAATAAACAAACAAAAAATTGGTTCGGAAGGCCAACTCTTCCCTCTGTTCTGCTATCCTCTAACTAGATTGAGCAGAGAACACCATACACTTTTACAGTATGTCCCACTGGGCCTAGCACCGTGTTTCTGCAAGTCTTTTCTCTCCTCCATGTTAAGTTAATGCTTATATTTTCATGTGCTGATTTCCAAAAATTTATACCACATCTTGAATTTCTCAAAACTCTCCCATGTATTACTTTAAATGTTTTCTTTTAAAAAAAGCTTAGTTAAAAAAAGTATCCCCACTGATTAATATGAAATTGATAGTGGCACAAAGATAGAATCACTATACTAACTTCTAGACTGATTAGATGGTCTCTATACTTTCATAATGCCTCGTTCTTTCCTCTGAAATACTTAACATACTTATTATTATTTAATTTATTACTTGTAAGGGTTTGCTCAATATCCATTTTCACTGTCAAACTGTAAGCTCCATGAGGGCAAAGGTCACATTTGCCTTGCTCCCTACTAGATCCACAGAACCTATGATAGTGTGAAGCATGTAGTAGGCACAAGGTAAATATTTATTGCACTATCTAAAGATCAAGATTTATAGAAATACTAGACCAAAATATAATTCACATCTTTCTTGAGTAGCTTTTACAGTTAATGAGACCTCTGCTATTATCCCAGATATAATTTGGAGAATTATCCTGATTCAATCATTAAATTCAAAAAGCCTCCTTGGACTATTCTCTTTCTGGCCTGAAGCTATCTGACTGCTTTTTTTTTTTTTCTGATCTAATCAGATGACCGTCATCAAACTTGCTATAGCCTAAACTGACAGCACATTTGGTCACAAATATTTTCCCCTCATAATCTCGTGTCCTTTTGGAAAGAGCCTACCCTGCCCATCACACTGCTGAGATGACAAAACAGCGTCCTCTCACTTGCCTCCAATAAGTATCAGTAATTATCCCCACAGAAAGGATTTTCTTATTGAAACAGAAGTTTTAACAACTTTTGTCACAACATTAGTTCATTCCATCTTCTTCTTTCTCCTGAACAAATTTTAAATATGTTAAATATAACCATTTAAATATATGTCGATGGTAGTACTACAAAGTCCCTATTGACTGGCTCTTAAGCGGGAGCCCCAGGCAACAGTGACCTGGACAGTGAAGGATTTGCTGCCAATAGAGTGTATAGATATCCATTGGCCCAATAGTTGAAAGCAAGAGACCAGCAGATGTCACTGGCACACAGCTTTTAAAATGATGTGTCCAATGGAAAATGCTGTTCCTTCACTTGTGTTCATAAGATCCTGTCATCAAGATGTGTACAGCCCCTGGAAAGCAAGTCCTACATACGGGTACATTAGAGAGCAAATTTAGCGTATAATTGAAGGTCATACAGAGCAATATGGACGAACTTCAGCATTCAGCCAGTAGAAAGAGATCAGAGGCACCAGCCATAGCTGGTAACATCTCTCAAAGCGAGAAGAGCATTGGAAGATGGGTAGAATTTAGATGAGATGAAGAAAGGAGGGAAGAAAGCAGGAACATTCTAAGCATCAGAAAGAACTGTAGCAAAGACTAAAACAAGGAAATGGTATGGTGGATTTGGAACTCATGAAAAGACCAGTATCTGGAGCAGAAGGTTCTCAGGAGAGAGCAGCAGAACAGGCAAGTTGCTGCCAGAAGTGTTCTCTAGAAGTGTTTTCTTGTAGTGCCAAGATTCTTTTGTGTGTTTTAAGATTAACATCTTCTATGAATATTAAATATCTTTCACTTCTTTCTTTTTTTTTTTTTAAAGATTTTATTTATTTATTCTTTTCCCCCCAAAGCCCCAGTAGATAGTTGTATGTCATAGCTGCACATCCTTCTAGTTGCTGTATGTGGGAGGCGGCCTCAGCATGGCCGGAGAAGCGGTATGTCGGTGCGCACCGGGGATCCAAACCTGGGCCGCCAGCAGCTGAGCGCGCAAACTTAACCGCTAAGCCACGGGGCCGGCCCTCTTTTTTTTTTTTTGCAGAAACTTATTTACAAACCTTTTAAAGATCATAGAGCTACATGAACTCAGTGTTGTCATTTGTTAAGAAGGATCAATATCATGGGTTCTTTAAAAAAGGAGAGTTTCAACCTGGTGGTGGTTAATGCTATATAGATCGATGTACTTTCCTGGTTGCTGAGGAACTTGGAGGGCCATCTGTGACCATTTTTACTAGCATATTTGGAATTATGAATTTCAGGCTACCTGAGCCTATGTCTTAAGTTCCAGCATTCTACTCCAGATCGCATGGATGTCTGGGGCCCAGCGAAGAACTCGCTGATGCTCTTCATGTCTACCTTGAGGAAATGGTATATCCACACTCAGTTTGACAACACTATCAGGGAACATTTCCCAGAAGATTCTAGGCCAGTGTTATTTCATCTTCAACTGAAAGCAGAGCTGTGGTTTGTTAATTCTGACTTTGCCTATGATTTTGCCTGGCCCCTTCTTCCCAATACTGTTTATATTGCAGGTTTAATGGCCAAACCTGTTGAACTAGTACCAGAAGTAAGTAAAACCTTTGTGCTCCATTTGGACTTGAAGAATCACATTCATGATTGTGCCTTTAGTGCAGAGATGGCATTTGCTCAGACATAGGGTAAATGTAGAATTTACATTTTTAAAGAAATTGCTAAACAGTTCTCCAAGGTGATTGTACCATTTTATACTACCACCTGCAGCATGCCAGGGTTTCTGTTACTCTGCATCCTTGTCAACATTTGGTATTGTCAGTCTTTTTAATTTTAGCCATTCTAGTGAGTATGAAATGGTACCTCTAGTTTCAATTTTTATTTCCTTGATGTCCAATGATGTTAAACATTTTTTCAAGTATTAATAGCCATTCTTATATCTTTTGTGAAGCATATGTTCATCTTTAGCCCATTTTTACATAGGTTGTTTGTTGTTTTATTATAGATTTGTGAAGTGCTTTATGTATTTTGGAAAAATCCTTTTGTCAGATATATGCATTGTGAATACTTTTCCCAGTCGCAAATTGCCTATTCATTTTCTTACTAGTGTCTTTTGATGAACAGAAACATTCACATTTGATGAAGCCTGGTTTATCAATTTTTTTGTTTTATGATCTAAGAAATCTTTGCCTCTCTTCGGGGAATAAGGATATTCTCCTATGCTTTCTTTTTCTACAGGCTTTATAGTTCTAGATTTTACATTTAGGCCTATGATCCATCTTGAATTAATTTTTGTCTATAGATGTTTCAGGGGTCTGTGATTTTTTAAAAAGTACACAGGTATTCAATTGTTCTTTTGTCTTCAGAGCAGCCTGCTGGGATTCTGTTTTGGGATGTGTTGAATCTATAGATCAATTTTGGGAGAATAAAGATCTAAGCAATATTGAGCTTTCAGATCCATTAACATGATACATCTTTCCATTTATTTAGATTCTCTTCAATTTCTCTCAATAATGCTTTGTAGTTTTTAATGTAGAGGTCATGGGCATTTTTTGTTAGATTTAATCCTAGGCATGTGAAGTTTTTGGATTTCTCAGATTTCCAGTTGATTTTGCTGTTATATAGAAATACAATTGATTTTTATATATCAACCTTGAGTCCTACAATTTTAATAAATTCATTTATTACTTCTGTTGGGTTATTTTGTGGCTTCCATAGCGTTTTCTGTATAGACAATGGTGTATCCTCCAAATAACAACAGTTTTCTTCTTCCTTTCCAAAAATTATTTCTTTTATTTATTTTTCTTGTTTTATTGTACTGGCTAGAGTTTCTACTATGAGGTAGAATAAAAGTGGTGAGAGCAGATATCTCTGCTTTGTTTCTATCTTAGGTGGAAAGAGTTCAATGTTTTACCATTAAGTGTGATTATAGATCAAGATTTTTTTTAATACACGCCTTTTATCACATTGAAGAAATTACTTTGTATTCCTGGTTATGCTGAGGATTTTTATAATAAAAGGGTATTGAATTTTGTCAAAGAATTTTTCTGCATCTATTGAGGAGATCACAAGACATTTCCTTTTTATTCTACAATCGTGAATTATAATGATTTATTCTTGACTGTTAAATTGACCTTGCAATCCTTGGATAAAAGGATTCATCATGATATATTATCTTTTCTATATATTGCTGCATTTCATTTTAAAATATTTTAAACGATTTATAAATGATATTGATCTATGATTTTCTTTTCTTAAATGTCTTTTTTAGGTTTTCGTATCAGAGATAAGCTGGCCTTGTAAAACTTGATTGAAATTTTACCCTCCTCTTGTATTTTATAAAAGAGGTTATGTATGATTGGTATTATTTATTTCTTAAATATTTGATAAAATTCACCAGAGAAGTCCTCTAGGCTTGCAGGTTTCGTTTTGGAAACATTTTTGATTCTGAATTCAATTTTTCTAAACATATTTAAAATTTAAATTTGCTATATAAATTAGCAATTTAAAGCTATTTAAAATTTCTAATGCTTCTAGTGTCAGTTTTGATAAGTTGTGTTCTTTCAAAGAATTTACTCACTTCACCTAATTGTTAAATTTATTGGCAAAGGTTGTTCAGAATATTCACTTATTATTCTTTTAATTTCTGTACGATTCCCGTAGTGATTTACCTTCTTTGATTCTTGATATTGATAATTTATATTTTTCCCTTTTATTCCTTCTTGTTCTTTCTAGAATTTTATCAATTTTATTTATATTTTTATGGAGGCAACTTTTGACTTCATTGATTTCTTCTATTATTTCCTATTTTCATGGATTTCCAGTCATATTTTTATTATTTTCTTTCTTTAAGTACTTTGGGGTTAATTTTTTTCTTGCATTTAAGGTGGAAATTTAGATAACTGATTTTATACATTTCTTATTTTTAACATGCGCATTTAAAGTTATCAATTTCTTTTAACTGTATCCTACAGATTTTGATATGTTGTGTTTTCATTATCATTTACTTTGAAATATGTTCTTATTTTCCTTGTGATTTTTTGTTTGACACATGGGTTATTTAAAAGTGTGTTGTTTAATTTCCAAATATTTGGGAATTTTCCAGGTATCTTATCATTAATTTCTAATTTAATACAGTTTGGTCACAGAACATACTCTATATGATTTCAGCCCTCTGAGATATATTGAGACTTGTTTTATGGCCCAGCACATGTTCTATCTAGGTGAATGTTTTACGTGCATTTGAAAGTTATTTGTATTCTGATTTACTAAGGATAGTGTTCTGTAAATGTCAGGTCAAATTGAGTGATAATATTATTCAAATATTTTATACCAGTGTTGTCTATTTGCCTTATTAATTACCAAGAGGGGGTTATGAAAATAAACTATGATTACATATGTATCTATTAGTTTTGTCAATTTTTGTTTTATTCATTTTGAAGTTTTATTAGGAGCATGTATATTGAGTATTATTGCCTTCTTGATGAATTGTCCTGTTATTATTATGAAATATTCCTTTTTTTCTCTGATATTACCTTCTGCCTTATCTGTTTAGCCTATCTTATCTGATATTAATATAGCTACACCAGCTCTCTTGTGATTAGTGTTTAAAGAGTACATCTTTTTCCAACTTTGTACTTTCAACATGTCTGTGTTTTTTGTTTTTTTTTTTTTTTGTGAGGAGGATCAGCCCTGAGCTAACATCTGCTAATCCTCCTCTTTTTGCTGAGGAAGACTGGCCCTGGGCTAACATCCGTGCCCATCTTCCTCCACTTTACATGGGACGCCGCCACAGCATGGCTTGCCAAGCGGTGCATCAGTGAGCGCCCGGGATCCGAACCGGCGAACCCCGGGCTGCCGCAGCGGAGTGCGCACTTAACCGCTTGTGCCACCAGGCCGGCCCCAACATGTCTGTGTTTTTATAGAGTGTGCTTTCTTGTAGACAGCATATAGTTGAATCTTGCTTTTCTGCCCAATATGAAAACATCTTTTTCATTAGCTTGCTTAGCCCCGTTACAATTAATGAAATTTTTGTGGTGGTTAATTTTAAATCAATTTTCTTGTTATTTGTTTCCTATTTGTCCCACTCATTATTTTTTCCTTTCCTGCATTCTTTTTGGTTAATTGAAAAAATTTTATTTCTATTTTATGTTCTTTATTGAATATTTTTAGTATTTGTTTTTATCTGTAGTTTTAAATGTTTCTCAGTGGTTGCTGCAGAGATTATTATGTGCATTAACTTTTTACAGTCTACCCTCAAATAATATTGTGCTTCCTCAGTAACAATGTAAGACCCCTCCAACAGTGTAGTTCCATTTAATCTCCCTCCTGTCCTATGTGCTGCTGTTGTCATAACTTTTATGTATGTCATAAATCCCATAATACATTATTTTTGCTTTAAATAAATAAATTTATTGAAATGGAGATAATAAACTGTATTTTATTTAGTCTGTCTTGTGCTCCTTATTTCTTACTGTAGCCCAGGCTTATTTCTGGTATTACTCCCTTCAGACTAAGGAACTTCCTTTACCATTTCTTGAGTGCAGGTCTGATGGAGATCAATTGTCTCAACTTATGTTTGTTTGAAATAGCTTTATTTTGCATTAATTTTGAAGACTATTTTCTCTGAATACAGAGCTTCAGATCGACAGGACTTTTAAAATGCCTTTCCATAGTCTTCTGTCCCATTGTTTTCATGATAAGATGTCAGCCACCATTCTTATGATTGTTCTTCTGTATGTGATGTGTCTTTTTTCCTCTGGATGATTTTAAGGTTTTAACCAGGTTTAGGGGGGGTCCTTTCACTTCTTCAGATACATAGTTCTTTCCTCTAGGGGACTTTGCCCTTAGCTGCTCCTGAACACTCCTTTTTGGCTCTAATGTCACCTCTTCAGAGAGGCCTTCTCTGGTAATTTTCTTCATAGTATGTTTTGTACTTAAGTAACTACTAGAATGTAAGCTCCATGAGGATAGGGTCATATCTTTCTCCTTTATCATGGCCTCTCTCACTGCCTTGCATACAGTAGGCACTCAACAAGTAATTGTTGGAAGAGTGAAGAATAACTAAATGCTAGTCATCTAAAACATGGTTAGGTTCCTAGGGTCCCTGAACCTCTTGAATTGTGAAATTGTGCATGGCATGTGTTTGCGTATACACATTTTCTGGAGTGTGTTTTTATAATGTTCATCAGATTCTCAACAGGGTCTAATACCCAGACAGGCCAAGAACTGCTGCTCCTGGAGGGATCATTCCATCCCTGGAGTGATTCCTTGGTGATATTCAGCATGATGCCTGGGGAAGGGTAGTACCAGCATTGCTCAGGGACCCTTTTAGCACTCAGCCCTCTGCCTGGCAGGCAGTTAATGTTGGCAATGAATAAATTAAATGGCTCAGGCTGTTTTAGAGCCAAGACTTTTGGACCCAGGCCTTTGCATATCAGGGTGGCTCCGGTCAGAACAAATATCTGGACAGTTCAGAAGCTATGGGCTTCCTTTCTCTGCCCCAGAGGGTTCTGAGACACCTCGACTGTCACTTGTCTGTGGTCCTCTTGACAACTATGAGCCTGACTCCCCATGAGGGAGCCAACTCACAGCCACCCTGATTGGTTGCAACTTTAAATTCATGACCACAGGCTTGACGTGGGCCTTCAACAATGACTGCCAATCTCGTTGTATTTTCCTAGCATCTTTCTTTTTTTTTTTTTTAAAGATTTTATTTATTTATTTATTTATTTTCCCCCTAAAGACCCAGTAGATAGTTGTATGTCATAGCTGCACATCCTTCTAGTTGATTCCTAGCATCTTTCTTACTGGCTTTCCTACTACTGTTTTACTTTATCTCCTCAAACCTCCAACATGTTTTTCTCCCTGTTCATTCTCAGTGTATATTCTTCTTTATTTTACTGGAAAAAAAAAAATAGAAGCCAGTAGCAAAGGACTTTTACATGTGTTTACCACCAAATCTATCAGCCTACTGCCAAATCTACCCACCTCTCTACCTGCCTATCTGCTTACCTGCCCACATTCCTACCTACCTACCTGTCTACCTACCTACCTGCCTATCTGCCTATCCTTCTACTCTACCCTGTCCTGTCACTATCCCTATGGAGGCCAGGCCCTGCCTGAGGGTAGAGAATCTCATCCTCTCACCTACTCAAGACCCTTGTTTCTGCAATACTTTCTAATTCTCTCCTGCATTATTCATTTTTCTCTTTCTCCTGGAACACGTTTATCAGTAAAATACTTGCTGTAATAACTCTCATGTTTTTCTTTAGCTTTTTGTTTTGAAAAATTTCAAACTCCCAGAAAAGTTGCAAGAATAATACAATGAACACTTATATACCCTTCGCCTAGATTTACCACTTATTAACGTTTTGCCTTGTTATGTTCTCTCTCACTCATATATGTATGTGTATATATATGTATTTTATATTATGTCTGTAAATTTTTTTTGGCAGAATCATTTCAGAATTTGTTGCAGACATCATGACACTTTGCCTCAAAATACTTCAAAATATGTCTCCTATGAATGAAGCACTTTCCTCTATAACCACAATACAATTATCAGAGTCCAGAACTTTAACGTGGAGCAGTCCTCAACTTAAACCAACCAATTTTCTTTATTTTATTTTATTTTTATTTTATTTTATTATATTGAGGTCATAATAATTTATAACATTGTGAAATTTCAGCTGTACATTATTATTTGTCAGTCACATATATATATGTGCCTCTTCACCCTTTATGCCCACCCTCCAACCCCCTTCCCCTCTGGTAACCACTAATCTGTTCTCTTTGTCCCTGTGTTTATCTTCCACATATGAGTGAAATCATATGGTGTTTGTCTTTCTCTGTCTGGCTTATTTTGCTTAACATAATACCCTCAAGGCCCATTGTGTTGTTGCAAAGGGGATGATTTTGTCTTTTTTTATAGCTGAGTAGTATTCCATCGTATATATATACCACATCTTCTTTATCCATTCGTCAGTTGGTGGGCACTTGGGTTGCTTCCATGTCTTGGCTGTTGTGAATAATGCTGCAATGAACATAAGTCTCAAAGCATAAGTCTCTTTGAATTGTTGATTTCAAGTTCCTTCAATAAATACCCAGTGGTGGGATAACTGGGTCGTATGGTGTTTCTATTTCTAATTTTTTGAGATATTTCCATACTGTTTTCTGTAGTGGCTGCATCGGCTTGCATTCCTATCAGCAGTGTATGAAGGTTCTCTTTTCTCCACAGCCTCTCCAACATTTGTTATTTTTTGTCTTGGTAATAATGGCCATTCTCACAAGTGTAAGGTGATATCTCATTGTGGTTTTGATTTTTCATTTCCCTGATGCTTAGTGATATTGAACATCTTTTCATGTGCTTATTGTCCATCTGTACATCTTCTTTGGAGAAATGTCTGTTCATATCCTCTGCGCACTTTTTGATCAGGTTGTTTGTTTTTTTGTTGTTGAGTCGTATGAGTTCTTTATATATTTTGGAGATTAACTCCTTGTTGGATATATGATTTGCAAATATTTTCTCCCAGTTGGTGGGTTGTCTTTCATTTTGTTCCTGGCAAAGGAAACCTTTGCCTTGCAGAAACTCTTTAGTCTGATGTAGTCCCATTTATTTATTTTTTCTTTTGTTTCCCTTGCCTGAGTAGACATGGTATTTGAAAAGATGCTTCTAAGACCGATGTCAAAGAGGGTACTGCCTATATTTTCCTCTAGGTGTTTTATGGTTTCACATCTTACCTTTAAGTCCTTAATCCACTTTGAGTTAATTTTTGTGTATGGTGAAAGATAATGGCCTACTTTGATTCTTTTGCATCTGCCTGTCCAGTTTTCCCAACACTATTTATTGAAGAGACTTTCCATTCTCCATTGTATGTTCTTGGCTCCTTTGTCAAAGATTAGCTGTCTGTAGATGTGTGGTTTTATTTCTGGACTATCAATTCTGTTCCATTGATCTGTGTCTGTTTTTTTACCAGAACCATGCTGTTTTGATTACTATAGCTTTATAGTACATCTTGAAGTCAAGGATTGTGATGCCTCCAGCTTTGTTCTTTTTTCTCAGCATTGCTTTGGCTATTCAGGGTCTTTTGTTGCCCCATATGAATTTTAGGATTATTTGTTCTATTTCCATGAAGAATGTCCTTGGGATTCTGATTGGGATTGCATTAAATCTGTAGATTGCTTTAGGTAGTATGGACATTTTAACTATGTTTATTCTTCCAATCCATGTGCATGGAATATCTTTCCATTTCTTTGTCATCATCGATTTCTTTCAATAATGTCTTATAGTTTTCATTGTATGGGTCTTTCACCTCCTTGGTTAAATTTATTTCTAGATATTTTATTCTTTTTGTTGCGATTGTAAATGGGATTGTATTCTTGAGTTCTCTTTCTGTTAGTTCGTTATTTAGAGTACAGAAATACAACTGATTTTGTCAGTTGATTTTGTAGCCTGCAACTTTGCTGTAATTATTGATTATTTCTAGTAGTTTTCAAATGGATTCTATATTCCATGTCATCTGCAGACAGTGAGAGTTTCACTTCTTCCTTTCCAATTTGGATACTTTTTATTTCTTTTTCTTGCCTAACTGCTCTGGCCAAAATTTCGTAGTATGTTGAATAAGAGTGGTGAGAGTGGGCACCCTTGTCTTGTTCCTGTTCTCGGAGGGATGGCTTTCAGTTTTTCCCCATTGGGTATGGTGTTGGCTGTGGGTTTGTCATATATGGCCTTTATTATGTTGAGATACTTTCCTTTTCCCATAAAAACTCATTTTATTGAGTTTTTATGATAAATGGATGTTGGATCTTGTCAATGCTTTCTCTGCATCTACTGAGATAAGCATGTGGTTTTTATTCCTCATTTTGTTAATGTGGTGTATCACATTGATTGATTTGTGGATGTTGAACCATCCCTGTGTCTCTTGTATAAATCCCACTTGATCATGGTGTTTGATGCTTTTAATGTATTGCTGTATTTGGTTTGCCAATATTTTGTTGAGGATTTTTGCATCTAAGTTCATCAGCGATATTGGCCTGTAATTTTCCTTCTTTGTGTCGTCCTTGTCTGGCTTTGGGATCAGGGTGATGTTGGCCTCATAGAATGAGTTAGGAGGTGTCCCGTCTCTTCAAGTTTTTGGAATAGTGTGATGAGGATAGGTATTAAATCTTCTTTGAATGTTTGGTAGAAATCTCCAGAGAAGCCATCTCTGGTCCTGGTCTTTTATTTTTTGGGAGGTTTTTGATTACTGTTTCAATCTCTTTACGTGTGATTTGTCCATTCAGATTCTCTATTTCTTCTTGATTCAGTTTTGGGAGGTTGTATGAGTCTAAGCGTTTATCCATTTCTTCTAGATTGTCCAATCTCTTGGCATATGGTTTTTCATAGTATTTGCTTATAATCCTTTGTATTTACTTATTTATTTAGTGAGGAAGATCAGCCCTGAGCTAACATCCATGCTAATCCTCCTCTTCTTCGCTGAGAAAGACCAGCCCTGGGCCAACATCCACCGCCAATCCTCCTCCTTTTTATCCCCAAAGCCCCAGCAGACAGCTGCATGCCACAGCTGCACATCCTTCTAGTCACTGTATGTGGGACGCTGCCCCAGCATGGCTGGAGAAGTGGTGCGTCCGTGCGTGCCCGGAATCCGAACCCAGGCCGCTAGTAGCGGAGCGCGTGCACCCAACTGCTAAGCCACAGGGCCGGCCCCCAATCCTTTCTATTTCTGTGGTATTCGTTGTAATTTCTCCTCTTTCACTTCTAATTTTAATTTTTTGAGGCTTCTCTCTTTTTTTCTTAGTGAGTCTGGCTAAGCATTTGTCAATTTTGTTTATCTTCTCAAAGAACCGGCTCTTAGTTTCGTTGATCTTTTCTACTGTTTTTTTTGGTTTCTATTTCATTTATTTCTGCTCTACTTTTTATCATTTACCTCCTTCTGCTGACTTTTGGCTTTGTTTGTTCTTCTTTTTCTAGTTTTGTTAGGTGTAGTTTAAGATTACTTATTTGAGGTTTTTCTTGTTTGTTAAGGTGGATCTGTATTGCTGTGAATTTCCCTTGCTGCATCCCATATGAGGTGGTATGTTGTATTTTCATTTTCATTTGTCTCCAGATATTTTTTGATTTCTCCTTTTTTTGTTCATTGATCCATTTGTTGTTCAGTTGCAAGTTGTTTAGTCTCCACATATTTGTTAATTTCCCAGCTTTTTTCTTGTAGTTGATTTCTAGTTTTATAACATTATGGACAGAAAAGATGCTTGATATGATTTTAATCTTCTTAAATATATTGAGTCTTGCCTTGTTTCCCATCATATTGTCTATCTTTTAGAATGTTCCATATGCGCTTGAGAAGAATGTGTATTCTTCTGTTTTTGTTTGGAGTGTTCTATATATATATCTATTAAGTCTATCTGGTCTAGTTTTTTGTTTAATTCTATTTCCTTGTTGAATTTCTGTCTGGATGATCTATCCATTGATGTAACTGGGGTGTTGAGGTCCCCTACTATTATTGTGTTGCCATTAATTTCTCCTTTTAGGTCTGTTAATAGTTGCTTTATGTACTTTGGTGCTCCTGTGTTAGGTGCATATATATTTACAGGTGTTATGTCCTCTTTGTGGAGTGTCCTTTTTATCATTATATACTGCCCCTCTTTGTCTCTCATTGCCTTTTTTATCTTGAAGTCTACTTTGTCTGATATAGGTATGGCAACACCTGCTTTCTTTTGTTTGCTATTAGCTTGGAGTATTGTCTTCCATCCCTTCACTCTGGGCCTATGTTTGTCTTTAGAGCTGAGATGTATATCCTAGAGGCAGCATATTGTTGGGTCTTGTTTTTTAATCCATCCAGCCACTCTGTGTCTTTTGATTGGAGAATTCAATCCATTTACATTTAGAGTGATTATTGATATATGAGGGCTTAATACTGCCATTTTATCACTTGTTTTCCAGTTGTTCTGTATCTCCCTTGTTTCTCATCCTGTATATTTCTGGCTGCTTTTCAGTTTGGTGATTCTCTATGACGGTTTTCTCAGTTTTCTCTTGATTTATCATTTGTGTCTCTCTTCTGATTTTTTGTTTAGTGATTACTGTGAGGTTTGTATAAAAGATCTTGTAGATGAGATGGTCCGTTCTCTGATTGCCTCTTATTTCTTTAGTCTAAGCAGATTCCATCTCTTTCCTCTTCCCTGCCTAAAGTTATTGTTGTCCCAACTTATTCTGTTTTGTGTTGTGAGTTTGTGATTAAAATGAAGTGATTATAGTTATTTTCAATGCTTTCCTTGCCTTTATCTTTAATGTTATAATTAAGTGTTTGCTAATCTGTTTTGATAGAGAGTTGCAATTTTCTGATTTTGTCTGTCTATTTATCTCCTTGCTCAAGGCTTTGTAAACTCTTTTTTTTTTTTTCGGGTATGAGGGCTTTCTCGATGATTTCTTGTGGCGTGGTCTTGTGGTGATGAACTCCCTCAGCTTTTGTTTATTTGGGAAAGTTTTTATTTCTCCATCATCTCTGAAGGATAGTTTCACTGAATAGAGTATTGTTGGCTGAAAGTTTTTGTCCTTCAGAATTTTGAATATATCATTCTACTCTCTTCTAGCCTGTAAGGTTTCTGCTGAGAAATCTGCTGAAAGCTTGATAGGGGTTCCATTGTAGGTTATTTTCTTCTGCCTTTCTGCTCTTAATATTTTTTCTTTGTCATTGACTTTTGCCAGTTTTACTAATATATGCCTTGGAGAAGGTCTTCTCATATTGATGTAATTAGGAGTTCTATTAGCTTCATTTTCACGTAATTCCAGCTCCTTCCCCAGATTTGGGAAGTTCTCAGCTATTATTTTTTTGTACAAGCTCTCTGCTCCTTTCTCCTTCTCTTCTCGCTCTGGAATGCCTATAATCCTTATGTTGCATTTCCTAATTGAGTCAGATATTTCTTGGGGCATTTCTTCATTTCTTTTTAGTTTTAGTTCTCTCTCCTCCTCCTTCTGTAGCATTTCTATATTTCTGTCCTCTAAATTGCTAATTCTGTCCTCCATAATATCAGCTCTGTTTTTTAGGGATTCCAGATTTTTCTTTATCTCATTCATTGTGTTTTTCATCTCCAACATTTCTGATTGGTTTTTTTATAGTTTCAATCTCCTTTGTGAAGAATTCCCTCTGTTCATTAATTTATTCCTGATTTCATTGAACTGTCTTTATGAGTTTTCTTGTAACTTGCTGAATTTCTTTATGATAACTATTTTGAATTCTCTGTCATTTAGATTGTAAATTTCTTTGACTTCAGGATTGATTTCTGGGTACTTGTCATTTTCCTTCTGGTCTGGAGTGTTAATATACTTCATGCTATTCAATGGGGTGGACTTTTGCTGTCACGTAGTGGTAATGTCTGGTCGCAGATTCCACCTGCCACCACCAGGTGGGGAGCAGGAACTGTGTTTTCTGAGCCCACCATGAACCCTGGCAGGTGTGCCTGTCTGTTGGAAGATGTGCCGACAGGGCCTGTCTGTGTTTGTCCACTGGCCGCTGCTATTTTACAACATAGGCACAGGCACTCTGGTGGGGATCCCCTGCTCTGGCTGACCAGCCCAGCTGGTGCACCAGGTGTGGGGGGGAAGGGGTTTTTTCTTTTGTATGCATGCTCTGGTACACTCTCGCTCTGCACTCACTCTCTGCCCACCTGGGCTGCTCGGCTTGGTGTGGATGCCCCAGCAATTGCTTAGCCACCTCAGTGTGGACCATTCTCATGGGCTGGGAGGCAACTCTGAGGGTGAAAGCATTCCTGTGGAGGGCTGCCTTTTCCCCCTTCTCCTTTTAGAGTTGTGTGCCAGCTGCCGCATGAGGTCCCGCACCCTCGATTGCTGCCACTCAAAAAGGAAAGGACATCTGCTTACCTCCTTCCACTGCCTCCTGGGGTGGTCCAGCACCCACACCTTCAGAAGTATGGCTGAGTGGATCTCTCAGAAGTCTATTGTGTTGTGTGAATGTCTTCTGCTGGTTTATGAATATCATTTTCATTGTATCTTAAGGAGGAGAGGCTAAGGGAAGAGCTCACTCTGCCATGATGCTGACATCACTTCCAAACTTTCTTGCTACTACATCCCTCTCTAGCTCTATTCCAAATCTCTGCTCCCTTTTACTGTAACACTCCATAGAGGAGTCATCTTCTGACTGATGTGAGTTGGCACGTCTTCCAACAGACAGGCACACCTGCCAGGGTTCATGGCGGGATCAGAAAACACAGTTCCTGCCCCCCACCCAGTGGTGGCAGGTGGAATCTGCGAGCAGACACTACCACTGTGTGACAGCAAAAGTCCACCCCATGCTCTATGTCACCACCTCTTCTTCTCCCATTCTTTAATCAACCTACTTCAGTAAAGTTCCCTCATTCCACCAAACAGCTCTTATCTAGGTCGCCAGTAGCATCTACATAGCCAAAGCCAATCACCACTTTTCGGTTTTTATCTTACCCCATCAGCATCATTGGTCTCAATTGATCACTGCTCCCTCCTTGAATCATTACTTCATTTGGCCCTGGGCATCACACTTTTCTAGTTTTCTCCCTTCACTGGCTGCTCCTTCTCAGTATCCTTGGCAAATTTCTCTTAAACTCCACAACCTCCAGATTCTGTAGGGCTTCATACCAGGGCCTGGTCCTTGGATCTCATCTAAGTTCTAATACACACTTAACTCTTGTGTTCTCATCCAGTCTCATGGTTTGAAATACCCTGTATAGACTAATGTTAATTTCCAAATTGGTAACTGCAACCCACACCTTCTGCTGCTCAAGATTGTAAGGGAAGCTGGAGAATCTCTGCATTGGCAGCTGCTGAGGACTAAGAGAGCTGGAAGTGGGTTTTGGATTAACCAACTTGTAGTATCTGAGGCAGATGGCAAATGGCCAAAAAATCCTCCATAATGCTTGACCCATCAAAGAAGAATTTTCTGAGTTCTGTTACTTTGTCCTAGTCTATATTTACATACCAAAGCAGCCTGCAATCTTGGATATGATGGAAAATAAAACCTTCTGTCTCTTGATTACAGTCTCTGGCTGGGCCTGAGGAAGCACCTGGCCCAGACTTGGCCTCAATGACTTTCTTGGTGCGATGGGGACCACAGGCAGAGAGAGGGAGCGGATGATCTCCATCATAGAGCCCCAGCCCTTGATTCCTGTGCAAATGAAAATGGGGAATGGAATTGTGGCTATTGATTTCAAGGACAGCACAAAGAGGGCTGTGTGCTGTTCCTCAGGGACTATTGCTACCAACTAGTGGGCACTAAGCCTTGAGTGGCATAAGAAGTGTGAAAGTCACCCAATTTGGGGTTCTATTGAAAATACAATTTGCAAGTGGATTCTCTTTTGAATGAGCATGGCTCTGAAATCTTATATGCTAAAGACTTTGTACTAGTGACCGGGGGGTAAGTATTAACATAGTAATGTCCCCACACATGTGGGAGAATGGGGACTTTACACTTATTTATAGGTGTTAGAATTAACCTGACCATTCATGCGTATGGTTCTCTTATTAAGCCTACCCCACTCTTTGCCAATCTCCTCCCCTAAGTCTGGCATTAAGGTTTATAAAATGCTGGAGTAGGTGTCAAGATGGAGGAAATGGAGCATGCCACAGGGACTTTTCTCCTTGCGTGTCCCTCCACAACTTACATGTAAATCGATGCCATACACATTATAAAGATCAAGAAAAACATCAAATAAAGTCCACATCTTCCCATAAGTGGAAAATTCAACATCAGATTTTAGCAGAGCTATCTCCCGAACTCCTGCCACAAAGCTTTATGGAGGGCTAGTGCGTCCAGAAAAACAGTCCAAAAAAGAGAAAATGGCCGCAGAGGGCCCCAAAATGAGCCAATACATTGCCCAGAAACAGAAAATCTACGTACTTATGAAAATTCTGAAAAAGAGTCCTGGTAGATCGAAGCTTTGACAACCGGAAAGGGACCTGAAAACATGAGGGACCCAAGGTAATTGTCTTGGGAAGACATCATTTGTGAGGGAGAGCAGGGTAAAAGGGAAGGAGGGAGGCACTCTTTGAATATTGGTGATGACAAAAAAAAAAGCAGCTGGGGAAAATGTGGGGTCCTGCAGGACAACAGGAAACTGGAAAGTCAGATAATGCAAACCTTATCTCAACTCATCACCAAAAACAAAACCATACAGTAAGGAGACTTTCATTGCCGATTATTTCTACAGAATTCTGCATATCAGTAGATACGTACATCTGTCTATCACTGTATATCTAAATCTTTTAATTTATTTATTTGTTTCTTTGTGAGGAAGTTCAGCCCTGAGCTAACATCCATGCCAATCCTCCTCTTTTTGCTGAGGAAGACTGGCCCTGGGCTAACATCTGTGCCCATCTTCCTCCACTTTATATGGGATGCCGCCACAGCATGGCCTGACAAGCGGTGCATCGGGGCGCGCCCGGGATCCGAACCTGGGCCACCAGCAGCGGAGCGCGCGCAGCTAACCACTATGTCATGGGGCCGGCCCCTGTATATCTATATTATTCACTATGTTATGAATGGGAACATGAATGAAATAGTGACTCTTTTTCCACAATTAAATATATATGTACAGATTTATTTGTCTGACATGTTTCATACCTATCAAAACAGCAAATTTAGAATATTTTGCCTGACTCAATTTCTTTTTGATTAAATGTGAAATGGTATGTTGAAGTTGTGGGAAATGACTTCATTAATTAGTCCCCAAATTAATTGGATTTATAGAAACTAAGTAATTATGGAAATTGACACTTTAGGAGACAAATGGCCCAAATATCTCTTTTTTCTCTAATAACCTTATCTATTCAACAGTTGAATAGATAGTTGAACCTTATCTAGTTCAATAGACTTGATTAAAAACATCAAATTGTTTGCTCTTTTGAGACTCATCTAACATATGAGGCTACAGGAGAGTTGAATATAAAAGGATAGAAAAAGATTGGTCATGTAATACTAACGGAAAATAAAACCTGAATAGTTAGGAATAATATCAGACAAAATAGAGTTTCAGTGAAAAGCCTTACTAGAAACAAAATTGGTGATTTCATAATGAAGATTGATTATTTCACTGGGAAGGGATAGTACCTGAAACTGTAATTGTGAATGTGTATGCATCTACTGATGTGGCCTCAAAGTGCATAGAGCAAAAATGGAAATAACAACAGGAAAAGTTAGAATCATAGTGAGAGAGTTTTAAAAACTTTTGAATGAAACATCTCTAACATTCATAAAAGTAAAACTCCCCATGCCCAACACTTAGCTTCCATGATTGCTAACTCCTGACTGATTTTCTTTCCTTTACATTCTCACCCACTTTCAACCTCACTTCCATCCTTACCCCCCAATATTTTGAAACCAACCCCACATATCATAATACTTCATCTGTAAATGTTTCAGGATGTATCTTAAGAGACAAGGAATCTCTTTTTAAATAACCAAAATAACATTGTAACACTCTCCAAATTGATAGTAGCTACTAAATATCATCACATACTGTGTTCCTATTTCTCTGATATTCATAAATTTTTAGAGTTGTTTTGAATCATACCATCTAAAAATTTTGATATTCCTGATAGCTGACCCTTCACCTCTCCTTCTCTGTTGGACTTTCCTTAGTAGCATTTGCCATTAACATACTATATACTCTATTTGTTATTGTGTTTAGCATCTGTCTGCCCAGCAGGACAGCACCTGCAGTATAATTAGTTATTAATATAATTGTTGAATAAATGCATAAGTTAGAGTTAGATTAAAAAATCCCTTATTTTGCTAGTACATTATGAGAGGTACAAGAATAATATATGGGCTGGAGCCTTGTGATGCCTGGTAAAGCCCCTCTTCTCTCTCTCTCACCACAAACAGGCATGGCTATGTGAAGGATGCACACATGGATGAGACTGTAATGCTTTAAATTTAGATGGAAAAATAAGACCTGAGACAGAAGATGGTAATAGTACAAACAGAATTCAGAGCCTTATTTCATCCCGTAGGTAAGGAATCCACTGAAGGCCTCTCTCTGGATTTTTATTTTTTTCATTAAAATTTTTTTTTGTTGAGGTATAATTGAAATAGAACATTATATTACTTTCAGGTGTACAACATAGTGATTTGATATTTGTATGTATTACAAAATGATCACCACAGTAAGTCTAGTTAACATCCATTACCATAAATAGTTACAAATTTTTTTCTTGAGATGAGAACCTTAAAGATCTACTTTCTTACCAACTTTCAAATATACAATACAGTATTATTAACTATAGTGACTATGCTGTACATTACATTCCCATGACTTACTTATTTTATAACTGGAAGACTCTACCATTTGAGTCCCTTCACAAATTTTGCCCAACCTACACCCCCAGCCTCTGGCAACCACCAATCTGTTCTCTGTATCTGTGAGCTCAGTTTGTTGGCTTTTGTTTTAAGATTTTGTTTTAAGATTCAGATAAACAAAATTTAAGATTTTGTTTTAAGATCATGCAGTATTTGTTTTTCTGTGTCTGACTTATTACACTTAGCATGGTGTCCTAAGGTCCATCCGTGTTGTCACAAATGGCAAGATTTCATTCTTCTTATGGCTGAATAATATTCCAATGTGTATATATATACCACAATTTCTTTATCCATTCATCCATCAATGGACACTTTGTTTCCTATCTTGGCTATTGTAAATAATGCAACATGAACATGAGGGTACACATATCTTTTCAAGTTAGTGTTTTCATTTCTTCAGGTAAATAAATTCCACTTTCACTCAGAAGTGGAATTGCTGGATCACATGGTAGTTCTGTTTTTAATTTTTTGAGGAACCTCCATACTATTTTCCATAGTGGCTACACCACTTTATTCCCACCAACAGTGCAGAAGGGTCCCCTTTTCTCCACATCCCCACCAACACTTGTTATTTGTTGTCTTTTTGATGATAGCAGTTCTAGTAGATGAGAGGTGATATCTCCTTGTGGTTTGATTTACATTTCCCTGATGATTAGTGATGCGGAGTACCTGTTCATGTTTCTGTTGGCCATCTGTATATCTTCTTTGGAAAAATGTCTATTCATATCCTTTGCCCATTTTTTAATTGGATTGTTTCTTTTTTGCTATCGAGTAGTATGATTTCTTTATATATTTTGGATATTACCCCCTTAACAGATGTATGATTTGCAACTATTTTCTCCCAGTCAGTAGGCTGCCTTTTCATTTTGTTGATGGTTTCCTTTGCTGTGCAGAAACTTTTTAGTTTGGTGTAGTCCCACTTGTTTATTTTTGCTTTTGTTGCCCTTGCTTAGTTGTCAAATCCAAAAAACCATCACTGAGACCGATGTTAAGGACCTTACCGCCTATGTTTTCTTCCAAGAGATTTATGGTTTCAGGTCTTACATTCAAGTCTTTTCTCTGCCTGTTTTAGAGTTGCACTGAAACCTCTACTAAAGAAAGGCTTGTTTTGTGGGATATAAAATGCATAGATGATTTCTGGGGTTTGCATGCCTGTCCTTCCCAGCGCTGACAGTACGAGGGGGCAGAATTACAAGATGTCCTAAGCTTGTGCCTGAGGAGACTACAGAAAGATCCCTAGTCCTATTTTATGATGATTGTTCAGAATTATAGTCTCGCTTTAGAGGTTCAGTCCTCAGGTAAAGACCTGGACTTCCAGAGTTAGGACCCTAACACCTCTTCATGAATAAATTCCCTCCTTAAGAGGCCCTCAGAGATATAGTCCAGGAATGGTAGGTCGATTTCCCTTGGGGCTTTGCTTCCAGAGAGTAGAAACAAACTACTCCCAGGGAGTAGACACTGCTTCTAGTGTGTAGTGTCTCTTGATCTTGGGACACCTTTTAAGCAAGTACATGGGGAAATGGGGCATGCAGATGGCAGTGTGAGGTAATTAGAGCAGTTAGACTGGAGTACCATAAGTTCAGGAAGTGTCCATACAACAGAGATAGGTCTAATGCACTTCAAGGTGAGCTCTCATCCACATGGTTTCCTCAAGTCTCTACCATTCCTGCTTCAGAGCATTTTCTATGCAGAAAGCGTGATCATTAGTGGACAGAGAGGGGTTAAGGATCAGCTCACTAACCCCGCCTTCCCACTGCCCATGGTTAGGGAGGGTGAGGGCAGAGTATCCAAGGGAACAGAAACCTAGGGAGGAAGGGCAGAAGGGCAAGAGGGGACAGAGAGAAGAGAGGCAGGCGGGATCCATCTCTTACTGTCTCCCAGGCTCCCAGCCAGCTCCAATCCTTCACTGCTTGGGCGCCACCTGTGCTGGGCTCACACAGGTCCCTTGTGGGGCTCAGGCACAGGGCACACAGCACAGGAGTGAGCATGGGGAGTCCGCGCGCGCTGCTTCTCATCTGCTCCTTTCTGCCTGGGCTCCTGATCTCAGAGGCTGCCAAAATCCTTACTCTGTCCTTGGTGGGTGAGTGCTTGGCCAAAAAATCCAGAAACAGGCACGTCGGAGGCACTGGAGGCAGGGCTTAGGCAAAAGGCCCTTGGTCAGAGGTTCATTTCATGGGTTTTTCCAGACTGGGCGGGTTTGTTTTCCTGGCTGGAGGGTGAAGGGGTGGGTGCTGTTTTTGGAAGCAGGGAGAGGCCTCTACCGCAGCTGAGGTGGAGAAGATAGTTCTGGAGAAAACAGAAATACTCTTTCCTCTCCCTTCTTGCTCAGGACTAGCCATGGCCAGAAGTTTAAGATCCAGCCAAGTGCAGGAAACTCCTGGCCTCCTTCTCCCGGGCTCGGGCTGGACATTCGGGGGTGCGCAGAAGTTGCCAGTAGAGACTGTGGCTAGTGTTTGCAGGCTCTTAGAGGTAGGGGCAGGGCTAGGGGGAGTGCTCCTGGGGGCAGCAGCACTAATTTTCTCAGCTGCATGGGAGCCAGGGTGGAGCAGGGAAGATATTTCAATGACACTTAGGAGAGCGGAGTGTTTTCATCCAGGGGAAACCTGGAGAACTGACTGGAGCTGAGGAGTGGACCTGGCCATTTGGGTCTCTCTGGGTCCCCCTTTCTTTCACTCGTGCTGCTGGAAGTGTTCAAAGGACTGCTAGAACTGTTTTTTTCTGCATTTTGTGGCCTCAGTTTTATTTCCTTTACTTTTGCATCAATGGGAATAGCATTTGAAAAGAAAAAATATATCAGGATAAAGGGTCATCACAGGATGGAATTTCCCAAGATTTTTATCAACCCACAGTGGGCTCCTTTAGATCACTTTTAGGTCACTGAGAATCAGGGGATCTTAGAGCTAGAAGGAACTATAAATCATTTAATTCAGTTCCTGCTATGTTTTCCTGAGCAGGAAACTAAGAGTCAGGGGAGGGAGGCGCCTTTTACAGATCACACCAGACCTCCCTAATGGCCGACGCCACGAATTTACTCAGCGTTTCTTACACCAAGACCATCCTCTCCACAGCTCCCACTCTCACCACTTTTCAGTGGGCAGCTTTTATAATCAATATTTAAGAAACCCTGTAACACCATTTGAAAGCTCTTTTTTTCCCCTTTCTGATTGTTAGTAATAATCAAGCAAAAGAGCTTCCTCATCTCTTGAAACTACCCTGTTCTTCTGCCTCAGACTGAGAGGGAGCTGGTGTGGTTTGTGAGGTGCTGGAAGCCCCTTCTCTGCCCCAAGATGCACTGGGGCTCACAAGACCCTCCATGGTTGGATGCCTGTGTGGTCACCCCTTCTTCCTGGCTCCCAGGTGTAATATGGATTAAAATGTGGATATGAGATGCAGGACATTTATACTTTATACCTCCCCTGGTACTTCAGACTGTGCAAGGCTGGGTATAAAAAACAGAAATAGCTACACACCATTTTTCTAGCACTACACCCCTCTCACTCCCATCTCCAAACTCTTGGCATTTGCCGTGAACTTCTCTCCTGATCTGACTTTGTCTGCTGCTGAGACCCTTAAATTCAAGCAAAGGCCCCATGTTAATGTGGGGTCTAAGAGACGACATTAGTGTGTTGGAACTGGTACCTCCCCTGACTATCAAACTTCTCTTTCCTTAAGATTCCAGGATTTTCCTAGGATGGGTGATATCTCAGTCTTCATACGTATAGGATCCTGAAGGCCCACTCCATGGGCCCCACAATTATCCTCAATGTCTTAATTTGATGTTCTGCACAATTCAGGCCCAGCTGAGAAAAGTCCTGTCAGATACACTTGAATCTCAAGGTTTTGGGCTCTAAGTGGTGGCTCCATGTCCTTCTGCTCCAATGGCTGTTTCTTGGACTCACATTTAAGCTCCTGTGTTTCTGGCTTCTACACTAGCATAAATTTCCAAAGAGAAGGATTCCAGAAATAGCTCTAAATGGTCATCCATTAGGACCCTTCACACTCACGTGCACAGCACTGTGCCAAAATTCCTCTAGTGTGGTTATTTTTATGGGACACATTGTCTCCATAAGGCCCCAGCTAAAATGCAGCATGCGCCTTAGGATCAGAAACGCGTTAAGGCCTAAGCACCAAGAAAGTCATCACATTGACCTGGAGACCAGAGTCACATGAGGGGATCTTTGATGGAAGTTTGCCACAGGTGAAGGATGTGGGCCAGCAGGCTCTGGGTGAGTGGGCTAGTGTGTACCCTGATGGATATGGAAAGTTCAAATGATGAAGTGCGTCTTTCTCTACTCACCATCAACTTTCTGTTTCCCTACCCCTCGTTTTCTGGATTTATCACCCATTGACCCCAGAATCTCTGTTCTCATCATTACAAAATGAAGTTGTGCATTCTCCTAGGTGGAAGCCATTATCTACTAATGGACCGAGTGTCTCAGATTCTTCAAGATCATGGTCATAATGTCACCCTGCTTCTCCAGAGAGCAAATTTATTGATATCAGGTATCTTTTCTCACTAATTCTTGATTTTTTCTACTCCAGGCAAAGAACAGCAATGTCTTTTGTATACAAGGGTTTTTCAAATAGTTTTTAAAATCTAATTGGATTGAAAGAATGATAAAGGTATGTGAATGTGTGTGTGTGTTTATGTAAGGTTTTGGAAAACTTCTGGGCTCTGTTGTCCAAGACTCTGCACTCTGTAGTCCCATATTTTCCTCCCTTACCTGGACTTCTACTCCATCCCAAGCAATCCTCCACACATTATTAAGATTATGTCTTAAATGCTACTTTATAACGTGGGTTGAAAATACGTTGAGCAGAAGTGTTCAGCCATAAATAGGATTTCTAATAGGTAAGGATCACTTTTCTTTTTCTATAACATAGATTAAGTTCTACTCTTATGATATCTGAAATTTAAGGAATTTAAGGAATTTCTCAGAGAGTTCCTTATTTATGCAGCTGAGATTAGAATCTATCATTGAGATGATGCTGTTTTCTTGAAAAAATCAGTGACTGCCAGTGAGTTTGTGCATAGTGATGTTGTAAGTTCCTAACTGTGTCATTGAAATGCCAAAATTTTAGCAAAATGAGCTCATAAATCTTATCATCTCTCCTCTTCTGACAGACAAGGGACTGGCAAGTCAGAGAACTGAAATGATTTGCTCAAGGTCACATGCAGGTTAATAATAGTCTTGAGTGGACTTCAGACTTTAAGCTCTGGATTCCTCCATCTGAAGTGTTTCTCAAGCTTTGATTTAAAAAAAAAAATCCAATATTAAGCAACACCTTTGAGGAACAAAATTTTGAGAAGTTATGAAAATTTGAACATGACTTCAGGCTTTGTTATTGTTCAGATTGTTGTAAAACAATGTTTTTCTGTGAAAATTTCTTTTAGGTTTTTTATTGTGCTAAAATATACATAACATAAAATTGACCGTTTTGATCATTTTTCTGGGCAGTTTAGTGACTTTAAGTACATTCAGATCGTTGTGCAACCATCACCACCGTTCATCTCCAGAACTTTTTCATCATCACAAAATGGAGCTCTGTACCCTTTAAACAATAACTGCCTATTACCTCCTGCCCTCAGCCGCTGATAACCACTATTCTACTTTGTTTCTCTAATTATTTGACTATTCTCAATACCTCATATAAGTGGAATTATACACTATTTGTCCTTTTATGTCTGGCTTATTTCACTTAGCATAATGTCTTCAGGCTGATCCATGTTGTAGAATATATCAGAATTTGTTTCGTTTTATATGTTTCGGTTCCATTATAGGTACATACCACATTTTGATAAACCAGTCCTCTATGGGTGGACATTTGCATTGTTTCCACATTTTGAATATTGTGATTAATGCTGCTATGAATACTGGTGTACAAATATATGTTTGAGTCCCTACTTAAAACCATTTTAGTCACCTTCTAGATTAGGTTCTGTATTCTTCATTGAACGTCAGTTATATACACATCCTTTTGCCTCTGCCTTGACTACAGATCTGATTAAATAGCTTTAGTATATTAATTTTTAATGTAATTATTTTCAATTTAAAAATCATAATTAAATTTAATGAAGATTTTTTAGATTAAATCAACTCATATCAAAATTTTGTTTTAAAAATTGGGAGTTCCCGTGAACTTTGAGAAACTACTATAAGCTACAGACCTTCTACCTCTTTAAAAAATATGTGTATACCAAAATCTATAACCAATTGAGGAAGTTGATGGATCCCATCAGTTTTAACCTTAGGTTCCAGGCTTAAGTGTCTAGAGTTTCTTTGACTATTCCCCATTCATGAGCATTTTTGAGGCTTTGAAACAACATATTCATTCTTCACTTCTGTAGTACAGCCTGGCTAATTGTCTGCAAATAAGGAAAACACATGATTGGGTTATGATTTCTGATGCCCGTTTCAGTGTGTTGAAAGATTTGAACCATTCACTAACTCCTTGTTTGGACACACTTCCCCATCTTGTTTATTTATTTACAACATTAATAAATAAATGCTATCAGTGGCACTGCAGTAGCGAAATCTCTAATGATCACATATACTACTGCTCCAACCAATATCCTGAATCACAATTGGGTTACAGGTAGAGGCTGATAGGACATTGAGTAGCATGATAGAAAAAGCCTAGGTTGCCTTGAACAGATTGTTAGTAGAAACGCGGATGTTCAGAGCTCTGCAAATGCGGACTCAGAAGGAAGTGAGGAGCATGGTAGAGAAAATCTGTCTGGTCTTAGACAGTATGTAAATCATCCTAAACAGAATTTTGAAATTAGAAATATAATAGTAATATATATTTCTAAATTTAGAAATATAGATAGTAAAGACTTTTTGCTGCTTATTGTAAAATGTGAGAAGAAAGAGATAAATTGAAGGAAGAACTATTAAGCATAAAGAAACCAGGACTTTATGATTTTGGAAATCATCAGCCGACCCAGATTGCAAAGGATTTTGAAATTAGAGGATTCACTGTGAGGAGCAGTGAATCCTGTAGAGATATCCTGTAGAAATAACCAGTGGTGTGGCTGGACAACTTTTTGCTATTGCCCCTGAAAGATTAAAAGGTCAGAATATTTAGTCTCATATAGAGCTCTTTGAAGATTAGGTTTTTGATTCATGGATCCCTTCAGCCATATTGACAGATGTCAAAAATAGAGATGAAATTACTTTGTAAAAATCAATTGAGCAGCCTCTTGTCTAGTGGAGTGAATTCCCATGACATACCCAGGAGATGCACAACGTACTTGAGAATTTTATACGAGAAGAAACATCGTGAGTTTGGACTGAAAAAGACAGAGAGAAGGTTACATGAGTGAAGGCTATTAGACTTCCCGAAAGTAAGAAAGAGGCTGATAAACTATTCAGCTGCAAATTCATGATACTTTTTATGAAGAACAAAGGAGAAGTCTGAGAGTGAAACAATGAGCCCCAAAGGTAGAGCTTCAAGCTCACAGGGCTGAGTTTCAAACTACAGAAGATTATTTCCAGTCCTTAAATTCGAATATTGTTTGACTAGTGGGTGTCAAAATATCTTAGGAGGGACAACTCATCTTTTGTTTCATTTTGTTGCATTTAGAATGATAATGTCAGTAATTGGTATTTTACAACCCATCCCACTATTCTTTCTTGGGAGCAGATAACTCATTTCCAAATTATATAGGACCACGAAACGAGAGAAATTTTGCCCCTTGAAGGATCATACCCAGACTCTCACCTATACTTGATTAAATCCTTTGGATGATATAATTTGGGACTTTTGAGCTGATGATATTTAGGTGAGATTTCGAACTATGAGTTGATGGTGTAATTGTTTGAGACTTTTTGGGATGGTGGGATGTGATGAATGCATTTTGCACGTGGAATGTACATGAGTGTTTCAGTTGTAGAGAGCAGAACATAGTTGGAAGATAACGTCCCCCCAAAGATATCCATGCCTCAATCCTTGGAACCAGTAACTATGCTACCTTAAAGGGCAAAGGGCCTTAGCCAATGTGATTAATATATAGATCTTGAGATGGGGAGGTTATCCTGGATTATCCAGGTGGGCCTTCTATCAGGAAGAAGAGGACAGGAAAGTAAAAAAAAGAAATGTGATGATGGAAGGAAAAGTCAGAGCAACATGATTGCCAGTTGGAAGTAGGCCATGAGCCAATGAATGCAGGCAGCTGCTAAAAGCTGGAAAAGACAAGACAGTGAATTATCTTCTAGGACTTCCAGAGGAATGCAGGCTTGCCCACACCTTGCTTTTATTCCAATGAGACCTGTTTTGGACTTTTGATCTCCAGAACTATGAGGTAATAAATTTGTATTGCTTTAAGACACTAAGTTTATAGTAATTTTTTACAGCAACAATAAGAAACTAATACAGTCATCTTATTGGTCAGGAGAATTCCAAGAGGCATGAGAGGAGATTGCTAAAGCCTCTAGAGTAAAGGCAACTTTGGGGGGCACTAATAGCAATGCCTATTGTGTTGCAGTTTGGACAGATTATAGAACTTTTTGTTGTTGGGGGTTCTGTTCAAAGTGGGCTGATTTTTAAGTAATAAGCATAAATGGACTTAAGTAAAACTTAAGAAATATGTTGTTTCCAGAATGCAAAAAAGCCTAAAGATGTTGGGTTTGTTGAAATGTTGTGGTGTATGAGTTAATAGTTGTTTCTTGACAGTGTTATGGATAAAGGGTCCTTAAACTGACCACATAATTCCCAGGAATATAACTGAGGTACTGGGCCTTGAGCTGTGTGTGGGGACAATGGCACATACCTTTGTGTGAACTCCTTTGTGAATGTTTCCATGTCTTGAATGAGTGTGGCATATGAATTTCCTTGGAGGAGGATGTCCTCAGTGTAATGTCATACCTGTGCTCCTGGAGAAACTTGGATCTGGTTAAGATCTTGCTGACAAAGATTGTTGCCACTGGTAGGGCAGTTGAAATACCCCAAGGATAATCAGGTAGAAGTGTAGTCTGTCCCTTCCAAGGTGAAGGCAAACTACAGTTGAAAGCCTGTTGAAATATTTACTGAACAGAACATACTAGCCCAATCTATGACTGTAAAGTCTTTGCCAGTAAATACTTGGGTCAAGTCAATAATTTCACTAAGATTGGGTATGGGAGCTTTAATGTGTGGGACCATGCATTAATCTCTTCCTGATCCCTACACACAGTTAGGTTAGATATCATGACTGATGAAGGCACACATGCATTAAGAGAGTATGAAAGATTTATTACTCAAATAATAAGGCCTTTTTTGGAAGAGCAGAATAGGCTCCCAAGCATATCTAAAATATGGCTTACCAAAGCAGGGATGGACGTATAGCTTGAGTTTTCATCATGGGTAGCAGGATGGAATGGGTTTAGGGTTCCCCCTCACTGGCCTGACTTTCACGGTTTGAAACTCCCATTAAGACCAAGAGAGGGAGCATATGGACTTTCTTAACAGTTTGTCCAGATGAGGCACAGAAGAGGGAGTGGGAGACATGGCTTGAAACCTGTCAGCAGTCAAACATCAAAAACAGACTCAGACTTTGTATTACACATGGATAATGAGGGAGAAGCCAAGTTGGTAAGTAGAGGTGCAGAGGACTACTATTTCATTAAGCCATCAAGTACCTTTTACTAAATCAAAAAATGATTTGGATGTATCACTTTAAATAATGAAAATGAATTTTTCTTAAATAGAAAGAGCAGAGGCTCTGGAATCAAAGAGACCTGTCTTTAAATACGAACTGTACCACTTGCTATGTGTGTAATATTGACAAATTATCTTAAACTCAATTAACTTTATTTTCTCACCTGTAAAGTGAGACTGATAGCTATACCTTCAGTAAAAGCTTTTAATGGAACCTTCCATAACCGTAAATTGAAAAGCATTCATGAATCTTTGTAAGGTTCTCAATACATGTTTTCAGTACGTAAGACTGACTGAATGAGAAAGCAACCAAACCAAAGAAAAATAGTTCAAAAGGCAAACATTCAAATAAATACAAATTTATTGCAACCAACAAATTTTGCTATCATCATACGTATGTTACCCCATGTTGTGTGACATATTTAACATTTTTAACCCATTCATGATTTTTTAGGTTTTAAAGAGGAGGAAAAATCATACCAGGTTATCACTTGGCTTCCACCTGAAGATTATAACAAAGAATTCATGAAGTTTTTTGATTTCTTTGTGGAAGAAACTTTGGCTGGCAGGTAATTACTTTTTATTATTTGAACCAAAGAGTCACTATTTTAGTGATACAAATGAGTGGATGGAGATATGTATGCTTGGACTGAGGATATGAGAAAGGAATAGATGGATGGATGGATGAAGGGATAGACGATGTGGATGGTTGGATAAACAAGTACTTCTCACCAAATCATCCAGTCCCGTCACTGGGGATTCTTTCTTACTCTGTACTATCCCTCTTCCACTATAAGCATGAATATATTTGTGTAGAAAGTGGGAGTTGTTTTTTCTGGTACTTCCTTACAATATTTCACTTACAATCTTTGTGTATAATCTCCCCAAAACAGAAGCATAAGCACCTCAACCTCTCACTGTTGATAGGGAAATGAGAGCCACCTCTTTCCACTTATTTTTCCTCCTTTCTCCTCACATATATGCATTAATGAAGGGCAAACTTATGAATATTGATTTTGTAGTAGTTGACCTTTTGTATCTCGGCCGTGCGAAGTCTTTTTAAAAAACAATTGACCTTGTGCAAAATAAGACATGAAGCTAATTCCTCTTGCTTCATCTTGAATGGAAAGGAACACATAACTCCTTTAAAGTAGACATAAAAGTGGAAAGACAGAAATCCATGTCTATCTGGGGTAATTACAAAAGCCTTACCCCTTCCTTTTACCTTGAAAATTCTATATACTAATCAAGGTCCTGCTCAAATTTGACTTTTTCCATAAAGCCTTCTTTCCTCACTCAGATTGGAAGATCCCAGTCCCTCCTGTACAGATCTGATCTAACCCAGTTATTTGACACTTACTGTTAGTTTATATGATCTTGCCTTGTTCGTTATATATTTTAAGTATGTGCTTTGTCTCTTCTCCCCTAATTTAATATTTTTATGGACAGGTAGAGGTAACTGTGTGTTCTTGAAACTTATTTTTATTTACTCGCTAAATTTGAAATATGATTAATTAACTATATTGTAGGAATTTTTACAGCATTACTGAAATTATCTAAAATATTTGACAACCACTCCTATGTTAGGTGGAATCTTTAAAAATACACAGGAGAGGGGCCGGCCCGGTGGCGCAAGCGGTTAAGTGTGCGTGCTCCTCTGTGGCGGCCTGGGGTTTGCCGGTTCGGATCCCGGGCGCACACTGAACGCACGGCTTGTCAAGCCATGCTGTGGCAGTGTCCCATATAGAGTGGAGGAAGATGGGCATGGATGTTAGCTCAAGGCCAGTCTTCCTCAGCAAAAAAAGAGGAGGATTGGCAGATGTTAGCACAGGGCCGATCTTCCTCACACACACAAAAAAATTACACAGGAGAGGATGATTTCAGCCAATCACTTCTATTGTGTGATTTGAAGTTTATCCTAAAGATGAGGCAGAGATCTGCTTATTGCTAATGAATTCTCAGCCTCTGATCCTTCTGGTGTGATGTTGTAGTGGCATACAATTACAGGTGTGCCAGGGTGTTGATTCTCTTGGTCCTCCATGCAGCTGGCAGGCCCATGATGTCTTGGGCCCTCGCACCTGTTATCTCTGGTACCTTAAAGTGCAGATGGACTTCCTCACCTATTTTCCCATATGTTGTACAAACAGGAAACAGGATCATGTTCTATACAGGCAGTGCTGGGATAGCATTGCAAGAGGATAGTTACCTGGAATGATCCCATAAACAAGGTCTTAATTACTTGTCAGTAAGCTTTGCCATTATTTTCTCTGGATACCACAGACTTAATTGAAGTGGAAAGGCTAATAATGTGTTTCAGGACTAGGCGTTTTTTTTCACTGCTTAACCTGTGGACATAGAAAAGTGGAATTCCTATTTTTATCTGAAATTTTGAGTTCTGATACGATCAAGGAATGCCTTGGGTGAGGTGATCTGTCATATGTAGAATACACAGTGATTTTAAAAAATAGTCTGTACATCAATATGTTTGGGATAGAAGTTACTTGATAGTAACTATCAAGTAACTTCTACAGTTTGCCTGAATAACAGGATAATCACTCATAAAGAGTCAGGATGTAAATGAAGGTTAAGGAGAACATCCCAGAATTTATCAAGTAGAAAGAGATCTATGAGGTCGGCTATGGTCATAGAAGGCTCCTGGAACAGAAGGGCCAACAGTGACAGTTCAACTTCAGTAAAGGTAATTCAGCTGTGCCCATGGATTTCAAGAACTGAGAGTTCCAAGATAAATTTTCTAATGAACTGGCTTAGGGAGTGCTTGAGATGTAGATCAGAGAGGATAAGGGAGAGGAGGAAGGAAACACTCTCAGGAGCAGAACATCTGCCAGCCTGGCTGAGAAGAGAGTATTAATGGACTTGGTGGAATAGGATGCTGCTGCTAGGTGTGGTCCTGCTTACCTGGGGATTCCTTCGTAGCCCGAGATTCTTTATGTATTGTGAAATTAACACTTGCAATGAATATTTATCATTGATTTTCTTTCTCTCAGAGACACATTTGAAAGCTTTTTAAAGTTGATGGAACTGCTGGGACTTCAGTGCAGTCATTTGCTAAGGAGAAGTGATATCATGGATTCCTTAAAGAATGAGAACTTCGACCTGGTGATAGTTGAAAGTTTTGACTTCTGTCCTTTCCTAGTTGCTGAGAAGCTTGGGAAACCATATGTGGCCGTTCTCCCCTCCTCATTTGGTGGTGTGGACTTTGGACCACCAAGACCCCTGTCTTATGTGCCAATGTTACATTCCTTCCTGACTGACCGTATGGACTTCTGGGGCCGACTAAAGAATTTTCTGATGTTCTTTGGTTTCTCCATGAAGCAATGGCAAATCCACTCTATGTTTGACAACACCATCAAGGAGCATTTCCCCGAAGGCTCTAGGCCAATTTTGTCTCATCTTCTGAAAAAGGCAGAGTTGTGGTTTGTTAACTCTGACTTTGCCTTTGATTTTGCTCGGCCTCTTCTTCCCAACACTGTGTATGTTGGAGGCTTAACGGCCAAACCTGTTAAAGCAGTACCACAAGTAAGTAAAACCTTAGCTCTCAATATGGACTTCATGCAGAGGTCTTCAGTGCAGAGCTGGTGGCTGCCCCTGCCAGCGCCATCCTGTGAGTGAAGTAGAGTGAGGCAAGTAGGCACCTACGGCACACTTGTTAAGGAAGTACTCATTTTCAGGGTCATGCAAGTAGAGTGGTAGCACTTGCACAACCCTGAGACTGAGGACTTCCTTAAATGTTACACCCAGAGTCCTCTCTTGCCTCGCCCTAGTCTTGACCCTGGCAGGATAAGCCTTTTAGTAAGTTGATAATTTTCATGTGCATTTTATGAGCATATGTACAGTAAGTATGCAGTAAGCGTCTGTCACATGGAAGAATTGTTAAGGAGACTCACAATGAAACACACACACTGTGAAACAGAGTGTAACCAAGGCCAGGACTGCATGGGACTGACTGCAGGCATTTTCTCCAGCATCCCCAGCCTGTAGAGCCTAACTCCACGTAGACCTCCTGATTCACTTTATGTGAGGTCAGACCTGGGCACTGGAAGTTGGAAAAGCTGCCTAGTCGTTTTTGAATGCCTAGACTCAGAACCACTGCTAGAAGTTTTCAAAATGGAGAGGAGCTGAGAATAGCTGGGTGTCTGATGCCTATCAGCACTGGGTTGCCATTTTATGGAGTTTATCTCATATATATATATTGCCACCTAGAGGAAAGTATGATGATTTCCATTTTCATAAATGAGAGACAGAGGCTCAGGTGGTGTGAGTGATTTTCCCACCATCATTCATTTCACAGCCAGGGAGATCTCTGATTTGACCTGGACCTTCCAGATACCAATGTGTCTGCCTTTCCTTTACTGACCTTGCATTGAGTGAGCAGGGAATGATCCATGGGCTAGATGGCCTCTGAGTTGGTGGCAGGATTTTTAGGAATGGAGCTGGGAGGGAAGGCATTTCAGGTGAGGAGAGCAGGGAGCCCCAATTGTGGAGGTAGAAGTGAGATGGTCATGACTCAGAGTTCCCTCCGTGACTTTGTCTAGACTAGAGAGTGGAAGGTTCAATTGCACAAATATAAGCAGGCCAGAGTGCAGGAGATCTTCCCCAGGAGAGTGGCTCAGGCCTTGGCCATAGGGAAGGGGGAGAGAATTGTTAAGCAGGAACATAGTCGGTGTAAGGGTTGCAGTGGCTATGAAATAACAGAGGCTTTTTTCAATACATTTTCTTCTCTGTATTTTCCAATTTCTATATGATGGCCTTATGTTGCTTTTGTAATTATAAAAGTCAGTTAAATAGGTCCTTTGAGATGGTAAATCAGGCATTGTTATGCTGGATGGAGTCAACCCGATAGGATGAGGGTCTAGGAGTTGGGAAGGAGCCACAGAAGCCCAGAGAGAGTCAGGATCCTAAGCAACATTTGGAAGTAAGGATTGACAAAACTGGTGTTAAAGCCAAGATTGAAACATTAGGTCACAACCCTCCTTAAGAACTGCCTGGGGAAATTGAAAAAGTGTGGTGCCCAGGTCTGGGGTTGGGACTGGGCATTGCCATTTTTAAGAGTCTTCCCATGTGGATATAATTTGCAGTCATGTGGGTGAACCACTGAGGTAGGAGATAGACTGCAAAGATCAGTGACTGAGAATATCATGGAATGTTAGAGCAATGCACGCTCTATGGATGGCCAAGTGTCTTCCCTATTCTGTCTTCACTTCTTCTTATGCCAGAGTCCTTCTCCCAGTTTCTCCTCTCTAACCTCCAGGAGTCCTACCTTCTCTACTGGACCCTGATCCCCACTGGGATTCTTCTTTACAACCACCTCTGCTCTGGTTTTGGAAAACTCCCATCTGTCATGGACCAAAAATGAGTAGAGGGTCTAGGATGGCTCTGATACTAGGGTCAGGGTTTCAAAGAGGAAAGCTGTTCCCACCAACACAACGGGCATGAGCACAATGCAGAGGATGCTGAACTGTCCCAGGGGCTATGATAATAGTTTCAGGACACTGATCTCTAGGAGTGACAGGAAGATGTGTTCAGTTAATAGCTGACTTTCATTTCATGGCTATCCTGTCTTTCATGGCCAACTTTGTTCACCTCCTTGCTTTTCTTACTTCTCTCCAGGAATTTGAGAATTTCATTGCCAAGTTTGGAGACTCTGGTTTTGTCCTTGTGTCCCTGGGCTCCATGGTGAGCAGCTCTTCATCCCAGGAAGTTCTCAAGGAGATGAACAGTGCCTTTGCTCATCTCCCTCAAGGGGTGATATGGAAGTGTAAGCCTTCTCTTTGGCCCAAAGACATCAAATTGGCAGCAAATGTGAAAATTGTGGACTGGCTTCCTCAGAGTGACCTCCTGGGTAAGAAGATCTGCATCTCTCATCACATTTACATGTCTTTAGGGCTCATCAGGGCTCTGACTTTTAGTTGGGTAATCAATCCCATGAACATGAGAAGGAGCTTCTGCTAGCTGAGAGTAAGTCTCCAGAGGGCAGGAATGGAGCAGCCAGCTGGAGTTCTTGGGGTATCAGGCTATAATTCCAATGAGATCAGATGTCAAAACACCTATCTTCCCTTCATTCTTTTCTATCCCGTGCTGGATGTCAGCAGCCATTAAAGTCACAAAGACCTACTGCATTTGTCTTGAGCAAGGTCACCCAAACACAGTCCAAAATAACCTGTGAATTCTGAGAACACATACCAGGGGCACATCGCCACTGTATTTAGTGTCTCACGAGCACCTGTTCACCCATGTCCCCTTACACACACACACACACACAGATACATCCTCCTTAGCTGTGAAGGTCTGAGTGACTCATACCTTCACAACATTCATGCCCACAGAGTCTTTAGGATATGCCAAAATACCTGAGTACTGAGCTGAGCAACCTCATAGCCAGTTCTTTGGTCCATTGAGTCTCTGGTACCACAGAGTCCCCTCACTGTCCAACAGGTTTGCTCTGTGCCATCTGATGTTTCTTAGAGACTCATCACTGCCATAGCCAATGGTGGATCCGAGAGTCTTAACCAAGATGATGGCTAAAAATCATCTGGGGAATTTAAGAAACATATTCCTGGTTCCACTTCTGCAAATATATGTCAGTAAGTCTGGGGTGGGGCACATGATTCTCATTTGAAAGGAACACAAGGAGATTCGGATGTACATCCCAGTTGAGGGGTATAGGCTGAGATGAGCTCTTCATTATCAACAATCATTTTAGTTACCTCTAAATAAGGGTGGGATGGAAACTCTGAAACTGGAAATACTGAGGTGGAGGTTCTAGTCTCTGCTTTCAAGGGTCTTCTCATGTATTTGAGGAGACACATATATAGTGTAAGTTTTAATGAGTGCCACATCTGTTGTGATGTCAATGAATGTGTCAGGATTTCAG
This sequence comes from Ceratotherium simum simum, assembly GCF_057802395.1. Classification (NCBI taxonomy): domain Eukaryota; kingdom Metazoa; phylum Chordata; class Mammalia; order Perissodactyla; family Rhinocerotidae; genus Ceratotherium; species Ceratotherium simum. Next base: position 29,570,786 of record NC_141917.1, on the reverse strand, counting down.
AGAAGAGGGAAATTAGTTGGCAGGGGAGAAAAGACTGCTCAAAAGAAAGAAACAGAGAGATACACAAGGAGAAAAGAGATGAGAGAAACAAAGAAAGGCAGTGAGATGATAGAGAGAAGGATGGATGAATGGAAAGATGGAGATATATGCCTTGCTTAGCACTATTCTCTACAGAATTTCCTGAGTTCTCAGTCTTAGCTGGGTTCTGTCTGTGGCAAGGAGTCTCTATACAAGCAAAAGCTTGGAATCCTGTATGTTGGAACATGAACCTTGAATGTGTCCCAAGCAAAATCATCTTTACTATGGTTTGAACACACTTTGAGAATCTATTGTTGTTTTCTTCTGCCCTTTCTTCTTTACCTGGTGTTCAGAAACTTTTCATTCTAAAATGTTCTGCTGTCTTTCTTATTTGCAACAGCTCACCCGCACATCCGTCTCTTTGTCACCCATGGTGGGATAAATAGCATCATGGAGACCATCCAACATGGCGTGCCCATGGTGGGGATTCCCATCTTTGGAGACCAGCCTGAAAACCTGTTCCGAGTAGAAGCCAAAAAGTTTGGTGTCTCTATCCAGTTAAAGCAGATCAAGGCTGAGACACTGGCTCTGAAGATGAAGCAAGTCATAGAAGACAAGAGGTATGCGGGTCTCTAGGCTTGTGGTCACATAGGGTGAATGAAGATGTCAAGCACAACAGGCACCATGTGGGTCTTTTTGCAATAAAAACTGAAACTTCCAGGATATGGAATAATACGTGTGTGATACTAACAGCTGACTTATTTCCTCTGTGAGCAAGACTAGGCAATTTAGGGTAGATGCTGAAAATAATTTTCTACTTTATCTCTTATGAGGAAGCCAAACTACTTACACAGGGTCTCTTTGAGAGGTCTTATATTTAGGGGTGCTTACAGTGGAATTCCAATTGAGTTGGAAGTTGCCTTTCTGTACCTAATATGTCACACAATTTCCTACCTCAGGACCTTTGTCTGAGCTGCTGCCTACAACACTCCTTCCCTTCTCTTCACAGGGTTGGCTCCTTCTTCCCATTTGGGTCTCATTCCAGCATTGCCTCTTCATAGAGGCCGTCTTTGTCTGACAGTCCTAAATAGAATCCTCTCCCACCTACTCCAATCATCGTTTATTATTGCCTTCTTAACACTTCTCAGGATCTGTATAACTCCATTTCTTTAGGTTTTAATTCATTGTCTGTCCCCCACAGTAGAAAGTAGAGAGTAAGCCTTCCCAGGACAGCAGCGTGCATCTCTTGTTTTCCATAATGTTCCCAGGGCCTAGCACAGGGCCTGCCACAAGGTAAGTATGAAGGAATTTGTAGGTGAGTCAATAAAAAGGCCCACTGATCTCTTAGGTTACTTCCCATCCAGCTCAATGATCTCATGTGAAGAGAAAAATATGTATATTTTTTCTTATAACTAAGAAGGACTGAATAAATTGGAATTTCAAGGGCACAAAACTGAATCAAACCTCAAGAGCTAACATAATACCTTGCACATAGGAGCCCAGCAAGTAGTTCTTGTTAGATGACTGAAAAACAGACACATAGTTTGTGATTCTCAGTCCTAGAAAAGGCGTTAAGCTCCAGGGGTAAGAAAACTTAGAAATTTTATATATATTTGCTGTCTTATGTGTTGCAATGTTCCTTTTCTCCAGAATGGGTTTCTAACATTTTGGGATTTTCAAAGACCTAGATACAAAATGGCCATGAACCACTGGCCCTTGTAAAGGAGTCATTTGGGCTGGGCTGGGCTGGTCCCCAGACCTCATGCATCAGGGCCAGCTGCATAAATTGTGGGGCCCGACGTAACATGGAAGGTAGAGCCCCTTGTTATAAAGTTTAAATATTTCAAGAAGCTGACAGAAGAGAATTAAATCAAGCACAGGACCTGTCTAAGTGGGGCCCTGTGCAAATATGCAGGCTACAGCTCATGGAGGCAGTGCTGGTCAACATGATGCTCTGAAGGGCAGGAAAGTGCAGGTATCCTCCCGGGTGCAGCCATACTTGTCACCTAGCCCAGACACCAGCAAAAAGTTGGTGTGTGTACCCTCTCTCCCTCTGCCCTCTCTAAATTACATTACGTATAATTTTCTATAGTATATTATAAGCCTCCCTGTGGCAGAGACTGGTTCTTACAGACATTCAATTTTTATAGTTGAGCACTTTTAGCACTAAGCATGGATAGTTGCATGTAGGCACCAGTTGGAACGTCTCAAATGGACTCAGCTAGACAATGGCAAGGCCAGGCCAACAACTTTTCCTTGAAACGGAGTCTTTTGTGCATATGGGAGAAAGTGCACATGTGATAGAAGGTCTCTAAGGCTTCTGAGACCCAGTGACTAATGCCCCGCCTCTGTCTCTCATAACAGGTACAAATCTGCAGCAGTGGCCGCCAGCATCATCAGGCGCTCCCACCCTCTCACCCCTGCCCAGCGCCTGGTGGGCTGGATCGACCACATCCTCCAGACAGGGGGTGCTGTACACCTCAAGCCCCACGCATTCCAGCAGCCGTGGCATGAGCAGTACCTGCTTGATGTCTTCTTGTTCCTGCTGGTGGTCACCGTGGGCACCTTGTGGCTCTGTGGGAAGCTGCTGGGCATGGTGGCCAGGTGGCTGTGTGGAGCCAGGAAGCTGAAGAAGGCCTGATGCCAAGTGCAGACTTGCAGGATTGTATTCGATATAGCTCACCATTTCTTGGGAGCCTCCCACCAGTTCTGACAATCCCTGTTCTCCACATCATATCCACTTGCTAATTTTGCTACAAATTCCTGCTCACTGGCTTCTTCCTGTGATCAGATTTCTTTAGTCAGCACTTGTGGCCCTCTTTATTTGCCAATCAGCAAGGGCTGTTCCCTGATTCTGTCCCTGGGTCATTTGGACCAGTGACCCTCAGACTTTGAGCCTTGAGGGCCACCTTCCTTATCACGTCCCTCTTCCAGGCACTGAGAGTGAACCATTCCAGCCTCCATGGCCGGTATCTTCTGGGCCTCTTTCCCTCACTTCTGCCTCCACCACTTGTCATGGAATAGCACCTAAGATGCGCGCTTTCCTAATTCTTTCATTTCCCGTTTGCTTCTCCTGGAAACTCTTGTCAAAGCTCAGGAAGCCTGTCCTGCGCTCGTGTCCTCAGGGCCAGAACCCTCCTGCAGGACCATGTTTGGCCCCTGCATCTGGGTCCCACAGAGCTCCTTCTTTGCTGTTGAGGCATGGAGCTGTAGTGGCCTTGGTCTCCACGTTTCATAGCAGTGAGCTGTCTTTCAATTTTCCCATAGGAAAGTTGAGTCATGAGAAAGAAGGTCACTTCTTTTTAAACTGATGGTGTTTTTGTGCCTCTTGAGAGTTGAGCCTTTCTCTCTGTGACATACTGTCGAGAATTGCATCCACTTGATAGCAAGAGAAACCAGAAAAACAGTGGCTGCAACGGCTCTTGGTTTTCTTCTCTTTCCTAGTTTTATTTTTCCTCATGTAAAAAAGATCTGCTGCTAGGCCAGCCGTCCAGGGCTGACGTGGTCGCTCAATGATGTATTCTATAGTGCAGATTTCTCGTATGGTTATTCTGCATTCTTCAGCAGGTGGGTTTCATCCTCGAGGTCACCCTGGATTTTCAAGATGGTCTTTTCGTATCCAATCAGCACACGGAAATTTGGGCAAGACAAGGGAAAAATGGGAAAAAAGAATAAAGCATGTCCCTGCTAGCTGAATCAGCCCTCATTAAAGAGATTTCCCAGACTCTCCAGCTACCCAAAGACTCCACGTAAATCCCATTGACCAGACCTGAGTCACATGAGCGTTCTTAGCTGCACGTGAAGTCTAAGAAATGTCCCCCACCCCTGGCTGCTGGGGTGGGGTTCTTAGAAAGAAAAACGAAGGACAGTGGATAGTGGGAGGAAACTAGAGCCTGGGCCACATGTGGAGAGCAGGCAGGGAGGGGCTGGATTGGATGTTTTGTTCCACCTGTGACCCTGTGACTCAGTGACCTCAGGGACAGTCTTACACCCACTGTAACCCCCTGTGGGTGGAAAGCAGACCAGTCAGAGTGGTGAACATGCAAAATAGGAGCAGCAGTCCCATACCATGATGACATGTGTTATGCTTTCCTAGTTCTTTCATCTCATTTCTGTCATTTAATGGGGTAGATGTGTCTAATCAGCCCAACCCAAAGAAGCAGGCAGCAGCAGGGGCAACCACAGATGCAGAGGAAGCCCTTGTGCAAATGGAGACAACAGCAACAAAACCTGCTGCCTGGGCACAGGGCTTGGGGAGTGGAGATGGGCTGGTTTTAGTCCCCAGTTTTCCCTCTTGTGGGCACCTCCTTGCAAGAATAACCTGCCCTAGCACATGGTGGTCCTGGCTGCTGGACCCTCCCACCCAGGGTGATTCCATGCCCACGCATGCAGAGGGTGGTTTGATCTGCTAGGGAATTCTCTTGGGATGTTTTGTTTTAGGAGCACTTTTTGCCCGTAAGACCTAAGGATGCTCCTTTATCCATGCTAGTCTTTAAATTATTTAATCATTTACTTTTTGTAAGTATTCAGATGAAATATTTAGAGCTTTAGAGACACATATCTGCCAGAGTGGATTTTCTGCAAATTTTTTCAAAATTCATCTCAAGATAACAGTAATTAATAATCAGATAACACTTGCACTAGTGATTCAGTCCTCTGAGTTTTCTTTTTCCTGATTAAAAATCCAAGATGAATTTTGAGAGATCTTCTTGTGTTAGGACAAATGTAAAGAAGAGAAGTTTCCATAAACAAGGGCTGTGTACTCCTCCAGGTGATGGGGCCCCCTCACTCGTCTATGGATGAGATTCTTGAGAGGGATGGCGCCCAGTGACCACTCTTCCTTTCTCATTTGTGATATCGAGAGGTGAGCTTTGTCTGTCCTCTATAGAGATTTTACAAATGAGCAAGCCTACAAAATATGACAGAAGAGTGCCAGATGGAAAGACCAAATAATATTTTACTTCATTTCACTCTTTCCCCTTGTTATCATTTTTTTCCTGGAAGGTTATTGAGCTGGGATTTTTGTTCCATATTCCATTAGTGGCCATTGATGAACTTCATATTGTCTCAGATGAAAGATATTGTCATTGGGAAATTAATTAGCCACCTGTTACAGAAAGCCTCAGTGCAGGGGCTTAAATCAGTGGCCTTCAACCTGGTCTCTCTGTACCTTAGTGTGCTCATGAAGACTTCTCCAGGGCTGCATGGTACAGAGCATCTGGAGATGATAAGTCTCCACCTGTGTATACTCTAGTTTCCTAACCTTGGCATGCCTAACAAAGTGCTGTGTTTGGTTGGTGGAGTCTCTTTATTGCCACACTTTTTACAATTTCCTGTGTCTTATTTTACAAAAGAGATGCACACCTTTCACCCATCCCTATTCTCACTATGGTGCATTGTCCCAGGGTGGAAACCTGGGTTACCAAATGGACAGTTTGAAATCTAATGACTGAGCAAGAAACCGTTTGTCATTAAAAGGACTTGCAATTCTTTGTTTTTAACAAAATTCAAGAATAAACTGTGATTTTTCAGCTGTTAGACCTTTAAAAGTAACTTTGATAATGGATTGCTATGAGATTTTTGGCATAGTATTCTGAAGGTTTTCAAAGAATCAAAGCACATCATTTTCAAGATGTTCATTACAAAACTCCTACTTGTGCTACTTATAGTTGTGAATAATTTTTTCAGTGTTTACACAAGTAAGAGATTTAGATATAAACCTGTCTCATTCCAGAAGTAGATAATGTTTATCTACAGACACATGAGTTAATTTTAAAAGAATTGAAAAACAGCCACTTATCTCACTGTGAGATGTGTATTTTGTGTTTGGTAATTATTGATCAAATTGGAAATGTGTTGATGTTCTTTGCCTAATTTAATGCAATTATTAAAACTTAGAATGATAACTTGGTAAAAATATTCAACACTTAGAGTCTTATTGTTATAGGAAATAGAAATATCAATTTTATTTTAAATACATATTTCTGATGCTTAAGGTTATAATAGAATACTCAATACAGTTATTTCCAGCATAAACATATCTAGAGTAGAATTAAATTCTCTGGAGAAAGTGGAATAGAAATAATAATTCAAGAAAAAAATGGAATGATGTAAAATTTCTAACTGATAAAGGGGAGCTTATTTATCTATGTCAGGAATGGATGATGGTGAGTATCAAACTGCTGACACATTTACATTCCATGACATCAGCTGAACAGAGTGACATAACTGTTTATTTTTAAATCACAACATTTACAATGCACCGGAAATGACATCCTACTGAATTATTTAACTTATGATGAGAAATTTTAGCAGTCAATTTAAAAATGTATTTTTACAAAAATATTGTTAGGTACAGTTGAGAAAAAAATTGAAAATCATAGTTTTTTTGTCTATGGTTTACACAAAAAGTGTTATTTTTCCAACATAAAAGTAGATGGGAAGTAGGCGACTGCTGGCATTGTTTCAATAGCTGTACAATGTCAAGAAGAGTGTGTTAACAATTCTTGCCCATTAACTCGTGGTGGCAAGATGGCTGCCCAGCTCCAGATATCATGTCCGTGTTCCAAGGAGGACCAAAAAGGAGGAGGGGCAGTATGAGCTACATATATCACTTTGATCAGGAGAAAACTTTTCACAGACTTATATTCCCCCCTCCTCCCGGCCAAGAGACTTCTGTCCTCATTGCCCAGAATTCTGTCGCCTGGCTACTCAAGGCTGTAAGGGAAGCTGGGAAAATCTCTGCACTGGCAGTTGTGGAGGACAAACAGAGCTGCAAGTGGGTTTGTGTTAACCAACCTGTAGTGTCAGAAGCAGATGGCAGATGGCCAAAAAGACCCTCCACAATGCTTGACCTGTCAAAGCAGAATTTTCCGGGTTCTGTTACTTTGTCCTTGTCTATATTTATACACCAAAGCAGCCAGCAAACTTGGACATGATAGAAAAGAAAACATTTTGTCTCTTGGTTATAGTCTCTGGATGGGCCTGAGGAAACACCTGCCCCAGAGTTTGTCTCAATGACTTTCTAAGTGCGATGGGGGGCACAGGCAGAGAGAGGGAGGGGATGATCTCCATCATGGAGCCCCAGCCCTCGATTCCTGTGCAGATGAGAAGGAGGAATGGAATTGTGGCTCTTAATTCCAAGGACAGCACAGAGAGGGCTGGGTGCTGTCCCTCAGGGACTATTGCCACAAACCAGTGGGCACTAAGCCTTAAGTGGTATAGGAGGGCCACACAATTGGGTGTTCTGTTGAAAGTGTGATTTGGAATTGGATTCTCTTTTTAATTAGCGTGGCTCTGAAATCTTCTATTCAATAACTTTGTATTAGTGACCAGGGGGTAAGTACCAACATTAGAATGTCCCCACATGTGCGGGAAAATGGAGAATTTAGACTTATTAATAGGTGCGAGAATCAATCTGAGCATTCATGCATACAGTGCCCTTATAACCCTACCCCACTCTTTGCCAACCTCCTCCCCTTTGTCTGGCGTTAAGGTTTATAAAATGCTGGAGTAGGTGTCAGGATGGAGGAAATGGAGCATGCCACGGGGACTTTCTCCTTGCTTGGCCCTCAAAAACTATATGTAAATTGATGCCATACACACTATAAAGACAATATGAAGAGCAAATAGAGCCCACATCTTCCCACAAGCAGAAAACTCAACATCAGATTTTATCAGAGCTATCTCCTGAACTCCTGCTATGAAGATTTGTGGAGAGCTAGTGAGTCCAGAAAAATATTCCAGAATAGAGAAAAGGGCCACAGAGGGCCCAAAAATGAGCTGAGAGTTTGTTCAGAAGGAAATAATCTACATTACTTAAGAAAATTTTGACAAAGAGTCCTGGTAGATTGAAGCTTTGACAACAGGAAAGGGACAGGAAAGCATGAGGGACCGAAGGTAACAGACTTGGAAACGCTTCATTTCTGAGGGAGAGAGGGGTAAAAGGGAAGGAGGGAGGCGCTCTTTGGGTAAAGATGATAAAAAAAAAAGTAGGAACGGGGGGAGAATTATGGTTTTGCAGGACTACAGGAGATGAGGCAAACCTCTTAGCCCATCGCCAAACACAAAAGCCATACTTGAACGAATTTGTCATTACAGCTTTTTTTTTAAAGGAATTTTGCATATCAGTAGATATCTACATCTGTCTGTCACTGGATGTCTATATCATTCACTATGTTATGAATGGAAACACGAAAGAAATAGTGACTCTTTTTCTACAATTAAATATATGTGTACAGTATATGTACAGACTCATTTGTCTGACATGTTTCATATAAACCAAAACTTAGTAAATTTGGACTATTTTGCCTGATTCACAATTTACTTTTGATCCAATATGAAATGGCATATTGAAGTTGTGGGAAATAACTTCATTAATTAGTCCCAAATTTAATTGGGATTATGGAAACTAAGCAATTATAGAAATTATGGAAATTGACCCCTTAGGAAAGGAATGGACCAAATATCTCTTTTTTTCTTAAGAACCTTATCTATTCATTAGTTGAAAAGATAGTTGAACCTTATCTAGTCCAGTAAACGTAATTAAAAACATCAAGTTGTTTCCTGTTTCAAGAGATACATCTAAAACATGAGGATACAGGAGGGTGGAATATAAAAGGATAGAAAAAGACAGGTCTTACAGGGGCTTGCCCGGTGTCCTAGTGGTTAAGTTTGCACACTCTGCTTCAATGGGGCCAGGGTTCCCAGGTTCAAGATCCTGGGTATGGACCTACAAACCACTCATTAAGCCATGCATGGTAGTGTCCCACATGCAAAATAGAGGAAGATGGGCACAGATCTTAGCTCAGGGACAACCTTTCTCAAGCAAAAAGAGGAAGATTGGCAACAGATATTAGCTCAGGGTCAATGTTCCTCACACACATATACACACAAAGATGGGTCATGCAATACTAATGGAAAAAAAACCCAAAATAGTTAGGAATAATGTCAGAAAAAAAGACTTTAGGTGAAAAGTGTTACTAGGGACAAAATTGGTAATTTCATAGAGAAGATTAATTGTTTCACTGGGAAGGGATGGTACCTGAAACTGTAATTGTTAAGTGTGTGTGCATCTACTGATGTGGCCTCAAAGTGTATTGACCAAAAATTGAAATAACAACAGGAAATATTAGAATCATATTGGGAGAGCTTTAAAAAATTTTGAATGAAACATTTCTAACATTCATAAGTAGAACTTCCCATGCCCGACACTTAGCTTCAATGAACACTAACTGCTGACAGATTTTTCTTTTATATTCCCACCCACTTTCAACCTCACCTCCATCCCCTACCCCCCAATATTTTGAAACCAACCCCAGACATCATCTGTAAATGTTTCAGAATGTATCTTAAGAGACAAGCAATCTCTTTTTAAATAACCACCATAACATTGTAACACTTCTCCAAATTGATAGCAACTACTAAATATCATCACATATTATGTTCCTATTTCTCTGATATTCATAAATTTTTAGAGTTTGTTTGCATCATGCCATCTAAAATTTTAGTATTCCTGATACCTATCCTTCACATCTCCTTCCCTGTTAGAATTTTTTTAGTAGCATTTGACATTAACATATGTATTTTCCATTTGTTATTGGGTTTAGCATCTGTCTGCCCAGCAGAACAGCACCTGGAATATAATTAGCTATCAATATAATCATTGAATAATTGCATAAGTTTGGAGTTAGACAAAAAATGCTTTATTTTGCTAGTACATTATGAGAGGTACAAGAATAATATATGGGCTGGAGCCTTGTGATGCCTGGTAAAGCCCCTCTTCTCTTTCTCTCTCACCACAATGGGCATGGCTATGTGAGGGATGTACACATGGATAAGAATGTAATGCTTTAAATTCAGGTGTAAAATAAGAGCTGTAGACAGAAGACAGTAATAGCACAAACAGAATTCAAGGACTCACTTTGTCCTGTAGATAAGGAATCCATGAAGGCCTTCCTCTGCCAGGATTTTACTTTTAAAATTTTCGTTATTGAGTTATAATTGGAATATAACATTATATTACTTTCAAGTGTAAAACATAATGATTTGATGTATGTATGTATTGCGAAATGATCACCACATGAACTGTAGTTAACATCCATTACCATAATTAGTTACAAATTTTGGGGGAGGATGAGACCTTTTAAGTTCTACTCTCTTAGTAACTTTCAAATATACAATATACAGTATTAGTTATGATAGTCATCATGCTGTACATTACATCCCCATGACTTATTTATTTTATATCTGTAAGATTTTACGTTTTGACTCTCTTCTCCCATTTTACCCACCCCCTATTCTCTGCCTCTGGCAACCACCAATCTGTTCTCTGTATGTGTGCACTCGGTTTGTTTGCTTTTCTTTTAAGATTCCACATATAAGTGAGGGCATGTGGTATTTGTCTTTTTCTGTTTGACTTATTACACTTAGCATGATGCCCTCAAGATCCATCCATGTATTTGAAAATGGCAAGATTTCATTCCTTTTATGGCTGAATAATATCTCATTATGTATATATGTGGTCTATATTCTTTATCCATTCATCCATCAATGGACACATAGGTTGTTTTCATATCTTTGCTGTTATAGATAATGCTGTATGGAACATGGAGGTTTATATATCTTTTCAAGTTAGTGTTTTCATTTCTTTAGATAAATACTCAGAAGTGGAATTGCTGGATCATATGGTAGCTCTATTTTTAATTTTTCGAAGAACCTCCATACCATTTTCCATAGTGGCTGCACCACTTTATTCCCACCAACAGTGCATAAGGGTTCCCTTTTCTCCCCACCCTCACCGACACTTCTTATTTGTTGTCTTTTTGATGATAGGCATTCTAGCAGGTGTGAGGTGATATCTCACTGTGGTTTTGATTTACATTTCCCTGATGATTAGTGATGTTGAGTACCTTTTCATATATCTGTTTGCCATCTGTATGTCTTTAGAAAAATGTCTATTCAGATCCTCTACCCATTTTTTATTTGGATTGCTTGGTTTTTGCTATTGAGTTGTACAATTTCTTGATATATTTTTAATATTACCCCCTTAACAGGTATATGTTTTGCAACTATTTTCTCCCATTTGGTAGGTTGTCTTTTCATTTTGTTGATGTTCTATTTCGATGTACAGAAACTTTTTAGTTGATAAGTCCCAGTTGTTTATTTTTGCTTTTGTTGCCTTTCCTTTTGCTGTCAAGTCCAAAAAATCATCACCAAGACCAATTTGAAGGAGCTTACCACCTCTGTTTTCTTCTAGGAGTTTTACGGTTTCAGGTCTTAAATTCAAGTCTTTTCTTTTCCTGTTTTAGAGTTGCACTGAAAACCTTTACTATAGCCAGTCTTGTGCTGAGGATAGAAAATGCAGATGATTTCTGGGGTTTGCATGCCATGTCCTTCCCAGGGCTGACATTACAAGGCGGCAGAATTATAAGACGTTCTCACCTTGTGCCTAAGGAAACTATCAAAAGATGCCAGTCCCAGGGCCGGCCCGGCGGCTCAAGCGGTTAAGTGCCCGCATTCCGCTGTGGCGGCCCAGGTTTCGACGGTTCGAATCCCAGGCGTGCACTGGCGCACTGCTCGGCAAAGCTGTGCTGTGGTGGCGTTCCATATAAAGTGGAGGAAGATGGGCATGGATGTTAGCCCAGGGCCAGTCTTCCTCAGCAAAAAGAGGAGGATTGGCAGATGTTAGCTCAGGGCCGATCTTTCTCACACACACACACAAAAAAGATGCCAGTCCTATGTTATGATGCTCATTCAGAATTATAGACTCAGCTTTAGACATTCAGTCCTCTGGGTAAAGACGTGGGCTCCCATGGTTAGGATTCTAGCACCTCTTTATGAGCAAATTACCTTCTTAATTGGCCTTCAGCTTTTGTACGTTGCAACTTTACAGTATTTGTTGATTATTTTTAATAGATTTTTGGTAGACTCTTGAGAGTTTTCTATATAGAATTCTGTCATCTGCAAATAGTGACAGTTTCACTTCTTTTCTTATTTAGATCCCTTTTATTTCTTTTTCTTGCCTAATTGTTCTGGCTAGGTCTTCCAATAGTATGTTGCAAGGAGTGATGAGAGTGGGCATCCTTGTCTTGTTCTTGTTTTCAGTGGAATAGCTTTCAGTTTTTCTCCATTGAATATGATGTTGGCTGTGCATTTGTCATATATGGCCTTTATTATGTTGAGGTACTTTGCTTCTGTACCCACCCTATTGAGAGTTTTTAACATAAATGGATGTTGAATCTTGTCAAATTCTTTCTCTGCATCTATTGAGATGATCACATGATTTTTATTCTTCATATTTTCAATTTGGTGTATCACATTGATTGATTTGTGGATATTGAACCATCCCTGCATCCCTGGAATAAATCCCACTTGATCATGGTGTGTGATACTTTTAATGTATTGTTGTATTGATTTGCTAATAATATATTGAGGATTTTAGCATCTATGTTCTTCAGCAATTTGGCTTGTAATTTTCCTTTTTGGGTTTTCGTTGTCTAGTTTTGGTATCAGGGTAATGTTGGCCTTGTAAAAGGAGTTATGGAGCATCTTGTCCTCCTCATTTTTTTCAAGAATTTGAGAGGGTAGATATTAAATCTTCTTTGACTATTTGGTAGAATTCACCAGAGAAGCTGTCTGGTCTTGAACTTTTGTTTTGGGGGAGATTTTGATTACTGGTTCAATCTCTTTACTTGTGATTGGTCTGTTCAGATATTCTATTTCTTCTTGACTCAGTTTTGTGAGGTTGTATGATTCTAAGAATTTATCTACCTCTTCTAGGTGCACAATTTGTTGGCATTGAGCTTTTCATAGTATTCTCATAATCCTTTGTATTTCGGTGCTATCTGGTGTAACTTCTCCTCTTTGGTTTCTGATTTTATTTATTTGAGCCTTCATTCTTTTTTTTTGTTAGTGATTCTGGCTAAGGGTTTGTCAATTTGGTTTATCTTTTCTAAGAACCAGCTCTTAGATTCATTGATCCTTTCTATTGTTTTTTTAGTCGCTATTTCATTTATTTCTGCTCTGATTTTTATTATTTCCTTCCTTCTACTGCCTTTGGGCTTTGTTCTTCTTTTTCTAGTTTTTTAAGGCATGTTCAGTTTCATTTCTATACACTGACAAGGAACTAGCAGAAAGAGAAATAAGGAACACAATCCCATTTACTGTCACAACAAAAAGAATAAAATACCTAGCAATAAATTTAACCATGGAGTTGATAGACCTGTACACTGAAAACTATAAGACATTATTGAAAGAATTTGTAGAAGACATAAAGAAATGGGAAGACATTCCATGTTCATGGGTTGGAAGAATAAACATAGTTAAAATGTCCATACTAACTAAAGGAATCTACAGATTTAATGCAATCTCAATCAAAATTCCAAAGATAATTTTCCTGGAAACAAAACAAAGCATTCTAAAATTTATATGGAACAAGAAAATACTCCAAATAGCTATAGCAATGCTGAGAAAAAAGAACAAAGCTGGAGGTATTGCACTCCCTGATTTCAAAATATACTACAAAGATATAGTAATCAAAACAGCATTGTACTTGCAGAAAAACAGACACACAGGTAAATGGAATAGACTGAGAGCCCAGAAATAAACTCACACATCTATGGATAGCTAATCTTCAGCAAAAGAGCCAAGAACGTGCAATGGAGAAAGGAAGTCTCTTCAGTAAATGGTCACGGGACAACTGGCCAGCACAGGCAAGAGAATGAAAATAGATCATTATCTTACAACATACACAAAAATGAACTCAAAATGGATTAAAGACTTGAATTTAGGACCCGAAACCATGAAATGCCTAGAAGAAAACATAGGCAGTGCGCTCTTTGACATGGGTCTTAGCAATATCATTTTGAATACCATGTCTGTTCAGACAAGGGAGAGAAAAGAAAGAAAAAATAAACAAATGGAACTACAGAAGACTAAAAATCTTCTATACAGCAAAGGAACTCATCAACAAAAGAAAAGGATCACCCACTAACTGGGAGAAAATACCTGCAAATCATATATCCGACAAGGAATTAATTTCCGAAATTATATAAAGAACTCATACAACTGAACAACCAAACAATGGACAACTCAATCAAAAACTGGCAGAGGATATAAACACATTTTTCCAAAGAAGATATTCAGATGGCCAATTGGCACATGAAAAGATGTTTAAAAATCACTAATAAATAGCAAAATGCAAATCAAAACTACAAGGAGATATCACCTCGTGCCCAACAGAATGACTGTAATTAACAAGACAAGAATATCAAGTGTTGGAGAGGATGCGGAGAAAGGGAATCCTCATATACTGCTGCTAGGAGTGCCACCTGGTGTAGCAACTATCGAAAGCAGTAAGGAGATTTCTCAAAAAATTAATTTACATATACCATATGATCCAGCTGTTCCACTTCTGGATATTTATGCAAAGCACATGAAATCCCTAATTGGATAAGATATATGCACCCCTATATTCACTGCCGCATTAATTTGCAATAGGCAAGACTTGGAAGCAACCCAGGTGCCCACCAATGAATGAATGGATAAAGAAGATGTGGTATATTTATACAACAGAATACTACTCCAGCCATAAAAAAGACAAAATCATGCCATTTATGACAAGATGGGTGGAACTTGAGGGTATTATGCTCAGTGAAATAAGTCAGACAGAGAAAGACAAATACTATATGATTTCGCTTGTATATGGAAGATAAACAAACACATAGAAAAGGAGAACAGATTGGCAATTACAAGAGTGGAATGGGTGGGGTTAGGGCAGAAGGGGTAAAGGGGCATATATGTATGGTGACAGATGGAAACTAGACTTTTGATGGTGAATATGATGCAGTCTATACAGAAGTCAAAATATAATGAAATTTATATAATGTGATAAACCAAGGTAACCTCAATAAAAAAATAAAATGTGAAAAAAATAAAACAAAAGAGGCCCTCAGATGTATAATCCAGGAATGGTAGGTTGATTTGACTTGGGGATTTGCTTCCAGAGAGTAGAAACAAACTACTCCCAGGGAGTAGACACTGCTTCCAGGAAGTAGTGTCCCTTGATCTTGGGATACTAGAAGAGATTTTAAGGAGGTCCCTGGGGAAATGGGTCATGGGGATGGTGGTGTGAGGTAATTAGAGCAGTTCAACTGGGGGTGGAGTACTATAAGTTTGGGAAGTGTCCATAAAACTGAGATAGCTCGAATACTATGAGGTGGACCTGTCATCAACATGATTTTCTAAGGTCTCTACCATTCCTGGTTCAGAGTATTTTCTATGTGGGGAGTGTGGTGACTACCTGGAGAGAGAGGGGTTAAGCATCAGCTCGCTAACCCCTCCTTCCCACTGCCCATGGGTAGGAGGGTGAGGGCAGAATATCCAATGGAGCAAGAAGCTCGGGAGGAGGGACAGAATGGCAAGAGGGGATAGACAGAAGAGAGAGAGGTAGGCTCCATCTCCTACCATCTCCCAAGCTCCCAGCCAGCACCAATCCCTGTGTGCCACGTGTCCGGGGTGCACACGGTCCCCTTTGGGGAGTACGACACAGAGCTCCCAGCACAGGATCCAGCATGGCGAGGTCATGGACACTGCTTCTTATCTGCTTCCTTCTGCCTGGAATCCTGCTCTCAGAAGCTGCCAAAATCCTAACTCTGTCCTTGCTGGGTGAGTGTCTGGCCAAAGAATCCAAAGACAGGAGCGTCCCAGGCACTGGAGTCAGGGCTTGAGCAAACAGCCCTAGGTCAGAGGGTCATTCCGTGTGGTTTTCCAGACTGGGCAGGTTTGTTTCCCTGGCTGGAGGATGAAGTGGGCACTGATTGTGGAGGCAGAGAGGGGCCTCTACCGCGACTGAGGTGGAGAAGGTAGTTCTGGAGAAAACAGAAATACTCTTTCCTCTCTCTTCTTACCCAGGACCAGCTACCTATAACACAGGGCTGGGGCCAGAAGTTTAAGATCCAGCCCAGTGCAGGAGACCCAGGCCGCTTCCTCATGGCTGCTGGTTGGACATTCAGAGGCTCATCCTAAACACTGGGGGGTGCTCAGCAGTTGGCAGTAGAGGCTGTGGCTCCTGTTTGCAGGCTCATGGAGGCCCAGAGAAAGGTGCTCCTGGGGGCAGCAGCACTAATTTTCTCAGCTACATGGGAGCCCAAGGTGGAGCAGGGAAGATATTTCAATGACAATTAGGAGGTTGGGGTGTTCTCCTCCAGGGAAAACCTGGAGAACCAACTGGGGTGAGGAGTGGACTCTGCACATTCCAGTCTCTCTGGGCCCCCCTGCCTTTCACCTGTGCTGCTGGAAGTGTTTGAAGGACACATGAGACTCTTAATTCTGCATGTTGTGGCCTTATTTCCTTTACTTTTGCACCAAATGGAATAGAAGATGGAAGGGTAAAATACATCCCGATGAAGGGGTCATGATAGCATGGAGTTTCCCAAAACTTTATTTCAATCCACAGTGGGCTCTCTTAGATCACTTTTAGGTCACTGAGAATCAGGGGATCTTAGAGCTGGAAGGAACCATAAATAATCCAATTCAGCCTCCCCTGTGTTTCCCTTAGCAGGAAACTTAGGATCAGGGAAGGGAGGTGCCTTTTACAAGAGCACACCAGACCTCCATAACGGCTGACACCATGAATTTACTCAATGTTTTTTACAAGACCATCCTCTCCACAGCTCCTCTTCTCACCATTTTCAGTGGGGAGTTTTTATAATCACTCTTTAAAAAACCCAGTAACACCATTAGAAAGCCTTTTATTTTTTTTTTTTCCCTTTCTGATTGTTAGTATCGATGAAGCAAAAGAGATCCCTCATTTCTTGAAAGTACCCTGTTCTCCAGCCTCAGACTGAGAGGGGGCTGGTGTGGTTTGTGAGGTGCTAGAAGCCACTTCTCTGCCCCAGGATGCACTGGGGCTCACAAGACCCTCCGTGATTGGATGCCTGTGTGGTCACCCCTTCTTCCTGGCTCCCAGGTCTAATATGGACTAAAATGTGGGTATGAGATGCAGGACATTTGTACTTTATACTTCCCTTGTTGCTTCAGACTATGCAAGCTTGGGTGTAAAAAACTGAGAAATAGCTACACACCGGTTCTCTAGTACTACACCCCTCTAACACCCATCTCCACACTCATGGCATTTCCCCTTAACTTCTTTCCTGTCCTGGCTTTCTCTGCTCCTGAGACCCTTAGATTCAAGCAAAGGCCCCATATTGGAGTGGAATCTAAGAGAAGACATTAGTGTGATGGAACTTGTACTTCCCCTGACTATCAAGCTTCTGTTTCTTTAAGATCCCAGGATTGCCCTAGGATAGGTGATGTCTGAGTCTTCATGCATATGGGATTCTGCTGACCCAGTCTACAGGCCCCAGAATAATCCTGAATGTCTTAATTTGATGTTCTGCAGAATTCAGGGCACAAGTAGGAAAGTTCTGCCAAATACATTTGAATCTCAAGGATTGGAGTCTAAGTGGTGGCTCCATGTCCTTATGCTCCAATGGCTGTTTCTTAGACTCACATATAAGCTCCCGTATTTCTGGATCCTACAGTAGCATAAATTTCCAAAGTGAACGATTCCAGAAATGGCTGTGATTGTCCACTAGGACCCTTCACACTCACATGCGCAGCACTGCGCCAACATGTTCTCTTATGCATTTCTTTCTTTAGTACACCATGTCTCCATATGGCCCCAGCTAAAATGCAGCATGCACCTTAGGATCAGGAACTGCTTAAGGCCTAAGCACCAAGAAGCTCATCACATTGACATAGAGACCAGTGTCACAAGAAGGGATCTTTGATGGGGTTTGCCACAGGAAATGGATTTGGGCCTGCAGGCTCTGGGTGAGTGGGCTAGGGCATAACCAGATGCATACGGAGAGAGTGACGGATGACGTTCATCTTTCTCTACTCACAATCAACTTTCTGTTTCCCTATCCCTCCTCTTCTGGATTTATCACCCTATTGACCTCAGAACCTCTGTTCTCATCATTACAAAAATGAAGTTGTGCCTTGTTCCTAGGTGGAAGCCATCATCTACTAATGGTTCGGGCTTCTCAGATTCTTCAGGATCATGGTCATAACGTCACTGTGCTTCTCCAGAGAGCAAATTTATTGATATCAGGTATCTTTTCTCACTAATTCTTGGTTTCTTTTACTCCGGGCAAAGAGCAACACTGTCTTTTGCATAGAAAGGTTTTTCAAATAGTTTTAAAAATCTATTTGGATTGAAAGAATGAAAAAGGCGTGTGCGTATGTGTGTGTGTTTATGTAAGGCGTTGAAACCTTTTGGGCTGTGTTGACTAGTCTCCACACTGTGTAGTCCTGTATTTTCCTCCCTTACCTGGACTTACACTCTATCCCAAGCTTCATCCTCCCTTTAGTATGACAATTCTGTAAATGCTTCTTTATAACGTGGATTGAAAATATGTTGCACAGAAACGTTCAGCCATTAAGATTTCTAATAGGTAAGGATCACTTTTCTTTTTCTATATCATAGATTAAGTTCTCCTCTTATGATATCTGAAATTTAAGGAAGCTTTCTCAGGGAGTTCCTTATTTATGCAGCTAAGATCAGGATCTATCTTTGAGATGATCTTCTTTTCTTGAAAAATTAGTGACTTCCCGTGAGTTTGTGCACAGTGATCCGAAAGTTCCCGAGTCGTTAAATCCAAAGAAGTTTAGTTAAATGAGCTCATAAATGTTATCAATTCTTCTCTGCTGACAGACAAAGGAATGGTGGGTCAGAGAACTGAAGTGATTTGCTCAAGATTACATGAAGGCTAACAATAGGGTTGGGTGGATTTAGGATTTTAAGCTCTGGATTGCTCCATCTGAAGTATTGCTCAGGCTTTCATTTTTCAAAAAAAAAAAAAAATTCCAATGTAAGCTGCATTTTTGGGAAACAAAATTTTGAGAAATTATAAAACTTAAAGGTGACTTCAGGCTTTATTTTTTTCAGATTGTTTTGAAACAATTTTTTTCAGTGAAAATTTCTGTTAAGTTTTTTATTGTGGTAAAATATACATAACATACAATTGACCATTTTGGTTATTTTTGTGTACAGTTTACTAGCTTTAGTTACATTCTCATTGTTGTGCCACCATCAGGACCATTTTCTCCAGGACTTTTTTATCATCATGAACCGGAACTCTGTACCCTTTAAACAATAACAGTCTGTTATCCCTTGCCCCTAGCCCCCGATAACCACTATTCTTCTTTATTTCTCTAATTATTTGACCATTCTTGATACCTCCTCTAAGTGGAATCAAACAATATTTGTCCCTTTATGTGTGGCTTAACTTAGCATAATGTCTTCAGGCTCATCCAGGTTGTAACGCGTATCGAAATTTGTTTCCTTTTTAGGGCTGAATAATATTCAATGTACTATAGACCACATTTTGTTAATCCATTCAACTGTTCTGGACATTTGGGTTGTTTCCACCTTTTGGATATTGTGAATAATGCTGCTATGAACACTGGTGTACAAATATCTGCTTAAGTCCCTACTTAAAACCATTTTAATCACTCTCTAGATTAGGTTCTGTATTCTTCACTGAACATCACTTATACACATTTTCTTTAGCATCTGCCTTGACTGCAGATATGATTAAATAGCTATAGTGTATTAATTTTTAATGTAATTATTTTAATTTAAGCAATTGTGATAAAATTTAATTGAAATATTAAATTACATCAAGTTAAATTATAATTTTAGATTAAAAAATAGTTTTGGAAGTTCCCATGTACTTTCACAAACTACCGAAAACTACATACCTTCTATCCCTTTAACAAATACGTGTACACCAAAATCTATAAACAATTCAAGGCATTCTGGATCCCTTCAGTTTTATCCTTAGGTTCCAGGCTTAAGTATCTACAGTTTGGTTCACTATTCCCCATTCATGTACATTTTTGAGACTTTGAAACAGCGTGTTCATCCTTCACTTTGGTAGTACAGCCTGGCTAAATGTCTGCAAATAAAGAAAACACATGATTGGTTAATTATTTCTGACCTGATGCCTGTTTCAGTGTGTTGAAATATTTGAACCATCCATTAACTCCTTGTCTGGACACACTTCCCTATCTTGTTTATTCATTTACAACCTTGATAAATGAATGACATCAGTATCTCTGAAATAGCCAAAATCTCTACTGCTTACATGTACTACTGCTCCAACCAATATCTGGAATCACAATTGAGTTATGGGTGGAGGCTGATAGGATATTGAGGAGAATGACAGAAGCAGCCTAAATTGCCTAGTACAGACTGTTAGTAGAAATGTGGATATTGGGGCCGGCCCTGTGGCTTAGCAGTTAAGTGTACATGCTCCACTACTGGCGGCCCGGGTTCGGATCCCGGGCGCGCACCGACGCACTGCTTGTCCGGCCATGCTGAGGCCGCGTCCCATGTACAGCAACCAGAAGGATGTGCAACTACGACATAAAACTATCTACTGGGGCTTTGGGGAAAAAAGGGGAGGAGGATTGTCAATAGATGTTAGCTCAGAGCCGGTCTTCCTCAGCAAAAAGAGCAAGATTAGCATGGACGTTAGCTCAGGGCTGATCGTCCTCACAAAAAAAAAAAAAAAAATGTGGAAATTAAGAACTCTGCTAATGAGGACACAGAAGGAAATGAAGAACATGGTAGAGAAAATCTTTCTTGTCTTAGACAATGTGTAAATCATCCTAAACAGAATTTTGGTAGAAATCTAGATGTTAAAGGCTTCTTGCTGCTGAGTGTAAAATGTGAGAGGAAAGAGATAAATTGATGGAGGAACATAAACATAACGAAACCAGGACTTCATGATTTTGGACATTCTCAGTCTATCGAGATTGCAACAGATTCTAAAATTAGGGGATTTGCTGTGAGGAGAGCAATGAATTCTTTTCTCTTATGGAGAAAACTAGAGTTGTGGCTGGATAAGCTTTTGCTACTGCCTCTGAAGGATTAAAAGGTCAGAATGTTCAGTCTCACAGAGAGCTCTTTGAAGATTAGGTTTGTGACTCATGGATCCCTCCAGGCATATTGGCAGATGCCAAAAATAGAGACGAAATTACTTTGTAAAAATCTGTGGAGCAGCCTGTTGTCCAGTGGATTGAATTCCCATGACATACCCAAGAGACCCACAAGGTACTTGAGAATTTTATACCAGAAGAAGAAACACTGCCAGTTTGGACTGAAAGAGACATAAGATAACATGAAGGAAGGCTGTTAGACTCCTAAAAAGTAAGAAAGAGGCTGATAACCCTTCAACTGCAAACATGTGACACGCTTTATAAAAAACAAAGAAGAAGTTGAGGGTGAAGCAGTGAGCCCAGAGGGTATATCTTGAAGCTTATAGGGCTGAGCTTCAAATCACAGAGCATTATTTCCTGTCCTGAAAACCTAATATTGTTTGCCCAGTTGGATATCAAAATTTCATAGGACAGGCAACTCATTTTTTCCTTTTATTTTGTTCCATTTAGAGTGATAATGTCGGTAACTGGTGTGTTATACCTGTCCCACTATTGTTTCTTGGCAGCAGAAACTCATTTTCCAGTTTCATTAGGTTCACAGATGGAGAGAACTTTTGTCCCTTGATGGATAATACCCAGACTTTCACTGATACCTGAAAAATTTTTTGGATGATATAATTTGGGACTTTTCCTCTGATGATATTTAGATGAGATTTTGAACTATGGGTTGATAGTGTAATGGTTTGAGACTTTTGGCAATGTTGGGATGGAATGAATGCATTTTCCATGTGCAACGTACATGAATGTTTCAGGTGCAGACAGCAGAACGTAGTAGGGCAATAATTTCCCCTCCAAGATATCCATGACTTAATCCTTAGAACCAGTGAATATGCTACCTTAAGTCGCAAAGGGATTTTGCCAATGTGAATAATATAAGAATCATGAGATGGAGAGATTATCTAGATTATGCAGGTAGGCCTAATATAATTTCAAGAGTCCTTCTATCAGAAAGAAGAGGACAGGAGAGTAAGAGAAAGAAATATAATCATGGAAGGAAAAGTCAGAGTGATGTGATTGCCGGCTGGAAGGAGGCCGTGAGCCAAGGAATGCAGGCAGCCACTAGAAGGTGGAAAAGGCAAGAAAACAGATTGTCTTCTAGGGCTTCCAGAAGGAACGTAGAGCTACCCACATCTTGCTTTAATCTCAGTGAGACTCTTTTTGGACTTCTGATCTCCAGAACTATTAGATAAGAAATTTGTGTTGTTTTAAGCCTCTAAGTTTATAGTAATTTTTACAGCAGCAATAAGAAACTACACAGATATCATAGGTGGTCAGGAGAATTCCAGGAGGCACAAGAGGAGATTGTTAAAGCCTCTACAGTAAAGGCAACATTGGGGGCACTCATGGCAGGGCCTATTGTATTGCAAATTGGACAGACTCTAGAGTCTCTTGTCATGGGGGCCCTACTCAAATTAGGCTTATTTTTAATTAATAAGCATGATTGGACTTAGATAAAACTTATAAATGAGAAATATGTTGTCTCCAGAATGCAAAAATGCCAAAAGATGTTGGCCTTGTTGAAATATTGTGATATCGTGAGTGAACAGTTTCTTGACAGTGTCATGGATAGAGAGGCCTTAGGCTGACCACATAATTCCCAGGAATATAACTGAAATACTAGCCTTGAGCTCTGTGTGAGGGCAATGGTGCATCCCTTTGTGTGAGCTCCTTTGTGAATGTTTCCATATCTTGAATGGGTATGGCAAATGAATCTCTTTGAGGAGGATGTCCTCAATGTAATGTCATACCTGTGCTCCTGGAGAAAGTTGGATCTGGTTAAGATCTTGCTGACAAAGTTTGTTGCCAATGGAAGGGCGGTTGAAGTACCTCAAGGGTAACCCCTTAAGGGTGTATTCTTTCCCTTTCAAGGTAAAGGCAAACTACAGGTGAGAACCTGCTGAAATAGTTATTGAACAGACCATATTAGCCAAATCTATGATGTAAGGTATTTGCCAGTAAATACTTAGATAGAGTCAGTAATTTCACTAAGATTGGTATGAGAGTTTTCATATGTGGGACCATGCACTAATCTCTCCCCAGTCCCTACACATGGTTAGGTTAGATACCATGACTGATGAAGGCACACACGCTTGAAGAGAGTATCAAAGGTTTATTACTCGAATAATAAGGCTTTTTTTGGGAGAGTGGGACAGGCTCTCAAGCAAATGTGAAAAATGGCTTTGTAGAACAAAGAGGGAAGTCTAGCTTGAGTTTTTCTTATGGGTATGGGGTTGGGATGGGGTGAGGATTCCCTCTGATTCGTCTGACTTTCACAGTTTGAAACTCCCATTAGGGCCAAAGGAGGGAGCTTGGGGACTTTCTTACCTGTTTGTCCAGATCAGGCACAGAAGTGGGAGTGGGAGAGAGGGCTTGAAATCTGTTAGCAGTCAAACATCAAAAACAGACTCAGACTTTGTATTACACGT
Organism: Ceratotherium simum simum; assembly: GCF_057802395.1. Lineage (NCBI taxonomy): Eukaryota > Metazoa > Chordata > Mammalia > Perissodactyla > Rhinocerotidae > Ceratotherium > Ceratotherium simum. The sequence goes on along the minus strand of NC_141917.1, from coordinate 29,547,333 downwards.
GGGTGATGGGGGAGAAGCCAAGTAGGTAAGTAGAGTTGCAGAAGACTACTATTTCAATTAAGCCATTGAGTACGTTTTACTGAATCATAAAACATTTTGGATGTATCACTTTAAATAATGGACAACAAATTTTTCTAAACCAGAAAGGGCAGAGGCTCTGGAATCAAAGAGACCTGTATTTAAATACAAACTGTACCACTTCGTATGTGTGTAACCTTGACAAATTATCTTAAACTCAATTAATTTTGTTTCCTCACCTATAAAGTAAGACCAATAGCTATACTTTCAGTGAAAGCTTTAATGGAATCTTCCATCAATTTAAATTGAAAAGCAATCCTGAATCTTTTTAAAGTTCTTAATCCATGTTTTCAGTTTATAAGATTGAATGATGAGACAGCAAACAAACCAAAGAAAAATAGTCCAAAAGGCAAACATTCAAATGAATATGAAATTATTGGAACAAATTTTGCTGTCATAAGTCTAATGTAAGTCCATATTGTGTGACATATTTAACATTTTTAACCTGTTGGTGTTTTCCTAGGTTTCAAAGAGGAGGAAAAATCTTATCAAGTTATCCCTTGGCTTCTACCTGAAGATCATTACAAAGAATTTATGAAGTTTTTTGATTTCTTTATGAAAGAAGCTTTGGCTGGCAGGTAAATTCTTTTTATTATTGAAACCAAAGAGTCACTATTGTAGTTATACAAATGAATGGATGGATATATGTACGTTTGGATTGAGATTCTGAGAAAAGGATGGATGGATGGATGGATGGATGGATGGATGGATGGATGATGGGTTGATGAAGCGATAGATGACGAGTGGATGGTTGGGTAACCAAATTTTTCTCTCCAAATCATCCAGTCTAGTCACTGGAGATTCTCTTACATTCTACTGTCCCTCTTCCACTACAAGTGTGAATATGTTTGTGTAGAAATTGGGGGTTGTTCTTTCTGGGACCTCTTTGCAATTCTTCACTTACGATCTTTGTCTGTAATCTGCCCAACACGGAAGTGTAGGCGCCTCAATCTGTCACTGTTGATAAGGAAAGGAGAGCCGCCTTTTTACACTTATTTTTCCTCCTTCTTGTCACATGTATTGATTAATTAAAGAAAGACTTATAAACATTGATTTTGTAGTACTTGAACTTCTGGCCATGTAAAGTTCCTTTAAAGAGCAATCAACGTTGTGCAAAAAATACAACATGAAGATGATTCCTTTTGCTTCATCTTGAATGGAAAGGAACATGTAACTCCTTAACCTTAGACATAAAAGTGAAAAGACAGAAATCATGTCTATCTTGGTTAATTACAATGGCCTTACCCTTTCCTTTTACCTTGAAAATTCTACTTATATTCAAGGTCCTGCTCAGATGTGAATTTTTCCATAAAGCCTTCTTTCCTCACTGAGTTTGGAAGATCCAGTTCCTTCTGTACAGACCTGATCTAACCTACTTATTTGACACTTACTGTTAGTGTATATCATCTTGCATTGCTCATTATATATATTAAGTATGTGCTTTTTCTCTTCTCCCCTAATGTAATATTTTTGAGGACGGGTACAGACAACTGTACATTCTTAAAAATTTTACTATTTATTAGCTAAAATTTAAATGTGATTAAAGGACTATATCCTAGGAATTTTACAGCATTATTGAAAGTATCTAAAATACTTGGCAACCACTCCTTTGGCAGGTGAAATCTTTAAAAATACACAGCAGAGGGTGATTTCAGGCAGTAACTTCCCTTGTGTGCTTCTAAGTTGATCCTAAAGATCAGGCAGAGATCTGCATATTACTAATGAGTTCTCAGCCTCTGGGCCTTATCTATCTGGGGTGTAGTTTTGCAGTCGTGTACAATTAAACATGTTCCAGGGTCTCATTTCTTTTGTCCTCCATGCAGCTGGCAGGCACCTGATGTCTTGAGCTCTTGCGCCTGTTGCCTCTGGGACCTTAAAGTGCAGATGGACACCCTCGTCTATTTCCCCATATGTTGTGCAGACAGGAAACAGGATCATGTTCTATACAGGCAGTGATGGGAAAACATTGCGAGCAGTAGGTCCCTGGAATAATCCCATAGGCAGAGTCTTAATTTATGAAAGTAAGCTTTGCCAATATCTTCTCTGGATACCTCTGCCTTTATTGAAGTGGAAAGGCTAATAATGTGTCTCAAAACCAGGCTTTTTTTTTTTTAATGCTTAACCCAGGAGTGTAGAAAGATGGAATTCTTATTTTTAGCTGAGATTTTGACTGCTGATATGATCAAAGTGTCCCTTGGTGACAGAAGATGATCTGTCATATGTGGAATATGCAATGTTTATAAAAAATGCCTATATGTCAATATTTTTGGGACTGTGTCATTAAGACACTTCCACAGTTTGGCAGAGTAAACAAGAAAATCACTTATGAAAAGTCTGTATGTGAATGAAAGTTAAGGAGAACATCGCAGAATTTATCAAGTAGAAAAAAGTCTATGAGGTCAGCTATGGTCGTAGAAGGCTCCCAGAGCAGAAGGCCCAATAGTGGCAATTCAATTTCAGTTAAACTAATTCAACTGTCCCCATGGATTTCAAGAATTGACAGTTCCAAGATAAATTTTCTAATGAACTGGCTTAGAGGGTGGTTGGGATTTGGTTTGGAGAGGAGATGGGATGGGGGGAAGGGAACACTCTCAGGAGCAGAACATCTGCCAGTGTGACTGAGAAGAGGGTATTAATGGACAATGGTGAACAGGATGCTGCTGTTACACGTGGTCTTGCCAAGCTGGGAAAGTTCTATATAGCCCGAGATTCTTTTACATATTGTGCAATTAACACCTCCAACAAATATTTATCAATGATTTTCTTTCTCTCAGAGACACATTTGAAAGCTTTTTAAAACTGATGGATCTACTGGGACTTCAGTGCAGTCATTTGCTAAAGAGAAATGATGTAGATTCCTTAAAGGATGAGAACTTTGACCTGATATTTGTTGATGCATTTGACTTGTGTTCTCTTCTGGTTGCTGAGAAGCTTGGGAAGCCATTTATGTCCATTATTTCCACCACATTTGGCTATACGGACTTTGGACTACCAAACCCCCTGTCTTACGTGCCAGTAGTGGATTCCTTGCTAACAGACCGTATGGACTTTTGGGGCAGAGTGAGGAACTTCCTGATGTTTTTTGATTTCTCCATAAAGCAATGGCGAATCCACTCTACATTTGACAACACCATCAAGGAGCATTTTCCCGAAGGCTCTAGGCCAGTTTTGTCTCATCTGCTAAAGAAAGCAGAACTATCGTTTGTTAACTCTGACTTTGCCTTTGATTTTGCACGGCCTCTCCTTCCCAACACTGTGTATGTTGGAGGCTTAATGGCCAAACCTGTTAAAGCAGTACCACAAGTAAGTAAAACCTTAGCTGTCAATATGGTCTTCATGCAGAGGTCTTCAGTGTAGAGCTGGTGGCTGCCCCTGCCAGTGGAACCCTGGGAGAGAAGTAGGGTGAGGCGAGTGAGGCACCTAGGGTGCACTTTTTAAGGAAGTACTCACTTCCAGGGTCATGCAAGTAGAGTGATGGGACTTGCACAATCCGAAGACTCAGTACTTCCTTAAGTGGTACACCCAGGGTCCTCTCTTGCCTAGACCTGGCCCTAGTGGAATAAGTCATTTAATAAGTTCTTATTTTCATTTGCATTTTGTATGATCATTTGTACAGTAAATATGCAATAGGCATCTGTCACACGTCACATGCAAGAATTGTTAATGAGGTGAGTTACTCACAATGAAACACACAACACTGTGAGACAGGGTGTAACCAAGGTAGGACAGTGTGGGACTGACTGTAGGCATTTTCTCCAGCATCCCCAGCCTGTAGAGCCCTGGTTCCTAATTCCACCTAGACCTCCTGATTTGGTTGATCTGGGGTCAGGTCTGGGCATTCCGAGTTGTAAACCTGTCTAGTTATTTTCAATGGATAGAGTCAGAACCACTGCTAGAAGTTTTCAAAATGGGGGGGAGCTGAGATTAATTATCTGCCTGTTGCATATCAGCAATGGGTCGCTATTTTATGGAATTTATCTTATATATATATATATATATATAGATTGCTTCCTAGAGGGAAGCATGATGGTCTCCCTTTTTATAAATGAGAGACAGAGGCTCAGGTGGTATAAGTGATTTTCCCAGCACCATTCATTTCAGAACCAAGAAGAGCCCTGATTTGGCATGGGCCTTCCAGGCACCGATGTGTCCCTTTCCTCTACTGACTGTGCATTGAGTGAGCAGGAAGAGTTGGGGAATTATCCATGGGATGGCTGGGCTCTGAGTTAGTGGCAGGATTTTTAGGAATGAGCTGGGAGGGAAGGCATTTCAGGTGAGGAGAACAGGAAGCACCAAGTGTGGAGGCAGAAGTGAGATTGCCATGACTCTGGGTTCCCTGGTTGACTCTGGCTAGACTAGAAAGTGGAAGAGTCAATACACAAATGTAAGCAGGCCAGATTGCAGGCGGTCTCACACAGGAGGATGACTCAGGCCTTGGCTATAGAGCGGAGGGAGTTGACAAGCAGGAGCATAATGGGAACCCATACAGGGTTGCAATGGCTGTGAGATAACAGAGGATTTCTTCAAAAAATTTCCTTCTCTGTATTTTCCAATATCTGTATGTTATTCTTATCTTGCTTTTGTAATTATAAAAGGCCGTTTTAAAGTGGTCCTTTGAGATGGTAAATCAGGCACTGTTATGCTGGATGGAATCAACCCAATAGGATGAGGTTCTAGGAGTTGAGAAGGAGCCACAGCCATCCAAAAAATGTCAGGATCCTAAGAAATATTTGAATTAAGAATTGACAAAACTGTGTTAAAGCCAAGATTATAATATTATGTCACAACCTTCCTTAAGCAATAACTGGGGAACTTTAAAAATGAGGTGCCCAGGAGTGGAGTTTTGACTGGGCATTGCCATGTTTAAGAGTCTTCTCATGTGCATATAATTTGCAGTCATGTGAGTGAACCGCTGAGGTAGGAGATAGACTACAAAGATCAGTGACTGAGAATATCATTGAATATTGGAGCAAAGCACACTACATGGTGCATTGGGTGTGGGTGGCCAGGTGCCTTCCCTATTCTGCCTCCACTTCTTCTTATGCCAGAGGCCTTCTCCCAGCTTCTCCTCTCTAGCCTTCAGAAGAACTACCTCCTCTGGTGGACCTTGATCCCCACGGGAATTCTTCCTTATGCTACCACCTCTCTTCTGGCTTTGGAAAACTCCCAAGAGATTGTGTCTCCATGGACCCATAATGAGTAGAGGGTCTAGGATGGCTCTGATACTAGGGTCAGGTTTTCAAAGAGGAAATATGTTCCCACCAACACAATGGGCATGAGCACAATGCAGAGGATGCTGAGCTGTTCCAGAGGCTAAGATAATAGTTTTAGGACAGTGAGCTCTGGGACTGACAGGAAGGTGTGTTCAGTTAACAGCTGACTTCCATTTCATGTCTGTCCTGGCTTTTGTCACAAGTTTGTTCACCTCCTCTCCTTTCTTACCTCTCTCCAGGAATTTGAGAATTTCATTAGCAAGTTTGGAGACTCTGGTTTTGTCCTTGTGGCCCTGGGCTCCACGGTGAACATTTTTCAGTCCCAGGAGCTACTCAAGGAGATGAACAGTGCCTTTGCTCATCTCCCTCAAGGGGTGATATGGAAGTGTAAGCCTTCTCATTGGCCCAAAGATATCAAATTGGCAGCAAATGTGAAAATTGTGGACTGGCTTCCTCAGAGTGACCTCCTGGGTAAGGAATACCCAGATCTGCTTCTCTCATCTCATTTACATGTCTTTAGGGCTCATCAGGTCTCTGACCTCTAGATGGGTAATCAATCCCATGAGCATGAGAAGGAGCTTCTGCTGGCTAAGAGTAAATCTCCAGAGGGAAGGAATGGAGCAGACAACTGGAGTTCTTGGGGAATCAGGCCAGACTTCCAGTGAGATCAGATGTCATAACAGCCTTCTCCAGTTGATTATGTACTATCCAGGCCAGAGGTCAGCAGCCATCAAAGTCACACTGACATACTGCATTTGTCTTGAAAAGGTCACCCAAACACAATCCAAAATAACCTGTGAATTCTGGGAACACATACCAGGGGCACGTTTCCACTGTATTTAGTATCTTCATGTGCGCCTGTTCTTCCATGTACCCATTACACACACTCACACAGACACATCGACACACAGACACACAGTTACATCTTCCTTAGCTGCTAAGCTGTGAGCATTCATACCTTCACAACATTGATGCTCACAGTGTCTTTAGGAAGTGCCAATATACCTGAGTGCCAAGCTCAGCAACTTCATAGCCAGTTCTTTGGTCCATTGAGTATCTGGTTCCAGAGAGTCTCCTCACTCCCCAACAGGTTTGCTCTGTGCTCACTGATGCTTCTTAGAGACTCCTCACTGCCATAGTTGCTGCCTTTATCAGAGAGTCTTAACCAAGATGATAACTCAAAATCGTCTGGAGAATTTAAGAAACACATTCCTGGTTCCACTGCTGCAAATGTATTTCTCTAAGTCTGGAGTGGGGCACATGATTCTCGTTTCAAAGGAGACACAAGGAGATTCTGATACACATCCCAGTTGAGTGGCACAGGCTGAGATGAACTCTTTATTGTCGGTAATCATTTTAGTTAGCTGTAAGCAAGGGAGAGGTGGAAACACCGGAACTGGAAATAATGAGGTGTAGAGTCTCGTCTCTGCTTTCAATGACATTCCCATAAATTTGAGAGACACACATACAGCACAGTTTTATGAGTGCCACATGAGTTGTGATGTCAATGAATGTGTCAGGAACTCAGAGAAGAGGGAAATTAGTTGGGAGGTGAGAAAAGATTGCTCAAAACAGAGAGAGAGAGACAGAGACAGAGAAAGATACACAGCGAGATACAAGAAAAAACAAATGAGTGAAGCAAAGAAAGGCACTTGGATGATAGAGACAAGGATGGATGGATGGATGGATGGATGGATGGAGATATATGCCTTGTTTAGCACTATTCTCTACAGAATTCACTGGATTCTCAGTCTTAGTTGGGTTCTCAGTCTTAGTTGGCAGTGAGTTTTTGTACCAAGGCAAGACTTGGAATCCTACGTGTTGGAACATGCACCTTGAAGGTGTCCCAAGCAAAGTTATCTTTACTATGGTTCCAACACACTTTGAGAATCCATTGTTATTTTCTTCTGCACTTTCCACTTTGCCTGGTTTTCTGAAACTTTTCATCCTGAAATGTTCTGCCCTCTTTCTTATTTGCAACAGCTCACCCGCGCATCCGTCTCTTTGTCACCCATGGTGGGATAAATAGCATCATGGAGGCCATCCAACACGGCGTGCCCATGGTGGGGATTCCCATTTTTGCAGACCAGCCTGACAACCTGCTCCGAGTAGAAGCCAAAAAGTTTGGTGTCTCTATCCAGTTAAAGCAGATCAAGGCTGAGACACTGGCTCTGAACATGAAGCAAGTCATAGAAGACAAGAGGTATGCAGATCACTGGGCTTGTGACCACATAAGATGAATGAAGACATCAAGCATGACAGGCACCATGTGGGTCTTTTTGCAATAAACACTGCAACTTCCAGGATATGGAATAATATGTGTGTGATGCTAACAGCTGACCTGTTTCCTCTAAGAGCAAGACTAGGCAATTTAGGTTAGATGCTGAGAATAATTTTCTACTTTATGGGTTGTGAGGAAACCAGACTACTTACACAAGGTGTCTCTGAGAGGTCTTATATTTTGGGATGCTTATAGCAGAATTCCAGCTGAGCAGGAGGTTGCCTTCCTGTCCTGAAGATGCCACACTACTCCCCACCTCAGGACCTTTGTCTGTGCTGCTGCCTAGAAAACTGTTCTCTTCACAGGGCTGGCTCCTTCATCACATTTGGGTCTCATCTCCAGTGTTGCCTCCTTAGAAAGACCATATTTTCTTGTCACTCCTAACTAGACTCATCTCTCGCCTGCTCCAATCATTCATTGTTTCCTTCTTAACACTTCTCAGGATCTCTAATTACTCTACTTCTTTAGGTTTTAATTTATTGTCTGTCCCTCACAATAGAAAGTAGAGAGTAGGCTCCCACAGGATAGCAGCTTTGTCTCTTGTTTTCCATGATATTCCCAGGGTCTACCACAGGGCCTGCCACAAAGTAAATCTGAAGGAATGTCTAAGTGAATCGAAAACAGGACCACTGATCGCTTAGATTACTTCACATCCAGCACAAGGATCTCATGTGCAGAGAACAAATATGTATTTTTTTCTTATAACTAGAAGGTCTGAATAACTTGGAGTTTCAAGGACATAAACCTGAGTCAGACTTCAAGACCTAACATATTACCTTGCACATAGGATCCCCACAAGTAGCTCCTGTTAGATGAGAGAAAAACAGACACACAGGTCATGATTCTTAGCCCTAGAAACGTGTTAAGCTCCAGGGGTTAGAAAACTCAGAAATTTTATATATATTTTGTATCTTATGTGTTGCAAATGTTCACTTTCTCAAGAATGAGTTTCTGACTTTCACTGGATTTTCGAAGACCTAGACCCAAAATAACCAAGAAGCATTGGCCCCTGTGAAGGAGTCTTTGGGGCTGGCATGGTCCCCAGACATTGTGCATCAGTGCTGACTTCATACTGTGTGGGGCCCGATTAACACGGAAACGTAAAGCCCCTTGTTATGAAGTTTATATTTTTCAAGAAGGTGACAGAAGAGAATTAAATCAAGCACAGGACCCTTCTAAGTGTGGGGCCCTGAGCAAATATGCAGGCCACAGCCCATGGAGCCAGTGCTGGTTGACACGATGCTCTGAAGGGTGGGAGAGTACAGGTGTCCTCCTGGGTGTAGTCTCCAGAGTCATACATGTCACCTTGCCCAGACACCTGCAAAAAGTAGGTGTGTGCGCTCTCCCTCTGTCTCTCTTTTGATATAAATTATATTATATATAATTTTCTATAATTTACCATGAGCCTCCTTTGGGTAGAGACTAGTCCTGATAGACTTCGCCACTCTTTTATAGTTTAGCACATTTAGCACTAAGCATGGATGTTTGCATCCAGGCACCAGTTGGAACTTTTCAAGAGGACTCGGCTAGACAGTGACAAGGCGACGGCAAGAACTTTTCCTCGAAATGGAGTCTTTGGTGCATATGGTGGAAAGTGCGTGTGTGATACAAGATCTCTAAGGCTTCTGAGTCCACGTGAGTTACATCCAAACTCTGTCTCTGCCAACAGGTACAAATCTGCAGCAGTGGCCGCCAGCATCATCAGGCGCTCCCACCCCCTGACCCCTGCCCAGCGGCTGGTGGGCTGGACCAACCACATCCTCCAGACAGGGGGTGCGGGGCACCTCAAGCCCCACGCCTTCCAGCAGCCATGGCATGAACAGTACCTGCTCGACGTCCTCTCGTTCCTGCTGGTGGTCACTGTGGGCACCGTGTGGCTCTGTGGGAAACTGCTGGGCATTGTGGCCAGGTGGCTGTTTGGGGCCAAGAAGCTGAAGAAGGCCTGATGCCGAGAGCAAACTTGGAGGACTGTGTTTGGGGGGGTCATCATTTCTTGGGAGCCCCCCACCAGTTCTGGCAATCCCTGTTCTCCACATCATATCCACTTGCTAATTTTGCTACAAATTCCTGCTCACTGGCTTCTTCCAATGACCAGATTTCTTTACTCAGCACTTGTGGGCTTCTTTGTTTGCCAATCAGCAAGGGCTATTCTGTGATTTTATCTGTGAGTCATTTGGATCAGTCACGCTCACACTTTAAGCCTTGAAACCCACCTTCCTTATCACGCCCCTCTTCCAGGCTCTGAGCCTGAACCATTCCAGCCTCCATGGCCGGTATCTTCTGGGCCTCTTTCCCTCCCTCCTGCCTCCACCACTTGTCATGGAATAACACCTAAGACGGGCGCTTTCCTAATTCTTTCATTTCCCATTTGCTTCTCCTGCAAACTCTCGTCAAAGCTCAGGGAGCCTGTCCTGCCCGTGTGTCTTCAGGCCCGGAACCACCCTTGCAGGACCATGTCGGACTCCTGCCTTGGTTTCTACAGAGAGATCCTTCTTTTCTGATCAGGCATGGAGCCTGCAGGCTGGTCATGGGCTCAAGTGGTCTTGGTCTCCATGTTTCATAGCAGTGAGTTGTCTTTCCATTTTCCCATAAAAACATAGGGTCATGAGAAAGATGGTAATTTCTTTTTAAACTAAGGGTGTTTTTGTGCTTCTTGATAGTGAGTCTTTCTGTATGTGACATACTCTTGGGAATTGCATCCACTTGGTTGTAACAGAAACTAGAAAAAATGTGGCTGCAACAGTTTAGGGTATTCTTCTCTTTTCTTTCTTTTTTTTTCCCTCATGTTAAAGAAATAATCAGGTAGCAGAGTATTAAATCAGGGTAGGCAGGCTGTCCAGGGCGCTCATAGTGGCTCCAAGATTTATTCAACAGTGCAGATTTCTTGTCTGGTTAATCTGTCTTCCTTAGCAAGTGGCTTTCATTTTCCAGGTCACCCTGGATTTTCAAGATGGTCTTTTTGTATCTAACCAGCACATGGAAACTTGGGCAAGACAAGGGAAAATTAGGGAAAGTGAATATAGCATTTCCCTGCCAGCTGAGTCAGCCCTCTTTCTTTCTTTGTTTTTTTTTTTTTTGGTGAGGAAGATTGGCCCTGAGCTAACATCTGTTGCCAATCTTCCTCTTTCTGCTTGAGGAGGATTGTCCCTGAGCTAACATCTGTTGCCAATATTACTCTATTTTGTGAGTGGGATGCTGCCAAAGCATGGATTAACAGTGTGTATGTCCGGGCCTGGAATCTGAACTCGCAAACCCCTGGGCTGCTGAAGCATTGTGAGCAAACTTAACCACTGTGCCATGGGGCTGGGCCCTGAGTCTTCCCTCTTTAAAGAGGTTTCCCAGACTCTCCAGCTACACAAAGAATCCACTTAAATCACATTGACCACACCTGAGTCACATGAGCACTCTTAGCAGCACAAAAAGTCTAAAAAATGTTCCCCACCCCTGGCTGCTGGGTGGGAGTTTTTAGAAAGCAAAACAAAGGACAATGGATAATGGGGGGAAACTAGAGCCTTGACCATATATGATGAGCAGGCGGGGCGGGGGCTGGATTGGATGTTTTGTTCCACCTGTGACCATGTGACTCAGTGACCTCAGGGACAGTCTTACACCCACTGTAACTGCCTTTGGGTAGAAAGCAGACTTTTGAGTGGTGACCGTGCAAAATAGGAGCAGCAGTCCTTTACCATGGTGATGTGTGTCATGCTTTCCTAGTTCTTTCATCTTTTCTGCCATGTAGTGGGGTAGATGTGTCTAATCAGCCCAACCCAAAGAAGCAGGGAGCAGGGGTAACCAGAGATGGAGAGGAAGCCCTTGTGCAAATGGAGACAACAGCAGCAAAACCTGCTGCCTCCTCCCACCCAGGCACAAGGCTTGGGGAGTGGAGATAGGTCAGTTTTAGAGCCCACTGGTCCCTCTTGTGGGCACCTTCTTGCAGTGAATAACCTGCCCTACCACATGGTGGTCCTGGCTGCTGGACCCTCCTACCCAAGCTGATTCCATGCGCACCCATGCAGAGGACGGTTTGATCCACTAGGAAATTCTCTTGGGATATTTAGTTTTAGGGGCATTTTTGCCTGTAAGAACTAGGGAGTCTCCTTTTCTATGCAAGCCTTTAAATTAGTTCATCATTTATTTTTATAAGTATTCAATTGAAATATTCAGAACTTTAGACATACATGTGTCCAGAGTAGATTTTCTACAAATTTCTTGAAATTTCATGTCAAGATAACAATAGGTAATAATCAGATAACACTTGCACTAGTGTTTCTGTTCTCTGGGTGTTTCTTTTCCTAATTAAAATTCCAAGATGAATTTGGAGAGGTCTTCTTGTGTTAGGACAAATGCAAAGAAGAGAAGCTTCCACAAACAAGGGCTGTGGACACCTCCAGGTGATGGGACCCCTTCCCTTGTCTGTGGACGAGATCCTTGTGAAGGATGGCACCCAGTGACCATTATTCCTTTCTCATTTGTGATATTGAGAATTGAACTTTGTCTGTCCCCTATAGAGATTTTACAAAGGAGCAAGTCTACAAAATATAACAGAAAAAGTGCGAGACGGAAAGACTAAACAGTAGTTTATTTCATTTCGCTCCTTCCCCTTGTTATAATTTCTCTCCCAGAATTTTTTGAGCTGGGCTTTTTGTTTCATATTCCTTTAGTGACCATTTATGAACTTCATATTGTCGCAGATGAAAAATATTGTCATTGGGAAATCAGTTAGCCACCAGTAACAGAAAGCCTCAGTAAAGGGACTTAAGTCAGTGGCCTTCAACCTGGACTCTCTGTACCTTAGTGTGTGCATGAAGACTTGTCCAGGGCTGCATGGTACAGACTGTGTGGAGGTTGTAAGTCTCTACCTGTGTGTACTCTGCTTTCCTAACACTGGTCTGCCTAATAATGTACGCTGTTTTGTTGGGGGAGTCTCTTTCCTGCCACACTTTTCAGTTTCCTGACTCTTATTTTACAAAGAAATGCACACCTTTCACCCATGGCTATTCTCACTGTGGTACATTGTCCCAGGGTGGAAAAATAGGGGTACCAAATGGACAGTTTGAAATATAATGACTGGGCAAGAAAACATTTGTCATTAAAATGATTTGCAATTCCTTGTTTTTAAAAAATTCAAGAATAAACCGTGATGTTTTAGCTTTAGACCATTCAAAGTAACTTTGATGATGGATTGCTGTGAGGTTTTTTCCCATAGTATTCTGAAGGTGTTCAAAGAAGTGAGACACATCATTTTCAAGATGGTCATAACACAACTCCCACTTCTCGTGCTACTCATTGATGTGAATAAGTTTTTCAATGTTTACATAACTAAGGGATATTAATATAAACCTGTTCCATTCCACAAGTAGGTAATTTTTATCTACAAACACATGATTTTAAAAGAATTGAAAACAGGCCCCTTATCTCACTGTGAGATGTGTATTTTGTGTTTGGTAATTAATCAAATTGGAAATATTTTTATGTTTCTTTGGCTAATTAAATGCAATTATTAAAACTTAGAATGATAACTTGGTAAAAATATTAAGCTCTTAGAGCCTTATTTTATAAGAAATATAAAGATTAATTTTAATTTGAATACCTATTTTTGATGCTTAAGGTGAGAATATTCAATACAATTCTTTCAAGCATAAATATACATAGAATAAAATTAAATTCTCTGGGGAAAGTGGAATAGAAATAATAATTCAAGAAGAAAATGGAATGATGTAAAATTTCCAACTGATAATGAGGAAATTATTTATCTATGTCAGAAATGGATGATGGTGAGTATCAAACTGCTGAGACATTTACAAGCTACTTATCAATAGAACAGAGTGATGTAACTGTTCACTTTATTTTTTTATTTTTATTTTTTTTTTAAGATTTTTTATTTATTTATTTTTTTCCCCCCAAAGCCCCAGTAGATTGTTGTATGTCATAGCTGCACATCCTTCCAGTTGCTGTGTGTGGGATGCGGCCTCAGCGTGGCCGGAGAAGTGGTGCGTCCGTGCGTGCCCAGGATCCGAACCCCGGGCCACCAGCAGTGGAGTGCGCGCACTTAATCGCTAAGCCACGGGCCGGCCCAACTGTTCACTTTAAAACACAACACTTACAATGAAGTGGAAATGACAGCATACTCAATTATTTAACTTATAACAAGAAATTTTGATGTCAATTTAAAAATGTATTCTTCCAAAATATTGTTAGATATAGTCGAGAAAAAAAACTGAAAATCACAGTTTTTTTGGTCATTGGCTTACACAAAAAGAGGGTTATTTTTCCTATATAAAATTAGATGGGAAGTAGGCAACATCTGGCATTGTTTCCATAGCTCTACAATGTCAAGAAGAATGTGTTTACAATTCTTGCCCATTAATTCATGGTTGCAAGATGGTTGCCGAGCTCCAGATATCTAGTTCCAAGGAGGACAAAAAATGAGATGGGGCAGTATGAGCTACATACATCCCTTTGATCAAGAGAGTACAAGTTTTCACAGAATTACATTCCCACGGCCTCCCAGCCAAGCGATTTCTGTCCTCTTTGTCCACAATTCTGTCACCTGGCTACTCAAGTCTGTAAGGGAAGCTGGGAAAATCTCCGCACTGGCAGTTGGGGAGGACAAACAAGAGCTGGAAGTGGGTTTTGAGTTAACCAAGCTGTAGTGTCTGAGGCAGATGGCAGATGGCCAAAAACACCCTCCACAATGCTTGACCCATCAAAGCAGAATTTTCTGGGTGCTGTTACTTTGTCCTGGTCTATATTTATACACGAAGGCAGCCAGCAATCTTGGATATGATGGAAAATAAAATCTTTTTTCTGTTGGTTACAGTCTCTGGCTGGGCCTGAGGAAACACCTGGCCCAGTTTGGTCTCAATGACATTCTCAGTAGTTGGGGACCACAGGCAGAGAGACGGAGGGTATGGTCTGTATCATGGAACCCCAAACCTTGATTCCCATGCAGATGAGAAGGAGTTGTGGCTGTTGATTCCAAGGACAGCATAGAGAGGGGCTGGGTGCTGTCCCTCAAGGATTACTGCCACAAACCAGTGGGCACTAAGCCTTAAGTGGTCTAAGAAGGTGAAAGGCACCCAGTTGGGTGTTCTACAGAAAATGTGATTTGCAAATGGATTCTCTTTCCAATGAGTATGGCTCTGAAATCTTCTCTGCAGAAGACTTTGTACTACTGACCAGGGGTAAGTATTAACATAGAAATGTCCCCACGTGTGTGAGAGAATGGGGACTTTAGACTTATTAATAGGTGCCAGAATCAACCTGAGCACTCATGCATATGGTCCCCTTATTAAGCCTACCCCACTCTTTGCCAACCTCCTCCTCTTTGTCTGGCATTAAGGTTTATAAAATGCTGAAGTAGGTGTCAGGATGGAGGAAATGGAGCATGCCGCAGGGACTTTTCTCCTTGCCTAGCCCTCAAAAATACATGTAAATCGATGCCATACACACCATAAAGATCAACAAAAAGAGCAAACAGAGCCCACATTTTCCCATTAGTAGAAAACTCAACATCAGATTTTACTAGAGCTATCTCCTGAACTCCTGCTGCGAAGCTTTGTGGAGAGCTAGTGAGTCCAGAAAAATAGTCCAGAAAAGAGAAAAGGGCCACAGAGGACCCAAAAATGAGCTAAGACATTGCCCAGAAAGAGAAAAATCTACGTTACTTAAGAAAATTCTGAAAAAGAGTCCTGGTAGGTTGAAGCTTTGGCAACTGGAAAGGCTCCTGAAAGCACGAGTGACCGAAGGTAACAGACTTGGAAAGGCTTCGTTTCTGAGGGAGAGCAGGGTAAAAGGGAAGGAGGGAGTCACTCTTTGGATATTGGTGATGGAAAAAAAAAAGCAACCAGGGAAAGTAGGGTTTTTTAGGAAAACAGCAAACTAGAAAGTTGGACAATGCAAACCTCTAAGCCCATTGCCAAACACAAAAGACAGAGATTATGGAGACTGTCGTTGCAGATTATTTTTATGGAATTCTACCTAGCTGTAGATATCTACATCTGTCTATCACTGGATAGTTATATCATTCATTATGTTATAAACGGGACCATGAATGAAATAGTGACTCTTTTTCCACAATTAAAAATATATGTACAGTGTATGTACTGACTCATGTGTCTGACATATTTCATACCTATCAAAACAACAAATTTAGAACATTTTGCCTGACCCACAATTTATTTTTGATCAAATATGAAATGATATATTGAAGTTGTGGGAAATGACTTCCCAATTAGTCTCAAATTGTATTGGTATTATGGAAACTAAGATATTATAGAAATTATGGAAATTGAGCCTTAAGGAAAAGAATGGACCAAATATCTCTTTTTTTCTTAATAACCTTATCTATTTATTGGTTGAATGGATAGTTGATCCTTATCTAGTTCAATAGATTTTATTTATTTATTCATTTTTAAATTTTTTTGTGAAGAATATTGTCCCTGAGCTAACATCTGTGCCCATGTTCCTTTGTTTTGTATATGGGATGCTGCCACAGTGTGGCTTGATGAGCAGTGTTTAGGTCCATGCCCGGTATCCAAACTCGCAAACTCGGGGCCAAAGACGCAGAGTGTGTGAACTTAACCACTATGCCCCCAGGCCTTTAAATAAAATATATTTATTTTTTTACTGAGAAAACATGGGTTTATATCATTATATAAAATCAGGTGTACACCATTATATTTCAATTTCTGTGTAGATTATATCATGTTCACCACCCAAAGACATATTACCATCAATAGACTTGAGTAAAAACATCAAGTTGTTGGCTGTTTCAAGAGACACATCTAAAACATGAGGATACAGGAAGGTGGACTATACAAGGATGGGAAAAGACTGCTCATGCAATACTAATGGAAAATAATACCTGAGTAATTAGGAATAATATCAGACAAAATAGACTTTAGGTGAATAGCATTACTAGAGAAAAAATTGGAACTTTCATAGCGAAGATTAATTGTTTCATTGGGAAGGGATGGTACCTGAAACTGTAATTGTACATGTGTGTGCATCTACTGATGTGGCCTCAAAGTGTATAGAGCAAAAATTGAAATAACAACAGGAAAAATAACAATTATAGTGGGAGAGTTTAAAAAACTTTTGAATGAAATATTTCTAACATTCATAAAGGTAGAACTTCCATGCTCATCACTTAGTTTTGATGATTAACAACTCCTGACAGATTTTCTTTCTTTTATATTCCCACCCACTTTCAACCTTGCCTCCGTCCTCGCCCCCAATATTTTGAAACCAATCCCAGACATCATAACACTTCATCTATAAATGTTTCAGGATGTATCTTAAGAGACAAGGAATCTCTTCTTAAATAACCAAAATAACATTGTAACACTCTCCAAATTGACAGTAGCTACTAAATATCATCACATACTGTGTTCCTATTTCTCTGATATTCATAAATTTTTAGAGTTCGTTTGAATCATGCCATCTAAGATTTTAATATTTCTAATACCTGACCCTTCACATCTCCTTCCCTGTTGGATTTTTCTTAGTAGCATTTGCCACGAACAAAATATATTTTATATTTGTTATTGTGTTTAGCATCTGTCTGCCCAGCAGAACAGTACCTAGAATATAATTAGCTATCAATATAATTATTGAATAAATGCATAAGTTTGGAGTTAGATTAAAAAAAAATCCCTTATTTTGCTAGTACATTAGGAGAGGTACGAGAATAATATATGAGCTGGAGCCTTGTGATGCCTGGTAAAGCCCGTCTTCTCTCTCTCTCACCACAATGGGCATGACTATGTGAAGGATGCACACGTGGATAATAATGTAATGCTTTAAAATCAGATGGAAAAATAAGACCTGTAGACAGAAGACGGTAATAGTACAAACAGAATTCAATGACCCACTTCATTCTGTAGCCAAGGAATCCATTGAAGGCCTTTCTCAGCCTTTTCTTTTTATTTTTAACTTAAAATTTTCATTATTGAGGTGTAATTGAAATATAGCATTGTTTTACTTTCAGCTATACAACATAATGATTTGATATTTGTGTGTATTGTGAAATGACCCTCACATTACATCTAGTTAACATCAGTTACTATAAATAGTTACAATTTTTTTCTTGGGATGAGACCTTTTAAGATCTACTCTTTTAGTATTTTTCAAATATGCAATACAGTATTATTAATGATAGTCATCATGCTGTTCATTACATCCCCATGACTTATGTATTTTATACCTGTAAGATTTTACCATTTGACTCCCTTCGCTCATTTTACCCACCCACCATCTCTGATCCTTTGCACCACCAGTCTGTTCACCATATGTATGAGCTCGGTTTGTTTGTTTTTGTTTTAACATTCCACATATAAGTGAGATCATGCCATAGTTTTCTTTTTCTCTCTGAATTATCACACTTAGCATGCTGCCCTCAAGATCCATCTGTATGTTTGCAAATGGCAAGATTTTATTCTTTTTATGGCTGAATAATATTCCACGGTATATATATACCACAATTTCTCTATCCATTCATCCACCAATGGACACTTAGATTGTTTCCATATCTTGGAGATTGTAAATAATGCTGTACAAACATAGGGGTGCATATATCTTTTCTAGTTAGTGTTTTCATTTTCTTCAGATAAACACCCAGAAGTGAAATTGCTGGATCATATGGTAGTTATTTTTATTTTTTTGAGGAAATTCCACACAGTTTTCCATAGTGGCTGCATCATTTTACTCCCACCAACAGTGCACAAGTGTTCCCTTTTCCCCACATCCTCACCAACACTTGTTATCTGTGGTCTTTTTGATGATAGCTATTCTAGCAGGTGGGAGGTGATATCTCATTGCGGTTTTGATTTACATTTCCCTGATGATTAGTGATGTTGAGCACATTTTCATGTTTCTGTTGGACATCTGCATGTCTTCTTTGGAAAAATATCTATTCATATCCTCTGCCCATTTTTTAAATTGGATTGTTTGTTTTTTGCTATTGAGTTGTATGAGTTCTTTTAATATTTTGGATATTACCCCCTTAACAGATATATGATTTGCAACTATTTTCTCCCATTTGGTAGAAATACTTTTATTTTGTTGATGGTTTCTTTTACTGTGCAGAAGCCTTTTAGTTGATGCAGTCCCACTTGTTTATTTTTGTTTTGTTGCCTTTGCTTTTCTTGTCAAGTCCAAAAAATCATCGCCAAGACTGATTTCAAGGAGCTTACCACTTAGATTTTCTTCTAGGAGTTTTAGGGTTTCACTTCTTTTTTTGTTTTTTTTTAGGTTTTATTTATTTGTTTTTTCCCCCCAAAGCTCCAGTAGATAGTTGCATGTCACAGCTGCTCATCCTTCTAGTTGCTGTATGTGGGACGCGGCATCAGCATGGCCAGAGAAGCGGTGCGTTGGTGCGCGCCCGGGATCCGAACCTGGGCCGCCAGCAGTGGAGTGTGCGCACTTAACCGCCAAGCCACGGGGCTGGCCTGGGTTTCACATCTTAAGTCCAAGTATTTTCTCTACCTTTTTTAGAGTTGCACTGAAAATGTTTACTAAAGCCAGTCTTGTGTTGAGGACAGAAAATGCGAAGATGATTTCTTTGCATGCCATGTCCTTCCCAGTGCTGACGTTACAAGGGGGGAGAATTATAAGGTGTTCTCACCTTGTGCCTAAGAAGACTGTGGAAGATCCCAATCCCATTTTATGAGGATCTTTCAGGGTTATAGTCTCAGCTTCAGAAGTTCAGTCCTCTAGGTAAAGATCTGGACTTCCAGAGTTGGGATTCTAGCACACCTTCATGAATAAATTATCTCCTTAGGTGGCCCTCAGCTTTTGTATCCTGCAACTTTACTGTATTTGTTAACTATTTCGAATAGTTTTTTGGTGAACTCTTAAAGATTTTCTATATAGAGAACTATGCCATCTGCAAATAGTGACAGTTTTACTTCTTCCTTTCCTATTTGGATCCTTTTATTTCTTTTTCTTGCCTAATTGCTCTGGCTAGGACTTCCAATGTTGAATAAGAGTGGTGAGAGTAGGCATCCTTGCCTTGTTCCTGTTTTTAGAGGAATAGCTTTCAGCTTTCCACTGTTGAGTATGATATTGGAGGCGGGTTTGTCATATATGGCCTTTACTACATTGAGGTACTTTGCTTCTATACCCATTTTATTGAGAGTTTTGATCACAAGTGGATGTCAAATGCTTTCAAGTTCTTTCTCTGCATCTGTTGAGATGATCATGTGATTTTTATTCTTCATTTTGTTAATGTGGTATATCACATTGATTTATTTGCAGATGTTGAACCATCCTTGCATCCCTGGAATAAATCCCACTTGATCATGGAGTATTATCATTTTAATGCATTGTTATATTTGATTTGCTCATAATTTGTTGAGGATTTTTGTATCTATGTTCATCAATAATATAGGCCTATATTTTCCTTTTGTGGGTTGCCCTTGTCTGGTTTTGGTATCAGGGTAATGTTTGTCTTGTAAAATGAGTTAGGAAGAATCTCATCTTCTTCAATTGTGTGAAATAAAGGAAAAAATAAACAAATGGGACTCCATCAAACTAAAATGCTTCTGCATGGCAAAGGAAACCATTAACAAAACAAAAGACAACCTGCCAACTGGGAGAAAATACTTGCAAATCATATATCCAACAGAGAGTTAATTTCCAAAATATATAAAGAACTCATATAATACAAAAACAAAAAAATGAACAACCAATCAAAAAATGGCAGAAGATATAAACAGACAGTTTTCCAAAGAAGATATACACATGGCAAACAAACACATGAAAAGATGTTTAAAAATCACTAATTATTAGGGAATTGCAAATCAAAACTACAATGAGATGTCACTTCATACCAGTTAGTATGGCTGTAATTAACAAGACAAGAAATACCAACTGTTGGAGAGGATGTGGAGCAAAGGGAATCCTCATTATGCTGGTGGGAATGCAAACGAATGTAGCAACTATAGAAAACAGCATGGAGATTTCTCAAAAAATTAAACTAGAAATACCATATGTTCCAGCTATTTCACTTCTGGGTATTTATGCAAAGAACAGAAAACACTAATTGGAAAAGATATGTGCACCCCTATGTTCATTGCAGCATTGATTCACAATAGCCAAGACTTGGAAGCAACCCAAGTGCCCATCAATGGATGAATGGATAAAGAAGATGTGGTATATTTATATAATGGAATACAACTCAGCCATAAAAAATACAAAATTGTGCCATTTGGGACAACATGGATGGACCCTAAGGGTATTATGCTAAGCAAAATATTCAGACAGTGAAATTTTGACAAATACTGTATGATTTCACTAGTATGTGAAAGATAAACAAATAAACAAACATACAGATAAGGATAACAGATTGGTGGTTTCCAGGGGTGGGATGAGGGCAGAAGGGGTAAAGGGACACATATGTATGGTGACAGATGGAAACTAGACTTTTGGTGGTGAACACGATGCAGTCAATACAGGAGTCAAAATACAATGAAATTTATGTAATGTTATAAACCAATGTGACCTCAATAAAATAATAAAAACTAAAAAAAAAAAAAATGGAGCCCTCAGAGATATAATCCAGGAATGGTAGGTCGATTTCCCTTGGGGATTTGCTTCCTGAGAGTAGAAACAAACTAGTAGTATCTACTCCCAGGGAGTAGTATCCCTTGAGCTTGGGACACTAGAAGAGATTTTAAGCAGGTCCCTGGGCAAAAGGGGTGTGAGGATGGCAGAGATAAGTAGATCAGTTAGACTGGAGATGGAGTACTGTAAATTCTAAAAGACTCCGTACAATGGAGATAGGTTCTATCAGTTTGAGGTGAAGCTGTCATCAACATGATTTCCTAAGGTCTCTACCTTTCTTGGTTCAGAGTATTTTCTATGCGGAGTGTGTGGTGATTACCTGGAGAGAGAGGGGTTAAGGGTCAGCTCACTAACCCCTCCGTCCCACTGCCTGTGGGTAGGAGGGTGAGGGAAAAATGTCCAATGGAGCAGGAACCTAGGCAGGAGGGGCGGAGGGCAAGTGGGGACAAAGAGAGGAAAGACAGGCAGGATCCATCTCCTACCACCTCCCAAGCTCCCAGCAAGCGCCAATCCTTCATTGCCCGGCACCACATGTTTGGGGCACACAGTTCCCTTTGTGTGGAGTAGGGCACTGGGCTCCCAGCACAGGAGCCAGCATGTCGAGATCACGGGCACTGCTTCTCATCTGCTTCATTCTGCCCGGGCTTCTGCTCTCAGAGGCCACCAAAATCCTAACTCTGTCCTTGGTGGGTGAGTGCTTGGCCAAAGAATCCAGAGACAGGAGCTTCCCAGGCACCAGAGGCCTGGATCAGGCAAACAGTCCTAGGTCAGAGGGTCATTCCATGTGGTTCTTCAGGCTGAGCAGGTTTGTTTGCCTGGCTGGGGGATGAAGGGGTGGGTGCTGTTTTTGGAGGCAGAGAGAGGCCTCTACTGCAGCTGAGGTGGAGAAGATAGTTCTGGAGAAAACAGAAATACTGTTTCCTCTCCCTTCTTGCTCAGGATCTCCTCCCTATAACATGAGGCCAAGGCCAGACGGCTAACAGCCAGCCCAGTACAAGAGACCTACGACAACTCCTCCAGGGCACAGGCAGGACATTCAGAGGCTCCTCTTAAACTTCTAGGAGATGTGCAGAAGTTGCCAGTACAGACTGTGGCTAGTGTCTGCAGGCTCTCGGAGGCTGTGGGGGAAAGGTGCTCCTCGGGCAGCAGCACTAATTTTCTGAGGCTGCATGGGAGCCAGGGTGGAGCAGGGAGGACATGTCAATGAGAGTTAGGAGGGTGGAGTGTTTTCATCCAGGGGAAACTGGGAGAACTGACTAGGGCTGAAGAGTGTACCTTGCACACTGATGTCTCTCTGTGTCACTCTTTCTTAAGCCTGTGCTGGTGGAAGTGTTTGAAGGACTCAGGGAACTGTTAATTCTGCATTGTGTGGCCTCAGTTTTATTTCCTTTACTTTTGCATCAAAGGGGATAGAAGCTGAGACAAAAAATACGTCACGATGAAGGGGTCATAAGGGGAAGGAGGTTCCCAATACTTTCTTTCAACCCAGAGTGAGTTCTCTTAGATCACTTTTAGGTCACTGAGAATCAGGGATCCTAGAGCTGGAAGGAACCATAAATCCTCTAATTCAGCCCCCACTATGTTTTCCTCAGCAGGAACCTAAGGGTCAGGGAAGGGAGGTGCCTTTTGCAAGATCACACCAGAGCTCCCTCATGGCCAACACCATGAATTTACTCAGCGTCTCTTACCCCAAGACCATCCTCTCCACAGCTCCCATTCTTCACCAATTTTCAGTGGGAAGTTTTTATAATCACTCATATCACTCACTAAAACCCTGTAACACCATTTGAAAGCTTTTTTTTTTTCTTTTTATTTGTTAGCAATGATAAAGCAAAAGAGCTTCCTCACCTCTTAAAAGTACCCTGTTCTCCTGTCTTAGACTGAGAGGGAGTTGGTGTGGTTTGTGAGGTGCTGGAAGCTCTTTCTCTGCCCCAGGATGCACTGGGGCTCACCAAGACCCTCCATGATTGGATGCCTGTGTGGTCACCCCTTCTTCCTGGCTCCCAGGTCTGATATGGATTAAAATGTGGCTATGAGATGCAGGACATTTGTACTTTATATCCTCCCTGTTACTTCAGACTGTGCAAGTCTGGGTACAAAAAACCTGAGAAATAGTTACACACCATTTCTCTAGCACTACACACCTCTCACCCCCATGTCCAAACTCTTGGTACTTCCCATGAACTTCTCTCCTGATCTGACTTTGTCTGCTGCTGAGACCCTTAGATTCAGGCAAAGTTCCCATGTTGGAGCAGGGTCTAAGAGAAGACATTAGTGTGTGGGAACTCGTACCTCCCCTGACTATCAGTCTTCTCATTCCTTAGGATCCCAGGATTGTCGTAGCATGGGTGATGTCTCAGTCCTCACGCATATAGGATCCTGCAGGCCCACGCCATGGCCCCCATAATGAACCTGAATGTCTTAATTTCATGTTCTGCACAATTCAGGCCCAGCTGAGAAAAGTCCTGCCAGATACACTTGAATCTCAAGGATTTGGGCTCTAAGTGGTGACTCCATGTCCTTCTGTTCCAATGACTGTTTCTTGGACTCACATTTAAGCTCCCACATTTCTGGCTCCTATGCTAGCAGAAATTTCCAAAGAAGAGGATTCCAAAAATAGCACTGATTGATTGTGCATTAGGACCCTTCACATTCACATGCACAGCACTGTGCCAAAATTTCCTCCAGTGCAGTTATTTCTCTAGCACACTGTGTCTCCATAGGGCCCCAGCTAAAACACAGCATGCACATTAGGATCAGGAACTCCTTAAGGCCTAAGCACCAAGAAGCTCCTCACATTGACATGGAGACCAGAGTCACAAGAGGGGATCTATGATGGAGGTTTGATGCAAGTCACGGGTTTGGGCCAGCAGGCTCTGGGTAAGTGGGCTAGGGCATACCCAGGTGGATAGGGAGAGAGTGACTGATGAAGTTCATCTTTCTCTACTCGCCATTAACTTTCTGTTTCCCTACCTCTCCTTTTATGGATTTATCATGCTTTTGACCTCTGAACCTCTGTTCTCATCATCACAAAAGTAAAGTTGTACATTGTTCCTAGGTGGAAGCCATCATCTACTAATGGACCAAGTGACTCAGATTCTTCAAGATCATGCTCATAATGTCACCATGCTTCTCCAGATAGCAAATTTATTGATAACAGGCATCTGTTCTCACTATTTTTTGATTTGTTCTACTCCAGGCACAGAGCAACAATGCCTTTTGCACAGAAAGGTTTTTCAAATAGTAGCAAATGTCTGTTTGGATTGAAAGAATGAAAAAGATGTGTCCCTGAGTGTGTATGTGTTTATCTAAAGTGCTGGAACACTTCTGGGTTCTGTCAAACAAGAACTCCACACTCTATCGTCCCATATTTTCCTCCTTTACCTAGACTTCTACTCTGTCCCAAGTAATCCTCCACACTTTATTACAGATTATTTTGTAAATGTTTCTTTGTAACTTGGCTTGAAAATATGTTCAGCAGAAGTGTTCAGCCATGATAAAGTTTCTAACAGATAAGGATCACTTTTCTATTTCTGTAACATAGATTAAGTTCTCCTCTTATGATATCTGAAATTTAAGGAAGCTTTCTCAGGGAGTTCTTTATTTATGCAGCTAAGATGAGAATTTATCATTGAGATGATCTTGTTTTCTTGAAAAATGAATGACTGTCCATGAGTTTGCGCACAGTGATTTGGAAGTTCCTGACCGAGTCATTGAATCCTAAATTTATGAGCTAAAATGGGCTCTTACATTTTATCAACTCTTCTCTGCTAACAGACGAGGGAAAGGCAGGTCAGAGACCTGAAATGATTTGCTCAAGGTCACATGGCAGGCTGGTAACAGTGTTGGGTGGATTTAGGACTTTAAGCTCTGGATTGCCCAATCTGAATTGTCTCTCAGGTTTTGACTTAAAAAAAAAACATCCAACATTAAGCTGCATTATTGGGAAACCAAATTTTGAGAAATTATAAAACTTGACGTTGGCTTCAGGCTTTGTTATTGTTCAGTTTGTTTTAAAACAATTTTTTTCCGTTAAAAAGTCTTTTAAGTTTTTTATTGTGGTAAAACATACATGACATAAAATTGACGATTTTGATCATTTTTGTGTTCCACTTAGTGACTTTAAGTACACTCACATTGTTGTGCAACCATCACCAATGTCCATCTCCAGAACTTTGTCGTCATCACTAACTGGAACTCTGTACCCTATAAACAATACCTGCCCATTACCTCTTGCCCCCAGCACCTGATAACCACTATTCTACTTTATTTCTCTAATTATTTGACTGGTCTCAAAACCTCATGTAAGTGGAATCAACCAATATTTTCCTTTTATGTCTGACTTATTTCACTTAGCATAATGTCTTCAGGCTCATCCAGGTTGTAGATGTGTCAGAATTTGTTTCCTTTTTAAGACTGAATAACATTCTATTTTATGTATATACCACATTATTTAGCCCATTCATCTATCACTGAAAATTTGGGTGTTTCCACCTTTTGCTTACTGTGAATAATGCTGCTATGAACACTGGTGTACAAAATTCTGTCTGAGTCCCTACTTAAAACAACTATAACCACCTTCTAGATTAGGTTCTCTATTCTTCACTGAACATCATTTCTATACATATCCTTTAGAATCTCCCTTGACCTCAGAACTGATTAAATAGCTGTAGTGTATTAATTTTTTTTTGTGTGTGAGGAAGATCAGCCCTGTGCTAACATCTGTCAATCCTCCTCTTTTTTTCCTGAGGAAGACTGGCCCTGGGCTAACATCTGTGCCCATCTTCCTCCACTTTATATGGGACGCCGCCACAGCATGGCTTGCCAGGCGGTACGTCGGTACGCGCCTGGGATCTGAACTGGCGAACCCCGGACCGCCACAGCGGAGCGTGTGCACTTAACCGCTTGTGCCACCAGGCCAGCCCCTGTAGTATATTAATTTTAATGTAATTATTTTTAATTAAAAAAATAGTAATTCAATTTAATTAAAATATTAAATTAAATCAAGTTAAATTAAAATTTTATATTAAAACATAACTTTGGCAGTTCCCATGTACTTTGAGAAGCTACTGAAAGTTATAGACTTTCTACCCCTTTAACAAATATATGTACAGCAAAATCTATAAACAATTCAGGGAGTTCATGGACCCCTTCAGTTTTATCCTTAGGTTCCAGGCTAAGTGTCTAGAGTTTCTTTCATATTCCCCTTTCTTGGCCATTTTTGAGGCTTTGAAACAGCAAATTCATCTTTCACTTCAATGGTACAGCCTGGCTAAATGTCTGCAAATAAGGAAAACACAGATTCGGTTATGATTTCTGACCTGATGCTCCTTTCAGTGTGTTGAAATATTTGAACCATTCACTAACTCCTTATTTGGACACACTTCCCCACCTTGTTTATTCGTTTACAACTTTAATAAATAAATGACGTCAGTGGCACTGAAGTAGCAAAGATCTCAATGCTCACGTGTACTACTGCTCCAACAATATCTGGCGTCGCAATTGGGTTATAGGTAGAGGCTGATAGGACATTGAGGAGCAGGATAGAAAAACCTAGATTGCCTTGTACAGACTGTTAGTAGAAATGCAAATGGTAAAACTCTGCTAATGAGGACTCAGAAGCAGTGAGGAGCATAGTAGAGAAAATCTATATCATCTTAGACAACAGGTAAATCATCCTAACCAGAGTTTTGGTAGAAATATAGATGTTAAAATCTTCTTACTGCTTATTTTAGAATGTGATAGGAAAGAGATAAATTGAAGTAGCAACTATTAAACGTAACAAAAACAGGACTTCATGATTTTGGAAATTTTCAGCCTATTCAGATTGCAACAGATTCTAAAATTAGGAAATTCACTATGAAGAAAGCAATGAATTCTTTTCTCTTATAGAGGAAACCAGTGGTGTGGCTTGACAACATTTGCTATTGCCTCTGAACGATTAAAAGGTCAGAATATTCAGTCTCACAGAGAGCTCTTTGAAGATTAGGCTTGTGACTCATGGATCCCTTCAATCATATTGGCGGGTGACAAAAATAGAGATGAAATTATTTTGTAAAAATCTGTGGAGCAGCCTGTTGTCCAGTGGATGGAATTTCCATGATATACCCAGGAGACCCACAAGGTACTTGAGAATTTTATACCAGAAGAAACACTGCCAGTTTGGACTGAAGGAGGCAGAAGATGACATAAAGAAGGCTGTTAGACTCCCAAAAGTAAGAAACAGGCTCTAAACTATTCATCTGCAAACACATGATACTTTTAATAAAGAACAAAAAGAAGTTGAGGGTGAAGCAGTGAACCCAGAGGGTAGATCTTCAAGCTTACAGGGCTAAGTTTCAAATCACAGAGGATTATTTCCTGTCCTGAAAACCTAATATTGTTTGCCCAGTGGGATATCAAAATTTCATAGGACAGGCAACTCATTTTTTTGCTTTCATTTTATTCCATTTGGAGTGATAATGTCAGTTACCGGTATTTTATACCTGTCCCATTATTGTTTCTTGGGAGCAGATAACCTGTTTCCTAATTTCATAGGTTTACAAATGGAGAAAAATTTTGCCTCCTGGATGGATCATCCCTATACTCTCACCCATATTTGAAAAATTCTTTGGATAACATAATTTGGGACTTTTGAGCTGATGATATTAGATGAGATTTTGAATTATGAGTTGATAATGTAATGGTTTGGGACTTTTGGGGACGTTGGGATGGAGTGAATGACTTTTCCATGTGCAATGTACATGAGTGTTTCAGGTACAGAGAGTAGAACGTAGTAGTAAAATAATGTCTCCTCAAAGTTATCCACGTCTTAATCCTTGGAACCAGTGAATATGCTACTGTAAATTGCAAAGGGATTTTGCTGATGTGATTAAAATAAGGATCTTGAGATTAGGAGGTTACCTGGATTATCCAGGTAGGCCTGGTATAATTACAAGAGTCTTTCTATTGGAAAGAAGAGGACAAGAGAGTAAGAGAAGGAAATGTGATGATGGAAAGAAAAGTCGGAGTCATGTGATTGCCAGTTGAAAGGAGGCCGTGAGCCAAGGAATGCAGACAGCCACTAGAACCTGGAAAAGGCAAGAAAACAGACTGTCTTCTAGGGCTTCCAGAGGGAATGCAGTGCTGCCCACACCTTGCTTTTATCCCAGTGAGACTCTTTTTCGACTTTTGATCTTCAGATTTATAAGATAAGTTTGTGTTGTTTTAAGCCATTACGTTTATAATAATTTTTTTTTTTTGCAGGGGAAGATTCGACCTAAAGTAACATCTGTTGTCAATCTTCCTCCTTTTTTTCCTTCTTTTTTACCCTGCAAAGCCCCAGTACATAGTTATATATAGTTGTAAGTTCTCCTGGTTCTTTTATGTGAGCCACTGCCACAGCATGGCTACTGACAGAGGAGTGGTGTGGTTCTGCACCCAGTAACCGAACTCACGCTGCTGAAGCAGAGCACAATGAACTCCAACTGCTGGGCCATCAGGGCTGGCTCAAGTTTATAGCAATTTTTTATAGCAGCAATAAGAAACTAATACAGTCATCATAGGTGATCAGAAGAATTCCAAGAGGCACAAGAGGAGGTTGTTAAGGCCTCCACAGTAAAGGCAACTTTGAGTGGCACTCATGACAGTGCCCATTGTGTTGCAAATCGGACAGATTCTAGAGCTTTTGGTTATTTGGGGCCCTATTCAAAGTGGGCTGATTTTCAAATAATATGCATAAATAGGCTTAAGTAAAACATGTAAACAAGAACTTTGTTGTCTCCAGAATGCAAAAAGCCCTATAGATGTTGGACTTGTTGAAATATTGTGGTGTTGTGAGTGAACAGTTGTTTCTTGACAGTGTCATGGATAGAGAGGCCTTAGACTGACCACACAGTTCCCAGGAATATAACAAAGTACTGTCCTTGAGCTCTGTGTGGGGGCAATGGCACATTCCAGGTGTGAGCTCCTTTGTGAATGTTTCCATGTCTTGAATGAGTGAGGCAAATGAATCCCCTTGGAGGAGGATGTCCTCAATGTAATGTCACACTTGTGCTCCTGGAGACAGTTGGATGTGGTTAAGATCTTGCTGACAGAGTTTGTGACCAATGGTAGGGCAGTTGAAGTACCTCAAGGGTCACCACTTAAAGGTGTATTCTGTCCCCTCCAAGATAAAAGCAAACTACCGGTGAGAGCCTGTTGAAATAGTTACTGAACAGATCATATTAGCCAAATCTATGATGTAAAGTGTTTGCTGGTAAATACTTGGATAGAGTCAGTAAATTCACTAAGATTGGGTATGGGAGCTTTCATGTGTGGGACCATGCACTAATCTCTCCCCAGTCCGTACACACAGTTAGGTTAGATGCCATGATTGATGAAGGCACACACGCATGAAGAGAGTATGAAAGGCTTATTACTCAAATAATAAGGCTTTTTTTTTGGAGAATGGGACAGGTTCTCAAGCAAATGTGAAAAATGGCTTTGTAGAACCAAGAGGGATGTCTAGTGTCTATATAAATATTCCATAATCAATCTATAAATCAAAACTGGGGTGAGTTTATTATGAGCTGATTTTTTTTTTTTTTTTTTTTTTTAAAGATTTATTTATTTATTTTCGCCCCAAAGCCCCAGTAGATAGTTGTATGTCATAGTTGCACAATATGAGCTGATTTTTGAGGACCATAGCCCAGGGCCTTCCTTCTCTAAGGAAGGAAGGACACTAAAGAAGTGGGGTGTACAGAGTGGTTATATACCGTCAAAGAGCATGTATCACATATGATTGCAATGTCCCTTTTACAATAGCCACAAGATCACCCTGCCAGATTGCCCTGCCAGAATAGCTATTGATGGACACAGTGGGTAGCAGGTCTGCTGTCTCGATGGCCATGGTTGGTGGCAGGTCTGTTGTCTCGAGCTGGGTGGTCACAGGATGAGTGCAGCAATCAAATCCTAGCCTAGGGAGAAATGCTTATCCTTAAGGAAATACTAATGTGGAGGAAGTTGTATCCTTATCTTAAGGGCTTTTACTCTTCTCTTTGGAACGTGGTAAAGCAGATACACAATACATGCTTAAAGGCAACAGGCCCTTTTGGAAAAAGAAGCTCAGGCTGAATTTTACACCAAATGGCTTCCTCATATGCTCCAATATATCCTATTTCTTGCCATTTATTTATCACTAGCTTGAGTTTTTCCTGTGGGTAAGGGGATGGGGTAAGTGTTCCCCCTCATTGGCGTGACTTTTTCTCCCTAATGGGAGAAACTCTCATTAGGGCCAAAGGAGGGAGCACAGGGACTTTCTTAACAGCTTGTCCAGATGAGGCACAGAAGAGGGAGTGGGAGACAGGGCTTGAAATCTGTCAGCAGTCAAACATCAAAAACAGACTCAGACTTTTGGTTAGACACAGGTGATGGGGGAGAAGCCAAGTAGGTAAGTAGAGGTGCAGAGGACTACGATTTCCATCAAGCCATTGAGTACATTTTACTGAATCAAAGATGACTTGGATGTATAGCTTTAAAAAATGCAAATGAATTTTTCTAAAAGAAAAAATGTAGAGACTCTGGAATTAAAGAGACCTGTATTTAAATAGAAACTCTACAAATTCTTATGTGTGCAATCTTCACAAACTATCTTAAACTTAATTACCTTTGTTTCTCACCTGTAAAGTGAGACGAATCGGTATACCTTTAGTGAAAGCTTTAAATAGAAGTTTCTGTAACTTTAAATGGAAAAGCATTCCTGAAAATTTGTAAGGTTCTAAATCCATGTTTTCAGTTAATAAGATTGAATGAATGAGAAAGCCACCAAACCAGAGTAGAATAGTTCAAAAGGCAAACATTCAAGTAAATATAAAATTATTGGAACACACAAATGTTGCTATCATCATGCTAATGTTATCCATGCTGTGTGACATATTTAACATTTTTAATCCATTGATGTTTTCTTAGGTTTTAAAGAGGAAGAAAAATCATACCAAGTTCTCACTTGGCTTCCACCTGAAGATTATAACAAAGAATTTAAGAACTATTTTGATTTCTTTATGGAAGAAGTTTTGGCTGACAGATAATTTCTTTTTATTATTTGAACCAAAAAGTAACTATTTCAGTGATACGAATGAATGT
Source organism: Ceratotherium simum simum (assembly GCF_057802395.1). Lineage (NCBI taxonomy): Eukaryota > Metazoa > Chordata > Mammalia > Perissodactyla > Rhinocerotidae > Ceratotherium > Ceratotherium simum. The sequence goes on along the minus strand of NC_141917.1, from coordinate 29,516,094 downwards.
ATGTATGTATGTATGCTTGGTCTGAGGACAGGAGAAAGGGGTGGCAGGATGGATGGATGGCTGGATGGTTGGCTGGCTCGATGAATAGATGGATGGATAGTGGGATAGATGATGAATAGATATTTGGGTAAACAAATATTTCTCACCAAATCATCCAGTCCAGTCATTAGAGATTCTTTCATACTCGCTACTGTCCCTCTTCCACCGTAAGCATGAATATATTTCCGAAGACAGTTGGGCTTGTTCTTTGTGGAATCTCCTCACAATATTTCAATTACAATCTTTTTCCATAATCTCCCTAACACAGAAGGATAGGCACCTCAACATCTCACTGTTGATGGGGAAATGAGAAGCACCTTTCCCCACTTACTTTTCCTCCTTTTTTTCACATTTATTCATTAATGAGGGGGAGACATGGACATTGATTTTGTAGTATTTGAACATCTGGCAATTTAAAGTCCTCTTAAAAAGCAATCAACATGGTGCAAAATAAGACATGAAGCAATTCCTTTTGCTTCATCTTAAGTGGAAAGGAACAAACAATTTCTTAAATGTAGACATAAAAGTGGAAAGACAGAAATTCATGTGTATCTTGGTTAATCACAATGGCGTTACCCATTTTTTTACCTTGAGTATTCTAATTACTAGTCAAGGTCCTCCTCGGATATGACTTCTTCCATAAAGACTTCTTTCCTCATTCAAATTGGAAGAGCTCAGTCCCTCCTGTACATGTCAGATCTAACCTAATTATTTGACACTTACTGTTAGTGTATTTCATCTTTCATTGCTCGTTATATATTTTAAGTAGGTACTTTGTCTCTTCTCCCCCAATTTAATATTTTTGAGGACAGGTATACGTAACTGTACATTCTTGAAAATTTTTCTATTTATTAGCTAAATTTTAAATGTGACTAAAGAACTATATTCTAGGAATTTTACAACATTATTGAAAGTATATAAAATACTTGGCAACCACTCCTTTGTCAGGTGAAATCTTTAAAAATACGCAGCAGAGGATGATTTCAGGCGCCACTTCCCTTGTGTGATTTGAAGTTGATTCTAAAGATCAGGCAGAGATCTGCGTATTACTAATGAGTTCTCAGCCTCTGGGCCTTCCGATGCGATGTTGCAGTGGTGTACAATTACAGGTGTGCCAGGGTGTTGATTCTCTTGGTCCTCCATGCAGATAGCAGGCCCCTGATGTCTTGAGGCCTTGCACCTGTTAACCTCTGGTACCTTAAAGTGCAGATGGACATCCTCATCCATTTCCCCATATGTTGTACAAGCAGGAAACAGGATCATGTTTTATACAAGCAGTGATGGGAGGACATCGCAAGAGGATAGGTACCTGGAATGATACCATAAACAAGGTCTTAATTCCATGTCAGTAAGCTTGGCCATTAGCTTTTCAGGATACCACAGCCTTCATAATTGGAAAGGCTAATAATATGTTGCAAAACCAGGAGTTTTTTTCACTGCTTAACCCGTGGACATAGAAAGGTAGAATTCCTATTTTTAGCTGAGATTTTGAGTTCTAATACAGTCAAGGAATCCCTTGGGTAAGGTGATCTGTCATATGCAGAATACACAGTGATTTTAAAAAGTAGTCTATACGTCAATATGTTTGGGACAGTATCATCAAGCAACTTCCACAGTTTGCCTGAATAACAAGATAATCACTCATAAAGAGTCAGGATGTAAATGAAGGTTAAGGAAAACATCCCAGAATTTATCTGGTAGAAAGAGATCTGTGAGGTTGGCTATGGTCATAGAAGACTCCCAGAGCAGAAGGCCCAACAGTGGCGATTCGATTTCAGTTAATGTAATTCAACCACGCCCATGAATTTCAAGAACTGTGAGTTCCAAGATAAATTTTCTAATGAACTGGCTTAGGGAGTGCTTGAAATGTGGATCAGAGAGGAGAGGGGAGGGGAGGAAGGAAACACTCTCAAGAGCAGAACACCTGCGAGCACAAGTGAGAAGAGACTATTAACAGACATGGTTGAACAGGATGCTGCTTCTAGGTGCGGTCCTGCTTACCCAGGAGCCCAAGACTATTTATGTATTGTGAAATTAACACTTGCAATGAATATTTATCATTGATTTTCTTTCTCTCAGAGACACATTTGAAAGCTTTTTAAAGTTGATGGAACTGCTGGGACTTCAGTGCAGTCATTTGCTAAGGAGAAGTGATATCATGCATTCCTTAAAGAATGAGAACTTCGACCTGGTGATAGTTGAAAGTTTTGACTTCTGTCCTTTCCTAGTTGCTGAGAAGCTTGGGAAACCATATGTGGCCGTTCTCCCCTCCTCATTTGGTGGTGTGGACTTTGGACCACCGAGACCCCTGTCTTATGTGCCAATGTTACATTCCTTCCTGACTGACCGTATGGACTTCTGGGGCCGACTAAAGAATTTTCTGATGTTCTTTGGTTTCTCCATGAAGCAATGGCAAATCCACTCTATGTTTGACAACACCATCAAGGAGCATTTCCCCGAAGGCTCTAGGCCAATTTTGTCTCATCTTCTGAAGAAGGCAGAGTTGTGGTTTGTTAACTTTGCCTTTGATTTTGCTCGGCCTCTTCTTCCCAACACTGTGTATGTTGGAGGCTTGATGGCCAAACCTGTTAAAGCAGTACCACAAGTAAGTAAAACCTTAGCTCTCAATATGGACTTCATGCAGAGGTCTTCAGTGCAGAGCTGGTGGCTGCCCCTGCCAGCGCCATCCTGGGAGTGAAGTAGAGTGAGGCAAGTAGGCACCTAGGGCACGCTTGTTAAGGAAGTACTCATTTTCAGGGTCATGCAAGTAGAGTGGTAGCACTTGCACAACCCTGAAATGGAGGACTTCCTTAAATGTTACACCCAGAGTCCTCTCTTGCCTCGCCCTAGTCCTGACCCTGGCAGGATAAGCCTTTTAGTAAGTTGATAATTTTCATTGGCATTTTATGAGCATGTGTACAGTAAGTATGCAGTAAGCATCTGTCACATGGAAGAACTGGTAAGGAGACTCACAATGAAACACACAACACTCAGACAGGGTGTAACCAAGGTGGGACTGCATGGGACTGACTACAGGCATTTTCTCCAGCATCCCCAGCCTGTAGGGCCCTGATTCCTAACTCCACCTAGTCCTCCTGATTCACTTGATCTGGGATCAGGCCTGGGCATTGTAAGCTGTAAAACCTGTTGAGTCGTTTTTGAATTCATAGACTCAACCACTGCCAGAAGTTTTCAAAATGGAGAGGAGCTGAGAATAGCTGGGTGTCTGATGCCTATCAACACTGGGTTGCCATTTTATGGAGTTTATCTCATATATATATTGCCACCTAGAGGGAATTATGATGATCTCCGTTTTCATAAATGAGAGACAGAGGCTCAGGTGGTGTGCGTGATTTTCCCACCATCATTCATTTCACAGCCAGGGAGATCTCTGATTTGGCCTGGTCCTTCCAGACACCGATGTGTCTACCCTTCCTCTACAGACCTTGCATTGAGTGAGCAGGGAGAGTCGAGGAATGATCCATGAGCTAGATGGGCTCTGAATTGTTGGCAGGATTTTTTAGGAATGGAGCTGGGAGGAAAGGCATTTCAGGTGGAGAGAACAGGGAACCATGAATGTGGAGGTAGAAGTGAGATGGCCATGATTCTGAGTCCCCTGGGTGACTCTGTCTAGACTGCCGAGCAGGGAATTCAATTGCACAAATATAAAGCAGGCCAGATTGCAGAAAGTCTTACTCAGGAGGGTGACTCAGGCATTGGCCATAAAGAAGGGGGATAAAATTGTTAAGCAGTAGCATAATGGGAGTAAGGGTTGCAGTGGCTGTGAGATAACAGAGGCTTTTTTCAATACATTTTCTTCTCTGTATTTCCAATTTCTATATAATGGCCTTATGTTGCTTTTGTAATTATAAAAGCCTGTTTTAAAGTAGCCCTTGTGAGCCGACCCAGTGGCTTAGTGGTGAAGTGCACGTGCTCCGCTACTGGTCGCCTGGTTTGGATCCCGGGCACGCACCGATGCAGTGCTTCTCCAGCCATGCTGAGGCCGTGTCCCACACACAGCAACTAGAAGGATGTGCAACTATGACATACAACTATCTACTGGGGCTTTGGGGAAAAAAAGGGAGGAGGATTGGCAATAGATGTTAGCTCAGGGCTGATCTTCCTCACAAAAAAAAAAAAATAAATAAAAAAGGAAAGGATAAAATGGTCCTTGAGACAGTAAAACAGGCATTGTTATGCTGGATGGAATCAACCCAATAGGTTAAGGGTCTAGGAGTTGGGAAGGAGGCACAGAAGCCCAGAGAGAGTCAGAGTCCTAAGAAATATTTGGAAGCAAGAATTGACAAAACCGGTGTTAAAGCCAAGATTGCAACATTAGGTCACAACCCTCCTTAAGAACTGCCTGGGGAAGTTGAAAAAGTATGGTGCCCAGGTCTGGGGTTGGGACTGGGCATCGCCATTTTTAAGAGCCTTCCCATGTGGGTATAATTTGCAGTCATGTGGGTGAACCACTGAGGTAGGAGATAGACTACAAAGATCAGTGACTGAGAATATCATGGAATGTTAGAGCAATTCACACTCTATGGGTGGCCAAGTGTCTTCCCTATTCTGTCTTCACTTCTTCTTATGCCAGAGTCCTTCTCCCAGTTTCTCCTCTCTAACCTCCAGAAGTCCCACCTCCTCTGCTGGACCCTGGACAATACTGGAATTCTTCCTTATACTACCACCTCTGTTCTGGGTTCGGAAAACTCCCATCTGTCTGTGGACCAAAAATGAGTAGAGGGTCTAGGATAGCTCTGATACTAGGGTCAGGTTTTCAAAGAAGAAAAATGTTCCCACCAACACAATGGGCATGAGCGTAATGCAGAGGATGCTGAGCTGTCCCAGGGACTAAGATAATAGTTTCAGGACAGTTAGCTCTAGGAGTGACAGGAAGGTGTGTTCAGTAAATAGCTGACTTTCATTTCATGGCTACCCTGGCTTTTGTGACAACTTTGTTCACCTCCTTGCCTTTCTTACTTCTCTCCAGCAATTTGAGAATTTCATTGCCAAGTATGGAGACTCTGGCTTTGTTCTTGTGGCGCTGAGCTCCAAGGTGAGCAGATCATCATCCCAGGAAGTTCTCAAAGAGATGAATAGTGCCTTTGCTCATCTCCCTCAAGGGGTGATATGGAAGTGTAAGACTTCTCATTGGCCCAAAGACATCAAATTGGCAGCAAATGTGAAAATTGTGGACTGGCTTTCTCAGAGTGACCTCCTGGGTAAGGACTACCCAGATCTGCTTCTCTCATGACATGTACATGTCTTTAGGGCTCATCAGGGCTCTGACCTCTAGTTGGGAAATCCCATGAACATGAGGAGGAGCTTCTGCTAGTTAAAAGTAAGTCTCCAGAGGGCAGGAATGGAGCAGGCAGCAACAGGTCTTGGGGAATCAGGCTATACTTCCAGTGAGATCAGATGTCAAAACAGGCATCTCCCCTTCATTCTTTTCTATCCCATGCTGGTGCAACAGCCATTAAAGTCACAACGACCTACTGTATTTGGTCTTGAACAAGGTCACCCAAACACATCCAAAATAACCTATGAATTCTGAGAACACATACCAGGGGCACATTGTCACTGTATATAGTGTCTCATGAGCACCTGTTCACCCATGTCTCCTTACACACTCACACACACACACACACACACACAGATACATCCTCCCTAGCTGCTAAGGTGTGAGTGACTCATACCTTCACAACATTTATGCCCACAGTGTCTTTAGGATGTGCCAAAATACCTGAGTGCCTTGCTGAGCAACCTCATAGCAGGTTATTTGGTCCATTGAGTCTCTGGTACCAGAGAGTCCCCTCATTCCCCAACAGGTTTGCTCTGTGCCCACTGATGCTTCTTAGAGACTCCTCACTGCCATAGCTGCTGGCTGGATCAGAGAATCTTAACCAAGATGATGACTCAAAATCATCTGGGGAATTTAAGAAACATATTCCTGGTGCCATTTCTGCCAATATATATCTCTAAGTCTGGGGCATGGCACATGATTCTCATCTCAAGGAGACATAAGGACATTCTGATGCACATCCCAGTTGAGGGGCACAGGCTGAGATGAGCTCTTCATTATCAACAATCATTTTAGTTACCTCTAAATAAGGGTGGGATAGAAACTCTGAAACTGGAAATACTGAGGTGGAGGTTCTGGTCTCTGCTTTCAAGGGTCTTCTCATGTATTTGAGGAGACACATACATAGTGTAAGTTTTGATGAGTGCTACATACGTTGTGATGCCAGTGAATGTGTCAGGAATTCAGAGAAGAGGGAAATTAGTTGACAGGTGAGAAAAGACTGCTCAAAAGAAAGAAACAGAGAGATACACAAAGAGAAAACAGAGATGAGAGAAGCAAAGAAAGGCAGTGGGATGATAGAGAGAAGGGTGGATGAACAGATGGATGGAGATATATGCCTTGCTTAGCACTATTCTCTACGGAATTCCTTGAGTTCTCAGTCTTAGCTGGGTTCTGTCTGTGGCTACAATTGTCTATACAAGCGAAGGCTTGGAATCCTGTGTGTCGGAAGATGCACCTTGAATGTGTTCCAACCAAAATCATCTTTACCTTGGTTCGAACACACTTTGAGAATCTATTGTTGTTTTGTTCTGCTCTTTCTTCTTTACCTGGTATTCAGAAACTTTTCATCCCGAAATGTTCTGCTCTTTTTCTTATTTACAACAGCTCACCCTCACACCCGTCTCTTTGTCACCCATGGTGGGATGAACAGCATCATTGACGCCATCCAACACGGCGTTCCCATGGTGGGGATTCCCCTTTTTGGAGACCAGCTTGAAAACCTGTTACAAGTAGAAGCCAAAAATGTTGGTGTCTTTATCCACTTAAAGCAGATCAATGCTGAGACGCTGGCTGTGAAGATGAAGCAAGTCATAGAAGACAAGAGGTATGCGGGTCTCTGGGCTTGTGGTCACACAGGCTGAATGAAGACATCAAACGTGAAGGGCACCATGTGGGTCTTTTTGCAATAAAAACTGAAACTTCAAGGACATAGAATAATACGTGTGTGGTGCTAACAGCTGAACTATTTCCTCTGTGAGCAAGAGTAGGCAATTTAGGTTAGATGCTGATAATAATTTTTACGTTATTGGTTGTGAGGAGACCAAACTACTTACACAGGGTCTCTTTGAGAGGTCTTATATTTTGGGGTGCTTATAGTAGAATTCCACTGAGTTGAAGTTGCCTTTCTGTACCTAACAGGTCACACTGTTCCCTACCTCAGGACCTTTGTCTGAGCTGCTGCTTAGAACACTCCTTCCCTTCTCTTCACAGGGCTGGCTCCTTCTTTCCATTTGGGTCTCATCTCCAGCATTGCCTCTTCATAGAGGCCGTCTTTGTCTGATAGTCCTAAGTAGAATCCTCTCCCACCCACTCCAATCATCATTCATTGTTTCCTTCTAAACACTTCTCAGGATCTGTATAACTCCATTTCTTTAGGTTTTAATTCATTGTCTGTCCTCCACAGTAGAAAGTAGAGAGTAAGCCTTCCCAGGACAGCAGCATGCGTCTGTTGTTTTCCATAATGTTCCCGGGGCCCAGCACAGGGCCTGCCACAAAGTAAGTATGAAGGAATTTGTATTAAGTGAGTCAATAAAAAGGCCCATTGATCTGTTAGGTTCATTCCCATCGGCACAATGATCTCCTGTGAAAAGAAAAATATGTATATTTTTTCTTATAACTAAGAAGGACTGAATAAATTGAAATTTCAAGGGCACAAACCTGAATGAGACCTCAAGACCTAACATACTACCTTGCACATAGGAGCCCCGCAAGCAGTTCTTGTTAGATGAGTATAAAACAGACAAATAGCCTGTGGTTCTCAGTCCTAGAAAAGGCGTTAAGCTCCAGGATTCAGAAAACTCAGAAATTTTATATATATTTAGTATCTTAAGTATTGCAAAGTTCATTTTCTCCAGAATGGGTTTCTAACATTTTTGGATTTTCGAAGACCTAGACCCAAATGTCCAAGAACCACTGGCCCCTATGAAGGAGTCATTGGGGCTGGGATGGTCCCCAGACATCGTGCATCAGGGCTGGCTGCAAAGCTTGTGGGGCCCGATGTAACATGGAAGGTAGAGCCTCTTGTTATAAAGTTGAAATGTTTCAAGAAGGTGACAGAAGAGAATTAAATCAATCACAGATCCCGTCTAAGTGGGGCCCTGTGCAAATACGCAGACTGTAGCCCATAGAGCCAGTGCTGGTCAACACGATGCTCTGAAGGGCAGGAAGGTGCAGGTGTCCTCCTGGGTGCAGTTTCCAGAGTCATACGTGTGATGTAGCCCAGACACCAGCACAAAGTAGGTGTGCACTCTCTCTCTCCCTTCCTCTCTCCAAATTACATACATATAATTTTCTATAGTATATTATAAGCCTCCTGGTGGCAGAGACCAGTTCTTACCGACATTCAATTTTTAAGTTTACCACTTTTTGTACTAAGCATGGATGGTTGCTTGTAGGCAGCAGTTGGAACTTCTCAAGGGGACCCAGCTTGACAGTGGCAAGGCCAGGCCAACAACATTTCCTTGAAGTGGAAGCTTTTGTGCATATAGTGGAAAGTGTCTGTGTGATATAAGGTCTCTAAGGCTTCTGAGACCACGTGAGAAATGCCTCGCCTTTGTCTCTGCCAACAGGTACAAATCTGCAGCAGTGGCTGCCAGCATCATCAGGGGCTCCCACCCTGTGATCCCTGCCCAGCGGCTGGTGGGTTGGGTCAACCACATCCTCCAGACAGGGGGCGCTGCACACCTCAAGCACCGTTCCTTCCAGCAGCAGTGGCATGAGCAGTATCTGCTCAATGTCCGCTTATTCATGGTGGTCACCATGGGCACCGCGTGGCTCTGTGGGAAGCTGCAGGGTGTGGTGGCCAGGTGGCTGTGTGGGGCCAGGAAGCTGAAGAAGGCCTGATGCCAAGTGCAGACTTGCAGGATTGTATTCGATATGGCTCAGCATTTCTTGGGTGCCTCCCACCAGTTCTGACAATCCCTGTTCTCCACATCATATCCACTTGCTAATTTTGCTACAAATTCCTTCTCACTGGCTTCTTCCTATGATCAGATTTCTTTACTCAGCACTTGTGGCCTTCTTTATTTGCCAGTCAGCAAGGGCTGTTCTGTGATTCTGTCACTGGGTCATTTGGACCAGTGACCCTCAGGCTTCAAGCCTTGAAGCCCACTTTCCTTAACACGCCCCTCTTCCAGGCACTGAGACTGAACCATTCCAGCCTCCATGGCCAGTATCTTCTGGGCCTCTTTCCCTCACTTCTGCCTCCACCACTTGTCATGGAATAACACCTAAGATGCGCGCTTTCCTAATTCTTTCATTTCCCATTTGCTTCTCCTAGAAACTCTCATCAAAGCTCAGGAAGCCTGTCCTGCGCACGTGCCTTCAGGGCCAGAACCCTCCTACAGGACCATGTTTGGCCCCTGCATTGGGGTCCTACAGAGAGCTCCTTCTTTGCTCATCAGGCATGGAAGCTCTAGGTTGGTCATGGGCAGAAGTGTCCTTGGTCTCCACCTTTCATACCAGTGAGCTATCTTTCAATTTTCCCGTAAAAAAGTAGAGTCATGAGAAAGAAGTTCACTTCTTTTTAAACTGAGGGTGTTTTTGTGCCTCTTGAGAGTTGAGCCTTTCTCTCTGTGACATACTGTCGAGAATTGCATCCACTTGATAGCAAGAGAAACCAGAAAAACAGTGGCTGCAACAGCTCTTGGTTTTCTTCTCTTTTCTAGTTTTATTTTTCCTCATGTAAAAAAGATCTGCTGCTAGGCCAGCCGTCCAGGGCTAGCGTGGTCGCTCAATGATGTATTCTATAGTGCAGATTTCTCGTATGGTTATTCTGCATTCTTCAGCAGGTGGGTTTCATCCTCGAGGTCACCCTGGATTTTCAAGATGGTCTTTTTGTATCCAATCAGCACACGGAAATTTGGGCAAGACAAGGGAAAAATGGGAAAAAAGAATAAAGCATGTCCCTGCTAGCTGAATCAGCCCTCATTAAAGAGATTTCCCAGACTCTCCAGCTACCCAAAGACTCCACGTAAATCCCATTGACCAGACCTGAGTCACATGAGCGTTCTTAGCTGCACGTGAAGTCTAAGAAATGTCCCCCACCCCTGGCTGCTGGGGTGGGGTTCTTAGAAAGAAAAACGAAGGACAGTGGATAGTGGGAGGAAACTAGAGCCTGGGCCACATGTGGAGAGCAGGCAGGGAGGGGCTGGATTGGATGTTTTGTTCCACCTGTGACCCTGTGACTCAGTGACCTCAGGGACAGTCTTACACCCACTGTAACCCCCTGTGGGTGGAAAGCAGACCAGTCAGAGTGGTGAACATGCAAAATAGGAGCAGCAGTCCCATACCATGATGACATGTGTTATGCTTTCCTAGTTCTTTCATCTCATTTCTGTCATTTAATGGGGTAGATGTGTCTAATCAGCCCAACCCAAAGAAGCAGGCAGCAGCAGGGACAACCACAGATGCAGAGGAAGCCCTTGTGCAAATGGAGACAACAGCAACAAAACCTGCTGCCTGGGCACAGGGCTTGGGGAGTGGAGATGGGCTGGTTTTAGTCCCCAGTTTTCCCTCTTGTGGGCACCTCCTTGCAAGAATAACCTGCCCTAGCACATGGTGGTCCTGGCTGCTGGACCCTCCCACCCAGGGTGATTCCATGCCCACGCATGCAGAGGGTGGTTTGATCTGCTAGGGAATTCTCTTGGAATGTTTTGTTTTAGGAGCACTTTTTGCCCCTAAGATCTAGGGATGCTCCTTTATCCATGCTAGTCTTTAAATTATTTAATCATTTACTTTTTGTAAGTATTCAGATGAAATATTTAGAGCTTTAGAGACACATATCTGCCAGAGTGGATTTTCTGAAAATTTCTTCAAAATTCGTCTCAAGGTAACAGTAATTAATAATCAGATAACACTTGCACTAGTGATTCAGTCCTCTGAGTTTTCTTTTTCCTGATTAAAAATTCAAGATCAATTTTGAGAGCTCTTCTTGTGTTAGGACCAATGCAAAGAAGAGCAGTTTCCACAAAGAAGGTCTGTTGACACCTCCAGGTGATGGGCAGCCCTCCATCGTCTCTAGGTGACATCCTTGAGAGGGATGGCACCCAGTGACCACTTTTCCTTTCTCGTTTGTGGTATTGAGAGGTGAGCTTTGTCTGTCCCCTATAGAGATTTTACAAATGAGCAAGCCTACAAAATATGACAGAGAAGAGTGCCAGATGGAAAGACCAAATAATAGTTTACTTGATTTCACTCTTTCCCTTGTTATATTTTCTCTCCTGGAAATTTTTTAGCAAGGCTTTTTGTTCCATATTTCTTTAGTGACCATTTATGAACTTCATATTGTCTCAGATGAAAGATATTCTCATTGGGAAATCAATTAGCCACCAGTTACAGAAAGCCTCAGTAGAGGTGCTTAAGTCACAGGCCTTCAACCTGGGCTCTCTGCACCTTACTTTGTGCATGAAGACTTTTCCAGAGCTGCGTGGTACAGAGCATTTGGAGGCAATAAGTTCCACCTGTGTGTACTCTACTTTCCTAACCCTGGTCTGCCCAACAATGTGCTGTGTTTGGTTGGTGGAGTCTCTTTCCTGCCACACTTTTCACAATTTCCTGAAGGCTATTTTATAAAAGAAATGCACACCTTTCACCCATCCCTATTCTCACTATGGTGCATTGTCCCAGGGTAGAAAAACACAGGTACCAAACGGCCAGTTTGAGATCTAATGACTGAGCAAGAAACTCTTTGTCATTAAAATGACTTGCAATTCTTTGTTTTTAACAAAATTCAAGAATAAACTGTGATTTTTCAGCTGTTAGGCCTTTAAAGTAACTGATAATGGATTGCTATGAGATTTTTGGCATAGTATTCTGAAGGCATTCAAAGAATTAAAGCACATCATTTTCAAGATGGTCATAACAAATCTCCTACTTGTGCTACTTATAGATGTGAATAATTTTTTCAGTGTTTACAGAAATAAGAGTTTTAGATATAAACCTGTCTCATTCCTGAAGTAGATAGTATTTATCTACAGACACATGAGGTAATTTTAAAAGAATTGAAAAACAGCCTCTTATCTCATTGTGAGATGTGTATTTTGTGTTTGGTAATTATTAATCAAATTGGAAATATGTTGATGTTCTTTGGCTAATTTAATGCAATTATTAAAACTTAGAAGGATAACTTGGTGAAACTATTCAACTCTTAGAGCCTTACTGTTACAGGATATAGAAATATCAATTTTATTTTAAATACATATTTTCAATGCTTAATGTTAGAATACACAATATAATTCTTTCAAGCATAAACATATATAGAGTAGAATTAAATTCTCTGGAGAAAGTGGAATAGAAATAATTCAAGAAAAATTGGAATGATGTAAAATTTCTAACTGATAAAGGAGAGCTTATTTATCTATGTCAGGAATGGATGATGGTGAGTCTCAAACTGCTGAGACCTTTACATCCCATGGCATCAGCTGAACAGAGTGACATAACTGTTTATTTTATATCACAACATTTACATTCACTGGAAGTGACATCCTACTCAATTATTTAACTTATGATGAGAAATTTTAGCAGTCAATTTAAAAATGTATCCTTACAGAAATATTGTTACATATAGTGGAGAAAAAAATTGAAAATCACAGTTTTTTGGTCATTGGTTTACACAAAAAGGGTTTTTTTTCCCAACATAAAAGTAGATGGCAAGTGGGCCACTGCTGGCATTGTTTCAATAGCTGTACAATGTCAAGAAGGGTGTGTTTACAATTCTTGCCTGTTAACTCATGGTTGCAAGATGGCTGCCCAGCTCCAGATATGATGTCCATGTTCCAACGAGGACCAAAAAGGAGGAGGGGCAGTATGAGCTACATATCTCACTTTGATGAGGGGAAAACTTTTCACAGAATTACATTCTCCCTTCTTCCCAGCCAAGAGACTTCTGTCCTCATTGCCCAGAATTCTGTCACCTGGCTACTCAAGGCTGTAAGAGAAGCTGGGAAAATCTCTGCACTGGCAGTTGGGGAGGACAAACAGAGCTGGACGAGGGTTTCGATTAACCAACCTGTAGTGTCAGAAGCAGATGGCAGATGGCCAATAAAACCCTCCAGAATGCTTGTCCCGTCACAGCAGAATTATCTGGGTTCTGTTACTTTGTCCTGGTCTATATGTATACATGAAAGCAGCCAGCAATCTTGGACATGACGGAAAATAAAACCTTCTGTCTCTTGGTTACTGTCTCTGGCGGGTCCTGTAGAAGCACTTGGCCCAGAGTTGGCCTCAATGACTTTCTAAGTGCGATGGGGACCACAGGCAGAGAGAGGGAGGGGATGATCTCCATCATGGAGCCCCAGCCCTCGATTTCTGTGCAGATGAGAAGGGGGAATGGAATTGTGGCTGTTGATTCCAAGGACAGCACAGAGAGGACTGGGTGCTGTCTCTCAAGGAACTATTGCCACAAACCAGTGGGCGCTAAGCCTTAAGTGGTATAGGAAGGTCATGCAATTGGATGCTCTGTTGAAAATGTGATTTGCAATTGGATTCTCTTTTTAATTAGCATGGCGCTGAAATCTTTTGTGCAAAAACTTTGTATTAGTGACCAGGGGTAAGTATCAACATCAGAATGTCCCCACGTGTATGGGAGAATGGGGAATTTAGACTTATTAATGGGTGCTAGAAGCAACCTGAGCATTCATGCATATGGTGCCCTTATTAAGCCTATCTCACTCTTTGCCAACCTCTTCCCATTTGTCTGTCATTAAAGTTTATAAAATGCTGGAGTAGGTGTCAGGATGGAGGAAACGGAGCATGCCACAGTGACTTTTCTCCTTGCTTGGCCCTCAAAAAAATACATGTCAATCGATGCCATACACATTATAAAGACAATATGAAGAGCAAACAAAGCCCACATCTTCCCATTAGTAGAAAACTCAACATCAGATTTTATTAGAGCTATCTCTTGAACTCCTGCTACAAGGCTTTGTGGAGAGCTAGTGAGTCCAGAAAAATAGTCCAGAAAAGAGAAATGGGTCACAGAGGGCCCAAAAATGAACTAAGATTTTGTTCAGACAGAGATAATCTAGATTACTTAAGAAAATTTTGAAAAAGAGTCCTGGTAGATCAAAGCTTTGACAACAGGAAAGGTACAGGAAAGCATGATGGACCGAAGGTAACAGACTTGGAAATGCTTCATTTCTGAGGGATAGGAGGGTAGAAGGGAAGGACGGAGGCACTCTTTGGATAGCAATGATAAAAAAAAAAAAAAAAAGGGGGAAAAAGTAGGGTTCTGCAGGACTACAGGAAACTAGAAAGTCAGATAATGCAAACCTATTAGCACATCGTCAAGCACAAAAGGCAGACATGAACGAGTCAGTTTTTTAGAGGAATTACACATATCAGTAGGTATCTACATCTGTCTGTCACTGGATATCTATATCATTCACTATGTTATGAATGGAAACGTGAAGAAATGTTACTCTTTTTCCACAATTAAATATATATGTACAGTATATGTACAGACTCATTTGTCTGACATGTTTCATATCAACCAAAGCTCAGCAAATTTAGAATATTTTGCCTGACTCACAATTCATTTTTGATCAAATGTGAAATGGCATATTGAAGTTGTGGGAAATGAATTCATTAATTAGTCCAAAAATTAATTGGAATTATGGAAACTAAGAAATTATGGAAATTCACCCTTTAGGAAAGGAATGGACCAAATATCTCTTTTTTTCTTAATAACCTTATCTATTCATTAGTTGAAAAGAGTAGTTGAACCTTATCTAGTCCAGTAGACTTAATTAAAAACATCAAGTTTTTGCTGTTTCAAGAGATACATCTAAGGATGTATGGATACAGGAGAGTGGAATGTAAAAGGTAGAAAAAGACAGGTCTTACAGGGGCTTGCCCAGTGTCCTAGTGGTTAAGTTCGCACACTCTGCTTTGACAGCCCAGGGTTTGCAGGTTCGGATCCTGGGTGTGGACCTACAAACTGCTCATCAAGCCATGATATGGTAGCATCCCACATACAAAATGGAGGAAGACTGGCATGGATCTTAACTAAGTGACAATCTTTCTCAAGCAAAAAGAGGAAGATTGGCAACAGATGTTAGCTCAGGGTCAATCTTCCTCACAAAAAAACAAAACAAAACAAAAGGCAGGTCATGCAATACTAACAGAAAAGCAAACCAAAATAGTTAGGAATAATGTTAGACAAAATTCATTTTAGGCGAAAAGCATTACTAGAGACAAAATTGGTGATTTCATAGAGAAGATTAATTGTTTCACTGGGAAGGGATGGTACCTGAAACTGTAATTGTAAGTGTGTGTGCATCTACTGATGTGGCCTCAAAGTGTATAGACCAAAAATTGAAATAACAACAGGAAAAGTTAGAATCATAGTGTTTTACAAGTTTTAAAAACTTGTGAATGAAACATTTCTAACATTCATAAGTAGAACTTCCCATGCCCAACACTTAGTTTCAATGAACACTAACTGCTGACAGATTTTCATTCTTTTATATTCCCACCCACTTTCACCTCGCCACTCCCCCCAAACCCCAATATTTTGAAACCAGCCCCAGACATCCTAACACTTCATCTGTAAATGTTTCAGAATGTCTCTTAAAAGACAAGGAATCTCTTTTTAAGTAACCAAAATAACATTGTAACACTTCTCCAGATTGATAGTAACTAGTAAATATCATCACATGTTGTGTTCCTATTTCTCTGATATTCATAAATTTTTAGAGTTTGTTTGAACCATGTCATCTAAAATTTTAGTATTCCTGATACCTGACCATTCGCCTCTCCTTTCCTGTTGGATTTTTCTTAGTAGTATTTGCCATTAGCATACTATATTTTCTATTTCTTATTGAGATTAGCATCAGTCTGCACAGCAGAACAGTACCTGGAATATAATTAGCTATCAATATAATCATTCAATAATTAGTTTGGTGTTAGATATAAAAATCCCTTATTTTGCTAGTACATTATGAGAGGTACAAGAATAATATATGGGCTGGAGCCTTGTGATGCCTGGTAAAGCCCCTCCTCTCTCTCTCTTTCACCACAATGGGCATGGCTATGTGAGGGTTGCACACATGGATAAGAATGTAATGCTTTAAATTCAGATGTAAAATAAGACCTGTAGACAGAAGACAGTAATAGTACAAACAGAATTCAAGGACTCACTTCATCCTGTAGATAAGGAATCCATGAAGGCCTTCCTCTGCCTGTTATTTTTTTTTAATTTTTAATTTAAAATATTTGTTACTAAGGTATAATTGAAATATAACATTACGTTACTTTCAGGTGTAAAACATAATGATTTGATATTTGTATGTACTGTGAAATGATCACCACATGACGTGTAGTTAACATCCATTTCCATAAATAGTTACAAATTTTTTTTGGGGTGAGACCTTTTTAAGATCTACTCTCTTAGTAACTTTAGAATATGCAATACAGTATTACTAATGATAATCATCATGCTGTACGTTACATCCCCATGACGTATTTATTTTATACCTGTAAGATTTTACCTTTTAACTCTCTTCCCCTATTTTATCCACCCCTCATCCCCCGCCTCTGGCAACTACTAATCTATTCTCTGTATGTAAGCGCTCGGTTTGTTTGCCTTTGTTTCAAGATTCCACATATAGGTGAGGTCATGTGGTATTTGTCTTTTTCTGTCTGACTTATTACACTTAGCATGATGCCCTCCAGATCATTCATGTATTTGCAAATAGCAAGATTTCATTCCTGTTACGGCTAAATAGTATTTCATTATATATATATGTGGTGTGTATATATATATATATATATATATATATATATACACACCACAATTTCTTTATCCACTCATCCACTGATGGACACTTAGGTTATTTTCACATCTTTGCTGTTGTAAGGAACATGGAGGTTCATATATCTTTTCAAGTTAGTGTTTACATTTTTTCAGATAAATACTCAGAAGTGGAATTGCTGGATGATATGGTAGCTCTATTTTTAATTTTTTGAAGAACCTCCATACCATTTTCCATGGTGGCTGCACCACTTTATTCCCACCAACAATGCATAAAGGTTCCCTTTTCTCCAAATCCTCACCAGCAATTCTTATTTGTTGTCTTTTTGATGGTAGGCATTCCAGTAGGTGTGAGGCGATATCTTACTGTGGTTTTGATTTACATTTCTGTGATGATTAGTGATGTTGAGTACCTTTTTCTGTATCTATAGGCCATCTGTATGTCTTCTTTGGTAAAATGTCTATTCATATCCTCTGCCCATTTTTTAATTAGATTGTTTGGTTTTTGCTATTGAATTGTATGAGTTCTTCATATATTTTTGACATTCACGCCTTAACAGGTACATGATTTGCAACTATTTTCTCCCATTTGGTAGGTTGCCTTTTGATTTTGTTGATGTTTTATTTCTACGAGCAGAAACTTTTTAGTTGATGTCTCGTTTATTTTTACTTTTGTTGCCTTTTGTTTTGCTGTCAAGTCTGAAAAATCATCACCAAGACCAATTTGAAGGAGCTTACCACTTATATTTTCTTCTAGGAGTTTTATGGTTTCAGGTCTTAAATTCAAGTCTTTTCTCTGCCTGTTTTAGAGTTTCACTGAAAACCTTTACTACAGCCAGTCTTGTGCTGGGAATAGAAAACGCCAAGATGATTTTTGGGGTTTGCATGCCATGTGCTTTGCAGCGCTGACATTACAAGGGGGCAGAATTGTAATGTGTTCTCACCTTGTGCCTAAGGAAACTGTCAAAAGATCCCCAGTCCTATGTTATGATGCTCATTTAGAATTACAGACTTGGCTTTAGACATTCAGTCCTCTGGGTAAAGACATGAACTTCCATAGTTAGGATCCTGGCACCTCTATATGAACAAATTACCTTCTTAATTGGCCTTCAGCTTTTGTACACTGCAACTTTACTGTATTTGTTAATTATTTTTAATAGCTTTTGGTAGATTCTTGAGAGTTTTCTATATAGAATTCTGCCGTCAGCAAATAGTGACAGTTTTACTTCTTTTCCTATTTGGATCCCTTTTATTTCTTTTTCATGCCGAATTTCTCTGGCTAGGACTTCCAATAGTATGCTGAATAAGAGGGATGAGAGTGGGCATCCTTGTCTTGCTCTTGTTTTCAGTAGAATAGCTTTCAGTTTTTCACCATTGAATATGATGTTGGCTGTGCGTTTGTCATATATGGCCTTTATTATGTTGAGGTACTTTGCTTCTATACCCACTCTAGTGAGAGTTTTTAACATAAATGGATGTTGAATCTTGTCTAATTCTTTCCCTGCATCTATTGAGATGATCACATGATTTTTATTCTTCATATTTTCAATTCGGTGTATCACATTGATTGATTTGTGGATATTGAACCATCCTTGCATCCCTGGAATAAATCCCACTTGATCATGGTGTATAATACTTTTAATGTATTGTTGTATTGATTTGCTAATAATTTGTTGAGGACTTTTGCAACTACGTTCATCAGCGATATTAGCCTGTAATTTTCCTTTTTGGGTTTTCATTGTCTGGTTTTGGTATCAGGATAATATTGGCCTTCTAAAATGACTTAGGAAGTATCTCGTGGTCTCCAATTTTTTCAAGAGTTTGAGAGGATAGGTATTAAATCTTCTTTGAAGTTTGGTAGAATTCACCAGAGAAGCTGTCTGGTCTTGAACTTTTGTTTTGGGGGAGGTTTTGATTACTGTTTCAATCTCCTTACTTGTGATTAGTACAATCAGATTTTCTATCTTCTTGACTCAGTTTTGTGAGGTTGTGTGATTCTAACAATTTATCCACTTCTAGGTTATCCAATTTGTTGGCATTGAGCTTTTCATAGTATTCTGTTATAATCCTTTGTATTTCTGTGCTATTTGTTGTAATTTCTCCTCTTTGGTTTCTGATTTTATTTATTTGAGCCTTCTCTCTTTTTTTTGTTAGTAATTCTGGCTAAGGGTTTGTCAATTTGGTTTATCTTTTCTAAGAACCAGCTCTTAGATTCATTGATCCTTTCTATGGTTTTTTTAGTCGCTATTTCATTTATTTCTGCTCTGATTTTTATTTTATTTTTTATTTATTTTTTTTAAATTTTTTGTTTATTGCAGTAACATTGGTTTATAACATTGTAAAAATTTCAGGTGTACATCATTATACTTCTATTTCTGCATAGATTAGATCATGTTCACCACCAAAATACTAATTACAACCCATCACCACACACATGTACCGAATTATCCCTTTCACCCTCCTACCTCCCCCCTTCCCCTCTGGTAACCACCAATCCAATCTCTGTCCCTATGTGTTTGTTTATTGTTGTTATTATCTACTACTTAATGAAGGAAATCATACGGTATTTGACCTTCTCCCTCTGACTTATTTCACTTTGCATTATACCCTCAATGTCCATCCATGTTGTCACAAATGGCTGTATTTCATCGTTTCTTATGGCTGAGTAGTATTCCATTGTGTATATATACCACATCTTCTTTAACCATGCGTCCCTTGATGGGCACTTAGGTTGCTTTCAAGTCTTGGCTATTGTGAATAACGCTGCAATGAACACAGGAGTGCATGTACCTTTACAAATTGGTGTTTTCAAGTTCTTTGGATAAATACCCAACAGTGGAATAGCTGGATCATATGGTAGTTCTATCCTTGATTTTTTGAGGAATCGCCATACCGTTTTCCATAGTGGCTGCACCAGTATGCACTCCCACCAGCAGTGTATGAGAGTTCCCTTCTCTCCACATCCTCTCCAACACATGTTGTTTCCTGTCTTGTTAATTATAGCCATTCTGACGGGCGTGAGGTGATATCTCATTGTAGTTTTGATTTGCATTTCCCTGATAGTTAATGATTTTTCTTCTGTATCCTCTGCTCTGCTTTTGAGTCCCTGTAGTGAATTTTTAATTTCCAGTATTGTATTCTTCATTTCTCATTGGTTCCTTTTTATATCTTCCATTTCTTTGTTGACGTTCTCACTGAGTTCATCTATTCTTCACCCCAGATCAGTGAGCATCCTTAACACTCTTAGTTTGAACTCTCTGTTGGGTAGGTTGCTCATTTCTGTTTCACTTAGTTCCTTTTCTGGGGTTTTGTCCTGTTCCCTTACTTGGAATGTATTCTTTTGCCTCCTCATTTTGCCTCTTTCCCTGTGCTTGTGTCTACGTATTAGGTAGGTCAGCTACATCTCCTGCTCTTGGATAGGTGACGTTATGTAAGTGATGCCTTAGGAGGCTTCCAGTGTGTTTCCCTCAGTTCTCAATGTTCCAGGGGTGACCCCTATGTGGGCTACGTGTGTCCTTCCATTGTGGCCTGTTTGCTCTCCCTGTATGCACCCAGGGAGGCCGAGTTATGCTCCTGGCCAGCTGTTGTAATGCTCAGCTGCTTGTAGTTGTTGTGGGCCCTTCAGTCTCTTTATCAGGTGTGGGGAGCCCCAGCAGTGCTGGCTGCAAGTTCTAATACCACATTTGTGTTGCAGTATTTCTTTTAAGTGAGTTGGCCCCCAGTGTGGCAGGTTGTTAGGCTCAGGGCCTTACAATTGCTGTAAGCCTCTAGCCTATTAGGTCTCTTGTCAGCTCTCTGAGGATTGCAGCTGGGTGGGGCTGGCCTCAGGCACAGGAGCACCCAATTTTTTCAGGCTTTGGAAGGTGGGGCAAACCCCCATGTGGGTCTTTGAGAAGCACAAGTCTTCTGCAGCTGACAAGCCCTGCTGCCCACAGGTCCACACACACAGTCAACACAGTCCTGCCCCCTGTGCGTGCCCAGACCTCCCCAAGCAGACCCAGTCTCTCCACGGGGCGGGAGCCCCACACACTCGGCCACTGCCCCACACTCTCCACCCGCTCCTTGTGCACACCCTGCCCCACTGAAGTCGGCTCAGTTGCCAGGCTGCAGAGAATCCAGTCTCCAATCTATGCAGGCTCACAAGTTGCCTGAGGGCTTGTTGTTGGGTGGGGCCAGTCTCTAGGGTGTGCTGCCTGCCCTGGCTGAGCTGGATTAAATCGGTGCTCTAGCGGGTGGGGCAGACCCTGGGCTAGCAGGCCTCAGGGAGAACTCCAATGGCATCTGTGTCAGCACGCTCACACCAGGCCACAACAATGGCCGCCGCCAATGTGCCAGTCCCTGGAGAGGTCTCACCCCTCACCGAGATGCACTCAGGGCCTATTAGGTGAGTTTCTTTTCACCACAGCACTGTGCACCCTTCTTTCTGGTGATTTTAGGATGCTTTCTGAAACGGGTGAGTTTGCGCGCGGGCCCTGTAAGAGCCGGTTTTAGTTTCTTTGTGAACCGGGTTTTCTGGGGGTGCTCCCCAATGCTTTAGTAGCAGGCAAAGTCAGATATTATGCTGCTGGTCTCGATTGTGCTGAGTCCACAAAATGCCCACAGCGGGGGCGCTCCCCGGCTCAGGGCCCCGCGCCTCCAGGGAGGGCTGCGTACCTGTGGGCTGCTGCCGGCGGCTGTGAAGCTGGCGGCTTGTGAAGGCGGCGTTTTTCCTCTCCAGAAGGGAGTTTCTGCCTCTTCTACCTCAGTTAGGATTGTCCGTTGTTACAGGAGTTCCTCTTATCCAGTTTTCAGTTCTGTCTCAGGGGTAATTTTTCCACGAGTAGTTGTAAATTGGCTGTGTCCACGGGAGGAGGTGAGTTCCGAGTCTGCCTATGCCGCCATCTTGACTCGAGATCTCTCTGATTTTTATTATTATTTCCTTCCTTCTACTGCCTTTGGGCATTGTTCTTCTTTTTCTAGTTTTTTAGGCATATTCAGTTGCATTTCTATACACTTACAAGGAACTAGCAGAAAGCAAAATAAGGAAAACAGTCCCATTTACAATCACAACAATAAGAATAAAATACCTAGGATTAAATTTAACCAAGGAGTTGATAGACCTATACACTGAAAACTGTAAGACATTATTGAAAGAATTTGTATAATACATAAAGAAATGGAAAGACATTCCACGTGCATGGATTGGAAGAATAAACATAGTTAAAATGTTCATACTAACTAAAGGAATCTACAGATTTAATGCAATCTCAATCAGAATTCCAAAGATATTTTTCACAGAAACAGAACAAAGAATTCTGAAATTTACATGGAACAACAAAATACCCCAAATAGCTAAAGCAATGCTGAGAAAAAAGAACAAAGCTGGAGTTATTGCACTCCCTGATTTCAAAATATGCTACAAAGATATAGTAACCAAAACAGCATGGTGCAGGCAGAAAAACAGACACATAGGTAAATGGAATAGAATTGAGAGGCCAGAAATATACTCACACATCTATGGATAGCTAATCTTCAGCTATGGACCCAAGAACATATAATGGAGAAAGGAAGTCTCTTCAGTAAATGGTGTTGGGAAGTCTGGACAGCCACTTGCAAAAGAATGAAAATAGATCATTATCTTACCCTACACAAAAATGAACTCAAAATGGATTAAAGAATTTAGGACCTGAAACCATGAAACGCCTAGAAGAAAACATAGGCAGCACCTCTTTGACATGGGTCTTAGCAGTATCATTTTGAATACCAGGTATCTTCAGGCAAGGGAGAGAAAGGAAAAATAAACAAATGGGACTACAGAAGACTAAAAATCTTCTGTACAGCAAAGGAAACCATCAACAAAACAAAAGGACCACCCACTAGCTGGGAGAAAATACTTGCAAATCATATATCTGACAAGCAATTAATTTCCAAAATTATGTAAAGAACTCATACAACTGAACAACAAAAAAATGGACAACTCACTCAAAAAATGGCAGAGGATATAAACAAATATTTTTCCAAAGAAGATATACAGATGGCCAACAGACACACGAAAAGAGGTTTAAAAATCACTAATAATTAGGGAAACGCAAATCAAAACTACAAGAAGATATCACTTCATGCCCAACAGAATTGCTGTAAGTAACAAGACCAGAAATACCAAGTATTGGAGAGGATGTGGAGAAAAGGGAATCCTCATACACTGCTGGTAGGAGTGCAAACTGGTGTAGCAACTATAGAAAGCAGTATGGAGATTTCTCAAAAAATTAATTTAGATATACCATATGATCCAGCTGTTCCAATTCTGGATATTTATGCAAAGCACAAGAAAACCCTAAGTAGAGAAGATATATGCACCTCTCTGTTCATTGCAGCATTAATTCGCAATAGCCAAGACTTGGAAGCAACCCAAGTGCCCACCACTGTATGAATGGGTAAAGAAGATGTGGTATATTTATACAACAGAATACTACTCAGCCTTAAAAAAGACAAAATCCTGCCATTTATGACAAGATGGGTGGAGCTTCAGGGTATTATGCTCAGTGAAATTAGTCAGAGAGGGAGAGACAAATACTGTATGAGTTCAGTTATATATGGAAGATAAACACAAAGAAAAGGAGAGCGGATTGGCAATTACAAAAGGGGAAGGGGTGGGATGAGGACAGAATGGGTAGGGGGCTTCATATGTATGGTGACAGATGGAACCTAGACTTTTGGTGGTGAACATGATGCAGTCTATACAGATGTCAAAATACAATGAAATTATGTAATGTTATAAACCAATGTAACCTCAATAAAATGATAAAAAGTTAAAAAAATAAAACAAAAGAGGCCCTCAGAGATATAATCCAGGAATGGTAGATCGATTTGACTTGGGGATTTGCTCCCTGAGGGTAGAGACAAACTACTCCCTAGGAGTAGACACTACTTCCAGGGAGTAGTGTCCCTTGAGATTGGGACACTAGAAGAGATTATAAGCAGGTCCCTGGGGAAATGGGGCGTGAGGATGGTGGTATGAGGTAATTAGAGCAGTTTGACTGGGGGTGGAGTGCTGTAAGTTTGGAAAGGGTCAATGAAACTGAGATAGTTTGAGTCACTTTGAGGTGGAGCTGTCATCGACGTGATTTCCTAAGGTTTCTATCACTCCTGGTTCAGAGTATTTTCTATGTGGGGAATGTGGTGATTACCTGGACAGAGAGGGGTTAAGGTTCAGCTCACAAACCCCTCCTTCCCACTGCCCATGGATAGGAGGGTGGGGGCAGAATATCCAATGGAGCAGGAACCTAGGGAGGAGGGGGCAGAGGGCAAGTGGGGACAGGGAGAAGAGAGACAGGCAGGATCCATCTCTTACCACCTCCCAAGCTCCCAGTAAGCACCAATCCTTCAGTGCCTGCCTGCCACGTGTTTGGGGTGCACACAGTCCCTTTTCGTGGAGTAGGGCACACGGCTCCCAGCACAGGAGCAAGCATGGCAAGGCCATGGGCACTCCTTCTTATCTGCTTCCTTCTGCCTGGAATCCTGCTCTCAGAGGCTGCCAAAATCCTAACTCTGTCTTTGGTGGGTGAGTGCTTGGCCAAAGAATGCAGAGACAGGAGTGTCCTAGGCACGGGAGCCAGCGCTTAGGCAAATAACCCTAGATCAGAGGGTCATTCCATGTGGTTTTCAGACTGGGCATGTTTGTTTCCCTGGCTGGAGGATGAAGGGGTGGGTGCTGATTTGTGGAGGCAGAGAGGGGCCTCTACCACCACCGAGGTGAAGATAGTTGTGGAGAATACAGAAATACTCTTTCCTCTCTCTTCTTATCCAGGACCAGCTACCTATAACACAGGGCTGGGGCCAGAAGTTTAAGATCCAGCCCAGTGCAGGAGACCCAGGCCGCTTCCTCATGGCTGCTGGTTGGACATTCAGAGGCTCCCCCTAAACACTGGGGGGTGCTCAGCAGTTGGCAGTAGAGGCTGTGGCTCCTGTTTGCAGACTCATGGAGGCCCAGAGAAAGGTGCTCCTGGGGGCAGCAGCACTAATTTTCTCAGCTGCATGGGAGCCCAAGGTGGAGCAGGGAAGATATTTCAATGACGATTAGGACATTGGCATGTTCTCCTCCAGGGGAAACCTGGAGAACTGACTGGAGTGAGGAGTGGACTCTGCACATTCCAGTCTCTCTGGGCCCCTCTTCCTTTCAACCCTGTTGCTGAAAGTGTTTGAAGGACTTGTGCAACTGTTAACTGTGCACGTTGTGGCCTTTGTTTTATTTCCTTTACTTTTGCACTGCTGGGAATAGAAGATGGAAGGGTAAAATACATCACAATGAAGTGGTTTTGATAGGAAGCAGTTTCCCAAAACTTTATTTCAATCCACAGTGGGCTCTCTTAGATCACTTTCAGATCACCGAGAATCAGGGGATCTTAGAGCTGGAAGGAACCATAAATCATCTAATTCAGCCTCCACTGTGTTTTCCTCAGCAGGAAACTTAGGGTCAGGGAAGGGAGGCGCCTTTTACAAGAGCACACCAGACCTCCATAATGGCGGACACCATGAATTTACTCAGCGTTTTTTACAGCAAGACCATCCTCTCCACAGCTCCCACTCTCACCCTTCTCTGTGGGGAGTTTTTATAATCACTCTTTAAGAAACCTGGTAACACCATTAGAAAGACTTTTCTTTTTTTCCTTTCTGATTGTTAGCAGTGATGAAGCAAAACAGCTTCTTCATCTCTTGAAAGTACTTTGTTCTCCAGCCTCAGGCTGAGAGGGAGCTGGTGTGGTTTGTGAGCTGCTGGAAGACCTTCTCTGCCATTCTCTGCACTGGGGCTTATCAACACCCTCCGTGATTGGATGCTTGTATGGTCACCCCTTCTTTCTGGCTCCCAGGTCTAATATGGACTAAAATGTGGGTATGAGATGTAGGACATTTGTACTTTATACTTCCCTTGTTGCTTCAGACTGTGCAAGCCTGGTTGTAAAAAACTGAGAAACAGCTACACACCTTTTCTTTAGCACTACAGCCCTCTAACGCCCGTCTCCACACTCATGGAATTCCCCTTTCACTTCTCTCCTGTTCTGGATTTTTCTGCTCCTGAGACCCTTAGATTCAAGCAAAGGTCCCATGTTGGAGCAGGGTCTAAGAGAAGACATTAGTGTGATGGAACTGGTACCTCCCCAAGATCAAGCTTCTCTCTCTTTAAGATCCCAGTATTGTCCTAGGATAAGTGATGTCTCAGTCTTCATGCATATAGGATTCTGCTGACCCATTCCACAGGCCCCAGAATTATCCTGAATGTGCTAGTTTGATGTTCTGCAGAATTCAGGACACAAGTAGGAAAGTTCTGCCAAACACGTTTGCATCTCAAGGATTGGGGTCTAAGTGGTGGCTCCATGTCCTTATGCTTCAATGGCTGTTTCTTAGACTCATAGTTAAGCTTCTGTATTTCTGGATCCTAGAGTAGCATAAATTTCCAAAGTGAACGATTCCAGAAATGGCTGTGATTGATTGTCCATTAGGACCCTTCACACTCACATGTACAGCACTGTGCCAAAATTTCCTCCAGTGCATTTCTGTCTCTAGTACACCATGTCTCCATATGGCCCCAGCTAAAATGCAGCATGCAACTTAGGATCAGGAACTCTTTAAGGCCTAAGTGCCAAGAAGCTCATCACATTGACATAGAGACCAGTGTCACAAGAAGGGATCTTTGATGGGGGTTTGCCACAGGAAACGGATTTGGGCCAGCAGGCTCTGGGTGAGTGGGCTAGGGTATAGCCAGATGCATATGGAGAGAGAGACTGATGAAGTCCATCTTTCTCTACTCACAATCAGCTTTCTGCTTCCTTATCCCTCCTCTTCTGGATTTATCACCCCATTGACCTCAGAATCTGTTCTCATCATTACAAAAATGAAGTTGTGCCTTGTTCCTAGGTGGAAGCCATCATCTCCTAATGGACCGAGTGACTCAGATACTTCAAGATCATGGTCATAACGTCACCATGCTTCTCCACAGAGCAAATTTATTGACATCAGGTATCTATTCTCACTAATTCTTGGTTTCTTCTACTCCAGGCAAAGAGCAATGTCTTTTGCATAGAGAGGTTTTTAAAATAGTTTAAAAAATCTATTTGGATTGAAAGAGTGAAAAAGGTGAGTGTGTGTGTGTGTGTGTGTGTGTGTGTGTGTGTGTGTAAGTTGTTGGAAACCTTCTGGGCTCTGTCCACTAGGACTCCACACTCTGTCGTCCCGTATTCTCCTCCCTTACATGGACTTATACTCCATCCCAAGCAATCCTCCTCCCTTTAGTATGATTATTTTGTAAAAGCTTCTTCATAACGTGGCTTGAAAATATGTTGAAAAGAAACGTCCAGCTATAAATAAGGTTTCCAGTGGGTAAGATTCACTATTCCTCTTTTATAGCACTGATTAAGTTCTCCTCTTATGATATCTGAAATTTAAGGAAGCTTTCTCAGGCAGTTCTTTATTAATGCAGCTAAGATCAGGATCTATCTTTGAGATGATCTGCTTTTCTTGAAATATTGGTGACTTCCCATGTGTTTGTGCACAGTGATTCGAAGGTTCTTGAGTCATAGAATCCAAAGAAGTTTAGTTAAATGAGCTCATAAATGCTATCAACTCTTTTCTGCTGACGGACAAGGGAATGGAGGGTCAGAGAACTGAAATGGTTTGCTCAGTGTCACATGAAGGCTAATAATAGTGTTGGGTGGACTTAGGACTTTAAGCTCTGGATTGCTCAATGTGAAGTATTGCTCAGGCTTTGATTTTTCAAAAAATAAAATCCAATATTAAGCTGCATTTTTGGGAAACAAAATTTTGAGAAATTATAAAACTTGCAGGTGACTTCAGCCCTTGTTTTTTTTCAGATTTTGTTTTTATTGCCATAACATTGGTTTAAAACATTGTATAAATTTCAGGTGTACATCATTATACTTCTATTTCTGCATAGATTACACCATGTTCACTACCCAAATACTAATTACAATCCATCCCCCCACACACATGCCTAATCATTCCTTTCACCCTCCTCCCTCCCTCCTTCCCCTCTGGTTACCACCAATCCAATCTCTGTCTCTATGTATTTGTTTTTCTTGTTGTTTTTATCTTCTACTTATGAGTGAGATCATATGATATTTCACCTTCTCACTCTGACTTATTTCACTTAGCATAACACCCTCAAGATCCATTCATGTTGTCACAAATGGCTGAATTTCATCGTTTCTTATGGCTAAGTAGTATTCCATTGTGCATATATGTCACATCTTCTTCATCCATTCGTCCCTTGATGGGCCCTTGGGTTGCTTCCAAGTCTCGGTTATTGTGAATAATGCTGCAATGAACACAGGGATGCATGTATCTTTAAGCATTGGTGTTTTCATGTTCTTTGGATAAATACCCAGCAGTGGAATAGCTGGATCGTATGGTAGTTCTAGCCTTAACTTTTTAAGGAATCTCCATACTGTTTTCCATAGTGGCTGCACCAGTTTGCACTCCCACCAGCAGTGTATGAGAGTTCCCTTCTCTCCACATCCTCTCCAACACATGTTGTTTCCTGTCTTGTTAATTATAGCCATTCTCACGGGTGTGAGGTGCTATCTCATTGTAGTTTTGATTTGCATTTCCCTGGTAGTTAATGATGTTGAACATCTTTTTATGTGCCTGTTGGCTGTCTATATGTCTTCTTTGTAGAAATGTCTGTTCAGGTCTTTTGTCCATTTTTTAATTGGGTTGTTAGTTTTTTTGTTATTGAGCTGTATGAGTTCTTTATATATATTGGAGATTAACCCCTTATCAGATGTATGGTTTGCAAATATCTTCTCTCAATTGTTAGGTTGTCTTGTCATTTTGTTGATGGTTTCCTTTGCTGTGCAGAAGTTTTTTAGTTTGATGTAGTCCCACTTGTTTATTTTTTCTATTGTTTCTCTTGCCCAGTCAGACATGGTGCTTGAAAATATGTTGCTAAGACTGATGTCGAAGAGCGTACTTCCTATGTTTTCTTCTAGAAGTTTCATGGTTTCAGGTCTTACATTCAAGTCTTTAATCCATTTTGAGTTAATTTTTGCGTATGGTGTAAGATAATGTTTTACTTTCATTCTTTTGCGTGTGGCTGTCCAGTTTTCCCAACACTATTTGTTGAAGAGACTTTCATTTCTCCATCGTATGTTCTGGGCTCCTTTGTCAAAAATTAGCTGTCCATACATGTGTGGGTTTATTTATGGGCTTTTGATTCTATTCCATTGATCTGTGTGTCTTTTTTTGTGCCAGTTCCATGTTGTTTTAGTTACTATAGCTTTGCAGTATATTTTGAAATCAGGGAGTATGATACGTCCAGCTCTGTTCTCTTTTCTCAGGATTTCTTTAGATATTTGGGGTCTTTTCTTGTTCCATACAAATTTTAGGAGTCTTTCTTCTATTTCTGTGAAAAATGTTGTTGGAACTTTGATAGGGATTGTATTGAATCTATAGATTGCTTTAGGAAGCATGGTCATCTTAACTTTGGTAATTCTTCCAATCCAGGATCACGGAAAGTCTTTCCGTTTCTTTGTGTCTTCTTCAATTACTTTCAGCAATGTTTTATAGTTTTCAGTCTACAGATCTTTCACCTCTTTGGTTCAGTTTATTCCTAGGTATTTTATTCTTTTTATTACAACTGTAAATGGGATTGTATTCTTAATTTCTCTTTCTGCTGCCTCGTTGTTAGTGTATAGAAATGCAACTGATTTTTGTATGTTGATTTTGTATCCTGCAACTTTACTGTACTCATTTATTGCTTCCCAAAGGTTTTTGGTGGAGTCTTTAGGGTTTTCTATACATAATATCACGTCATCTGCAAATAGTGACAGTTTCACTTCTTCCTTTCCAATTTGGATCCCTTTTATTTCTTTTTCTTGCCTGATTGTTCTTGCTAGGACTTCCAATACTATGTTAAATAGGAGTGGTGAGAGTGGGCATCCTTGTCTGTTGCCTGTTCTTAGAGGATAGCTTTCAGTTTTTCACCATTAAGGATGATATTAGCTGTGAGTTTGTCATATATGGCCTTTATTATGTTGAGGTACTTTCCTTCTATACCCATTGTATTCAGAGTTTTTATCATAAATGGATGCTGTATCTTGTCAAATGCTCTCTCTGCATCTATTGAGATGATCATGTGGTTTTTATTCTTCATTTTATTAATGTGGTGTATCACGTTGATTGATTTGTGGATGTTGAACCATCCCTGCATCCCTGGAATGAATCCCACCTGATCATGGTGTATAATCTTTTTAATGTATTGTTGTATGCGATTTGCTAGTATTTTGTTGAGGATTTTTGGATCAATGTCCATCAGTGATACTGGACGGAATTTTCTTTTTCTGTGTTGTCCTTGTCTGGTTTTGGTATCAGGGTAATGTTGGCTTCATAGAATGAGTTAGGGAGCTTCCCCTCCTCATCAATATTTTGGAAGATTTTGAGAAGGATAGGTATTAAGTCTTCTTTGAATGTTGGGTAGAATTCACCAGGGAAGCCGTCTGGTCCTGGACTTTTACTTTTGGGGAGGTTTTTGATTACTGTTTCGATCTCCTTACTCATGATTGGTCTATTCAAATTCTCTATTTCTTCTTGATTCAGTTTTGGAAGGTTGTATGATTCTAAGAATTTATCCATTTTTTCTAGATTATCCAATTTGTTGGCAGATAGCTTTTCGTAGTATTCTCTTATAATCTTTTGTATTTCTGAGGTTTCCATTGTTATTTCTCCACTTTCATTTCCGATTTTACTCATTTGAGCCTTCTCTCTTTTTTCTTGATGAGTCTAGCTAACGGTTTGTCAATTTTTCTTATCTTTTCAAAGACCCAGCTATTGGTTTTATTAATTTTTTCTATAATTTTTTTTAGTCTCTATTTCATTTATTTCTGCTCTGATTTTTATTATTTCCCTTCTTCTACTCATTTTGGGCTTTGTTTGTTCTTCCTTTTCCAGTTCCTCTAGGTGCACTGTTAGATTGTTGCTTTGAGATTTTTCTTATTTGTTGAGATAGGCCTGCATTGCTATAAACTTCCCTCTTAGAACCGCTTTTGCCGTATCCCATAAATTCTGGCATGTCATATTTTCATTTTCAATTGTCTCTGGTATTTTTTGACGCCTCCTTTGATTTCTTCCTTGACCCAATTGTTGTTCAGTGGCATTTTGTTTAATCTCCACGTATTTGAGGCTATTCTGATTTTCTTCCTATAGTTGATTTCTAGTTTCATACTGTTTTGGTCAGAAAAGATGCTTGGTATTATTTCAATCTTCTTAAATATATGGAGACTTGTTTTGTGGCCTAATATGTGATCAATCCTGGAGAATGTCCATTTGCATTTGAAAAGAATGTGTATTTTTTGGTTTTTGGATGGAACGTTCTGCATATATCTACTAGGTTCATCTGTTCTAGTGTTCTGTTCGTTTAAGGCCAATGTTTCCTTATTGATCTTTTGTTTGGATGATCTATCCGTTGGTGTAAGTGGAGTGTTAAAGTCCCCTACTATTACTGTATTACTGTCTATTTCTCCTTTTATGTCTTTTAATACTTGCCTTATATATTTAGGTGCTCCTATGTTGGGTGCATAGATATTTACAAGTGGTATATTCTGTTGTTGGATTGTTCCCTTGATCATTATGTAGTGCCCTTCTGTGTCTCTTTTTACAGTTTTTGTTTTAAAGCCTATTTCATCTGATATGAGTATTGCTACCCCAGCTTTCTTTTCACTGCCATTTGAGTGGAGCATCTTTTTCCATCCTTTCACTTTCAGTTTGTGAGTGTCTTTAGGTCTGAAATGTGTTTCTTGTACGCAGCATATATATGGGTCTTGTTTTTTTATCCAATCAGCCACCCTATGTCCTTTAATTGGAGCATTTAGTCCATTGATGTTTAAAATAGCTGTTGATAAGTATATACTGACTGCAATTTTTTAACTTTTTTTCCTCAATGTTTTAGTAGTTCTTCTCTGTTCCTTTCTTCTTCTCTTGCTCTCTTCCCTTGTGGTTTGATGGCTTTCTTTAGCATTCTGTTTGGATTCCTTTCTCTTAGTTTTTTGTGTATTTATTATAGGTTTCTGGTTTGTGATTACCATGGGGTTCATATATAGTAACCTATGTATATAGCAATCTCTAGTAAGTTGATCATATCTTTAGTTTGACCTCTATCTGAAAGCTCTAGTCTTTAACTCCCTCCTCCCACATTTTCTGTTTTTGATATCATATCTAACCTCTTTTTTGTGCATTTGTATCCGTTACCCTCTTATCATGGAAATAGATAGTTTTTCCTAATTGTGATCGTCTCTTTCCCCCTTAAGTAACCCCTTTAGCATTTCTTGTAGGACTTGTTTCTTGGTGACAAACTCCTTTAATTTTTGCTTGTCTGGGAAACTCTTTATTTCTCTTTCCATTCTGAATGATAACCTTGCCTGTAGAGTATTCTTGGCTGTAGGTTTTTTCCTTTTAGCACTTTAAATATCATGCTACTCTCTTCTAGCCTGTAAGGTTTCTGCTCAGAAGTCAGCTGATAGCCTTATGGGGTTTCCCTTGTATGTAACTTGTTGTCTTTCTCTTGTGGCTTTTAGGATTCTCTCTTTATCTTTAATTCTGGGCATTTTAATTATGCTGTGTCTTGGTGTGGGTCTCTTTTGTTTTATCTTGTTTGGTGCTCTCTGTGATTCCTGTACCTGGATGTTTGTTTCCTTCCTTAGGTTAGGGAAGTTTTCAGCTATTATTTCTTCAAATAGATTCTCTGCCCCTTTGTCTCACTCTTCTCCTTCCGGGACACCTATAACAGGGATGTTAGTGCGCTTGATGTTGTCCCCAGAGGTCCCTTAGACTGTCCTCACTCTTCTTCTTTTTTCTTTTAACTGTTCAACTTGGGTGATTTTTTCTAGTCTTTCGTCCAGCTCGCTGATCCCTTCTTCTGTATCCTCTACTCTGCTTTTGAGTCCCTGTAGTGAATTTTTCATTTCCAGTATTGTATTCTTCATTTCTGATTGGTTCTTTTTTATATCTTCCATTTCTTTGTTGATGTTCTCACTGAGTTCATCCATTCTTCTCCCAACATCAGTGAGCATCCTTAACACTCTTTGTTTGAACTCTCTGTCAGGTAGGTTGCTCATTTCTGTTTCATTTAGTTCCTTTTCTGGAGTTTTGTCCTGTTCTCTTACTTGGAATGTATTCCTTTGCCTCCTCATTTTGCCTCTTTCCCTGTGCTTATGTCTAAGTATTAGGTAGGTCAGCTATGTCTTCTGATCTTGGAGAGTTGAACTTATATAAGTGACGCTGCATGATGCTGGGGAGTGTGCTCCCCTCTCATCACCAGTTTCAAATGTTCCAGGAGTGACCCCAGTGTGGGCTAGGTGTGTCCTGTTGTGGTGGGGTTGCTTTTGCCATAGGTGCCCAGAGAGGCTGAGCTATCCCTCTGGCAGCTGGTTGTAATGTTCAGCTGCATGTAGTTGTTGTGGGCCCTTCAGTGTCTTTATTGGGTGTGGGGAGCCCCAGCACAGTTGGCTGCAAGGTCTAATATCACATTCCTATTTCAGTTTTTCTAGAAAGTGAGTAGGCCCCCAGTGTGGCTCATTGTTAGGCTCAAGGGCTTATAATTGCTATAAGCCTCTGGGCTAGAAGGTTCTTGTCAGCTTTCTGAGGATTGCAGCTGCGTGGGGCTGGCTTCAGGCATGGGAGCACCCAATTGTTTCAGGCTTTGGAAGGTGGGGCCAATCTCCTATGTGGCTCTTGGAGAAGCACAAATGTTCTGCAGCTGACAAGTCCCACTGCGCACAGGCCCACACACATAGTCAACACAGTCCTGCCCGTGCATGTGCCTTAACCCCCTGAAGTGCACCCAGTCTCTCCAAGGCAGGAGCCCCACACACTACACCAACACCCCACACTCTCCATCTGCTCCTTACACACACCCTACCCCACAGAGGTGGACCCACTCACCAGGCTGCAGAGAATCCAGGCAGCTCACTTAGCAGGCCCACAAGTTGCCTAAGGGCTTGTTGTTGGGTGGGGCCAGTCCCTAGGGTGGGCTGCCTGCTCTGGCTGAACTGGATTAAATCCATGCTCTAGTAGGTGGGGCAGGCCCTGTGCTAGCAGGCCACAGGGAGAACTCCAATGGTGTCTGCCAGCATCTGTGTCGGCATGCCCATACCAGGTCACAACAATGGCCACTGCTAATGTCCCAGTCCCTGGACAGTGTGAGAGGTCTCACCTCTCACCAAGATGCACTCAGAACCTTTGAGGTGAGTCTGTTTCACCAAAGGACTGTGTGTATTTCTTTCTGGGGATTTTAGGTTGCTTTCCAAGACGGGTGAACTTGTACATGGGCCCTTTAAGAGCTGGCTTTAATTTCTTTGTGAACCAGCTTTTCCGGGGGTATTCCCTGTTGTTGTTAGTGGCCAGCAAAACCAGATATTATGTCACTCATCTTGGTTGTGCTGGGTCTAAAAAGTGCACATAGCAGGTGCACTCTCCGGCTCAGGGCCCCTCTCCTCCAGGGAGGGCTGCTTACCTTTGGGTTTCTCCTGGGTGACTGTGAAGCACTGTGGCTTGTGAAAGTGGCATTTTTTCTCTCCAGAAGAGAGTTTCTACATGTTCCACCTCAATTAGGATTGTCATTTTTTGCAAGGGTTCCTCTTATCTAGTTTTCAGTTCTCTCTCAGGGGTAATTTTTCCCAGAGTAGATGTAAATCGGCTGTGTTCGTGGGAGGAGGTGAGTTCAGAGTCTGCTTATGCTACCATCTTGACTTCTCTCCCAGATTTGTTTTGAAACAATTTTTTTCAGTGAAAATTTCTTTTACTTTTTTTACTGCGGTAAAATATACATAACATAAAATTGACTATTTTGATCATTTTTGCATGCAGTTTAGTGACTTTAGGTACATCCACATTGTTGTGCAACCATCAGGACCATTTTCTCCAGAACTTTTTCATCATCACAAACTGGAACTCTGTGCACTTTAAACAATAACAGTCCTTTATCCCTTTCCCCCAACCCCTGATAACCACTATCTTCTTTATTTCTCTTATTATTTGACTAGTCTGGATACCTCCCCTAAGTGGAATTGTACAATATTTGTCCTTTTATGTGTGGCTTATTTCACTTTGCATAATGTCTTCAGGCTCATCCAGGTTGTAACATGTATTTTCCTTTTTAAGGCTGAATAGTATAAATATACATATGTACCACATTTTGTTAATCCATTCATCTGTCACTGGGCATTTGGGGTTTCCACCTTTTGGATATTGTGAATAATGTTGCTATGAACACTGGTGTGCAAATATCTGCCTGATTCCCTACTTAAAACAATTTTAATCACCTTCTAGATTAGGTTTTCTATTCTACACTGAGCATCATTTATATACATATTCTTTAGCATCTGCCTTGACTGCAGATCTGATTAAATAGATGTAGTGTATTAATTTTTAATGTAATTATTTTAATTTAAACAATTATAATAAAATCTAAATAAAATATTAAATTACATTAAGTTAAATTACAATTTTAGGTTAAAAAATAATTTTGGCAGTTCCCATGTACTTTCACAAACTACTGAAAACTACAGACCTTCTATCCCTTTAACAAATATGTGTATACCAAAATCTATAAACAATTCAAGGTGTTCATGGATCCCTTCAGTTTTATCCTCAGGTTCCAGGCTTGAGTGTCTACAGTTTCTTTCACTATTCCCCATTCGTGGGCATTTTTGAGACTTTGAAACAGCATGTTCACCCTTCACATCTGTAGTACAGCCTGGCTAAATGTCTGCAAATAAGGAAAACACAAGATTGGGTTAAGATTCCTGACTTGATACCTGTTTCAGTGTGTTGAAATATTTGAACCATTCACTAACTCCTTGTTTGGACACATTTCCCCATCTTGTTTATTCATTTACAACTTTAATAAATGAATGACCAGTAGCTCTGAAATAGCAAAAATCTCTAATGCTCACATGTAGTAATGTTTCAACCAATATCTGGAATCACAATTTGGTTATAGGTAGAGGCTGATAGGAGATTGAGGAGCATGACAGAAGAAGCCTAGATTGCCTTGTACAGACTTAGTAGAAATATGAATATTAAGAACTGTGCTAATGAGGACTCAGAAGGAAGGGAGGAACGTGGTAGAGAAAATATATCTTGTCTTGGACAGTATATGCATCTTCCTAAACAGAATTCTGGTAGAAATATAGATGTTAAAGGCTTCTTGCTGCTGATAGTAAAATGTGAGATGAAAGACATAAATTGATGGAGGAACATAAACATAATGAAACCAGGACTTCATGATTTTGGACATTCTCAGTCTATCGAGATTGCAACAGATTTTAAAATTAGGGCATTCGTTGTGAGGAGAGCAATGAATTCTTTTCTCTTATGGAGAAAACGAGAGTTGTGGCTGGATAAGCTTTTGCTACTGCCTCTGAAGGATTAAAAGGTCAGAATGTTCAGTCTCACAGAGAGCTCTTTGAAGATTAGGTTTGTGACTCATGGATCCCTCCAGCCATATTGGCAGATGCCAAAAATAGAGATGAAATTACTTTGTAAAAATCTGTGGAGCAGCCTGTTGTCCAGTGGATTGAATTCCCATGACATACCCAAGAGACCCACAAGGTACTTGAGAATTTTATACCAGAAGAAACACAGCCATTTAGGACTGAAAAGACAGAAGATGACATGAAAGAAGGCTGTTCGACTCCCAAGAGTAGAAAGAGACTGACAAACTGTTCAACTGCAAATACATGATACTTTTTAATAAAAAACAAAGAAGAAATTGAGGGTGAAGCAGCGCACCCAGAGGGTAGATCTTCAAGCTCATGGTGCTGACTTTCAAATCACAGAGGATTATTTCCTGTCCTGAAAACCTAATATTGTTTGCCCAGTAGGATATCAAAATTTCACAGGACAGGCAACTCATTTTTTGCTTTCAATTTGTTCAATTTAGAGTGATAACATCAGTAACTTGTGTTTTATACCTGTCCCACTATTGTTTCTTGGGAGCAGATAACTTGTTTCTTAGTTTCATAGGTTCACAGATGGGGAGAAATTTTGTCCCTTGATGGATAATACCCAGACTTTTGCTGATACTTGAATAATTCTTTGGATGATATAATTTGGGGCTTTTCAGCTGATGATATTTAGATGAGCTTTTGAACTAAGAGTTGATAGTGTACTGGTTTGAGACTCTTGGGGATGTTGGGATGGAGTGAATGCATTTTCCACGTGCAACGTACATGAGTGTTTCAGGTGCAGAGAGCAGAACATAGTAGGATGATAATTTCCCCTCAATGATATCCATGTCTTAATCCTTGGAACCAGTGAATATGCTACCTTAAGTTGCAAAGGGATTTTGCCAATGTGATTAATGTAAGGATCTTGAGATGGGGAGATTATCTAGATTATGCATGTGGGCCTAATATAATTTCAAGAGTCCTTCTATCAGAAAGAAGAGGACAGAAGAGTAAGAGAAGGAAACATGATTATGGAAGGAAAAGTCAGAGTGATGTGATTGCCAGTTGGAAGGAGGTCGTGAACATAGGAATGTAGGCAGCCACTAGAAGGTGGAAAAGACAAGGAAACAGATTGTCTTCTAGGGCTTGCAGAAGGAACACAGAGATGCCTGTACCTTGCTTTTATCTCAGTGAGACTCCTTTTGGATTTCTGATCTGTAGAACTATAAGATAATAAATTTGTGTTGTTTTAAGCCCACGAGTCTATAGTAATTTTTCACAGCAGCAATAAGAAACTACACAATTATCATAGGTGGTCAGGAGAACTCCAGGAGGCACACGATGAGGTTGTTATGGTTTCTACAGTAAAGGCAACATTGGGGGCACTCGTGCCAGTGACTATTTTATTGCAAATTGGACAGACTCTAGAGTCTCTTGTTATGGAGGCCCTACTCAAATTAGGCTGATTTTTAATTAACTAGCATGAATGGACTTAAATAAAACCTACAAATGAGAAATATGCTGTCTCCAGAATGCAAAAATGCTGAAAGCTGTTGGCCTTGTTGAAATATTGTGATATCGTGAGTGGATAGTTTCTTCACAGTGTCATGGATAGAGAGGCGTTAGACTGACCACATAATTCCCAGGAATATAGCTGAAGTACTAGTCTTGGGCTGTGTGTGGGGGCAATCGCATATCCCTTTGTGTGAGCTCCTTTGTGAATGTTTCCATGTCTTGAATGAGTGTGGCAAATGAATCTCTTCGAGGAGGATGTCCTCAATGTAATGCCACACCTGTGCTCCTGGAGAAAGTTGGATGTGGTTACAATCTTGCTGACAAAGATTGTGACCAATGGTAGGGCAGTTGAAGTACCCCATGGGTAACCATTTAAAGGTATATTCTTTCCCTTCCAAGGTAAAGGCAAACTTCAGTTAAAAGCCTGTTGAAATAGTTACTGAACAGAACATATTAGCCCAATCTATTTTGTAAAGTATTTGCCAGTAAATACTCGGGCAGAGTCAGTGGTTTCCCTAAGATTGGTATTCGAGCTTTCATGTGTAGGACCGTGAATTAATCTCTTCCCAATCCCTACACACGGTTAGGTTAGATGTCACATGATGAGGGCACACATGCATGAAGAGAGTATGAAAGGTTTCTTACTCAAATAATAAGGCTTTTTTAGGAAAAGCAGGACAGGCTCCCAAGGAAATCTGAAAAATGGCTTTCCGGAGCAGCTAGGAATGTCTAGCTTGAGTGTTTCTTGTGGGTAGGGGCTTGGATGTGGTGAGGGTTCCTCCTGATTGGTCTGACTTTCATGGTTTGAAACTCCCATTAGGGTCAAAAGAGGGAGCATGGGGACTTTCTTAACAGTTTGTCCAGATGATGCACAGAAGAGGGAGTAGGAGACAGGGCTTGAAACCTGTCAGCAGTCAAACATCAAAAACAGACTCAGACTTTGTATTACACATGGGTGATGGGGGCGAAGCCAAGTAGGTAAGTAGAGGTGCAGAAGA
Source organism: Ceratotherium simum simum (assembly GCF_057802395.1). Classification (NCBI taxonomy): domain Eukaryota; kingdom Metazoa; phylum Chordata; class Mammalia; order Perissodactyla; family Rhinocerotidae; genus Ceratotherium; species Ceratotherium simum. The sequence goes on along the minus strand of NC_141917.1, from coordinate 29,477,274 downwards.
CTACTATTTCAATTAAGTCGTTGAGTACGTTTTACTGAATTAAAAAACAATTTGGATATATCTCTTTAAATAATGGAAAATGAATTTTTCTAAACCAGAAAGGGCAGAGGCTCTGGAATCAAAGAGACCCGTATTTAAATACAAACTGTACCACTTCCTATGTGTGTAACCTCGACAAATTATCTTAAACTCAATTAATTTTGTTTTCTCACCTATAAAGTGAGACCAACAGCTATGCCTTCAGTGAAAGCTTTAATGGAAGCTTCCATCACTTTAAATTGAAAAGCAATCCTGAAACTTTACAAATTTCTTAATCCATGTTTTCAGTTTTAAGACTGAATGAATGAGAAAGCAACCATCCAAAGAAAAACAGTTCAAAAGACAAACATTCAAATAAATATGAAATTATTGAAATAAACAAATGTTGCTATCATCATGCTAATGTAAATCCATACTGTGTGACATATTTAACATTTTTAACCTATTGGTATTTTCTTCGGTTTCAAAGAGGAGGAAAAATCCTATCAAGTTATCCCTTGGCTTCTACCTGAAGATCATTACAAAGAATTTATGAAGTTTTTTGATTTCTTTATGAAAGAAGCTTTGGCTGGCAGGTAAGTTCTTTTTATTATTGGGACCAAAGAGTCACTATTGTAGTTATACAAATGAATGGATGGATATATGTACGCTTGGACTGAGATTCTGAGAAAGGGATGGATGGACGGATGGATGGATGGATGGAGGATGGATGGATGGATGGATGGATGGAGGATGGATTGATGAAGCGATAGATGACGAGTGGATGGTTGGGTAACCAAGTTTTTCTCTCCAAATCATCCAGTCCCGTCACTGGAGATTCTCTTGCATTCTACTGTCCCTCTTCCACTACAAGTGTGAATATGTTTGTGTAGAAATTGGGGGTTGTTCTTTCTGGGACCTCTTTGCAATTCTTCACTTAACGATCTTTGTCTGTAATCTCCCCAACACGGAGGTATAGGTGCCTCAATCTGTCACTGTTGTTAAGGAAAGGAGAGCCACCTTTTTACACTTATTTTTCCTCCTTCTTGTCACATGTATTGATTAATGAAGGAAAGACTTACGAACATTGATTTTGTAGTACTTGAACACGTGGGCATGTAAAGTCCTTTTAAAGAGCAATCAACCTCGTGCTAAATATGACATCACCTTTTGCTTCATCTTGAATGGAAAGGAACATGTAACTCCTTAACCTTAGACATAAAAGTGGGAAGACGAAATCCATGTTTATCTTGGTTAATTACAATGGCCTTACCCCTTCCTTTTACCTTGAAAATTCTACTTATAGTCAAGGTCCTGCTCAGATATGACTTCTTCCATAAAGCCTTCTTTTCTCACTCAGATTGGAAGATCCCAGTCCCTCCTGTACAGACCTGATCTAACCTACTTATTTGACACTTACTGGTAGTGTATATCATCTTGCATTGCTCATTATATATTTTAAGTATATGCTTTGTCTCTTCTCTGTTAATTTAATATTTTTGAGGACAGGTGTAGATAACTGTACATTCTTGAAAATTTTACTATTTATTAGCTAAATGTTAAATGTGATTAGAGAACTATATTGTATTGGTGCCGGCCCCGTGGCGTAGCGGTTAAGTGTGCTGCACGCTCTTCGGCTGGCTGCCTGGGTTCAGATCCCGGGCACGTACTGACGCACCGCTTGTCAGGCCATGCTGTGGCGGGGTCCCACATAAAGTGGAGGAAGATCGACATGGATGTTAGCTCAAGGCCAGTCTTCCTCAGCAAAAAGAGGAGGATTGACATGGATGTTAGCTCAGGGCTGATCTTCCTCAAAAAGAAAAAAAAAAAAGAAAAAAACATAACTATATTGTAGGAATTTTACAGCATTATTGAAATTTTCTAAAATACTTGGCAACCACTCCTTTGGCAGGTGAAATCTTTAAAAATACACAGCAGAGGATGATTTCAGGCAGTAACTTCCCTTGTGTGCTTCTAAGTTGATCCTAAAGATCAGGCAGAGATCTGCATATTACTAATAAGTTCTCAGCCTCTGGGCCTTCTCTATCTGGGGTGCCGTTTTGCAGTCGTGTACAATTAAATGTGTTCCAGGGTCTCAATTCTTTTGTCCTCCATGCAGCTGGCAGGCAGCACCTGACGTCTTGAGCCCTTGCCCCTGTTGCCTCTGGCACCCTAAAGTACAGATAGACCTCCTCATCTATTTCCCCATATGTTGTACAAACAGGAAACAGGATCATATTCTGTACAGGCACTGACGGGAAAGCATTGCTAGCAGTTGGTCCCTGAAATAATCTCATAGGCAGAGTCTTAATTTTATGTCAATAAGCTTTGCCATTATCTTCTCTGGATACGTCAGCCTTTATTGAAGTGGAAGGGCTAATAATGTGTCTCAAAACCAAGCAGATTTTTTTTTTTTTATTGCTTAACTCATGGGTGCAGAAAGGAGGAATTCCTATTTTTAGCTGAGATTTTGACTGCTAACATGATCAGAGTCCCCAGGTGACAAAGGTGTTCTATCATATGCCAAATACACAGTGATCAAAAAAAATGCCTATATGTCAATGTTTTTGGGACTGTATCATTAAGAAATTTCCACAGTTTGGCAGAGTAAACGAGAAAATCGCTTATGAAAAGTCTGTATGTAAATGAAAGTTAAGGTAACATCCAAGAATTTATCAAGTAGAAAGAGATCTATAAGGTCAGCTATGGTCATAGAAGGCTCCCAGAGCAGAAGGCCTAACAGTGGCAATTTGATTTCAGTTGGGCTAATTCAACTGTGCCCATGGATTTCAATAATTGACAGTTCCAAGATAACTTTTCTAATGAACTGGCTTAGAGAGTTCTTGGGATTTGGATTGGAGAGGAGATGGGATGGGCAGAAGGGAACACTCTCAGGAGCAGAACATCTGCCAGCATGAGTGAGAAGAGGGTATTCATGGACACGGTGAACAGGATGCTGCTGTTACATGTGGTCTTGCCCAGCTGGGAAATTTCTTTTTAGCCCAAGATTCTTTTATGTATTGTGAAATTAATATCTCCAAAGAATATTTACCGTTTATTTTCTTTCTTTCAGAGACAAATTTGAAAACTTTTTAAAAGCGATGGAACTAATGGGACTTCAGTGCAGTCATTTGCTAAAGAGAAATGATATCATAGCTTCCTTAAAGGATGAGAACTTTGACCTGATATTTGTTGATATGTTTGACTTGTGTTCTCTCCTCATTCCTGAGAAGCTTGGGAAGCCATTTGTGTCCATTATTTCCACCTCGTTTGGCTTTATGGACTTTGGACTACCAAGCCCCCTGTCTTATGTGCCAGTATTTGATTCCTTGCTAACCGACCATATGGACTTTTGGGGCAGAGTGAGGAACTTCTTGATGTTTTTTGATTTCTCTATAAGGCAATGGAGAATCCACTCTACATTTGACAACACCATCAAGGAGCATTTTCCCGAAGGCTCTAGACCAGTTTTGTCTCATCTACTAAAGAAAGCAGAACTATCGTTTGTTAACTCTGACTTTGCCTTTGATTTTGCACGGCCTCTCCTTCCCAACACTGTGTATGTTGGAGGCTTAATGGCCAAACCTGTTAAAGCAGTACCACAAGTAAGTAAAACCTTAGCTGTCAATATGGTCTTCATGCAGAGGTCTTCAGTGTAGAACTGGTGGCTGCCCCTGCCAGTGGAACCCTGGGAGAGAAGTAGGGTGAGGCGAGTGAGGCACCTAGGATGCACTTTTTAAGGAAGTACTCACTTCCAGGGTCATGCAAGTAGAGTGATGGGACTTGCACAATCCGAAGACTCGGTACTTCCTTAAGTGGTACACCCAGGGTCCTCTCTTGCCTAGACCTGACCCTAGTGGAATAAGCCATTTAATAAGTTCATATTTTCATTTGCATTTTGTATGATCATTTGTACAGTAAATATGCAATAATCATTTGTCACATGCCACATGCAAGAATTGTAAACGAGGTGAGTTAATGAAACACACAACACTGTGAGACAGGGTGTAACCAAGACAGGACTGCATGGGACTGACTGCAGGCATTTTCTCCAGTATCCCCAGGCTGTAGATCCATGGTACCTAACTCCACCTAGACCTTCTGATTTGGTTAATCTGGTGTCAGGGCTGGGCATTGTAAGTTGTGAACCTGCCTAGTCATTTTGAATGCATAGGCTCAGAACCACTGGTAGAAGTTTTCAAAATGGAGGGGAGCTGAAATTAGTTGGCTGCTTGTTGCCTATCAGCACTGGGTTGCTATTTTATGGAATCTATCATATATATATATAGTATCCCAGAGGGAAGCATGATGGTCTCCATTTTTATAAATGAGAGACAGAGGCTCAGTTGGTGTAAATAATTTTCCCAACACCATTCACTTCAGAGTCAAGAAGAGCCCTGACTTGGCCTGGGCCTTGCAGGAACCAATGTATCTACCCTTTCTCTAGTGACCTTGCATTGAGTGAGCAGGAAGAGTTGAAGAATGATCCATGGGCTAGATGGGCTCTGAGTTGGTGGCAAGATTTTTAGGAATGAGCTGGGAGGGAAGACATTTCAGGTGGGGAGAACAGGGAGCCCCAAGTATGGAGGTGGAAGTCATATGGTCATGACTCTGGGTTCCCTGGGTGACTCTGGCTAGACTAGAAGGTGGAAGATTCAATACACACATATAACCTGGCCAGATTGCAGGAGGTCTTACTTACAAGGGTGACTCAGGCCCTGGCCATAGTGCAGGGGGAGGGAATTGTTAAGCAGGAGCATAATGGGAACCCACAAAGGGTTGCAATGACTGTGAGATAACAGAGGATTTCTTCAAAAAATTTTCTTCTCTGTATTTTCCAATTTGTATGTAATGGACTTATGATGCTTTGGTAATTCTAAAAGGCTGTTTTAAAGTGGTCCTTCGAGATGTTAATTAGGCACTGCTATGCTGGATGGAATCAACCCAACAGGATGAGGGTCTAGGAGTTGAGAAGGAGCCACAGATGTCTAGAGAATGTCAGGATCCTGAGAAATATTGGAATTAAGAATTGACAAAACTGTGTTAAAGCCAAGATTGTAACCTTAGGTCACAACCCTCCTTAAGAATTGCCTGGGGGGGCCGGCCCCGTGGCATAGCGGTTAAGTGCACGCGCTCCGCTGCTGGCGGCCTAGGGTTTGGATCCCACGTGCACAGCGAGGCACTGCTTGTCAGGCCATGCTGTAGCGGCGTCCAATATAAAGTGGAGGAAGATAGACACAGATGTTAGCCCAGGGCCAGTCTTCCTCAGCAAAAAGAGGAGGATTGGCATGGATGTTACCTCAGGGCTGATCTTCCTTACAAAAAAAAAAAAAAAAAAAAAAAGAACTGCCTGGGGAACTTTAAATATAAGGTGCCCAGGAGTGGAGTTTTGACTGGGCATTGCCATGTTTAAGAGTCTTCTCATGTGCATATAATTTGCAGTCATGTGAGTGAACCACTGAGGTAGGAGATGAACTACAAAGAACAGTGACTGAGAATATCATTGAATATTGGAGCAAAGCACACTACATGGTGCATTGGGTGTGGGTGGCCAGGTGCCTTCCCTATTCTGCCTCCACTTCTTCTTATGCCAGAGGCCTTCTCCCAGCTTCTCCTCTCTAGCCTCCAGAAGAACTACCTCCTCTGGTGGACCTTGATCCCCACGGGAATTCTTCCTTATGCTACCACCTCTCTTCTGGCTTTGGAAAACTCCCAAGAGACTATGTCTCCATAAACCCATAATGAGTGGAGAGTCTAGAATGGCTCTGATACTAGGGTCAGGCTTTCAAAGAAGAAAGCTGTTCCCACCAACACAATGGGCATGAGCACAATGCAGAGGATGCTGAGCTGTCCCAGGATCTAAGATAATAGTTTCAGGACAGTGAGCTCTAGGAATGACAGGAAGCTGTGTTCAGTAAATAGCTGACTTCCATTTCATGTCTGTCCTGGCTTTTGTGACAACTTTGTTCACCTCCTTTCCTTTCTTACCTCTCTCCAGGAATTTGAGAATTTCATTGCCAAGTTTGGAGACTCTGGTTTTGTCCTTGTGGCCCTGGGCTCCATGGTGAACATCTTTCAGTCCCCGGAGCTTCTCAAGGAGATGAACAGTGCCTTTGCTCATCTTCCTCAAGGGGTGATATGGAAGTGTAAGCCTTCTCATTGGCCCAAAGATATCAAATTGGCAGCAAATGTTAAAATTGTGGACTGGCTTCCTCAGAGTGACCTCCTGGGTAAGGAATACGCAGATCTTCTTCTCTCATCTTGTTTACATGTCTTTAGGGCTCATCAGATCTCTGACCTCTAGATGGGTAATCAATCCCAGGAACGTGAAAAGGAGCTTCTGCTAGCTAAGAGTAAGTCTCCAGAGGGCAGGAATGGAGCAGGCAGCTGGAGTTCTTGGGGAATCAGGTTATACTTTCAGTGAGATCAGATTCCATAACACCCTTCTCAAGTTTATTATTTGTTATCCCAGGCCAGATGTCAGCAGCCAGCAAAGTCACACTGACATAATACATGTGTCTTGAACAAGGTCACTCAAACACAATCCCAAGTAACCTGTGAATTCTGAGAACACATACCAGGGGCACGTTTCTACTGTATTTAGTATCTTCATGTGCACCTGTTCTTCCATGTATCCTTACACACACTCACACAGACACACAGACACACAGTTACATCCTGCTTAGCTCCTAAGCTGTGAGCATTCAAATCTTCACAACATTGATGCTCACAGCATCTTTAGGATGTGCCAAAATCCTTGAGTGCCAAGCTAAGCAACCTCATAGCCAGTTCTTTGGTCCATTTTGTCTCTGGGTCCAGAGCATCCCCTCACTCCCCAACAAGTTTGCTCTGTGCCCCCTGATGCTTCTTAGAGTCTCCTCACTGCCATAGCTGCTCCCTGGATCAGACAGTCTTAACCAGGATAATGAGTCAACATCATTTGTGGAATTTAAGGATCATATTCCTGGTTCCACTTCTGCAAAAGTGTTCCTCTAAGTTTGGGCTGGGGCGCATAATTCTCATTTCAAACTAGACACAAGGAGATTATGATGCACATCCCAGATGAGTGGCACAGGCTGAGATGAACTCTTTATTGTCAACAATCATTTTAGTTATCTGTAAGTAAGGGAGGGATGGAAACACTGGAACTAGAAATATTGAGGTGTAGGGTCTCATCTCTGCTTTCAATGGTGTTCTCATAAATTTGGGAGACACACATACAGTATAGTTTTATGAGTGCCACATATGCTGTGATGTCAATGAATGTGTCAGGAATTCAGAGAAGAGGGAAATTAGTCGGCAGCTGAGAAAAGATTGCTCAAAACACAGAGAGAGACAGAGACAGAGACACAGGGAGATATAAGAAAAAGCAAATGAGAGAAACAAAGAAAGGCACTGGGAGGATAGACACAAGGATGGCTGGCTGGATGCATGGAGATATATGCCTTGCTAAGCACTATTCTCTACAGAATTTGCTGGATTCTCAGTCTGAGTTGGGTACTGTCTTTGGCAAGGAGTCTATGTATAAAGGCAAGACTTGGAGTCCTGTATGTTGGAACATGCACCTTGAAGGTGTCCCAAGCAAAGTTATCTTTACTATGGTTCCAACACACTTTGAGAATCCATCGTTATTTTCTTCTGCACTTTCTGCTTTGCCTGGTTTTCTGAAACTTTTCATCCTGAAATGTTCTGCTCTCTTTCTTATTTGCAACAGCTCACCCGCACATCCGTCTCTTTGTCACCCATGGTGGGATAAATAGCATCATGGAGGCCATCCAACATGGCGTGCCCATGGTGGGGATTCCCATCTTTGGAGACCAGCCTGAAAACCTGCTCCGAGTAGAAGCCAAAAAGTTTGGTGTCTCTATCCAGGTAAAGCAGATCAAGGCTGAGACACTGGCTCTGAGGATGAAGCAAGTCATAGAAGACAAGAGGTATGCGGGTCTCTGGGCTTGTGGTCACATAGGGTGAATGAAGACTTCAGACATGAAGGACACTGTGTAGTCCTTTTTTGCAATGAAAACGGAAACTTACTGGATATGGAATAATTTGTGTGTGATGCTAACAGCTGCCCTCTTTAACTGAGGGCAATTTTAGGCAATTAAGTTTAGATGCTGAGAATAATTTTCCACTTTATGGGTTGTGAGGAACTCAAACTGCTTACCCAGGGTCTCTGAGAAGTTTTATACTTTGGGCTGCTTATAGTAGAATTCCAAATGAGCAGGAGGTAACCATTGTGTCCCCGGAAGGCCACACTGTTGTCTACCTCAGGACCTTTTTCTGTGCTGCTCTCAGGAACACTCCTTCACTCCTCTTCACAGGCTTGGCTCCTTCATCACATTTGGGTCTCATCTCCAGTGTCACCTCCTCAGAGAGGCCATCTTTTTTTGTCAGTCTTATTTAGACTCCTCTTTTGCTGACTCCAATAGTAGTTCATTATTTCCTTCTTAACACTTCTCAGGATCTGTATAACTCCATTTCTTTATGTTTTAATTTATTCTCTGTCCCCCACACTAGAAAGTAGAGAGTGAGCACTCCGCCTGGGAGAGCAGTGTGTGTCTTTTGTTTTCCACAATGTTCCCAGGGTCTAGCATAGGGCCTGCCACAAGGTAAGTCTGAAGGAATGTCTGTTAAGTGAGTTGATAAAAATTCCCATTGATCTCTTAGGTTACTTCCCATCCAGCACAACGATCTCATGTAAAGAGAAAAATATGTATATATTTTTCTTATAACTAAGACGGACTTAATACTTGGAGTTCAAGGGCCCAAACCCAAATCGGACCTCAAGACCTAACATATTACGTTGCATATAAGAGCCCCGCAAGCAGTTCTTCTCAGATGACTGAAAAACAGCCACATAGGTTGTGATTCTTGATTCTAGAAAATGTGTTAATCTCCAGGGGTCAGAAAACTCAGAAATTTTATATATATTTGGTATCTTATGTGTTGCAAATATTCATTCTCTGAAAAATGGTTTTATAACTTTCATTGGATTTTCAAAGACAGACCCAAAATGGCCATGAACCACTGGCCCCTGTGAAGGAGTCATTGGGGCTGGGATGGACCCCAGACCTCGTGCATCAGGGCCGGTGCATAACTTGTGGGGCCCGATGTTACAAGGAAATGTACAGCCCCTTGTTATAAGGTTTTAATGTTTCAAGAAGGTGATAGCAGAGAACTAAATCATCACAGGACCCGTGTAAGTGGGGCCCTGTGCAAATATGCAGGCCAGAGCCCATGGAGCAGGTGCTGGTGAACATGATACTCTGAAGGGCAGGAAAGTGCAGGTGTCCTCCAGGGCCACAGTCTCCAGAGTCATATCTGTCACCTACCCAGACACCAGCACAAATTAGGTGCTCAATATATATATAATAATTACATCATATTAATTTCCTTTTTCTTTTTTTCTGGATTTTTTTTAATGGTATGGATGGTGATCATTTGTGCCACTTTTTTTTTTCCTTTTTCTATTGAGGTAACATTGGTTTATAACATTATATAAATTTCAGGTGTACATCATTTATATTTCAGTTTCTGTATAAACTGCATGATGTCCACCATCCAAAGACTAATTACCATCCATCACTGCACACATGTGCCCTATCCCTCCTTTTGCCCTTCTCCCTCCCCACTTCCCGTCTGGTAACCACCAAATTAATCCCTGTCTCTATGTGATTGTTTGCTGTTGCTTTTATCTTCTACATATGAGTGAGATCATACGGTATTTGACTTTCTCCCTCTGACTTATTTCACTTAGCATAATACCCTCAAGGTCCATACATGTTGTCACAAACGGCAAGATTTCATTCTTTTTCAGCTCAGAAGTATTCCATTGTGTATGTATACCACACCTTCTTTATCCATTCATCTGTTGATGGGCACTTAAGTTGTTTCCAAGTCTTGGCTATTGTAAATAATGGTTGAATGAGCAGAGCTGTGCGTATATCTTTACGCATTCACGTTTCCATGTTCTTTGGATAAATACCCGGCAGTGAAATAGCTGGGTCATATGGTAGTTTTATTCCTAATTTTTTAAGGAATCTCCATAATTTTTTCCATAGTGGCTGCACGAGTTTGCATTTGCACCAGCAGCACGTGAGGGTTCTCGTCTCTCCACATCCTCTCCAAGACTTATTTCTTGACTTGTTAATTATAGCTATTCTGATGGGTGTGAGGTGATATGTCATTGTAGTTTTGGTTTGCATTTCCTTAAAAATTAGTGATGTTGAACATCTTTTCATGTATCTGTTGCCCATCTGTATATCCTTTTTGGAAAAATGTCTATTCAGGTCCTTTGCCCATTTTTTAATTGGCTTATTTGTTTCTTTGTTGTTGAGTTGCATGAGTTCCTTATATATTTTGGGTATTAACTCTTTTTCAGATATATGGTTTGCAAATATCTTCTCCCAATTGTTAGGTTGTCTTTTTCTCTTGCTGAGGGTATCCTTTGTTGTACAGAAGTTTTTAGTTTGATGTAGTCTCATTTGTTTATTTTTTCTTCTCTTTCTCTTGCCTGGTGAGATATGATCTTTGAAAAGATACTGCTAAGACTGATGTCGAAGAGCGTACTGCCTATGTTTTCTTCTGTGTTATGGTTTCATGTCTTACATTCAAGTCTTTAATCCATTTTGAGTTAATTTTTGTGTATGGTGCAAGATAATGGTCTACTTTCATTCTTTTGCGTGTGGCTATCTGGTTTTCCCAACATCATTTATTGATGAGGCTATAATTTCTCCATTGTATGTTCTTGGCTCTCTTGTCAAAAATTAGCTGTCTATAGATGCATGGGTTTATTTCTGGGATCTTGATTCTGTTCCATTGATCTATTTGTCTGTCTTTCTGCCAGTAGCCTGCTGTTTTGATTACTATAGGTTTGTAGTATATTTTGAAATCAGGGAGTGTGACACCTCCAGCTTTGTTCTTTTTTCTCAAGATTGCTTTGGCCATTTGGGGTCTTTTTTTGTTCCATATAAATTTTAAGATTCTTTGTTCTATATCTGTGAAAAGTGTTGTTGGGACTTTGATAGCAATTGCATTGAATCTGTAGATTGCTTTAGAAAGTATGGACATTTTAACTATGTTAATTCTTCCAATCCATGAGCATGGAATATCTTTCCATTTTTTGTGTCGTCTTCAATTTCTTTCAACAATGATTTACAGTTTTCAGTGTAGAGGTCTTTCACGCTTTTGTTTAAATTTATTCCTGGGTATTTTATTCTTTTTGTTACCATTGAATATGCGATTGTATTCTTAATTTCTCTTTCTGTTACTTCATTGTTAGCGTATAGAAATGCAACTGATTTTTATATGTGTATTTTATATCCTGCAACTTTACTTTATTCATTTGTTATTTCTAATAGTTTTTTGGTATATTCTTTAGGGTTTTCTGTATATAAAATCATATTATCTGCAAATAGTGGCAGTTTTGCTTCTTCCTTTCCAGTTTGGATCCCCCGTACTTCTTTTTCTTGCCTGATTGCTCTGGCTAGGACTTCCAATATTATGTTAAATAAGAGTGTTGCAAGTAGGCATCCTTGTCTAGTTCCTCTTCTTAAAGGGATAGCTTTCAGTTTTTCCCCCTTGAGTATGATATTAGCTGTGGGTTTGTCATATATGGCCGTTATTATGTTGAGGTACTTTCCTTTTATACCTATTTTATTCAGAGTTTTTATCATAAATGGATGCCGTATCTTGTCAAATGTTTTCTCTTCGTCTATTGAGATTATCCTGTGATTTTCATTCTTCATTTTGTTAATGTGGTGTATCACGTCGATTGATTTGTGGATGTTGAACAATCCCTGCATCCCTGGACTAAATCTCACTTGATCATGGTGTATGATCTTTTAAACATATTGTTGTGCTCAATTTGCTAGCATTTTGTTGAGGATTTTTGCATCTGGGTTCATCAGTGATATTGGCCTGCAATTTTCTTTTTTGCGTTCACTTTGTCTGCTTTTCAGATCAGGGTAATTGTCTTCACAGAATGTTTTAGGAAGCTTTCCCTCCTCTTTGACCTTTTGGAAGAGTTTGAGAAGGATAGATATTAAGTCTTCTTTGAATGTTTGGTAGAATTCACTGGGGAAATCTGTCTGGTCCTGGAATTTTGTTTTTTGGGAGGTTTTTGATTACTGTTTCAGTCTCATTACTGGTGATCTGTCTATTCAAATTCTCTATCTCTTCTAGATTCAGTTTTAGAAGTTTGTATGATTCCAAGAATTTATCCATTTCTTCCAGATTATCCAATTTGTTGGCATTTAGCTTTGCATAGTAGTCACGTCTAATCTTTTGTATGTCTCTGCTATCTGTTGTAATTTCTCCTCTTTGGTTTCTGATTTTATTTATTTGAGCCTTCTCTCTTTTTTTCTTAGTCTGGCTAAAGGTTTGTCAATTTTGTTTATCTTTTCATAGCGCTAGCTCTTAATTTCATTGATTTTTTTCTGTTATTTTTGAGTCTCTGTTTCAGTTATTTCTGCTCTGATTTTATTATTTCCTTCCTTGTACTGATTCTGGGCTCTGTTTGCTCTTCTTTTTCTAGTTCCTTTAGGTGTACTGTTAGAAGGTTTATTTGAGATTTTTCTGGCTTTTTTGAATTTCTTATAGTATATCATAAGCCTCTTTGGGGTAGAGACAAGTCCATACAAATGAGTCACTTTTTTATACTTTAGCACTTTTACCACTAAGCATGGAAGGTTGCATGCATGCACCAGTTGTAACTTTTCAAGGGGACCTAGTAAGACAATGGCTAGGCCAGGCCAAAAACTATGCCTTCAAGCAGAGCCTTTTGTGCATATGGTGGAAAGTATATGTGTGGGATAGAAAGTTTTTAAGGCTCCTAAGACCACATGAGTTTTACCCCACCCCCCTGTGTCTCTGCCAACAGGTACAAATCTGCAGCAGTGGCAGCCAGCATCATCACGCGCTCCCACCCCCTGACCCCTGCCCAGAGGCTGGTGGGCTGGACCAACCACATCCTCCAGACAGGGGGTGCTGCACACCTCAAGCCCCACGCCTTCCAGCAGCTGTGGTATGAGCAGTACTTGCTCGACGTCTTCTTGTTCCTGCTGGTGGTCACTGTGGGCACCGTGTGGCTCTGTGGGAAGCTGTTCGGCGTGGCGGCCAGGTGGCTTTGTTGGCCCAGGAAGCTGAAGAAGGCTTGATGCCAAGGGTATCCTGGGGGGCTGTATTTGAGGGAGAGCGACCATTTCATGGGAGCTTCCCACCTGATCTCCACATCATATCCACTTGCTAATTTTGCTACAAATTACTGCTCACTGGCTGCTCCCTATGATCAGATTTCTTTACTCAGCACTTGTGGTCTTCTATATTTGCCAGTCAGTAAGGGCTGTTCTGTGATTCTGTCCCTGAGTCATTTGGACCAGTGACTCTCAGACTTTAAGCCTTGAAGCCCACCTTCCTTATCACACCCCTCTTCCAGACACTGAGCCTGAACCATTCCAGTCTCCATGGCTAGTATCTTCTGAGCCTCTTTCTCTCTCTCCCGCCTCCACCACTTGTCATGGAATAAGACCTAAGATGCGTGCTTTCCTAAATGTTGCATTTTTCATTTGCTACTTCTGCAAACTCTCTTAAATTAAGGAAACCTGTCCTGCACATATGCCTTCAGAGCCAAACCACCCTTGCAGGACAATGTGTATCTCCTGTCTTGGTTCCCACAGAGAGCTCCTTCTTGTCTGGTCAGGCATGGAGCCTGCAGGTTCATCATGGGCTGAAGTGGCCTTGGTCTCCACGTTTCATAGCAGTCAGCTCTCTTTCAATTTTCCTGTTAAGCACTCAAAGTCATGAGAAAAAGGTTATTTATTTTTAATCTAAGGGTGCGTTTGTGCCTCTTGAGGGTTGAGCCTTTCTATATGTGATATATTCTTGGGAATTGCATCCACTTAATAGTAATAGAAACCAGGAAAAAAGGGGATATGACAGCTTTAGAGTTTTCTTCTCTTTTCTTTCTTTCTTTTTTTTTTCTCATGTAAAAGACATCTGCAGGTAGGCAGGCAGTGCATGATTGCCATTGTTGCTCCATGATGTATTCAAGAGTTCAGATTTCCTCTTTGGTTGATCTGTCTTCCTTAATATATGGTTTTCATCCTCAAGGTCACCCTAGATTTTCATGATGGTCTTTTTTTAAGCAGCTGGCACGTGGTAATTTGGGCAAGACAAGTGGAAATTGAGTAAAGTGAATAAAGCAGGTCCCTGCCAGCTGAGTTGCCTTCTTTAAAGAGATTTCCCAGACTCTCCAGCTACCCAAAGACTCCACTTAAACCCCTTTGACCAGACCTGAGTCGTATGAACACTCCCAGCTGCACAAAAAGTCTTAGAAATGGCTCCCACCCCCAGCTGCTGGGGTGGGGTTCTTAGAAAGAAAAACAAAGGACAATGAATGATGGGAGGAAACTAGCGCCTTGACCACATGTGGAGTGCAGGCAGGGAGGGGCTGGATTGGAGGTTTTGTTCCACCTGTGACCCTGTGACTCAGTGACCTCAGGGGTAGTCTTACAACCACTGTAACTGCTTGTGGGTGGAAAGCAGACCTTTCAGAGTGGTGAACATGCAAAATAGGAACAGCAGTCATTTACCATGGTGATGTGTATTACGCTATCCAAGTCCTTTCCTCTCATTTCTGCCGTGTAGTGGGGTAGATATGTCTAATCAGCCCAACCCAAAGAAGCAGGCACCAGCAGGGGCGATCACAGATGGAGAGGGAGCCGTTGTGCAAATGGAGGCAACAGCAACAAAACCTGCTGCCTTCTCCAACCCAGGCACAGGGCTTGGGGAGTGGAGATGGGCTGGTTTTAGCCCCCACTGGTCCTCCCTGTGGGCATGTCCTTGCAAGAAGAACCTGCCCTAGCACATGGTGGTCCTGGCTGTTGGACCCTCCCACCCAGGGTGATTCTATGCCCATGCAGGCAGAGGGGGGTTTGATCGCTAAGGTATTCTCTTGGGATATTTTGTTTTACGGGCATTTTTTCTTGCCCCTAAGACCTAGGGAGGCTCCTTTCTCCATGCCAGCCTTTAAGTTAGTTAATCATTTATTTTTTATAAGTATTCAAATGAAATATTCAGAACTTTAGACACACATATGTCCAGAGTGGATTTTCTACAAATTTCATCTCAAGATAACAGTAAATAATAATCAGATAGCACTTGCGCTAGAGATTTAGGGTTTTTCTTTTTCCTGATTAAAAATTCAAGATGAATTTTGAGAGATCTTTTTGTGTTAGGACAAATGCAAAGAAGAGAAGCTTCCACAAACAAGGGCTGTGGACACCTCCAGGTGATGGGGCCCCCTCCCTCGTCTGTAAATGAGATCCTTGAGAGGGATGGCTCCCAGTGACCACTCTTCCTTTCTCATTTATGGTATTGAGAGGTGAGCTTGGTCCTCTACAGAGATTTTACAAACGAGCAAGCCTACAAAATATAACAGGAAAGGGTGCCAGAAAAGATGGAAAGACCAAATGATAGTTTATTTCACATCACTCTTTCCCCTTGTTATAATTTGTCTCCAGGAATTTTACTGAGCTGGGCTTTATTGTTCCGTATTCCTTTAGTGACGATTTATGAACTTTATATTGTCTTAGAACAAAGATATTGTCATTGGGAAATCAACTAGCGACAAGGAACAGAAAGTCTCAGTGGAGGGACTTAAGTCAGTGGCCTTCCACCTGGGCTCTCTGTACCTTCATGTGTGTGTGAAGACTTCTCCAGAGCTGCATGGTACAGAGCATCTGGAGATGATAAGTCTCTAACTGCGCGTACTCTAGTTTCGTAACAGTGGTCTGCCTAACAATGTATGGTGTTTGGCTGGTGGAGTCTCTTTCCTGCCACACTTTTCACAATTTCCTGACTCTTATTTTACAAAGAAATGTATACCTTTTACCCATCCCTACTCTCACTGTGGTGCATTGCCCCAGGGTGGAAAAACAGGGGTACCAAATGCAGAGTCTGAAATCTAGTGACTGAGCAAGAAACCTTTTGTCATTAAAATGATTTGCAATTCTTTGTTTTTAACAAAATTCAAGAATAAACTGTGATTTTTCAGCTGCTTGTCCGTTAAAAGTAACTTTTGATGATGGATTGCTCTGAGATTTTTGGCATAATATTCAGAAGGTTTTCAAAGAATTGATGCACATCATTTTCAAGATGCTCATAACAAAACTTCTCTATTGTGCTACTTACTGATGTGAATAATTATTTCAATGTTTACATAATGAAGAGATATAGATATAAACTGTCTCATTCCAGAAGTATAGAATATTTGTCTATGAGTTAATTTGCAAAGAATTGAAAAATAGCCCCTTATCTCATTGTGAGATGTGTATTTTGTGTTTGGTAATCATTAATCAAATTAGAAATATGTTTATGTTTCTTTGACTAATTTGATGCAATTATTAAAACTTAGAATGAGAACTTGGTGAACACCTGCAACTCTTAGAGCCTTATTGTTATAGGAAATAAGAATATTAATTTTAATTAGAATATGTATTTTTGATGCTTAAGCGTATAATAGAATACTCACTACAATTCTTTCAAGCATAAACATACATAGAGTAGAATTAAATTCTCTGGGGAAAGTGGAATAGAAACAAATTGAAGAAGAAAATGGAATGATGTATGATTTGCCACTGATAATTTGAAGCTTATTTATCTATGTCAAGAATGGATGATGGTATCAAACTGCTGAGACATTTATGACACTCCATCTATTGAACAGAGTGATGTGTTTACTTTAAAATCACAATATTTCAATGCATCAGAAAACATCCTACTCAGTTATTTAACTTTTGATGAGAAATTTTAAAGTCAATTGAAAAATTTATTCTTACTAAAGTATTGTTAGGTATAGTTGATAAAAAAATTGGAAATCACAATTTTTTTGTCATTGACTTACACAAAAGGAGGGTTATTTTTCCTACATAAAAGTAGATGGGAAGTAAGCGACTGCTGGCATTGTTTTAATAGCTGTATAATGTCAAAAAGAGTGTGTTTACAATTCTTGCCCATTAACTCATGGTTGCAAGATGGCTGCCCAGCTCCAGATGTCATATCCATGTTCCAAGGAGAAGAGGCCATGTGAGCTACATGTACCCCTTTGATCATGAAAGGAAATGTTTTCGCATAATTACATTCCCCCCTCCACCCAGCCACGAGACTTCTGTCCTCATTGCCCAGAATTCTGTCACCTGGCTACTCAAGGCTATAAGAGAAGCTGGGAAAATCTCTGCATTGGCAGGTGGGGAGGACAAACAGAGCAGGAAGGGGGTTTGGGTTAACCAACCTGTAATGTCTGAAGCACAGGAAAATGGCTAAAAACCCTCCACAATGCTTGACAATTCATAGCACAATATTTTGTGTTCTGATGTTTTGTCCTGGTCTATATCTATACACGGAAGCAGCCTGCAATCTTGGACATGATAGAAAGTAAAACCTTCTGTCTCTTGGTTATAGTCTCTGGCAGGGCCTGAGGAAACACCTGGCCCAGAGTTGGCCTCAATGACTTTCTAAGTGCGATGGGGACCACAGGCAGAGAGAGGGAGGGGATGATCTCCATCATGGAGCCCCAGCCCTCGATTCCTGTGCAGATGAGAAGGGGGAACAGAATTGTGGCTGTTGATTCCAAGGACAGCACAGAGAGTGTTGTGTGCTGTCCTTCAGGGACTATTGCCACAATCCAGTGGGCACTAAGCCTTAAGTGGTATAAGAACGGTGAAAGTCACCCAATTTGGTGTTCTGTAGAACATATGATTTGCAAATGGACTCTCTTTTCAATGAGCAGGGCTCTGAAATCTTCTGTGCTAAAGACTTTGTACTAGTGACCAGGGGGTGAGTATCAACATCAAAATGTCCCCACACGTGCAGGAGAATGGGGACTTTAGACTTCTTAATAGGTGCTAGAATCTGAGCATTCATGCATACTGGCCCTTTATTAAACCTACCCCACTCTTTGCCAACCTCCTCCCCTTTGTCTGGCATTAAGGTTTATAAAATACTCGAGTAGATATCAGGATGGAGAAATGGAGCATGCCACAGGACCTTTTCTCCCTGCATGGCCCTTATGAACTACATGTAAATCAATGCCATACACACTATAAAGATCAACAAAAAGAGCAAATAAAGCCCACATCTTCCCACAAGTAGAAAACTCAACATCAGATTTTAGCAGAGCTATCTCCTGAACTCATGCTAGAAGAGGAGAGCTAGGGAGTCCAGAAAAACAGTCCAGAAAAGAGAAAAGGTCCACAGAGGGCCCCAAAATGACCAAAGATGTTGCCCCAAAACAGAAAATCTACATTACTTATGATAATTCTGAAAAAGAGTTCTTGTAGATCAAAGCTTTGAAAACAGGAAAGGGACCCAAAAGCATGAGGGATCCAAGGTAGCTGTCTTGGAAAGACCTCACATGTGAAGGGGATGAGGGTAAAGGGAAGGAGGGAAGCACTCTTTGGATATTGGTGATGAAAAAAAAAAAAAAAACCACTGGGAAAATGTGGGGTCCTGCAGGACAACAGGAAAGTATAAAGTCAGATAATGCAAACCTCTAAGTCCATTGCCAAACACAAAAGCCATACACTACGGAGTCTGCCGTTGCATTTATTAGTATACAATTCTGCATATCTGTAGATATCTACACCTGTCTCTCATTGGATATGTATATCATTCACTATGCTATGAATGGGAGCATGATAGAAAGAGTGACTCTTTTTCTACAATTCTATATACATAGGTACAGTGTACGTACAGACTCATTTGTCTGACATAGTTCATTCTTATCAAAACTTAGCAAATGTAGAATATTTTTCCTTACTCACAATTTATTTTTGATCAAATACAAAATGGCATATTGAAGTTGTGTGAAATGACTTCATTAATTAGTCCCAAAATAGATTGGGATTATGAAAACTAAGATATTATAGAAATTATGGAAATTGACCCTTAAGGAAATGAATGGACCAAATATCTCTTTTTTTCTTTCTTGTTTTTTTTTTCTTTGCTGAGGAAGATTAGCCCTGACCTAACATCTGTGTGAATCTTCCTCTACTTTATATGTGAGTCACCACCACAGTGTGGCTGATGAGTGGTGTAGGTCTGCATCCAGGATCCAAACCAGTGAACCTGGACCACCAAAGCAGCACGCGCTGAATTTAACCACTATGCTAGGGGGCCAGCCCCTCTCTTTTTTTCTTAACAACCATATCTATTCATTAGTTGAGTAGATAGTTGATCCTTATCTAGTGCAATGGACTTGATTAAAAACATCAAGTTGTTTGCTGTTTCAAGAGACTTATCTAAAAAATGAGGATACAGAAAGGTTGAATGTGAAGCGATAGAAAAAGAGGGTCATGCAACACCAATGGAAAATAAAACCTGAGTAGTTAGGAATAATATCAGACAAAATAGACTTTGGGTGAAAGTATTACTAGAGACAAAATTGGAACTTTCATAATGAAGATTAATTGTTTCACTGGGAAGGTATGGTACTTGAAACTGTAATTGTAAATGTGTGTGCATCTACTGATGTGGCCTCAAAGTGTATAGAGCAAAAAGTGAAATAATGAGATGGAAAATTAGAATCATAGTGGGAGAGTTTAAACAATTTTTTTATGAAAAATGTCTAACATTCACAAAAGTGGAACTTCCCACGTACAACACTTAGCTTCTATGATTACTAACTCCTGACATATTTTTTCCTTTACATTCTCACCCACTCTCAACCTCACCTCCATCTCCCACCCCGCAATATTTTGAAACCAACCCCAGACATCATCACAATTCATCTGTAAACGTTTCAGGATGTATCTTAAGAGACAAGCAATCTTGTTAAAAATAACCACAATAACATTGTAACACTCTCCAAATAGACAGTAACTAGTAAATATTATCACATATTGTGCTCCTATTTCTCTGATATTCATAAATTTTTAGAGTTTGTTTGAATAATGCCATCTAAGCTTTTAGTATTCCTGATACCGGACCCTTCACATCTCCTTCTCTGTTGGATTTTACCTAGTAGCTTTTACCATTAACATACTATATATTCTATTTGTTATTGTGTTTAGCATCTGTCTGCCCAGCAGACCAGTACCTGGAATACAATTAGCTATTACTATAATTGTTGAATAAATACATAAATTTGGAGTTAGCTAAAAAATCCTTTTTTTGCTAGTACATTATGAGAGATATAAGAATAATATATGGGCTGGAGCCTTGTGATGCCTGGTAAAGGCCCTCTTCTCTCTCTCTCACCAGAATGGGCATGGCTATGTGAAGGATGGACACATGGATGAGAATGTAATGCCTTAAATTCAGATGGAAATATAAGACCTATAGACAGAAGGCGGTAATAGTACAAACAGAATTCAAGGATATAGTTCATCCTGTAGATAAGGAATACATTGAAAGCCTTTCTCTACCTTTTTAAAAAAAATTTAATTTAAATTTTTTTTAATTGAGGTATAATTGAAATATAACATATTACTTTCAGGTGTACAACATAATGATTTGATATTTGTATACATTGTGAAATGATCACCACAATAAATCTAGTTAACATCAGTTACCAAAATAATTACAAATTTTTTTTCTTGAGATGAGAACTTTTAAGAGCTACTCTCTTAGCAACTTTCAAATATGCAATACAGTGTTATTATGATAGCCATCATGCTGTACATTACATCCCATGACTTATTTATTTTATACCTGTAAGATTCTACCTTTTGACTCCCTTCACCCGTTTTACCCATCTCCTATCCTCCACCTCTGGCAACCACCAATCTCTTCTCTGTATGGATGAGCTCAGTTTGTTTATTTTTGGTTTAGATTTCACATATGAGTGAGATCATGCAGTATTTGTCTTTCTCTGCCTGACTTATTATACTTAACGTGATGCCCTTAAGGTCCATCCATGTTGTCACAATTAGCAAGTTTTCATTTTTTTATGGCTAATATTCCATTCTACATATACCAGAATTTTTTATCTATTCACCCATCAGTGGACACTTAGGTTGTTACCATATCTTGGCTACTGTGAAGAATGCTGCAATGAACATGGGGATGTATATGTCTGTTCAAGTTAATGTATTCATTTTCTTCAGGTAAAGACTCAGAAGTGGAATTGCTGGATCATATGGTAGTTCTAATTTTCATTTTTTAAGGAAACTCCATACCGCTGCGCCAATTTACATTCCCGCCAACAGTGCACAAGGGGCCACTTTTCTCGACATCCTCGCCAACACTTATTTCTTTTCTTTTCGATGATAGCCATTTTAGATATATGATTTGCAACTACTTTCTGCTGTTTTGTATGCCGCTTTTTCATTTTTTTAATGGTTTCCTTTGCTGTGCAGAAGCTTTTTAGGTTGATGTAATCCCACTTGTTTATTTTTGTTTTTGTTGCCTTTGCTTTTAGTGCCAAATCCAAAAAATCATCATTAAAACCAACGTCAAGGAGCTTACCACCTACATTTTCTTCTAGGAGGTTTATGGTTTCAGGTCTTACATTCAAGTCTTTTCTCCGCCTCTTTTAGAGTTGCACTGAAACCTTTACTAAAGCCAGTCATATTTTGAGGATAGAAAACACACAGATGACTTCTGAGGTTTGTCAGCCCTTCCCAAGGCTGACATTACAAGGAAGCAGAATTACAAGATGCCCTCAGCTTGTGCCTGAGGAGACTGTGGAAAGATTCCCAGTCCTATTGTATGACGCTCATGCAATATTACAGTCTCAGCTTTAGAGGTTCAGTCCTCTGGGTACAGACCTGGACTTCCAGAGTTAGGACTCTAGGGCCTCTTCATGAATAAATTCCCTCCTTAAGAGGCCCTTAGAGATATAGTCCAGGACTGGTAGGTCAATTTCCTTTGGGGCTTTGTTTCAAGAGAGTAGAAACAAACTACTCCCCGGGAGTAGACACTGCTTCCAGTGAGTAGCATCCCTTGATCTTGGGACACATTTTAAGCAAGTACATGGGGAAATGGGGCATGGGGATGGCAGTATGAGGTAATTAGAGCAGTTAGACTGGAGGAGGAGTACCATAAATTCTGGAAAGATCTATAAAAGCAGACAGATTCGAATCACTTCGAGGTGGAGCTATCATCCAAATGATTTCCTAATGTCTCTACCATTCCTGGTTCTGAGTATTTTCCAAGGGGAGGAGAGTGGAGATTAGTGGACAGAGCCTGGTTAAGGATTAACTCACTAACCCCTCCTTCCTGCTGCCCATGGTTAGGGAGGGGGAGGACAGAATATCCAAAGGAGCACACACCAAGGGAGGAGGGGCAGAAGGGTGAAAGGGGACAAACAGAAGGTAAGATAGGCAGGACCTGTCTCTTACCTCAGCCCGGGGTCCCAGCCAGCGCCTTTCCTTCGCTGCCTGTGGGCTGCGTGTCCTGAGCTCCACAGGTCGCTTTGCGGGGAGCAGGGCGCAGGGTGAGAAGCACAGGGCTGGGCTCCGCAGCTTCTACAAGAGCAAGCATGGTGGGGCAGCGGGCACTGCTTCTAGTGGGCTTCCTTCTGCCTGAGCTCGGGCTCTCAGATGCCACCCAAATCCTAACACTGTCCTTGGTGCGTGAGTATTTGGGAGGAGAATGCAGAAACCAAAGCACTCAGGTGCGCTGAGGAAGCGCACTGGGACAGAGACTCATTCCCATTGTTTTCTGAGCTGGGCTTGGTCCCTGGCCTCGAAGGAGGAGAAAGGGGCAAGGGCTGCTAGGATAGCATAGAGAGGCTCTCTTCTATCCTGAGTGAAGATGATATTCCCAGAAAAAACTCCCCTCTCGTCTCCTATTCCTGCCCAGAAGGGACTTGCTTGTTCACCGAGCTGGAGCAGAATAGCTGGGAAACCTCTCCATGCTCTGTCCCCCCGGCTTGCAAGAGCTCACTCAAACCTCAGAGTTGTGGGTGGACTCCTGGCGACCCAGGGAAGACGTTCTTGGGGCTGGCCATAGAACTTTTTGAGGGTGCACTCAGACCCAAGACAGAGCAGGAAAGATGGTTTCATGACAATTGGAGGGTAGGGGTTTTCTTTGGTACAAAATCTATAGGCCTGACCAGACTAGAGATATGACCCAAGGAACTACCGACCTCTTCCACCCCTCACTCTCCTTCCACTCAGTGTCGTAGATACTTTTGAAGGATACGAGACTATTAATTCTGCATCTCTTGTCTCCAGCTTTGAGGTACAACTATCTCTTCTTTTGCTTTTGTCTAAAAGAGAATGTGCAGAGGAAAAATTTGTTACCTAAACGATATGTCCTGAGATGGAGTTTCTCATAGGGTTTTATTCAATCCATCTTTGAAAAATAGTTTAGGAATTTTAGATCAACTCCAAGGAAAGATTTAAAGTTTAGAGATACCAGAGCTTAATGGCACAGCCAGGGAATTTGCCCAGATTTTTGGACAGAAAGATTGTTTTCTCACACTCAGTGTTGTTGCTGTTTTTAGTAACTAGAAGAATCCCTGTCACTCAATTAGAAGCTGAACAGCTTGTTTTCTCTTGCTTGGTCCTCAGTATTAATATAATTAGTATAATAGAAAGGAAACAGAAAAGCTTTCACGTCTCTCAAAAAAAATAGTGAATCTGCTTTCCTGGCACAAATTGCAAACTAGTAGCAAGATGACATGATTTGTGTATTTCTGAAAACCCTCGAAGAGGCTCTTGCTCATCTGTACCCACCCTGAATGTCAGTCTCAGGGCGCGTCTTCTTCCTGGAAGTCCATTCTTATGTGGATGAGACAAACAGCAAGAGCAGCTCAACTGACATGTGAGGCAGAGGCAGGGGCACGGAATGACCATGGGCTAAGAGTTGTACATAACTCTCATTTCCCTGAGCCCAAGGCAGATTAGAGGTTAAAATCTGAGTCATTCTACCAGCCTCAAATGATTTCTCTGGCTTTGCCTCCATCCACAATTGTGGACTGCCAGCCCTCAAACTACTCTCTTCTCAGACGTTTGGCATTTGCCATTTCTGTTCTCTCCTGCTCTGGCCCCCTGTTGTCCAGGTACTGCGGATGAAACTTCCTTTTGAAGCAATAGCACTAGGCTTCCCTTTAAAATTTGGACAATGCCTCCTGGCATAAACTGTAGGAAGACCCATGAAACAGGCACTGACGTGAGGAGATTTGCACCTTCACCAACTCATGGCCTCTCTTTTTGGATATCAGTGCCCTCTTCCCAGAAGGCAGCTCAGATCCTAGAGATGCAAATAGGTTCTGGCAGGCTTGCCAATAGGCCAATGTCTGAGTTCTAAATTGAGCAAAACTCCTGCTCAAACTGAGAACTCTCGTGACAAATGTATTTGAGCCTCAAGGAATTTTAGCACTAAGTGGAAGCTCCAACCTTATCTTCCAAAGGCTGTGTCCTGTTGTCATCTATCCATCATGTTTCTGGTTCCTGTGAGGGAGCACAAACTTCCAAAGAGCAGAAACCCAGTGATAGACCTGATTTGTTATTCATTAGGAACACTGCACTTACACGTGCAGCATCATGCCAGAATTTCCCGTGGTCTAGAGATTTCTTTAGCACGCCACGTCTCCACAAGACCTCTGCTAAAATTTAGCGTCTCTCTAGAATGAAGTTCACCTTAAGGACTAACCACAGAGAAGCTCATCAATTGACGTGATGCCATGGCTCACAAGATAAAACTTTTCAGTGGAAGATGGCTATAAGTCAAGGATTTGGACACTCAGCCTCTGTCCTGGGTGCTTTGCTGGGTGTTACTCAGAGTGAGGTGGAGGAACTGACGATGCTTGTCTTCCTCTGCTCCCCATCCAGTTTCCTCTTTCCCTTCTCTTCCTCTCCTGGATTTTCTCCCCACCACCCCATCAACGTCAGACCGTCTATTCTCATCTTCACAAAATTTAAGTTGTGTATTGTTTCTAGGTGGAAGCCATTATCTACTGATGGACCAATTGTCTCAGATTCTTCAAGATCGTGGTCATAATGCCACCACGCTTCATCTGAAAGGACTTACTTTTATGTCAGGTATCTTGTCATTAACTTTTGGATTCCTCTCTCCTAGGCAATGATTACAGTACCATGAATATCATAAAGCGTAATCAACAAGTTTTTGAGTCTAACTGGGTTGAAAAATTAAAACTATGTGTGACATAAAGGCATATCTTAGATCCTAAGTTTAGCAAAACAGAGTGTTGGGACATTTATCAGACTCTGCCTACTTACTTCTACCCTCCATATATCCATATTTCATGCCTTACTTGATTCTTAACTCCAGCCCAGGCAAAACTTCCACTTATGTCCCCGCATGAACTTGCTGAATGGTGCTTTACATAAGGAGTGGAAGACATATTGGATAGATGCATTCTGGCATATTTAAGACTTCTTATATGTCAAGATCAGCTTTCGTCATAGATTCCTTTCTCCTGTTCTTAGTTTTGAAAATGAAGAAGCTCCATATTTCTGTAACTTAGATCATAGCCTGCCATTGAGATGACTTTGCACAGTCTGAGTTCAGAGGACACCACATGAGTTTGGGAACAGTGTTTGCACAAGCTAGCTTACGGAAGCATTGAATCCAAAAAATTCTACCTGAAAAGAACTGCCTTGCCCAGATGTCTAATTTATCAGCCACAGGGCAATGGTTCTTACCTCTTTTCAGAGTCCCAGAGGCCTTTGAGAAACTGCTGAAAGTTATATACCTTCAACTCCCTTAAAATGCATGCATGCAAAATTTTGCAAACAATTCAGGTGTTATTGTCCCCTGTCCCTCACTGTAGTTTATTTACAAGCCCAGATTTAAAACTGCTAGTCTAGACTATTCCATTGGGTTGATTTAGCCATCTCCTTCTAAGTGGGCATTTTTGAAGCTTTGGAAATAGCAAGATCATCCTTCTTTTCAGAGAAAAAGCAAGATAGAGGTCCAAGATAAACACAGAGTTGGATTATTGCTGATATGATTCTTGGCTCAGTGTAGTGAAATATTTAACCATTTATAAACTATATCTTTGGATATATTTTCATATCTCTTAAAATTTATTTACCACATTATTTATTTACCACTTTGCTTCATAATGTCACTTAAATGAATGACAGATGACAGTAAAGTAGCAAAGGTTTTAATCTATACATGTACTATCAGATCAAGTGACATGCAGAAACATAAGGACAAGAACACATCCTAAAAGAGACCTTAGTCAATGGCAGTCTCATCTTGCTTCCTTTTTCTAAACCAACTATCCTCATGTCTCAGTCCACCAGGTAAATGTCACTTCATGCAAATGTTCCTCCTCTTAGAGTGACAGGTACCAAGGTTACACTTTGGGGAATTGTTTTAAGACTCTCAACTGCATATCCTGGCTTAAGAAAATTCTTCAACCAAACAGCCCTTACCTTTCCCAACAGGATCAGGTTCACCTCTTACAGACGAGGTTGGCGAGACAGCCTATTAGCAGCGTTGCTACTGGCCCGTAGCCCATTGTAAATGTAGGGGGACCGCTCTTGGACCCTAGCCAGGGTGAAACCCTGATTACATGTTGTGGTTTAGAGAGCGTAATAAAATATATTTCTAGTTCCTTCTGATTTCAGAATCCATAAGAGTCAGACAAAGAGATCAAAATGCCATCTTTACCACTGATATATCTGGTTGGAGAACATGACGTTTGATCTGAAGCCAAGTATGCTTCTAATATTTCCCCCTCTTTTGGGTTAGATGACTTCTCCACCCGATCTGCAACACTGGGCAACCACAGGACTCTCTCCACATTGGGGCATGTCCTCTTTTCTTTTTTGGAATGGCATGAGTCCAGGAATCCTTTTATCTCACTGTGGGACATCTGTTGGCAAACACATTCGGCCTCTCTTCTTTATTTTCTAGACCCATCAGGTTGTCTAGAGCAGGCTATCTATTCTAGGCTGTCTAGAGCAGGATTTCTCAACCTTGGCACTATTGGCATTTTGGGCTAGATAATTCTTTGTGGTGGGGCCTGTCCTGAGTGTTGTCGATGTCTAGCAGTGTCCCTGGCCTCTATTAGATGCCAGCAGTATTCCCCAGTTGTGACAATAAAATTTTCCCCAGATGTTGCCAAATGGCTCCTAGAGGGCAAAATTATCTCCAATTGACACCACCGGTTTAGGGTAAAGTCAGTGTGTAATATTCTCTGGGTCCAGAAGCTTGGGTCTGTGTCAAGCTATCTTGTGGACCATGGCCCCTGCACGGGAGCACAGGCTCTGCCATGCACCAGGGTACCAGGCTGAGGGTGAGAGTAGGGGCTGAATTCCAGCCAGTACTCCTTTTGCCACTGGGGCTAAATCTACCCAGAGGATGGGATGCCTTTGTCAAATCCCCATAAAAATTGCTGAGATGTTATCTGTGTAGAGGGGGGCAGGCTTTTCCTAATTGGCACAAATATGCTGTATGCAACTCTATTTACAGGCATCCCTAAAGGAACCTGTCAAGTTATGTATGGGTTCCTCCTCCACTTTTTCTGTGACTCCATATCCTGGCTTGATCTGATATTTTATTTACTTGTTCAATCAGCTATTGAGTAATGTGTGTTAAACTCTCCCACAATGGTTACGAGTTTTTCTGTTTTTTCTTTTAGGTCTGTCAGTGTTTGCTTTGTATATTTTAAAGTTATACAGTGTACACACAGATTGAGGATTGTAGACTGATCTCTTTATCGTAATAAATTGTCCTTTTTTATCTCTAGTAATACTGTTTGCTTTAAATTCTACTTTGTCGAATATAGGTATAGCTATAGAAGTTTATTTTCCTTTGATGTTTACGTGAAATATTTTTTACATCTTTTAAATTTCAAACTTTGAAATGTCTGCGTGCTTATATTTAAGTTACGTCTTTTGAAAGGAATAACAAATGTGCAATTTAAAAAAATCTAGTGTGATAATCTTAGTCTTTTACTTTGACTACTTAATCCACTTACATTTCATGTAATTATTGATATAGTTAGAGCTACCATCTTACTATTTGTTTTCTATTTAACCCACCTATTTTATATTTCTTTTCCTCTTATTTTGGAGCATTTTTTTTATTATTTCAATTTCTCCTTCTATTAATTTGTTATTATAGTTTTTTTTCAACGATTATTTTATTCATTACCCTAGAGGTTACAATATGCATCCTTGATTTACTCCTCTCAATAAAAGGTTTTACTATTGCTATTTCCCAATTAGGATAGAGCCTTGGAACCTGTTAACTACACTTCTTCTTCCAACTTTTGCATTATTGTTGCCATACATCCTTATTCAACATATATTTTGAACTCCACATGACATTGCTAATATTTTTAAGATTTTGTTTACTCATTTATGCTTACTTACAAATGAATCTTTTTGTTGTTTTTTATTTCTTCCTAATTTTCTGTGTTTCCACTTGGGATTGTTTTTTTTTCTTTCTATGCCAGGTAGTCTTTTTTCCTGTTTCTTTTAGTGCATGCTTGCTGGATAATACTACTCTAAGCTTTTTGTTATTTTTTTTTTGTGTGTAAATGTCTTCTTAAAAAAATTTCTGTGGGGCCGGTCCCGTGGCTTAGTGGTTAAGTGCGTGAGCTCCACTACTGGCGGCCCTGGGTTTGGATCCCAGGCGCCCACCAACGCACCGCTTCTCCGGCCAAGCTGAGGCCGCGTCCCACATACAGCAACTAGAGGGATGTGCAACTATGACAGGCAACTATCTACTGGGGCTTTGGGGAAAAAAAAAAAAAAGGAGGAGGATTGGCAATAGATGTTAGCTCAGAGCCGTCTTCCTCAGCAAAAAGAGGAGGATTAGCATGGATGTTAGCTCAGGACTGATCTTCCTCACACACACAAAAAAACTCTCTGTTTCATTTTGACACAATATTCCACTATTGCCATCTCCCAGTACACTTAAATGTTACTTTACTCAATCACTTATACAATCAGGCAGCAAATATTATTTGAACACTGACTTTGTATCAAGCACAGTTCTAGGCCCCCTAAATACAGAAGGAAATATGATAGAGTTTCTATCTTATAGAAATTCACAGTCCCATGAAGGAGATGGATATATAATTAAAGCATTATAATATAAAGTGGTAGAGAGTTTACACTTCAGTATCTAATTAAAAATGATATTAAGAGTGAAACCTCTATTTACGGGTTCTCTAGTCTATTCTTTTTTTTTTTTTTTTGTGAGGAAGATCAGCCCTGAGGTAACATCCATGCTAATCCTCCTCTTTTTGCTGAGCAAGACCAGCTCTGAGCTAACATCTATTGCCAATCCTCCTCCTTTTTTTTCTCCAAAGCCCCACTAGATAGTTGTATGTCATAGTTGCACATCCTTCTAGTTGCTGTATGTGGGACGCGGCCTCAGCATGGCCAGAGAAGCGGTGCATCCGTGCGCGCCGTGGGTCTGAACCCAGGCCGCCAGTAGCAGAGCGCACGCACTTAACCGCTAAGCCACGGGGCCGGCCCTCTAGTCTATTCTAATGATCCATTTGTCTATGCATGTGGTAGGAATACACTGTCTTGATTACCATAGCTGTATAGTATGAATCTAGAAATTTGGTAGTATAGGTCCTTCAATTTTGTTCTTCACTTTCAGGATTGTTTTTATTATTCTTGATCCTTTGCATTTTCACATAAATTTCAGAATTAATTTGTAAAATTCTGTGACAAGGCCTACTTGAATATTGTTTGGAATTGCATTGAATCTACAGATCAATAGAGAAGGAATGGTCATCAATAAAAACAACATTGACTCTTACTGTGCATGAACATGCCTTCTCTTCATTTATTGAAATCATCTTTAATTTGTACCATCAATGTTTCCTAATTTTCAGTGAAGAATATTTTCACCTATTTTATCATTTTTATTATTCCTAGGAATTTGTTTTATTTTGATTCTATTGTAATTGATGATTTTTTTTTTTTTTTTGGTGAGGAGATCAGCCCTGTGCTAACATCTGCCAATCCTCCGCTTTTTTTTTTTCTGCTGAGGAAGACTGGCCCTGGGCTAACATCCGTGCCCATCTTCCTCCATTTTATATGGGATGCCGCCACAACATGGCTTGCCAAGCAGTGCGTCAGTGCATGCCCGGCATCCGAACCGGCGAACCCCGGGCCACCACAGTGGAGCACGCGCACTTAACTGCTTGCGCCACAAGGCCGGCCCCCAGTAATTGATTATTTTTTTAAAACTCAGTTTCCCATTGTTTATTACAATGTATATGGTAACACAGTTTATTTTTGTATTATGATCTTGTACCCTGTAACCTTGCTAAATTTACTTAGTAGGTCTTTTAGTTTTATTTTTTAGATTATATAGAATTTTTTTGTACATGCACAATGATCTAATCTGCAAATGGCAACAGTCTTGCTTCTTTCCAATCTTTATGCCTTTTATTTTTTTCTTGCCTTATTGCATTGGATAGACTATCTAATGCAATGTTTAATAGAAGTGGTGAGATTAGACATTCCTGCCTTTTTCCCTGTCATAAAAGAAAAATGTTCCATGTTTCAACATTGAGTATTTTAGTTTTAGTTTTAGCATTGATGTTCTTTATCAGATTGAACAAGTTCCTTCATATTTTTAGTTTAATGAGAGCTTAGAGAGTTGTTTGCATGTTTGCTTTTGATCGTGAATGGATTTTGAATTTTGTCAAATGTTCTCCTATTGAGATGATTTTGTTTTTCTTCCTTAGTTTATTATCTTGGTAATTAATAATGTGATTGTTGAACCTTGCATTCTCATGATAAATCTCATTTGACCATGATTTATTATACTTTTTATATATTATTAGATATAATTTTCTAGTACTTTGTTAATGATTTTTGCATCCATATTCATGGGTCATGTTTGTTTATAGTATGCCTTTTTGGGTAAATTCTTTGGTTTTGTGTCCCTTCATTCTGACTTGATCAAATGAGCTAGAAAGTGTACCTTCCACCTCTATATTCTGAAAGATTTTGTTTGTGATTGGTATGTTTTCTTCATTGGCTATTTGGTAGAATCCACCAATGAAACCACATGGGTCTAAATTATTCTTGAGAGAAAGTTTTAATTATAGATTAAATTTATTTGTTAGATAACAGGCCAGAGATTTTCTGTTTCTCTTTTTTCCTCTCTTTTATTTGTGTGTTTTTCTTCTGTTTCTTTTTTGATCAGTTGTGGTTTTCTGTGTTTTTCAAGGGAATTGGTCTATTTCATCTAAGTTGTTGAATTTATTGTTTAAATATTTTTATAATACCCCTTTATTTTCCAGGTAAGGTCTGTAGGACCTGCAGTGATAGCCTTCTCTCATTCCATCTAATATTAATTTGTGTTTTTTTTCTTTCTCATATTTGCTCAAGCTTATAAATTTTATTAATCCTTTCAGAGAACCAACTTTTTATATATTTGATTTTCTCTGTTGTCTGTTTTATACTTTATTATCTTTCACTTTTATATTTCTCATTTCCCTTTTAAACTTATTTTTAGATTAATTTTCTTTTCCTCTTCTAGTTGATTAATGGGGAAGTTTAGATAATTGATTTTATACTGTTTTTATTTTTTAATATAGACATTCAAAGCCAAAATTTTTTCTATAATCTTTTAGCTGCATCCCATGAATTTTGATATGTTATGCTTTCACCTTGCTTGGTTTAACATTTTCTCTGTCATTTCTTCTTTGAGAGTGGAGTATATAGAATATTATTGCTTAATTTTCAAATAATTTGGAATTTTCAACATATTTTAGTGTTATTCATTTATAAGTTAATATGTTATGATAAAAGAACATTCTCCATACATAATTACTTCATTTGTAAGTCTTTTGAAAATAATTTTGATTTGCTTCATCATCCAGCATATGCTCTATCTTGTAAGTATTCCACATGTAAGAATGTGCATTCTGTATTGGCTGAATGTAGTGCTACATAAACGCCAATTGGAGTAAATTGAGTAATAGTGTTTATTCCCATCATGTATGTTCTTGTGACTTTATCTGTTTATTTCTTTTATCAGTTACTGAGAGAGTATGTTAAAGTTTTCAACTATGATTGTGGATCTGTCTGTTTACTTTAGTTTTATCATTTATTGATTTAGATATTTTGAGGCTACATTACTATTTACATACATGTTTAAGATTGCTATCCCTTCATGAGCAGATTCTTCTATCATTGTGAAATGTCCATCTTAAGTCTGATGATGATCTTTACCTTAGAATCTACTTTCCCTGATACTTATATAGCCATACTAGCTTTCTTTTGTTAAGTGTTTGCACTTAGCAACTTTTTCTACTCTTTTACCTTTAATCTGTCTGTGTCTTTACATTTAATGTTTGTTTCTTGTTAACAACATAATATTGGTTCTTCATTTTTTATTAGTCAGACAATCTTTTTCTTTTAATTTAGGTGTTTATTGCATTTGCA
Organism: Ceratotherium simum simum; assembly: GCF_057802395.1. Taxonomy (NCBI): domain Eukaryota; kingdom Metazoa; phylum Chordata; class Mammalia; order Perissodactyla; family Rhinocerotidae; genus Ceratotherium; species Ceratotherium simum. The sequence continues at coordinate 29,444,905 of NC_141917.1, read as the reverse complement.
TTTTAATGCAATCATTGATACAGTTGGGTTTAGGTATACCAACTTGGTTTTGTTTTTCATTAATCACATCTGTTATGGGTTCTTCAATTCCTCTTACTTTGCCTACTTTGGCTGAATTGGGGATATGTTGTATGTATGCTGCTTTATTTTCTCTGTTGAGATTTATTTATACCTGTTTGCATGTTTGTACGTGTTTAGTGATTTCTCTAGGAATTATAATATGTATTTTTAATTTATTGATCTACATTCAAAACTTTATATCACAATACAGCTAGATATAGAAGGGATTGTCCTCATCTAATAAAGGGTATCTACAAATCCTAAATTAATATACTACTCAATGTTGAAAAAGGAATTCTCTCTTTTACCTAACACCAGGAACATGACAAGAAAGTCTACTCTCACCACTTTTCAGTATTATATTGGAGGTCTCAGCAGTGCAATAAGGCAAGAAAAAGAAATAAAAGACACATGGATTAAAATGGAGGAAGTAAAACCCTTTATTTGAATATGTCATATTTGTATACATAGAAAATCCAAAGGAATCACAAACAGTAATTAATAAATGAACATAACCAGGTCACAGGATACGAGGTCAATATACAAATATAAACTGTATTTCTGTATACCAGAAATAAACAATTGGGAATTAAAATAAAAAGTCACAGTGCTTTTTACAATAATATCAAAAAATAAAAATGCTTTGCAATAAGTTAAATGACCTGTGCATTGAAAACTACAAAACATTGGTGGGAGAAATTAAAAAAGATCTAATTAAGTGGAGATGTTCATAGATTGGAAGAATTAATATCATGAAGGTATAAATTCTGCCAAATTGCTCTCTAAATTCAATTCAATCCTAAGAAAAATACTAGAAATTGACAAATTGATTATAAAAGATATATTGAAATGTGAATGACATAGAAGTAGGACAACTTTGGAAAATTAGAATACCAGAGTTCAAGACTCACTTTAAAGCTTATGTCATGAAGGCAGGCTGGTATTGGAGTAAAGATGTTAAATCGATCAATAGAACAGACTAGAAGCATTCACAAATAACTCCACACATATGGTCTTTTGATATATGACCTAAACAGCAATGCAATTCAATGTAGAAAGAAAGGTTTTTAATTTTTTTTTCAATAAATGTTTGCTGGAGCAATGCATATCTATATGGGAAAAATGAACCCTGACTTCTACTCATCACTGTACACAGACACAATTTGAGGTAAATCATAGACCTAAATATATAGATAAATCAATAAGGCTTCTTGAAGAAAACAAGGACTACCTTTTCAAACTTGGGGTAATCAAAAGTATTTTATATTGGACACTCTAAAAAAGCACTAATATTAAAATAAAAGATGAATAAATTAGACTTAATAAAGAACTTCAATTCATCAAAAGATGTCATTAAGAGAATAAAGGCTCAGGCAAATACTGGGAGAAGACATTCCCCAATGTATACCTGGCAAAGGACTCTGATCCAGAATATATAAATATTCATACAAAAAAATAAGAAAAAACAAATCAACCTAGTTTTAAAGATGGACAAAAGACTTGAACAGGCATTTTACAGACAAGGATATCAAAACTGTCAGCAAACATATGAAAAGATGTGCAACATCACTAGTCAGCAGGGAAATGCAAATTAAAACCACAAGGAAATATCACTTCACACCCATCAGAATGGCTAACATGAAAAAGAATGAGACCAACAATACCAGAGTTGGCAATGTTGTAGAGTAACTGGAACTCTCATACATTTCTTGTAGGAGTGGAAATTGGTGCAACACTTTAGAAGAATTCTTAACCTACTCTGTGATCAAAAAATTCTGCTCCTAGAGGTATACCAAGAGAAATGAATGCATGTTTCCAAAAAAAGATGTGCATAAGACTGTCCATAGTACCTTTATGATAATAAGAACTGGGAACACCCAGATGCCCATTAACAACAGAATGGATTAATTGTGGTTTCATATAAAGGAATATTACACAGCAATAAAAAATGAAATTCTGCTACATTCAACAATATAGTTGACTCTGATAGACATTATGTGAATTAAAGAAGCCAGATCCCCTCCACCTCCAAGAAAAGAGTCCATGATCTGTGAATCCATTTATATGAAGTGCAAGAACAGGCAGAATTAATTTGTGTAATAGAAGGCAAAATCTTTGGGCAGGTAAGTAATGACTGGAAAGTGGTATGAAGGAATTTTCTAGAGTGACAAATATGTTCTATATCTTGGTCTGAGTGGTGGTTACGTGGTAGTATACATAGATTGGAAATCGTTGATCTCTATACATAAAATTTGTGCATTTTATTTTATGCAAATTGTACCTCAGGAAGTATTGGGAAAAAATAAAATTGATGAATCAAGTAATAATGATAGAAGCATAGTATTTAGTAAATGGAGGCAAATATCAGGTAAAACAGCTAAAAATTGTAAAATTGCACATGGGCAATGGGATGGGTGAGTGGTCTAATTTGGTAAATAATGAAGTAGGGGACTGGTTTTTTTTTTTTTTAATTTTAAATTAGCCTTTTAGAATTTTTTGGCCTTTAAAATTATTTGCATATCAATTTGAAAGAGAAAATTTATTTTATAAAATAGAAAGAATGTGGGTTCTGGAATAATTCATATTTTATTAGATTTCAAAAATTTAATTAAGTGCAATAAGCCCACGTTTTCTTGTCAGTACAATGGGAAACAAATATTACCACAAAAAGAAAAGTAGAGAAAAAAGACAAAATTAGATACCACTACATTCCTGCTTATTGAGGCCGTGTGAGATATTTAACTTCCTTTCCCCCTTAATTACTCCCTTAGGTTTCAAAAAGAGAGAAAAAACATACCAAATTATCAATTGGTTTCCACCTGAAGACCATGTAAAAGAAATGCTGGAGTTTTTAAAGATCCATGTGGAAAAATTTGTTCAGGGCAGGTAATGTCATTTTATTCTTTGAACTTAGGAGTTACTGTGATGGAAGGATAGATGAATGGAATAATGGATGGGTAGATGGATGGACGGATGGAATAGTCACACTATATTCTCAGTCATCCAGGCCATTCACTGGAGGCTTAGTAACTGTGTAACATTTCCAGCATGCCCAGCTTCCCCTATAGGCTTGAGGTTATATCTTCACTTGCCTTCCTCTCTGCTAGAAAATTCTACTCGCCTCTCAAAGTCTTGCTCAGATCAAAACTATTCCACAAGTCTTCTTTACTTCCACAAGCTGAGAGACTTCATACCCTTTTCTGAAAAGACGTTAAGAGAGTATTACAGAATTTAGGAAGTACAGAGAGATCTGGGACATCTACTTTGGTTGGAGACTGCTCTCAGAGTAGCAAAGAATTCATCTGGCATTGAAGGATGGCTTGGATATGGATCAATGGCAGAAAGGGAGAAGAATCAGTGTGAACATTCTAGGGAACATAAGCAACCAGACAGGAGTGATGGGGGCAGTGGATACACGTGGGAAGGTAGTGGAATAGGTAAGCTGCTGCTTTCCCCAGACTTTTTGTAAAATGGTGCCAAGATTCTTTGATGTACTCTGAAATGCACACCCCCTATAAATATTTATCATATGTTTTTTCTCTCAGATACGCATTTGAATTTTGTTTAAAGATGATGGACTTCTTTGCTAAGAAGAGATATCATGGACTCCTTAAAGAAAGAAGACTTTGACCCGGTAGTGACTATTTTCATCGGGGCAGTTATTGAGAAGCTTGGGAAGGCTTTTGTGTTCTTTTGTGGCTCATTTTTTGCTGCAAACTTTGAGCTCCCCGGCCCCATGTCTTATGATCCAGCGACCTATTCCTTCCTAACTGACCTCATGGACTTCTGGGGCCAAGTGAAGAATTTTCTGATGTTCTTTGATTCTGTCTGGAAGAAATGGCAAATCTACTCTTGATATGACAACACCATCAGGGAGCACTGCCCAGAAGACAGTAATGAAATCAGAGCTGTGGTTTGTAAACTGACTTTGCCTTTGAATTTGCTCAGCCCCTGCTTCCCAACATGGTGTACGGGGCAGGCTTATTGGCAGAATCTGTCAAACCAGTACCTCAAGTAAGTAAAACATTGGTGCTCTAATCAGACCAGAGGAGACATACTTATGCTGGTGTCTTCTGTGTAGAGAGGACAGCTGACCAGCCACCATTGGAACATATGCACTTTCATGCCAATTCTTGCATTTTTTTTGTGATGGAGAGTTAAGTATGTTTATCTGTTGAACAAGTCTATCGTGAGCACCCACAATATGTCAAGAATTGTTAAAGATACCAGTGAGAGACAACAGTGTGAAATAGTTATAACAAGGGGGAGGGTTGTGTAGGACTAACAGCAAGAGCTGCAGGCTTTAGTTATCTCATATCCCTTTCCTCTAGTGTCTTAGAGTTCAGGGTTTACCTAGATGGTCTGATTTGGTTGGCTTGGGGGTGGCATCCCAAACAGAAAGTTGTAAAGCTGCCCAGGTGAATCTAACACGTAGCCGGGGCTCAGAACTACTGCTAAAGATATTTTCTAATAGGAGAGAGCTAATATTAGTTGGTCTCCTGCAACTTATCATACTGCTAATTAATAGAAGTTATTTTATGTAACCTGGGATCTGGAGGGAGGCCTGATGGTCACCATTTTCACAAAAGAGGATAGAGAGGCTCAGTAGAATAAGGGACTTTCCATTGCTATTCAGCTCAGAGGCAGAGAGAGCCAGGAATCAACCTGGGTCTTCAGGGGCTACAATGATCGTGTACTGCTTTCAAGTTACAAAACAAGCAGACAAAAAAACCAAGACTGTTTTAAAGTGGTCCTTTGGGATATTGTAATTCCAGCAGGAAGGCTGAAAGTAGCCACAAAATGTGGCGCTTTATTCACTTGATTTTGGTACCTGTATCCAGAAATTTGAGAACTTAATCACTAAGTTTGGAGATGCGGGTTTTGTCCTTATGACTCTGGGCTCCATGATGAACATCACTAACTTCCAGGAGATGAATGCTGCCTTTGTCAACCTCCCTCAAGGGGTGATATGGAAGTGTACATGTTCTCATTGGCCCAAAGATGTCAAATTGGCAGCCAATGTGAAAATCGTGGACTGGTTTCCTCAGAGTGACCTCCCGGGTAAACGTTGCCCAGATCTGCTTTCTCCTTTCCATTTATATGTGTTTAGGTTCATCAGGACTCTCATCTCTGGTTGGGCAATCCCATCAGCAGAAGAAGGAGCAACTGACAGTTAATGACAAGTCTCCCAAGGGCAGGAAAGGAGCAGGCAGCTGGAGTTCTTGGGGAATCTGGCTGTACTTCCAATGAGATCAGATGCCCAAACAGCCATTTTCCTTTATTCCTTTCTAACTGCAGCCAAAAGAGCTATTCAGCCAAGTTGTTTTGAGTCTACTGGTCTGGCAAATGACCAGGTCCACTTAAAGACAATTCAAGACACTCTGGGAACTCTGAGACACACTTGGTGTATACAGAATAAAAGATACCACTGTCTACAGTGGCCTCCAGACCGTTAGTTCACCCATGAGGCCTTACTTACAGAAACACATTTTCTTTTTTTACTAAGAATGTGTGGAACTCATACTGTTAGGAAGTTGATACCAAGGTGGTCTTTATGATGTGCCAAAATATCTCAGTGCCTCGTCTGAGAAATCTCGAAGCTGGCATTGGAGCTACAGAGTTCTCTATTACCATAGTGTCTTCAAAGGTTTCCTCTGGGCCCAGCAGCGTTGCTTGTACTTCAGTACTAAGACCGGATCAGAGTTTCATAACAATTATATAAATTACAATCAACTGTGAACCTTGTAATAGATACCTGGTCTCACCCAAGGAAATATATTTCAATAGGTCTGGAGTAGAGCCTAGGAATTTCAGTTTCAAAAAAAGTCACACGGTGCTTGTGATGCATGGTCTAGCTGATGAGTCTGGTCCTGTTAAATTCAACAAATGTGTGAGTGTCCCATGGAAAGAACATATAAGCTTTAAAAAAATAACAATACAGAGTAGTTCATATTGAGGGCTACATAAATTATAAAGAGAGGTATGTCAGAGGAGTAAAGACCAACTGATACAAGGAGGAGAGACAGAGAGAAAGAGCAAGAGAGAGCACAAAAGTAAAAAAATGAGAGAAGCCAAGAGCAAGAAAAAGAGGAGAGAGAAAAGATGGATATCATAGATGGATGATGGAAAATGGTTGGATATATAAAGGAATTGAGGTGAGAGCCTTGTTTATCACTCTTCACTCTTCTGTTCCTGGGTTCTCAGCCTTAACTGGACTGCGGTTGTGGGGAGAGGGCTCTATACAGTGGCAAGGCCCGGAACTTTGCATTTGTGAGGGCAGACACTTGGGTGTCTCCTAAATAAAAGTAATATTTACACTGGTGCCAACACACCTTGGAATTCCCTTGGCATCGATGCCAAGGATCGATGGCTTTAAATGGCTTTACCTGGTATTTTGAAATCCTTTCTCTAGTAATGTTCTGCTATTTTGCTGTTTGTCCTAGCTCATCCCAGTATTTGGCTGTTTGTCACCCACGGTGGGGTATATAGCATAATGGAGGCCATCCAACATGGCGTGCCCATAGTGAAGATTTCCCTTTTTGCAGACAAGTTTGAAAACATGGTTCTAGTAGAAGCCAAAAACTTTGGTGTCTCTATCCAGATAAACTAGCTCAAGGAAAAGACTTTGGCTCTCAAAATGAAATAAGTCATAGAAGACAAGAGGTATGCAGCTCTCAGGGTATGTGGCAACTTAGGCTGAAAGATGCATTGCTTACAATACTAAGGGCACAGTTGTGATCTCCTTTATAATAAGGGTTGAACCTTCGAGGTTATGGAATAATAAGATGTGTGCAATGATAACAGCTTACCTGTTTCTTCTGAGAGCAAGACTAGCACAATTTAGGTTAGATGCTAAGAATAGTTTTCTACCTTAAGGGTTATGAAGATCCAACTATTTATGCAGGGCCTCTTTGAGATCCTTGTAGTAGGATCCTTATAACAGAATTCTAATTGAGGCAGGAGGTTACCTTTCTTTTTTCCAAATGCGCTAAAGTTTTTCCCCCTCTGGACATTTACCCTTGTTCCTCTCTGACATTCTCCTTCTCTTCTCGTCATGTGGGTGGCTCTTTCATGATATTAGCATCTCATCTTCAATGTCATCCTTTTAGAAAGGCCTTCCCTACCCGCCTTAAGTTTTAAGTCATTTCATTCTTCCTTCCCCAAATAATCTACATTATTTCCTTCATAAATCTTATCCCACTCTCTATTCATTCTGTTTATTTATGCTTTTATTGATTGATCACCTGTCTCCAACCACTAAAATGTAAGTTCAATGATGTCAGCAATATGTCTACTTGTTTACATTGTGTTTCTAGTGCCTAGCTCTGGACCATGACACCCAGTAAGTTGTTAAGTATTTATTAGTTGAATAAGTGGAAGTAGGACAGATAACTTCAAAATGTATCTGTATATTGAGAAGATTGTGCTGAGAGAAGAAATTGTGTTGTTTTTTTTTAACACTCAAATAGACTGGATACTGAACCCTAGGATAATGGCGGCTGCTGCCTAAATCTGAATCTCCACCCTTTTCTTTCAAAAAACTATACTTATTCACAAGAAGAGCAAATAATACCACAAAAATACCTTAGCATAGCTAGAAGACAGAAAATACTGCAAATTTTAAGTGACCTGTAAGTGGAGTAAGCACTGAATTCTAGCAGAGCTGTCACTTGAGATCGTGTCCAGAGTCTTGGTGGAGGGTGAGGGGAATCTGGAATAACTGCATGAAGAAGAGAAGAAGGTAGCGGAGGGTCAAAACATGAGCTACAAACACCCCAGACGTAGGAAGTATACCTCTAATGCAAAAATACTGAGAAAGAGACTTTGTTGATCAGAGCACTCACTACTGAAAAGAGACTTGAAAGTGTGTGGGAGCCAAGGGAGAAATATTGGAAAAGCATTGCTCCCAGTGAGAAAAGAGACTAAAAAGGAGTTTGGATACAGCCTTTGGAGACAGAGTAAAATAAATAAGAAGAAAGAGGGGAATATTTAGGGTTTTGCAGGATATCATATAACAGCAATAATAAAAATTCAGGACACGTAACCTCATGTGAAGACACCAAACAAAAAGAAAAGAAGCCATTTATTACACTGACAGAAGAGGGAGCACTTTATTAAGGACTGTTTTTTTTTTTTTTTTTTTGTGAGGAAGATCAGCCCTGTGCTAACATCTGCCAATCCTCCTCTTTTTTTGCTGAGGAAGACTGGCCCTGGGCTAACATCCATGCCCATCTTCCTCCACTTTATGTGGGACGCTGCCACAGCATGGCTTGCCAAGTGGTGTGTCGGTGTGCGCCAGGGTCCAAACCGGCAAAGCCCGGGCCGCCGCAGCAGAGCGCGTGCACTTAACCGCTTGTGCCACCTGGCTAGTCCCTCAAGGACTCTTATAAACAATTCCATATCCCTAACTTTGTTCTCAAAAGTGAGTAAATCAAATTAATCTACATTCATAAAAAGTTACTCCAAAGTGAACGCAATAAATGAGAATCAAAACTTTTCAGCTGATGGAAATTTTCCTGCAGAAGCCAACCATGAAATGGAAGAAGACTACAATAATAAAATTCCAACCTGACTTAAATATCCTTAAAAATGCATAAAGGAGAATAAAAAAAGGGAAGGAGAAATCCAAAAACTAAGAATATTTTTTTAAAAAAGGAAGAAATAAAATGGGTTGATTAAAGTGAAGAAAGAAATAGAAGGAATAGACAAATCTGTCTCAAGAATAAAGAACAAATTACAAAGTATCTAAGGGAGAAGAGAATGAAATGGAAATTTAGCAAGTAACATTGGCAAGAGGTAGTAAGCCAAACAAGAGAATAAAAATAAGAGAAAGTGGCTGAACTGGAAGGCAAGGAAAAAATCACCCATATAATTGGGGTCCCTGGAGAAGACAAACAAAATAATTGAACACAACTAATATGTAGAGCTATTATCCAAGAAAATTTTTAAGAAATAGAGGAAATAGTGAATCTACATGTTGGAAGAGCAAAATTGACCCAGAATTGAAAACTCTGACACATCTGGTGTAGTTACTAGGCTTTAAAGATTGTTTAAAAAGCCATCAGGTCAGCTGGGCAAAAAGAAACAAGTTACTTTTGAGGGAATGATATTTAGGCTTGCGTCAACTCAAGAGAAATGCAATATGAAGCTCATAGAACCAAAGTATGAACCAATGATTGTATAGCCAGCCAAACTGCTCTTCAAGTCTCAGAGCCATAGATAAAAATTTTAAACATTCAAGAACTCAGGGAATACTCTACTTTGGAGCTATTCTTGAAGAATCTCCTAGAAGATGAGGTTCATCCCACCAAGATGATTGGGGATGTTGTAGCAAAAAGCTTGATAGTGAGCACTTAATATTAAATTATAGGTCTGTAACTAAGACAAAGGAGGAGACAAAGGTGGAAAAATGATATGTATTGGTTACGTATGGTGAAAAAATAGAAACAAAGCAAATAAAAGTTGAGAGGAGAAAGGAGAGGGAAAAGGAAAGTAGAATAAGAATTTATTTTTATATAATGACCAAGTGTGAATCAAAGCATATCGTTAAAAACTTATAGAGAGTAAAAGGTTAAATTAGAAAATATGGGACTGTGGACATTATAAAAGGTATTAAGTAGAAAGATGTCTCCAAGAACAAAAATATAAGCCTTTTTAATTACTAAAAATATAAAATAAAATAATAAAGAATATCTCATCGATAAAGAAAAACACGATAATTATAATGTGACAGAGTGAGACCAAAAAATCAGGCATGTAAATAAATGTGAACAGACTTAATTTGACTATTAGAATGAAAGATGTTTTTTAGTTGATCGACAAAGCAAGACACAACTTTATGTTGTATACAGTAGACACACTTAAAGTGATTAAGCTAGACTAAAATTAATGAATGGCCAAAGGTATGTGAGGGAACTGGAAACAACAAAAAAAGAAGCATTGGATGTAAGCTCTGAACCCTTAAATATGGCAAGAAAACATACTCTTTACTTCTCAAAAGCCACAATTTACAATGAATATATAACATTAAGTAATAGAGAATCAAATACATAACACAGAAACTGTCTTTATAATGCAGATACAGGAGATACAAAGAGAAAAGAAGAGTAAGAGGAAACACATTAATAATAGACAACATTAACATACTGTTCTCAGTACAAGACAGGTTAAGTGAATAAAAATAAGATAAAGACCTATATATCAGTATCAACAAGGTAGATCTTATGAATATATATTGAACTATACATCCTGATGCTCGTGAATACACCTTCTCAAATGCACTTAGGCTATTTTTTAAAAACCATCACATCTTAGGTTACAAAGAAAGAGTGAAGTTCCAGAAAGTGGAAGTGTTATAAGCAAGACTATCTTACCACCAGGCAGCAAAGCTAGAAATTAATAATAAAATTGAAGAAATTCCTTCTCACCCAGAAATTTAAATAAAACCTACAAATTTCTATTAAATAATTTCTGGGTGAAGGGGAAATATAACCAAAGGGAAGAATTTCTAAAAATTAATTTCAATGAAACACTATATATCAGAATTTGTAGCATATATATTTTTAAAAACTGATAAAAATTACACCCTTGAACACATATCAATAAAAATGAAAGAATGAAAATAATGGATTACATTCTCAACACATAAAGCTACCAAAAGAACAACAAAGTAAACTGAAAGAAAGCACAAAGATGGAAATAATAAAGACTGAAACAGAAATGAGGAGGAGTATAGAAAAACAGTAGATTTAATTAATAAAGCAAAATTGAAGTTCTATAAAATAGTTGATGTAAGAGACAAACCATTGACTAACCTAATCTAGAAAAAAACATGAGATGCATAAATGTAAAAATAAAAAACTTTAAGGGGTAATAACTATTGAAAAAGAAAAAAAAAAATTACAAGAGATTACATTGTATACCTCTATGGAAATAGATTTGGAAACCTGGAGGAAAGAGATAGTTTCCTAGGGAAAAACAATTTACTAAGAAGAGAAAGAAAGCCTAAAAGATCAATCTCTATTGGGAACATAGAAAAAGTTACCAAGACATTACTTCCCATAACCAGGCCCTGTAGGTTTCACAGGGGGATTCTACCAACCTTCAAAGACCAGACAGTCCCAATGTTGCAATGTTATATAAACTGTACCAGAACATAGGAAATGAAAGAACATTTCCAAGTTCTTTTTATGGACCGAATACGACATTGATATCTAAACCTAATAAAGTTAGCACTAAAAAAGAAAATCAAAAGAAAAAGGAAAAAATAAGAAGAAAGGGGATTGAGTTTCAGCCAAAAGTCTTTAAATGTGAGAAGGAATATTACTTATGCATAGCAAAGAAAAAGTAGTGAATAAAATATTAGCTAAAGAATCCATATTACATTAGAAAAATGGTAGGATTTATCCAAGTTTGTATTTTTCTAAGAAATGCAAGGATGATTCAATATCAGGAAACTGATTGTTATATATCATATAAATAGACGTAAGGAGAAAAATCATATGATTATCTTCACAGATACTGAAAAAGCCTTTGAAAAATTCAACTCTATTCCTACTTAAAAACAAACTCAAGAAAATAGAAATTGGTGGAAACTTCATTACAATGGTAAAATGTATGTGCCTCACCCCTTTAGCTAGACTTTTACTAAGTGGGGAAATACTAGTGGCATTTTCATTAAGATCAGGAAGAGACAAGGATGCCCACTAACACCAATACTATTTAACATTGCCCTGGCAATGTTAGCCAATGCAATTAGATGCAAGGAACAATCATAAGTATAAGAATTAAAGATTTTATGATAGTATACCTGGTACGCCCTAGAGAATAAAGTAGCAAACTAGCACAAATAATAAAAGAATTTAGTCAGGGAAAATGATAAAAAATAACCTACAGAAACTAATAGTCTTCATATATACCAACAGTAACTGGTTAGAAGACATACTGGTAGAGAAAACCCCGTTTAAATAACAACAAAGTATATAAAATGCTTAAGAGTAAACGTAAGAAAAATGTGCAAAATCTATATGAGGAAAACTTTAAAGAGACTTCTGAAAATACCGAAGTAGACTTGAACAAATGGAAAGGTAGTTCTACTTCTTGAATAGGGTGACTCAGCCATAAAAATATTAGTTCTCTGTACAGCTTTCAGACAGAAGTCAAACTAAAGTGACCATCAATTCTGTATAGAAGAAGAAAGGAACAGAGAAGGACTACTAAAACACTGAGAAAAAAAAAAAGTTAAAAAATGGCAGTAAGTACATACTTATCAATAGCTACTTTAAACAAAGACTTGAATGTAAGACCTGAAACTGTGAAACTTCTGGAAGAAAACATAGGCAGTACGCTCTTCGACATCGGTCTTAGCAACATCTTTTCAAACAGCACGTCTGACCGGGCAAGAGAAACAATAGAAAAAAATAAACAAATGGGACTACATCAAACTAAAAAGCTTCTGCACAGCAAAGGAAACCATCAACAAAACGAAAAGACAACCTAACAATTGGGAGAAGATATTTGCAAACTATGCTTCTGATAAGGGCTTAATCTCCAAAATATATAAAGAACTCATGCATCTCAACAACAAAAAAACTACCAACCCAATTAAAAAATGGGCAAAAGACCTGCACAGACATTTCTACAAAGAAGATATACAGATGGCCAACAGACACATGAAAAGATGTTCAAAATCACTAACTATCAGGGAAATGCAAATCAAAACTACAATGAGATATCACCTCACGCCCGTCAGAATGGCTATAATTAACAAGACAGGAAACAACATGTGTTGGAGAGGATGTGGAGAGAAGGGAACTCTCATACACTGCTGGTGGGAGTGCAAACTGGTGCAGCAACTATGGAAAACAGTATGGAGATTCCTCAAAAAATCAAGGATAGAACTACCATATGATCCAGCTATTCCACTGTTGGGTATTTATCCAAAGAACTTGAAAACACCAATTTGTAAAGGTACATGCACCCCTGTTTTCATTGCAGCGTTATTCACAATAGCCAAGACTTGGAAGCAACCTAAGTGCCCATCAAGGGACGAATGGATAAAGAAGATGTGGTATATATACACAATGGAATACTACTCAGCCATAAGAAATGATGAAATCCAACCATTTGTGACAACATGGATGGACATTGAGGGTATAATGCAAAGTGAAATAAGTCAGAGGGAGAAGGTCAAATACCGTATGATTTCCTTCATTAAGTAGTAGATAATAACAACAATAAACAAACACATAGGGACAGAGATTGGATTGGTGGTTACCAGAGGGGAAGGGGGGAGGTAGGAGGGTGAAAGGGATAATTCGGTACATGTGTATGATGATGGGTTGTAATTAGTATTTGGGTGGTGAACATGATATAATATATGCAGAAATAGAAGTACAGTGATGTACACCTGAAATTTTTACAATGTTATAAACCAATGTTACTTCAATAAACAAAAAATTAAAAAAAAAATTAGTTCTCTATAAGATAATTTATAAGTTTAATGCAATTCCAATAAAAATAACAAGTTTTTCTTTTCTGGAACTGAGCAGGTTGATACTAATGTTGATATTGAAAAGGAGACATGCAGGAATGAAATAGGAAAACACTGAAAAGGCAGAGGTGAGTCATTGAGTACAGAGAGGCTTTTAAATATAAATAGTGCTGGGACAACACTACTGCCAGTCATTTAGAAAAAAGATAATGTTAGATCCATACCTCACACCATAATCAAAAATAAACGTGAAATGCATCAGAGATCTAAATATGAAAAATACCATATAATACTAAAGAGAGAGAGAAAGGGAGAGACAGAGAAAGAGAGAGATGGGTGAATTTCTTCATAACCTGGGTGTAGGAAAAGATTTTCTAGCTATGACTCAAAAATTCTGATGCAATAAAATAAAGGTTAATAAATTTGACACATTAAAAAGAACTTTTGCTTAGACAAAATCATCGTAAACAGAGTTAAAATACAAATGAAAGACTGGGAGAAAAATATTTGCAGCATACATAAACTTTAAAGGGCTAATATCCCAAACATGTAAAGAACTGCTAAAATTGAGGATAAAATAATTAGGGAAAAAATGGACAAAAGCAGTGAATTAATAATTATATAGCTAAGTGTGTACACATTTATAAGCAGAACTTAAATATATAAAAAGATTTTTCCTTTCACCTACAAATTGAGAAATGAAAATGAAGACTACATTCAGATACTATTTATTCCCAATGAAAGTTGCACAAATTACAAGGTTTTGCCATGTAATTTGTGGTAAGACTGTGGAAGAAACAATCACTCATACATTGCTATTGGGGAATAAAGTGGTAAAGTGGTACAACCTTTATGGAGGGAATTTGACAATATGTAACAAAAACACATATATGTTTATTAACTCTGTGGCTCAGAATTCCAATTCCAGGAATTTATCCAAAAAATAAACTTCTAATAATTAAAAAATTCATTGGTGCACAGCAAAGGAACAATCAACAAAGTAAAAAGGCAACTTGGAGGAGGGGAGAAAACATTTGCAAACCACATATTTGGCAAGGGTTAGTATCCAGAACACATAAAGAACTCCTACAACTCGAACAAAAAAGCAAATAATCCAATTAAAAAATGGGTAAAGAATATGAATAGACATTTCTTCAAATAAAATATACAAATGGCCAACAAGCATATGAAAAGATGCTCAACATCATTAATCATCAGGGAAATGCAAGTCAAAACCACGATGAGATATCACCCCATAACCGTTAGGATGGCTATTATCAAAAAAGCAAAAAATGACAAGTGTTAGTGATGATGTGAAGAAATTGGAGCCCTAATGCACTGTTGGGGGAAATGTAAAATGGTGCCACCATTATGAAAAACAATATGAAGTTTCTTCAAAAAAATTAAAAATAGAATTACCATTTGATCCATCAATACTTTTTCTGGATATATATCCAAAAGAATTGAAAACAAGATTTTAAAGAAATAGTTGCATATCATTTCCATTGCAGCATTATTCACAGTAACTTAGAGGTGGAGGCAAACTAAATGTCCATCGACAGAAGAATGGATAAAGAAAATGTGGTATACATGTGCAGTGGAATACTATTCAGCCTTAAAAAAAAGAAGGAAACCCCGTCACAAGCTACAACATGGAGGAACCTTAAGGACATTATGCTAAGTGAAACTAGCTAGTCACGAAAAGACAAATACTGCATGATTCCACTTATATGAAGTATCTAGAGTAGTTTCAGAAAAATAAAGTAGAATGATGGTTGCCTGAGGCTGAGGGGAGGGAAAATGAGGAATTGTTCAACAGGTATAGAGTTTCAGTTTTGCAAGATAAAAAGTTCTAGAGATGTCCTGCACAACAATGTGCATATACTTAACACTACTGTAATGTACATGTAAAAGTTTGTCAAACAGGTAGATTTCATGTCATATGTTTTTCACCACAAAAATTCACTTGCACACAATTATTCATTGTAGCATTGTTTGCAATCACAAAATATTAGAAAGGCCGTACATAAGAACTTGGTTGAATAAATTATGGTACATCAACACTTTGGAGTAATATGCAGCTATAAATAAGAATGAGGAGGAGTGCTATAAAATAATATGGAATAACTTTCAATAGTAAGTAAGAATGAGCAAAGTAAAGAGTAAATCTAGTTGCTCCTTTATTGGTAAGAAAAAAGAAAGTGGGAGGGTGATAAACACTGACATGTATCTGCATTGTTTTGCAAAAAGAAGCACGGGAAGGGACCAGCCTGGTGGCGTAAGTGGTTAAGTGCGTGTGCTCTGCTGCGGTGGCCCGGGGTTCGCCGGTTCGGATCCCGGGCGTGCACCAATGCACTGCTTGGCAAGCCATGCTGTGGCGGCATCCCATATAAAGTGGAGGAAGATGGGCACGGATGTTAGCCCATGGCCAGTCTTCCTCAGCAAAAAGAGGAGGATTGGCAGATGTTAGCTCAGGGCCGATCTTCCTCACACACACACACACAAAATAAGCAGGGGAAGAATAAACCAGAGAATAATGTGATAGGTTATCTATGAGAGTGTTGTTGGAATAGGGTAGAAGGGATAGGAAGGGGTGACAGGTCCATGGGTTTACCTTTCTATATAGTCGGCTTTTGGAAGCATGGTGGTGTTTTATATACCAATATATATACCTAAATCAAAAACAATGGGAGGGATCTTGAAAATGGAATGCAAACAGAAACAAATGAACTCAAAACGCTTTTTCAAATGAATAGCATAACCACACTGTAGTGGAAAAAAAGAAAAAGAATTAACACAATTAACTGTTGAACATAGTCCTTTGACCATATATATCCACAGTCTAAAGACAAAAGGAACTGCAAACAAAACTTGTTGTCTATGGAGTGGGTTTGTTTCTCACAGTCGTGTGGGTTAGGGGATCTGAACCTACTTTCTGTGCGTTGTAGGACTGAGCAAATGAGAAAATGTATTGATATTAAAAACCAGATGTCTTACTTTTGGAAAAGAGAATTACAAATGTGGGAAGGGGGAGATCAGAACAGCTCCTGTGATGTATTGAATTGAAGATATCAGTAAAAATTCATAATTTTTTATAACTAAATAATAGAAATAGCTATAGTGTCTACAGGTAGAGAAATAGATATGGAATCTTGACATCCACATCTATAACTATATATTTTCTAGCTTTATCCACTGAGGGGATTACAAACAGTGGTGCTTTGTTAGCAATGAGCACTCCTAGCAACCATATGGGTATCTTTCGGTCTAGTAGATCATAAACTCCATGAAGGCAGGGATTGACTTAGGCACATCTTTACATTTTAGCACTAACTCAGATTCTGTAACACAAGAATCTTTATAAAATTTAATGGTGTATAGGCACCCAGCTGGTAAATTTCAGAGCCAGATTATAATTGCCTGGAAACCAACCTTCTGTGTCTAGCCTAAGATGCTGAGAACCTACCTTCTAATGTTGCCCCCACCCCTCAGTCTTTGCCAACAGGTACAAATCCACAGCGATAGCCACCAGCATCATCAGGCGCTCCCACCCTCTCACCCCCACCCATTGCCTAGTGGGCTGGACCAACCATATCCTCCAGACAGGGAGTGCGGGGCACCTTAAGCCCCACGCCTTCCAGCAGCTGTGGCATGAACTGTACCTTCTTGAAGTCTTCTTGCTCCTGCTGGGGATCACCGTCGGCACCGTGTGGCTCTGTGGGAAGCTGCTGGGTGTGGTGGCCAGGTGGCTGTGTGGGACCAGAAAGCTGAAGAAGGCCTGATGCCAAGTGCAGCACTGGGGGGCTGTATCTGGGGGATCACCATTTCCTGGGAACCTCTCACCAGTTCTAGGACCCATGTTCTCCATATCATATCCACTTGCTAATTTTGCTACAAATTCCTACTCCTTGGCTTCTTTCTATGATCATATTTCTTTACTCAGCACTTGTGGCCTTCATCATTTGCCAGTCAGCATGGGCTATTCTACCCTGGGTCATTTGGACCAGTGATCCTCAGAGTTTAAGCCTTGAAGCCCTTCATTATCATACCAGGCACTGAGCCTGAATGACTCCAGCCTCCACGACCAGTATCTTCTGAGCCTCTTTCCCTCACTCCTACCTCCACCACTTGTCATGGAATAACACCTAAGATGGGCACTTCCTGAATTCTTTCATTTTCTATTTTCTTCTCCTGCAAACTCTAAAAGCTAAGGAAGCTACATATATCCCTTTGATCAGGAGAGTAAAGGTTTTCACAGAGTTATGTTCCCTTCTCCTCCCAGAAAGATATTTCCGTCCAGAATTCTGTCACCTGGCTCCTCAAGGCTATAGGGAACCTGGGAAAATCTCTGCATTGGCAGCTTGAGAGAACAAAGAGAGCTAGAAGTGAGTTTTGGATTAACAAATGTGTAGTGTCTGAGGCAGATGGCAAATGGCTAAAAACCCTCCACAATGCTTGACCTGTCAAAGCAGAATATTAGTGTTCTGATGTTTTGTTCTGGTCTATATTTATACACCGAAGCAGCTAGCAAGCTTGGACATGATGGAAAAGAAAACTTTTTGTGTCTTGGTTACAGTCTCTGGTGGGGCCTGAGGAAGAACTTGGCCCAGAGTTGGCCTCAATGACTTTCTAAGTGCGATGGGGACCACAGGCAGGGAGAGGGAGGGGATGATCTCCATCATAGAGCCCCAGCCCTCGATTCCTGTGCTGATAAGGGGGAATGGAATTGTGGCTGTTGATTTCAAGGACAGCACAGAGAGGCTGTGTGCTGTCCCTCAGGGACTATTGCCACAATCCAGTGGACACTAAGCCTTAAGTGATATAGGAAGGTCATGCAATTGGATGTTCTGTGAAAATGTGATTTGCAATTGGATTCTCTTTTTAATTAGCGTGGCGCTGAAATCTTTTGCGCAAAAACTTTGTATTAGTGACCAGGGGGTAAGTATCAACATCAAAATGTTCCCACATGTGTAGGAGAATGGGGACTTTGGACTTCTTAATAGGTACTAGAATTAACCTGAGCATTCATGCATATTATTCCCTTATTAACCCTACCACACTCTTTGTCAACCTCCTCCCCTTTGTCTGGCGTTAAGGTTTGTAAAATGCTGGAGTAGGTGTCAGGATGGAGGAAATGGAGCATGCCACGGGGACTTTGCTCCCTGCTTGGTCCTCACAAACTACATGTAAATCAATGCCATACACACTATGAAGATCAAGAAAAACAGCAAATAAAGCCCACATCTTACCATAAGTAGAAAACTCAACATCAGATTTTTATCAGAGCTATCTCCTGAACTCCTGCTACAAAGCTTTGTGGAGAGCTAGTGAGTCCAGGAAAATAGTCCAGAAAAGAGGAAAGGACCACAGAGGGCCCAAAAATGAGCTAAGATGTTGCCCAGAAACAGAAAATCTACATTACCTGTGAAAATTCTGAAAAAGAGTCCTGGTAGATTGAAGCTAATGTATGGTTTTCGTGTTTGGTGATGGGCTTAGGGGTTGGCATTGTCTGACTTTCTAGTATCCTGTTGTCCTGCACAACCCCATGTTTTCCCTTCTTGCGTTATTTTTTTTCATCATCAATATCCAAAGAGTACCTCCTTCCTTCCCTTTTACTCTCGTCTCTCTCAGCAATGAAGATTTTCCAGGCCTGTTACCTTGGGTCCCTCACGCTTTCCTGTCCCTTTCCTGTTGTCTGAGTTTGTCTTTACAGATTATTTCAATAGAATTCTGCACATCAGTAGATACCTACATCTGTCTGTCACTGGATGTCTATATCATTCACTATGTTATGAACAGGAATATGAATTAATTAGTGACTCCTTTTCTACAATTAAAAATATATGTACAGTGTATGTACAGACTCATTTGCCTGACATGTTTCATATCTACCAAAACTTGCCGATGTAGAATATTTTGCAACTCACAATTTATTTTTCATCAGATGTGAAATGGCATATTGAAGCTGTGGGAAATAACTTCATTAATTAGTCCCAAAATGAATCGGGTTATGGAAACTAAGAAATTACAAAAATTATAGAAATCGACGCTTAGGGAAAGAAATGGACCAAATATCTTTTTTTTCTCAATAATCTTACATATTCATTGGTTGAATAGGTAGTTGCACCTCATCTAGTCCAACAGACTGGATTAAAAACATCAAGAGACACATCTAAAACTTGAGGATATAGGAGGGTTGAATATAAAAGGACAGAAACAAATAGGTCATGTGACACTAATAGAAAATAAAACCTGAATAGTTAGAAATAATATCAGACAAAATAGACTTTAGGTAAAAACTATTACTAGAGACAAAATTGGTGCTTTCATAATGAAGATTAATTGTTTCACTGGGAAGGGAAGGTACTTGAAACTGTAATTGTAAATGTGTGTGCATCTATTTATGTGACCTCAAAGTGTATAGAGCAAAAATTGAAATAACAGCAGGAAAATTTAGAATCATAGTGGGAGAGTTGAAACAACTTTTGAGTGAAACATTTCTAACATTGCCATGTTAGAAGTTGAACTTCCCATGCCCAACACATAGTTTCCATGATTACTCACTCCTGACAGATTTTCTTTCCTTTATATTCCCACCCACTTTCAACCTCATCTCCATCCTCACCCCTCAATATTTGAAACCAACCCCAGACATCATGACACTTCATCTGTAAATGTTTCAGGATGTGTCTTAAGCGACAAGGAATCTCTTTTTAAATAACCACAATAACGTTGTAACACTCTCCAAATTGATAGTAACTACTAAATATCATCACATATTGTGTTCCTATTTCTCTGATATTCACAAATTTTTAGAGTTTGTTTGAATCATGCCATCTAAAATTTTAGTATTCCTGATATCTGACCCTTCACATCTCCTTCCCTGTTGGATTTTTCTTAGTAGTATTTTCCATTAACATACTACATACTTTATTTGTTATTATGTTTAGAATCTGTCTGCCCAGTGGATTAGTACCTGGAATATAATTAGTTATCAATATAATTGTTGAATAAGTGCATAAGTTTGGAGTTAGATAAAAAATGCTTTATTTTGCTAGTACATTATGAGAGGTACAAGAATAATATAAGGGCTGCAGCCTTGTGATGCCTGATAAAGCCCCTCTTCTCTCTCTCTCACCACAACGGGCATGACTATGTGAAGGATGCACACATGGATGAGAACGTAATGCCTTAAATTCAGATGGAAAAATAAGACCTGTAGACAGAAGGTGGTAATAGTACAAACAGAACTCAAGGATCCACTTCATCTTGTAGGCAAGGAATCCATTGAATGTATTTCTCTGCCATTTTTTTTTTAATTTTAATTTAAAATTTTTTTATTGAGATATAATTGAAATATAACATTATTTTACTTTTAGGTGTAAAACATAATGATTTGATAGTTGTATATATTGTGAAATGATCACTACAGTAAGTCTAGTTAAAATTGGTTACCATAAACACTTACAAATTTTTTTGCTGGTATGAGAACTTTAAGATCTACTCTCTTAGCAACTTTCAAATATGCAATATAGTATTATTAATATAGTCATCATGCTGTACATTACATCCTTGTGACTTATTTTTTTATACCTGGAAGATTCTAACTTTTGACTCTTTTACCTGTTTTACCCAACCTCAATCTCCTGCCTCTGGCAACCGCCCATCTGTTCTCTGTATGGATGAGCTCCATTTGTTTGTTTTTGTTTTAAGATTCCACATGTAAGTGAGATCATGCGTATTTGCCATCTCTGTCTGACTTATTACACTTAGTATGATACCCTAATGATCCTTCCATGTATTTGCAAGTGGTAAGATTTCATCATTTCATGGCTGAATAATATTCCATTGTATTTACATTTATATATATATCACAATTTCTTTATCCATTCAGCCATCGATGGACACATAGTTAGTTTTTTTATCTTGGCTATTGTAAATGCTGCAATGAACATGAGTGCATATATCTTTTCCAGTTAATGTTTTCATTTTCTTCAGATAAATACTCAGAAGTGAAACTACTGGATCATATAGTAGTTCTATTTTTAAATTTTGGAGGAAGCTCCATACCGTTTTCCATAGTGGCTGCACCACTTTATTCCCACCAACAATGCACAAGGGTTCCCTTTTCTCTACATCCTCACCAACACTTGTTATTTGTTTTCTTTTTGATGACAGCCATTTTAGCAGGTGTTAAGTGATACCTCACTGTAGTTTTGATTTGCATTTCCCTGATGATTAGTGATGTTGAGTACATTCTCGTGTACCTGTTGGTCATCTGTATGTCTTCTTTGGAAAAATATCTATTTATATCCTCTGCCCATTTTTTAATTGGATTGTTTGGTTTTTGCTATTGAGTTGTATGAGTTCTTCATTTATTTTGGATATTAACCCCTTAACAGATATATGATTTACAACTATTTTCTCCCTCTTGGTAAGTTGCCTTTTAATTTTGTTGATGGTTTTCTTTGTTGTGCAGAAGCTTTTTAGTTTGATGCAGTCCCATTTGTTTATGTTTGCTTTTGTTGCCTTTGCTTTTTATGTCAAGCCCAAAAAGTCATTGCCAAGACTGATTTCAAGGAGCTTACCACCTACGTTTTCTTCTACGAGTTTTATGGTTTCAAGTCTTTTTTTTTTTTTTTTTTTTTTAAAGATTTTATTTATTCAGTTTTTTACCCCCAAAGCCCCAGTAGATAGTTGTATGTCATAGGTTCACATCCTTCTAGTTGCTGTACGTGGGACTCGGCCTCGCGCTGGACGGAGAAGTGGTGCCTCGGGGCGCTCCCGGGATCCGAACCCGGGCCGCCAGCATCAGAGTGCGCGCACTTAACCGCTAAGCCATGGAGCCGGCCCCTGGTTTCAAGTCTTAAGTTCAAGTCTCTTCTCTGCCTGTTTTAGAGTTGCACTGAAAACTTTTACTACAGCCAATCTTGTCTCGAGGATAGAAAATGCAAAGATTATTTCTGGGGTTTGCATGCCCTGTCCTTCCCAGCACTGACAATAAAAGGGGGCAGAATTATAAGGTATTCTCACCCTGTGCTTAAGGATACTGTTGAAAGATCCTCAGTTCTACTTTATGGTGCTTGTTCAGAATTATAGTCTCAGCCCTAGATGCCCAGTCCTTCGGGTAGAGAAGTGGACTTCCAGAATTATGACTCTAGCACTTCTTCATGAATTAATTACTCCTTAATTGGCCCTCAGATTTTGTATCCTGCAACTTTACCGTATTTGTTAATTATTTATAATAGTTTCTTGGTGGATTCTTGATTTTTTTCTATCTACAGAATTTTGTCATCTGAAAACAGTGGCAGTTTTACTTTTTCCTTTCCTATGTAGATCCCTTTTATTTCTTTTTCTTGCCTAATTGCTCTGGCTAGGACTTCCAATACTTTGTTGAATAGGAGTGATGAGAGTGGGCATCCTCATCTTGTTTTTGTTCTCAGTGGAATAGTTTTTCACTGTTGGCTGTGGATTTGTCATATATGGCCTTTATTATGTTGCAGTACTTTGCTTCTATACCAACTTTATTGAGAGTTTTTATCATAAATGGATATTGAATTTTGTCAAATTCTTTCTCTACATCTGTTGAGATGATCACATGATTTTTATTCTTCTTTTTGTTAATACAGTGTATCATGGTGATTGATTTGTGGATGCTGAACCATCCTTGCTGAACCATCCCTTTATTCAAGTGGCATAAATCCCACTTGATCGTGGTGTATGATCCTTTTAATATATTGTTGTATTCGATTTGTTAATATTTTGTTGAAGATTTTTGCATCTATGTTCATCAGTGATATTGGCTTGTAATTTTTCTTTTTTGGGTTGTCCTTGTCTGGTTTTGCTTTCAAGGTAGTGTTAGCCTTTTAAAATGAGTCAGGAAGCATCTCATCCTCTTAAGTTTTTTTTGAAGAGTCTGAGAGGATAGGTATTAAATCATCTTCAAATGTTCGGTAGAATTCACCAGAGAAGCCGTCTGGTCCTGAACATTCATTTTCTGGGAGATTTTCAGTTACTGTTTCAATCTCTTTACTTGTGATTGGTCTATTCAGATTTTTCTATTTCTTCTTGATTTAGTTTTGGGAGATCGTTTGGTTGTAAGCATTTATCCATTTCTTCTACATTATCCAATTTGTTGGCACAGTTTGTCACTGTACTCTCTTCTAATCCTTTGTATTTCTGTGCTATCTATTGTAATTTCTATTCTTTGGTTTTTGATTTTATTTAGTTGAGCCTTCTCTCTTTTTTTCTTAATGTGTCTGTCTGAGGGTTTGTCAATTTGGTCTTTTCAAATAACCATCTCTTAGTTTCATTGATCTTTTCTATTGTGTTTTTAGTCTCTATTTCATTTATTTCTGCTCTGATTTTTATTATTTTCTTCCTTCTAGGGACTTTGGGCTTTGTTTGCTCTTTTTCTAGTTTTTTTTAGGTTTATTCAGTTGTATTTCTATACATTAACAAGGAACTAGTAGAAAGAGAAATCAATAATACAATCACATTTACAATCACAACAAACTGAATTAAATACCTAGGAATAAATTTAACCAATGAATTGATAGACTGATACACTGAACACTACAAGAAATTATTAAGGAAATTGTAGAAGAAACAAGGAAATGGAAAGATATTCCATGCTCATGGATTGGAAGAATAAACGCGGGTAAAATGTCCATATTACCTAAAACTATCTACATATTTATTGCAATCTCAATCAGAATCCCAATGACATTTTTCGTAGAAACAGAACAAAGAATACTAAAATATACATGAACAAAAAAGACCCCGAATAGCCAAAGCAATCCTGAGAAAAAAAAAACAAAGCTGAAGGTATCACACTCCCTGATTTCAAAATATACTACAAACCTATAGTAATCAAAATAGCATGGTCCTGGCAGAAAAACAGACTCACAGGTAAATAGAACAGAATTGAAAGCCCAGAAATAAACCCACATGTCTATAGATAGCTAATCTTCAACAAAGGAGCCAACAACATACAAAGGAGAAAGTAAAGTCTTCAATAAACGGTGTTGGGAAAACTGGACAGCCACATGCAAAAGAATGAAAGTAGACCATTATCTTACACCATACACAAAAATTAACTCAAAATGGATTAAAGACTTGAATGAAAGACCTGAAACCGTAAAACGCCCAGAAGAAAATATAAGCAGTATACTCTTTTACATCAGTCTTTGCAGTACCTTTTTGAATACAATGTTTCCCCCTGCAAGGGAAAGAAAAGAAAAAATAAACAAATGGGACTACATCAAACTAAAAAGCTTCTGCACAGCAAAGGAATCCATCAACAAAACAAAAAGAAAATTTACCAACTGGGAGAAAATATTTGCAAATCATATATCCAGCAAGGAGTTAATTTCCAAAATATACAAAGAACTCATACAACTCAACAACCAAAAAATGAACAACCCAATCAAAAGATGGGCAGAGCATATAAACAGATATTTTTCCAAAGAAGATATACAGATGGCCAACAGGCATATGAAAAGATGTTCAACATCGCTAATTATTAGGGAAATGCAAATCAAAATTACAGTGAGGTATCACCTCACACCCATTGGAATGGCTGTAATTAACTAGACAAGAAATACCAGGTGTTAGAGAAGATGTGGAGAAAAGGGAATCCTCACATGCTGCTGGTGTGAACACAAACTGGTACAGCTACTATGGAAAACAGTATGGAGATTTTTCAAAAAATTAATTTAGGAATAGCATATGATCCACCTATTTGACTTCTGGGTATTTATGCAAAAAACATGAAAATCCTAATTAGATAAGATATATGCATGCTTATGTTAATTGCAGCATTATTGACAATAGCTAAGACTTAGAAGCAACCCAAGTGTCCATCAATGGATGAGTGGGTAAAGAAAATGTGGTATATTTATACAATGGAATACTACTCAGCCATAAAAAAGACAAAATCATGCCATTTGTCACAACATGGATGGACCTTGAGGGTATTATGATAAGCAAAGTAAGTCAGACAGAGAAATTTCGACAAATACTGTATGATTTCACTCATATGTGGAAGATAAACAAATAAACAAAAACATAGATAAGGAGAACAGATTGGTGGTAACCAGAGGGGAAGGGGTTGGAAGAGGGCAGAAAGGGTAAAGTGGCACATATGTATAGTGACAGATGGAAACTAGCCTTTTGTTGGTGAACACGATGCAGTCTATAAGGAAGTCAAAATACAATGAAATTTATATAATGTTATAAAGCAATGTGACCACAATAAAACAATAAAGAAGTAAAAAAATAAAATAAAAGAGGTCCTCAGAGATATAATCCAGGAATGTAGGTTGATTTCCCTTGAGGATTTGCTTCCAGAGAGTAGAGACAAACTACTCCCACGGAGTAGACACTACTTCCGGGGAGTAGTGTCCCTTGAGCTTGGGACACTGGAAGAGACTTTTAGCAGGTCCCTGGGGAAATGGGGCATGGGGGTGGTGGCGTGAGGTAATTAGATCAGTTAGACTGGAGGAGGAGTACCATAAGTTCTGGAAGGGTCCATGAAACTGAGATAGTTTTGTTCCACTTTGAGGTGGAACTTTCATCAACATGCTTTCCTAAGGTCTCTACCATTTCTGGTTTAGAGTACTTTCTATGTGGGGAATGTGGTGATTACCTGGAAAGAGAGGGGTTAAGGATCAGCTCACTAACCCCTCCTCCCACTGCCCATGGGTAGGAGGGTGAGGGCAGAATATCCAATGGAGCAGGAACCTTGGGAGGAGGGGGCAGAGGGCAAGTGGGGACAGAGAGAAGAGAGACAGGTGGGATCCATCTCTTACCACCTGCCAAGCTCCCAGCCAGCTCTAGCTCCCATACGTCAGTACCTGCACATCTTCTCTCCGAGGGGCACACTGTTCCTTTTGTGTGGAGAAGGGCACTGGGCTCCCAGCACAGGAACTGGCATGGCGAGGCCATGGGTACTTCTTCTCATCTGCTTCCTTCTTCCTGGGCTACTGCTCTCAGAGGCTGCCAAACTCCTACAACTGTCCTTGATGGGTAAGTGCTTGGCCAAAGAATCCAGAGACAGGAGCTCCCGGGCACCCATGACAAGGGACAGGCAAACAGCCCTAGGTCAGAGGGTCATTTCGTATGGTTTTCCAGACTGGGCATGTTTGTTTTCCTGCCTGGAGGATGAAGAGAGAGGTGCTGTTTGTAGAGGCAGAGAAGGGCCTCCGCTGCCACAGAGGTGGAGAAAATAGTTCTGGAGAAAACAGAAATACTCTTTCCTTTCTCTTCTTACTCAAGACAAGCTCCCTATAACACAGGGCTGGGACCAGAAGTTTAAGATCCAGCCCAGTGCAGGAGACCCAGGAGGACTCCTCCAGGGCTCAGACTGGACATTCAGAGTCTTGTCCTAAACTTCTGGGGGGTGCACAGCAGTTGCCAGTAGAGACTGTGGCTAGAGTCTGCAGGCTCTTGGAGGCTGGGACCGAAAGGTTGTCCTGGGGGCAGCAGCACTAATTTTCTGAGGCTGCATGGGAGCTGGGGTGGAGCAGGGAAGATATTTCAATGACAATTAGGAGGGTGGAGTGTTTTTATCCAGGGGAAACCTGGAGAACTGATTGGGGCTAAGGAGAGGACCCTGTACATTCCAGTCTCTAGGTCCCTCTTCCTTTCACTGGTGCTGCTGGAGTGTTTGAAGGACTCATGAACTGTTAATTCTGCATGCTGTGGCCTCCATTTTATTCCCTTTACTTTTGCACCAAAGGGGATGGAAGATGAAAGGGAAAAATAAATCACTACGAGGGGGTCATGATAGGATGAGTTTCCCAAAACTTTATTTCAACCCACAGTGGGCCTCTTAGATCAATTTTAGGTCACTGAGAATCAGAGGATCTTAGAGCTGGAAGGAACTGTAAATCATCTAATTCAGCTCCCAGGATGTTTTCCTCAGAAAGAAACTAAGGGTCAGAGAAGGGAGGTGCCTGTTGCAAGTTCACACTCCCTAATTAGGACCTCCCTAATGGCAGACACCATGAGTTTACTCAGCCTTTCTTAGCCAGGACTATCCTCTCCACAGCTCCCATTCTCACCACTTTTCAGTGAAGAGTTTTATAATCACTCTTTAAGAAACCCTGTAACACCATTTGAAAGCTCTTTAATTTTTTCTTCCTGATTGTTAGTAGCGATGAAGCAAAAGAGCTTCCTCACTTATTGAAAATACACTATTCTCCTGTCTCAGACTCCCAGAGGGAGCAGGTGTGGTTGTGGGGTGCTGGAAGCCCATTCTCTGCCCCAGGATGCACTGGGGATCACCAACACACTCCATGATTGAATGCCTGTCGTCACCCCTTCTTCCTGGCTCCCAGTTCTCATATGGATTAAAGTGTGGGTATGAGATGGAGGTCATTTGTACTTTATACCTCCCTTGTTGCTTCAGACTATGCAAATTTGGGTATAAAAAACAGAAATACCTACACACCATTTCTCTAGTACTACACAACTCTGAATCCCATCTCCAAACTCATGGCATTTCCCCTTAATTTCTCTCCTGATCTGACTTCGTCTGCTGCTGAGACCCTTAGATTCAAGTAAACATCTCATGTTGGAGCAGGGTCTAAGAGAAGACAGTAGTGTAATGGAACTCATGCCTCCACTGACGATGAAGCTTCTCTTTCCTTAAGATCCCAGGATTTTCGTAGGATGGGTGATGTCTCAGTCTTCATACATATAGGATCCTGCAGGCCCACTCCATGGGCCCCACAATTATCCTCAATGTCTTAATTTGATGTTCTGCATAATTCAGCACTCAAGTGAGAAAAGTCCTGCCAAATGCATTTGAATCTCAAGGATTTGCACTTTAAGTGGTGGCTCCATATCCTTATGCTCTAATGGCTGTTTCTTGGATTCCCCTTTAAGCTCCCATATTTCTGGCTCCTACACTAGCATAAATTCCCAAAGAGAAGGATCCTAGAAATAGTTCTGATTGACATTCTATTAAACCCCTTCACACTCACATGCACAGCACTGTGCCAAAATTTCCTCCAGTGTGGTTATTTCTTTAGGACACCATGTCTCCAAATGGCCCCAGCTAAATTGTAGCATGCACCTTAGGACTGGGAACTCCTTAAGGCCTAAGCACCAAGAAGCACATCACATTGACATGGAGACCAGAGTCACAAGAGGGGATCTTTGATGGAGATTTGCTACAGGTCGAGGATTTGGGCCAGCAGGGTCTGGGTGAGTGGGCTAGCGCGTACACAAATGGTTAGGGAGAGAGACTGATGAAGTTTATCTTTCTCTACTCACCATCAACTTTCTGTTTCCCTAACCCTCCTCTTCTGGATTTATCACCCCATCGACCTCAGAACTTCTGTTCTCATCATTACAATAATGAAGTTGTGCATTGTTCGTAGGTGGAAGCCATTATCTATTAATGGATCGGGTGTCTCAGATTCTTCAAGATCACGGTCACAACGTCACCGTGCTTCTCCAGAGCGCGAATTTATGGATATCAGGTATTTTTCTCACTAATTCTTGATTTCTTTACTCTAGGCAAAGAACAGTAATGTCTTTTGCATAGAAAGGTTTTTCAGATACTTTTAAAAATCTATTTGGATTGAAAAAATGAGAAAGGAGTGTGAATGTATGCGTGTGTGTTTATGAAATGTGCTGGAACACTTCTGGGCTCTGTCGACCAGGACT
Organism: Ceratotherium simum simum; assembly: GCF_057802395.1. Lineage (NCBI taxonomy): Eukaryota > Metazoa > Chordata > Mammalia > Perissodactyla > Rhinocerotidae > Ceratotherium > Ceratotherium simum. Next base: position 29,415,675 of record NC_141917.1, on the reverse strand, counting down.
CTACATTCTGTAGTCCCATATTTTCCTCCTTTGCCTGTACTTCTACTCCATCCCAAGCAATCCTCTGCACTTTACTACAGATTATTTTGTAAATGCTTCTTTATAACGTGGCTTGAAAATATGTTGAACGGAAGTCTTCAGCCGTAAATAAGGTTTCTAATAGGCAAGGATCACTTTTCTTTTTCTGTAGCATAGACTAAGTTCTCCTCTTATGACATCTGAAATTGAAGGAAGCTTTCTCAGTGAGTTCCTCATTTATGCAGCTAAGATCAGAATCTATCATTGAGATGATGATGTTTTCTTGTAAAGTCAGTGGCTGCACATGAGTTTGTGCACGGTGATGCTGAGAGTTCCTAATTGAGTCATTGAATCCAAAGAAGTTTAGCTCAAATGAGCTCATGAATCTTATCAACTCTTCTCTGCTGACAGCCAAGGGAATGGCAGGTCAGAGAACTGAAATGATTTGCTCAAGGTCACGTGACAGGCTGATAATGGAATTGGGTCAATTTAGGACTCGGTTGCTCAATCTGAATTATTGTTCAGGCTTTGATTTTTCAAAAGAAAATCCAAGATTAAGCTGCAATTTTGGGAAACAAAATTTTGAGAAATTATAAAACTTGAAGGTGACTTCAGGGTTTGGTTTTATCAGATTGTTTTGAAAATTTTTTTCAGTGAAAATTTCTTTTAAGTTTTTTATTCTGGTAAAATATGCATAACATAAAATTGACCATTTTGATCATTTTTGTGTACAGTTTACTGACTTTAGGTACATTCACATTGTTGTGCAACCATCACCACCATCCATTTCCAGAAGATTTTTGTCATTACAAACTGGAACTCTGTACCCTTTAAACAATAACAGTCCATTATCCCCCAGCCCCGGATAACGACTATTCTTCTTTATTTCTCCAATTATTTGACTATTCTGGATACGTCCTCTAAGTGGAATTGTACAATATTCGTCTTTTTATGTGTGGCTTATTTCACTTAGCATAATGTCTTCAGGCTCATCCAGGTTATAGCTTGTATCAGAATTTGTTTCCCTTTAAAGGTTGAATAACATTCAGTATATGTATATACCACCTTTTATTAATCCATTCATCTGTCACTGGACGTTTGGGTTGATTCCACCTTTTGGGTATTGTGAATATTGCTGCTATGAACACTGGTGTACAAATATCTGCCTAAGTCCCTACTTAAAACCATTTTAATCACCTTCTAGATTAGGTTCTCTATTCTTTACTGAACATCATTTATATACATATCCTTTAGCATCTACCTTGACTGCAGAACTGATTAAACAGCTGTAGTGTATTAATTTTTAATATAATTAGCTTAACTTAAAAGCTTATAATAAAATTTAATTAAACTATTAAATTACATCTGGTCAAATTAAAATTTTAGATTAAAAAATAATTTTGGCAGTTCCCATGTACTTTGAAAAACTACTGAAAACTACAGACTTTCTGCCCCTTTAATAAATAGATGTACACTAACATCTGTAAACAATTCAGGATGTTCATGGATCCCTTCGTTTTATCCATAGGTCCCGCAATTAAGTGTCTAGAATTTCTTTCACATACCCTTTAATGGACATTTCTGAGGCTTTGAAGCAGCATATTCATCCTTCATTCCGTAGTAGAGCCTGGCTAAATGTCTGCCAATAGGAAAACACATGATTGGGTTATGATTTCTGACCTGATGCCCGTTTCAGTGTGTTGAAATATTTGAACCATTCATTAACTCCTCATTTGGACACATTTCCCCATCTTGTTTATTCATTTACAACTTTAATAAATGAATGACATGAGTGGCACTGAAGTAGCAACCATCTCTAATGCTCACATGTACTAATGCTCCAACCAATATCTGGGATCACAAATGTGTTATAGTTAGAGGCCAATAGGATATTGGGGAGCATGATAGACAAAACCTGGACCACCTTGAACAGACTGTTAGTAGAAATGCAGATGTTAAGAACTCAGCTAATGACGACTCATAAGCATGGTAGAGAAAATCTAAGTTGTCTTAGACAATCATCCTAAACAGAATTTTAGTAGCAATGTAGATGTTAAACGCTTCTTGTTGCTGATAGTAAAATGTGAGAGGAAAGAGATAAATTGATGGAAGAACTATTAAACATAATGAAACCAGGACTTCATGATTTTGGGTATTCTGTCTAACCAGACTGCAACACATTCAAAAGTTAAGGGATTCACTGTGAGGAGAGCAATGAATTCGTTTCTCTCATAAAGAAAACGAGAGTTGTGGCTAGATAATGTTTTTGCTACTGCCTCTGAAAGATTAAAGGTCAGAATATTCAGTCTCACTGAAGTTCTTTGAAGATTAGGTTTGTGACTCATGGATCCCTCCAGCCATATCGGCAGATGCAAAAAATAGAGATGAAATTACCCTGTAAAAATCTGTGGAGCAGCCTGTTGTCCAGTGGATTGAATTCCCATGACATACCCAGGAGATCCACAAGGTACTTGAGAACTTTATACCACAATAAAAACTGCCAGTTTGGACTGAAAGAGACAGAAGATGACATGAAGGAAGGCTGTTAGACTCCTAAAAAGTAAGAAAGAGGCTGATAAACCATTCAACTGCAAACACATGGTACGTTTTATAAAGAACAAAGAAGTTGTTGAGCGTCAAGCAGTGAGCCCAGAAGGTAGATCTTCATGCTCATGGGGCTGAGTTTCAAATCACAGAGGATTATTTCCTGTCCTTAAAGCTTAATACTGTTTGCCCAGTTGGATATCAAAATTTTGTAGGACAGGCAACTCATTTTTCGCTTTCATTTTGTTCCATGTAGAGTGATAATGTCAATAACTGGTATTTTATACTTATCCCACTATTGTTTCCTGGGAGCAGATAACTTGTTTCCTAATTTCATAGGTTCACAGGTAGAGAGAAATTTTACTCCTGGAGGGATCATACCCAGACTGTCACTCATACTTGAAAAATTATTTGGATGATATAATTTGGGACTTTTCAGTTGATGATATTTAGATAAGCTTTTGAGCTAAGAGTTGATAGTGTACTGGTTTGAGACTCTTGGCGATGTTGAGATGGAGTGAATGTATTTTCCATGTGCAATGTACATGAGTGATTCAGGTACAGAGAGTGGAACATCAGAGAATGATGATGTCCCTTCAAAGATATCCATGACTTAATCCTTGGAACCAGTGAATATGCTACCTTAAATGGCAAAGGGATTTTGCCAATGTGATTAATGTAAGGATCTTGAGATGAGGAGATTATCTGGATTATGCAGTTGGGCTCGATATAGTTACAAGTGTCCTTCTATCAGAGCAAAGAGGACAGCAGAGTAAGAGAAGGAAATGTGATGATGGATGGAAAAGTCAGAGTGATGTGATTGCCAGCTGGAAGGAGGCCGTGAGCCAAGGAATATAGGCAGCCACTAAAAGCTGGAAAAGGCAAGAAAATAGATTGTCCTCTAGGGCTTCCAGAAGGAATGCAGAACTGCCCACACCTTGCTTTTATCCCAGCAAAACTTTTTGGGCTTCTGATCTCCAGAACTGTAAGATAATAAATTTATGTTGTTGTAAGCCACTAAATTTACAGTAATTTTTTACAGCAGCAATAAAAAACTAATACAGTCATCACAGGTGACAGGAGAATTCCGAGAGGCGCAAGAGAAAGTTGTTAAAACCTCTACAGTAAAGGCAACATTGGGAGGCACTCATTGCAGTGCTTATTGTATTGGAATTTGGACCAATTCTAGAGACTTCAGTTATTGGGATCCCTATTCAAAGTGGGTTGATTTTCAAGTAATAAGCATAAATGGACTTAAGTAAAACATATAAACAAGAAATACATTGTCTCCAGAATGCAAAAAGTCCTAAAATTGTAAGACTCATTGAAATATTGTGGTGCCGTGATGAATAGTTGTTTCTTGACAGTGTCATGGATAGAGAGGACTTAGACTGACCACATAATTCCCAGGAATATAATTGAGGTACTGGGCCTTGAGCTCTGTGTGGGGGCAATGGCACATCCCATGTGTGAGCTCCTTTGTGAATGTTTCCATGTCTTGAATGGGTGTGGCAAATGAATCTCCTTGGAGGAGGATGTCCTCAATGTAATGTCATACCTGTGCTCTTGGAGAAAGTTGGATGCGGTTAAGATCCTGTGGAAAAAGATTGTGACCAATTGTAGGGCTGTTGAAGTACCCCATGGGTAACCAGTTAAAGGTGCATTCTGTCCCTACCAAGGTAAAGGCAAACTACAGTTGAAAACCTGTTGAAATACTTACTGAACAGAACATATTAGCCAAATGTGTGATGGAAATTATTAAGCAGTAAACACTTGGACAGAGTCAGGAATTTCACTAAGATTGGGTATGTGAGTTTTCATGTGTGGGACCATGCATTAATATCTCCCCAATCCCCACACACAGTTAGGTTAGATGTCATGACTGAGGAAGGCACATACACATTAAGAGAGTATGAAAGATTTGTTTCTCAAATAATAAGACATTTTTGGAAGAGCAGGACAGGCTCCAAAGCAACTCTGAAAAATTGTTTTCCAGAGCAGGGAGGGATGTCTAGCTTGAGTTTTTATTGTGGGTAGGGGGTTGCAATGGGGTGACGATTCTCCCTAATTGGCCTGACTTTTATGGTTTGAGGCACCCATTAGGGCCAAAGGAGGGAGCATGGGGACTTTCTTAACAGCTTGGCCAGCTGAGGCACAGAAGTGGGAGTAGGAGACAGGGCTTGAAACCTGTCAACAGTCAAACATCAAAAACAGACTCAGACTTTGTATTACGGGTGGGTAATGGGGGAGAAGCCAAGTTGGTAAGTAAAAGTGCAGAGGACTGCTATTTCCATTAAGCCATTGAGTATGTTTTCCTGAATCACAAAAAAGATTTGGATGTATCACTTTAGATGATGAGAATGAATTTTTCTAAACCAGAAAGAGCAGAGGCTCTGGAATCAAAGAGACCTGTATTTAAATACAATCTCTACCATTTCCTATGTGTGCAACCATCAAGAAATTATCTTAAACTCAGTTACCTTTGTTTTCTCACCTGTAAAGTGAGACCAATAGTTATGCTTTCAGTAACAGCTTTAAATGGAAGCTTCCATCACTTTTAACTGAGAAGCATTCCTGAATGTTTGCATAGTTTTCAGTCCATCTTTTCAGTTTATAAGATTGAATGAGTGAGAAAGCAACCAAACGAAACAAAAATACTTCAAAAGGCAAACATTCCAATAAATATAAAATTATCGCCAGAAACAAATTTTGCTATCATCATGCTAATGTTTATCCATGTTGTGTGAAGTATTTAACATTTTTAACCCATTGGTGTTTTCTTAGGTATGAAAGAGGAAGAAAAATCATACCAAGTTATCACTTGGCTTCCACCTGAAGATCATAACAAAGTATTTTATAATTATTTGGATTTCCATAAGGAAGAAGCTTTGGCTGACAGGTAATTTCTTTTATTACTTCAACAAAAGATTCACTATTTTAGTGACACAAATGAACAGATTTATACGTGTATGCTTGGGCTAAGCATATGAGAAGTGGATGGATGGGTAAATGGATGTATGAGTGGATGGATGGATGGATGGATGAGTGGATGGATGGATAATGGGATAGGTGGTCAAGTAAACAATTATTTCTCACCAAATCATCCAGTCCAGTCACCGAAGATTCTTTCTTACTCTGTACTGTCCCTCTTCTACCATAACCATGAATATATTTGTGTAGAAAGGATTAGTTTTTCTTTCTGGGACCTTGCAATATTTCACTTACAGTCTTTGTCTATAATCTCCCCAACACAGAAGCATAGGTACCTCAACCTCTCACTGTTGATAGGGAAATGAGAGTTACCTTTTTCCACTTATTTTTCCTTTTTCTCATATATATTCATTAATAAAAGAAAGACTTATGAACATTGGCTTTGTAGTGCTTGAACATCTGGCCATGTAAAGTCCTTTTAAAAAGCGTTCAACCTTGGGTCCTGCCCGGTGGCCTAGCTGTTAAGTTTGCGCGTTCTGCTTTGGTGGCCCAGGGTTCATGGGGGTTCGGATTGCAGGCACGGACTGACACACCACTTGTTAAGCCATGCTGTAGCGACATCCCATATAAAGTACAGGAAGATGGGCCCGGATGTTAGCCCGAGGCCAATCTTCCTCAGCAAAAAGAGGAGAATTGGCAATGGATGTTAGCTCAGGGCTAATCTTCCTCACCAAAAAAAAAAAAAAAAAAGCAATCAACCTCATGCAAAGTAAGACATGAAGCCAATTCCTTTTGCTTCGTCTTGAATGGAAAGGAATACATAAGTCCTTAACCTTAGACATAAAAGTGGAAAGACAGAAATCTGTGTCTATCTTGGTTAATTAAAGTGGCCTTATCCCTTCCTTTTACCTTGAAAATTCTACCTACTAGTCAAGGTCCTGCTCAGATATGACTTTTTACATAAAGCCTTCTTTCCTCACTCAAATTAGAAGATCCCAGTCCTTCCAATACAGGTCTGATCTAACCCACTCATTTGACACTTACTGTTACTGTATATGATTTTGCATTGTTCGTTATATATTTTAAGTATATGTTTTGTCTCTTCTTCCCTAATTTAATATTTTTGAGGACAGGTATAGGTAACTATGCATTCTTGAAATTTTTTCTATTTATTAGTTAAATTATAAATGTGATTAAAGAACTATATTCTAGGAATTTTATAGTGTTACTGAAATTATCTAAAATATTTGGCAACCACTCCTTTGATAGGTGAAATATTTAAAAATACACAGCAGAGGAGGATTTCAGCCAGTCACTTCTATTGCGTGATTTGAAGTTGATCCTAAAGATCAGACAGAAGTTTGCATATTGCTAATGAGTTCTCAGCCTATTAGCCTTCTCTATCTGAGGTGTGATATTGCAGTGGTATACAAATAAAAGTTTCCTAGGGTTTTGATTCTCTTGGCCCTCCATGCAGCCACCAGGCCCCTGACGTCTTGAGCCCTTGCACTGTTATCTCTGGTATCTTAAAGTGCAGATGGGCATCCTCATCTATTTCCCCATATGTTGTACTAACTGGAAACAGATTCATATTCTACACAGGCAGTGATGGGAAAGCCTTGCGAGAAGTTGGTCCCTGGAATAATCCCATAAGAGTCTTAATTACATGTCAGTAAGCTTTGCCAATATCTTCTTTGGATACTTCAGCCTTTATTGAAGTGGAAAGGCTAATAATGTGTTTAACAACCAGGCTTTTTTTTTTTTTTAGATTGATTAACCCATGGGCATAGAAAGGTGGAAGTCCTATTTTTAGCTGAGATTATGAGTGTTAATACGATCAAAGTGTCCCTTAGGTGAGGTGATCTGTCACATGCAGAATACACAGCGATTTTTTAAAAAAACCTATATGTCAATATTTTGGGTACTGTGTCATCAAGAAAATCTCAGTTTGGCTGATTAAACAAGAAAATCACTTATAAAAAGTCAGTATGTAAATGAAAGTTAAGGAGAACATCCCAGAATTTATCAAGTAGAAAGAGATCTATGAGGTCACCCATGGTCATAGAAGGCTCTCAGAGTAGAAAGCCGACAGTGGGAATTTGATTTTAGTTAAGGTAATTCTACTGCACCCACGGATTTCAAGAATTGAGAGACCCAAGATAAATTTTCTAATGAACTGGCTTAGAGAGTGCTTGGGATGTGGATCAGAGAGGAGAGGGGAGAGGAGGAAGGAAAGACTCTCAGGAACAGAACATCTGCCAGCATGACTGAGAAGAAGGTATTAATGGACATGGTGGAATAGGATGCTGCTGCTAGGTGTGGTCCTGCTTACCTGGAAAATTCCCTTGTAGCCCAAGATTCTTTTATGTATTGTGAAATTAACACTTCCAGTGAATATTTATCATTTATTTTCTTTCTCTCAGAGACAAATTTGAAAACTTTTTAAAATTCATGGAACTGCTGGGACTTCAGTGCAGTCATTTACTAAAGAGAAATGATATCTTGGATTCCTTAAAGAGTGAGAACTTCGACCTGATAATTCTTGAAGGATTTGACTCGTGTTCTCTTCTGATTACTGAGAAGCTTGGGAAGCCATTTGTGTCCATTATTTCCACCACATTTGGCTATCTGGACATTGGGCTACCAAGCCCCTTGTCTTATGTGCCTGTATTCTATTCCATGCTAACTGACCACATGGACTTCTGGGACAGAGTGAGGAACTTCCTGATGTTTTTTGTTTACTCCATTAAGCAATGGCAAATCCATTCCACATTTGACGACACCATCAAGGAGCATTTTCCCAAAGGATCTAGGCCAGTTTTGTCTCATCTTCTAAAGAAAGCAGAGTTGTCATTTGTTAACTCTGACTTTGCCTTTGATTTTGCTCGACCTCTCCTTCCCAACACTGTGTATGTTGGAGGCTTAATGGCCAAACCTGTTAAAGCAGTACCACAAGTAAGTAAAACCTTAGCTGTCAATATGGACTTCATGCAGAGGTCTTCAGTGCAGAGCTGGTGGCTGCCCTTGCCAGCGGTATTGTGGGAGTGAGGTAGGGTTAGGCAAGTGAGGCAGCTAAGGCACACATTTTAAGGAAGCACTCACTTTCAGGGTCATGCAAGTAGAGTGATAGGACTTGCACATCCCTGAGATTGAGGACTTCCTTAAATGGTACACTCAGGATCATCTCTTGCCTCACCCTAATCCTGGCCCTAGTGGAATAAGACTTTTCATAAGTTGGTATTTTCATTTGCATTTTGTATGATCATATGTACACTAAGTATGCAGTAAGCCTCCATCACATGTCACATGCAAGAATTATTAAGGTGGTGAGTTACTCACAATGAAACACACACAACTGTGGGACAAGGTGTAACCAAGGCAGGACTGCATGGCACTGACAAAAGGCATTTTCTCCAGTATCCCCAGGCTGTAGGGCTGGTTCCTAACTCCACCTAGACCTCCCGATTGGTTGATCTGGGGTGAAGCCTGGGCATTGTAAGTTGTAAAAGCTGCCTAGGCGTTTTGAATGCGTAGACTCAGAACCACTGCTAGAAGTTTTCAAAATGGAGGGAACCTGAGATTTGTTGACTGTCTGTTGTCTATCAACACAGGGTTGCAATTTATGGAATTTACCTTACATGCATATATATATATATATTACCACCCAGAGGGAAGTATGATGATCTCCATTTGTATAAATAAAAGACAGAGGCACAGGTGGTGAAAGTGACTTTCCTGCCATCATTCATTTCAGGAATGAAATGATTGACACCAGGAAGTGTCCTGATTTCTCCTGGGTCTTCCAGACACCGATGTGCCTACCCTTCCTCTACTGACCTTGCATTGTGCAGTCAGGAAGAAGCAGAGAATGATGCATGGGTTAGATGGTCTGTGAGTTGGTGGCAGGATTTCTTAGGAATGATCTGGGAGGGAAGGCATTTCAGATGAGGAGAACAGGGAGCCCCAAGTGTGGAGGTGGAAGTGAGATGGCCATGACTCTGGGTTCCCTTGGTGACTCTGTCTAGACTAGAAAGTGGAAGATTCAATTCACAAATATAACCTGGGCTGATTACAGGAAGTCTTATCCAGGAGGGTCACTCAGGCCTTGTCCATAGGGCTGGGGAGGGAATTGCTAAGCAGGAGTATAATTGGAGTAAGGGTCACAATGGCTGTGAGATAACAGAGGCAATTAAACAATTTCTTTGTATTTCCAATTTCTATATAATGGTTTTCTGTCGCTTTTGTAATTATAAAAGGCTGTTTTAAAGTGGTCCTTAGAGATGGTAACTCAGGCAATGTTATGATGGATAGAATCAACCCAGTAGGATGAGGGTTAGGGATTGAGAAGGAGCCAAAGAAATGCAGAGAGAGTCAGGATCCTAAGAAATTTTGGAAGTCAAAATTGACAAAACTGTGCTAAAGCCTCAATTACATTAGGTCACAACTCTTCTTAAGAACTTCCTGTGAGACTTTAAAAATAAGGTGCCCAGGTTTGGAGTTTTGACTGAGCATTGTCATTTTTAAGAATATCCCCATGTAGGTATACTTTGCAGTCATGTGGGTGACCCACTGAGGTAGGAGATGGACTACAAAGATCGGTGGCTGAGAATATCATGGAATGTCAGAGCAAAGCCCACTACATGGTGCATTGGGTGTGGTGGCCAGGTGCCTTCCCTATTCTGCCTCCACTTCTTATGCCAGAGTCCTTCTCTCAGCTTCTCCTCTCCGCTCTCCAGAAGCTGTAACTCCTCTGCTGGACCCTGATCCCCACTGGAATTCTACCTTACACTACCACCTCTGTTCTGGCTTTGGATAAAACACAAGTGACCATGTCTCCATGCACAATGAGTAGAGAGTCTGGAATGGCTCTGCTACTAGAGTCAGGGTATCAAAGTGGAAAGATGTTCCCACCAACACCCCAGGCATGAGCACAATGTAGAGGGTGCTCCTAGGGGTATGATTATAGTTTCAGGATGGTGAACTCTAGGAGTGACAGGAAAGTATGTTCAATAAATAGCTGACTTTCATTTCATGGCTATCCCGGCTTTCATGGCCAACTTTGTTCACCTCCTTTGCTTTCTTACCTCTCTCCAGGAATTTGAGAATTTCATTGCCCAGTTTGGAGACTCTGGCTTTGTCCTTGTGACCCTGGGCTCCATGGTGAGCAGCTATTCATCCCAGGAGCTTCTCAAGGAGATGAACGGTGCCTTTTCTCATCTCCCTCAAGGGGTTATATGGAGATATGAATGTTCTCACTGGCCCAAAGACATCAAATTGGCAGCAAATGTGAAAATTGCGGACTGGCTTCCTCAGAGTGACCTCCTGGGTAAGGACTACCCAAGTCTGCCTCCCTCATCTTATTTAAATGTTTTTAGGGCTCATCAGGGCTCTGACCTCTAGTTGGGCAATCCCATAATCATGAGAAGGAGCTTCTGCTAGCTAAAGGTAAGTCTCCAGAGGGCAAGAATGGGGCAGCCAGCTAGAGGTCTTGGGGAATCAGGCCATACTTGCAATGAGATCAGATGCGAAAGCAGTCATCTCCCCTTCAATCCTTTCTGTCCCAAGCTGGATGTCAGTAGCCGTAAAAGTCACATTGACCTACTGCTTTGGTCTTGAACAAAGTCACCCAAACACAATCCTAAATAACCTTTTGAAATCTGAGAACAAACACCAGGGGCAGGTTGCCACTGTGTTTAGTCTCTTCAAGAGCACCTGTTCACCTAAGTGCCCTTACACAGACATCCACACCCACACCCACACCCACACCACACACACACACAGATACCTTCTCCTTAGGTGCTAAGGTCTGAGTGACTCATACCTTCACAACATTGATGCCCACAGCGTCTTTAGAATGTGCCAAAATACCTGAGTGCCAAGCTGAACAACCTCATAGTCAGTTATTTGGTCCATTGAGTTTCCGGTACCAGAGAGTCCCCTCACTCTCCAACAGGTTTGCTCTGTGCCCCCCGATGCTTCTAAGAGACTCCTCACTGCCATAGCTGCTGGCTGGATCAGAGGCTGTTAACGAAGATGATGACTCAAAATCATCAGGGGAAATTAAGAAACAGATTCCTGAGTCTACTTCTGCAAATGTATTTCATTAAGTCTGGGGCAGGGCACATAATTCTCATTTGAAAGGTGACACAAGGAGATTATGATACACATCCCAGTTGAGTGGCACAAGCTGAGATGAACTCTTCATTATCAACAATCATTAGTTAGCTTTAAATAAGGGTGGCATGGAAACTCTGAACTAGAAATATTGAGTTGTAGGATGTAGTCTCTGCTTTCAATGATGTTTTCATATATTTGAGGAGACACACATACAGTGTACTTTTATGAGTGCCATATGAGTTGTGATGTCAATGAGTGTGTTAGGAATTCAGAGAAGAAGGAAATTAGTTGGCAGGTGGGAAAGGCTTGCTCAAAACAAAGAGGGAGACAGAGACAAAGAAAGAGACACAGGGAGACATACAAAAAAGCAAAAATGAGAGAAGTAAAGAAAGGCACTGGAATGATAGAGACAAGAATGGATGGATGGATGGATGGATGGGTGGGTGGATGGATGGAGATATATGCCTTGCTTAGCACTATTCCCTACAGTATTCCCTAGATTCTTGTTTTTAGCTGGGTTCCGACTGTGGCAAGGAGTCTCTGTACAAAGGCAATGCTTGGAATTCTGAATGTTGGAGCATGCACCTTGAATTTGCCCCAAGCAAAATTATTTTTACAGTTCTTCCAACACACTTTGAGAATCCATAATTATTTTCTTCTGCCCTCCTACTTTACCTGATATCCAGAAACTTTTCATCCCAAAATGTTCTGCTCTCTTTCTTATTTGCAACAGCTCACCATAACATCCGTCTCTTTGTCACTCATGGTGGGATAAATAGCATCATGGAGGCCATCCAACATGGCGTGCCCATGGTGGGGATTCCCATCTTTGGAGACCAGCCTGAAAACCTGCTCCGAGTAGAAGCCAAAAAGTTTGGTGTCTTTATCCAGTTAAAACAGATCAAGGCTGAGACACTGGCTCTGAAGATGAAGCAAGTCATAGAAGACAAGAGGTATGTGGGTCTCTGGGCTTGTGGTCACATAGGGTGAATGAAGACATCAAACAAGAAGGGCACCGTGTGGGTCTTTTTTGCATTAAAAACTGCAACTTCCAGGATATGGAATAATATGTGTGTGATGCTAACAGCTGACCTGAGTCCTCTCTGAGCAAGACTAGACAATTTAGGTTAGATGCTCAGAATAATTTTCTACTTTATGGGTTGTGAGGAAACCAACAAACTTACACAGGTCTCTTTGAGAGGTCTTATATTTTGGTTGCTTTTAGTAGAATTCCAACTGAGTAGGAGGTTGCCTTTCCATCTCCAATATGTCACACTGCTCCCTACCTCATGACCTTTGCCTGAGCTGCTGCCTAAAACACTCCTTCCTGTCTCTTCACAGGGCTGTCTCCTTCTTCCCATTTGAGCCTCATCTCCGCTGTTGTTTCCTTAGAGAAGACATCTTTGTTTGTCATTCGTAACTAGAGTCATGTCTCACCCACTCCAATCATTGTTTCCTTCTTAACATTTCTCAGGATCTCTAATTACTCCATTTCTTTAGATTTTAATTTATTGTCTGTCCCGCAATAGTAGAAAGTAGAGAGTAAGCTCCCCCAGGACAGTAGTCTGTGTCTCTTGTTTTCCATGATGTTCCCAGGGCCTAGCACAGGGCCTACTACAAAGTAAATCTGAAGGAATTTCTGTTAAGTGAATCAATAAAAGGGCCCATAGATCTCTTAGGTTACTTCCCATTGAGCACAAAGATCTGTTGTGAAGAGAAAAATATATATTTTTTTTCTTATAACTAAGAAGGACTGAGTAACCTGGAGTTTCAAGGGCACAAACCTGAATTAGACCTCAAGACCTAACAGACGCCTTGCACATAAGAGCCCTGTAAGCAGTTCTTGTTAGATGGCTGAAAAACAGACACAGCTTGTGATTCTTAGCCCTAGAAAAGGTGTTAAGCCCTAGGGGTCAGAAAAGTCAGAAATTTTAATATATATTTGGTATCTTATGTGTTGCAAATGTTCACTTTCTGAAGAATGGGTTTCTAACTTTCATTGGATTTTCAGAGGCCTAGATGCAAAATGACCATGAACAATTGGCCACCGTTATTGGGAGTCATTTGGGCTAAGATGGTCCCCAGACATCATGGATCAGGGCTGGCTTCATAACCTGTGAGGCCTGGGCAAGTGGAGCCCCTTCTTATACAGTTGAAATATTTCAATGAGGTGAGAGCAGAGAATTAAATCAATCACAGGACCCGTGTAAGTGTGAGGCCCTGTGCAAACATGCAGGCGGCAGCCCATGGAGCCAGTGCTGGTCAACACGATGCTCTGAAGGCCAGGAACGTGCAGGTGTCCTCCTGGGTGCAGTCTCCAGAGTCATATCTGTCACTTTTTCCAGACACCACGACAAAGTAGGTGTGCGTGCACTCTCTCTCTCTCTGTATTTAAATTACATCATGTATAATTTTCTATAGTATATCATAAACCTCCTTGGGGTAGCGAGTAATCCTTAAAGACTTAGTCACTCTTTTGTAGCTTAGTTTGCACTAAGCATGGATGGCTGCATGTAGGCACCAGTTGGAACTTTACAAGGGGACCCAGCTAGACAGTGGCAAGGCCAGGCTGACAACTTTTCCTTGAAATGGAGTCTTTTGTGCATATGGTGGAAAGTGCCTTGCGTGTGATACAAGGTTTCCAAGGCTTCTGAGGCCACAAGAGTCATGCCCTGCCTCTGTCTCTGCCAACAGGTACAAATCTGCAGCATTGGCCGCCAGCATCATCAAGGGCTCCCATCCTCTGACCCCTGCCCAGCGGCTGGTGGGCTGGATCGACCACATCCTCCAGACAGGGGGTGCTGCACACCTCAAACCCCACGCCTTCCAGCAGCCGTGGCATGAACAGTACCTGCTCGACGTCTTCTTGTTCCTGCTCGTGGTCACCGTGGGCACCGTGTGGCTCTGTGGGAAGCTGCTGGGTGTGGTGGTCAGGTGGTTGTGTGGAGCCAGGAAGCTGAAGAAGGCCTGACGCCAAGAGCAGACTTGCGGAGCTTTATTTGCGGGGGTGGGGGGTGGTTACCATTTCTTTGGAGCCCCCCACCGGTACTGGCAATCCTTGTTCTCCACATCATATCTACTTGCTAATTTTGCAACATATTCCTGCTCACTCACTTCTTCCTATGATCAGATTTCTTTACTCAGCTTTTGTGGCCTTCTTTGTGTGCCAGTCAGCAAGGGATGTTGTGTGATTCTGTCCCTGGGTCATTTAGACCATTGACCCTCAGATTTTAAGCCTTCAAGCCCACCTTCTTTATCATGCCTGAGCCTGAACCACTCCAGCCTCCAGGGCCAGTGTCTTCTGAGCCTCTTTCCCTTACTCTTGCCTCCACCACTTGTCGTGGAATAACACCTAAGATGGGTGCTTTCATAATTCTTTCATTTCCCGTTTGCTTCACCTGCAGACTCTTGTCAAAGTTCAGGAAGCCTGTCCTGCACATGAGTCTTCAGGGCTGGAATTATCCTTGCAGGACCGTGTCTGACTCATTCCTTGGTTCCCACAGAGACCACTTTCTTTTCTGATCAGGCATGGAGCTTGCAGTTTGGTCATGGGCTCAAGTGGCCTTGGTCTCCACGTTTCATAGTAGTAAGCTGTCTTTCAATTTTCCCACTAAAAACATCAAGTCAAGAGGGGCCTGGCCCTGTGGCATAGTGGTTAAGTTTAGTGCGCTCCACTTTGTGGGTCTGGATTCTGTTCCCAGGTGCGAGCCTACACCACTTGTGGGCCGCCATACTGTGGCGGCAACCCACATACAAAATAGAGGAAGTTTGGCACAGATGTTAGCTCAAGGCGAATTTTCCTTAAGCAAAAAAAAAATAAAAGACAAAGATTGGCAATAGATGTTAGCTCAGGGTGACTCTTCCTCAACAAAAAGAAAAAGTCATGAGAAAGGAGGTCGTTTCTTCTTAAACTAAGTGTGTTGTTGTGTCTCTTGAGGTTGAGCCTTTACTTATGTGACATATTCTTGGGAATTGCATCCACTTGATAGTAATAGAGACCAGAAAAAAGTGGCTATGACAGCTTAGGGTTTTCTTCTTTTTCCTCTTTTTTTCTCATGTAAAAGAGATGTGTAGGAATGCAGGCAGTCCAGGAGTAGTATGGTGGCTCCATGATATATTCAATAATGCAGATCTATTGTTTGACTGATCTGCCTTCCTTAGTAGGTGGCTTTCATCCTCAAGGTCGCCCTGGATTTTCAGGATGGATAATAGCAGGAAACTAGAGCCTTGGCCACATTTGGAGGGCATGCAGGGAGGGGCAGGATTGGATGTTTTGTTCCACCTGTGACCCTGTGACTCAGTGTCCTCAGGGACAGTCTTAAACCAACAGTGACCATCTGTGGGTGGAAAGCAGACCTTTCAGAGTGGTGAACATGCAAAATAGGAACAGTAGTCCTTTAATATTCTGAAGTGTGTTATGCTTTCCTAATTCTTTCATCTCCTTTCTGCCGTGTAGTGAGGTAGATGTGTCTATTCAGCCCAACCCAAAGAAGCAGGTGCCAGCAGAGGCAACCACACATGTAAGAGGGAGCCCTTGTGCAAATGGAGACAACAGCAGCAAAACCTGTTGTCTCCTCCAACCCAGGCACAAGGCTTGGGGAGTGGAGATGGGCTGGTTTTAGGCCCCACTGGTCCCTCTTGTGGGCACGTCCTTGCAATGAATAACCTGCCCTACCACATGGTGGTCCTACCAGGTAGACCCATCCCACCCAGGGAGATTCCATGCCCACACATGCAGAGGACAGTTTGATCAGCTAGGGAATTCTCTTGGGATATTTTGTTTTAGGGGCATTTTTTGCCCCTAAGACCTAAGGAGGCTCCTTTCTCTATGCTAGCCTTTAAATTAGTTAATCATTTAATTTTTTTTAAGTATTCAAATGAAATATTCAGAACTTTAGAGACACACATCTGTCAAATTGAATTTTCTACAAATTTCTTGAAATTTCATCTCAAGATAACAGTAAGTAATAATCAGATAACACTTGCACTAGTGATTCAGTCCTCTGGGTTTGTTTTTTGTTTTTTCCTGATGAAAAGTCCAAGATGAATTTTGACAGATCTCCTTTTGTTAGGGCAAAAGCAAAGCAAAGAAGTTTCCACAAAGCAGGATGGAGGCCCCTCCATTGTCTGTAGATGAGATCCTTGAGAAGGATGGAAGCCAGTGACCCCTCTTCCTTTCTCAATTGTGGTATTTAGAGCTTTGCCCACTACAGAGATTTTACAAATGAGCAAGCCTACAAAATATGCCAGAGAAGAGAGTTCCAGACATAAAGACCAAATAATAGTTTATTTTATTTCACTCCTTCTACTTATTAAAATCTCTCTCCTGGAAGGTTATTGAGCTAGACTTTTTGTTCCATATTCCTTTAGTGACCATTTATGAACTTCATATTGTCTCAGATGAAAGATATTGTCATTTGAAATCAATTAGCCACCAGTAACAGAAAGCCTCAGTGGAGGGGCTTAAGTCAGTGGCCTTCAATCTGGGCTCTCTGTACCTTAGTGTGTGCATGAAGACTTCTCCAGGGCTGCAGGGTACAGAGGATTTGGAGGTGATAATTCTCACACCTGTGTGTACTCTAGTTTCCTAACTCTGGTCTGCCTAACAATGCGCTGTGTTTGGGTGATAGAGTATCTTTCCTGCTACACTTTTCACAATTTCCTGACTCATATTACAAAGAAATGCACACCTTTCACCCATCCCTATTCTCACTGTGGTGCGTTGCCCCAGGGTGGAAAAACAGGAATACCAAATGGACAGTTTGAAATCTAATGACTGGGCAAGAAACACTTTGTCATTAAAGTGACTTACAATTCTTTATTTTTAACAAAATTCAAGGATGAACTGTGATTTTCAGCTGTTAAGCAATTAAAAATAACTTTGATGATGGATTTCTATGAGATTTTTGGCACAGTATTCTGAAGGTGTTCAAAGAATGGAGGAGCGTTATTTTCAAGATGATCATAACAAAACTCCTACTATTCATGTTACTTATTGATGTGAATAATTTTTTCAGTGTTTCCATAACTAAGAGATATTGATATAAACCTGTCTCATTCCAGAAGCAGATAATGTTTATCTACAGACACATGAATTAATTTTAAATAAATTGAGGTGCCAGCCCAGATGTGTAGCGGTCAGTTCAGTGTTCAGTTTTGGCGGCCCAGGGTTCGCCGATTGGGATCCTGGGCGTGGACCTATGTACCACTCATCAAGTTATGCTGAGGTGGTGTCCCATATAGAAGAACTAGAAGGACCTACAAGTAGGACATACTACAATGTACTGGGGCTTTGGGGAGAAAAAAGAAAAAATAAAGAGGAAGATTGGCAACTGATATTAGCTCAGGGCAAATCTTCTTAAAAAAAAACAAAACAAAACAAGAGAGAGAATCAAGAGCAAATAAAATGATTATCTTAAAAAATTTTAAGTGAATTAAAAAACAGCCCCTTATCTCATTATGAGATATGTATTTTATGTTCAGTAATTGTTAATCAAATTTGAAGTATGTTTATGTTGCTTTGCCTCATTTAATGCAATTATTAAAACTTAGAATGGTAACTTGGTAAAAATATTCAACTCTTAGAGCTTTATTGTTATAGGAAATAGAAATATTAATTTGAATTTGAATACATATTATTGATGCTTAAGGTTAAATAGAATACTCAATACAATTCTTTCAAGGATAAACACATACAGAGTAGAATTAAATTCTGTGGGGAAAGTGAACAGAAATAACAATTCAAGAAGAAATGGAATGATGAAATATTTCCAATTGATAATGAGGCACTTATCTCTGTCAAGAATGGACGATGGTGAGTATCCAACTGCTGACACATTTACAACCACTGCATCAATTGAACAATGATGTAACTGTTCACTTTAAAAGCACAACATTTACAGTGCACCAGAAATGGCATCCTGCTCAATTATTTAACTTATGATGAGAAATTTTAGATGTCCATTTAAAAATGTATTCTTTCAAAGAATTGTTATTGTTAGGTATAGTTGAGAAAAAAATTCTGAAAATCACAATTTTTTTTGTCATTGGCTTACACAAAATGAGAGTTATTTTTCCTACATAAAAAGTAGATGGGAAATAGGCAACTGATCAATATGTCTACAATGTCAAGAAGAATCTTTACAATTCTTGCCCATTAATTCCTGGTGGCAAGTTGGCTGCCCAGCTCCAGATATCATGTCCGCGTTCCAGGAAGGACAAAAAAGCCGAAAGGGCAATATGAGCTTCATATATCACTTTGATCAAGAGAGTAAGAGTTTTCACAGAATTACATTCCCCTCTCCTCCCAGCCATGAGACTTCTGTCCTCATTGCCCAGAATTCTGTCGCCTGGCTACTCAAGCCTGCAAGGAAAGCTGGGAAAATCTCTGCACTGGCAGTTGGGGAGGACAAACAGAGCTGCAAGTGGGTTCAGATTATGCAACCTGTAGTGTCAGAAGCAGATGGAAAATGGGTAAAAAACCCTCCACAATGCTTGACCCATCAAAGCAGAATTTTCTGGGTTCTGATGTTTTGTCCTGGTCTATATTGATACACCAAATCAGCCAGCAATCTTGGACATAACGGAAAATCAAAACCTTTGTCTTCTGGTTACAGTCTCTTGCTGGGCCTGAGGAAGCACTTGGCCCAGAGTTGCCCTCAATGACTTTCTAAGTGCAATGTGGACCACAGGCAGAGAGAGGGAGGGGATGATCTCCATCATGGAGCCCCAGCCGTCGATTCCTGTGCAGATGAGAAGGCGGAACGGAATTGTGGCCGTTGATTCAAAGCACAGCACAGAGAGGGCTGGGTGCTGTCTCTCAAGGGACTATTGCTACAGCCTTAAGTGGTATAAGAAGGGTGAAAGTCATCCTATTTAGAGTTCTATTGAAAATGTGATTTGCAAATGGATTCTCATTTTATTCAGCATGGCTCTGAAATCTGTGCAAAAGACTAGTGACCAGGGGGTAAGTATCAACATCAGAATGTCCCCACATGTGTGGCAGAATAGGATCTTTAGACTTATTGATAGGCGCTAGAATCAACCTGAGCACTCATGCATATGGTGCCCTTAATAAGCCTACCCCACTCTTTGTCAACCCCCTCCTCTTGTCTGTCATTAAAGTTCATAAAATGCTGGAGTAGGTGTCAGGATGGAGGAAATGGAGCATGCCACAGGGCCTTTTCTCCCTGTATGGCCCTCACAAACTACATGTACATCGATGCCATACACAGTATAAAGATCAACAAAAAGATCAAATAAAGCCCACATCCTCCCATAAGTAGAAAGCTCAATATCAGAGTTATCATCAAAATTATCATCAGAGTTATCTCCTGAACTCCTGCTACAAAGTTTTGTGGAGAGCTAGTGAGTCCAGAAAAATAGTCCAGAAAAGAGAAAAGGGCCACAGTGGGCCCAAACATGAGCTAAGATGTTGCCCAGAAACAGAAAATCTACATTACCTATGAAAATTCTGAAAAAGGGTCCTGGTAGATTGAAGCTTTGACAACAGGAAAGGGACAGGAAAGCATGAGGGACCCAAGGTAACAGGCCTGGAAAATCTTCATTGCTGAGAGAGACGAGGGTAAAAGGGAAGGAGGGAGGCACTCTTTAGATATTGATGATGAAAAAAAAAATAACGCAATGGGGAAAACATGGGGTTGTGCAGGACAACAGGAAACTAGAAAGTCAGACAATGCCAACCCCTAAGCCCATCACCAAACATGAAAGCCATACATTAATGAGTTTGTCTTTACAGATTATTTTAATAGAATTTTGCACATCAGTATATATCTACATCTGTCTGTCACTGGATGTCTATATCATTCACTATGTTATGAACAGGAACATAAATGAAATAGAGACTATTTTTCCACAATTAAAAATATACGTACAGACTCATTTGTCTGAAGTTTCATATCTACCAAAACTTAGCAATGTAGAATATTATGCCTGACTCACAATTTATTTTTGATCGAATGTGAAATGGCATATTGAACTTGTGAGAAATAACTTTATTCATTAGTCCCCAAAATGGATTGTAATTATGGAAACTAAGAAATTACAGAAATTATAGAAATCGACCCTTAAGGAAAGAAATGGACAAAATATCTTTTTTTTTTCTTGATAACCTTATCTATTCATTGGTTGAAAAGATAGTTGCACCTTATCTAGTCCAGAAAACTTGATTAAAAACATCAAGTTGTTTGTTGTTTCAAGAGACACATCTAAAAGTTGAGGCTATACAAGGGTTGAATATAAAAGGATAGAAAGAAACAGGTCATTCAATACCAATGGAAAGTAAAACCTGAATAATTAGGAATAATATAAGACAAAATAGACTTTAAGTGAAAGTGTTACTGGAGACAAAATTGGTGCTTTCTTAAGGAATATTAATTGTTTCACTGGGAAGGGATGATACCTGGAACTGTAACTGTAAATGTATACTTCTACTGATGTGGCCTCAAAGTGTATAGAGCAAAAATTGAAACAATAACAGGAAAAATTAGAATCATTTTGGGAGAGTCTAAAAAGCTTTTGTATGAAACATTTCTAACATTCATAACAGAAGATCTTCCCAGGCCCAACACTTAGCTTCCATGATTACTCACTCCTGACACATTTTCTTTCCTTTATATTTTCACCCACTTTCAACCTCGTCTTCGTCCTCACCCCCTGATATTTTCAAACCATAAACACCACATCTGTAAATGTTTCAGAATGTATCTTAAGAGACAAGCAATCTCTTTTTAAATAATAAAAATAACATTGTAGCACTTCTCCAAATTGATAGTAACTAGTAAATATCATCACATATTGTGCTCCTATTTCTCTGATACTCATAAATTTTTAGAATTTGTTTGACTCACGCCGTCTAAAATTTTAATGTTCCTGATAGTTGACCCTTCACATCTCCTTCCCTGTTGGATTTTTCTTAGTAGCATTTGCCATTAACATACTATATATTCTATTTGTTATTGTGTTTAGCATCTGTCTGCCTAGCAGAACAGTACTTGGAATATAATTAGCTACCAATATAATTGTTGAATAAATGCATATGTTTGGAGTTAGAAACAAATGCTTTATTTTGCTAGTACATTATGAGAGGTAGAAGAATAATATATGGGCTGGAGCCTTGTGATGCCTGGTAAAGCCCCTCTTCTCTCTCTCTCACCACAATGGGCATGGCTATGTGAAGGATGCACACATGGATGAGAATGTAATGCCTTAAATTCAGATGGAAAAATAAGACCTGTAGACAGAAGACAGTAATAGTGCAAACAGAATTCAACGACCCACTTCATCCTGTAGACAAGGAATCCTTTGAATGCCTTTCTATGCCTTTTTTATTTTTAATTTAAAATTTTTTTATTGAGGTAGAATTGAAATATAACATTATGTTAATTACAGGTGTACAACATAATGATTTGGTATTTGTAAGTATTGTGAAATGATACTTACCACAAGAAGTCTAGTTAACATCAGTTGCCATGAAAAGTTACAAATTTCTTTTTTTTTTTTACTTTTTTTTTTTTAAAGATTTTATTTATTTATTTATTTTCCCCCCAAAGCCCCAGTAGATAGTTGTATGTCATAGCTGCACATCCTTCTAGTTGCTGTACGTGGGACTCAGCCTCAGCATGCCAGAGAAGTGGTGCGTCGGTGCGCGCCTGGGATCCAAACCCCGGGGCCACCAGCATCAGAGCGCGCGGACTTAACCGCTAAGCCACGGGGCCGGCCCCCCCACAAATTTCTTTTTGAGAAGAGAACTTTTAAGGTCTACTGTCTTAGCAACTTTAAAATATGCAATACAGTATTATTAATCATAGTCATCATGCTGTACATTACAACCCCATGACTTATTTTTTTTATACCTGTAAGATTCTAACTTTTGCCTCCCTTCACCCGAATTACCCACACCCTATCCCCGGCCTCTGGCAACCACCAATCTGTTCTTTGTCTGTATGAGCTCAGTACATTTATTTTTGTTTGTAGATTCCACATACAAGTGAGATTATGTGGTATTTTTCTTTCTCTGTAGGACTTGTTACACTTAGCACGAGCATAATTATTCTTAAGGTCCATCCATGTTGTCGCAAATGGTAAGACTGCATTCTTTTTATGGCTGAATAATATTCAATTGTATACATACACCACAATTTCTTTACCCATTCATCCATTGATGAACACTTAGGTTTGTTCCATATCTTGGCTATTGTGAAGAATGCTGCAATCAACATGAGAGGCATATATCTTTTCAAGTTAGTGTTTTCATTTTCTTCAGATGAATACTCAGAAGTGGAATTGCTGGATCATATGGTAGTTCTATTTTTAATTTTTTGAGGAACCTCCATACTGTTTTCCATAGTGGCTGCACACTTTATTCCTGCCAACAGTGCACAGGGTTCCTTTTTATCCACATCCTCACCAACAATTGTTATTTGTTGTCTTTTGGATGATAGCCATTCTAGCAGGTGTGAGGTGATATCTCATTGTGGTTTTGATATGCATTTACCTGCTCATTAGTGATGTTGAGCATCTTTTTATATACCAGTTGGCCATTTTTATCTTTTCTTTGGAAAAATGTCTATTCACATCCTCTGTCCAGTTTTTAATTGGATTGTTTGTTTTTTGCTATTGAGTTGTATGAGTTCTCTATATATTTTGGATATTAACCCCTTAACAGATATACAATTTGACACTATTTTCTCCCATTCGGTAGGTTGCCTTTTCATTTTGTTGATAGTTTCTTTTGCTGTGCAGGAGTTTTTTTAGTTTTATGTAGTCCCACTTGTTTATTTTTGCTTTGTTGCCTTTGCCTTTGGTGTCAAATCCAAAAAATCATCACTAAAACTGATGTCAAGGAGCTTACTGACTATGTTTTCTTCAAGGAGTTTTATGGTTTCAGGTCTTACATTCAAGTTTCTTCTCTTCCTATTTTAGAGTTACACTGAAACCTTTACTAAAGCCAGTCTTGTGTTGAGGATAGAAAATGCAAAGATGACTTCTGGGGTTTGTATGCCCTGTCCTCCTCAGGGCTGATATTATTAGAGGAATAATTATATGATGTCTTCAGCTTGTGCCTGAGGAGACTGTGGAAAGACCCCCAGTCCTATTTTATGATGCTCTTGCAGAATTATAGTCTCAGCTTTAGTGGTTCAGTCCTCCAGGCAGAGACCTGCACTTCCAGGATTAGGACATGAGCAGCTGTTCATGAATAGATTACCTCCTTAAGAGGCCCTTAGAGATATAATGCAGGAACGGTAGGTTGATTTCCTTTAGAGCTTTGCTTCCAGATGGTAGAAACAAACTACTCCCAGGGAGTAGACACTACTTCCAAGGAGTAGTGTCCCTTGAGTTTGGACACTAGAAAAGATTTTAAGCAGGTCCCTGGGGAAATGGGGAATGGGGATGGCGGTGTGAGGTAATTAGAGGAGTTAGATTGGACAGAGAGTACCTTAAATTCCAGAAGGGTCTATAAAATGGAGATAGGTTCCAGTCACTTTGAGGTGGAGCTGTCATCAACATGATTTCCTAAGGTGTCTACCGTTCCTGGTTCAGAGTATTTTCTATGTGGAGAGTGTGGTGATTACCTGGAGAGAGAGGGGTTAAGGATCAGCCCACTAACCCCTCCTTCCCACTGCCCATGGGTAGGAGGGTGAAGGCAGAATATCCAATGGAGCAGGAATCTAGGGAGGAGGGGTAGAGGGCAAGTGGGGATAGACAGAAGAGAGACAGGCAGGATCCATCTTTTACCATCTCCCAGGCTTCCAGCCAGCACCAGCACAGCGCCAACGCAGGTTCCTTTTGGTGGAGTAGGGCACAGGGCTCCCATGCAGGAATCAGCATCATGGGGCAACGGGTGCTATTTTTCATCGGCTCCCTTCTGCCTGGGATCCTGCTCTCAGAGGCTGCCAAAATTCTAACTGTGTCCTTCCTGGATGAGTGCTTGGCCAAGAATCCGGAGACAAGAGTGTCCCAGGCACCTGTGCCAGGGATTAGGCAAACAGCCCTTGCTCAGGGTATCATTCCGTGTGGTTTTCCAGATGGGCGGGTTTGTTTCCTTGGCCTGAGGATGAAGGGGTAGGCACTGTTTGTGGAGGCAGAAAGGGGCCTCTACCACCACCAAAGTGGAGAAGATAGTTCTGGATAAAACAGAAATACTCTTTCTTCTCTCTTCTTACTCAGGACCGTCTACCTATAATACAGGGCTGGGGCCAGAAGTTTAAGATCCAGCCCAGTGCAGGAGACCCTGGTCCACTTTCTCCAGGGCACAGGCCGGACATTCAAAGGCTCAACCTAAACTTCTCGGGGTTGCACAGCAGTTGCCAGTAAAGACTGTGGCTAGTGTTTGCAGACTCTTGGAGGACAGGAAAGGTGCCCCTGGGGGCAGTAGCACTAATTTTCTGTGGCAGCATGGGAGCCAAAGTGGAGCAGGGAAGGTATTTCAAAGACAATTAGGGGGATATTGTGTTTTCATCCAGGGGAAACCTGGAGATCTGACCAGGGCCGAGGAGTGGACCTCACACATTCAGGTTTTTCCTGGCCCCCCCTTTCTTTCACTGGTGCTGGTAGAAGTGTTTGAAGGACTCGGGGAAATGTTAAGTCTGCATTTTATGCCCTCAGTTTTATTTCCTTTACTTCTGCACCAATGAGAATAGAATATGAAAGGGAAAAATATATCATGAAGAAGGGGTCATGATAGGATAGAGTTTCCCAAAACTTTATTTCAACCCCACAGTGGGATCTCTTAAATCACTTTTAGGTCACCAAGAATCAGGGGATCTTAGAGCTGGAAGGACCCATAAATCATCTAATTCAGCCTCCACTATGTTTCCCTCAGCGGGAAACTAAGGGTCGGGGGAGGGAGGCGCCATTTATAGGACTGCACCAGACCTCCCGAATGGTGGACACCATGTATTTACTTACCCCAAGCATTTCTTACCCGAATACTATTGTCTCCATAGCTCCCAATCTCACCACTTTTCAGTGGGGAGTTTTTATAATGATTATTTAAAAAACCCTATAACAAAATCAGAAAGCTTTCTTTGTTTTCTTTCTGATTGTTAGTAGCGATGAAGCAAAAGAACTTCTTCCCCTCTTGAAAGTACCTTGTTCTCCTGCCTCAGACTGAGAGGGAGCTGGTGTGGTTTGTGAGGTGCTGGAAGCCCCTTCACTGGGATGCACTGGGGCTCACCAAGACCCTCCATGATTGGATGTCTGTGTGGTCACCCCTTCTTCCTGGCTCCCAGGTCTAATATGGACTAAAATGTGGGTATGAGACGGAGGTCATTTGTACTTTATACCTCCCCTGGTATTTCGGACTGTGCAAGCCTGGGTGTAAAAACCTGATAAATAGCTACACACCATTTCTCTAGTACTACACCCCTGTCACTCCCACCTCCAAACTTTTGGCATTTCCAATTAACTCCTCTCTTGATCTGACATTCTCTGCTACTTATACCTTTAGATTCAATCAAAGGTCCCATGTTGGAGTGGGGTCTAAGAGAAGGCATTAGTGTGATGGAACTTGTACCTCCCCCATGATCAAGCTTCTCTTTCCTTAGGATCCCAGGATTGTCCTAGGATGGTTGATGTCTCAATCTTCATGCCTATATGATCCTGTAGGCCCAACCCAGGGCCCACGCAATTATCCTGAATGTCTTAATTTGATGTTCTGCACAATTGAAGCACCAGCTGAGAAAAGACTTCCCAAATATGTTTGAATCTCAAGGATTTAGACTCTAAGTAGTGGCTCTATGTCCTTCTGCTCCAATGGCTGTTTCTTGGATTCACATTCAAGCTCCCGTATTTCTGGCTCCTACACTAACATAAATTTCCAAAGAGAAGGATTCCAGAAATAGCTCTGATCGATTGTGCATTAGGACCCTTCACACTCACATGCACAGCACTGTGCCAAAATTTCTTCCGGTGCAGTCATTTCTTTAGGACGCTATGTCTCCATAGGGCCCCAGCTAAAACACAGCATGCACCTTAGGATCAGGAACTCCTTAAGGCTTAAGCACCAGGAGGCTCATCACATTGACATGGAGGCCAGAGTCAGAAGAGAGGATCTATGATGGAGGTTTGCCACAGGTCAAGGATTTGGGCCAGCAGGCTCTGGGTAAGTGCGCTAGGGCGTACCCAGACGGATATGGAAAGTGCAAATGATGAAGTTCATCTTTCTCTACTCACCGTCAACTTTCTGTTTCTCTACCTCTTGTCTTGTGGATTTATCACCTCATCAACCTCAGAACCTCTGTTCTCAACATTACAAAAATGAAGTTGTGCCTTGTTCCTAAGTGGAAGCCACTATCTACTAATGGACCAAATGTCTCATATTCTTCAAGATCATGGTCATAATGTCACCATGTTTCTCCAGAGCACAAATTTATTGATGTCAGGTATCTTTTCTCACTAATTCTTGACTTCTTCTACTCCAGGCAACGAACAGCAATGCCTTTTGCATACAGGGGCTTTTAAAATGTAATTGGACTTAAAGAATAAAAAATTGTGTGTGTGTGTGTGTGTTTATGTAAGGTGTTGGAAACCTTCTGGGCTCTGTCAACAAGACCTCCACACTCTTCTGTGCCATACTTTCCTCCCTTACTTGGATTTCTACTCCATCCTAAGCAATCCTCCACACAATCAATAATTGTTGATTACTCTGTAAGTGCTTGTTTATAACGTGGCTTGAAATTATGTTGAACAGAAATGTTCAGCCATAAATAGGATTTCTAATAGGTAAGGATCAATTTTCTTTTCCTATAGCATAGATTAAGTTCTCCTCTTACGACGTCTGAAATTTAAGGAAGCTTTCTCAGGGAGTTCCTTATTTATGCAGCTAAGATCAGAAGCTATCATTGAGATGATCTTGTTTTCTTGATATTTCAGTGACTGCCCATGAGTTTGTGTATAGTGATGTTGGAAGTTCCTAACTGAGTCCTTGAATGGACAGAAGTTTAGCTAAAATGAGCTCATAAACATTATCAACTCTTCTCTGCTGACAGACAAGGGAATGGCAGGTCAGAGATCTGAAAAGATTTGCTCAAGGTCACATGCAGGCTACTAACATTGTTGGGTGGATTTAGGACTTTAAGCTCTGGATTGTTCAATAAGAAGTATTTCTCAGGCATTGATTTTTCAAAAAAATTCCAGTATTAAGAAGCATTTTAGAGGAACAAAAGTCTGAGAAATTATGAAACTTTGAAGATGACTTCAGGCTTTCTTATTGTTCAGATTGTTTTACAACAATTTTTTTTGTGAAAATTGCTGTTAAGTTTTTTGTTGTGGTAACATATGCATTACACAAAATTGACCATTTTGACCATTTTTGTGTACATTTTAGTAACTTTAGGTCCATTCACATTGTTGTTCAGCCATCACCACTGTCCACCTCCAGAACTTTGTCATCACCACAAACTGGAACTCTGTACCCTTTAAACAATATCAGCCCATTACTCTCTGCCTCCAGCCCCTGATAACCAGTATTCTCCTTTTGTTCTTAATAATTTGACTGGTCTCAATACCTCGTATAAGTGGAATTATACAATATTTGTCCTCATATGTCTGGTTTATTTCACTTAGCATAATGTCTTCAGCTTCATCCAGGTTGTAGCATATGTCAGAATTTGTTTCCTTTTTAAGGCTGAATAACATTCCATTGTATGTATGTACCACATTTTGTTTACCCATTCATCTGTCACTGGACATTTGAGATGTTTCCGTCTTTTAGATAGTGTGAATAATGCTGCTATGAACACTGCTATACGAGTATCTGTCTGAGTCTCTACTTAAAAACATTTTAATTACCTTCTAGATTGGTTCTGTTTTCTTTATTGAACGTCATTTATAATCAAATCCTTTTGCATCTATCCCCACTGCAGATCTGATTAAATAGCCTTAGTGTATTAATTTTTAGTGCAATTATTTTTAACTTAAAAATTTGTAATTAAATTTAATTAAAATGTTAAATTAAATCAAGTTAAATTAAAAATTTAGTTTGAAACATAATTTTGGCAGTTACTATGAAGTTTGAGAAACTTTTGAAAGCTACAGACCTTCTACCTCTTTAACAAATATATTTACACCAAAATCTATAAGCAATTCAAGGTGTTCATGGACACCTTCAGTTTTATCTATAGGCCTCATGCTTAAGTGTCTAGAGTTTCTTTCACTGTTCTCCATTCATGACCATTTTTGAGGCTTTGAAACAGCATATTTATACTTCACTTCAATTATACAGCCTGGCTAAATGTATGCAAATAAGGAAAACACATGATTGGGTTATTATTTCTGACCTGATGCCAGTTTCAGTGTGTTGAAATATTTGAACCATCCACTAACTCCTTGTTTGGACAGACTTTCCCATCTTGTTTATTCATTTACAAATTCTATAATGAGTGACATGAGTGGCACTGAAGTAGCAAAAATCTCTGATGCTCACGTGTACTAATGCTCCAACCAATATCTGGAATCACAATTGGGTTATAGGGAGAGGCCAACAGGACTTTGAGGGTCATGATAGAAAAAGTCTAGATTGCCTTGAATAGATTGTTGGTAGAAATGTGGATGTTAAGAACTCTGCTAATGAGGACTCAGAAGGAAGTGAAGAGCATGGGAGAGAAAATCTATATCATCTTAGACAATATGTAAATCATCCTAGACAGAATATGGGTAGAAATATAGATGTTAAAGGCTTCTTGCTATTGGTAGTAAAATGTGAGAGGAAACAGATAAATTGAAGGAGGAACTATTAAGCATAAAGAAACCAGGACATTATGATTTTGGAAATTCTCAGACTCTCTTGATTGCAATAGATTCTAAAATTAGGGGATTCACTGTGAGGAAAACAGTGAATTCTTTTCTATTGTAGAGGAAAATCAGTGATATGGCTATTTTGCCCCTGGAAGATTAAAAAGTCAGAATATTTAGTCTCATAGAGAACTCTTTGAAGATTAGATTTGTGCCTCATGGATCCCTTTAGCCCTACCGGCTGATGTCAAAAATAGAGATGAAATTACTTTGTAAGAATCAATGGAGCAGCCTCTTGTCTAGTGGAGTGAATTCCCATGACATACCCAGGAGATCCACAAGGTAATTGAGAATTTTATATCAGAAGAAACACTGCCAGTTTGGACTGAAAGAAATAGAAGATGACATAAAGAAGGCTGTTAGACTCCCCAAAAGTGACAAATAGGCTGATAAACTATTCAGCTGCAATTTCATGATACTTTTTATGAAGAACAAAGGAGAATTCTGAGGGTGAAGCAGTGAGGGCAAAGGGTAGAGCTTTACCCAACTCCAGACTCTCACCCATACTTGATTAAATTATTTGGATGATATAATTTGGGACTTTTGAGCTGATGATATGTTGGTGAGAGTTTGAACTATGAGTTGATAGTGTAATGGTTTGAGACTATTTGCGACGTTGGGATGGAGTGAATGCATTTTGCATGCGGAATGTACTTGAGTGTTTCAAGTGCAGAGAGCAGAATGTAGTAAGAAGATCATGTCCCCCAAAGATATCCATGTCTCAATCCTTGGAACCAGCAAATATGCTACCTTACATGGCAAAGGGACTTCGCAGGTGTGATTAATATAAGGATCTAGAGATGGGGAGATTATTCTGGATTATCCAGTTGGGCCCAATATAATTACAAGAGTCCTTCTATCAGAAAGAAGAGGACAGGAGAGTAAGAGGAGGAAATGTGATGATGGAAGGAAAAGTCAGAGTGTTGTGCTTGCCAGTTGGAGGGAGGCAATGAGCCAAGGAATGCAGGCAGCTCTAACAGATGGAAAAGGCAAGAAAACAAATTGTCCTCTAGGGCTTCCAGAAGGAATGCAGGCCTGCCTACACCTTGATTTATTCCAATGAGTCTTGTTTTGGCTTTTGATCTTTAGAACTATAAGATAATAAATTTGTGTTGCTTTAGGCCGCTAAGATTATAGTAATTTTTCACAGCAGCAATAAGAATCTACTGTAGTCATCATAGGTGGTCAGGAGAACTCCAGGAGGCATGAGAGGAGGTTGCTAAAGCCTCTACAGTATAGGCAAATTTAGGGGGCACTAATGGCAGTGCCTATTGTATTGCAATTTGGTCAGAATCTAGAGCTTTTTGTGATTTGTGGTTTTATTCAAACTGGGCTGATTTCCAAGTAATAAGCATAAATGGACTTAAGTAAAACATGTAAACAAGAAAAATGTTGTCTCCCGATTGACAAAAGGCCTAAAGATGTTGAACTTGTGGAAGTATTGTGGTGTTTTGAGTGAATAGTTTTTTCTTGACAGTGTCATGGATAGAGAGGCCTTAGACTGACCACATAATTCCCAGGAGTATAACTGAGGTACTAGCCTTGAGCTTGTGTGGGGGCAATGGTGCATCCCTTTGTGTGAGCTCCTGTGTGAATGTTTCCATGTCTTGGATGAGTGTGGCAAATGAATCTCCTTGGAGGAGGATGTCCTCAATGTCATGTCAGACCTGTGCTCCTGGAGAAAGTTGGATGTGGTTAAGATCTTGCTGACAAAGATTGAAGCAGTTGAAGTATCAGAAAGGTAAACAATTAAAGGAGCATTCTGTCCCTTCCAAGATGAAGGCAAACTACAGTTGAAAGCCTATTGAAATTGTTACTGGATAGAAAATATTAGCCAAGTCTATGATGTAAAGTGTTTGCCAGTAAATACTGGGATAGAGTCAGTAATTTCACTAAGATTGGATATGGGAACTTTCATGTGTGGAACCATGCATTAATCTCTCCCTGATCCCTACACGCAGTTAAGTTAGATGTCATGACTGATGAAGGCACACCTGCGTGAAGAGAGTATGAAAGGTTTATTATTCAAATAATAAGGCCATTTTTGGAAGAGCAGGACAGGATCCCAAGAAAATCTGAAAAATGTGTTTCCACAGCAGGGAAGGATTTTTATTGAGTTTTTATTGTGGTTAGGGGCTTGGATGTGGTGAGGTTTCCCTCTGATTGGCCTGACTTGCATGGTTTGAAACTCCCTTTAAGTCCAAGAGAGGGAGCATGGGGACTTTCTTAACAGCTTGTCCAGATGAAGCACAGAAGAGGGAGTGGGAGACAGGGCTTGAACCCTGTCAGCAGTCAAACATCAAAAACAGACTCAGACTTTTTATTACACGTGGGTAATGGAGAGAAGCCAAGTTAGTAAGTAGAGGTGCAGAGGACTACTATTTCAATTAAGCCATTGAGTACTTTCTACTGAATCAAAAAACTATTTGGATGCATCATTTTAAATAATGAGAATGAATTTTCCTAAACCAGAAAGAGCAAAGTATCTGGAATCAAAGAGACTTGTATTTAAATACAAACTCTACCACTTCCTATGTGTGCAAACTTGACAACTTATCTTAAACTCTATTACCTTTTATTTCTCATCTGTAAAGAGAGACAAATAGCTATAACTTCAGTGACAGCTTTAAATGGAAGCTTCCATAACTTTAAATTGAAAAGCATTCCTGAATCTTTGTAAGGTTCTCACTCCATGTTTTCAGTTTATAAGATTGAATGAATGAGAAAGCAACCAAACCAAACAAAAATATTTCAAAAGGCAAACATTCAAATAAATACAAAATTATTGGAACAAACAAATGTGGCTATCATCATGCTAATAATCCATGTTGTGTGACATATTTAACATTTAAACCCATTGGTGTTTTATTAGATTTTAAAGAGGAGGAGAAATCATAGCAAGTTATCACTTGGCTTCCACCTGAAGATTCTAACAAAGAACATATGAAGTTTTATTATTTCTTTATGAAAGAAAATTTGCTTGGCAGGTAATTTATTTTTATTATTTGAGCTCAATAGTCACCATTTTAGTGATACTAATGAAGGGATAGATATATGTATGGTTGGACCGAGGATATAAGAAAGGGATGGATGAATGGATAGATGGATGGACGGATAGATAGATGAATGGATGGATGAATGCATAGAAGATAAGTGGATGGTTAGATAAACAAGTATTTCTCACCAAATCATCCAGTCCAGTCACTGGAGATTCTTTCTTACTCTGTATTGTCCCTCTTCCACTATCAACATGAATATATTTGTGTAGAAAGTGGGAGCTGTTCTTTCTGAGACTTCCTCACAATACTTCACTTAGAATCTTTGTCTACAATCTCACCAACACAAAAGCATAGGTACCTCAACCTCTCACTCTTGGTATGTAAATGAGAACCATCTTTTCCCATTTATTTTTGCTGCTTCTTCTCACATATATTCATTAATAAAGGGAAGACTTATGAACATATATTTTGTAGTACTTGAACATCTGACCTTGAAAAGTCATTTTGAACAGCAATTAACCTGGTGCAAAATAAGACATGAAGTTAATTCCTTTTGCTTCATCTTGAGTGGAAAGGAACAAATAACTCCTTAACCTGAGACATAAAAGTGGAGCAACAAAAATCTGTGTCTATCTCGGTTAATACAAGGGCTTTACCCCTTCTTTTTACGTTTAAAATTCTACTAACTAGTCAAGGTCCTGCTTAAATCTGACTTTTTCCATAAAGCCTTCTTTCCTCACTCAGATTGGAAGATCCCAGTCCTTCCTGTACAGACCTGATCTAACCTACTTTTTTGACACTTACTGTTAGTCTATATCATCTTGCATTGTTAGTTATATAATTTAAGTATGTGCTTTGTCTCTTCTCCCCAAATTTAATATTTTTGAGGACAAGTACAGGTAACTGTGCTTTCTTGAAACTTTTTTTCTACCTATTAGCTAAATTTTAATGATGATTAATGAACTATGTTCTAGAAATTTTATAGCATTACTGAAATTATCCAACATATTTGACAACCACTCCTTTGTTAGGTGAAATCTTTAAGAATACACAGCAGAGGATGATTTCAAGCAATCTCTCCCATTGTGATTTGAAGTTGATCCTAAAGATCAGGCAGAGATCTGCGTTTAACTAATGAGTTCTTAGCCTCTGGGCCTTCTCTATCTGAGGTGCAATGTTGCAGGGGCATACAATTACAGGTGTGCCAGGGTATTGATTCTCTTGCCCCTCCATCCAGCTGGCAGGCCCCTGATGTCTTGAGCCCTTGCATCTGTTGCCTCTGAGACCTTAAAGTGCAGATGGGCATCCTCATCTATTTCCCCGTATGTTGTACAAACAGGAGACATAATCATATTCTATACAGGCAATAATGGGAAAGCATTGAAAGAAGATAGGTCCCTGGAATAATCTCGTAGGCAAACTTTCAGTTATGAGTAAGCTTTGCCATTATCGTCTCTGGATACTTCACCTTTATTGAAGTGGAAAGAGTAATAAAGTGTTTCAAAACCAGGATTTTTTTTTTTTTATTGCTTAACCCATGGGCATAGAAAGCTGGAATTCCTATTTTTAGCTGAGATATTGAGTTCTATGTGATCAAAGAATCCCTTGGGTGAGGTGATCTGTCATATTCAGAAGACACAGTGATTTTAAAAAGTAGCCTATATGTCAATATTTCGGGGACTGTGTCATTAAGTAACTTCCACACTTTGGCTGAGTAAACAAGATAAATCACTCATCAAGAGTCAGTATGTAAATGAAGGTTAAGGAGACTATCTCAGAATTTATCAAGTAGAAGGAGACCTGTGAGGTCTGCTATGGTCATAGAAGACTCCCAGAGCAGAAGGCCTAACAGTGGCAATTCAATTTCAGTTAATGTAATTCAACTGTGCCCATGAATTTCAAGAACTGAGAGTTCCAAGATAAATTTTCTCACTTAGGGAGTGCTTGAGATGTGGATCAGAGAGGATAAGGGAGAGGAGGAAGGAAACACTCTCAGGAGCAGAACATCTGCCAGCCTGACTGAGAAGAGGGTATTAATGGACTTGGTGGAATAGGATGCTGCTGCTAGGGGTGGTCCTGCTTGCAGGGGGATTCCTTTTTACCCCAAGATTCTTGTATGAATTGTGAAATTAACAGCTTGAATGAATATTTATCATTTATTTTCTCTCTTACAGACACACGTTCGAAAACCTTTTAAAGTTGATGGAACTACTGGGACTTCAGTGCAATCATTTGCTAAGGAGAAATGATATCATGGATTCCTTAAAGAATGAGAACTTTGACCTGATATTTGTTGATGCATTTGACTTCTGTTCTCTCCTGGTTGCTGAGAAGCTTGGGAAGAGATTTGTGTCCTATTTCCCATCCCCTTGGGCAGCGTGGACCTTGAGCTCCCAAGCCCCCTGCCGGTATCCCGTTCCTTGCTAACCAACCACATGGACTTCAGGGACAGAATGAAGAACGTTCTGATGTTTTTTTATTTGTCCATTAAGCAATGGCAAATGCAGTCTGCATTTGACAACACCATCAAAGAGCATTTCCCCGAAGGCTCTAGGCCAGTTTTGTCTCATCTTCTAAAGAAAGTCGAGTTGACTTTTATTAACTCTGACTTTGCCTTTGATTTTGCTTGACCTCTGCTTCCCAATACTGTGTATGTTGGAGGCTTAACGGCCAAACCTGTTAAAGCAGTACCACAAGTAAGTAAAACCTTAGCACTCAGTAAGACTTCATACAGAGGTCTTCAGTGCAGAGCTGGGGGTTGCCCCTGCCAGCGCCATTCTGGGAATGAGGTAGGGTGAGGCAAGTGAGGGACCTAGGGCCCACTTTTTAAAGGAAGTACTCACTTCCAGGGTCATGTGTGCACAGTATTAGGACTTGAACGCCTTGAGATTGAGGACTTCCTCAAATGGTACACCCAGGGTCATCTATTGTCTCACCCTAGTCCTGGCCCTGGTGAGATAACCCTTTTCATAAGCTGATATTTTCATTTGCATTTTGTATGATCATATGTACAGCAAGTAAGCAGTAAGCCTCTGTCACATGTCACATGCAAGAATTGTTAGGGAGGTGAGTTACTCACAATGAAACACAAAACACTGTGAGACAGCGTGTAACCAAGGCAGGACAGTGTGGGACTGACTGCAGGCATTTTCTCCAGTATCCCCTGCCTGTAGAGCCCTGGTTCCTATTTCCACCTAGACGGCCTGATTTGGTTGATCTGGGTCTGGCCTGGGCATTCTAAGTTGTAAAAGCTGCCCCGTCGTTTTTAATGCGTAGACTCAGAACCACTGCCAGAAGTTTTCAAAATGGAGGGGAGCTGAGATTAGTTGACGCCTGATGCCAATCAGCACTGGGTTGCCATTTATATGGAAATTATATATATTTTGCCATGCAGAGGGAAGTATGATGGTCCTCATTTTTATAAATGAGGGACTGAGGCTCAGGTGGTAGAAATGACTTTCACACCACCATTCTCTTCAGAGCCAGAGAGATCCCTGATTTGGCCTGGGCATTCCAGGCACTGATATGTCAACCATTCCTCTGCTGACCTTGCACTGAGTGAGCAGGAAGAGTCAGAGAATGATGCATGGGCTAGATGGGTTCTGAGTTGGTGGCAGGATTTTAGGAATGAGCTAGGAGGGAAGACATTTCAAGTGGAGAGAACAGGGAGCCCCACGTGTGGAGGTAGCAGTGAGATGGCCATGACTCTGGGTTCCCTGGGTGACTCTGGCTAGAGTAGAGAGTGAAAGATTCAGTTGCACAAATATAATCAGGCCAGATTGCTGGAGGTCTTACCCAGGAGGGTGACTCAGGCCTTGGCCACGGGCAGGGGGAGGGCATGGTTAAGTAGGAGCATAATGGGCTTAAGGGTTGTAATGGCTGTGAGATGACAGAGACTTTTTTCAAAGCGTTTTCCTCTCTGTATTTTCCAATTTCTATATAAAGTTCTCACGTTGCTTTTGTAATAATAAAAGGCCGTTTTAAATTGCTCCTTTGAGATGGTAAATCAGGCAGTGTTATTCTGGTTGGAATCCACCTAATAGAATGAGAGTCTAGGAGCTGGAGAGGAGTCCCAGAAGTCCAGAGAGAGTCAGGGTCCTCAGAAATATTTGGAAATGAGAATTGAGAAAACAGTGATAAAGCCATGATTGCAAGGTCACAACCCTCCTTAAGAACTATTTGGGGGTCTTTAAAAATAAAGTACGCAGGTCTGGGATGGGGGCTAGGATATGCCACTTTTTAAAACTCATCCCATGCAGATATACTTTGCAGTCATATGGGTGAACCACTGAGGTAGGAGATGAACTACAAAGATCAGTGACTGAGAATATCATGGAATGTTAGAGCAAAGCACATTACGTGGCACACTGGATGAGGGTATCCAGGTGCCTTCCCTATTCTGCCTCCACTTCTTCTTATGCCAGAGGCCTTCTCCCAGTTTCACCTCTCTAGCCTCCAGAAGTCCCATCTTCCTCTGCTGGACCCTGATCTCCACTGGAATTCTTCCTTACACTGCCACCTCTGGTCTGGTTTTGGAACACTCCCATGTCACCATGGACACAAAATGAGTTGAGAGTCTAGAATGGCTCTGATAATTGGATCAGGGTTTCAAAGAGGAAAGATGTTCCAACCACCATAATTAGCATAAGCACAGTCCAGAGGGTCCTGAGCTGTCTCAGGGGCTATAATAATAGTTTCAGGACAGTGAGCTCTAGGAGTGACAGGAAGGTATGCTTAGTTAATACCTGACTTTCATTTCCTGGCTGTCCTGGCATTTGTGACAGCTTTGTACACCTCCTTTGCTTTCTTATCTCTCTCCAGGAATTTGAGAATTTCATTGCCAAGTTTGGAGACTCTGGTTTTGTCCTTGTGGCCCTAGGCTCCATGGTGAGCAGCTATTCGTCCCAGGAGCTTCTCAAGGAGATGAACAGTGCCTTTGCTCATCTCCCTCAAGAGGTTATATGGAGGTATAAGGCTTCTCACTGGCCCAAAGATATCAAACTGGCAGCAAATGTGAAAATTGTGGACTGGCTTCCTCAGAGTGACCTCCTGAGTAAGGACTATGCAGGTCGGCTTCTCTCATCTTATTTACATGTCTTTGGGCTGCTCAGGGCTCTGACCTCCAGTTGGGCAATCCCATCATTGTGAGAAAGGCCTGCTGATAGCTAAAAGTAAGTCTCCAGAGGGCAGGGATGGAGCAGTCAGCTGGAGTTTTGGGGGAATCAGCCTATACTTCCAATGAGATCAGAAACCAAAACAGCTCTCTCCTCTTCATTTTTTTTCCCCAGGTTGGAAGTCCACAGCCATTAAAGTCCCCTTGACTGACTGCATTTGGTTTTGAACAAGGTCACCCAAACACAATCCAAAATAACCTGTGAATTCTAAGAACATGTACCATGGAACAATGCCACTGTATTTAGTGTCTTCAGGAGAACCTATTCATCCACATGCTCTTACACACACACACATACACAGACAGACACAGTCACACACACACAACCTCCTTAGCTACTAAGGTGTGAGTGACTCATACCTTCACAACATTGATGCCCACAGTGCCTTCGGGATATGCCAAAATACCTGAGTGCCAAGCTGAGAAACCTCATAGCCAGTTCTTTGGTCCATTGAGTCTCTGGTACCAAAGATTCCCCCCACTTCCCAACAAGTTTGCTCTGTGCCCACTGATGCTTTGTAGAGACTCCTCACCACCATAGCCACTGGCTGGATCAGAGGCTGTTAACCAAGATTATGACTCAAAGTCATCTGTGGAATTTAAGAAACAGATTCCTGGTTTGACTTCTGCAAGTGTATTTCTCTAAGTCTGGGGCAGGGCATGTGATTCTCATTTCAAAGAGACACAAGGAGATTCTGATGCACATCACAATTGAGTGTCACAGGCTGAGATGAACGCTTCACACTATCAACAATCACTTTAGTTAGCTCTAAATAAGGATCAAATGGAAACAGTGAAACTGGACATACTGAGGTGTAGGGTCCAGTCTCTGTTTTCAAGGGTCTTCTCATATACTTGAGGAGATAACACATGCAGCATAAGTCTTAAGAGTGCTACATGAGTTGTGATGTCAATGAATGTGTCAAGAATTCAGAGAAGGAAATTAGTTGGCAAGTGAGAAAACATTGCTCGAAACAGAGATACGGAGACAGACAGAGACACAAAGAGAAACCAGAAATGAGAGAAGCAACGAAAGGCACTGGGATGATAGAGAGAAAGATTGCTGGCTGGCTGGCTGGATGGATGGATGGATGGATGGATGGAGACATATGACTTGCTCAGCACCATTTTCTACAGGATTCTCTGGGTTCTCAGTCTTAGCTAGATTCCTACTTTTCTCAAGGAGTCTCTGTACAAAGTCAACGGCTGGAATCCTGTATGTTGGAACATGCACCTTGAATGTGTCCCAAGCAAAACGTATCTTTACAATGGCTCCAACACACTTTGAGAATCCATTGTTATTTTCTTCTCCCCTTTAAGATTTACCTGGTATTTTAAAACTTTTCATGCTGAGATGTTCTGCTTTCTTAATTACAACAGCTCACCCTCACATCTGTTTCTTTGTCACCCATGGTGGGATAAATAGCATCATGGAGGCCATCCAACATGGCGTGCCCATGGTGGAGATTCCCCTCTTTGGAGACCAGCCTGAAAACCTGTTCCGAACAGAAGCCAAAAAGTTTGGTGTCTTTATCCAGTTAAAGCAGATGAAGGCTGAGACACTGGCTCTGAAGATGAAACAAGTCATAGAAAACAAGAGGTATGCAGCTCTCAGGGCTTGTGACCACACAGGCTGAATGAAGGCATCAAACACAAAGGGCACATGTGGGTCTTTTTGCAATGAAAATTGAAACTTCAAGGACATAGAATAATATGCGTGTGGTGCTAACAGCTGACCTATTTCCTCTGAGAGCAAGACTAGGTTAGATTTAAGTTAGTTGATGAGAATAATTTTCTACTTTATGGGCTGTGAGAAACCAAAACTACTTAAACAAGGCCTCTTTAAGAGGTCTTATATTTTGGGGTGCTTACAGTAGAATTTCAACTGATTAGGAGATGGTCTTTCTGTCCCAAGTATGTCACACTGTTCCCTACCTCAGGACCTCTGTCTATGCTGCTGCACAGAACACTCCCTCCCTTCTCTTCACAGGGCTGGATCCTTCATCACATTGGGTCTCATCTCCAATGTCACCTCCTCAGAGAGGCCATCTTTGTCTGACAGTCCTAAATAGACTCCTCTCCCGCCCACTCCAGTCATCATTCATTATTTCCTTCTTAACACTTATCAGGATCTGTCTAACTCCATTTCATTAGGTTTTAATTCACTGTCTGTCCCCACACTAGAAAGTAGACTGTAAGCTTCCCCAGGACAGCAGCGTGTATCTCTTGGTTTCCATGACGTTCCCAGGGCCTAGCACAGGGCCTGCCACAAAGTAAGCTTGAAGGAATGTCTGTTAAGTGAGTCAACAAAAGGGCCCATAGATCTCTTAGGTAACTTCCCATCGAGGACAATGATCCTATAACCAAGATGGACTGAATATCTTATTAGGGTTTCAAAGACATAAACCCTGAATCAGGTATATGTTACAACGTATATATTTATATACACTTTTTCCTTTAGTGTACCATAATCTTCTTGAGATAAGGACTAGTCCTTATAGACTTAGTCACTCTTTTGTAGTTTAGTACCTTTAGCACTAAGCATGGATCCTTGCAGGTAGGCACCAGTTTGAACTTTTCAAGGGGACCCAGCTAGACAGTGGCAAGGCCAGGCCAGCAACTTTCCCTTGAAGCAGAGTCTTTTGTGCATATGGTGGAAAGTGCCTGTGTGATACAAGCTCTCTAAGGCTTCTGAGAGCACGTGAGTCATGCCCCGCCTCTATCTCTGCCAATAGGTACAAATCTGCAACAGTGGCCACCAGCATCATCAGG
Organism: Ceratotherium simum simum; assembly: GCF_057802395.1. NCBI lineage: Eukaryota > Metazoa > Chordata > Mammalia > Perissodactyla > Rhinocerotidae > Ceratotherium > Ceratotherium simum. The sequence goes on along the minus strand of NC_141917.1, from coordinate 29,375,307 downwards.
CGCTCCCACCCCCTGACCCCTGCCCAGCACCTGGTGGGCTGTATCGACCACCTCCTCCACACAGGGGGTGCTGCACATCTCAAACCCCATGCCTTCCAGCAGCCGTGGCATGAGCAGTACCTGCTTGACGTCTTCTTGTTCCTGCTGGTGGTCACCTTGGGCACCGTGTGGATCTGTCGGAAGCTGCGGGGTGTGGTGGCCAGGTGGTTGTGTGGGGCCAGGAAGCTGAAGAAGGCCTGATGCCAAGTGCAGCCTTGGGGGGTGGTGTGCTGGGCAGCCACTGGTTCTTTGAAGGTTTCCCCAGCACAGACCACCCCTGGTGTCCTCCCCTCACCTCCAATTGGCACACAAATTGCTTCTCACTATTTTCTGCCTATGTTTAGAAAGCCTTATTATGCACTCTTGGACTCTTTTTTTAAAACTTATGATAAAATATACATCACATAAAATTTACCATTTTGATCATTAAGTATACAGTTCAGCGGCATTTAAGTACATTCACATAGTCATGCAAACATCACTCCCATCCAATTCCAGAACTTTTTTCATCTTCCCAAACTAAAATCTACACTGATTAAACAATAACTCCCCATTTCCCTGCCCCTCCCCAACCCATGCCAGTCTCTGGCAACCCCTGTTCTACTTTCTGTGTCTTTGAATTTGATCTAGGGCTTCTTGACTTGCTCCTCATCAATGGACCCCTCTACTCAGACACAAACCTTCACCAGCCAGCCCCGCCTTCCTCCTCACCCTCTGTCCATAGTCACAGTGCTCTGACTATTTCATTCTCCCTCTCCAGGAGACTTCTCAGTCTCTTTCCCAATTTTTCCTTCTTTCACTTTTCATAAAACTCACCAAAGATATTTGGCCAGTTCTTCCATTTTTGGCCTTCCTCTTGCATCTCCTTTTCACCTCACCTCAAAGCTCAGGAAGCCTGGCCTCTGACCTGTAGTTAGGCAGGGACCGCTCCTCCCAGGACTCCACTTTTGGTCTCTGCCCTGAGTCCTCACCTGCAGAGGACACCTCCTTGGCTGGTCAGGCCTGGAGCCTACCTTTGGCCCACAGCCGATGCTGTGTTCCTCATTTTTCTTGAGCTTCCTTCTCAAGAATCCCACTCTTACCAATGGGATAAGGGAAACCTCAAGTGGAGAATGGGAATCTACGTGTAAGGTCATGGGGCCTCAAGTCCAGTGGCGATGGCAGTTCCCAAGACTTTCTTGAGTTAGGAAACATTCAATTTGCAACCCTTGTGTAGTAGAAAATATCCAGATATGTGGTAAACTCTTAGGGGTCACATTCAGTTTCTAGTAACAGAAGTCAGAAAAAGCATGACTTAAACACCAGGGTTTTTGTTTGTCTGGTTTTTCTTTCTTTGACAGCCTCCAGGCAGGTAATGGAGTGCTGGTTTTGTGGCTCTGTCATGTCTGCAAAAGTTTCTCTCTTCTCTCTGTCTCTCTCTCTCTAGATATATATAATTTTTTTTTTTTTTTTTTTTTGGTTTTCATTCTCCCTTCCTAAACTCATGTGCAAAACTGTCTCTCTGGTGTATGGTTTTCATGAAATATTGCGTCTTCAAATGATTATGTTCTCATATTTGCTTTTTCATTCTCAGATGGAATTCAGTTCCTCCTTAAAATTTTCAAATATATGACATTTGATGGGTTAAAAATATAGAGAAGAAAACGTTAGACATATGTAGTGGCCCTGGGAGGACCATAGTTTTTGACTGCTTAATTCTAGGTTTGTGCAAAAGATCTTGCAACGATTATCATAAAAATTGAAGCAACTGCTAGAAATACTTCCTGCAGAAATAGGGAAGGCCCCCACTTGCCAATTCTAAGAAAAGATTTTCTTTGGAAGTCTGCAGGACTGGGTGCCTGGTGTTACCCACTCTGTGAGTTCTGATGGTGCAAGGACGTTACATGCAGCCAGGAGCATAAGTGCAGAAATGTGTGTGTGTGTGTGTGTGTGTGTGTGTGTGTGTGAGATGTAAGGTTTCATTTTTGTAATTCTCATGAAACAACTTGAAATGGTCTGTGGCAATAATCCCTTGAAGGACTGATGTGAAACTCTTTTGTGTTGTCCTTGGAATCAACAGTTACAATTTTATTTCCCAATGACCAACACAAGGACCAAGGGTTGAGGTTCCCTGGCTGGTAAGTCCCTCCTTCCCACCCCCAGCATGCTGTCCTCCCCTCACAACTCATAATTCATTGAGGCCCACTTTGTGGCAGGTGCTTTCTCAGGCCCACCCTCATCCCTGAAATCTGATCGATAGCAGCCAGTGAGCCATGGAAAATGATGTCTCTAGTTTGTTCTCTCCAAGCATCCTCCACAGGCTTGCCAGCAGGGTCTTGATGTCATGAAAACCTGATCTCATCACTCCCTACTTAAATCCTTTGTTGACTCCCGTTGCATGGAATACAAGGCCTCTGTGATTCATCTCTGCCTACCTACATCTGGTAGGCACATCCTCAGCTACTCTCCCCTTGCCCGTTCCCAATGTACGCTACACCTCTTAAAGAGAAATGATGTTACACCTGGCAAGGAAGATTTTATTCAAGACTCTTGCAACAGGGAAGAGTATATTGCAATAGGGAAGAGAGACTGAACTCAACTCTGAGTACAGCAAGGACAACTGGGGATTCGTAGCCAATATTCAGAGTGAGGGGGTGTTAAAGACAAAAATTATTCAATGACGACACTTGTTAAAGATGATAAGGAAGACTTTGTTCAAGGGGGTACTGTCGGGATAGGTATAGGGACCACTGCAATGAGTCTTGCAACAGGGGAGAGAGATTGGGCTCAACTCCGAATACAAGGAAAAGTGGGAATTTTAGCCAAGGAACTACGGGGGAGTGTGGTCAGTGGATGGAAAATTACTATGAGGAAACATCAGGAGTAAGGGGGGATTCTGCTAGCCCTACCTAACAGGATTTCTGCTGAGAGGCAGGCCAGCATGCTCAGATATCCCCTAGGGGATGGTAGAGGATGCAGAACGCTATTAGATATTGAGGGTAGTCAGATATAGAGGATGGGGATCTGGCTAAACTGACTTAGCAGGATTCTTGCTAAATTTGACCAGGCAGAGATGAACATGGAAGTCCAAAAGTCAGAGCCTAGTTGAGAAGAGACTTCACAGAGTTTGGTCTGGGGAGAGAATCTTTGTCAGGGGTCAGTGGATGGAAAATTACTAAGAGGAACTTGATTAGATATCAAGAGTAGGGAGATTCTTGTTAAAGGAAGAAGACCAAAGTAATCAGACATCAAAGGTGGAGGGATTCTTCATAAGTTAGCTTAGCAGGATTCTTGACTAAAAGTGGGCTCAGCAGGCCAAGGGCAGAGCAGCAGGCCAAGGTTGAGGCCAAGTCTAGAAGAGGACTAAGAGGAGCTTGAGGAAAATTTGGTGGAGAGAGTCTTTGTCACACCCACCCCACCACATTATGCTGTTTTGTACCTCTGTGTCTTTGACCATGTTGTGTCCTCTCTCACAAATTCCATTCCACTCTAGTTGTAATAAAAAATTTCTGCTTATTGTTCAGTACCCAGTGTTATTGTGTTCACATTAGTGTGGCTGGACCTGACCACCACACCCTCAACAGAGCTCACCATATCCTCTTTTGAAGCATCTTCCTTACTATATTGAAATTATTTGTTAACAGATATGTCTCTATTTAGAAACCATAAACTCCTAAAAGTCAGGGACTGGGTCCTATTTATCTTGTTGTTACAGCACCTGGCATGGTGCGTGGAATAAACAGTGCGGGGACAACTGGATAATCATTTGGAAAGAAAGACAATATTTGATCTAGACCTCACATCATACCCAAAAGTAAACTCTAAATGCATCAGAGATTTAATATAAAAAAGGATATCATACTGGGTCTTAAAAAAAAAAAAAGGTCAATTTCTCCATAACCTGTGTGTCTGAAAAGGCTTTCTAAATATGACTCAAAAGTCCTGATTCAAGAAAGAAAGGTTAACTAATTTAACTAATTCGATGATATTAAAAAATCTTTTACAGGGCCGGCCTGGTGGTGTAGTAGTTGAGTTCGCACGTTACACTTCAGCAGTCCGGGGTTCGCCAGTTCAGACCTTGGGTGCAGAACTATGCACCACTCATCAAGCCATGCTGTGGCGGTGTCTCATATACAAAATAGAGAAAGATTGGCACAGATGTTAGCTCAGGGCCAATCTTCCTGACCAAAAAAAAAAAAAAAACTTTTACATGGCTAAATCACCATAAGTAGAGTAAAATATAAAATAAAAAGTGTGAGAAAAATATTTATAACATACATCACATATAAAGGACTACTATTCCTAACATTAAAAAAAAAACTATTACAATTGAGGAATGAAGCTATGGTACACATACACACTGGAATAATAGGCAGCTATAAACTACAACCAGCAAGACAATTATGAACTGATATTGAATGGATTCTAATATTGTTAAGTAAGAAAGAACAAAGTGCAAGAATAAATATAGTAGTTCACTTATATCTTTAAGAAAAGAGAAGAGGGAGGGAACAAAAATATATATTTATCTGAATTCCTTTGCAGAAAGAAGCACAGGGAGAATAAACCAGAGAATAAATGATAGATTATCCATAAGGCTGCTGTTGGAATCGGGTGGAAGGGCAGGGAAGCAGGTGACAGGTCTGTGTGATCTGCAGTTGGATTCTCTTTTTAATCAGCAGGGCTCTAAAATCTTCTGTGCAAGAGACTTTGTACTAGTGACCAGGGGGTAAGTATCAACATCAAAATGTCCCCACATGTGAGTGAGAATGGAGACTTTGGACTTCTTAATAGGTGCTAGAAGAACCCTGAGCCTTCATGTGTACTGTTCCCTTATTAACCCTACCCCACTCTTTGCCAACCTCCTCCCCTTTGTCTGGCGTTAAGGTTTATAAAATGCTGGAGTAGGTGCCAGGATGGAGGACATGGAGCATGCCACGGGGACTTTTCTCCTTCCCCTTGGCCCTCCACAAACTACATGTAAATCGATTCCATAAACACTACAAAGATCAACAAGAAGAGCAAATAGAGCCCACATCTTCCCATAAGTAGAAAACTCAACATCAGATTTTATCAGAGCTATCTCCTGCACTCTTGCTACAAAGCTTTGTGGAGAGCTAGTAAGTCCAGAAAAATAGTCCAGAAAAGAGAAAAGGGCCACAGAGGGCCCAAAAATGAGCTAAGACTTTATTCAGAAGGAGATAATCTACATTACTTAAGAAAATTCTGAAAAAGAGTCCTGGTAGATTGAAGCTTTGACAACAGGAAAGAGACAGGAAAGCATGAGGGACCAAAGGTAACAGACTTGGAAGGCTTCGTTTCTGAGGGAGATGAGTGTAAAAGAGAAGGAGAGAGGCACTCTTTACATATTGATGATGGAAAAAAAAAAGGAACTGTGGGGACCGGTCCCGTGGCTTAGCAGTGAAGTGCAAGTGCTCCAGTAGTGGCTGCCCGGGTTCGGATCCAAGGCACGCACCGATGCACCACTTGTCTGGCCATGCTGAGGCAGCGTCCCACATACAGCAACTAGAAGGATGTGCAACTATGACATACAACTATCTACTGGGGCTTTGGGGAGAAAAGGGGGGAACAAAAAAAAAAGGAAGAGGATTGGCAATAGATGTTAGCTCAGGGCCAGTCTTCCTCAGCAAAAAAAAAAAAAAAAAAGAGGAGGATTGGCATGGATCTTAGCTCAGGGCTGATCTTCCTCACAAAAAACAAAAAAGAAAGAAAAAAAAAAGGAACTGGGGAAAAAGTAGAGTTTTGCAAGCCAATAGGAAACTAGAAAGTCAGATGGTGCAAACCTCTAAGCCCATCACCAGAAACAAAAGCCATACATTAAGGAGATTGTCATTACAGATAATTTTTATAGACTTCTGATATTACTAGACATCTACATATTTCTATCACTGGATATCTATATCACTCACTGTGTGATGAACAGGAACGTGAATGAAATAGTGACTGTTTCTCCACAGTTAAAAATATATGTACAGTGAGCCAGCCCTGATGGTCTAGTAGTTAAAGCTCAGCGGTCTCATCACTTCGGCAGCCCGGGAATGTTCCCCAGTGTGGAACCACAGCACTGGTCTGTCAGTTGCCGTGCTGCGGCGGCGGATCTCATGGAACAGCCAGAAGGACGCACAACTAGAACATACAATATGCACTGGGGCTTTGGGGAGACAAACAGAACAGTGGAGGATTGGCAACAGATGTTAGCTCAGAGTGACTCTTTCCCAGCAAAAAAAAAAAAAAAAAAGGATGGCATCCCTGAAAAAATTCAGTTTAAAAAATATATATGTATATTTATAGTATATGTACAAACGTATTTATCTGACATGTTTCGTATGTATCAAAGGTTAGCAAATGTAGAATATTATGCCTGACTCACAATTTGTTTTTGATCAAATGAGAATGGCATATTGAAGTGGTGGGAAATGACTTCATTCATTAGTCCCAAAATGAATTGGGATTATGGAAAGTAAGCAATTATAGAAATTTACCCTTTAGGAAAGGAATGGACCAAATGACTCTTTTTTTCTTAGTAATCTGATCTATTACTTAGTTGAATAGATAGTTGAACCTTATCTAGTCCACTAAACTAGATTGAAAACATCAAGATCTTTGCTGTTTCGAGAGACACATCTAAAACATGAGGATTCAGGAGGATGGAATACAAAAGGTTAGAAAAAGACAGTTATACAATACTAATGGAAAATAAAACCTGAATAGTTAGGAACAATATCAGACAAAATGAACTTTCGGTGAAAAGCATTACGAGAGAGAAGATTTGCTTTCATAATGAAGATTAATTGTTTTACTGGGAAGGGATGGTATCGGAAACCATAATTGTAAATTTGTATGCATCTACTGATGTGGCCTCCAAGTATATAGAGCAAAAATTGAAATAACAACCTGGAAAAGTTAGAATCATAGTGGGAGAGTTTAAAAAACTTTTTATTTATTTATTTATTTATTTATTTATGAGGGAGATCAACCCTGAGCTAACATCCATGCTAATCATCCTCTTTTTGCTGAGGAAGACTGGCTCTGAGCTAACATCTATTGCCCATCCTCCTCCTTTTTTTTTTCCCCCAAAGCCCCAGTGGCTGGTTGTATGTCATGGCTGCACATCTTTCTAGTTGCTGTATGTGGGACGCAGCCTCAGCATGGCCAGAGAAGCGGTGGGTCGGTGTGCGCCCGGGATCTGAACCCCGGCTGCCAGTAGCGGAGCGCACGCACTTAACCACTAAGCCACGGGGCCAGCCCTGAAATAACAACCTGGAAAAGTTAGAATCATAGTGGGAGAGTTTAAAAAACTTTTTAATGAAAAATTTCTAACATTCTTAAAAGTAGATCTTCCCATGCCCAATACTTAGTTTCAATGGTTGTTAAGTCCTGACAGAGTTTCTTTCCTTTATATTCTCACCCACATTCAACATCACCTCCATCCCCCAACCCCCAATATTTTGAAAGGAATCCCAGACATCAAAACACTTCATCTGTAAATGTTTCAGGATATATCTTAAGAGAAAAGGAATCTCTTTTTAAATAACCACAATAACATTGTAACACTCTCCAAATCAAGAGTAACTATGGTTATCATCACATATTCTGTTCCTGTTTCTTTCATATTCATAAATTTTTAGAGTTTGTTTGAATCATGCCATCTAAGATTTTAATATTCCTGATAGCTGACCCTTCACATCTCCTTCCCTGTTAGACTTTTCTCAGTAGCATTTTCCATGAACATACTATATTTTCTATTTGTTATTGTGTTTAGCATCTGTCTGCCCAGCAGGATAGCACATGGATTATAATTAGCTATCACTATAATTGTTGAATAAATGCATAAGCTTAGATTTAGCTAAAAAATCCATTATTTTGCTAGTACATTATGAGAGATACAAGAATAATAGATGGGCTGGAGCCTTTGTGATGCCTGGTAAAGCCCCTTTTCTCTCTCTCTCACCACAATGGGCATGGCTATGTGAAGGATGCACATGTGGATAAGAATGTAATGCCTTAAATTCAGATGGAAAAACAAGACCTGAGACAGAAGACAGCAATAGTACAAACAGAATTCAAGGACCCGTTTCATCCTATAGACAAGGAATCTTTTGAATGCCTTTCTATGCCTTTTTGTTTTAATTTTTAATTTAAAATTTTTGTTATTGAGGTGTAATTGAAACATATTATGTTAATTACAGTTATACAACATAACGATTTGATATTTGTAAGCATTGTGAAATGATCACCACAAGAAGTCTAATTAACACCAGTTACCATAAATTGTTACAAATGTTTTTTTCTTTGAGAAGAGAACTTTTAAGGTCTACTTTCTTAGCAACTTTCAAATATGCAATACAATAATATTAATGATAGTCATCAAGCTGTACATTATGTCCCCATGACTTATGTTTTTTATACTTGGAAGATTCTACCTTTTGCCTCCCTTCACCCATATTACCCACCCCCTATCCCCGGCCTCTGGTAACCACCAATATGTTCTCTGTATGGATGAGCTCTGTGTGTTTGTTTTTGTTTTAAGATTCCACATATAAGTGAGATCATGTGGTATTTGTCTTTCTCTGTCTGATTTATTCCACTTAAGCATGATGCCCTCAAGATCCCTCCATGTATTTGCAAATGGCAAGATTTCATTCATTTTATGGCTGAATAATATTCCATTGCACATATTTATATATCACAATTTCTTTATCCATTCATCCACCGATGGACACTTAGGTTGTTTTCATATCTTGGCTATTGTAAATAATGCTGCAGTGAACCTGGGGATGAATATATCTTTTCAAGTTAGTGTTTTCATTTTCTTCAGATAAATACTCAGAAGTGGAATTGCTGGATCATATGGTAGCTCTGTTTTTAAATTTTTGAGGAACCTCCATACCATTTTCCATAGTGGCTGTGCCACTTTATTCCCACCAACAGTGCACAAGGGTTCCCTTTTCTCCACATTCTCACTAACATTTTTTATTTGTTGTCTTTTTGATGATAGCCATTCTAGCAGGTGTGAGATGATTGTATCTCATTGATGGTTGTATGTAGATCACTGTGATTTTGATTTACATTTCCCTGATGATTAGTGATGCGGAGTACCTGTTCATGTATCTGTTGGCCATCTGTATGTCTTCTTTGGAAAAATGTCTATTCATATCCTCTGCCCATTTTTTAATTGGATAGTTTGGTTTTTGCTATTGAGTTATATGAGTTCTTTATACATTTTGGGTAATAACCCCTTAACAGATATATGATTTGTAACTATTTTCTCCCATTTCGTAGATTGCCTTTTCATTTTATTGATGGTTTCTTTTGCTGTGAAGCAACTTTTTAGTTTGATGCAGTCTCACCTGTTTATTTTTGCTTTTCTTGCCTTTGCTTTTGGTATCAAGTCCAAAACATCATCACCAAGACCGATTTCAAGGAGCTTACCACCTTTATTTTCTTCTAGGAGTTTTATGGTGTCAGGTCTTAAGCTCAAGTCTTTTCTCTGCCTGTTTTAGAGTTTCACTGAAAACCTTTACTACAGTCAGTCTTGTTTTCTGGGGTTTGCATGCCTGTCCTTCCCAGGGCTGACATAAAAAGGGGTCAGAATTATAAGGTGTTCTTACCTTGTGCCTAAGGAGATCGTGGAAAGATCCCCAGTCCTATTTTATGATGCTCTTTCAGAATTATAGACTCAGCTTTAGACACTCAGTCCTCCAGGTAAGGAAGTGAACTTCCAGAGTTAGGACTCTAGTACCTCTTCATGAATAAATTACCTCCTTAACTGGCCCTCAGCTTTTGCGTCCTGAAACTTTACTGTATTTTTTAATTATTTCTAACAGTTTCTTGGTGGATTCTTGAGGGTCTTCTATATGTAAAATTCTGTTATCCTCAAATCGTGACAGTTTTACTTCTTCCTTTCTTATTTGGATCCCTTTCACTTCTCTTTCTTGCCTGACTGCTCTGGCTATGACTTCCAATATTATGTTGAATAGGTGTGATGAGAGTGGGCACCCTTGTCTTGTTCCTGCTCTCAGTGAAATAGCTTTCAGTTTTTCACCATTGAGTATGATGTTGGCAGTGGATTTGTCATATATGGCCTTTATCGTGTTGAGGTACTTTGCTTCTATACCCACTTTGTTGAGAGTTTTTATCATAAATGAATGTTGAGTCTTGTCAAATTCTTTCTCTGCATCTATTTAGATGATCATGCAATGTTTATTCTTCAATTGTTAATATGGTGTATCACACTGATTAATTTGCAGAGGTTGAACCATCCTTGCGTCCCTGGAATAAATCCTACTTGATAGGGGTGTGTGATCCTTTTAATGTATTGCTGTATTCTATCTGCTAACATTTTTGCATCAATGTTTATCAGCAATGTTGGCCTGTAATTTTCCTTTATCGTGTTGTCCTTGTCTGGTTTTGGTATCAGGGTAATGTTGGCCTTATAAATGAGTTACAAAGCAGCTCATCCTCTTCTTTTTTTTTTTTTTTTTTGGAAGATTTCGAGAGGATTGATATTAAATCTCCTTTGAATATTTGGTAGACTTCACCAGAGAAGCCATCTGTTCCTGAACTTTTGATTTCTGGGAGGTTATTGATTAGTGTTTCAATCTCTTTACTTGTGATTGGTCTATTCGGTTTTTTCTGTTTCTTCTTGATTCAGTTTTGGTAGGTGTATGATTCTAGGAATTTATCCATTTCTTCTAGATTATCCAATTTGTTGGTGTAGCTTTTCACAGTATTCTCTTATAATCCTCTGTATTTCTGTGCTACCTATTGTAATTTCTTCTCTTTGGTTTCTGATTTTATTTATTTCAGCCTTCTCTCTTTTTTGTTTAGTGTGTCTATCTAAGGATTTGTCAATTTTGTTTATCTTTTCAAGGAACCATCTCAGTTTCATTGATTCTTTCTATTGTTTTTTAGTCACTATTTCATTTATTTCCACTCTGATTTTTATTATTTCCTTCCTTCTATTGACTTTGGGCTTTGTTTGTTCCTCTTTTTCTTGCTTTTTCAGGTAGGTTCAGCTTCATTTCTATACACTAACAAGGAATTAGCAGAAAGAGAAATCAAGAACACAATCCCACTTACAATGGCAACAAAAATAATAAAACACCTGGGAATAAATTTAACCAAGGAGTTGATAGACCTGTACACTGAAAAATATAAGACATTATTGAAAGAAATTATAGAAGAAATAAAGAAACAGAAAGATATTCCAAGTCATGGATTGGAAGAACAAATAGAGTTAAAATATCTATATTAACTAAAGCAATCTACAGATTTAATGCAATCCCAATCAGAATCCCAATGACATTTTTCATAGAAACAGAACAAAGAATCCTAAAATTTATATGAAACGACAAAGGCCCTTAATAGCCAAAGCAATCCTGAGAAAAAAGAACAAAGCTGGAGGAGGTATTGCACTCCCTGATTTCAAAATATGCTACAAAGCTATGGTAATTGAAATAGCATGGTACTGCCACAAAAACAGATACATAGATCAATGGAACAGAATTGAAAGCCCAGAAATAAACCCACACATCCACGGATAGCTAATCTTCAACAAAGGAGCCAAGAACATACAATGGAAAAAGGAAAGTCTCTTCAATAAGTGGTGTTGGGACAACTGGACTGCCACATGCAAAAGAATGAAAGTAGATCATTATCTTACACTATACACAAAAATTAACTCAAAATGGATTAACGACTTGAATGGAAGACCTGAAACAGTAAAATGCTTGGAAGAAAACATAGGCAGTATACTCTTTGACATTGGTCTTAGCAGCATATTTTTTTTAAACTCTTTTTTTGTTGTTTTTTTTTTGTGAGGAAGATCGGCCCTGAGCTAACATCTGCCAATCCTCCTTTTTTTTTCTTTGTTGAGGAAGACTGGACCTGGGCGACCATCCATGCCCATCTTCCTCTACTTTATATGGGACACCGCCACAGCATGGCTCAACAAGCGGTGTGTCAGTGCGTGCCTGGGATCTGAACCAGCGAACCCTGGGCCGCCGCAGTGGAGCGCGTGCACTTAACCGCTTTCGCCACCGGGCTGGCCCCTTGGCAGTATATTTGTGAATACCATACTTCCTCAGGAAAGGGAAAGAAAAGAAAAAATAAACAAATGGGACTACATCAAACTAAAAAGCTTCTGCACGTTAAAGGAAACCATCAACAACAAAAATAGACAAGCACCAACTGAGAGAAAATATTTGCAAATCATATATGTGACAGGGAGTTAATTTCCAAAATATATAAAGAACTCATACAACTCAACATGGCCAACAGGCACATGAAAGATATTCAACATCATTAATTATTAGGGAAATGCGAATCAAAACTACAATGAGATACCACCTCAGGGTCGTCAGAATGGCTATAATTAACAAGACAAGAAATACCAAGTGTTGGAGAGGATGTGCAGAAAAGGGAATCCTCACACACTGATGGTGGCAATGTAAATTGGTGCAGCCACTATGGAAAACAGTATGGAGATTTCTCACAAAATTAAATTAGAAACGTCACATGATCCAGCTATTCCACTTCTGAGTATTTATGCCAAGAACACGAAAACACTAATTGGGTAAGATATATGCTCCTCTATGTTCATTGTGGCATTAATTCACAATAGCCAAGACTTGGAAGCAACACAAGTGCCCATCAATGGAAGAATGGGTAAAGAAGATGTGGTATATTTATACAATGGAATACTACTCAGCCATAAAAAAGACAAAAATCATGCCATTTGCAACAACATGGGTGGACCTTGAGGGTATTATGCTAAGCTAAATAAGTCAGACAGTGAAATTTCGACAAATACTGTATGATTTCATGCACATGTGGAAGATAAACAAATAAACAAACACAGATAAGACGAACAGATTGGTGGTTACCAAAGGGGAAAGGGGTGGGATGAAGGCAGAAGGTGTAAACAGGCACATATGTATGGTGACAGCTGGAAACTAACCTTTTGATGGTGAACCTGATTGCCGTCTATACAGAAGTCAAAATACAATGAAATTTATATAACGTGATAAACCAATGTGCCCTCAACAAAATAATAACAGGTAAAAAAATAAATAAAAGAGGGCCTTACAGATATAATCCAGGGATGGTAGGTTGATTTCCTCTGGGACATTGTTTCCAGAGAGTAGAAACAAACCACTCCCAGGGAGTAGACACTATATCCAGGGAGTAGTGTCCCTTGACCTTGGGACACTAGAAGTGATTTTAAGCAGGTCCCTGGGGAAAAGGCGTGTGGGGATGGTGGTGTGAGGTAATTAGATCAGTTAGACTGGAGGAGGAGTACCATAAGTTCAGGAAGGGTCCATGAAACTGAGATAGTTCCAGTTACTTTGAGGTGGAGCTATCACCAACATGCTTTCCTAAGGTTTCTACCATTCCTGGTTCAGAGTATTTTTTATGTGGAGAGTGTGGTGATTACCTGGACAGAGAGGGGTTAAGGATCGGCTCACTAACCCCTCCTCCCACTGCCCATGGGTAGGAGGGTGAGGGCAGAATATCCAATGGAGCAGGAACCTAGGAAGGAGGGGCAGAAGGGCAAGAGAGGACAGAGAGAAGAGAGACAGGCAGGATCCATCTGCTACCATCTCCTAAGCTCCCAGCCAGCTCCAATCCTTCAGTGCCTGCGCGCCACGTGCCTGGGGTGCACACAGGTCCCATTGCGGAGTCTAGGGCGCAGGGCACGCAGTGCAGGAGTGAGCATGCTGTGCAGCGGGCGCCACCTCTCATGTGCTTTGTTCTGCCTGGGCTCTTGTTCTCAGAGGCCGCGGAAATCCTGACTTCGTCCTCCCTAGGTGAGTGCTTGACCAAAGATTCCAGAGATAGGAGCACCTCAGGCACCAGTGCCAGGCCTCCTGCAAACAGTCCTAGATCAGAGTGTCATTCCATGTGATTTTCCAGACTGGGCAGGTTTGTATCCCAGGCTGGAGGAGGGAAAGGCGCCCAGGGACTGTGGGGCAGAGAGGCACTCTACCGCCAGGTGGAGAAGTTAATTCTAGAGAAAACAGCAATTTCTTTTCTTCTCTTTTAATCTGCTCTAGATATGCTTCCCATTGTGCACGGCTGGGGCCAGAAGTTTAGATCCAGTCCTGAGATTGAAACCTGAGCCGGCTCCTCCAGGGTGTGGGCTGGACATTCAGAGTCTCCCTCTAAACTTCTGACAGAGGTGGGGTGGAGGGTGGGGGGATGTGGGGGGGGGAGTGCAGGGCTGTAGGGCGCAGTGGTCACCTGTAGAAAGTGGAAGATGAAGTCAGTTTCAGGTCCGGGAACAGGTGCTCCTGGGGGCAGCAGCACAAATTGGGAATATTTCAGTAATAGGAAATCTGGAGAACTCACCTGGCAGAGGAGAGGACCCCAGGGCAACTGAGTCCTTGGGAGCCCCTCTTTCTTTCACGTGTGCTGCTGGAAGTTTTTGAAGGACAATAAAGCAGTTAATTCCGCATATTGTGGACCCAGATTCATTTCCTTTACTTTTGCTCAAAGGTAACAGAAAACTAATGGGAAACATTTATCAGAATAAGGAGTCATCATAGGATAGCGTTCCCCAAGACTTTTATTTGACCCATCCTGAAAGGATACTGGGGTCCCTAGGTGACTGTTAGATCTCCAAGAATCTGGGGGTCCCAGAGCTAGAAGGAACCATAGAGTTTATCTAATTAGGTCTCCCCTTTCTTTCCTGAGAGGGAACCTGAGAGTCAGGGAAATGAGGTCTCTTTTGCAAAAGCACTCCACTCCTCCCGAACAGAATCTGTGGAAGAGGATGGTTCTTACCTCAAAACTGTCCTCTCCCACAGCTTCCACTGTTTCACTCTTTACAGTGAAGATTTCTAAAAATTAGTATTTTAAAAACTCTGTACTCCATTTTAAACTTTTTTTTTTTTTTTTAATGATAATTAGAGGCAATGGAGGAAAACAACTTCCTCCTTTCTTGAAAGTATGCTGTTCTGCCTCAGGCACCAAGAGGGAGTTGGTATGGTTGTGACGTGCTGGAAGTTCCACTTCTGCTCCAGAATGCCCTCTGGCTCACGATGACACACATGAATGGCTGCATCTGAGGGGATCCCTTCTCCCCAGCACCATTTCTTCCATGAGGTAAATGTGAGCCAGAGCAGACAGTCTGAGGGGATAGGGGATTTGTGTTTATATAATCTGTGCTATCTCAGGCAACACAAGTATGGATATAAAAGACTAGAGTAATTTCCACAGATACAAACTATTTCTGCAGTTCTACACTCCTCTCCACTGACTCAACCATCATGGGACCCTCTTCTCCCAAACAACTCTCACATCACAACTTTGGCAAATTCTAATTCCTTCCCTCCTGAATTGGCTTTCACTGCTGCTGAGAGCGATAGATTCAAGAAAAATGTTCCATGATGAGACATCGTCTTAGATAAGACATTAGGGGTGTCTGAAAAGGCACCAGCTACAAATGCAAGATGTACCTTAGGATCAGGAACTCCCTAAGACCTAAGCACCAAGAAGCACATCACATTGACAGGGAGACCACAAGTCACAAGAGGGAATCTTTGATGGAGAATTGCCACAGGTCAAGCATTTGGGCAGATGGGATGTAGGTATCTGGGCTGGGGCTTACCCAAAGTGAGAAGAGGGACGGAAGAAACTCATCTTCCTCTACTTACCATCAACTTTCTGTTGCCTTATCCTGGATTTCCCCATCTCTTCATATCAATTTCAGACCTTCTATTCTCATCTATACAAAGCTGTGATCTTGTATTGTTCCTAGATGGAAGCCATTATCCACTGCTGGACCGGGAGTCCCAGATTCTTCAAGATCATGGTCATAATGTCACCAAGCTTCATTATGGAGGAGATATTTTAATCCTAAGTATGTTTTTTCATAATTACTGAATTCTTCTATCCCAGGCAAAGAAAGATCACGTCTTTTGTATAGCACTGCTTAGCACAAAATCTTTTTGAATCTAAGTGTACTGAGAGAATGGAAAAAATGTGCGTGTGTGTGCATGTGTTAAGTGCTGGATATCTTATTAGGCTCTGTAAACCTGGCCTCCACATGACATACCTCCATATTTTACCTCCTTATCTGGGTGTCACTTCATTTCAGGCAAGCCGCCATACATTATTGTTGACAATTTTGATAAACACTACTCTGTAGTGTGGCTTAAATTTATATTGAACAGAATTGTTCAACCATATTTAAGACCTCTATCATGTAAGGAGAGCTGTTCTTCCTAGTTCATAGCTTACTTTCTGCTCCTGTTATGAGACCTGAAATTTAAGAAAACTTTCTCAGGATGTCTTTTATTAATGTACTAGGATCAAAATCTATTATTGAGATGACCTTGTATTCTTGAAAAATCAGTGGCTGCCCATGAGTTGTGCATAATGATGTCAGAAGTTCTTGAGTCACTGAATCCAAATAATTTTAGCTAAAATGAAGCTCATCAGCCTTGTCAACTCTTCTCTGTTGACAGACACAGAGGCGCAGAGAACTTAAGTGATTTGTTGAAGGTCACATAGCAGGCTAATAATGGAGTTGGATGGATCTAGGACTTTAAGCTCTGGATTTCTCAATCAGAGTTGCTAAAGCTTTAATTTTTAAAAAATTCCAAAATTAAGCATCTCTGATGAACAAAAAGTCTAAGCAATTATAAAATTCTGAAGATGAACTTTGGGCTTTGTTATTGTTCAGACTGTTTTAAAAGTTTTAATCACCTTCTAGGTTGGGTTCTATACTGTTCACTGAATATCTTTTCTATACATATCCTTTTGTATCTGCCTTGACTGTCAGTCTTGGTAGTTGTAGTACACGATCATTTCATTTTGGTGGTTCCCATGGCTTTGGGAAACTGCTGAAAGCTATAATCTCTCTAACAAACACACACACACCAAAATCCACAAACAATTCAGGGGACTCATGGATTCCCTTAGTTTTATCCTGGGGTTCAAGTTTTAATAGTCCAGAGTTTCTTTCAACATTCACCTATCAATGGAAATTTCTGATGTTTCAAAATGGAATATTCACTTTTCTCTTCAGCAGTAGACTCGGGTAGACGTCTGCAAATAGGAAAAACACATGATTGGGGTTTTTTTGCTGGCCTGATTCAAAACTCAGTGTATTGAAACATTTGAACCTGTGTTTACTACCTGCTTGAATAACTTCCCTATAGTGATTTTTATTTATAACTGTAATAAATAAATGACTTCAGAGATACTGAAGTAGCAAACGTTTCTAACACTTACATGTAGTATTGTCCCAATTAATAACTGAAATCACAAGTATAAGATGCCACCTTAAATAGGGCTTAATTGTTCTAAAGTTCTGACTCTTTTCCGTTCCCTAAGACACTTCCTGTTCCTCTCTGTCTACCAGGTGGATGTTCCCCAAGTGACAGGTCCTCTTTGTTTTGAGGGGACTGTCCAGTTACATCATTGATCCTCAGGGGCTGGCTTACAAATGCTCAAGCCAGTATGTGCCTGGAGGAACCCTCTCTGACCAGATGATTCTCACTCCTTTCAGCCAGTTAGTTCTGCTTTCTTTGGGTGTGTGGGTAGGAGAGCAGATCAGCAGCTAATATAAGGAAGCTCTATTTTTGAATTCAGGCTCTTGGTTAGACACGTGGGCTCATCCCTTTATCTACCAAGTGGTGCCCACCTTAGCCCTGGGAGCGAAATATACAGCATCTTAGTCTGCTGTCATCCAGGTGAAGTCAGTTTCTTATTGTTGGTGTTTGTAGAGTTTAATAAAATACAACCACCTTTCCCTCCAAATTTCAGAACCAACTGAGAGAAAGTTACAGGAGTTACACAGAGGATGATCAAAATGTCACCTTTGTCAAGCTGAGTGGGGAACTTATCTTTAGATCTTCATTAAATGTCAAGGCTGAGCAGCGGCTTGGAAAGAGGCCCTGTGTAACCTCTGGGTATTGTTCTACCTCACCACTTATGGTGGCCATTCCTGGCCTTGGGTAGTTTCCTCCACTTCCTTCCTGAAGTGTTCTCAGGAAGACTCCAACTCCAGAGCTTTCTGTCTATGCAGCTCTCTTTTGGTATTCTGGTATTCTGCCTCGTGAATTTTAACTGCCATATCCTCCCCAAAAATCTGAACTTGGTCTCCTCCACTCAGGGAGATGGCCAGGCCAGATTTGGGTACCTCCTCCATGAGTTGTCTCCTAGAAATTCTCTCTAGCCAGCTATCCATGTCCTGCACTGCCTGGTGTTCAAAGTCTAAAAGCCATTTTATCATGTATTTGATCTGTTTTTTTCTGTAGTTGTTTAAAGTAGGAAGGTAAATACAGTCCTGTTACTTCCTCATGGCCACAGATGGAAGTTCCTTAGCTTCATTATTTAAATCACTTTATTAAAGTAACATTAGCACATAATTAACTGCACATATTTAAAATATACAATTTGATATACTTGGACATATACACATACACCTGTGAAACCATCAATGTAATCAAGATAACAAATATATTTGTCACTCCCAGAAAATTTCTCATGTCCTTTCGCAATCTTCTCCACCTTCTAATTCCCATTGCCAGTCAATTACTAATATGTCACTATATGTTAGATTACATCTTCTAGATTTTATACAAATAAGATCATAAGTTACGTACTCTTATCCTTTGGTTTATTTTACTCAGCGTAATTATTTTGAGATTCATTCATATTGTATGTACGAATAGTTCATTGCCTTTTATTGCTGAGTAGTGTTCTACTATATGGATTACCACAATGTGTTTATTTAGTTGTCTGTTGATGGACATTAGGAGTGTTTCCAGTTTTGAGCTATTACAAAGAAATCTGTTGTGAACATTTGTGTACAAGCCTTTGTATGAACATGTACTGTCTTTTCTGTGGATTAATTTCTAGGAGTGCGATGTTTGAACCATATGATAGGTATATAATTAACTTTTCAAGAAATGGCCAAACTGTTTTCCAAAGAGCCTGTAACATTTTACATCCTCACTAGAAGTTTACACAAGTTCCTTTTACACCACATCCTTGTCAATACTTGGCATGGTTCGTGTTTTTAATTTTAGCCATTCTTGTGTAGATGTTTAGTTGTATTTCATTGTGTATTTTATTTGCCTTACTTTCATGACTAATGATGCTAAGTAGTTTTTCATGTGGTTATTTGTCATTCATATATCTTCACTGGTGAAGTGTTTGTCAAAGTTTATCCATCTTTAAATTGGGTCGTTTGTTTTCTTATTGAGTTTTCAGAGTTTTTAATGTGTATTTTGGATATAAGTATCTCGTCAGATGTAAGCTTTGCAAATATTCTTTCCCAGTCTATGACTTATCTTCCCATTCTCTTAACAGTGTCTTTTGATGAGTACAATTTTTAATTTTGATAAAATCTAATTTCATGCTTTTGCTACATGTATTGATATCAGTATATGATTTTGTTATTTGTTCTGTTAATATGTTGAATTTCACTGATTGATTTTAAAATGTTAAACTAACCTCGTATTCTAAGAACAAATTCCACTTACTCAAGATATATTTTCCTCTTTATATATATTTAGATTTGATTTTCTTAAATTTTAGTTTAAAGTTTTACATCTGTGTTCATGTGGGGTATTGTTCTGTGATTTTCTTGGCATGTTTTTCTGACATTGGTATCAGTGCAATACTTGCCTCATAGAATGAATTGGGAAGTGTTCTCTCCTCAATTTTCTAGAAGAGTTTGGGTAGAATTAGCATTATTTCCTCCTAAGTTGTTTTAGCCACTCTGAAAGGTAGGATGGAACTTCCTCCCCACCCAAAATTAGTTTGGATGTTGAGACTAATGGCATCACATACACAACAAGAGGCTATAAAAAAGTTGATTAATAACATAATGAGGCTTCCTGAGGATAGTAAGTCAACCCCCAAGTTGGCCCAGGAATACACTGAGAGAGTAGGAAAAGGAGAGTAGTTTGGGGTTTTTATGGTGGTCAGGGGTTGGGGCCGGAATGAGAGTTTCCCTTCATATTTGACTGATGACCAGAATGTGCCATGTTTCATTTATTTCTGTTTGAACCTGTCATTATGACATGTTATAAGACATGTAACCTGAGGCTGGTGAGAGATTTGAAAGTTTCACTGAACATCCTGTTCAAAAGACTAGCAGTGTGCATTTTGAGAAGTAGATTAGTGCCTTGGTCACGACCAGTAATGTCTGGAAATCTGAAGAGGATAAGAAGAGTCTTAATGAGGCTGTGTATTGTGTCTTTAGTATGTGTAACTTTGATTTATATTTTGATTATCTATACAGCCAGAGATTCTCAGAGGTTTTTACTGAAATGAGACAACCTTTACTCTTTATAGGTCTATTCAGAATGTCTGTTTCTTCTTGAGTTAACTTTGGTAGTTTACATCTTTCTAGGAATTTGTCCATTTCATCTACATTATCTAATTTATTGGCATCTAAAGTTCATAGTATTCTTTATAATCCTTTTTATTTCTTTGTGGTCATGAATGGTGTTCCTTCTTTCATTTCTGATTCTAGTCATTTGTATCTTCCTCTTTTGTTTGTTAATTTCCTTGATCTTTTCAAAAAACCAGCTTTTGTTTCATTGATTTCCCTATTGCTTTTCTATTCTCAATTTTATTAATTTCTTGATTAGAAGTGAGACATGGTGTAACCAGGGCAGGATTGTGTGGGGCTGACAGCAAGAACTGAAGGCATTATCTGCAATGTCTCCTTCCTGTGCAGCCCTGGTTCTTGCCTCCACCTAGACTTCTGATTTGATTGGTCTGGGATTGGGCCAACCTCTAGAAGTTGTCAAAAGGGAGGAGAGCTAAGATTCGTGGCTGCCTGTTGCCTGTAGGCACTGGGTTGCTATTATGCGGAAATTATCTTGTATAATATCGAACCATCTGGAGGGAACTGCGATTTCTCCATTTTTATAAATGAGAGGTTCAGGTGATGTAAATAATTTTCCCAACACCATTTAGCTCATAGCTGGCAAGAGCCCAGGTTTGGCCTGGGCTTTCCAGGCACCAAAAGTGTCTACCCTTCCTTTACTGGCCTTGCATTAAGTGAGAAGAAAGAGTTGGGGAATGATCCATGGGCTAGATGGGCTGTGAGTTCATGGCAGTATTTTTTATAAATGGAGCTGGGAAGGAAAGACCCACTAGATTGGGAGAACAGGGGGACCAATACGTGGGGGTAGAAGTGAGATGGCCATGAGGCTGGGTTCCCTCACTGACTCTGGCTAGACTAGGGTAGTGGAAGACTCAACTGCACAAATAAAACCAAGCCAAAACACCAGAGGTCTTATCTGACATGATGGTGGGTCAGGCCTTGGAACTGAGACTGAAGTTACTAAGGAGAAGAATAATGGAAGCTAAGGTCTGTAATCTGTGAGATAATAGATGCTTGCTTTCTACAATTTTTCTTTTCTCCTTTTCTAATTTTTTTACTATAGTCAGATATACATAGTATAAAATTTACCACTTTAACAGTTTAAAAGGGTACAGTTCAGGGGCATTAAGTACTTTCATATTGTTGGGCAACAATTATCACCATCCATCTCCAGAACATTTTCATCTTCCCAAACTGAAACTTCATACCCATTAAGCAGTAACTCCTCACTTCCCCCTGCCTTCAGACCCTGGCAATCACTATTCCACTTTCTGTGTCTATGAATTGGACTACTCTAGGTCCTTATATAAGTGGTGTCATACAATACTTGTTCTTCTGTGATGGCTTATTTCCTTTAGCATAATGTCTTCAAGATTCATCCATGTTGTAGCATGTGCCAGAATTTCCTTCTTTTTTTTTTTTTTTTTTGTTGAGGAAGATCAGCCCTGAGCTAACATCCATGCTAATCCTCCTCTTTTTGCTGAGGAAGACCAGCTCTGAGCTAACATCTATTGCCAATCCTCCTCCTTTTTTTTTTTTTCCCCCAAAGCCACAGTAGATAGTTGTATGTCATAGTTGCACATCCTTCTAATTGCTGTATGTGGGACGCGGCCTCAGCATGGCTGGAGAAGCGGTGCATCGGTGCGCACCCGGGATCCGAACCTGGGCTGCCAGTAGCGGAGCACGCACACTTAACTCCTAAGCCACAGGGCCAGCCCAGAATTTCCTTCCTTTTTAAGGCTGCATAATATTCCCTTGTAAGTATATACCACATTTGTTTATCCATTCATCTGTTGATCAACATTTGGGTTGCTTCCGATTTTGGCTATTGTGAATAATGCTGCTATGAAAAGTAGTGTACAAATATTTGTTCAAGTTCCTTCTTCTAATTTTTTGGGTATATACCCAGAAATGGAATTTCTGGATTGTATGATAATTCTATGTTTAATTTTCGAGAAACTGCCATACAATTTTTCACAGTGGCTACACCAGTCTACATTTCCACCAACCAGGCACAAGGGTTCTAATTTCTCCATATCCTCACAAACACTTGTCATTTTCTGTTTCTGTCTCAGTTTTTTTTTTTTTTTAATTTTTAAAGTTTGATATTGGCCATCCTAATGAGTGTGAATTAGTGTTTCATTGCGGTTTAATTAGAATTTCCCTTGTAGTGATGTTTACCATTTAATAAGCTTACTGGCCATTTATATATCTTCTTTGGAGAAATACCTATTCAAGTCTTTGCCTAATTTTGAATCATGTTGTTTTTTTGTTTATAGAGTTGTAAGAATTCTTTATGTAAACTGGATATCAATCCCATATCAGATATATGATTTGCAAATATTTCTCCCGTTCCCTGGGTTGCCTTTTCATTGTGTTGATAGTGTCCTTTGGTGCACAAAAGTTTCTCATTTTGATGAAATCCAGTCTACCTATTTTTTTGTGTGTGTGAGGAAGATCAGCCCTGAGCTAACATCCGTGCTAATCCTCCTCTTTTTGCTGAGGAAGACCGGCTCTGAGCTAACATTTATTGCCAATCCTCCTCCTTTTTTCCCCAAAGCCCCAGTAGATAGTTGTATGTCATAGTTTCACATCGTTCTAGTTGCTGTATGTGGGATGCAGCCTCAGCATGGCCAGAGAAGCGATGCGTCGGTGTGCGCCCGGGATCCAAACCCAGGACGCCAGTAGCAGAGCGCACACACTTAACCACTAAGCCACGGGGCCGGCCCTGGTCTACCTATTTTTTAATTTGTTGCCTGTGCTTTTGGTGTCATATTCAAGAAATTATTACCAAGTCCAATGGCATGAATATTTCTCCCTATATTTTCTTTTAAGGGTTTTATAGTTTTCCCTTGTATCTTTAGGTCTTTGATCCATTTTGAGTTAATTTACTATATGGTATAATGTAACGGTCCAACTTCAACCTTTGCATGTGGATATCCAGTTTTCCAACCTTATTGTTGAAAAGACTGTCCTTTACCTAATGAATGGTCTTGGCACCCTTATCAAAAGTTATTTCACCAAATATACAAGGGTTTATTTCTGGGCTCTCTATTTTATTTCATTGATCTATGTATCTGTCTTTATGCCAGCACTACACTATTTTCATGATTGTAGCTTTGTAGTAAGTTTTGAAATCAAGAAGTGTGAGACTTCCAACCTTGCTCTTTTGTTTGATTGTTTTGGTACTCAGGATTTTTTGAAATTCTGTATGAATTTTAGGATGAGTTGTCTATTTCTGCAATAAAATATTGGTAGAGGTTACATGGAATCTGTAGATCACCTTGAGTAGTAGTGACATCTTTAAAGAATTAATTATTCTAATCCATGAAGCCTGGATTTCTTTCCATTAATTTGTGTCTTCTTTAATTTCTTTCAGCAATATCTTTTAGTTTTCACTGTAAAATCTTTCACCTACTTGGTTAAGTTTATTTCTAAATATTTTATTCTATTTTTGTTTTCCTCCCCAGAGCCCCAGTGAATGGTTGTATATCCTAGTTGCAAGTCCTTCTGGTAGTTTTATGTGAGCCACCGCCACAGCATGGCAACTGACAGATGGGTGGTGTGGTTCCACGACCAGGAAGTGAACCCAGGCTGCTGAAGCAGTGAGTGCTGAACTTTAACCACTAGGCCATCAGGGCTGGCTCTTATTCTTTTGATGCTGTTGTAAATGGAATTGTTTTTCTAATTGCCTTTTTGAAATTTTCATTATTAACGTATAGAACCACAATTGATTTTTGTGAGCTGATTTTGTTTCTCGCTACTTTCCTAAGTTTATTTATTAGTTCTCATAGGTTTTTTTGGTGTGTGTGGAATCTTTAGGGTTGTCTACATGTAATATCACATCATGTGCCTTTATTTCTTTAATCTCTCTGCTCCTTTCTCTCTCTCTTTTCCTGTGACTTCTGTAATGCCTATATTAATCGGTATGATGGGATCCCATAAGTCCCTTAGACTCTATTCACTTTTCTGTATCCATTTTCCTTTTTTCTCCTCAGACCTGATAATTTTTGATTCCTTGTGTGCCTATCTATACTAAATGTTCTGTAGACGGGATTCCCCCATGTCAATCTTCTGTTGTTTCCTTGATCACATCCCAGTTGCAGGCTATTGTGAGTTAAGTTATTTATTTAAATGTCAACTAATTATCCATGTGACAGGAAGTAAATGGAATACTTGTGGTCTTATGCAAACTTCTATTTAGTTCAAGGAACTATTTCTTAAAAGCAGATTTCATATTTTAAACGTTCTTAGTATGAATGCATATTATCCAGTTCAACAATTTGATTCAACCAACATTGATTGATTTCATTTTTGTACAAGGTACCGTGCTGGACACTTTGGAAGATGCAAAGATGAACTGGACTCTCTCCTGGTCCTCTAAGGTCCTCAGTGGGCTTCCCATTTTTCTACTGATTAATTAAAAGGCAGATTTATCTGTCATTGTTGGTACATCTTGTCTAAGTGGTTGCTCCTTAATAGCTTACTAGTTTACCTTAGTAATTTTGATTAGTGAAAGTGAAATGAACAGCTTAATACCAGGAGGTCAGCTGTCGCAAGAAGGAATGTTTTTGGATGAAATGGCTAATGGTGTATGGAGAAGATGCTCAGAATACCCTGGGGTGGAGGTGGGGAGCACATCTAATCCCTGCCAGTATCAGCTCCTTCTAACTGCTGGGTAGGTGTCAGGCTCCATAGGCAGGGGCCTTCTGAAAACAACGTCTAACCCCAAAAGAGAGATAAGGGACATGTTTTTGAACAAGTGACTTTTTCTTGCTTGTAAAATCACACCCTGCTGGAAATCCCCTCAACCAAGACAAGTCTTCATTAAAATCCACAGAGAATATCACTCCTTGACCTCCAGGGCAAGTCTGAGAAGTTGGCAAGGCCAAATTCTGTGTCCACCCTAGACATTGTAGAAATCAATGACCACATTTGCCTGAGAATACATAGAATGTAAGATGCAGAACAGAAAGTGGAACTCAGGTCTTCATAGTTCTAGTCTTCGGTTCTTTGCACCACTTCATGATGGAATCCAGAGAAGAGGTGGAAATGATGAGGGTAGGGTGGATGCCATAGGTACAACAACGAAAGAGCATGATTTAGGTATTTTTTCTAAACAAGGCCACTAGAGTGCTTCTTATCTGGCAAACTTATTGTTAAGGAACAAGTGTAAAAAGAGATAAGAAGTGAAAAGGAAAAGAGGAGAAGAAAAGAGAAAAGAACAAACCAAGGATGGACACAGTGGGAAGTGGCATCCTGTTAGTACAGTGGATGAGGAGGAGGGAGGACTTTAAATCACCTGTAATTACACCTGCCTGCTCCAGTGTGTTGTGATTTTAAGTCTAACCTGATAATAAGACACCCTAGCAGTAAACCATCTGGAGACAACAGAAGGGCAAGAAGGGATTGGCTAAAGAAGTAAGAGAAGTTGCTGAACATTATCTTATAAAACATATGAGGCAAGTTTTGATGCTGTTCTAGAAACCAAACAATTGCCAGCAGAACTTCCTGCTGGCTTCTCTCCTAGGGCAAACAGCTTGGGCTTTCACAGTCACTGGGTTTCCTAGGAAACAGAAGTGTAAACTTGAGAAAAGGCAGGACAAGGATAAGTATTGACAGCGAGCTGAGCCAATCAGGCAATGAGCCTGCAGCAGTGATTTCAAGCCACCCAATTGGCATGACAAGGGTGGACCAGGAGGTGAGGAGTTAAGGTAAGAGCGAGGAGGCAAAGAGGGGTGGGAGGGGACCAGTATTCCCAGATGCAGGTGAGAGCGTCCATAGTTTCAGTTTGAAGCAACTGGTGGCAACAGGTTAGCATTTAAGGTAAATCAATGTTTTTATCTATTATGTTGATTTGATCGCTTTTGTTTCATTTAAGCTTATAAAAAAAAAAGGAAGACAGTAGATATTACTTTCTAAAAAGAAAAACCTAAAAGTTTACGAGAGCTCTTGGCTGTCAGTCTAGGGAAGAAATAACTTGTTTGGTACTGGGAGAGGCTTTTGTCGAAGAGGTACTCAGATAAAAATGTGCAAAAATACATTTTATTTTGGGAAAAGGGAAGGAAATAAACATCATTACATAGCATTACATTACATCAGTACACAGCAGTTACTAGGTACTAGACACTTGAGTGTGAAGTGTGTGGGTGAATTGCTGTAACTAGCCTATATGACCATAGATAAAACTGAGCTTCAAGAAGGTTAAATATCTCAAGTCATAAAACAATTAAAAGATTGAGCTTTGATTCAGACCTTGGTTTGTGTGACATTCAAAGTTGTGCTATTTCTGTCATATCCTGCTGAAATGACCACCTAGAATCAGAATTCTTATTAAAGTGGACTGACACAGCTTGTTAAAAATTGTGTCAGAGAGTTGATTTTGAAAGGAGAGGAAGAGTATCCTCTACCCACGCTGGGTCCTTTCTGGCTGGGCTACAAATTAAATTGACATGAGACTGAACAGCAGGAGAAAATCAAAGTTTAATAACATGTATACGTGGGAGAAACCAGGGAAACTGAGTTTCTCAACAAATGGCGGAGGTTTTCACCTTAAATAGATTTAGATAAAGACAAAGGAGAATGCTGGGGGTGGGGAGGGAGACAGGAGGGAGACAGAAATCACAGTAATCAAGAGCGTGCAGATTTAAGTCCTCTCCTTCTGTACTGATAAGAGTTTCTAGAGATAAAGTCATCCCCCCTCTTCCCAGTACAAAGAGGGAGATACGGTCACAAATGGAGATTTCCCTTACAAATGTAAATTATCCATACCCAGAGTTAAATTCATCTAGGCAGTTAGTGGGGGAGGTCAAATGTCCCTCAGAGAAAATAATCAAGGCAAAGAGACACATTCTGGGCCAGTTTTGATCTCCCACAATTTGATTGATCATGCATGTGAGAAATGGTATTGCCATTTATCCAGTTGTCTACTCCCCTTGCCTTCCCTCTGGGGCCTAGTTAAACCACACTAAGTAGATGAATTTCTTTCCTGTTTTTAGAGCTTTAATTTTTTCCTCAAAATCTTACAACTACAGAAATCTCTTTATTTTGTAATTTTACATTTCAAATATTGAGATTTAAATTGTGGGCATTCATTTGTATTTATATTCAAATAGCAATTATCTAATAATAATCACAATGATCAATTGTAATAGCAATCTAGTAGCATTGTGCTAAGTGCTGATGATATGATCACAGGAAACACAAAAGAAACTGCTCTTGCCTGTAAGGACCTTATAGGCTAGTAGGAGAGGCAGTTCTGAAAGCAAAGAATTATGTCATAGTGCAATGTGTACACTACATGGGCTTTGCACAGATTATACAAAGGAAGAAGCAAGCTGTTTCCTTCTGGTGAGAGGGTTATGTGAGGCTTCACTATAGTGATTCTACAAGGAAGAGTAGGACTTCTCTAGACCAACAACGGAGGGAGGGTGCTCCTGAAAATGGGACTGCATGCACAGAGGCCCAGAGATATAGAACACTATCCTGTGTTTGGGGAATGTGAGTGGGTGTAGATGCAGAATAGATTCTGAAGGGGTGGAGAATGATTAGAAACAAGCCTGTGGAGATAGGCAAGGCCAACATATACAGTGCCAAGTAAGACATTTGCTCTTACCTGTATGCAACGGGGAGCCACCAAAGGGATTTAGACTAGACCGTGAAGTTCAGATTTCCATTTTATAAAGATTGTTCTAACAGTCATCTGGAGGATGGATTGAAGGGGGCAAGACTGGAGGCAGGGAACTAGCTAAGAAGCAATTACAATAGTGGAAATGGGAGACGACCAGGTCCTGGACTAAGGTGGTATCCAGGGCAGTGGTGGTGAGGGAAGGAACAGAGATGCAGAAGATGTCAAGATGTTGAAATTCTATAGGACTTGGCTGCTGATTCAATGTAGTGGGTGAGGGAGTCTAGGATGATGTTCAGTTAAAGACCTGAGAAAATGGTGTTGCCATTTCCTGAGGCAAGGAATAAGGAGGAAAAGATAATGAATTGGATTCTGGAGCATTAAACTTGAAGTGTCTCTAGGTCACTGACATGCACATATCTTGTAGGAAATTTGAAATCTGGCTCTGAAGCTCAGGAGAGTGCATGAGTGGAAATAAAGATTTGGGAGTCATCACTGTGTCAGTGGCTATGGCAGAGATTGCTATGGGATGGTATGTGAGTGAGAAGAGGATAAACAACTGAAGCCTGGGAAACAGTAGCATTTAAAAAAGCAGGTAGAAGACAAGGGAGAGATCAAATAGGTCAGACCTGAGAGAGGAAATTAGATTCACAGTATTTGACAGAAAAGTGTTTCAAGAAGGAAGAAGGATGGATAGAGTCAATTGTTGGGTGAAGTGAAATAGGGACCAAGAGTGACTGTTGACGTTGGCAATCAGGTGAGCAATGACTTCTTGAGAGTATGTTCCTTGGAGTGACAGGGTGGAGACCAGACTGCAGGGGACTGCAGTATGGATGGGGCATGAGACAGTGCAGAAACTGGAGACTCTTTCAAGTGCTTTGGCTTTGAAGGGTGATAGGGAGAAGGAGTCTAGGATTGAGGGACCACTGCAGATTCATGAACTAGAGGGAGGAGCTGGTGGAGAGGAGGAAAAGGGCATAAGTGATGGCTGAGGGTCCAAGAGGGATTGGGATCTATGTTGTAAGTGGAGAGATTATCCTTGGATGGGAGGAAATTCAGCATTCCCTCTAGAGGAGGGAGGAAAAAGACAGGATGGTCTCAGAGATAAATCATTTTTAGACCTGGAGGGGGGTGTGGTGAGTGAGTTCATATCTGCTGGCTCCATTTTTACTGTGGCTTTCAAGACAAGGTGTGGAGGATGGTGACAAAGGTTTGAATTAGCCTCTGAAAGACTGGAAGAAGAATCTAACAAATGTCATATAAAAGTATAGTTGTGTGCTTCTGAAGGCCCAGGTGTGGTTAAAGAATAAATGTGCTGTTGCACCTGTCCATGCCAGCATGTGGGTTTGTTCAGTTGCACTTTATAGCCTGCTTTTAAGGAGAGGACACACAGACAAAGTGAGCCAAGTTAGGCAATCATAAGGGAGGTTGGGAGATTGACAAGTGAGGACTAAGAAAGAAGGCGCTGGTAAGGATTCGTCAGAATGATGTCCTAAATTGTCTAGAATGGAGAGGGAAGGAAATGGATCCAGAAGGGAGAACGAGGTAGGTAACGGCTGAGGTGAAAATGCAGGGTCAGGAGTCTAGAGCTCTCATAAGGTCACAAGCACATGTGATTGGAAGAATGAAGCTGAAAGATGGAAAGAAAGTGGATGTTGAATTTTGAACTTTCAGAGGAGACCAGCTTTGGCTGGTGAGACAATGTAAGCGATGATCTTAGAAAGGCATGCAGTTGGTAGAAATCAGGGAGCTCCAGGAACCTCATGGCTGCATATTAGATGGATTGTCAGGATGGGCGCTGAGGTTGCCCAGATCGATGGGGGCACTTGGGATGGAGAGGAAGTCTCTGAGGCAGGACCCTGAGTCTCAGTGATTTAGGAAATGACAAAGCCAAAGAGGGACATAAGGAGGATGTCCAACTGGGCTGTGCTTCAAAGAAGGATGTGAGAATGGGTCATGATGTGGAAGTTGCAGAGTGCATCTTAGAGACTATGAGGTTCCTTACTCCTTAGAATTTGGGGTAAAAAGTACTTTTATCCGTGCCGGCCCGGTGGCTTAGTGGTTAAGAGCGCGCGCTCCGCTGCTGGCGGCCCGGGATCCTGGGCGCGCACTGACGCACCGCTTCTCTGGCCATGCTGAGGCCGCGTCCCACATACAGCAACTAGAAGGATGTGCAACTATGACATACAACTATCTACTGGGGCTTTGGGGAAGAAAAAAAAGGAGAAGGATTGACAATAGATGTTAGCTCAGAGCCAGTCTTCCTCAGCAAAAAGAGGAGGATTAGCACGGATGTTAGCTCAGGGCTGATCTCCCTCACAAAAAAAAACAAAAAAATTAATTAAAAAAAGAAAAAAAAAGTACTTTTATCCGAGAAAACTGCAGGAATAGAGTTCCTTATACAAATTCGAGTACCAGATACAAATCCGTTGTACCAGTCAGCCTCTTGGCAGGAAATGAACGGCACATTCAAAAGTAACATAAAAGAGTTTAATGAAGGACAGTTTACAAAGATGTGGATAGGGCTAAGGATATAGATTAGGGATGAGGAAACACCCCAGGGCTGCCAAAGTGAGGAGGTGGAATTATCCTTAGAACTGAAGGAGCTAGAGGAGGCGCAGTTACCAGATCTCAGCAGGAGTGTTGCTGTAGGGAGGGCAGCCTTTGGTGAAAGGTCGCTGTCACTGACAACTGTGGCTTGGCAGAGAGGAAGCCAACCTCCTTCTCCTCTTGTCCTCTGATCTCCTGCTGGTGCCTCCCATTGGTTGAATCCAGCTGGAAGCCAGGGAGCAAAGAAATCTGGTTAATGCAGTTCATAGATGTGAACCACCTGTAGCACAGATGTGGATGGAGAATGCATCAGGGGAGGAGTCTGGGCAAACAGAATATTGAGCTCAGCAGTGGAGATAGTCGATTGTTCAGAGGACAAAGAGAATTAGATTTATGATGGATAAGGAATTAGGAAAGGCTGGGTGTCTCTGTGTGAAAGGTACTCTTGGTCTCAAGAGGTCCAGGCCTCTGCCGTGGTGATGGGGTATGCAGGAGCAAGGGGTAGGGGGGTGTTTTGTATGTGGAATACACTTTTAGTATCAACTGTTGCTTTAATCTCTTTAACGCTTGAATTAAACAAGGTTTTACCTTACTGAATTTTCCTTGTGAAATTTTGCTCTTTGTTCTGATCTAAGACAGTTTTGTATAAAGAAAAATATTGAAGTTCATGAGATCAGTTTTCTATATTTTAGAAACAAACAAGTTGGCATTTGGGAGAAAATAGCGTTAGAGGATGATCACCCTTGTTACAGAAAGGGCCACAGGCTGCGTTCTCTTGACTCCAAATGCCCACAAAGACTTACGCTGTTGATGACATTCTTTGGAGTGGATTCTCTTGCACATCTCTAGCCATAATTCCATTGCCACCCAATATCTTGTTTTTCTCCCAGTCTGGGAATAATTTTTTTTTCCTATTAGATCTTCTCATAATCTGAAGTCTACTAGAATTAAAATTTTCCCATACACTGCAAACTCCAAAACGTAATTTGAGAGAGCGGGGCAGTTTTTGGTTGAGAGGTGGATTAAAGATGTTCTTATCGGGCCAGCCCGTGGCTTAGTGGTTAAGTGCGTGCGCTCCGCTGCTGGCGGCCCAGGTTGGGATCCCCGGGGCGGACGACACACCGCTTCTCCGGCCATGCTGAGGCCGCGTCCTCACATACAGCAACTAGAAGGATGTGCAGCTATGACATACAACTATCTACTGGGGCTTTGGGGGAAAAAATAAATAAATAAAATTTAAAAAAAAAAAAAAAAGATGTTCTTACCTTCTTCGGAAGCTCTGCTTCGTGTATCTCCTCTGCAGCCGGCCCTCCATCCTCAGCAGGAGCTCTTCACACAGAGGAGGAAGATAGGCGAGAGCTCTCCAGTAACTTACAGTGTCAGTTCTTTCGTACCAAGTGTGCTTCGGACCCAATGTTGTTACTAAGCTTGTCCCAGTCTTTATGTATGAATCATTTTTGGTGGCTACACTGGTTCCTTGTTTAAGAAATGAATATTTTCTGACATGCTGTGGGTAATCTACAAAAGACCCCTGGGGAAGTGGTGTGCACAAAAGACGCTGCTCAGAATCTCGGTTCTGCTGCTTGCGCCTGAACCAGGACAACCCCTAAATCTCTTTGCACCTCAGTTTCCTTATTTTGTAAAATAGGAACAGCCACATTCCCTCTAATGTGTTTAAAAGCACTTTGTAAACTATGAGACTTATTACCAAATCTTACTTTAAACCAGACACATTTTCTTTTCTAAACAAACTTAATAATTTATAAAACACAGGCCACCCCTTTAGCTCCTGATCGCTGTTGTTGTTATCTTTTGTATGGTCCCAAGGGGCTGCAAACTGTTTCTATGTAGGACCAGATACTAAATATTTCATGCTTCATGGGCCAGAATGTCTCTGTTGCAACTATCCAACTTGGCTGTTGTAGCGTGAGGGCAGCCATAGAAACACACAACCAAATGTGTGTGGCTGTTTTCCAATAAAACTTTATTTACAAAACTAGGTGGAAGGGCAAATTTGGCCCATGGGTCGTGGTTTGATGTCCCCAGTTCGTTTTAGATTATGTTGCCTAAACTCAGGGTGTCCTTAATAACTGCCCATGGAAAGGTGGACCTTACTTGCTGCAGGGGAACAGAGGTTGAGGAGCAAGCATCAATGTGCTAACTTCTGAGCCCAGAACTTACCTGAGTCTCCTCCGTCAGAGCAATCTGCTTGCTCCGCATGTCTCCCAAATCCTCAGGCACCAGATGATGTTGATAATAAGCTGATCTGCACATGCTCACGCTCTTAGCTTCTGGAAGGACTCTATTTCTTCTGCCAACTGTGGCAGAAACTGCTATTTGCCTACTCAGTGGCCGGTTTCCTCTTCTTTATAAGCAGAATCTGGGAATTGCAAAGTACCCAGCCTAAAATTCAGTGTCCCAGCTGTCTCAGTCCCTTCAGGATGCTATAACAAAATGCCACAGACTGGGTATCTTATCAAAGCAGAAATCTATTTCTCACAGTTCTGGAGGCTGGAAAGTCCAAGATCAAGGCACCAGCATGGTCAGGTGAGGGCCCTCCTGCTGGTACATAGCTGGCACCTCCTTGCTGTGTCCTCACACGGTGGAAGGGGTGAGGGAGCTCTCTGGGGTCTCTTTTATAAGTGCATTAATCCCATTCATGAGGGCCCCACCCTCATGACCTAAGCACCTCCCAACGGCCCCACCTCCTAATACTATCATCTTTGGGAGTTAGGATTTCAACACACGAATTTGGGGGGGGGGGCACAAACATTCAGACCATAGCACCAGCCTCCTTTGCAGGAGTGGCCAATGAGAGTTAAGTGGACAGAACTGGGTGGAGTCTTCTGGGAACCATTTAAAAGGGGCTGACTCAGCTGGGGAGTGCATTTTTCTTGCCCTTACCCCTTTCTCTTTTCTGTTGCCTGGAGTGTGGATGTAATGGCTGGAGCTGCTATGGTTATTTTGTAACTTTAGGCAAATTTGAGGAAAAAAACATGGCAAGGTAGAAAGATAGCAGTCTCTTGGGACTTTGACAACTATCTGAACTGCCTCCAGACTTCTTTTACAGGAGAAGAAAGTAAACCTCTTTTGTGTTCAGAGACAATGACTTGTTTCTGTTATGAGTAGCTGGACACATTTTCTAACTGATATGCCAACCTACACTGACGTTGGCACTCTGACATTGGATTCCTATCTTGATTTTCTGGAAGTATCAGTTAAGAGAACACAGGATGCAAATAATTGACTGGATTTCTAAGTGGCTATAAAATAAACAGTAAATAGACAAATGACTCCAAAATAAGAATTCAAGGTGACTGTAAAGTAGTTACTAAGTAAGTGATTTTGGTGACTAATATAGTGAAAGGGCAAATGGTAGTCAGAGCTGTGGTTTACTGGCATATAAATATGCAGGAAGATGTACAGTTGGGTCTTGTCCTTGACGTGGATTTGAACTCACTGAGGCTAATGCCTCATAACCTGAAAAATGGGATATCTGGAAGTTACCTGGTTGGTTATAAGAATATAGTTGTTGAAACCAGGGAATTTGGAAGAAAAGTTTTATTTTTCTTTTGTCTTGATTTTTTTTTTTCCTTTTTCTTTTGTACACAAATCCAGCCAAAGCTTTGCTTACCTTTATGTAGTTTAGGTATTTTCTTACTCTGCCTCTTTAAGATCTTTCTTCTGGCAGGCTGCCTGACTCAGAATAGATTGCAAGTAATTTCCTGGTACAAACCCCAGAGACTCCAGGCAGAGCAGAGGGCAGAGTGAGATGGAGGAAGAGACAGCGAGGAGGGTGCTATTAAGACAGCTCCTGCCTCCAGAGATTCCCAGGGGACACTCATTATGAGAAGGACCCCTAAGCCTGGGGCTGCTGTGTTTTATTAAACCTGGGCTTGTATTGCACTGTGTTAGTTAGTTGGGTCCTTGAATATCATGCTGAGCTGTTTATGTCATGCTCTTTTGTAGCCAAAAATGCTGCAGAGGCTGCTAAATGCTGTTAAAATTCTACTGAGGGAAGAGGTTATAATGGGGGTATCTTTCCTCCCAGTTCCCAGGGGCAGTTGAGTCTCTCTTCACATTAAATTGCTAGTTATTTTACCCAGGTAATGTCAATATCTAGGATCAATCCAAACACTGCAAGAATAAACTTTTGTCAATTGTGTCAGTTAGGAATACTTTTGGCTGCAAATAACAGAGGACCTGACCAACAATGGATTAAGCAAATGGGGGCTTTCGTTTCCCACATGACAGGCGTGTGGAGTCAGGCAATTGGTGACATTGGTTCAGCAGTGATGTTAGGGCTCTAAGTCAATATGGTTGTCATTCCCTTGGCCCCTCCCTCATGATTGCAGCAAGGCTGCCACAGCTCTAGACATCACATTCTCGCTCAAGGCAGGAGGAGGCAAAAGAGTTGGGAGAGCTCTCCCAGAGCCCTCAGTTCTTTCATTTGAGTCTCTTGGCCAGAACTCATTCACACGGTCACCCAGCTGAAAGTGGAATGTAGCAGAGAAGGAGATTGGAATGAACTTTGAATCAGCAAGTTGGCAATGTCTGGAAAATCAGCTATAATTCAAATTCAGTGAAGTTAAAACTACCCTGAGGAATGTCAACTCCTGGAAGGGACCTTGGCTGTCTCATTCCTTGCTCGTGTGGCACATAATAGTTGTTCAATAAACATCTGCTGAATTCAGGACCAGGTCTAGGATGAGGCAAGGTCGGCACTGGAGGCACACTATTTAAGGAGGCACTCACTCCCAGGCTTGGGCAAGTGCAGAGTTGACATTTGCACGATCCTGAAATCGAGGGTCTCCTTAAACATTGTGCCCTAGGCACCTACCTTACCTAACCAGGATCCCAGCCCTGGTTGAAGGAATAAAGTGAGATTTCATGAAGATGTATGAAGTAAACACTCTACAACAATGATATTTATGAAACATTATTTTTAAACTGTGCCATATGATAAACATTAAAATGAGGACTTAATTCACATCCCAAAGATCAGTAGAAAGAATAAAAGACTATAATTTAGCAGAGACGGGCTCTGGGGAAACCTGCCTATTGACAACAGTTGAAACACGAATTTTAAACATCTTGAGAAAATGTATTTTGGTACAGAGAAAATTTGGTAAGGTGCCAGACTTCAATGACACCTTATTTCCACGGTACATTTACGTCGTTAAAGTACAGATTACATACTGTTATACTTTAAATCGTACGTGGAAGTTGGCAATCCAAACAAAAACCAGGTGTTTCATAGATTCATGCATTGCAGAAATAATTTTAAAAATAATTTGTGGGAAAAGAGTAAATGTTATGGAAGATAATCAGTAGCTTTGAGTTCAGGTTTCAAAAAAAAAAAAACCACCTTACACATCACTTGATAAAACAAACAAGCAAAAAAACTACTGCTGTAAGAGGAAGAGATTAAGAGAAATTGGTCCTTATGCTCAGCATCAACTGAAAGGAGTTTACACTGAGCCTTAAAGGTTTGAAAACCTGCTCAAGGACCTCGAGGAGAGAGAGAGGTCATGTCCAGGACCCGGGAGTGGCCTGGCTTTGCCCTGCACTGCTGTCCTCCATCCTGCTCTGCAGTGAAACCCTTCCAGCTCTCTGAGGCAGTCTCTTCCTTGAGGCTTTTCCTTTCCTTCATATCAGTTCATGGCCCTTCTCTGAATTCCCAAGGCAATTGATCAGCACCTGGCGTAGCTGTTGAACGCGGTGACTTAGGCAGAACTGGACGTCAGCCCTGACTCTGCCCCTGCCCCATGGCCCATTCTCAGGCGAGTGACCTGTGTTCTCTGAGTCTCTGCTGACTTCCTGTAATAGGGTGGCGATTAGAACCCACCGCATGAGTGGATGTGCTGATGGGTAAAGCGCTGAGCCAAGGGCATGGCCCCTGGCATGGTTATGATGGTTATTACTACAACTTCCATTCACGCCTGTGTCTTATTCTGTGTTATGTTCTAGTCTTTCCTCTAGCCTTTCCCACAAGGTCTTATTCCAGATTCTCGAGGGTGGCCTGGTATCTCCTCTAGCTTAGATTCTCAAGCTCAGGGGTGAATTACAACCATCTGGAAAAGTTAAAATGCAGATGCTCTGCACTCATACCTAGAGATGCTAATGTGCTATATTTGGGGTGGAATGTGGGCATCTTTATGACAGCCCCAGTTCTTTCTCTACAGCCAGGCTTCTCAATCCAGTACTAATGCCATTTTGAACTGGAGAATTCTTTGTTGTCAAGGGCTTTCCAAGCACGTTTAACAGCATTTCGGCCTCTACTCACTAGATGAAAATAGCACCTATCACTCCTGTTGTGACAACCAAAAATATCTCCAAACATTGTCAATTGTCCCTGAGGGGGGCAATATCATACCTACTTGGAACTACTGCTCTCTAAAATCACCTGAAGAATTAGCACAGTCCCTCGCATGGCTAGAAGTGCTAAGGGTCCGTTTAGTTGAATTGAGCTCAGACGGGTTCGATGAAGAACTCTCACTATGTCAACAGCACTGACCCACACCTGTCATTTTGCCTTTTCTGGTAAAATGAGTAAAAAGAGTACCCCTGGTAAAAAGAGTACTCTAGTAAAAAAGAGTACCATTTTTACCTAGTACTCTACTGTAGAAACCACATTTCTCGTCAAATTGTTTGAGTTTTTCATTTGTCTCAGGGCTGGGTCGAGGGGACATCCTAGCCACCTGCTAGGCTACTTAGAGCACTGGGTTTATTCCAGAGGGGTACTTTCTAGGGGGAAACTGCTTGAGGAACCACAGGTTTTTGCCATCTACCATGTAGTAATAACTCATTTATTGAATGGACCAGAGTCAGATGGCAACCATTGACTTCAAACACGGTCTGTTGTACATCTCTCCCCATCCCTGGATGACATTTCAAGTATTAAAAGGTCCACTGAGTCTAAATCAAAATTTCAGTCTTACATCCAGTTCCCAAGTAGAGAGAAAAAGAGTATAAACCACCTCATGTCCTCCATCCCCATGGGGACTGGTCCCTATGCTCAGTATCAAGCCTGAGCAGCAGAGATGGGAAAAGTTTTGACTTGGATGTGAGCTTGAGAGAAGGCAAATGTGTTTTCCACCTCCTGGAAATGAGCTGGAAGCCCTACAGGTTTATTCAATAGCTCCCTGCTCTTGACGCTGCCTTACTCTCTCTATTTCTATAAATAGCAGAACGTTTTAAACTCACGTGGAACTATTATAGCAACCCCAGGTCTCTTGCTATTGAAATGACTAATGAAATGGCACAGGTATTTAAATTCCAGAAATGCCTAAAAATGTTCTTAAGGCCAAAATCATTACATGGTCTGGCTGTGGGGAAAATGGGTTTGTTGGCTTGGAGGTGGGAGAGGCCCTTGGAAAGACTGGACTGCTCCGTGGGTAGTTGCTGTTCTCAGAGGCTAGGCTTATGTCACTTCCTCAACAGGACAGCTTCCTCGCAGTATCTGCTCTCCCTCTGTCTAGTCTCAGCACCCAAGCTGTGGAGTGCAAAGAAAGGACTGTCCTGGCAAAGCCAAGTGCAACCATCACGGTCCACATCCCTGCCCAGCCCAGCGAGCCTGCTCTCACTCCTCAGCACTCGGTGACTCGCCCATCTCCCCTCCGCCCCCTGCGGTGTTTGCAGTGCCTTCCCTTCGACCTGATTCTGTCCCTCCGCCTCTGCTTTTACACAGGCTGACTCCTCTCAAGTTCATCCGAGCTCACTAACTTGCTTCAGCTCCCTCATGCAACCATCCTTTTTCTGAAAGAGGAAAACCGAGAGTGTAGTGTCCGAGACACCAAAGCGGAGAGGGTTCTTTAGAGGGTGGAGTGAGGTTTCCTTTGGATTTTGCATCAAAGGGGATGTGGAAACCCTTGGTGCTTTCTCTGTATGGATGTCTGTGGGGTGCCCTCTTTGACTCTAAGATCCACCTCTGTGTTGCAAGTTGTTGGCTGCAGACTCAACTCAGTATTTGTGAGAAAGAGAGAGAGGGAGAGAAAAAAGGGGGAGGGGAAGGGGGGAGAAGGAGAGGGAGAGGGAGAGCGAGAGAGAGGGAGGGAAAGAGGGAGAGAGAATATGTAATTTAGCTTATTGCCACTAGGAGGCACCAAAGACAACCCAATAAAGTGCAGCCAGGGGCTTGAAGGTTTTGCTCTTCCCACATTTAAATCTGTCCCTGAACTCAGCAAGAGGATTCCCAGGAACCCCGCTAAGAATCATGAAGATACAAACCTCCATGAAATTTCAGCTTTCCATATCTCGTCCCGCAATGATTCTCGAAATCCAGGCAGACGGAGAGCTTTGGCAATGGCAGA
Organism: Ceratotherium simum simum; assembly: GCF_057802395.1. Taxonomy (NCBI): domain Eukaryota; kingdom Metazoa; phylum Chordata; class Mammalia; order Perissodactyla; family Rhinocerotidae; genus Ceratotherium; species Ceratotherium simum. The sequence goes on along the minus strand of NC_141917.1, from coordinate 29,336,423 downwards.
CCGCTCTGCACCCTGGGATGAAAGAGCCTTAACTGGGTCCAGTGTGAGGAGACCTGGTGACCATTCCCAAAGTCTCCTTTGGCTTTGCTGCTGGCGCCTCCACTCAGGCTGTGCCCCTAATCTCCAGGCCTCTGCATTTCAGAGCTCCGTGAATGTCTCTTCCCACAAGCTCCTGGGGGTGGGGTGTGGGGCAGCAAGCAAGAGCTCTGGATCCCCCCCGCCGCCCCCTCCCTCTCTCTCAGACTGCACACTCAGTTACTTCCCATATCGGATCTGTCTTCTCCGTCCACACTACCAATACCTCCTTCCGGGCAGCATGACCTCTCACCTGATTGTCACCAGCGTGGCCTCTCATCTCCTACTGGTCAGCCTGTCCCACCTTGCTATCCGCTCTCCACACTGCATCCAGAGGGGTCTTCTACAACGCAAAACATCACTCCCGCATTTGAAACCCTTTGCGGTCTCCTGTTGCTCTCAGTACAGAATCCAGATTTCCCACCATGTGTTGCTCTCAGTACAGAATCCAGATTTCCCACCATGGAATGATCTGGTGCTCGATAACCTGCCTGGTTTCATCTTTCTCCAAATTTCCCCTCTCCATGTTCCCCCCCAATCTCCACAACTCTTTATCACACCCCTACACACACTCCTGTTCTTCAATTTTCCTAAAATACTTGCGTTTCTCTAATTATACTATTTTCTCTTTCACGTTGGCCTTAGCACTTGGGAAATATACAGTGCTCTTCCTTCTTCCATCCCCACCACCCTACTCTAAATAACTACCACCTTCTTTTAGGATTAAAGCTTAGACATCTCCTCCTCCTCTGAGAAGTCTTCAGAAAGCCCCATTCCAAGGCTAGGGTAGCCGCCCTCTTCTGATTTGTTGCAGCTCAGTAGTGGGGTTGCTCCCCCCACCCCGCAACTGTAAGCTCTGTCTATCTTGTTCCCTCTTTTCCCCACTCCTAGCCCCACACTTACTAAGCCCTTAGCAGACATTTGTTGAAGGAATGGACCCAACGCGCGCCTGGCAGGGGGAAATGCGCGGACACGATGCCAACACAAGGTGGCGCTGTGGCCACGTGCAGGGCAGTCTATTCCCGGCCTTGCACAGGCCTGGCTGGATAGTCTGTTGTCATCACGCTGACTCTTCCCTGCTCAGAGAGGGCCTTGGAGCGAGGGACGCGTTTTGCAGTACTGTGAAGTTGGTGGCATGTTTGGGGACAGACTCTTGCTCTGGTACTTGATGCCTTCGTGCAGACCTCAGAAGCTCTGAGTATCGCCCTTCTTCGCCAAGACCCTACCAATAATACCTTCTCCAAAAGCTCCCAGTTCTTAGCAAACTTGATGTTTCCTGTTCTGCTTAACTACCGGACTTCAGTACTTAAATTTAAGATTCTAAGCTATTCAGGAGCTTGCTCCTCAGAGCAATCCTCTGCTCTAGCACCAGTGTCTTGAAAATAGCACACGATAAATATTAGCTATTAGTTGATGAACTGGATCACTAAATAATTAAAAAGCATAGTTAATATGAGCATTTCAAGTATCAGGGTAGGCTGGCAGGAGAGAATGCAAATTTTTTTTCTGAATATAGCAAATTAGACTTCAGAGGTAACTGCTTGCTTCATCCCTGGGTAGGGTCGGCCGCAGGAGGCAGAATGGGGCATTGTTCCCAGACTCTACCCTGATTTCCTATGAGTGGGCCCATCGAATTGTGCTTTGAAACTCTTTTGTATTATTTCACAAAGGTGGTGGAGTAGAAAGAGGCCTGCTTGGGAGTCAGAAGCCCTGTGTCTGGGTGTCGGCCAGGACTTTTGAGCAGGCTGCTTTACCAACCCAAGCCTTTGTTCTCAAGTTGGCCAAAGGAGGTAGCGACACGAGATGATCTTTCAAGATCTTACCGTCCTAACAGTGTGTGAATTACTGTGAGCCACACTGACCGTGGGGCCTTGGCAAGTTGCCTGATTTCTCTGTGCTCCAAATTCTTTATCTGTGAAATAGGAACCATAGTCATATCTAGCTCAGATGGTTTTTTTTTTTTAAATTGAGATGAAATTCACATAACACAAAATTAGACATTTAAAAGTGTATATCATACACTCACAATGTTGTGCCACCACCACCTAATATCAAGTTTCAAAACATTTTCATCACCCCTGAAAGGAAACTTCATACCCATGAAGCAGTCACTCTCCATTGCCCCCTCCCCCTAGGCCTTGGCAACAACCAATCTGTGTTCTGTCTCTATGGATTTGCCTATTTTGGATATTTCATATAAATGGATCATACAATACGTGACATTTTGCATCTGGCTTCCTTCACTCAGCATAGTGTTTTTGAGGTCCATCCTTGTGGTAGTGTGTATCAGGACTTCATTCTTTTTATGGTTGAGTAATATTCTGTTGTATGGATACACCACATTCTGTTCATCCATTTGTCTACGGATGGACATCTGGGTTGTTTCCACCTCTTGGCTATTGTGAACAGTGCTGCTGTGAACATGGGTGTATGTGTATTTGTTTGAGTCCTTGTTTTCAATTCGGCTCCTAGGGATTTTGTGAGGACTGGATACACGCTTACCACCTAGTAGGGGCACAATAAATGTTAGCAGTTGAGGTTTTTGATGTCATCCTGAAGGATGCAAAGAGAGCCCCACAAGGGTTCTTTCTTTTGCCATCTCTCTCAGATCCAGGAGCCAGATTTCACTGTCTCCCCACCACTGGTTTTTAGTCTATGTCTCTCTCTACTCCCCACTTGCTGCTGTGGCTGGTGTGGAAAACCAGAGCAGGTAGAGTAGGGTGGAAAAGGCAGGGGAGAAGGAGTGGAAATGAGGCCGGGGAGGTGAATGGCTGGGCACAAGCTTTGGGCAAGGTGCACTGAGTGAGGGGAAGGGACGGGAAGGATGACTTCCCGGGAAGGAGCAGACCCTGAAGTGCTGCCAGTTCCAGGTCCCCTGGTGGGAGGGCTAGAGTGGGGCCAGGGCTGGTGCCACTGGCAGAATATGGTCAGAGCCAGGAAGAGCCTCAGGCAAGGATGAGTAAGGGAGCCAGAGGAGGCTAGACAGTGAATTGTGGTCTTGTACATGAACACAGGATTCTGATTGAGGCAGAGGGATGCTGGAGGGGTAGAGTTAGGGCTGGAAGCTGGGACAAGCTCTGAGAATTATCAGCTTGAGATCAGGTGACAAAATAGAAAGAGGCAAACACAGGTTTTAAGACACTTAATGCTGCCGGGAAGGCAACTGATCTGGGCCACAGGTGTCCTTGTTGGATGAGAATTTGGAACATGCTCTCTGTACCTGCCTGACAGGAGCGGAGAGGCAGGTCTCTAAGCATGGTGTGTGTGGCCATCTGCAATTCCAGGAAACCTCTGCTTTTTGTCCTGGAGGAAGCAAGGAAGGCTCCATATAGCTTTAGGCAGAGCAATTTCTTCAGCTGGGACATGACAGGCAAAGGCCTCCTTTGAGTAACTCTTCCGAGAAGAGTTACACCCATTTTCATCCATATGGTGGGAATCAGGATGAAGGGCAAGGAGAGAACCCATAAGTTGGCTCTTGGAGGTGCTCTCAGAAGTGAGGCAGTTAAGCGTGGGCATCCCTGAATTATTTATCCTGGTCTCAAATTTCAGTCTCAGACGCCCTCTCTCTGAAGTTAAATAATGAGAACTTTGTAGGGAAGACCTTACGGGTTATATAGGAGGGGAACAGCCTTAGAGGACATGAATCGGAGGGCTGTCCTCTTTGATGACAAGAATCCCATCCTAACGTGGCCTCCAGGGGAAGTGCCAGCACTTGGCCAGAGGGGGAGACCTTGAGTCAAGGGCAGAACCGTTCTAACATCATTTTTTCTGCACCTTGAATGCTGTTCTTTGCATACACAGCAAGCTCTCTTGCGCCTTCACAACTCATGCTAAAAGAATAGTTTTTAGAATCCCCCATTTATTGGGTCAGTGGGCTCATAGGAAGATCAGTGTCTTTTGGAGCAGGGATGGAACCTAAAGACCATCTAATCCAGTCCTTTCATTTAACAGAAGAGGAAGAGTCGGAGGTCCTGAGAGACCTCACCGGGAATGGGGTGATGAGTCAGAACTAGAACCCGGGTCTCCAGGCTCCCAGCCCAGGGCTCTTTCCACTGTTGTGCGGGTTCTCGGAACTCAAGTCCAGCTCCAGGAGTCTGCACGTTGCTCGTGGACCTGTCAGGAGGTGGTGTTTCTCCGTACCCACCCTCTCTCCTATGTCTGATTATTTAAAACACAAAAGCCAAACTGTAGAATAAAGATATATATTTGTCAGGCGAGAGGGATAGTGTCTATTTACCTTTTTTCTGACCTGAGAACCTAGTTAGGTGTTAATGGACACTAACCTGTTATTCAAGGAAAATATTCTAGGTACTGGTAGGAATCGTTAAAGCCCGTATTGAGAATCTCAAACAACAAAAATTAATGTTTAGACCAAAGAGGAGACTATTAAATGTGAAGTCAAGGGAATATGGAGAATTGTAAATAAAAGAATAAAGCATATAAGGTTGGCTCAAAAAGAGTTTAGAGACATGGGGCTTTTTTTAATGGCCAGAGGAGGGCTTCAGAAAGATGAGAGCATATCAGAGGATGGCTATATGTTTAAAATTATTGTCCAGGATGGAGAAATCAGATGTTTTCAGGACTAGGTAAGTAAGTAAGAAATATGCCAGGCACACCGTTGGTGTAGCTAAAAATTGGAAATTCGTGGAGGTTTGAGACTGTTCTTGGGAAGCGGATGAGAGGGCATGGTGTCAATTTCCTTCGCGGAGAGGCTGCTGTCGCCTTGCCCAGCCGGAGGCAGGTGAAGGGGCCTGAGCTCCGCTAACCTGCTGTGGATTCCCCTCTCAGATGGCAGGGACGGCACGCCATGACCGGGAGATGGCCATCCAGGCCAAGAGAAAGCTCACCACGGCCACTGACCCCATTGAAAGACTCCGACTGCAGTGCTTGGCCAGGGGCTCCGCGGGCATCAAAGGACTTGGCAGGTAAGACCCGGGCTGTGGGGTGACAGGGAGATGGAGGAGAAAGGCAGGACACGGCCAGGTAAGGCTAAGACTAGCTGTGTGACCTTGGGCAAGTCACTTCCTCCTGGGGTCTCAGTTCCTTATTTGTAAAATGCAGAGTTTGGAAGAATTGATCTCTGAGGTCCCTTGTGACAATTTTTGGTTCTTAGTCCCAGATTCAGCAAGGCCCGTGTCTGCTACAAGAGAGTGCATCTACTAGGACCCCTCGAGGTGAAAGGAGAAGTGTGCCTAGGGACTAGAGACACCTGGCAGGACAAGGAGAGACACTCCCTAAAGCTGTGACAATAGGGGCCGGGTTGGGAGAGGGAGGAATGAATAGTGATTTAGGTGTGATTGCAGAAGTTGGAGTGTCACTCTCAGAGAGTCGTGTCTCACTTCCAGCCGGGGGCCCTGGAATTGCCTGGAGGATAGTTCACAGCTCACTGCCAGTGGGGTTCCTCCAGCTCTGTAGGGCCTGTCATCTAGCCCTCTGATAGTGTGACTAGTCCTCAGGACTGAGAAACCCAAGGGGAAGGAGAGGCATGTCCTGTGCATTGTCTCTTTTCAACAGACTACACTGAGTGCCCACCATGGATTCACGGGTGAACAAGCCTTCTCCTGGCCCCGTGGAGGACTTAGACTAAAAAGATTGAGAGTCACTAAAACAGAAATCTCTGTGGCGTGAGAAGTTCTATTTTAGAGAAGTACAGGGTGTCATGGCAGGGAAATCCAACCTCAGTTCTGGAGGCTGGGGAAGGCCTCACTTCCAGCAAGGTCCTGAGCATCAGGAATGTCACTTTCAACAGTCCCAACTCTCAGACTAAGCCTAGTTCTGTCAGAAGCCCAGGCTGTGGGCATATGAACCCTGGTGGCCAGGCTGTCACAGTCCAACTAGAAGACCAGCCCACTTCCCCTCAATGTTTTATCACTCCAGCCTCCACCTCTTCATCCTGGATCTGCATCATTGTCCTCTGCAAACCCCTCAGGACCACCATCCTCTCACTCACTCTCTGGTCCATTCAATTGAATTCCCCTGCTGCGTATGCCCCCTGCACCCCACATCCCCTACCAGCCCTTCCACTGTGAACCAGTCTGTTGTAAACAGGCACCATCGCATGGTTGGCCTTTTGCTTGAATGTGCCCTTGCCTCCTCCCATTTGCTGGTCTTGGCCTTCCCTAGATCTCTCAAGTGGAGGCTGTCTCTTCCCCTCCATGCCTGCCTGAGGGTCAATTGAGGATTAAACACTCTCCTTCAGTCTAACTTCTGATCTCAGTTTATATTCCCCTCCTTGGCTCCTTACCCCTTCTCTATAAATCCTCTCTTTGAAGGACACCTCTTCCTGTTAAGCTCCAAGATGTGCCAACCTCCAGGACACTCAGTGTTCTGTGAAGTGTTGGCTCCTGGCACAATCCTTCCCACTCTGTCTTGAGTCTTTATCCTGGTTGGGATCAGGATGACTCCATCAATACTCTGACCCTTTCACTTCTGACACCAACTTCTGCTGGTTTTCAACAATATGTATTCTTTCTCAGTTGTTTCCAATCACTTCATAAATGTAGATATTTCCCAAGATTCTCATGCCGGTAGCTCTTTACTTCACCATACATCTTGCCTCCTCCTGACTTAGCTCTTGTTTATCCTGGATTGATTTAGCCTCTTGCCATTCTTGGAATCAAGTCCCCTCCTGAGCTCCTAACTCATTTCATGATTTGTATCTTTTCTTTTATCAGGGAGAACACTAGGCAACTAGCTAACTAATCAGCTACCCAGTGGACATCTCTATGTAGTTGCTTTACTGTCCAAAACAAAACAAAAGTCATCATCCCCTCTTGCAAACATGAACTTCCCCTGCAGCCCCTACTTTCAGTGGTATCACCACTCTGACAGTCCCTTGGGTTGGAAACTTTAGAATTATCTTCATTGACCCATCACATATAATTCTCTACTTCTACAATATCTTGCAATCTCTTTTCTTATTTTCATCTCAGTTGCTAAAGTGCAGACAGTCACCATCTTTCCTCTGGATTCTTAATATGGTATTCTTACTGGTTTCTTTCCTTCCAAGCATTCAGTTCTTCCATCTATTCAACCTGCTGTTGCTAGAGTTCTCTTAAAATTTTATTTTGCTGGTGTCACTTTTCATGAAAACCATTCAATGACTTTCCTTAATTTAATAAAGTTCAAACTCTTAAGCGTTTAAGGAGATTCAAAATTCTTCAGATTCTGCCACTAACCCAACTTTCCGTCTTAATTCCATTATTTCTTCCTTCTCAGCTGTCCTCCAGCTCCCTCAGACGTCCCAAGAACACCATAAAAACTGCTGTCCGTCTGAAATGCATCGCTTCTCCCTTCACTTAGAACTATTGATCGTCCTCCTGGTTCTCTCTTTTTCTCTCTCAATAAGTTTCTTTCTTTCGTTTTCCCCTTGGGCAGCACAGCTGGGCTGGGAGGTTGCAGGCAGGCAGCCCTGACCTCTCCCCGCAGCCAGCGCTGGGCTCTCCACTCAGACCCACACTCTGCACTGCAGCCCCGCCTTGAGAACACGCCGGACCCCATGCCCCAGATTCCTGTTGTCCCTCCACCTGCTCTCCCCTGCCCCCAGTTCCCAGCCTATTCCAGGTGGGTTGGGCCTTCCCGGTCTCCTCTCTGGACTAGCACATCCTCTAGATACACTGCCTCCAACTGTGTCAGACCCTGAGTGCCCACTGCACCCTCCCTCACCCACCGACACACCCCACCAGGACCCCGGCTCTCAGAGCCTGCTGAGGTGAGAAGCATCAGGTGGCCCCAGGTTCAAATCACTCGCTACCACTCTGGAAAGGTGGCAGCTGTGCTCTGAGCCTCAGTGTCCTCATCTGTGGAATGAGCCACCTCAAAGGTTGGCTGTGGAGTGAGGATGTATGAGGAGGGCCAGCCTGGGCCCTGGCATATAGGGAGGTGCTAACTCCTGTCCCTGCACCACCTTTTTTTTCATTGTTATAATAAATGTATTTGTTTATTTATATTTATTTTTTTCTTTTTACCTTTTGACCCCCTTCAAGAAACCTCAGTAAGTATCTTAAGGGCAGAGACTGAGTCTCATTCATCTTTGGGTTTCTCCTCATAGGGCTTAGTGCAGTGTCTGACACATTATAGATGCCTAATCAATTGTGAATTTCGTTGAATAACACATGATGGTTGTTTTTGTTTGTTTGTTTTGTTTTTGTTTTTTGCTATATTGCTGGATATTTACTAGGATGGGAGAAAATAAAGCAAAAGGCTGATTGCCCCAGAAAACCTGACTGATGTAATTATGGGAATTTTCTTGGCCAAGTTTGCTAAAGTTTCCCCACGGTGGCTTAATAATACATGCAATGGATTGAATATTTGTGTCCCCCCCCAAATTAATCGGTTCAAATCCTAACCCCTAATGTGATAGTATTAGGAAGTGGGGATGTTGGAAGGTAATTAGGTCCCAAGGATGGAGCCCTTATGAATGAGATTCGTCACCTTATAAAAAGGACCCCAGAGAGCTCTCTCGCCCTCTTCCCGCCATGTGAGGAAACAATGAGAAGTTGGCAGTGTGCAACCCGCAAGAGGGCCCTCACCAGACCCTGAATCTACCAGTGCCTTCATCTTGGATTTCTCAGTCACCAGAACTGTGAGAAATAAGTGTTTGTTGTTTAAGCTACCCAGTCTATGGTACTATTAAAGCAGCATAAGCTGACAAGACAATACATTAATTATTTCAAATTTACTTATATTTTACAAGGAAACTGATCAGTTCACTTCCATAGCACTTCTCTTTGGTCATTAATAAATGTGCTCATTAATTCATCCAGCCAATGAATATAGATAGAGTGACCACTATGTAGTAAACAAAACAGCCAAGGTCTTTGCCCTCCTGGAGCCTGTGTTCTAGTCTATGTGATCTCCTTACTCAAAGTCTTCTGTCTTGTTTTTTAACTGAAATGTGAGATACAAAGGAGTAAAAATCTGTCATTTTTACATATAACTAACATAGAGAAAAATACAAGTTGTGACTTGAAAATGATACATTATTTTAGCATTCATAGGAGACTTAAGATCAACCAACTGGTCTCTTATAGGAAACTGAGACCCAGAGAGGTTGCTGGAGGTGCCCGAGTCACATAGCAAGTTTTCGTAGTAGAAGGGGGACTCAAACCCAGGCTTTCTGAATCCTAGTTAAGAACACTATTTACATGTTAGACTGCCAGCAAAATAGAAGATTCGCAAGGCTATACTGAGGAGAGTGGTAGATGGTGGAGGATGAGAGACTATGTAGCAAAGAGGGAGGTCACAGTGGGTGTGATGAGATCAATGAAGGACCTCAAGAATTACCATTAAACACAATTAGAAAATATATTATTTCTTCTCTAGAAAAGGATATGGGTACCCCATGTTTGGAGGTGATCAGACAGAGCTGGAGATAATAAGGCGTGCTTCCAAATGGAGGCTTCCTATAGCTAGCACAGTGTCTACATATTTTGGGTAGTCAGTGAATGTATGTTGAAAAAAATGAAAAACTATTTACATTTTATGCTAAGTTATGGAGCCGTTATCAAGAAAAATAGAGTACAATATGGTTTGAAAAGCACCTACCTACCCACAGTTTCTGCTTTCCTTTAATCAGGAGATGGGAAGACTTTGGGTCTACTAGCAAAGATGGGAGCTTGAAAAATGTTACATGTTTTAATTTTTTAAATAGACTTTACTTTTTAGAACAGCTTCAGGTTTGCAGGAAAATTGAGAAGATAGCACAAGAGAGTCCCCATATGCCCCATCACCCAGTTTCCCCTGTTATTAACATCTTACATTAATATGGTACATTTGCTGCAATTAATGAACCAATATTGATACATTTTTATTAACTAACCTCCATAGTTTATTGAAATTTCCTTAGTCTCTGTCTAATGTCCTTTTCTGTTTCAGGATACCATCCAGGATGCTGCATTATATTTACTTGTTGTGTTTCCTTAGGCTCCTCTTGGCTGTGATAATTTCTCAGAATTTCCTTGTTTTTGAGAGGTCAAGTATTTTGTAAGCTGCCCCTCTATTGGAAGTTGTCTGATGTTTTTCTCATGATTAGACTAGGGTTATAGGTTTTGGGGACCACAGAAGTAAAGTGCCATTTTCATTGCATCATATCAAGGATGCACGCTGTCAACGTGATTTATCTCTATTAACCTTGACCTTGATCACCTGGCTGAGATAGTGTTTATCTGGCTTCTCCAATGTAAAGTTACTCTTTTTCCCCCCTTTCCATATTGTACTGTTTGGAAGGAAGTCTTTTTGCAGAGCCACACCTAGGGAGTGGGGAGTATGCATTCCCTCTTTGAGGGCAGAGTATGTGCATAATTTATTTGAAATTCTTCTGCAAGACAAATTTGTTTCCTCTCCTGTTTATTTATTTATTCAATCATTTATTTAAAGCAACATGGACTCATGGATATTTGTTTTCACTTTGGGCTATAATCCAACACTACTTTGTTTTACTGCTCAAATTGTTCCAGCTTTGGCCTTGGGAGATGTTTCAGTGGCTATTTGACATATCCCCATCCCCATCAATGTAGTTTTTTTTTTTTTTTTTTTTTTGTATGAGCTCTTTACTTTCTGGTACGAGATGCTCCAAGTTCATCTTGCATATTTCCTGCCCCAGTCCTAGAATCAACCATTTCTCTGAGAAGCCCAGTTCCTTTTCAAAAAAGATTTATTTATTTGTTTGCTTATTTCTTTATTTATATTGAGGTAACATTGGTTTATAACATTATATAAATTTCAGGCATACACCATTATATTTCAACTTCTGTATAGACTACCTCATCTTCACCACCAAAACTCTAGCTGCCATTCGTTACTGAACACATGTGCCCCTTTACCCCTTTCGCCCTCCCCCTACCCATCTTTCCTTCTGATAACCACCAAGCTTTTCTCTGTATCAATGTGTTTGTTCTTTTGTTTATCTTTCACATCTTTCACTTAAGTTAGCACCTTCACATTCCCCTCTCCCTTCAGTGAGATTGTTTTAAACTTTATAATACAGCTAGATTCTCTTGTCACAGTCTGCGTTCCTTCCGGAGGTCCATTGACCCCCTAAATAATTTTTTCGTTAATTTGTATATGTTAAGGTTCACTCTCTGTACTGTAGAGTTCTATAGGTTTTGGCAAATGCATAATGTCATGTATCCACCATCGTAGTATCGCACAGAACAGTTTCATTGCCCTAAAAATCCCCTGTGCTTCACCTGTTCTTTCTCCCCTTCCCCTGGTCTTTTTACTGTCTCTATAGTTTGCCTTTTTCAGAATGTCATATACTTAGAATCATACAGTACTTTTTTTTTTTTTTTTTTTTTTAAGGTTTCTGTTCTTTTAGGAGAGGCTGGGAAGAGGCTCTCCACTTTTGGAAGGAGAGTACAGAGAAGAATCTAAGACTTCTGTATTTTACTTTGAAAAACCTTGAGAGTGGTTTTCTTTTTAAGTCTTTATGCTTACATCTTGTTCCCTGTGTTGTTTGTTTTGTTTTCTTTCCTTTTTCTGTGTGTGTTTTCTTCAGAGTGTTTCGAATTATGGATGACAATAACAACCGTACCCTTGATTTTAAAGAATTTGTGAAAGGGTTAAATGATTATGCTGTGGTCATAGAAAAGGAAGAGGCAGAAGAGCTTTTCCGGAGGTTTGATAAAGATGGAAATGGAACAATAGACTTCAATGAATTTCTTCTCACATTAAGAGTAAGTGGCCCCATGAATCAGTGTATCTGCCAAGTTTGGTTTTCACATGGTTTCAGTCGGCTACTTTGAGGTTTTGTTTTCAGAAGTTGTTAGTACACTGTGGAGGAGATGGGGAGGGGATTGAGAATAGGTTTAGGGAGTTTTTAGAGCAATCATAATGCATAGCATTTAATGGCACACAAACAATTTCACATCACTGACAGAAATAAGATATTTTATCACGTATGACACTAAAAGAGCTCATTTACTTATGTATGTGTTTTTATCTATTTATCTAGCCTCCAATGTCCAGAGCCAGAAAAGAGGTAATTATGCAAGCTTTTAGGAAGTTAGACAAGACTGGAGATGGTGTTATAACAATTGAAGACCTTCGCGAGGTGTATAATGCAAAACACCATCCAAAATACCAAAATGGAGAATGGACCGAGGAACAAGTATTCAGGAAATTTCTGGATAATTTTGATTCACCCTATGACAAAGATGGATTGGTAAGTAAGGAGCTTAATTTAAATGAAATTTCTTCTATCCAGTTTGTAATTGTAAATGGGAAATAGGTCCAAAGCTGTTAAAAAAAAAAATACTTCTACCATATTTGTTATAAGTAGAAGAGAAGTAAAATATCTCCTTAGGGACCATCTAGAAAGTTGAGAACTAAAGTAGTAAAATAATGTTTGTGTGTGCACATATACTGGTAGGAGAATCACGTTCAGCTAAATACCCATCATCTGGAGAATGTGGTATTTTGATTAAACATTCCATTTTATGGCTACCATATTCACCACACACAGCTAGCTACATTCCAATGAACTAGACTATAATGAAATACATTTCACTTCAAAATGAGACCACAATTCAATTTTTTGGAACATGATTCACAAGGCATTTCAGAATATTGTGGTGTCTTTTACACACATCCTTATAAGCATCATTTCTCATTACACTTTGCTATGTAGAAATGTCATTTAAGGAAAGATTTCAGTAAAGAGAATGCCAGATAACAGAATTTACTCTAATTTAATCTTTAGTAGGTTTTTTTTTTTTTTTTTTAAAGATTTTATTTATTCATTTTTTTCCCCCCAAAGCCCCAGTAGATAGTTGTATGTCATAGGTCCACATCCTTCTAGTTGCTGTACGTGGGACTCGGCCTCGCGTTGGACGGAGAAGTGGTGCCTTGGGGCGTGCCCGGGATCTGAACCCGGGCCGCCAGCATCAGAGCGCACACACCTAACCGCCAAGCCACGGAGCCTGCCCATAATCTTTAGTAGGTTTTAAGATTAACTTGCATTTCTAAACTACAGTGAACTTAAAAACAAAAGCAACCACCCCATCTCAATTAACTGGCGTCTTCAAGTTACAAATGCATAGCTTGGTAGGGTAAGGAATTACAACTGCGTTATTGTGTCTAGGCTGAGATGAAATTGTCATCTGTCTTTTATCAAACAGCCATAAATGGAAGTTTTAACCCAGAACTGGCTCTGCTCTTAGGTGTCCTGAAGGCTGTGGTGATGGGGAAGGGAATTCTCTCCTTGACTGACAGTGGGCAGCAGCAGACCCAGGGGAGGGTTACCCCTAACCCCTTTGTCACACAGGAAGTGGGACAGGGGGAGGAACGAAGAGATGGTGGTGATAGGAAAAGAAATAAGCCTTTCCTTTCTGAAGGGAATTCCTCCCAACTTTTTCCATGAAACTTCACGTTTCTATTAGTCCTATTAGCAAGGGGTGAAGGGGATGGGAAGGGGACGTCTCTTTCCTTTCTGCTGACATTTTCCTGCCAGGGACAGAGAAATACTCTCCATTTTAGACTGATAGGATTGCAGACGTGGATTAAAAAAGAGTCTTGATTCTGTAGGGCAGCCAAATGCTTAGGGACAGAAATAACAGAACCGTATGTTTTCTTCCAATATTGTTGGCCTTTGATCTCTGAGATGGCAGTGGAAAAATAGTCAACTGCCATTTCCCCAATTTAGCCCAACTCTACATGGGATCCCAGGGTGTATTTGCCTCCTCTCTGCAGGTGGTTCCTCCTCGTTGCCAGGGGAAACCTCAGCTGCCCTTTTCTCTAACCCAAGTCAAAGCAGGCAGTAGTTGTGATTCAGCTGATTTAAAGTTCCCACTCCAACCCTTTTCACATTTATCTTCACAAGCCACATTAAGTTCTCAAATACTCATAAAGGTTATTGGGGTTTTTAGCAGTTACAACATTTGATGTCACCTGAATATCACAGACCCTGTGTTAATACCCAACTCTGACTGTGCATGATCATCATCCGGGGTATGGATTAATAATGAGGATTGGTGGCTGCACCACAGAAATACAGGATCCTTTTTTTTTTTTTTGGTAGAGCTCAAGGATTTACAGTTTTAATAAGTGCTCCAGATGATTCTTATTCACATTCATATTTGAGATCCTTGCCTCTAACAGATTCAGAAGTGCCTCTTTTTAATTATTAAATATAATATGCACATGAACTTCATTTAGCACAGTTATGGATCTGGGCAACATTTCTTGAGCACTTATTATCTATTGGGCATCCTTCTACGAACTCCACAAGGATATCTCACTTAATAGACATAATGAAAATATTTCTGAAAAGTTATATGTGATTCAAACTTCTGTATGCTGAATCATATTTTAAATTCACAAGGAAATATCCATGTAAACGAGCTCCATGGTAAATTCTTTGATAAAGAGAATCATTAACCCGTAATTTATCTTATTCAAATTGAGTTGTTTTATACGATAAGATTTCTTATGGTGAAGCATAGCTACACTTGAAGCCAATGTGCTTATTTATGGTTGAAAAATATAGTTTATATCTACATAAGAAGAATTTAGAATAATGCAAGAAAGTTAGCATACTATCTAGCCAAGGATGATGTTCAAATTTGTGGACTTTAGTAATCTAGGCTAAGCTCTATGTGGTCATAAAGGTTACTGGGGTTTGCAGCAGTCATGGAATTTGATGTCATAGATCCTTGTTCCCACAATCTGCTTACCTATCAGCCTATGCGCCAGAAGCCAGTTGGGTGGAGGTATGAAAGCAACTAAATAATGTGTGAAGCAGACTTTCCTCACCCTGATTCTATCCCTACACCCCATCCTAATTGGAGGAGACTTTTACTTCTTATTTTTTTAATATTTAAGTTTTGAAGTTTTCATGTGTATATATTATTTTATAATTACAAATATTTTTTAAAAATTTCTTGGAACTAGATTAACCTTTGAGGGGATGTGAGTCTTGTTGCCTCATCTTATCTCATATAGAAAGTTTTAAATATATTTTAAGTATATTACTGAGTATATGTAGATAACCTAACTTATTTTATGATTTTCTAATCAGTTTGGAGCTGAGAAAAAGGGACTGTATTCTGTATCCTGACTCAGACATTTCTATTGATGCCATCCAGGACCTTCTCCAATAAATAATATGTATTCTGTCAATTAAGGGTAGCCTAGGTGGGAGGCCTGTCAAAAGCAGGGATGTCCATTCTCTCATTTTTTCTAATGTCCAACAAAGTAATTAAGTAACAATAATTATTACTGATAGTAATTTACTGTGAGGCAAACTTATGGGGAAATCATAGAATTTGTGATTCAGGCTATTCCCAATGTAAGTGAATCTGAGGACAGGAGCAGATACTGCACTAAGAATAACTGATGGCCTTTCCTGAAATGGTCAAATACATCAGCTCTGACATCTGGTTTTACGTAGTCTGACTTCCAGATGGAATTTAATGCTGGATAACTGGGGAATGCAAAGGAGGACAGAAAGAAAGAAATTCAAGAAAGGAGGACATTGATGGTAATCTAATTTTAGTAGAAGCTGTGCACATGCATTGTTTATTTTTACTTTCAGATCACGGATAAGCATAGCTCAACTATTAGCTCAGTCCCATGCCTTTCTTCCTACTGCTTTTTTACTATTTTTTGCAGGGGAGAGGTAAGGTAGGTACAGGGAGAGAACTGTGGATCCTGTGACTTTTTTCTCTGTTCACTTATAGTTTCAGCAAAAAAGGTGAGTGGGCCAATCAGCTCATGATTCTTAGAAGAGATACGTAGGTACTCGGTGGGAGAGGAGTTTGCTGTTATGGACTAGAAAGGGTTTTGAATTATTTATGGATTTCACTTTTTGTGATATTTTTAATCCCTCATGACACTGAAAATTGAAGGCTAACTGGAAAAGAATAAGTTTCCAGAACAGCCATCATTATTGTGTCTGTGTCCTCCTGTATAAACAGGGCTATCCTTTGGGCTAAATTGACTGGTCATAGAGATCAAACAAGAGAAGAATTCTTTCCCTGAATCAACTAATCAAGTCAGCCAATATGGTTGATTTGGAGCGTACATATCACCTCCAGCTATTAAAAAATAAAATTGAGAACTGTTTTTTCTTCTTTCAAAAAGGAAAGTAATATAAAATCCTCGCTTAGAGAAATACATTAGTAGTTATTCGAAAAAGACAGTTATAGGCGTAGAATAGAGTGAGAACCCAGGGTGGAGGGAGAGACACAGAACAGGGGGTATCTTTTTTAACTCACTCTGAGCCTTGAATGAGTAATTCGTATCTTAAAAAAGCATGAAGCCAAAGAGTGTTTAACTTGAAATCTGTTTCCTTACCCACAGGACAGAACTCCATTTTTTTCAAAGGTAAAACATTGCTTGCCCTGACACAAGGACCTGAGATGATGTTTCTGACATTTCATAGAAAAGCAGTGTTAACTCCAGTTAAAGAACACTAGTTTCTTACTCTGACTTTCAGTCTCATTTATCTGAACAGATGGGCTCCTGTTCTTAAAGATGAGAACCTGTATTACACTTTCCATTCAGGTTGGTTGGAAATTTTCAAGGCCTTCTTCCTCTCTTCCCCTATACCCCTCCTCACGGCCATCCTTAACTTCACTTTTTCTTGTTTGAGACCTGTCCCTGAGCCGTAGTCACTAAAAAGCCTTCTTGATTGAAATTTCCCCTCCATTTACAGGTACTGAAGATGAGCTTCCATTGAAATGGTGAGAAGCAAAGTTTTGTTTTTGTTTCTAACTTTTCCACTGCAGGTGACCCCAGAGGAGTTTATGAACTACTACGCAGGGGTGAGCGCATCCATTGACACCGATGTGTATTTCATCGTCATGATGAGAACCGCCTGGAAGCTCTAAATGTATGACCTTGGGACCAGGGCCTTGAGTACAGCCACATGGCTCCAAATGGTTAAACATCAGCTCAAAACCAGGATCGTATCTGAGTTCACGTTCATCCCAGTGTTTGTTTCACGTCAAAACAGGTTGTATTTTCTATGGCAGAAATAGACACAACTAAGTAGCGAATTGTAACTTAACTTTGCTGAGGCCCGTTTCCTTAGCTATAAAATAGGCATAATCAAAATAGGATCTGTAAAGCTCCTAGAACCAGGCTGACATATACAGGTGTCTAATAGACATTAGGTGTCTTCCTTGGCCATTAATAAAAGTTTGAATATTTTAATTATAATCCTCACCCATGTACCCATTCTTTCTCCACCTTCCTTTAGAGGGTCCATTTCTGTTTGGGAGAATTCATCTGTTTTTATCTCTGACTATAAATCTTTAAGTGCTTCAGTCCCAATTTGGGGACCAGAAGGAGACTACCTGCTAGCCAGTTTCCATGACTGAGTCTTGAGTTTCTCTGACTATGATTTAGGGAAACCTCAGTTTGACAAATAGATTTAAAATGGCATTTTGGGGGTCATTTTAAAGGCTGGTGTGAGAGGCCGGCCTGGTGGCCTAGTGGTTAAGTGCACGTGCTCGGCTTCTGCGGCCCGGGGTTCGCAGGTTTGGATCCCACCCGTGCACCGATGCATCGCTTATTAAGCCATGCTGTGGCAGCATCCCATATAAGGTAGAGGAAGATGGGCACAGATGTTAGCCCGGAGCCAATCTTCCTCAGCAAAAAGAGGAGGATTGGCATCGGATCTTAGCTCAGGGCTGGTCTTCCTCACAAAAAATAAATAACAAATAAAAGTAAAGGCTGGTGTGAGACTGGAAGCCATCTCCTTGAGCAACAGAGCCAGGATCATTCCTGTGATTCAGGTTTGAGGGTAGGCTGTGCCCTCAGATTTCATTTGGGACCTCTTGCCCTGTGAGTGGGCAGACCAAATCAGTAAGCCTTTGCCTGGTGAAATGTTCATCTCTCCCCTCCCAGCCGTTGGCCACCATGTTGAGGTTCCCACCAGCAGAAGAAAGTCAGGTGTGACATAGCCCAGGATCACAGGCATACTCCAAAGGAGATTTTCCATCTTGACACTTCATGGCTGAAAGTGTTCTCCTCTCATCTCTAAGCTTTAGTTTCATATTGTTGATGTGCAAATCTCCCCCAGAAAGACTTCTCAGTAAAGACAGCCCCAGCTACTGGAAAATAGATGTTGAAACTACCATGCTCTCTTTGTGTGTTCTGTGTCTGGGCTAGAGATAAAAACACAGTGACTTGCCCTCTGGCTATGGTGCTGTAGGTAAAGACCATTCTGCCTCATCACTCAGGGGCAGTCATTTTTGTCACCTCTGTCCCTGGCTGGACTCACTCTCTGGTTTGGGGACATGGACTGGGGTAATGGTCCCTTTTAAGATCTTATATATTTAAGTGGCTCTGGATTTAGGGTTGGAACACACTTGCCATATTTTTTACCAATTCACTGTTTGCTTTTTATTTCACAGACTTGGAAGTTGAGACTAGGATATACATTGATTTAAGAATTGTGAAAAGTGTTTTGAGATGAGAACTATCGCAGTCATTAAACAGGATGCCTTGCATTGTTTGTTGTTGAGAAGCTGATCTCACTACTCTCATGGTGGGCTGGAAAAGGGACCTTTTCCTTGAGGATGGGAGTATCCCCATATCATGAGACACTAGCTTTTTTGGAAATTAATTATGCAAATCTAGTTTTCCACTGGCTTTATTATCTAGGCTTATATAGAAGTTGGCAGGCCAAAAGATGCCAAGTGTTGTGAAGAAATATGTAGAAATGACATAGAAGCCAGGAGAAATTATGAAGAAATGTATAGAAAAAGTATCCATGTTTTCTGCAGCTTGCACCTTGAAGATTGTGGCTAAGGAGAGGTCCCGGTTTCTTGGGGATGGTGGGTTTCAAGCCAACTGCTCTAGATAAACTTGTCTCTTTGATTCTGGGAATAAATGACTCATGTGTCTGCTTAAACTGGGGCCATAGAGTTAGCATGTGATTCTGAACAAGGACTGGGTTGCAGCTATCAGCTTTGTCTTCCCCAGTTGTACTTTGCTTCCTGTCTAATTGGGGCACAGCTATCAGATTTCAGATAACCTGTGCCTCACAGTGTATTTGGTCACATTCAGTTACCTCCTTTCTGGCAGGTTAAGTTCTGGGCCACAAGAGAGGATTCCACCAAGGCCCTCTCGCCCTCCAAAAACAAGATCTCCTAATAACCTGATGGTCAAGAGTCACTCTTCTTGTATTCTGAGTCTTATCTGTGATTTCTGTCCTACTCTGGATTTACTCATAATTAGCTCTACTCCTTCTAGTAGCCATGGAAGGAACAGTGAAGAGTCGTTAAAAAAAATCATTTACTTATACCGTTCTGGATATATGTTCTGTTTATTTAACTTTCACAATTTAAACATTACTCCATTTGAAACTTAAAAAATAAGCCCTTGGATCAGAAGATAAAACACAATAAAAAGTCTCTAAAATAACCCTTGGGAGCCCCTTACCTGTTGGGTCTGGACCTCAGATAGGTGGTAAACAAGCCAAAGAAGAGAGGATAAGATTAGTATCTTTTTATGAAACAGGAACAATGTGTGTAAAATTCTGAGAATCAAGACTGATCAGAACAAGCCTCTAATATCAGTACTAAATCTGGATTCTAATTCCCCCAGACGCAAACCTGGGCAAGAACAGAAGAGACCCTGACTCAGCGGCTATCAAGAGCTGGTTCACATCCCGTCTGAATTCCATTCAGGGTGCAAATGAGAAATCCAAGATGAGAGTTGAATCATAGACTGAGGCAGAATTCTTCCAGCCAGTCTTGGGGCTGATTTTCACAGACATTCAGACTTTAACAGGATTTCTTCTCGGACCCAGATGGCACTCTGGAGGACCATATATGGCTTTTTGTGGTTTGGTGGCAGGCATGAAGTCAGGTTTCACACCCTAACAACAGCATCTAAGGCAGAGTTGGTCCCCCTCCAAGTAGGCTGTAGATTGACTTTGCACATATCATGGTTTTAGTCTGAAAATACATCCTATCATTAAATATTTATTGAGCCGCTGCTGTGTGCCATGTTCTATTCTAGGCTGGGGAGGTAGAGCAGTGAGCTAGAATAAATGCAACCTAAACCACTGGCTTTCAAACCAAACAGTCCACAGGCATTAAGAGATCAGAGAGGAGGGAAGACATGGGCACTGACCTCCCCTCTCTGAGTCTCACCCAGCTTCTGAAGCCAGGACCGTTGGGGCCCTTCCTATGGCAGTGTGTTAGGGAACTATGTAGTAAATCTGACGAATGTAGACAACCTATCAAGACAGCGCAAGGAAAATCCTCTTCCACTGTTGGAGGCAGATCATTGTTTCAGCCCTTCACTTCTCTTGGCCAGTGTGAATTGCCTCAGTGAGAGTACAAATAGGTAATGATTCAACCCTCATCAAGGAATCTTGATGCAATTTGTTCTGCTGATGTTTAATCAAGTGGAGATGAAATTAACCAAATGTATTCTTGGATGGTGTGCAGGTGCCCTTCTACCCCTCCTTCATGAAATTCTACTAACACCCTCTGTGTAGTATACTGTTTTGGATTTATGCATATCTCTTTGGGGCGTAGAATGAAAAACCTCACGACTTCCAATTGTCCAGATTAGTCAACCAACTTGCTTTCCTAGAAGTTATAAACTGTTCTTTTAAATTAAGAGCTTGATAAATGAAGCAGTAAGGTTTTAAATTTTAAAAATGCTTATGATTCAAGGAAAAACAAAGGTGCCAAGGGTCTGATAGATTGCCATATAATGTCATTTTCATGTAATTTACCCTTTTGAAAGCCAATGTTTCTAAGCATGGTTTTATTCCTCCAAGTTGCTCATATGAAAACTATATAACCTTGATAGAGATAGCTAGCACTTTTATTGTAATAAAAAAAACCCCACTAAGTTAATCCCCTAAAATTGTGTGGTCTAAAACAGACGACAGGTGAAATCTGTTGAAAGAAACATAAACAAATGATTGATGGGGGTTCTGAGAACACTGCTGTGTGAGAAGAATTCTGTCTGCCATCTCAGTTGGTGCGGTGAGAGGCTGTGGTAAGACAGCTCTTCCTCTCTGAGAATAGCATGACCTTCTTGTTTCATTCTCTCACCTGCTTTGCCAAAGCCAGTATTTTCCCTCAGCCAGATAGAGCGAAGGTGCTCTTCAGGAGAGAAACCTACTGAAAATATGAGCAACCAACTCATAGCTGAGTGTTGATGATGGACCATGCAACTACCAGAAAGGTATATTGCAGCAGGGAAAGAAAATCTCAAAATATAACGGCCTATTTTCTTGTGCTCTAGATTCTTCTCCCTATGCTTCATAAGTGGAATTTATTTATTTATTATTTCTCTGAAGTACTGTAAAAATCCTAACAGCCATTGAACACTGTTGATAGAATTTCTGTTTCACCAAAGTTCTTGTGAGCACCATGGGTTCCCGGCTCCCACTCTCGCTCCCAACACTGGACCTCTGGCAAGCAGCCCAGATGTGCAAAGGGTCACACTCAGCTGTATATAACTCTGCCCAGACAATTGTCATTCTTCTCCAATTTCATTCTGCTCTAGACTCGGTAATAAATTTATGAGGGACCCTGTGACTCAGAGCACAAGCACCTGAAATTTGGCACCACATCTGAGTATGTAGTTTGTAATCCTGCCATCAAAGACTTGAGTAACTTTCTCTTGACTGACCTTAACACTTGGCACTCAGAGACTGGTGTTGATTCTGAGACCATCTTGATCTTAACCTTGAAAGGTCTGAGTTGCGGGTCTCCTAGAAACACTCAGGCCACATGTGGAGCTGATGATAATCAGTGCCCCCAGAGAGCCTTGGAGCAGAACGTGGACCTGCAATTGAGAGAAAATGACAGGTGGCAGAGTGGCTTGCTCCTTCCAGTGTTATCGTGAGCCTCAGAGTGCTTCCACTTTGATGGGATAAAGTGCTACACAGACGCAGGCGTTACCTTAGGAAACCCAGATCATTCCTTTCATTTCCAAGCAACTGGGAAATAAAATACTGTTCCCCAAGTTTCATACTCAGTCATACTAAAATCTCATTTAACAATATCATTCAACTTCCAGTTATTTAAGATTATCTTTTAAGCTGCAAAGTGAGTATAGTAAGTCACCATTAATTCAGGCGCCACAAATTGAGCTCATTTAGATAGGATTTGAGTAAAAATTTACTTTAGTTTCATCTATACTAAAAAAAAAACACAAAAAACAGGGTTGCTAAGCAAGGCGGTAATGTAAAGAAGACCATAAGGGCTGTGCCTGCCTATATTCATATCAGATACTTGAAGATATCTATTGGCATATAAATGTAATTAGTATGCTAGTCATAAAAAGTTCCCACATATCTTTTAAAACAGTCCCAGGCCAATTGTTATTTGACAATACTTTATTTGCATAAGTGTAACTCAAGCTATTTTCTAGCTAGTGAGGTGTTCCTACATGTAAATCCTATCTTGATAGTATTTTTTAATAGAAACTGAAGTTCAAAAATAGTGTTTTATAAAGCAGAATTTCCATGATTTTTGTGGTATAAATTTAAAAATATTTTGTTTAAAAAGCTATACATACTTCTAAGGGCGAGTTTTGTATGCATTGAAAGCAAGCCCTTGGCTTAAAGGCAATAGTATCATTTCACGGAATGAGAAATTGAGAAGTTATGGAGCTACAAAGTTAGATATGGTTTAATTTATAATACTAACCCTGTCATGTTATCACATTATCAGGTGGCGCCTTGCCGTTAATGTGGTTCAGATTTAATAGAATTTCTTCAATTTAAAGCTTGAAACATTAGCTACTCTTGTAATAAAAGAGTTCATCTATCTAGCTTTTGTACTTCAGTTTTAAAGTGTTTCCAAAATATATTTCTTCTTATTAGCTAACACATTACACAGCATGCTTCTTTAAAAGTTTACTTCCTCGATGGTGCTTTTGGATCATTTAAAAATGTTACTTGTGTGATGTTTCAGTTACAGGTGATGAAATTTCTTCCTTGAAAATGATAGGGCACTGTTCAAGTTGTACTCTCTTGTGCTTTTAAAAGAACAAAATGTAATTATACATAAAACCATTATTTTGACAGCCGAGAATGAGAGTTCAAAAATTTGGTGTTAATATTCCTTTTCCTGTAGGATTGGACTACTGCCATCTAGCTGGCCAAGCAAGCTCCCAGAATGTCCAGCCTCTGAGTGGTGCTTCCAGGACTGTGGGGAATAGTGTTACTCTATGGGCTGATATTAAGGCACAGGGAAGGTTAAGCAGGAGGAGAGAGACGGAACCTAGGGGCTGATTCCTGCTCATTGTATCTTTGCTCTTAACTTCATTGCCCATTACAGGAAGCACAAGGCCCACTATGAAACACCAACATGTTTCCTGGCCAAACTGAGAAGCAGGGAGTATTTACCCTCTAGCATCTCCCGTATGGTTAGTCCCCTGCACCCTGCTATTGAATACCAGGCATCATGTACTCCTGGGTGCCCAAGGATCCTGGGAAGTACTCCATTCTCTACTTCTATCCTTAGCTATGTGTTCGGTCTAGACTGCCTTGCCCTGAAGAGTGTTTTATCTGTCCATTTATGCTCTAAACTTCTCACTCTAAAGTATTAATAATAACCCGAAGTATGATCATACAAAGTATGCTCTAGAGCAGCACTGTCCCATAGAACTTTCTGTGATGATGGAAATGCTCTACATCTGTGCCCTCCAAGATGTCAGCACTAGCCACATATGGCTATTGAGTGGTTGACATATGGATAGTGTGACTGAAGAACTAAGTTTTTCATTATATTTAATTGTAATTAATTTAAATTTAAAAAGCCACTTGTAACTAGTGGCTACTCTATTGGATAGTGCAACTCTAGAGATTTTAATCTTAATGCAAAAAGTAATGGCCGTGAGGGAACTGTAGCTGGCCAGTGGGCAGGCCGGTCTTTGGCGGCGCCTGCAAATACCTCACCTTAGAAAGCCTCCTCAGAGGGGAAAGGCAAGCCAGGCTCCCCTGACTCACTTGACCCAGCTTAACTGC
The DNA here is from genome assembly GCF_057802395.1 of Ceratotherium simum simum. Lineage (NCBI taxonomy): Eukaryota > Metazoa > Chordata > Mammalia > Perissodactyla > Rhinocerotidae > Ceratotherium > Ceratotherium simum. Next base: position 29,312,398 of record NC_141917.1, on the reverse strand, counting down.
CAGTGGTAAATCCAACTCAACAGAAAATATTTCAGGGAAAACGTAAAGTGCTATATTATGATTCACATATTTTGACACCATTTCCTTCTTTTTCTCTTACCTTTTATCCCCCTCAGGTTTCAAAAGAAGACTTTTTGAACTATTATGCTGGTGTTAGTGCTTCTATTGACACCGATGCCTATTTCATTTTAATGATGACAAAATCCTGGAGATTATGACTTTTGTCTGTTAGTTCTTTGGAAATCAGGGACTTGCAGAGAGTGGAATGAGTTTCAAAGAAGTCCAGTGCTATAGATTTTGATAATGTGTAAACTAAAGTTTCTAAAAGATCTGGAATTTTACAAGCAATAGATCTTTAGTCATCTTACTTAATCACTTGGAACATGTTCATTTCCTTAAATGCCTGAGGATATGTTTTTAAATTAGAAAGAAAGGAAGGAAGGAAAGAAGGAAGAAGAGAAGAAAGAAAACCGTGACGCGAGACCGGGAAGTGGTTCTTGGGTGAAATAATGCACTTCTTGTTATAGCCGTTCCTCTGATAGGTGTAAATGCAGCGGTTTTCCCACACTTTCACTTTATTTACTGGCTTAGGAGTCTGCAGCAGGAGGTCGTAATAAAAGGATTAGAGAAACATCTAGCTGTAAAATTTTCTGAGCTTACTTATTTTAATGTTTTTCTTGGTGAATACTTTACAAATAAAATTTATTTTACTCTGAAATTTAATGACTTTTTTTTGTTGTTGCTATTTTCATATTTCAATCCAGGGATTTAAACTCAGCAAATTCCCATACTTGCATGAACAAACGGCATAAGTGACTCTGGTGACAAAAGGAAGTTGAGCTCCATTGGCCCACTTGGTGGAAGGCTGGGCTTTCCTGGAGTGGGTTCAGTGACTGGGTCAGCCTATTAGGATGAAAGAGGGAAAAGGAAATACGTTAGAGTACACTGGGAAGGAGAACTTTCAAAACTGTTCTTGGGAATTCATCTTTTGAGCTCATTTCTAGGCTCCTCCCAAAGGCAGGTGATGTCAGGTTTTCTGACCCATTTCTCTTCTTCTAATAATTGCTTCTCAGGTAACAAAAATGGCTGTAGGTTGATTACACATGTACCCACAGGCCCTTCATCTTGGGAAAAAAAGGTAGAAGTGAGGGTGGGAGAGGAGATGGAAGGCTAAAGCTGTGAGTCTCAAATTTTAATGAGCACACAGGTCACCTGGGGATCTTGTTATAGTGCGAATTCTGATTCAGAAGGCTGGGTGAGGATTGAACTTGAGCCATTCTAACAAGCTTCCCCATGATGTTGATGCCTCTGGTCTTCAAGTAACACTGTGAGTAGTGAGGGGTAAAGAGATACCAGTTTGTTTATTTCCAGTGCATTTGGTTTCTTATTTGCCCACCGTTGGTTCCCATAATAATTTATGATTTTTGACTGCTGGGCCATCCTCTCCTTATCTTTAAAGTCATCAAAGTATGAAGGAAGTAGCAAAGAAAGCATATTGGCCTACCAGGCGTAGGTAGGAGAGAAATAGCACTTCCAAGAGGCTTTGTGCAGTGGCATTCCAATTGGAGAGTTTCCAATAGTCCAGGACTGAGTCCTGCAGTCTTCCAGCCTCAAAGATCTGAATGTGTCAGCCCTCCAAGAGAAGGTCCATCTCTTAAGAGAGAACTACATTGAGCCAGCTCACAGCAACTGATGCTAAAACTGGATTGCCATGCCATTAATCTACTATGGAGAATTCAATTCTCATTTTTGCTGGGTCCAGATCAGAGAATCTCATCTGAGTTTGAGGATATAAGAGAATGACAGCTTAGCTCTCAGTTCAGGGTTACTTTGAGCAGTTTATTCTCAGATACTACTAAGCAGTGCAGAGGATATACACATGGCATGTTAGGGTAACGCTAGCTGCAGTAACAAATAAACACTCAAATTTATAAAAGCTCAAACACATTTTTCACTCATGAAACAGTATTATGTATCAGCTGTTCTTGGTCAATGAACAGCTTTCCTCCATGTAGGGATTCTGGGTTGCAGGTTTTCTCCATTTTGTGGTTCTGCTGTTCTCTAAGGCTTCACAGTCAATGATATCCATGTGGCTGAAGGGGAAGAGTGTGTAGAGAGGGCTGAAGAACTTTATGAAAATCTTTGGCCTGGAAGTGACACTCACCACTTCTGCTTGCATCCCATTTGATGATAACTAGTCACATGATTACACCTAAATGCAAGGGAGGCTGGGAAATGCAGTCCTGGGCAGGAAATCTTCTTGTCAGTGAAAATCTATCTAATGGCAGGAGAGTGCACATTTTGTTGGACGACTAGCTGTTTTTGCCACTTAAAATAGCAGTCCTCATTGCCTTCCACTTTCTTTGTGTGTTTTGGTGAGGAAGATTAGGCTTGAGCTAACATCTGTTGCCAATCCTCCCCTTTTTGCTGAGGAAGATTGGCCCTGGGCTAACATCCGTGCTCATCTTCCTCTGCTTTATATGTGGGACGCCTGCCACAGCATGGCTTGACAAGCAGTGCGTAGGTCCATGCCTGGGATCTGAACTTGTGAACCCTGGGCTGCCGTAGTGGAGCACGTGAACTTAACCACTATGCCACTGGGTGGGCCCCATTTTCTTACAGAGGCACACTTGTGGTCTTGGTAGCCCACATGGAGTGAGATATTTGCCAGGTTGGAGGAGTGTAGAACTAAAGTCTCTCTATCCTTAGCCATGTTAGCAACCAAGAAAACAACTTTTGTAACCACATAAGGTAATAATTCTCTAATCAGTAAGTCCCGTAATTTGGGCCTCATGATGCTATTCCAGGCCTTGAAATTCATGTTGCCACAACACCAAGGCAACTCATCTTTTATCCACCTCTATGATACAGGTCCTAGGAATTTTCCATCTATGTCTCCATAGGGGTTTTCTATGAAGAGTTGTAGCTGTGTCCTACCACACATACTGGAACCAAGTTTTTCATGTTGGTAAATGAGAAAGTTTTTGCCATAGAGGCAGATCTCTTGTTGGAAACATAATTATAATTATGAAATTATTTGGTCATTGGAATTGGAACAAAGGGCATGAAGATTAGAATATTTAATGAAATTAGGCTGACAGTTTATTACATTCAACTTGCCAGTAAGACCACAATATTCTTTTCCTAATTGTCCCTGGAGGGGACTAACGGAGATGTCCTCTCTCACCTCTCTCTTTCTCAATGCTTCATAGCTGACTAACTACCCACAGGAAGAACACACTCTTCACTTTAGATTAATTAACAAATCAGACGTGTCAATAAATCTGGCCTACCCTGCCTGCCTGGGGTCATGTTGGTCTCTTTCGGGTACTTTTTTATACCTCTGTTCTAATTCATTGTGTATGAAATACCATGGTAATTTTCATGTTGCTCTGAGGGCTATCTTATTTCCGTGTTGTTTGGAGTGTACTTTACTGTAACTCCAGTGAACTGACCACAGAAATCAGATATTTTCTTGTTTCATGTTAGAGGGAAAAATTAAATCAGAGAGAATGATCTTATTCTACGAGATAATTCATCAGAATAACTAATGAACATGGTTTAATAAATCCTGGGAAGGAGATTTAAGGGTTTGCAAATATTGTAAACTGAAAATTAAAGTTGAGTATTATTACAGATGGAAACTGTAAGGAAAAAATTTAGAATCAAGTAGAGTTAAAAATAAAGACACCGTTAAGATACTTGATCTAACACATGATGTCAGCTACCAAAAAATGTGTGTGGGGGGGATTTTACTTTCTTTGGTTGCAAGAGCCCAGTTGGTAGACATTTGCACATGTTGCTCACTTTCACTTGAAAATCAGCGCATCCAAAATAAAATTCACTATTCCTTTCCCTGTCCTCCATTATCCCCACCCCATCTTCTACTTACATCAAGTGTGCTTCTAGGCTGTAGTATCTCAGCACTAGGCCTCCAACTGCCTGGGCTAGGAACTCAAGGATCTTTGTTTCCTCTTTCCAAGAGGCAGAGTAACAATGGTTGAGTGCAGATGCCAGGGCCAGCCTGCCTGGTTTAAAATCTGATTCTATGTGGCTTACTAGCAGTATGATCTTGGGCAAATTACTTGACCTCTCAAACCTCAGTTTCTTCACCTGTTAAGTGGAGATAATAGTGACTACATTATAGGGTGAGGATTAAATGAGTTAATATATGGAAAACACTTGGAACTTTACCTGGCACTAATTAAGCTCTGTAGAAGTGTTTGACACCACTTTCTAGAGTCTGCTGGTTATATTTTTGAGTGCCCTTCTCTCCTTTCCAACTGTACAGGTTCAGTTCCTCTTACCTCAAATCTAGAAACAGTCCCCAGATAGTTTCTCTGCCTACCGTCTTAGCCTTTTCATCCATCTTTCACATTAATACCAGAATGATTTTTCCTAAGACTCAGGTTCATCCACATCGCTTCATTTCTTAAAGACATTCAGTAACCCCCTAACCCCAATTTAAGAGTTCAGACATCTTGGCATGGCATTTAAGGCATCCACAATTTTCCCTGACCTACGTATTTCCAGATACCTCTCCCATCACATCCTCCACATTTTCCACGCTTCAGTTATACTGGTGTGGTATAGTAAAGAATTTGTCTTGTCTTTGTCCTGAGTTCCCGACACAGAGCTTCTAAAACTCTTGGAATTTCCTGAGTGATAAGAGTGTCCTTGTTGTGCTAATGAGATGATGCAGAGTGAGCGCCTAGTCAGTTTCAGGATGGGGGCCTGTCACCAGAAATACTGACTTCATGATTAGAGAGTTGGAACTTTGTGCCAGCTGGACGTTAGAAGAGGGGAGGGGTGCTGGACACTGAGTTCAGTTACATGGGCAATGATTTAATTAAGCATACCCACATAATGAACCCTGCTAAAAACTCTGAACACTGAACCTCAGTGGCACTTCCTGGTTGGTGAATACACTGATGTTCTGGGAGGGTGATACACCCTGATTCCAGGAGAAGAGAAGAGAGCACTCTACATTTCCTCTCACACTTTGCCCTATATGTCTCTTTATCTGGCTGGTCCTTCTGATTTGTATCCTTGATAATAAAACTATAATTCTAAGTATAGTGCTTTCCTGAGTTCTGTGAGTCATTCTAGAGAATTACTGAAACTGAGGGGGCCAAGGAAACTGCATTTCTAACCAACTGGCTATAAATTCGAGACTGCAGTTTAGAAACCCTGCCTGAGTTTCTAGCCTGCCTGGCCTGCCCTGCAGAATTCAGACTCAAGACTGTAACATCAACGCTTACCTGATGCCAGCCTGCCAGCTTGCTCTACAGATTTCAGACTTACCAGCCCTCACAACCATGTGAACCAATTTCTCACTAGAAATCTCTCTCTCTCTCAACACACACATACACACATGCACACACACATGCAAACACACACTATTGGTTTTGTTTCTCTGGAGAACCCTGACTAATACAGAAGTACAAGTGGCCTGGGGACCCCTGAAGTAAGAAGTAAATGTCTTAAGTAAGAGCATTCTTGTTGTGGGCTGTGCCCTTTGACTTGGAGGACCTGCCCTAACTCTGGGTGGTTAGCGCCAGAACTGAATTGCAGTACGCCCCATTGGCATTGAAACAGAGTAACAAGCTAAGTCATTTGCTAAACTGGCTCATATTTCAAGGCCCAATTTAAAAGTGAAATCCTTTACAGAGCCTTCCTCAAACTTCTAGCAAGATTGACTTGCTCTTTCCTTCTTCTATGCCTCTTTGCCCAGTATGTATGTACCTTTATATCACAGTCTACCAGTCAGACTAGTAGAACATAAAGTCAGATTACTTTATTTTCTCTAATAGGCATTCAAACTTGGAGCACTCCCCCACTCAAGCTGGCTGTTAGAAAATGTAGCTTAAGTCTTTCTTGGGACTCCCACACAAGGCTGTTCTGTGGTTCTTAGATCTGGCCTGCAGGGGAGTCGAAGGGTGTAACCTCAGTTCACACAGGTTATCCCTGAGACATTTACTGTCCCTCTTTCCAGGGTCTCTTAAATCCACTGAATCTTGGCAGCTTCTCTATCATACTTGGGAAAGGACAACTTTGAGAAGCTACCAATCGGGTAGATGAGGAGCTCACTTTCGAGAGATCTATGGATATCTAAGAGAGAAATCCAACAAACAGTTGGATATTCATTCATTCAACAAACAAATAGTTACTGAGCAAATATTAGGTGCTCCCAGTGACTACTGCTCTGGGTGCTGGGGATTTAGCCTTGAACAAAAGAAAAATGATATATTTACTCATGGCTGTTCAGTCAAGCAGACATGATCTAAAGTTCAGGGTGTAGGTATGGATGGATAGGAAAATCTTGAAGATGAGGAATCAATGAATGTAATGAAAAAAGCAAAGGTACAGGAGGGATGAGATGACTGAAGGGGAAGGTTCTGGAGTAGGAGGGAGGGATGGAGTACAGGACATTAATGGTTGATTTGGTCTTCTATTGATGGAGGGACATCTCATCCTTTGACTAGGGGAAGAGTTGGTAGGGATTTATGGGGATTTGGGAGTTTGTAGATGGAGATAGAAAATAGAGAGAAAACATGAGTTGAGGCCCAGTTTTCTCAAAGTAAAGGCAAAATTACCTGCTGGGAATGAAAAGGGCTGAGATTCAATGGAGGGCTTAAAGTGAGAGGTGGAGGTTTGTCAGTAATCATGGAGGACATTGGGAAAGTGTGCTGCCGAGCACAAATAAAGGAAAGCACAATTTATATGGACACCATTTAGCAGTATCATGAGATTTTCACCAGGAGAGGTCAGCAGATAGGGTACAAAAGCAGAGATGTGAATTGTAGGGATATGTCATATCATCTTGTTTCACAGCATCTATCACTGCAATTTGCACTCAAGAGGTCAATAAACTGTGCTGGAATTGAATAATTATTTAAAAGATGGGAGGATAGGGAATCTTGAAGTTCACTGTTACACCACCCATATCACAAGGAAGAAATCAGATTATAACCCTAGAGCAGCAAAATCTCATTTTTTATCGGACAAGTCAGTATCAAGTTTATTCTAGAAAATACTCTTTACAGAAAAAATGGAAATTATAATTCCAAGTAAGAATTATACTGAGAAACATTTTATTCTTTTAATTATTTTTATTATAATAATAAAACATATACACTCCCTCCCAAAACGAAAAGAAGGTAAAAGTAGTAAATGGAAAATCTCTTACTTTCATATCTACCATCTACCAATTCATTCTTCTCCTCAATAATAACCACTGAAAACATTTTGGAACATTGTCTTCCAGAGTTTTTTTCTAATTATATTCTTATTCTAATATTCTCTCTCTATATATATATATATTAAAAAAAAAAGAGAGAGATCCTTGAGCCAGCCCTGATGGCCTAGTGGTTCAAGTTCGGTGCGCTCCACTTTGGCGGCCCAGGCCCAGTTCCTGGGCACAGAACCACACCACTTGTCAGTAGCCATGCTGTAGCGGTGGCTCACATAAAAGAACTAGAAGCACTTACAACTAGAATATACAACTATGTACTGGGGCTGGAAAAAAAGAGAAAGTTTGGCAACAGATGTTAGCTCAGAGCGAATCTTTCCCAGCCAAAAAAAAAAAATGAGATACTTTTGTTTTCCTCTCCAATATCCTTTATTTCCTTCCCCCTTTGTCTCCTGTATTTTAGCCAGGTACCTGTCTCGTCCCCAGGTCCAGAGAGAGTGAGCCATTCCAAGCCAATCAACACATGGCATTCTCCTAGTGACTGTTATTGGTCCAGGGATGTGCACATGACTTCAGTTAGGTCAATCATAATGAAAGGAAAAATTAAATTTCATGCTTAGGAGAGAACTGGTTTTTTTTCCAACCACTTAATTTATATGGGAAATGATTATATTTTTACTATTAGATTAAGGGATCTATGAAAATTGAAATCCTTCCATGGCCCAACCACTTTTCCTTCCCCAAAGGTTCTCAGTACAGGTATAGACAAAAGCCATTTCATTAGGTAATGGAAAGAAGGTGGCTATGGGCCTGCTGCTGCATGGATGGAACAGGAAGACTTCCTCAGATAGGGGCCACATTTGTGTAAATATGGCCTCTTGTCTGTCCTCCTCATATCTGACTGAAGTAGGTTGTATTAGTAGCCCAACTCTTCCCCCTTTTCCCTATCCGCATGCTTTACCTTATGATTTGGAGTTCCCACACAAGAGGGAATATATTTCTTCACTCCTTGATTCTGGGTTTGGCTACATGAAATGTTTGGCCCATAGGATAAGATGGAAGTGACAGGTGTGCCAGTTCTAAGCTTAAACCTCAGGAAGTCTTGGTGTTTCTTCTTACCCTCTTTTGCCTCTACTATGAAGAATAAGCCTGGGTAGCCTGTTAGTCTCAGGAAAACAGTAGGAAACTCATGCAATGGTGGTATTCCCAGCTGAAGCCAGCCGAAATCAGTTGACTTCCATTCAGTTGCAGATAGCTGAGTCATCCCAGCTGATACTGGTAGAGCCACCCAGCAGAACCCAACCTAGATGGTTCAACTCCCACACAATGGACAATTTGTGAGAATAAATAATGTTTAAAGCCACTGAATTTTGGCGTGGTTTGTTACTGAGTATCAATGTAGCAATAGCTAACACACTGTTCAATCTAGTACTTTTTCCTTGTGGGAATAATAGGGGAAGGGAGTAAGAGAGAGGTGGAGACCTCTCCAGAGTTTCCTCTTCCTAGAAGCTTTTGACAAAATAGCATAGACATTTTTATTTATAAAGTTCTATAAAGTTCTATTATATTTCTCATAGTGGCTTTTTTAATATTCCATAGTATGGATATACTATATTTAATTTAGAATATTTATATTTTTCTCTATTACAAGCAGTGCTGCATAGATATTTTTTGTACATATATTTTTGAGCCCTTCTGTGACTGTTTCTGTATAAAATCCTTGAGTGGAATTGCTGGGTATACACATTTAGATTTTTGCTATATATTTCCAAATTGCCCTCTTAAAAGTTTGTAATAATTTATACTCCTACCAACAGTATATGAGAAAACCTATTTTCCCATACCCTTCGCAGCACTGAAGTTTAGCAATCACTTTAATTTTCACAATTTAATAGGCAAAAAATTTATCTCATTATTTAATTTGCAGTTTTTGATTTTGAGTAAGACAACATATTTTCAAATTTTTAAAAACAATTTCACTTCTTCTGTGAACCCTCTGTTAATGTGCTTTGTCCATTTCCCTCTTGAATTGTTCATTTTTTGCATATTGGCTTGTAAGACTCTTTGGTTGTTAAGAATATTAACACTTTGTACATCATATTGTTACTATATTTTTCCAGTTTATTTTTACCTTTTCTTTTTGTTGTGGTTTTTTTGTGCAATAAAGAAATTACCAGGATTCTAATTTTTTAATACTCAAATGTATCAATCTTTTTCTTTTATGGCTTCTGGGTTTTATGTCTTTTTTAGAAATGCTTTCCACATCCAAAAAGTGTAGAATGCTTCACCCATGTCTTCTAGCATATTTGATTTCATTTTTACAATTATTTATATCTTTGATCTATGGGGGATTTATTTTAGAATAAGAAGTCTGTTGGTACTTCCCTCTTTATCTTTGAATAGCTAGTGTATTGTTCCAATCTCCTTTTTTAAATAAATCACTTTTTCTCCACTGATTATAAATGAATGAAAGTTTTGTAAGTACATGGATCTGGACACATAAGTTCTCTATTCTATTTCATTGATTGTTCTGTCAAAAAAAAAAAAAGGAAAATAAAATATAACCAGGGATACCTGTAATTTCTAGGCAAATAATTTTGCAGTTTTTTGTGCTGACAGTTACTATCATTTTGGCACTTCTAAATGTATAATGAAATTGATTTTTATTGCCTTTGAAAGGTGAATAAATGTTAAAATCACTTGTATAGTTTATCTCTTCTTAATTCTTTTCTTCTCCAGAATTCAAGAAGAATTCTTCTTGAACATGTATTTTTCTACATGATATTTAGAATAACAGCATACGTATATATGTATATGATGTGGCAGGCCTCACATCAATTATTAAATACGATTTCTGAGGAGCAGGATTGGCGAGGTCTTTTATTTGTTACATTATATATGTCTGTATTCCTTGAATTTTTGGGAACAAGTAAGTATTAGTTTAGTGATAAAGATTCAATAAAGATTTAAAGAAATAACATATGGATATATAATAATCAGAAAGCTTAATGAAGTCTTTGTATCTTTTAGGCTATTTTTTTTCACTTGATCCCCTTGTGTTTTGCAGATAAGCAATCATTTCATCTGCCAATAATGATCATTGTTTAATATTTATGCTTCTTACTTTATCTCTTTGTCTAATTGCACTTCCTAGCATTTCTAGAACAATGTTAAATGTGGTAACAGTGGAATTTCTTTTGTTTTATCTTAAATTTAATGGAATACTTTTAATATTTCACCATTGAGCATGACTGTGGCTTATGTTATATTCCTATTTTACTAAAGTTTTTTATCAAGAAAAAAAATCTTAAGAAGCATTGAAATGTGGATTGACAACTTCACACTTAAATTCATGGAAGTTTATTAATGTGTAAAAAAGGGATTTTACAGCATATTCATCAGTTTCATGCTACAGCATTTACTGAACTTTTGTCTAATTAGACTAATTATTCTTCTTTAGGCTGTAAAAGTAATATTTTTATATCCACTGAGATATATATATATATATATATATATATATATATATATATACTGATAGTGTCTCTAGCGTAAAATAAAATATTTTCTGATTATTTTGCATTTTTGTCTAATAACTAGTGCAATTTACACTTTGCAGTAACTCATTTGTCATAAAAAAAAGTAAAAGTTCTTCTCAGCCTCTGCAAGTTCTCTTCTCCTCCTTAATGAGAAATCTTTACGCAGAGTAGAAGGGAATTGGCCCTCATAATTTACAGTCGAGGGGTCCACCAGATTAACTCAAGTGTTTCTGCAGAGTTCAGCATTGAAACTTTGTTGTTCAAACCTCTGGGGCTTTGCCCGTTGTTTGCTTCACATTTGGTTTTTACCAGCGTCTTGAGGAGTGCTAACGTATTCCTCAGATCCACCAGGTTTTATGCATCACACTTTATCTGAACAGCTGCCTTATTGCAAGCTATACACAAACCCCACACAAATGCCACAAGCCATTAAAACTCAGAAGTTAGGTTAGACTTCAATGTGGATCTAAAATAAACAAAATAAATGAACCAACAAAATTAAATGCAGATATTCATCAGAGAAATGAGGCTCTGGAAAAGTCTCTCTCCACCCCACCCAACCCTATTTCTCTGCTTCTGTGGTTACAGTGGGTAAGAGTGCAGCTGGGGAGGTAACTGTGCATGGGGAAGGCAACCGACTCCTCACACATGGCTGCCCAGGTGTGCTAGTCTCTCAGAGACGTGGTGCTTGCCTCTCTCTGAGCATCCCAGCCTGGCATTCTTCTATCCTGAATGGTGATGAGGAAGCACATTGACTAATACAATATCATTCACTAATATGTTGATTCATTCATTCCTCTTTTATGATAGAGTACCTTCTAGATTTTAGGTACTATGTTTAGCGACAGACATAAACACCAATAAGTCATAATCGTCTCTGCCAGAGTGCTTAGAAGCCCATAGGGGAGTCAGACAAATTAGGTAATTACAAATCAGTGTGGTGATAATAGGGGTAAGTATAAGGTGCTATAGTATTCCTCCACAAACCCTGACATACACATGAAATTTATTACGCCACATCCCTGATTAAAATCCTCCCAAGTACTCCTATCCCTTGTAGACTAAATCAGAGCTTCTTAGACTGGCATGTCAAATGCTTACCCGTTGGCCCCCACCAATTCTGCCAAGTGTCATCTCAGCCCCTGCTTGCAGACTCTCTGGACTAGGAATGTTAAGCTAAGTAGATGTTCTTAGACAGCTTCCACTGAACTACCTGCCGAATGAACCAGCGCTCTCCATTCTCTCTGTGAGATACATTAACACTCACATTGAGACTTGGCTGCTAGCAGGCTGTCCTCTAGTGCACATTGTACCCAACAAGTGAGACATAAACTCACCCAAGTCAGTCGTATGAGTTCCCAAACTCATTTAGGCCAGTCAGACTTGTTACTGTAATTATATTATGCAAGCTGACAAAACAGGAATATGCAAAGAAACACTGCTGTTGATCTGTGAGAACTACCTTGAATGGTTTGAAAAGACTTGCTAAAGGCATGTTGAAATAATATTGCTAGCCAATAGGGTGGGAAAAGTGATGGTAAAAGATGGGGGTGGGGAGATAGCTTTAAAAAGCTAGGCATCCATATTTAGATTTCTTTGAAAGTACTTTTCCATTTTGAAGAAAGCAAAACTAGGAGTAGATGAAGTGTTACTCGTGTTTGTTACCTAAGAAAGACAATGCAGAACTAGAATCAATGACCCCACACCCAAAGGAACAGCCTTGGCCTTGTAACAAAAGAGTGGTGAATGGACACACAGTAATATGTTTTAAATTCAAATAAAATGTTCAAGGTAGAAACATATTATTTTTTACCAAATCCCCTGTGTCTGACTTTAGGAAGTAACCACCAACACTCTACTGTTCCCAAGTAAGACAGGTAAAGAGTCATCACCTACTGTATTTGTAACTCCCCAAATGGTCCATACTCTGTCCCAGCTCCATGACTTAGAACATGTTGTTTCCTCTGCCAGAAAATGCCTTCTCTTTACTCCAGGCTCCTTCATCTGGCCCACTCCTACTTAGTCTGCACTGCCACATCAAGTGTGACTTCCTTCACGCTACCCCTTCTTGGTGCTTCTTCCCTAAGGCATCCTTGTTGTTCTTTTTTTTCACGCAGCAGCAGAACCTCCTTCCTCCTTGGGGAAAGGCCCACTCTATGAGCCAGAGCCTGCCTCTCCCTAAGATGAAAACAACAGCTATTCTCCTCTCTGCTTCCCATTGCTGGGGCCTAGGCACATGGGCTAGGGATAGTTGCTATCAACTACAGGCTCCAGCTCTGCCTTTAAACCAGCAGCTGGTGATGTGAAACTGCTAGACGCTGCTGCCGAGTCTGCTCTGGGGCTGGTGGTGGCAGTGGAGGCAGCTGTTTTCAGATTCTGGAGGTACCAGTGGTAGAGACAGGAGGTGGCTCTGTGGCCTCCAAGTTTGGTTCTTGGACCCTCCCAGATATTCTGTGAGCCCTTTAATAGCCTTGAATAAATTCCTTTTCTGCTCATATTAGTCAAAACTGGTTTCTATTGCTTAAAGCTAAGAATTGTGACTGACGTTTTGACTTAAAGTAATGGCATGACATCGTAACCGTTCCTCCGTGTCTTTGTCCCGACGTGATTGTGAGCTGGGAACATCCCATCTCATCTCTGTAACCCCAGTGCCCAGCACAGTGCAAAGTCATGCAAAGCAGATCCTCAACAAATCACTATTAATTTGCAAATTAATTAATTAATTGATGAAAAAAGTTTCCTCTGAAAATCCAAGCCCATAAAAGGACAGCAAATGACCCCAGAATGTTTCCAGTGACTGAGGAGAACTTTGGCCCATTCTGAGAATCCTTCTATCCATATTTCTCACAGAAGACAAGTACAGTCACAGAGAGTTCCATAGCATTTAATTAAATACAAGATGTTTAACACACATTGAATACTTGTATACTTAGCAGCTCCGCAAAATGTTTGTAATGCAGGTGAAGAGTACACAGTTCAATCAGAGACTATCAGTGTAGTGATGGATATTTTTAAGAATAACCCCAAAGAAAATCCACTGAGCTGGCAGAAACGTCACCTGATCTGCATCGTTCCAGCTGTCCAACCGCGTATTCTCATCCTCTCCCTGGTCAGTTCCAAGCCTTGCAGCCCCGCCATAAATGCTTTCAAAACACAATTCTGCACTCTGAAACAGCCCATGCTTGGCTTTTCTGAAGCAAATTTCCATGGAAATCAGAATTAAGGGAGAGGCGAAGTCTGGTAGAAAATCAATCAAATAAGCCAGGTTCCCCTAGATCCAGACACGGTTAATTGACCAAATTAGCCACCTATTTATCAGTTTTCCTTTCTTTTCGTGCTATATAGAACTATCCATTTACATCTCTGATTTATGCATTGTCTCTGACCAGGAGTTTTTCTTTCTTAGTGAAATACAAAAGGGGGTTGATGAGAACAAATTTGTAATCTTACATTATACATTGTCTCTGAGTATATAATCAAGCATTAGCAGCAGTTATGATTATGACAGTATGGTACACTAATTTTAAATGCCTCCAGTAACAGACAGACGTTCACACACTAAATTCACATGATAACCCGTGCCGAACAACATTGGAACAGAGGATTTTAGAGCTGGAGAGACCTTGATCTTCCTCTAGACTTATTTCCTCATTTCTTCAAGAGGTTATCTATTTATATCAGGGATACAAATTTATGGCTTCCAGTCCTGACCTAATATGTAAGGTTGAGTAACTGACCCATCTTCTCCATGTCCCAATTTTCCCATAAGCCAAAAATACTAATAATAAATACTTCATAGGACATCTGTGAATAAGGTACTAGAGAGCTAGGATGGGCATGAGGTTTCCTGTGATGATCTCCTCTTTGAGACTTGGCTCCCATTTCTAAAAAAGCTAAAGAACATATGCTCACCTGTGTGGAAAATGTCTTCTGCTACTTACACACCAGGCAGATTCTACTTTTCCTCCATGCAGATGTATATCACTTTTGTGGCATTTTTCTCTGACTGTCTCCAACAGGGCACTTCGAACATGCATCCATTATAGTATTTTGTGTTATTACAACCATCTGTTTACAAACCTGCCATTTTCGTTCAATTTTTTGCTTTATGAGGGCAGAGTCCCAACCTTGCTTGTTTTAGATACCCTGTGCCTAACACTGTTGTTGGCACATAGCAGGCTTTCCATAAATACTTGTCAAAGAAATGCAAGGGATAATGCTTATGGAAGTGCTTTGAAAATGACAAAAGCACTAAGAAATCTAAAGGATTATAGGAATATATTCATTACCACTGATTCAGAGGAAAGGACTTGGAAAGTACAACACCCAAAGGAAGAACAAAATGGTGTGATTATTATTAGGCCTCTAAGCCAACAGATAAGATCCATTAGTTCACTATTTAAAACTCGCTCCACAGACATCACAGACCAAAACAAATAAGAAGACTAAAAAATTAAAAACACTTAGCCCTCCCCCTAAACAAATTAAGAACAGAACAAAGAAAAAAATGCAAAATGTAAACAACAATGACAGACTGCAAACAAACCCCTATGTCCTTCATTACTTCCCCGTCCTGCCTCTGCTCTGCCTGGTTCTGGGTACACCAGGGTCTGGGGGTCTGTAGGAGAGGGGTTGGCTACACTCCCCCGAGCTGAGACCACTCAGCTGCCTTGACCTGATTTGAGATAGTCATTAGAAATTCATCTAGACCAAGAAATGCAAGAGGACACATGTCAAATATTCATAATACATTTCTTCTCTGTATCTTCGAGAACATGGCCACAGTCGGTTCACTCACTATATGTGCTTCCGTGTCTTCTTCCTGAAGTTTGTGGCAACATCCATGGCTGTAGAACTACGGACAGTTGTGGATGAATGCAGGGTGGGGCAGTCTTTACACACACAGAAGGGTTATTCCCCGACCATTGCTCAAATGCCAGAGTCAGCTACAGGTACGCCTATCATAGATGGATGTGGCTGAGTGGAGTAGTGGGAGTAGGATCGCGCTCTCAGTAACTAACAATAGAAATTCTGGGCTTCTAGTTTATCCCAGCTTGAACACTTTTTCATAAAAATGAAATTAAATGGGCTTTCTGGCTTTTTCTTGCCCTCTTCTCTTTTTGTAGACATGGCTGGCCATCGTGCCTCACATTTCATGAGACCATTTCTCCCCCACTTTCTTTGTCATAGCCTTCTTAGTTCGGGTAACCATATGTCCCCATTTGTCTGGGACACTCCCAGTTTACGCTTGTTGCCCTGGAGGGATTATTTATAACTTTCCCTTTCACTTTCAAAATTGACCCAGTTTGGACAGTTAAATTACATAGTCACCCTCTTATGAGTGAGGTTTGGCGCTCAAGAATGGGATAGTCCCTAGTTAAGAGGAAGGCACGTGGTTTGGAGGAGGCTGCAGTTAGACTCCTGGGCATCAAATCTGGGTACCACCTCTCGCTGAGTGGGAAACACGGACAAGTTACTTTAAGCCTCCATTTTATCATTGATAACAAAGAGAATAATAAAATAATTGCACCCACCTCCCAGGATTATTGTGAGGATGAGGCGAGACAAGATGTGCAGAGCACTTAGCACAGCACTGGATACAGAGTAAGTCCTAAGAACGGCATCTATTATTCTTGTTCTCCCTTCCTTCTTCATCCTTTGCTCCTTTCCTGCCTTCCTTACTCCTCCATCCTTTCCTCCATCCTTTCTTTCACTGTTTCCTGCTTTTTTTTTCTGAAATAATTCAATCATTTGGGTTGCCTGAAGCAGAATGCTCCTGCCTCATGCCAAACGCCATTGAAGCAGGGAAGAGTGGTCAAAGCGATGTTTCAGAGTCCTGTAGATTGTGTAGAGGGGTTGCCTTAATTTTGTCTTCTTTGTGCTGCGAGGGAGACTAGGAGCTCAGTCACCTTTTGTTGGTCACAATGGTTCTAGTCCTGGGTTTCTTATAATTCACTGGTTTTGGTAGAAGCTGGACATGGTGACGTATGCCTCTTCTTGACTTGATCCCAAGGAAGTGAGGAGGGGCTGTCCCTGGACAGCAGGATTCAACGTCAGGATTCCCGACTGGAAAGGAAATGAAGGGGGCAGCGTGCTGTTTGTAGTTCCAGTGCCAAGCAGCAGGCCCTGGTACACCTGAGGCCCATTCTCGCCACCTTCCCTGCAGTCTGGGGACCTGGAGGAGGCGAGAACAGGGGCGTCGCACACACTGACATTCCCAGCCAGGCATCCGAGGGGTGAATCTCCTCTGAAAGTTTTTGGGGTGATGACTTCATGCTGGGATGGCCAGTTGTGGCCCTGCACACCCCCTCCAAGCCTCTGCTTTTCAGAATCATCTAGTTGTGGAGGAAAGGTGTATTGCAGAAAGCCTTCTGCTTCATCTTTAGCTTGGATGCCATCCACCTTATGAATCTGGCAGTCCAGGAAACTTTCAGGATTGAAACTCACATTCAAATTCTGAACCAAAAAAGAGAGGAGGCATTAAGATTGCACCAGAGAGACACACCACCAAATGTTCTGTTCAGGAAAACATCTAAAGAACTTTCTGATAGGGGTTTACCAGGAAACATTAGAGAATAACCCACATGTTCTAGTTGACTCTTTGCCTCTGGAGGTGATGTGACACATCAGGGCCTGAAGTAACCACTGGCTGTGCCCTCCAGCACTGCGGAAGCCTGGGAAATTCTGAGACTTGTATCTAATTTTAGTTTCCTACCTCTGGGGACCTGCAGCTGAGATCTTAGGAGGGATCCTAATTATGGGATGCACAAAAGACCAAAACTTGAGGTTCAATCATTCTTTATCCTGCAACATCATTCTTGGCTACTGGGATGCCTCCAACATAGTGGCAGAAGCAGTAGAATCACTCACCTTTTTTGGTTTCTTGCACAGTTGTTCCAGAGTCTTCTTATGATCAGGGAGACTGGGCCATACAATAGGCTTAATTCTGAAATAAGAGGGCATTGATAGATGAAACAAATAGCACAGGGAGCAGGCACAACAGAGCTTTCCACATATTCTGAGTCAGGAATCAGAAGAGCAGATTTCTAGTTTTGGCTATGCCACAACTAGGTGAATGACCTTGGACAAATGACTTGCTTTCTCTGAGCCTCAGTGTCCTATCAATCCATGGAGGAGTTCGGCATGAGATCGTTGTCAGTGATCTACTCTGTGAACAAGACACAAGGATACACCTCTGGGAAAGAGCCCTGGAGAAAAGGAACAATGAGGCTTGGCAATGGTCTAGCTATGAAACCAAAATTTGACCTGCTCATCTATTCCCTATATTGGTGTTGTCATCTTATTCTTTCTCTTTATTGGCAGCAACTCCTCTGGTCTAATTTTGATGGAAATGAGAAATATTTTTTAAGTTACCCAGGGAAATTGCTTTAAGGTGGTACTTTGCAAACTCGAGTATCCAGGGGATATGTGGCCCTTTGCTGATGGCATCTTCCTGGTACATTAATAACTTGACTAGTATGTGTCTAAAACATCATTTTATGATGAGACAAACATGGACATATCATGGGATAGAAAGCAAAATTCCCATGAATTTGTGTGCTGAAAGTCAAGACTTCAAGTACATTCTGCATTTTCCATGGGTGCCTCAGCTGCATTCTGGAGGCAAGGCTCCTACTCATTTAGGAGACTTTGGAAGAAAGGTTTGGGGGGAGGGTTTGCCCTATGTCTAGTTCATGTATTTTCACCTCTCATGAAATTAACTATGGAAATTCACCAGTGCCTGAAGATAAGGAAGGATATTGGGCACCATAACTCCTGAAATGCCTTATTCCCCTTTGTAGTTTTCTTGTCAACAAATAGGGTTAGAGCTCTGACTGTCTGGAATCCCACATAACCACTATCTGATTATTTAAAGAAATTCACCTTTTTTTCCATAACACGCAGGCCAAAATGACCATCAGAGCCACAGAGAAGAAACTCACAATGCTGATAATTAGTAAAACAGGATCCATCTCCCCTGGAATGCAAGGATAGATCTTGGTTAGCAATCACTAAACATGCAGTGAGGAAGACTTTCATGACTTTTGAGTGTATTGAGTAACTTGGGCCCGTTTATTCTTTCTTGAAAGCTGTTCTTCAGTGAACAGGATGATGTACTAGCTTTATGGGGGGATTTTGGCTTCAGTAAGTGGCACTAACTTAGGTGACTAGGTCCAGAATATCTGTCACTTGAAATGTTAAAATGACCTAGCATTAAAGATACCAGCATCCCCTTCCCAGCTCCCATTACCAAGAGAAAGAAACTGAGCAGGGGGGAGATGAGACAAATGTTCTACCCTACAGTCTCAGCAATTTCTAGGGCGAGGATGGGAGGCTGGTATGGAGGAACAGTTCCCCTCAACCCCCAAAGGGAAGGTATATGTGGGATGCTTAGGGTCCACAGGGGCCTGCCTGAGCCATGTTCTTTGGCTCTTCTGGCCATTCTTACTTCCTAGACCCCCAGGATATCTTTATTATTCTGGAAAAGGGGGTACGGGAGAGCCACATCTGTCTGCCCATCTGCCATCAACAAAGGTCTTCTCCAGAGGGACCTTAGATACCAGCCATTGGGATCCCAGTCTAAATTGGTAAACTGGAGGTAGTCGGTGGGGATTTTGTTTAGAATTATTATCAGCTCCCAGGAGCACCCAAGGCAGTAGAGTCTAGATGGCTTACATCATTGATCAGCGACTAAGGACTACTCCCACCACTTCCCTGTTCTTCACAAAAGGGGCAAAGATGGCAGGTCCTTCTCCAAAGAAAGTGTAGGAATGCCCGTAGGGGAGTCAGTCATCTCTGTAGCTCTCACTCTCACTCGCACACATTTTTTAAAAATTATTTTACTGAGGTCATATTGGTTTATAACATTGTGTAATTTCAGGTGTATATTATTATATATCAGTTTCTGTATAGACTGCACCGTGTCTATGGCCATACCACCCTGAATGCATCCCATCCCATCACTCACACACTTTAACATGCAAATCACAATGAGGGGAGGGAAGACTCTATAATCACTTCTCACCGATGGTGGTCTCCGGAGTCCTGAAGTGGAAACTTGGACTCCATTCACTCCAGATGCCTTCAAAGTAGTTGGTGTTAGGGATGGATCGGACTTTAATCTCATACATCGCATCAGGTTGTAGCTTTCTCTGTAGGAGTGTCAGCTTTGTACTGGATAAATTCACATGCTAAAGAGCAAAAAGTGCCAGTACATTTTTAGGATGGAAAAAGAGGTGGTGCCCAGACCTCCCAAGTCATTTCAAGTTGAGTATTTTTAGTCATATGTGCTTCCTATCAAAGCCCTCTCACATTTGTTACAAGAAGGAGCTCTGACGTGGAGGGGTCAGTAGCAGAATTTGAGGCAAGGTCTGTAAGTTCATAAATGATACCACAAATGGTCAAGGGGGGCAGTGGTACAATGGGTCCTTATTCAGGTGACTTGGGATCTCTCACTGTGGAAGGATATTAATCATTCCCAGGATCCCACCTTCTTTTCCACACTTCCCTCTCTTCATTTTCTTTCTCTTCCCTTTAGTATCCCAAGGGAAGATGACAGAGGTTGATCAGGTTAGTGAGCAAAAATCACTTCCCTCCAGAAAGATACCATTGTACATTGTGAATAGCAAAATAGAGATGACATTCTCTCTAGTACTGTGTCTTCTCCTTAAGAAAAGAAGCAATCTATCAATTTGATAGGTAAAACTGTTATTTTACTGTTATTTGCTTTTATATTTATTTGATTTCTAGTTAGTTTTCATATATTTATTGAATTTACATATTTTTTATTTTGTGAAACATTCTCAAATTTCTTGCTAATTTTTCTATTGTTATATTTGTCTTTTTCTTAGTGATTTATAAGACCTCTTTATATATTAAGGATATTAAACATCTGTCAGTTGTATGCATGGCAACTTAATCCTAATTTTTAATGTGATTTACAATTTTGATTATTGTGTGCGCTGACATTTATAAGGCTTTCTTTTTATGCAGTCACATGTATCAATCTTTTGCTTTCTTTTATAGCTTTTACGCTTAGAATGTTCTTCATCTCAAGATTATAGAAACATTTACCTATATTTTTTCTAGCTTTTCTAGAGTTTCTCATTTACATAATTTCCTTAAATCATCTTTTATTTTATTGTTCTATGGAAGGACTTAGGCATTTAACTTATTTTATTTCCAAACAGTTAACCAATTGTCCTGGCACCATTTGTTCAAAATCTCTCCTTTCTCCACTGTAGTTGCTTTTCCATCAATGCAATTTTCAAATGAAGACTGGAAGAGGACGGAATCAAGGTCACCCACTTTGTGTGTATGTGGGGGGCGGGGCGAGGATAGAAGGGGGAGAAGGTGGTTTGGGGCAGGCATTGCACTTATGTAAGTAGCACGTGGCAGCATAGTGCAAACAAACAAGTCTGATCCTGGCCAGAGGAACAAGAATAGTATGGATAAGTAGGGACGTTTTTGTCTTGAGAAAGAAAAGCCACCATCTGTTTTCTGTCCATGTCGTACAAAAAGGATGAAAGTGAAGCCAGTGGGATCAGAGGAAGCTGAGAACCTGGGACCTTCTACTTTTCTCCCACTTCCTCGCCGGAACAGATTGCAGAGACAGCCAGACCACTCCAACTGCAGGGTAAATCATGAAGAGTCTAAATAACCCTTCAGAATATGAAGGTGAAACTTGAGTTTTTACTGCAAGAATTAGGAACTCAGGCTTAAAAAAAAAAAAAAAGAAAAATATTTTACCTCCTCTCCTCTTTTACTTCATGCTGCTCCCACAACTCCCATAAACCAAATTGTGGCTGTGCCTTGGTGATGTTTTCTGCCTGATTTGCTGTGAAAGTTGTGCTAAATGTGATACTTTTTGTAACCCCCAAATAAATAGGATTGATTTAGTCTCCGTCTATATTGGTAGTTCAACAGCCTAATTTAGAAACATTATAAAGACAAAAAACAGAGCAAGAAAAGAAAATCAGAGCTAGAACAGGAACGGGCCAAGGAAGATCCAGGTTTCATGGGGCCTGAAGCTTTTACACTTTGGGGAGCTTCTTTCAGTAAAAGGTACATTTTGAACCCAAAATTGCTAGGGGCCCTTGCTGGGTAAATGTACCTCTAGAACAATAAAATATGTAGCATTAAGAAATTTTTTTTTATAGTTTTACATATGATATATTTTTAACTTATATATGATTTATTTATTAATTATATATATCTTTATACATTTCATAATGTATAAATGTAATTGATCTACATACCATCCAATCATTTTCATTTTTTTCCTGGCGGTAGGCTACCTCATGCATTAAATCTTTCACATACTTCTTTTGCAAGTGCGATGTATTAAATGTCACCACAAAGTCATTTGCTTCCTCACGATAGATAACTCTTATGTCAAAAGGAGCCTCAGGTTTAACTGGAAAGGTAAAAGAAATGGGGTCAGTCTATAGAGCAGTCAAGGAGATAATTATAATCTTTACATTTCATCTACTCTGAAAATCACATTTCTTTTCTGTATCAGTAACTGGCTAACAGTCTAGAAAATCATTTCTTCTTCTTCCTGGTTCAAAGCCAGACTACATTTCCCAGCCTCCCTTGCATTTTGGTGTGGCCTTGCGAGCAATGTGGGTCGAAGTGATGTGCTCCGCTGCCCATTCTGGCCCAGAAACCCTGCATATGTTACTCCATGCTTATTGCCCCTTCCACCACCTGGAGTCGTATATTGAAGATAGTGAACCCACGGGATGAAGAACCCCCGGATCTTGCTTGGAGGAGCACCAGCCACAGGTTAGAAAAACCTATTTTCGCTCTTATGTGAGCAAGAAATAAACTTCTGTTGTTTGAGATATATATATTTTTAGGGCTTATTTCTTATAGCAGCTAGTGCTAATTATATACCAAAACTCATTCTCTTTGCCTTTCGATTCCTGGAGAACTTGTTACTAATTAGCCCCAAAGCAGGAATATTTAAACTTTGAGTCTTCATTATTCCAATACAGTCAGGTTATAAGCTGGGAGCTTTGCACCTCATCTCAGCTATATAGAAACTGAGGATCTGCATGCTGGCGCTGGCTCATAACTTGCAGCGTGACCTCATGCTGCTCCCTCCTTCAGTCTCGTTTGCATTAGCTGGAAACTCCTCTCTGGCCTCTTCCTTCTGCTTGCCTGTCTCTCAAAGTTGCTGTAGGATCACAGGCACCATATATGAAATGCTGTTGGAGGGAGATTATTATCGTTGGAGAGGTATTATTTCGGGCAGAACTAACCCTGAGAAAAATATCAAATTCCTAAAAAGTCATGTATGTCAGGCTGCCTCCCCACCATTAACTGGGGGCTTCCCTGTCTTGGCCTCTTACCTGCTCTTTCATCGGAGACTGGGAAGTTAGTTGTCTAGGGATGGGGCAGCCACTTTTTTGCATGGCTGATCTCAGACAGAGGTGGGGGATCATGTAGTTCAAAATCTAAACTAAACCTATTATTAACGAGAGAGTGTGTGTTCATCAAACTTTCACTCAGTAGACCGAGCTGGATTCTAGGCTAGAGCTGGGCTTTAAGACTGACTTGCCAACCCAGGAAAATCAACTTGTGTGGTGGAGTTTGACCCACTTACTGTAATCACGCTTATAGTGGTGACTGCCTAAGTTTCTCTGGCGTTGCCCCAGAGGTACTGAAAAAGAGGAAGCTCATTATCCTTGGATGTCTTGTAAAAGGGGAAGTTTATCCTTTCTTACTCTTAGCTGCACTGTGAAAAGGGAAGATGCCCTAAAGGGAAGCAGGAGAAAAAGGAGTGGGTGTAGAGCAACAGACCAACAGAGGTTATTGTCAACCCTCTTACACCTGCCAAGCCAGTTCTTACCCTTCATTCAAGGAAATAATTAAGATTTACATTCTCAACAAGACCTCTGACACGGAATCCCTGGCCCGTCCCCGTCTCCCAAGAACACTTAATAATGGGACAATTAAGGAAAGAACAGACTAACATTGATTATACACCTACTAAACGCCAAGTGCTTTACTTACACTTCTTCCATCAACGATCACTTATCACCACTATACTGATGAGGGAATGGGTCTCAGAGAGGCTGATTAACTTAAGTTCAGGCCCCTGTAGAATCTTTAACAGCATTTAAATCCAGTTCTGGCTGATTCTGACCCTTGATTTAACTTTTGTTTCTCTACTCCGTTATCCCACGCTGGCTTGTCCAAGCTCTCTCCAAGCAGGTCTGCCTCCAGCCCACATGGTGTCTTTGAGCACATTAGAAAAAGGTGCTCATGCCACAAGCAACATGTTAAAAAGTTAATTTATTCTTGCACGACCTGAATAATTATATAGATTTACCCTGCCAAGAAAAGTGGGAAGGCAGGAAGCTGCCCTGCCTGCCTTATTGGGGGGCCCACTCCTAATGGGAAGTGAGTGAGGGGGAAGGTGGTTGCAGGTGAGCTCTAGCTCTGGGGTTCAATCAGGAGCATCCAGTTTAAATTCAATTGAATGATAGCTCTATTGGGGAAATGTCACCTTAGGAACAAGAATAAGATGCTCCCGTGAGACACGCCTCTACCACTTCATCCTGCTTGGCCAGGGGTGCTTTCTAAATCTCCAAGGGACTCACTCCTCCCCTATCAGAGGGGCCCAGGCTACCAGCAATGTGCACGTCCTGACTCTCCCCCTTGCCCCTCAGATGAGGCATCTCAGGTTTGCAGTCTGCTGGGTGGTACAGAACGTGGGCCTGTAAGAGCACTGCGCATGTGCGATCTGGGGATTCAGGTGGGGCAGGGTGCCACGTGGAGCCTATGGTTATGCCATGAGCGTTCACATGCTCATTCTCTAAAATGCATTCAGGCCTCTGTGCTGGTATGGGTTTCTGTAAGAAGAGGCTCTCCCCTGATGCTCCAGGACTCTGTCAGAGGACTGAGAATCTCTGCCCTCTCTGCCTGCTCTCAGAGAGTGAATATATACTTGCAATATACATGGTGAACATTTAGATCTAGTGCCCTTGTGCACAAACTGAACATCCATCCATAACAGCCTAGTCTCCAAATGACCTGCTTGTGTCCCATACATAGAAATACCCTGCTGTCTCCATCCCTGCTCTAGACAGCACTCACACTGGCTGTGTCTAATGTCTCTTTTCCACTACCTCTGCTTTTTTAGAAGATAATTGCTGACGTATGGAACTTCTGTTTTACTATTTATTTTATCATCTTAGCGAAACAAAGCTAAGATTAGATTCCAAGTTCTCTATGTTGTCTCTAATGAGTATTACTTTCTTACCTTTAATTTCTTTCTGGAGGGTGAAGAGTGGGGGGGGGGCGGTGAGAATAAGGAGAGACAGAGCCATAGTATGTAAAACCAGCAAACGAATGTATTTCTTCAATCACTTTGAACAGTTTTTCCTCTATATATATTGTTTCACTTGTAAATCTCCATAGGTAGAATAAATACAAAGTATTATTTGTATATATATATGTTATATATATATATACTGTATTTATATGTATTATAATTATATAGTAGTATAGTTATTATTCCTTTGCACTGATATATCATAATTGGCTTAGACATTCTCCTACATCAGAGTATCTCTGAGGTTTTGAAAAAGAACTTTTTTCATCTCAAGGTCATAAATCTGAAGCAATGGAAAAAATCTTTTGTGTCTATATTCCCAATCTTTCTGATTGCTTTGATTTACTTGCTTGGTAACCAAATGGTGAATTGGTAATTAATATTGACTTAAAGCCAGATAATTGAGTGGATTCACTGATTCATGTTATTATATGTATGTATAATATATAGAGCTAAAGAAAACATGCAGATGAGTTTAGCAATTCAAATTATAATTTTATTTGAAATATAATTATTATCTTTTTTTTGGCAAAGTTTAATACTATATTCTAGGTCAAATCAGATTAAGCTATGCGTCACTCCTCAATAAGCAGTCTCTCAGGAAAGTGTGATGGTAATTTCATGTGTCAACTTGGCTAGGCTATGGTGCCCAGTTGTTTGGTCAAACACCAGTCTAGAAGTATTTTTTTAAAGATATGGAGAACATTTAAATCAGTAGACATTGAGTGAAACAGATTACCCTCCATAATGTGGTGGGCTTCATCCAATCAGATGAAGGCCTAAAAGCAAAGACTGAGATTCCCTAATGAAGAAGCAATTCTGTCTCAAGAATGCAATACAGAAACACTGCTTGAGTTTCCAGACTGCCTGGCGGAATTTGGATCAAGATTGCAATATCTTCCCCTACCTGAATTTCTAGCCTTCTGTCTTGCCCTACAGATTTCAGACTTGCCAGCCCCCACCATCACGTAAGCCAATACCTTAAAATAAACATCTTTCTCATATAAATATATATATAGGATATATATCTATCTCCTATTGGTTCTGTTTCTTCTGGAGAACTCTGACTAATACAGAAGGCCTATTTACTTTTTAAAATAACTTGATAATTTAGCTAAACACACTGAGATTATGGTAAGTATATGGGGAGAAGACTACAAGGAATTCAGGAGAAGGTAAGGAAGGAAGAAAATGACATATATGGTGGATGTCAGGAGGCCCAGCTCCAGTTAGATGCTTTCTCTAGATTAACTCTTCCTGAAATCTCTAGGTGCCAGTCACCCTCTTTCATAGCTGAGTTTGAAAACTCTCAGAATTCTCTCACAGTAGGAATTAATAGCATAAGCTTCAAAACTTTCATTTCTTTTAAAAAATTTGTATTAGAGAATTTGCTGTTCTCTATTGCAAATAGTTTTTATGATTTGTCTACTTTTAACGTACAGGAAGTCCAGACACAATCAGTGTCTTCAGATATCCAAAAAAAATGGCAACCATAGCCCCATATCCAACTTCTTACCTCTCTTGACTATGTTCATTTTTCTGCAAGTTATGTGCTTTCCTCCAAGCTTCACACAGATTTTGCTGTCTCCAATCAGTAAGAATTTCTTTGTCTTGACAAAGTACGTCTCTTGCAGTTTACTAAAATTCAGGCAGTTTACCTCCAAAAGGGCCCCACTGTAGAAGCAAAAAGAGAATCTGTCTTAATTCATGTAGGACTTTCCATGCATAGGGAATGGCATCATGTGTATGTTTCAGTGGTGCGACTCCAACTCTGTCCATAGGTATGTGAGCGAGTAGTTGTATGTTCGAGAGAAAAAATTAAAATAACATAGCTTTTGCTGCCATTACAATCAGTGATGATTTACTCAGACATTAGATGCAATTGAACCAGAAATAATCAAAGCATGTTCACGAAAATAATGGAAAATTTCTATTTTTTAAATAATTGATCCTTGAAAAACAAATATTTCACTTTTTATTTGATATCCTGCAGGAATGAACTGAAGAAACAAAGTCTGTAAGGAAACATTGACCAAAAAAGGGTTAAAGGAAATGATAAAATAGTCTAAAGAATTATATACAAAAAACCATATATATTTAATGGGTAATTTAGGAGTTTTCCATAGGTAATTTTGACTGTGCTTCCACTTTTAACTCACCAACAGACTTTAAAATCAACCATTCTCTCCATGCTCACTAGCTTAACATGCAATAGCAATGCTCTAGGAATTGAATTCTGTCACTTCCCAATTATTGTAAGGCTTTCAGGAAACTGAGGAAGAGAGAATCGTGCCTACTATGCAACTAACATCAAAAGCTTCAAACCGTACTCTTTTAAAAAATTCCTATTTAAAAAAAAAGTATAAGTTTTGGTTCCAGTAATGGCAGAGTAGCTTATATCACATTAACCCTCTAATATATAACTACTATAAACTTTGGACAAGGTATTTTTGAAAATCCTATTTAAAAACATTGGGTTACATCACAACATGAAAACATGATGTAATCCATGCAGAAATAGAAGTATAATGATGTACACCTGAAATTTATACAATGTTGTAAACCAATGTTACTGCAATAAACAAAATATTTAAAAAATAAATAAATAAATAAAATTTAAAAAATAAATAAATAAATACTCAGTAAAAAAAAAAAAAAAAAAAGCATTGGAGAGTAACCAAAAGCAGGCAGAAACTAGAGGGAATCTCATAGTTTAAAAAAGGGTGGATGAGATCCCTGTTTTTATTTTTTGTCTGATGTCACTCCTCAGGTCACACTATGATAGCCATCTAGAATCAAACAGAAAGCCATAGTTTTATTACCTTGAGAAGTTAGAGGACAGAGTTTTGAACTGCCTGAGTGGCTGGATATTTTTAAGGGGAAAAAGCCTAGAAATGAGGAACCTATAGAGAGGGAGACACCAAGTCTGCATATAAACTCTGTTCAAGTTATTATGTATATGTTGCCTTATTGTGTAGGTATGGAGGAGACTCCAAGGAAACCGTGGGATAACGGTAGCTAGAAGGTTCTAGAAAGAACTAAGCAGAGATTTTAGATGCTGCCTAAAAATAAAAGAGAATTTGGAGATTAGTCCAGCCAAGGCAACTGAGTAACAAGAGCTAAAATTAACACTTGCCAGGGGAAGTTAACAGAATCCCAAAAAAACCCCATTATCAATAGTGTCCTCTCTGTATTCATAAGCTACTACAAATAACCAAAAAAGAAAAATGTGACTCATGGTCAAGACAAAAAGCAGTCAATGGAAATTAACTCTAAGATGACCCAGATGTTGGAACTAACAGAAAAGGACTTTAAAGCAGCTTTTGCAAATATGTTCAAGCGCTAAACAAAAAATATCATAATAATTATTGAACAGATATTTAATCTTAATGGATGAGTGGAAACTATAAAAGAGAATAAAATGAAAATATTATAACTGATAAGTAAAAATCTAAATTCTTTTTTAAATGTACTGAATGTAAGGGATGTGCTTAACAGCAGATTGAAGATGGCAGAAGAAAGGGTCAGTGAACTTGAAGATAGATCAATAGAAATTATTCAATCTAAAATAACAGAAAGTCTTGGTGACCTGTAGGACAACATCAAGGGGATGAATAAATATGTAATTAGAGTTCCAGAACAAGAAGAGAGAAAAAATTAGATTGAAAAAAATATTTTAAAAAATTATGGCTCGAAATTTCCCAAATGTGGAAAAAATATCAACTTTTGGGTTTAAGAAACTCAGCAAATCCAACCAGGATAAACCCAAAGAAAACCATATCATAAAACCTAAACACATCATAGTCAAATGGGTGAAAAAAAAAAGCAAATAGAAAATCTTGAAAGCATCCAGAGAAAAATATCACTTTTCATCAGAAACTATGAGAGCCAGAAGACACTGGAATAGAATCTTTAAGACACTGAAAGAGAAAACAAAAGATATCCACCATGAATTCTCATATGCACAAAATATTCTTCAATAATGAAGGCAGGGTAAAGATATATCCAGATAAAGTAAGAGATCATTTGTTTTAGGAAATTCTTTAGACCAAAGGAAAATGATACCAGATGGAATTTCAGATCTACAGGAAAGAATTAGGGGTACCAGAAAGGGCATACTTTGATGAATATAAAAGACAATATATATTTCTTCTTAAATTCTTTAAAGATAAGTGATACTTCAAGTAAATATTATAATGTTATTGTGGCATTTGTAAGGTATGTAGATGTAAAATATATGATAGCAATAGTGCAAAGGATAAGATATGATAAGATATAAGGAACTATATCATTGCAAGTTTCTTATATTTTACATGAAATATTACAATATTAACTCTAGGTAAACTCTGATAAGATTAAATATTGTAACCCTTAGAACAATCCCTAAAAAGAGATAATGACCAAAAGTGAAAATAACGAAGAAATTGATCTCAATAGTTCTATTTCTTTCAAAGAAATTAAATTTATTATTAATAAACTTCCCTACAAAGAAAACTCTATGCCCAGATGGTTGGTGAACTCTATCAAATATGTAAGAAATAGTGCCAGTCCTACACAAATTCTTCCAGAAAATAGAGGAGAAATGGACCCTTCCCAACTTATTTTATGAATTTAGCTCAACCCTGGTATGAAAAGCTGGCAAAAATATCACAGAAAAGAGATTTACAGATAAATGTCCCTCTAGAACTCATATGCAAAGTTCCTCAAGAAAATATTAACACATTGATGTTAACACATAATGACAAAGTAGAATACATCCCAGGAAATTAAGGTTGGTTCAACAATCAAAGATCAATCAATATAATTCATCATATTAACAGAACAAAAGATAAGCAATCTGATTATCTCAAGTGATGTAGATAAAGCATTTGACAAAATTCAACATCCATTTATGATAAAAAATTCTCAGCAGACAGTTAATAGAAGGACACTTCCTAAGCCTGATAAAGGATATTTACAAAAAATCAGTGGTTAATATCATACTTAATGGTGAAATTGTGAACACATTTCCTCTAAGATAAGGACAAGACAGGGATATTCACTTTCACCATTTCTATTCAGCAGTGTACTAGAGGTTCTAGTCAGCCCCTAAGGCAAGAGAAACAAATAAAAGGCAGCAGACTGGAAAGAAATAAAAAGAGATTTCCTTTATTTGCAGACAACAATTTTGTTTACATAGAAGATTATAAAGATTCTCCAATACAATTACAGGAAATAATAAAGTGAATTTATCAAGGTCAGTGTACAAAAGTCTATTATATATCCACAGGCTAGTATCAAACAGTTGGAAAATTAATTTTAAAAACAACAGCTCCATTAATGATAGTGATAAAAACATAAAATGATTAGAACTAAAATTAATAAAAGATGTTCAAGGCCTTTGCAATGGAAATTACAAAGCATTCCTGAGAGCTATTAAAAGAGATCTAAATAAATAGAGAGCTACATTCATGGATTAGCAAATTCAGTAGGGAAAAGATGAAAATTTCCCCAAATTAGTCTATATAATATTAATCAAAATCTCAGTAGGATTTAAAAGAAATTGACAACCTGATTCTAAAATTTGTGTAGAATATAAAGAACTCAGAATAGCCAAAACAACATTGAAAAAGTAGAACAAATGTCAAGGACTCAGCACTTGATTTCAAACTCACTGTAAAGCTGTGGTAATCAGGACAGTTTAGCATTGGTATAAGGATAGATAAGTTGATCAATAGGGAATGTAAATGAATGCAGACAGTATAGAAAACAGTATGGATTCCTCAAAAAATTAGGAATAGAACTACCACATGATCCAGCTATTCCACTTCTTGGTATTTATCCAAAGAACACAAAAACACGAATTTGAAAAGATATTTGTACCCCTACGTTCATTGCAGCATCATTCACAACAGTGAGACTTGGAAACAACGTAAGTGCCCATCAACGGATGAATGGATAAAGAAGATGTGGTATATATATATATATATATATACGTATATATACACACACACACACACACACACACACACACACACACAATGGAATACTACTCAACCATAAAAAAGATGAGATCTTGCCATTTGCGACAACATGGATGGACCTTGAGTGTATTATGCTAAGCGAAATAAGTCAGATGGATAAAACCAAACACTGCGTGATTTCACTCATAAGTAGAAGATAAAAACAACAACAACAATAACAGACACATAGAGACAGAAAGTAGATTGGTGGTCACCAGAGGGGGAGCAGGAAGGGAGGAGAGTGAAAGGGGTAATAGGGCACACGTGTTCGATGACAGATGGTAATTAGTCTTTGGGTGGTGAACATGATGTAGTCTGCCAAAAAAAATGAAGTGTAAAATTCAATTTTTAAAAAGAGAAATTATAAAGAGTTCAGAAATAGACTCATACATATAAGTTTAATTGACTTTAAATATACGCACCCAATCAGTTCAATGGGAAGTGAAAAATCATTTTAGCAAATTGTCCTGGAACAACTGAGCAAATGTATGAAACATATGAACTTCAATCTCTCAAAAAATTAATTAGATATGGATTATAGACCTAAATATAAAGGCTAAAACTATAAAATATTTAGAAGAAAATATCTTACTAACTTTGGGAGTAATGACACAAAAAGCACTGAGAGATTGAAATAATGGAAAATATCTATTATTATAGATAATGGCAGAAAAAGGTATCTCTAAAATTTGCTTACATGAAAAGAATTCTTCTCATTAACCAGATATTTTTTTAAAAAATCATAAGGAGAATGTTCTAAAAAGGTCCTTTACTACCTACAACCCAGAATGTTTGTTGGTTTTCTTTGTTGAATTGGATGTGCGTACACTCTTCTCTGTATGTGCTCAAGTGAAACCTTTTGAGGGTTGTTCCTGGACTCCAAACAGAGAACATATTGGTGTGTCTTGAGGTGAGGTGGGCATGGGGTTATAATCTGAGAATGCCTCAAATTTAGGTGCAGACTCTCCCACCTTGGGGGTGTTGTGGTCTTTGAGTTACTGGTTAAGCTCCTGCAGTCATGAAAAACTAGAGATTGGCGAAGAAAATTTGTTTATTAATTGGCTAAATATATTTATTATTTGTGGGACATTCCTTAAAATTATTCCCCCAAAATAGCTTTTTCATTAACTGTTATCTTTTGGAGCATGCAATTGTTATGACTTTGAGTGTGTGTGTGTGTGTGTGTGTGTGTGTTGGAGTTTCTAGAGGGTTGTGTCCCTTGTTGAATTAGATGGGTTTTCCCACTTGGGGTAGAGTAAAAATAAAAAGCAAATTTTAAGGTAAGCTAGACGGATACCAGGGAACAAACTTGGGAAGACTGTCAGATGGACAGGTTTGAAGATGGCAACATTGTCATGATTTGTTGAATAAAGATACAAGAGGAGAATTGGGGCATGGTCCCATTTCTAAATTTTAGGTAAACATGTGATGTGGAGAAATTAGATAATGGCTTTTAGTTCAATCACTGAGTTTAGAATATATTTGTAAGTAAAGCATCTGTGGAATATTTGATTATAGATCCTTAATGTGTAGTGAGTTCTTGGTACTACTGGAAGTTTAAGAAGAATCTAAAATGTTATTCTTGGTTCATTCTAACTTTTCAGGGAATGAGATTAATGAGCAGCAAACAATGAAGGATGACCATATGACTGTCTTATGAGCCTGGGCATCCTTTTAAAGATTCTGAACTCCACGAGTTGCCCTATGTGGAGAAGAAGTCATGCCAGGAGACTAAGATAAACCTGTGGCCCAGAATAACCTTGCTTCTGGCCACCAACCCTGGCTTCAGGTGACTGGAGGAAACTTAGTGTCCCCCCGTGAGTAGTTCAACTCAATTCAATCCAATTCATTTCAATTCACTTAATTAAATTAAAACAATTTACTTGGTTGCTAGCTATGTATTGCTAGGGTTAGGAATGTTCTAGAACTACACTGTCCAACACAACAGCCACTACCCCACATGTGGTTATTGCACACTTGAAATATGGCCAGTCCAAATTGAGATGTGATCTCAATGTGAAATATGCGCCAGATTTTGATGATTTAGTATGAGAAAAGGAATGCAAAATATTATTATTTTTGTTTATACTGATTACATGCTGAAATAATATTTTAAATATATTAAGTAAAACATATTATTAAAATTAATTTCGCTTATTTCTTTTTTAAAATGTGACTATTAGAAAATTTTAAATTACATATGTAGCTCACATGTTTGGATCACATTGTATTTCTGTTGGATAGAGCTGTTCTAGGATATTTTGGGCGGAGAGAAAAGAACACTGCAAATATCCAAGTAGTACTATAGGCTAACACATTTGGCCATGTAGGACCTTCCCGGGGGACATCAACTCTAAGCCAATCACACAAATCCCCTTGCGCTGAAAATAGGGTGAGACTGCTGGGGACCATCCCATCTGCTTCTTCTTCCCACCTCCACCTTCCCAAATCTCCGGCAGTCTTCTGTGATAAATGCATTTCTTTCATTGGTGCAAACAGATATTGACATGGAAATATTAAAAACAAACTATAGCTTTTATTTCTCAGTTGGCCCTGAAAGGCAGAATCTAGCTCAAAAATATTGAACAACTTTGAAAGTTGGTATGGTTTACTGAAAAAGGACTAAATTGACACTTGACAGATATTGCTAGTTAAGCCTAGAATATGAGGACAATTTGTCAGGGTGCAGCCTGTGACGACGGTGGTAATTGATGAAAACAAAAAGCGACATATTTGAAGTGGTATCTGTAGGCGGTTCATGGGAGTGACTGTGGTGCCCCCAAGAATGTGGAAATAAAGGAAATATGATTGCCTTCTGACTACGAAAATTATGCAAACACCTAAAAAGCCGGGTCCCAAGTTCAAGTGTCTATGGTGTCTATGCAGGTAATATAAATGAGAGAAGTGAGCCTCCCCTTAGCACAGAAATTTACTGCCTCATCTGTAGAAGCAGTCAGAATTCTGTTCCGGCTACTTTTTGCTGTATGGGCTCCATATTATCAAATCTGAGTTTTTTTAAAGTAATACCCAGATTTTTAAATGATAGCAACTAATTAAAAAAGAAAATTTAACCACTTTGCGACCTGAACCAAATAACTCTAGTCTTAAAAATCAACAGATTTCCTTTGTTGTGCTTCTATATTAACGGAACAAACTTTGATCGCATTTTTAGTGAAAATCGGATTACGCTGAGAGAATTAAGTACCATTTACAAGCACTGACCGTAAGCCAGTCACTAATCCTTGTACCCCAATGCAGGGCAGCTGTTAAGATCAGAGAGCTTAAATAACTCCCCGGGTCACAGAGCTAGCTAAGTGTCGCTATTGGGATTCCAACCTACGCGCCTGTTTCCAGCACCTCTGCTTTGTCGCTCCAGGTACTTGAGAGCTGGTTAGAGTTCTGGTGAATGAAAAATTTTCAAATACACTAGTAAGAATGGATTTATATTGATATGCAACCCACTGGCCCTCGCTGTCTCTTCACACAGACACCAACTCCTGTAGGTCCTGAGCCATGTACGAATATTCGGGCCTCTATGATAGTTGCATCTGTCAATGTGAAGTAGTCATTTGGCATGCTGGTAATCCAACTCTGTGATTTTGGCTAACCCAAGTCCATCCCTGAGAGATGGATCTGCTCATTGAACACTAACTAACTTGGTTTCTAAGCCTGGAAGACTGGCAGCCAGATCAGGCAGGTAGGAAATACATCTAGAAAGATGCCCCCGGTATAGGAGACAGCATCTGGTTTCTATCAATAATCCCACTTGTGTAAGAATTTCAGCAGAATGCACAATTTTCAGTGATTTCCAGTTTCTTCTTTATAAATTTATATTAACAGAAAAAAACTCCAATAAAGCCAGTTTTATTGTAGAAAAGAAACTCAACCTAACCAGCAAATACAGTACTCTATAAAAGTGAGTTTAAATTGAGATACATTGCCTGCTGTGAACCTAAGAGTTCCACCAATCCCCCCTCACGGTACAGATACATTTATGAAAACAGTTGCTCTCCAGAAGCACCTTAACCTACTGAGGAGTTTATATTTGTTGTTCACACTGAAAACATGTTGTAAGACAATCTCT
This sequence comes from Ceratotherium simum simum, assembly GCF_057802395.1. Lineage (NCBI taxonomy): Eukaryota > Metazoa > Chordata > Mammalia > Perissodactyla > Rhinocerotidae > Ceratotherium > Ceratotherium simum. Next base: position 29,277,240 of record NC_141917.1, on the reverse strand, counting down.
TTGCAATGGAAATATCTGAATCCAATTGAAAAACCCAAGTGGAGGCTCTGGACAAATTAAACTTTGACAGGAAAAAACAAGAGGCTTGTGAAAGGAGGTGGGCAAGTTTGTTCAAGTGGACAAGGAAATGGTCAAATACTGCGTGAGTGAAAGTGTACAGAAAGGTCAGCCTTGGCCTCCCCGAGAGAAACCACGAGGAACTCTGCAGTCCTCCAACCAGCTAGTTGGAGAAACCAAAGGCAAACCTCTGTTTGGGAGGGGGATTTGCCCACAAAAATGAGCACATCCTCTGAATGAGTTGTTTGGCTCTTTTAGCCAAACAGTCTATATGCAGCATAGATTCCAGACATTGTAGGTTCCTGTTCTCTCAACATTTATTCCTGGAAAGTGTGTTATAGAAGTGAACTAACAGAGGCAGACTAAGAACATACTACGCAATTCAAGTCAAAGACCATATTTGTTTATCCAATGACTGCAGCAGGAAGCACTACATGAACAGATGCAGGAAGCTTCTGTAAATTAATGTAAGACATGGAATTCATGGACTGTCTAGATTATATATTGTGGGGGATTGGCTAAGCGTCCATGGAATTTAAGAAGCCCTCTCTTATGTGTGGTGGACCTTGACTCACTTTCCTTACAAAGAAAATAACTAAAACAAGGTCATCTGATATGAATTGGGAGATAGTCCCAAGTCAGAATTTCACGTTTGAGTATTTTTTCAAGTCACTAGGGAGAGTGACCCTCAGCAACAAGAGATGATTTGTGGAGGAGGGAGAAGATAAAGCTCTCTGAGCTCTTTATCAAACTTTAAAACCAGACAGAGACTTTCTCTTTTTCTTTGCCTTTTCTCAGAGGCCTCATGAAACCAAGAGCCAATTTTTTCCTGTGGCTTTTTGGCAAATTGATATTGGGAGCATCATCCAAAGTTAAGTTGTGTCAAGATGGTAGAAGATTGGTCTGTAGACATAGATTTTTTATTTAATGCCTCTTTTTCATTACTCATTACACACTGGTTGTTTCTTCTAAGTGCTTTACATGTATTAAACTATTTAAGCATCACAATTTTACTATGAGATAGTATATGTCATTTAAAAGGTGAAGAAATTGAGGCATAGCTAAGTTACATAACTTGCTCTAGGTTAAAGAGCTAGTAAGTGCTAGTATTGGAATTAGAAACCAGGCAATTGTGCTCCAAAGTGCAGCTTAAAGACACTAAGCTGTCTCATGTTGGGCAAAGAGATTTTTTGGCAAGAGCATCCTGGGAGAACCAGCATTTAAATTGTACTATGAAGTCAAGAGAGATGTGGGATCTCCAAGATCTGTACTATCATTTGGCTGAAGCAGCAGGCCTGAAAGATGATCCCATGAGAGTATTTTCCTTGAGTCTGTTGGTGTAGGACAAGGAGTTTCAGGAAGTTTTTGGAATTCATTCGATTTTAATATTTGATAATTAGATTTTACCTTCCTTCCTTTGCAGCCATTGCTGCGTAGCACATGAAAAGAAAGACAGAGGATTTCTAAGCACCCACTGAAGCCATCATTACTCACCATATTTCAAATTCCAGATTGGTGCTGTTGACATCTGGGTCCTCAAAAGCACAGCTTAGCAAGTGCTGGGATCCATCCACTTCCAACTGGCTGTAGCATGAGAATGAGTAGTCATCCAGTTCTGCATCTTCAAAGTCTCCTGAGGAGGAACAAATCTGTTGCTTTTAATGAAGCAAATAAGTGCATCCTTTTGAAATCTGAAGTGACATTAATGAAATGGCAGCCTTTTGTAGCAGACGTGAAGGAGTGATTATAGTTTATCTAAAGAAGGAAAGCCCAAGGGCAAAGACTAGAAACAAGTTTCAAAATAACCAAAACAAAAACCAACAACAGAAAATAAAACCTAATGAGCACAAAGTTTTCTAATAGAAAAAATAATTTCATCACATTCAATAAATAACCTCCAGATATTTCTATTTCTACCATTGGGTTAGTGCATCAGAGATCAAGAATGAGACAATGAACACACTCTTTCCTTTATTTAAATGGGAATTTCTTCTGTTAGTTGGTACATTTCAAATGAGATACTATATCTCCATTACTCATATGTTACCTAATCTGAACTTTGACTTTATCTAATCCTCATTTGTTCCCTCCCAAGTATTTTTTTTTTTAATGAAGGAAGATAATAGCTATCTTACAGTTAGAAGTTCACTTTTTTAAGGGGTAGCTTTCCCTTGCCTAAATAGGGGTCCCAACTAAAAGTGCCATTGATTATCTCCATTGTCTGAATATTTACTTAAGGCAACTTGTCTTAAGCTGCTAACTGAGGCAAAAGTGATTAGAAAACATTAGATCTGACAGAACTAACATCTGGTGGACCTTCCTGCGAATCTTATAGATACTGCTTCTGTTCTTATAGATCCTTCTTCTTTGGATATTATATCTTACAGACACTGGCAAAATTCTAGAAGTTGTAGGGAACCAGAATTTTTTTGCAGCCACTTTTGGAAAGTACAGTCTGTCACAGATAGCATTCAATTTCTTAAGCTGGTTGAGGATCCTAAGATTAAATTGACATTTTGTATTTAATACAGAAAAATCTGTCAGCAAATATCTTCTGTCTGGGACATGAGAAAATCCATGGCAACCAAAGCCCTTCTCAGAGTTGTCAAGTGTGAGCCTATGACTGCTTCCAGGTCCACAGATACTCAAAATTAATCTTCTAGGGCTTTAAATAGTATACAGATGATAAGAAAATCAAACACCATTTGAATGTCCCAAAGGCCATGAGATGTACAAACAGCACCCTCTTTACTTAAATAACCCAGTAGGTCTATGGGAAAGTTAGTAAAGCTGGTTCTGAGTGGACCAACCAGTTGAGTGACAGGTCGGTTCAGTCAAAGCAACGAATCTTGAAAAGCCACATCTAGATAAGAGCTCTGAGCACTGCTCTTTCTGACCATTCCTGGACTCCATCCAGCTTATACAATTCTACTGCCAGCAAAGACTCCTTATGTGATTTCAGCAGGGTATGGCCCTCTTCCTGATGACAGTTTTAAAAAATGAGGGGCAGTCCATCATTTAGGGCTCACATTTCAATGCATGTTCATTCCTAATCTTACAGACTCAGATCTCATCTTCTAGTTGCTGGCACCTTTCTCAATGGAATGGTTCTGGGTGGTTTTAGCCTTTCCTGACATGGCAGTCTTCATGCTGTTTTGATGTTTTCTCTTCTTTGGAACTTCCACCAATCCCATGTAAGAGAACCTACATTACTATTTGAATTCAGACATTCATGGATCAGCTTTGTCTCCAAAATTCTTCAACATACAACGTAAGCCAGAGAGAGCACCGTCTAGCAGATGCTGGTCATCAGTAGGACAAACCACCCCCACTGCCCAAAGCTATCCAGTCTGGCAAAGCGTGTTTGCTGTTTACTCTCGTACAATACGCAAAGCACTGGTCATACAATTAAGGTTGCTATGTTTTGAGAAGCAGCTCACTGGCTCTTTAGCAGATGTTACTGAGTAAAGTTGCTTTGCAACCAAGAAAAATTCCCCTCAACAATTTGCAAAATTGCAAGGCATTTTACAAAGAGAGTGATCTAAGCTGAACAATTCTTAGTTAAGAATAATATACACAGTGGTTAAGACCTCCGGCACCAGAGATGGACAGATGTGGGTTTAAATCCTGGTTATTCTACTTTGTAGCTGTGGTCTTTCATCAGGTTACTCAACCTCGCTAAGCCTCTACGTTCTGATATGTAAATTCATGTTATTATGAGGAATGACTAAACAAATATATACAAAGACTTAGCTTAGAACACAGTAAGAACTCAATAAGGAATAGTTATGACTATTATCATTTTTTTTTGAGAAATAAGTAATGAAAAGCTAAAATAAGAATTCTAATTCTGAGATGATACACGAAATTTTGGGGGCTCATTTGACAAAGAGTTCTATGTCAAAGGTGTTATTATTACTATGGATTTGAAATGACATAGAGCTTTTGGACAGTGAGTTAACCTATTATTCTTTAAATGCCCACTATCTAAGCATATTTTTCGGTAAAAATTTAATTTTTTTATAATATGTATTATAGAAAAGGCAATGTGGTTTAGAAGTCTTCCTACCAAAAGAAATTAGTTGAATAAAAGTATAAATGGTTTGGATTTTTTAAAAGTATCTCTTTCTTCTCTTGATCACCCTTGTGGTCATCAGAGAACTAACTCATCTTTCAACAAACAGCAGCTGAATATTTTACACCCCAACTGGGAAGTATTTTGATCACGTAGATGGGTGGTTAAAAATCTCCAAAAAAAAAAATCTGAAATTTAAAAAGTTAAAGTGAAAACTCAGCTTTCAATTACAATTCTTATTTCTTTTAAAAATAGTATAGCCACCAGGGAGAAATAGAGGGAATATATTATACTCCAAAAAGTAAAATTTATGTGTTACCTACCAAGCATCTATCTGTGCAAACACAAGGCAACATTTACCATGGAATAATGATGATCTGCCACAAAGTGATTCATACATGGTCACACTGTGAAAAATGTCAACCCTCTGACAATTCCCTTAATAAAAATATTCTAGGGATTTCCATCCTTAGTAATTACATGACTTAAAATATCTAAGCTGAGTCATTCAGCTGCTGCGTTTGATAGGAAAACGCTTTTTAACTCTTAAAGTGAAAGAGTTTAATTTCCAGGAACAAATTGATGATCCAAGTTTCCAGTGGCTCCTGCTGCTGCTTCACATATGTGTCCGGTTTTGTCGTAGTTACAATATAGTTACTAAGTAGGCAGCATCTGCTTCTAGCTACTACGTACTTCAGTGAACCCAAAGAGAATTATTACATGATAGTAAATTTGTTGGAGGCAAACATTTCAATGAGACAACTCCAATCTTTCTCTATTCAGTCAGTAAGAATCTCACATGAGTCTATCAAAACTAACATATTTTGAAGAAATTTTCAAATATTTGTTGAATGTCTACTATGTTCTATATACTCTTTTAGGTGTTAGGGATATAGCAACAGTAAGCGCAAGCAAAGCTATTGTTTCTAGACATTATTTTATCAAGAAAGTTATGCTTTTGGAAACTCCTAAAAAGCTAAACAAAACAAATCTAGCTTGACTTCTTAACAAGGTAAAATTACCTTGGAGATTCTCCAACAGCACACTCGTTGCATCTATAAAGGTGTTCTTTTTGTAAGAGCAGAGGCATTGACCAATGTTAAGACCCACATTTGGAGAGTCAAATGCATTCCTTCTTAACAACTCTAAGATTTTATAAACCACCTACAGTATTGCCCCCAAGCTCCTTGTTCTTGTGGTTAGAACGTACAAAATGACTGAATACATAGTAATTTCTCAAACTGCATTCCAACCCAGTGCCCAGCTCAGGTCTGTTAAGGATCTGAGCAACATGAAGCATATGCTAGAGATAATATGAAATCCTAAAGAAAAGTTAGAAATGACTCACCATTCTGTGCATAGCCACTTTCTCCAGAAACGACTTGAAGTAAATAGAAAACCGTACCAAAAGCTATACTTAGAATTGTCATTCTGAGAGAGAAAGAGAGAAGAGAGCAGGCGTGTGAGCCTATGGTAGGAATGAATGAGAGAGAGAGAGAGAGTGAGAGCAAGAGCCAGAAAGACTTAAATCTATAGCTTTAGGGCTTTATACTTACTTAACCACAGACAGGGGGAAGTATAAACACAGCAAAAAAGAAGACTAGTGGCAGAAACAGGAAGTCTGAGTAAAAGTATTGCTGCTGTAAGCAGAGGTGGAGGAAATGAAAGGGTAGAGCATTTTAAATTAGTGTACCTCCCTAGTACTCCTGGTAGACCCTAGACTCACTGTGCTTATTTCCAAGTGTGGTGGTCAATTCAAGTGTAGGCTCAAGCTATCTCAGGCTAGAGTGCAAATGGGGTCCACTCGAAAAGAATCACAAGACAAAAATCTAAACTTACAAAGCCAATCAGTTAATTATCTGGGGTGAGCTTTGCTTTAAAAAAAGATTCTGTACCTTATGAAGTAATTTCTTGTAGGTTTGTTTTAAAGAGTTCACTTCCTATCTTTGAACATACACACTAGAGACTTTCACAAGAACAGCGGTTTTTCTGTTTAGTTCTCTATGTATCCCTAGTACTTACTTCTACCTCACCATCATAGTAGGCATTCAAGAATTATTTAATTTGGGAGTTGGCTAATTATAGCCAAGGGGCTAAGCTTGGCCTACCATCTGTTTGTGTAAATAACGTTTTATTAAAACATGGCTGCTTTGGTGCTACAACAGCAGAGTGGAATAGCTGAGACAGAAACCGTATGGCACACAAAGTGTAAAATATTTACTATCTGGTCCTTTATAGAAAAAGTCTGCTGAGCCTTTGTTTAATGGATAAAATAGTTACTTTCTCAGTGTATTTAAGACAGGATGCTATTTGTGAAAAGCTGATTGCCGCACAACTTTTTGGGAACGTATGGTACAAGCAAACCACACTGGTGCCTACATACAGAGGGCAGAAGCCTGAGACAATGACAGAGATAATTCACTCTCCCTAAACTTGCCTGTCAATCAAAATTGTTCCCAGTACGGCCTCGTGATTAAGCCTGGCTGGCTTCTTGGTAGTTTTTGGATTTTTTTACTTAAGCCATTATCAGTGTTTGAAGGCACAGGTTGACAGCAGTCCTGTCATCAACAGACAGGCAATGCCTCCCGAAGAACATACTTCTACTCAGGTTTTCTACTGAATTATCTAACCTGGATTCAGGCCATGAAACACCACTCCCCTGATTCATAGTGGCTCTCTTTTGGAAAAAAGTCACAAAACTACAATTATAAGGTGATCAGTACAGAGGTGCTGGGTAGACAGTGAGTTATGAACTTCTGTTTGATTCACTGTTATTGAGTAGAATTGGTCCTATGGGCTTGCAAAAATGGCTAGACTAACAAAGATGAACAACATCCTGGAGTGTGCAAAACAGAGAATCTTAGAAAGCTGCGTGAGCTTCTCTCATCATTACACTTATTGTGACTATCTCATAAAATGAGAAAAGAGGAGGTGGAGCATTTGTACCAGAATCTGGAAGCAGGGTTGAGGCAGGTGCAATGACAGAGATGAGGTGCCCTGGTTATATTGTCACCCTCCAGACTACAAGCTCAAGGGATATTTCAGAGCAAGAAGCCAACTGAACGGGATGTAATCTGTCTCCTCCATCTTCTGAGACCTTCTTTTGTTATTTTCAAACATCTTCCAAACAATATAAAGAGTGACAATTTTGTTCATCAGATAATAATTTGTGCCCTTGTTTCTAATCTAGTTTTGAACGCTTGGTTAGAAAATCATAAGCCTGACTCACAAAAATTGGTACGTTTTGAACACCGAGTTGAATATCCTTTCAAGAAAACTATAATTGTAAATTCCCATGAACTAAATAAGCGTTCAAGGAGAAATCACAGATTGTATCTATCCACCAACACAGATCTCATAAACTGCTCACATACTGTCACTCCATAGGTGAGTAATTGGGTCATGTCTCTTTAAATTCTCTTGTTTATCATTTAAGTGGACTATCATTTTGATTGTATCTCTTTCCTTTAGTTGTGAAGATGTAAAAGAACAAAGCCAAGACACAATATTTTGGTACAGCATGTGCTAGTTTGCTCAGGGGATTTCCACTAGTGTACTTATTCTCTTTGGGTGGGGCAGGAGATGCCGAAGGACCTCAGAGAGAAACCTAGATAAAGTGTGGGGAGCTCAAAGAAATGAGAAGTCTCACTAGTCCTTCTAGAGATTATGGGGAAACAATGGTACCTTCTCTACTTTCTTCACTTAGGTCTCGTTAGTCCTTTAGAAACTTAGAAAAGCTGAGGAAGAACCACCTTGCTCTGCCTATCCCCCAATAAGAGACATTTACCGTGTCGCTTTGTCATTATTATCTATGAGAGAAGGGGAGAGGTGAGAAAAGCAGATGAGGAAAGACGCTCAGGGCACCTGAGCCTCCAAGAGCGAAATCAGGAACCGAGCGTTGGACTGTGGGCAAAACAAATCCTCTGACGTGGCAGCTTGATTGGAGCAGACATCTTCTTCTCTTCTCTCATCACTTCCTTTTATCACTACCTTTTCTCTTCCCTCTTTTATATGTTGTCTTCCTTTAGTTTCATGAGTTCCTATGATGTGGTGAATCGTAGAAAAAGAAAGACACTGTATTGTTTCTCTTATGCAAGCAGACCTCAGAAGACTCCGGTACCAGTTGATCACTTCTTTCTTTTCTTCCTTTTTTTGTGATTGTTCAGACCATTTATGAAACAGATAAAGTACATAAAGAAGATTTTCTTTTGTTTTCATCCTGTAATAAGTTACGTGCCCTTCACCTGTAACTTGTAGCATCCTAAAGAGCTCAGAGAGCCGGCCTTTCAGCTGGATTTGAGATTCCAGAATGTTGGTGTTGGAGGAGTGTGTGCCTCTTTATTTGCTTGTTGTTCATTTACTGGGTAAAAGTCATCTTAGGAAGGCTCATGTTTTCTCTCTTGTTCCCAATCAGTAAGGACAAAGATTTTCCTGGGCAAATTCAGGCTGAGCATCTTAACTTATTACTAATCTTCACCATCTGGACTCATCTCTGAGGAATAGAAATTTCATCTCCATCCTTGACAGAAGTTATAAATTTATTGGAACAGATAGCAATGCATTGTCTCATTCAGCACCCTTGGGAAACAAACTGTTTCAAGCACAACAGTATTTCTCTGAGTCTGTTTTTAGATGAAACTTATAAAATAGCCCTTAAGCACTTAATAATTTGTCCTAAACAAGAGAGATTGAAATGTCACTCACCTTGAGATTGAATATTGAAGGACAATAAAGTGAAACAACCACAATAGCACTAGTAATAATAGGCAGTGTATGTTGCTATAGGAATATCCCAGGCAAAATCTGATGTTTGAAAAATACACAAAAAGTTCCAAAGCACATTCTATGAAGTCTATATTAACTGCCCCCCTCCTAGGGTCACTTACCTTCTTTAGTTAACAGATTTTATTCCTAAGGTGGAAAACAATCTTGGGCTCCTGCCTTCTGCTGGAAAAAACAAATCCAGGCCAGCTCAGTGGAATGACTGGGGACCCCCAAGAGCTATGGGAAAAGAGAAATAAAAACACCCAAGGGTGTCCAGTAACTGATAATGGTTGTAGGGAAACCCAACCTTGCTCTAGTCCTAAATGAACGGTCTTGAGCGTTTTATCAATGTGTGCTGAGTCAGTCCCTAGGGCTTTACGGGGGAGTCCCAGTATCATGAAGTTTCATTTCCAGGAGCACAATATTTTCCTTGTTGTGGCTCCTCTTTCATTTCCCTTTCCTTCTCACCCCGCATCTTCAACCCCACGTCTTGCTGTCATTTGGGTTTTTCTGGGCAGAGTTTGAAATGTCATAGCTGTTTTGCCTTGATAAGATTTTAGTCTCTCTTTGGATGCAACAAAAACAGAATCTTTGAGTGCCAACTGTCCACTCTTTGCTGAAGATGTTTCTCCCAGAAAGCAAGTATTCAGATGTCAGGACATGCCCAGATTTTGATAAAATCGTGAGCAAGAGTTTGATCCTTGGGGAATGTGGTATGCCTTCTGGCAGCGGCTGCAGATCCCTGTGCTTCTGCACGCAGCTGGAGGAGGTGTCAGTCTATCTGCAGCTCATAGTCTGCCTCTCAAGCCTTTCCCAGCAAAGAGTTCACCGCAGGCACCTGCTCACAACTCTCGTCTCAGGCACATCGCACCACAGTATTTTAGTTTTTTGTTTTTTTTTTGATTGGCCCTAGGCTAACATCTATTGCCAGTCTTCCTCTTATTGCTTGAGGGAGATTGTTCCTGAGCTAACATCCCTGCCAATCTTCTCCTATTTTGTATGTGGGGTGCTGCCACAGCATGGCTTGATGAACAGTGTGTAGGTCTGCGCTCGGGATTGAGCCTACAAATCCCGGGCCGCCAAAGCAGAGCATGTGAACTTAACCACTATGCCACCAGGCTGGCCCCTGCTCCTCAGTGTTTTTGAGAAAAGTCTGGATTAAGTGACACCATCCTGGGCCCTGGCCTATGATTGCACAGATTCCCTTGCCTCGGGGTGAGCTCCTATCCTCCTGCAGAAGACTCTCTGAGGGTCTGCAGTGCTGACTGCCACACCTGTATCCAAACCCAGACAACTGAGAAAGTTGGCAAGAGCCCTCAGTTCTACTTCATATGCGTCTCCTTAGAACCCAGAACCTCTGTGAATATTGAGTCCCCAAGAACAGCATTGGTATCCTATAATTTCCCAAACTGAATATGCAAAGTCAATACTAAAAGTGACCCTGAATGACACTCTTCACGGAATTGCCACAGAGAAGCAGCACGTGTTCCTAAAAAAAGAAGGAGCAAACTGTCTGTCTATTGCTAGACTACATGACCCTGGGCTAAGTTTTTAAGACATAATTGTTATTTCCAGAAACTTTCCAAGAAAATTGGAAAGTGCTGTCTGCTTTTGCTTACCCATGTGTAAACCTTTTTGCTTTTATTTATCAGTCTCAAGAAACTTTGGAATTTAATATAGGATTATTTAGTTGTTTTTGTTTGTATTCATTGGACAATGCTGCTGACACAAGGAGACCCAGAAATATAGTGGCTCTAACAAAGATGCACATTCATTGCTCTCTCGTAGTAGATGAGCCACGGCAGGTAGGCAGCTCCATGAGTTCCTCCACTTAGGAACCCAGCCTACTGTTTCATTTCCCAGGATGTTGCTCTTGTCTACATATTCGAGGTTAGCTTACCAGCACCAATAATCCCATTCTAGCCTTTGGGAAGTAGATACAATAAGAAAGTGAAGAGAAATCAGCTTCGTTTTTAAGGACACGGTCTCAAAGTTGCGTGTATCACTGCTACTCTTATCCTACTGTCCAGAAGGTAGTCACCATGGCCACTTTAGCTGCAAAGGAGACAGGAAAATGTAGTCTGAAAAGGGGTAACTGTGTCCCCAACTAAACTGGAGGTTTTGTTAGTAAAAGGACAAGAGGAGAATGAACATTGGAGAGAACAAATAGCTTCCACAAGAGTTGTTTGCAGGGTAATTATGCAAAAGTATGTAGTATGAAGAACGTAGGCAGTAGTAGCTATCTCCACCTACAGGAGGAGAGAGTAGGCATTTGATCTTGAGGTTAAAGGATGTAAAATGACCTATCAGGTGAGTGGGTCTAGATCTGGGCAGGGTAGAGCTTGCGCTTGGCCATTGGGAAAGTAAGACTTTTAATATTTATACTAGGGCCATATTGTCTAATCTCAGATCTCTGATCCCAAGAGGCTTTAAAGAGAATCAAAACTATAAAGCTAGCATTCCAAATCTGAGTACTCCACGAATCTCCTGAGACTGTAAGCAATATATAGGGGTACAGGTCTTTTTCTTTTATTAGACTCTCAAAAGGGACTGTGACCCAAAATTTTAAATTCCAATATGTTGACCCGGGGTAGACATTATGCCGAAGCAGTTGAGTTGTCATCACAGGGACCATGGACTATGAGAGACCCAGGCAGCTGTGTCTAAGACTCTTGATTTGAATTTCTGTGCTTTTTGAGATAATGCAGGATCCTGGCCAGCTCTCTCACCTCAGTCTTGGCAAGTGAGGGGAGGTATGTCCACCAGTGCAACTCGAGCATCGAGTACTTGTGCTGGTCTCTATCTTCCCTAATCAAGAGCAGATGGGAGCAGGCTGTCTGTTCTTAGTCTATTCCCAGTGACTGGAGGGAGGTTGGCCTTGCTCCTGAGAAGGCTTCTCACCATTTTTTTCTTTCCAAGCACTGTCTGTGCTTTTTCCAAAGCAACTCTCTTCCTTTCCACAAACAGAATGGTCTATTCCATAACTCTGTTCAAGTTGTGTGCTTTCTTAGCTAAACTCTCTTCCACTGCCGGAAGCAGAAAGGAGGGGATTTATTTCTGCTAACTGCAGAATTATAAGGGTGGCAGGGGCAGGCAGGGAACTTTAAACTTGTACCTGTGCACATCCTATACTTGTTTTTTTCATGAAAGGGCTCCGAGTTTCTCCAGTTCATTATGGGAAGCTGAATTTTGCCTGCACTGGTCATATTACAATGTGTTCCACAAAGGCAAAATCCTATTTTAAGTAAAATCTCAGGTCATTCTGGGCAGTGTTTTTTGCCTAAGTTTTCAGAGGGTCCTTCATAAAGACCTTAGGGGCCATCAAAGGATGTAGGAGGGAAGACAAGGAGGCTGAGCCAGCCTGGCGATGTTTTGGAAATATTATTCACTGCCCACCTCCTGCCCCTACTCAAGGGTTTTCCTTCCTTTTTTTGCTCTTCTCATCTCCCACTCCTCGTATAAGAGTCAGGCATTCTGAATTCTTGACTCAGGGAAGAAAGGTGCCAGTTGAAAACACTGAAGAAAAGAGTCTGAACCTTAGATGTAGTCAAAGAGAAGAGTGGCATAAATAGAAGATTCTCAGCTCCTCTGCCCCCTAAAATACCACTTCCATCATCTCTTAGGCTAGAAAAGGATTCATATTGGGGGAGATGAGAATTGAGGGGAGGGATGGGAAAAGAGGCCATGTTCTCAGGCCAGGAGGAACAACAGGGAGAGCTCAGGTGGGAATGGATGGAGCCCGTAGCTGCAAACCATGTGCCAACACGTAGGGCCTCCTTGCAAGGTGATCCAGAGCCCCATCTCTGCTCTGGGGGACCCCACACACCATCATAACTCAGAGCTCTGCCAGCTGTCCTTCCCATGGGGCCAGGGAGGATTTCACTTCACCATAGCAATCAATTTCTACTCTGTCTGCCCAACAGGGACAATGCTCTAATATGGTCTGACTTTTCTCCCAACAAAGTTTCAGGTAATTTCTAAGTCCCAAGAAGAAAAGTACAGCCTTGGACGTTCAGATGGGGCTGGAAATAGGCAAAAGAAAAGCCCTCTTCTCCTTAATCCCACCATGGACCTGTAATGAGGGGCTGAAGGAAAGAATGTGAGAGTACTCTGAGCCGGGAAAATGGTAAACTTCCTCCTGCTTATAATCTATTTTATAGTGTAGTTTTCTGTGTAGGATTTTGTTTGGAAAATAAATGAATTCTACTGCTTAAAATTTAAAAATCTCTGAATTCTAGTGAATAAGGCGTGGACTGGGAATCACACTTGAGTTCCGATTCTATCCTTGGCAGTGCCTCTCACCTGCACTTTCCTAATCTGCAAAATGGGGAAATAATATTTATTTCTGAGGGTCTCTCTGTGGTTGATGTACACGGTTCAGTGCCTGTCACATACGTATTTAGTGCATGAAACTTTTCTCTACCATCTGCTTTCATGAATGGGGTAACAAATGTGGCAAATGATATTGTAAAATGTTAACCCATGTATCTCCCCTCCCATTAACTTTTACCGCATAACCCTCTCCCAACAGGTCTCCATTATCCCTGGTGAAAATTGTGATACTAGAAAACAGAGACTTCAAATTCCTGGCTTTCCATTTCAAAAGCCACACTCCATAAGGGAGGAAAGATTTGGAACAGTTGTTTATCAGGCAAGACTCAGTCTTCATTCCCTACTTCATCCTAAGCCAATCCAGTACACACACTCTCTCTCTCTCTCACTCATAACTAGATAAAGACTTCTAACTGGGGAAGAGGAGGGGGCAAAAAAGAGTCAGAATGGAAAACAGATAGTTGAGTGCTGATGGGCACTTATGAGAAGGAGCCCAGCATCCTAACCCCTCCCCGCACTGGGATATACATCCAAGGAGAGGGAGAAGGTCCTTAGATAGGCTTGAGGGATGCAAGAGTTGAGGGGACCTGTGCTTCACTTCTTACTTGCGTGCTGGGAGGTGGCCATCCCCACAAGTTTCCCTGAACCACCAGAGCACTGGAGAACAGAATAGAGATGGCTACCAAGGGTGCCTAAGCAGAAAGGCTTGAGCTGGTCTCACAGAGTCCCTGTGTGCCCCAAAGCCCCAGGGAGAAACCTGATGTTTTTCTCAGCATTCCTGACAGTTGTGTGGATATGACACTGAGATGCTCTGGAGTAGGGGCTGCTGTCAACAGATTCCACATGCAGGCGGTGTTGGGGGCCAGGTGGGCCCTCGGATGCCTCAGCAGATGCCACTGTGGAGAGATAACATGAGCGAAGTCTAGATGAAATAGCACATTCCAGAAAATCCCGGAGAGGGATAAAACACTTTTGGAGGACCATGGGCTCAAGGGCCACACTAATCCCCTGATGATATGACTGCACAAAACCGTCACTCACGTCAAACCCCACACAAAACTAAAAGTCGACCATGGAAGAAGGGCAGGGAAAGGAGAAAATCCCAAATGAATTAATGTAGCTGAATTGTAGAATTTTAAAACTGGAAGTGGGGGGCAGTGTGCTTAGGAGATTGTTTATTTTGATCCCTTCTTACTAGAGAGAATTAAAGCAATCCCTGGAGAAGTTTAGCTGCTTTGCCCAAAGAATTTATTTCAGAAATCATGGGGCAATTTTAGAGGCGGAGCTCTCTTAACTGCTGCGGGTAGATGAACTAGGATGTTACCTAAAATTAGTTTGGCTCTGTGAAATCTTCTGTAAAATAAGAGACTCCTGATGAGCTCAGCGAGCCCTCCATGTCCAATTTACTCTATAGCAATTTGTCTCTGTCCCGGTCCGTGTAGAGATTGTGCTATTTTTTCAGCCACAGAGAACACTCAGATGTGCAAGAAACGTGATCCTTTATTTCTGTAACTCAATTTTGTTTTTGCCTTGAGTCCCTATTCTACCAGCAGCGAAAAGCTTGACCTTGCCAATTCAGAATAAAATGTACATATTTAAGTGACAGTTGGGTCACAAGCTTAACTATGGTCTGAGTTTCAGGAGATGGTGTGTCTAAAGAAAAGTAAATGTGGTGGAAGACACCAGATTCTTTTAAAGTGTGAAGAAGATCTGCAGCTTTCCCCAAATTCCCAAGAGGTCTGTGGCCTCAAAGATGTTAAGAACAACTGCCTGTCTGGCTTGAAGGAGGGAGGGGAGGACACAAAGAGGTCAGGCCAAGGGCTCAGCCTCCACAGTAGCTCCTGACTCCCTGACTCTAGAATCCTTTTCCAGTGATTCTCAATCCTGGCTAAGCATTGCACTTGCCTGTGGATCATGTAAGACTTGGGCTGCCCAGTCTTACCTTAGACCTACTGCCTCAGCATCTGCCAGGGTGGGGCTGAGGAGTCTGTGGGAGATTCTGGATGCAGGAATGATGGAGAAGCACTGCCTTTCTCTCTCTGCCACAGCCCCACCATCTTCTTCCACCAGGCCGAGCTGTGGTTGCACCTTTTACCACGGACCCTGAATGCTAGTGCTTCTGGCCCCTCCCTATCCACAACAACATGCTGCAAATCCCCTTGGTCTTTTGGTTTAGTGGAATTGGACTTTTTCAAAGGGATCTTAAATGGGAGATATTTTTTAAAAAGTAGTTAGGTAGTGTAGTTTTCTCTTCCTTATTTAGATTTCCTAATGAAGTCTAATGAGCAATTGACTAACAGCCACTCAACTCAAATTGCTTTCCCTTGCCTCCCTCAGATCTGACTGGCAGACACCACCCCCATACCCCATCTTCTTTGAAGGTCATTCCTACCTGTTTTCATTCCTCTGGTAATGGCCAAACCTCTCCGCACTCCCCCCATTTCCAAAACAAACTCCATCTGAAGAGGAATTGGAGAAACTATGTCTGTTCAGTGTTCCCAGAGAGCCTGAGCCCCCTGGACCAGCAGTGCAGGGCTGGTCCATCACCGTCCTGGCTGCTGTGTTGTCCTGCTCTTTCCTCCATCCTGTGTCACATGCATCATTGCTGTCACGTGTAACATTGTTACAGGCAATACAGTCACTCTCCCCAACAAGGAGAGAAGGCCCTTTCTGAATCAGGACTTCCAACTAAATTAGCCTACCTAACTTGATACTTTCTCTAGGCAGTTATGGAAACCCCTCCACAGCTTTGTTGGACAATAACTAAGTGTTCCTCACTACTGATAATCATCTGTATACTCTCTCTCCCTTTGCTCCATGCATGGTTAGGCACCTTCTCCATCCTTGTCCATCACCTTTTCACCACTGCTACCCTCACTCCAGGCCAGGCTGGTGACAGCCTTTGGCTCTTTTACTGGAAAATCTTGTCGCTGGAGACTCAGAGGATACCAACAGTCCTGAAGTTCTCCTCACCATTTCTCTAGGGAGAATCATACCATATACAAAATAAAAAAGAACTTCGTTCTTTTGCACGTGTGTATACAGTCATAAAGTCATTGGAAAGGCTACTTTTTGAAAAGACTTTCTCTTTTCATTTGCCTTCACACTCGTGTCTGAAATCAATTAGCCGTAAATGCAAGGTTACTCTTTAGGCTCTCAATTCTATTCCATTCTATATATCTATCCTTGAGTCAGTACTACACTGTCTTTATTACTACAGCTTTGTAATAAGTTTTGAAATCAGAAAGTGTGAGTCCTCCAACTTTGTTCTTTTTTTCAATTGTTTTGGCTATTTTGGGTCCTTTGCATTTCCATATGAATTTTAGGATCAGCTTGCCAATTTCTGCAAATAAGGAGACTGGAATCTGATAGGATTACAGTGAATCTGAAGATAAATTTGGGGAGTACTGAAGTCTTAACAATATTAAGTCTGCCAATACATTAATACAGGTTGTTTTTCCATTTTAAGGTTTTCAGTAATTTCTTTCAACAATGTTTTGTAGTTTTTAGTGTACAAACTTACACTTTTTTTTTTATTAGATTTATTCCTAAGTATTTTAATCTCTTTGATGGTCTTGTAAATGAACTTATCTTCTTAATTTCCTTTTCATATTGTTAATTGCTTATGTATAAAAATACAATTGCCTTTAGAATATTGATCTTATATCCCGCAATCTTTTTGAACTCATTTATTAGTTCTACTAGGTTTTTTTTTCTTGTGGATTTCTTAGGATTTTTTAATGTACAAAATCATGTCATTTGTGAATAGAGATAGTTTTACTTTTTTCTTTCTAATCTGGAACACATTTATTTCTTTTACCTGACTAATTGCCTTGATTAGAATCTCCAGCACAATGCTGAATAGAACTAGTGAGAGTGGCATCCTTGTCTTGTTCCTGATAGTAAAGGAAAGCATTCAGTCTTTCATCATTAAACATGATGTTAGCTGTGGGTTTTTCTTAGATGCCCATTATCAGGTCGAGGAAATTCTTTCCTATCCCTGCTGGGTTGAGTATTTTAATCATGAAACTGTGTTGTATTTTGTCAAATGCTTTTTCTGCATCTATTCAGATGGTTTTGTGTGTTTTGTCCTTTCTTTTACTAATATATTACTTCTATTAATTTTCAGATGTTAAACTAACCTTCCATTCCTTCGTCATGGCCTTATTATGTTGCTGGATTCAAGTTTGCTAGTAGTTTGTTGAGGATTTTTGCGTCCATATTCACACAGAACATTGAGCTGTAGTTTTCTTATGATGTCTTTGGTTTTGGTATAGGGTAATACTGTCATCATAAAATAAATTGGAAAGTCTTTCATATTCTATTATTTTTTTGGAAGAATTTGTGAAGGATTAACATTAAATCTTTAAATGTTTGGTAAAATTTATCAGTGAAGCCATCTAGGCCTGGGCTTTTCATTGTGGGCAGGTTTAAAATTACTAATTCAACCTCTTTCCATGTTTAGGGTTATTCAGATTTTCTATTTCTTCTTGAGTCAATTTTGATAGTTTGTGTCTTTCTAGGAATTTTTCCATCAGCTAGGTTATCTCATTTATTGACGTTCAGTTGTTTATAGTATTCCCTTATAATCCTTTTTATTATTGTGAGATCAACAGTGATATCTCTTCTTTCATTCTTTTTTATTTTTTTCTTGTGAGGGGGACTAGCCCTGAGCTAACATCCGATGCCAATCCTCCTCTTTTTGGTTAGGAAGATTGGCCCTGGGTAACATCCGTGCCCATCTTCCTCTACTGTATATGGGATGCCACCACAGTATGGCGTGACAAGGAGTGCATCGGTGCGCGCCCGGATCCGAACCTGTGAACCCTGGGCCGCCGAAGCGGAGCGTGCGCACTTAACCACTGTGCCACTGGGCCGGCCCCCCTTCTTTCATTCTTGATTTTATCAATTTGAATCTTCTTTCTTTTTTCTTGGTCAGTCTAGTTAAAGGTTTGTGTAAATTTTGTTGATCTCTTCAAATGTCTTGCTAATTTACCACAGGTATATATTTTTAAGAAAGTCATAGAGAAGAGAGAAGAGGGGAGGGCAGTACCTTGGTGAGAATATGCCTTATAGTAAAGCACCATTCTGATATCTGAGTGGGGAAAGTATTACTAACACAAGAGTCATACTTTAGTATTCTAGTATGATTAGTAGAATCACAGCTCAAATACAGGAAGAGATGAATCATAGTTCAGATGATGTGATTTGAAGAATTACATGTTGTTGATGGGACTCCAGTGAGATTGATCAAAAATCTCTCATTTCTCTTTCAGTGACAAGCTCACAGATGTACACAGGAGACGGTGATCTCTCTTCTCTGAAACTGCGTTTTATTTCATGGTAGCTACAAGTGTGGTGGAAAACATATTCAACTAATAGGACACTGAGGTGCTCTCTTCGGGTCTGAGAAGACCCAAATTGGACAAGATTAGTGTGTGGCTGAACAAATTGTAGCTGGCTGTCCAAGGGCATGGTTAGAGGCACGGGTGGTCACATGTGGCTAAAACCCAGGGTTTAATATTGGTGGACAGTTGACTTGCTTTGTTTTATTTAAGAAAAGAAATGGCGGATGTGTGTATGTAGGGGAAAATATGGGCATGGATGCAGAGAGCTTGAGTAGCTGAGAAGAGAAGGGGGTGAGGAACAAAAGGGAGAGAGACACTGAACTGATTGGCAACTACCATATGGTGTAGATCTTTGGGTAAATTGAGAGTCTTAGGCTATGTTATGGTGTGTTGTACCATAGGATAGCTCTGCTCCAAATTCCCAAGAAATCTGCAGTACAGTTTATATTAGTTATCAGTGCCTTTACTGTGTGTGTGTATGTATGTGTGTGTGTTTAATGTGACTAGTTTTAGACTGGCTGTATGGCAGGAACAAGGTCATGAAAGGTATTTGAAGGTTTTCACAGAGCTCTAGGCCTCTGTAGAGGTCCTCAGGGGACACTGGGAGAGGGTGGCAATGGTACCACCTGCTTCCTCGATAATTAGTACAGGTCCCTTGCTAATTTTTTAATATATTGAAACTCCTTTTAAAAGTTCACTTTGAAGAGAAAATTTCACTCTTAAGAGCTTTTGACTGAAATATGTGGAACTAAGTGGTCTTTCTTTAAAGTCATTTCTGCAGTTACAGAATAGGTGTAAATATATCAAAGAAATCAGAAGATACATCTGGCCTTTTGAATTTTCTAGCAGTTTTGTTGTTAGCAGTAGGTAAAGGAGAAACAGATGGGGGCAGTGAAAACTCAAGTGACAATTTAAAGTCTTAAAGAGGCAAAGTTTATTTCTGCAACTTCTTAATCCTATCCCTCAATTCTTTGGACTTTCTTCTTCATCTAACAGAAGCTGTGGCAGTGCCTTTATCTTCCTTTGCATTTTCTCATGTTATTCAAAGTGAAACACGGCAGTATCAGTAACCTATTAAACTGTTCCAAGAAGATAAAACTCAGCTGTCCTCTCTTCTCCTGACTATGGTGTTTAATGTATTCTGTCCTAAGCTGTGTGCTAAGAGAGAACAGACAATAATAACAACCTTCTATAACAGAAGCTTCCCATAACTGACCCTTCAGATTAGCCAATGGTCTCTGTTTCCTCTGTAAACATGCTGACTGATACGGATGGCGTGCTGACCACTCAAGGCACACTGCTCTGACGTGTGGAGTTGTTTATTTACCGAAGGTAAATTGTATTTGTCCCCAAGCTTGTTTATGTCAGATGTACTTGTTATCATAGTTACACAGGTTAGTTACATACTACATGAACTGATGAACTATTAATATAATAGAAAAATCATTTCTATGAAGACATATTTGCATTATTTGAAAAAAAGTCAATTCATTCATTGCATTAAAATATTGCAATAAAATTTGGTGTGAGACAATTGTTAATGATTAGTAAGAAAAAATAATAAACATCTGAACGCATTCTTCACTCAATTTCACAGATATCATTAATTTTTTAGTCAATTTAAAAGAAATAGAAACTGGAAATTATTGGATGAGGCCTTGTGAGTTACATGGAAAACAACATCAAGGGGCCCGGCCCGGCGGTGTAGTAGTTAAGTTCGTGCACTCCGATTCGGCAGCCCCGGGTTTGTGGGTTTCCATCCTGTGCATGGACCTATACGCTGCTCATCAAGCCATGCTGTGGTGGCATCCCACATTCAAAGTAGAGGAAGATTGGCACAGATGTTAGCTCAGAGACAATTTTCCTCAAGGGAAAAAAAAAGGAAGATTGGCAACAGATGTTAGCTCAAGGCCACTCTTCCTTACCAAAAAATACATCAAACTCCAATAATAGGACCTTAGTCTTGTATCAAAAATAAGCCCTTAGTCTTATATCAAGATGTTAGTAAGTGAATACACATTAATTTAAGTAAAAAATATTTAGGTTATGATTTTTTAATGATTTTACTCTTTATTCTATTATTTGCTGTTAACTGACCATTTCCCACTCCTGACAGGATAGGAGAGCTTCTGCAGTAATAGTTTTTGCTGTTGGTTACTTTGTGCAGGCATTTATTGTTTTATTTATGACTCACTACAACTCTTTCCAATGGTAGTATTATTTCCATGTTACAGATGAAGTATCTAAAACTTAGAAGGTTAAAAGATCTACTCAAAATTATACGGCTAGCATATTCATAGCAAGAAATAAATTGGAAAAAAACTCTTTTCTAGACAAAATTCTTGAATTGTAATATTCATTCATTCGTTCATTCATTTTCTTTAAATTTCATTGAGCAACAATTAGAGACCAGGTCTCAAGAATATGCATATTTAAAAAATACATGTGCTCTCAACATGGAAGGATAAACCAATGAAAACATAACCAAAATGCAACATGGAAAAGGCTAAGTGCCATTAGAGAGATCCTGATCAGATCAGAGAGAAGTTATAGGGTGGTGGAGAGAAACTGGCTGTGCAAGCCACTCCTCTGAGTCTCAGTTTTCTAATTTAAAAAATGCATATAATAATGCCTTTGCAAAGATATGAGCTTAAAGCATTTAGCAGGAACCTGGCATATTACATGTGTTTAGGAAATGGTGGCTATTATTGCTGGCTGGACCCTCAGATCTTTCTTTGTTGTTTTCTGCCCCAAAGGTTTGTTCTGCTATTTGGTTCACTTTGTTGGATTCCATTCAAACTTGGGCTCTTTCTACTCAGTCTCCAAAGTCGGGCAATTCAAATAAAAGCAGGCAAATTAATCTTTGGAGGTCAATCACACAATGCACTGAGCCTTTCCTCTTTCAGCCCCCTGTTCTGGTGCTATGTAGAGGCAGCCCTTGAGTGTTGTCTCCCAGTTAACCTGGTCCTAGGAGGTTGGAGGAGATGGGCAGCTGGGGAAGAAGAAACAAAGCTGCTGGCTCTCTGGAATGATTTAAAAAACTCATCTTGCTGTTGGAAGGAGGGATTAAAGTAAGCCATCTTCACCTCAGTCTGCATTTATTTCACGCTTTATGATAGACAAATATCCCCTATATTTATCTTTCTTTCTTACTTTATGTGAGTTTTTATTTGCCCCTCACTTGGGAGAAAAAAAGAAAAAAAGATGTTTATCATTGTCAGTTTTCCTGTCATAGTTGTAGGGTTTTTTTTTTCCTTTGTGTTCCCATCGATTTTGGTTTACTCTTGCTCAGAACGTTTTCTCCTTTTTGATCATCAAGATAATAATCCATCACATCAAACTGTGCTTCACATTCACAAATGAACTGAGAAATGGGATCCAAAAGTATATTTTGCTATGTTTAAAGTTATAGTTGTTTGGAAATTTAAAATTTCATCACTTGGAAAATTAAATTTAAAAATTTAGTCAAGCTAATAAAAAAGAACGTTGGAAGTGTATACTTAAGGCTAATCACTGACTCCAGACAAAGACTTCGCCAACTTGAATAGTCTCATTTCTTCAAAAGTTTAGTCATAAAGCATCACTTTCAGTCTTTCTCTGATTAACACTGAAAAAAGAAACCAGTGCCACTACACCTTTCCCTCAACTTTCTAGGTAGATGTTTTGCAATTACAAGAAATGTTTGTTTACGAAACAATTGAGGGAATGACTATGATGCAAACTAAGACTCCATTATGAATGCCAGCAGGTAATTAGGAATTGCTTGACCATAATTGAGGTGGGGGTGGGAGGTGGGGTTGTAAATCATGAGTACTTTTATCAAAAGAAAAGTCTGAAAGTTCTGAATGGTGAAAGGAAAGAACCCCAGGCGGGAGAGAGAAATACAGCTCCTAGTAGGAAAGCTACCAGTGAAAAAGCAATCCATCCAAGGGCTGCATTGCAGTTGAGGGAAGGGCAACTCTTAATAGACTTAAAGTTGGCAATAGCTCCTAAAAGAGCCAAGTAAGTAGATGCATATGAAGAGGCTCACTATCCTTCGTCATCATCATCACCATCACCATCATCATCATCATCCTCACTAATGTGTGTTGAACACCTTGTTTTATCTCATTTAATTATAACAACAACCTTACTCAGTAGGAAACTAAGACTTTGAAATGTTATATAACCTCCCCAGAGCCACATTGCTATTTTAGGGAGGATGCAGGTCTGTATGATTCCAAACCCATCTTCTTTGCTGCTATCCTAATCTGCCCCAAAGAACACAATTTAGACATACACACCTTGCAAGGAGCCAAGCTCTATAAGTTAGTTTAGACCTAGAAAAGTCTCTCTCAAAACCATCTCAGTAAGAGAAAACTCCTCAATCCTATCTCGGAAAAAGAGACTCCATAAGCTACTTTTACTTCAACGATGTATAGTTCTCCTGTGCTGAACAGGTACAAACTTTTTTTGTCCCTCTGCTGCATTCCAATAGCCTCCTGGGTGCTCATGGTAACGCGGAGTAATGATCTGTTTATTACTCAATGACCTTCACTAAGTGGGGAGTTCCTGAAAGGAAGCTTGATGTTTTGTCCATTTCCATATCACCATCCTAGTACAGAGCTGGTACTCAGTAAGTATTGAGAAAATGAATGCATGGGTGAATATTTGAGGTATTGATTATGAAGCAGGAGTCACAGAATCATAACCATACGGAGCTTCATTAGAGCTTTTTTAGTTTAATTCCTCACAACAGTTTGCTGAATGAAGAAAGCTTCAAAGTTAAGCTAAAGTGGTGTAGGCTCATCTTCTTTTGTTGAGGTCAGTAAACATCAAGAATTCCTACTCTTGGGTTGTCAGAGGAGCCCTCACATACATGGAGAACATTACTAAATTATAGGTAAATCTCATATCTTTTGTTTTTTTGCTACATCGTCTGCCAGCCTTTTAGCTGTCTGAATGGTTCTTCGAAGTCTCTCCAAGTTCTTCTGCTCCTGTTTAGTTTAAGACCACAGAATGGGATTTGGAATGCCAGCAAAAGTCTGTCAGCATTGACTCTCTTGAGAGCCCTACCATATTTTCTATAATCTGAAAAATGCTCCTGCCCCTTCCATGAGGGCAAATGCATATGTCGATGCTATTTCAGCGAAACAAACAAGAAAAGAACAGTCTATCAAGTTTTTTTGGACAAGGTAGCTTCTTATTTAAAATTTTCAAATATGAAAATGGGTTGACTTCAAGTTTAAAGAGAAGGTAGAATTAGTTAATCAAGCTGGCCTAATATGCCCTTGCATTCTTGTTTCAATTCACCGTGAAAGCAAGCCATAGTCTTAAACACGTTTATGTCCATCTTTCTTCCTCATTGGTCCCTTCCCTTTTTTTGTTGCAGATAACTCATAATTGGTTCGGTTCTTATTGGCTACAACTATTCCTGTCTTTGTTATCCTGTGGTGAGTTACTACGTCAAAGAAGCAATATCTTAATCATTGCAGGCAACATCTTGATATCTCCTGATGATTTACCATCAGGCTCTGCTGAACAACAAAAAAAGATGTTTAGGTAGGAAACTTGAAAGAGATTAGGTTTTCCTGTTTGTATAGTTTAGACAACAGTTCTGTCTTGACATGCCGGCTTTTATTTTTGTGATGCACCAGAAGTTGATTTTGTTTTGGACACTTTGAAGTAGTGGTGCGCTACGAGACTGAGTTCAAATGAGTAGGATTTGATCTTGTTTTCCAGGCAATAAAAGTATAGAAAAAATCTTGAGCCAATTTTGAATTGAAACTAAAGCATTCCCCACGCTCCTCTTCTGCTTGGTTTCTGAAGTCCAGTTCGTTCTAAGCCCTTAGTTTCTACAGACCTGTTACCTTTTGAGCTGTTAGCCAATATATGGTCTAAGTCAGCACTTTGGGCTAGTACCTTGTTGGTATCAATTTTTGCTTACTGATACAAATTGTTCGTGAACAAATTGTGGGAACAAAGAGCTTCGTTTAATCTGACACTCTGCTTGTGGTTTATAGGTGTTAAAAACATTTTCCCCAATAAGGGAACACCCAAAATACAAGTAATTAGCACTTTGGCAATTGTATAATAAAAATGAATGGGTGGATGATTTATCTGGGTAACTCTAGCACTTACAAATACTAGATCTCTGAAAGCTTAATCTAGTGCCATTTTGAGTTGTATTTCCATGTGTCCTAAATAAAGAATATTTTATGAGCAGCAGTGTTCACTATCAAAACATGATATCCAGGTAATGTCTTACATGATACTCCAAAAGCCTGCCAGATAATTTTGATCAAGTCCTGCAAACAACTTTTTAATTCAGAGATTTAAAAAAAATCATTCAGATATGAGTCATCATTCTAGTAAGATGAATTAAACTGGTCACTAAAGAGGAGGTAAGAGTTGACTTAAGGAGCAGTTTGGTTCTTAATGAATCATTAAGAACATTCCAGGAGAAAAAAGAGGAACAGGAAAAAAGATGTTGTTATCTGAACAGCAGAGTAGAATAAGATTTTGTAGTAGCATTTTCTGTCATTTTGCTCCTGTCTGATTGAAGAGGCAGTTCTATAATAATTTTAATTCATGTTGTTTCTCAATAAGTGTTTCAGAGAAGCTTATATAATTGGAAATAGGTCAGCCAGTGTTGGTAAGTGAATTGCAATTGTGCAATACATTCTCATCAAAGTAGGTCGGGTCAGTGTCCTGCGAAACATAATTCTACTTGTGTAAGAATGAGTCCAGCTCTCACAATAAAAATCTATGTTTGAAAACAAGGAGGAAAAATGTTAGGGTCACATTGCCCTCCTTCCAAAGTGATGAAATATGAGTTGCAATCCATTCAATGGGTAGAATGACAAGACCAGCCAGTCAGGCTTCAAGCCAGGATAGAAATAGACAGACAACAACAGTAACAATAAAAATTGCCTTTAAAGCAAACTATGATTGTTGTGGCACCAAATACTTCAGAATTCCGGTAAATTAGGTAAACTGAGGGATGTTTAATTAGGTACTAGCAATAAATAAAATACTTCCTAGGTCAAAACGTGGTTAAAAAAACAAACACAAAACTTAAGAGGGTATGATCGAGAACAACTTCTTTTACAAGTACTTACAATTGCTTTAGAACCGACTACATTGATATGTGAATTTGATATTGTTCTTATTTCCCACAACTCATCAACTCTAGATGACATTAATAGTAAGGTTCATTCCAATTTCAGAGATGTTAACTTGTGGAGGAAATAAAAGTCCATCTTATGAAAAATGTCCTTCGACCAAGAAGCACTTATGTCACTCTAGTTCCTGTAAATGCATGTCTTTGATATTTATAAACAATAGAATTATACTGCTTGGATAATATTATATTGCTTATTCTTGTCCTTAATTTAGAAGTATTCCCTATTAAATCATACAAATTCATATGTACCATGCTATGAAGTTATGAGACGGGGGCACTCAAGTTGCAAAGCACGTGACTTTGTGCCAAGTCTTATGTCTCATCATGCGGGTCCCTCCCAATCCATGGATTACCCTATATCCCTCAGCAATACCTTTTGGTTGCATTTCCAGGAACCAGCAATGGATGTAGAACCCTGAGTTTCCAACTGACTTGAACACTCTTAAGGTGCTGGGGAGGAGGCAGAGTGGGACTTTATCTGCCTGGTGCCTTCTTAACGCATAGAGGCAAATGCTTTATTGGGGAGCAGTGGGCCTGGACACTTACTGCCCTGTGGCAGTTCAATATTTGGCTGGAAGGGGAAGTTATGATGGATCAGGGGCTATGGTTCTCCCAAATGCCTTGGTCATGGCCCCCACCATTTTATTCATATAGGCTTGGGGACTCCTTGTCTACCTGGTGGATGACATTTGGTTCCCACAGATGGGGGTGAGAGGGACACAAAGTTATTTTCCAAGGAAGACTAAATGTTTACATCTGGTTGGCATCTGAAGCCCTTATAATACCAACTTTTGTAAACAGTACACCACCCATCAACACTTTTGTGAGAAAAGTTAATGCAGGTGACAAGAAAAATGAGACAAGGAAGACTGTCTTTGTCCTAACCCATGGCTAGAACTTTCCTTTGGGAAGGAACCTTCTCAGAAAAGAAGGACGCAGACAGCAGATGCCTGAATGTCTGGATGTCTCAGTGCTTTTCAATTTTCCTAAAAAATAAACACTTTGGGAGATGGTAACTGAACGTATTAGGTTACATATTTGTTTAGGTCTAATTACTTTGCCACTGAAGTCAAATTAAAATCTTTTCAGTATTTTACAAGGAGAAAGCTACTATACTTTGTCTTTATACTATATATCTATAGTATATAGTATACTTTATACCATATACCTATACTCTCTTCCATTTCTGAAATGGTTAAAGCCTTGCCCTGGACTATGAAACCAGGACTGTGGCTTGGAAACAATCTTTGATATTATCTGAAAATCTTCAAAACGAAATGCAAGTGTGGCCGTACTTTTTTCTAGCTGATGTGCCGTACACGTATCTTAGGTGTCTGTCTGATTGCGCTCAGATGTGGGTAAGCGGTGGGGAGGAAAAAATAATGTTTCTTAACTCTGTGGATAAAAAGACTTCAAATTGTATGCATCTCACATACTTTGGTAATCTGCCCCACATTCTGCACCGTGATGTGGGATAGATACTGCTAATTTGGTGTTTATTTCTTCCGGGAAAACAAGCTTTGAAGAGAATGCTGTTACAAATAGGTGGCAATTTCTGAGCTGTATGAAGATAAATTGTTGATACCTCTCAATGAAGACATCAAGGGGATTTAATCACAGTTACGATGCCTCCTCTTATGAGCAAGTGATTTTGGGAATCCCAAACCATCTCCTCCCTGGCCATTATTGAGATATCCATCTTCACTACCTTTTTTTTTTTTTTATTTTTCTGCTGAAAGCAACAAAACTAGGAGGTACCATGTGGACACCAAGGAGCTAAGCAGGGATTCTCAAACATTCATCCCAAAGAATTTTAAGGAAGTTAAGAGAGGAAGACCATGTTCTGAGAACACTGAAGTCTTATATTTTATCTTAAAATATATGTATAGATTATTCTTGACGCCATAAATAGGTGTTTGTTTAATATAAAAATAAAGTTTTTCCAATTTCTTCATGCATAAACATACTTACACACATGTACTTTTACATGAATATGATAATATCATACATACTATTTTAAACACAATTTTCCTCTTTTATTTTGTTTGCTCTTTTCACTCACAATCACCCCTTACCCCTTAAATCCTCATTAATCATTTGGTGTGTATCTTCTCATATTTTTCTATATACTCATAGAATCATATATAGCATACATAGATATATATATATATATACACTACACATACACACATAAGTACACTCATACATATGCATTTAGTTTTTTGCCTTTTATTTTGCAAAAATAGGATCATATAATACACACTTCACTGAATCTGGCTTTACTCATTCAACAATACCTTGTGGAAATTTCTCTAAATCAACTAGTTTCCTCTGAAGTCTTTCTTTCTCTCTCTCTCTCCTTTTTTTTAAATGACTGCACTGTATCCTGTGGTATGGATATATCACAATTAATTCAATCATTCCCTATATGTGGACATTTTTGCCTCATGTATTTCCACTGCAATAAACATAGGGGTCAAGGGGCACATATGTACAGTGACAGATGGCAACTAGCTATTGGTGGTGAACACAGTGCAGTCTATACAGAAGCCAAAATATAATGATGTACACTTGAAATTTACACGTTATAAACCAGTGACCTCAATAAAATAATAAAAAAACAAAAAAACACATATGTATGCATATCATTATTTGTATATCATTATATATTTGATGATGCTTTCCCCTGGGCTAGATCCTCAAGAAAGAGATTGCTAGGTTGAAGACTCCAGATGTTTTTAATTTGAATAAACATTGTAAGATTGCTTTTCAAAAAGCATGTATTCATTCACATTTCTACTAGGATGTATTAGAGTAAATATAATGTTCTAAATACTTGCTATTCAACGTGTAATACATGAACCAGCAGCCTTGGCATCACCTGGGAGCTTGTTAGAAAGGCAGAATCTTAGCCCTACTCAAGACTTACTGAATAAGAATCTGCATTTTAATAAGATTCCTGGGTGATTCAAACATACTTTATTATTTGAAAAATCACTGTTTTAAATCACTTGCAATCTGTGTTGGATTGGGAGGAGGTATATTTATCAAATATCTTCTCTGGAAGGAGAATTAAGAAATTAGCCATAGTAGTTGACTCTGGGGTTTAGAATTGTGGGCCTGGCAGACAGGACTGAGATGAAAACTTGCTTTACACCATATATTCGTGTAACCTTTGAACTTTTCCTTGCGTGTATATTATCTATTTAAAAAACTTTTAAGAGCAACTTCCTGCTGCAAATATAAAGATTACTTTCCACCCTCAAATCTCCAGGGAGATGGCAGCCTTGTGGTTCCACGTGTAATCTTCACACACCACTGCCAACTTCGTCATGTTAGTGTACTCCAGTTTAAAAAGTGTGGTTGGAAAGGAAAATTCTCCAAGCCACACAGCTTGTTTTTTGAGGATATGAAAATGTAATAATGTCAATGGGGGTTTATCTGACAAGGGAACATTTGACAGGGCAGACAGAGTGAGTCAGTGTCATAGGGAACCTTCGAAATTTTTCTGCAGCATCCCCATGGTTTGAACTGTGATCGTCATTCCAGTATTAAATTTGTAATACAATTTCCCAACACCAGAAAAATTGCATTAAAAATGTCACGATCGATTCAACTTCTTGAAATACGGGAGTTCTCAGGTTTCTTGTGAATCAGCGAGCTGGCAAACAGGTTTGGAACATCTCTGTTTCAGAGTCCACGCTAGATCTGCTGCCAGATGAGGGGAGGTCTGAAGGGTAGATAGCTCCGCCTCTTAAGGTTAGAAACGGATCATCCTCACCATCCTGTTGGTTCCTGGAAATTTTCCTAAGACAAGAATCCCCATCTACCCCGATGATCCATTATATATACAACTTATTCTTAGGAAACATTTCACACAGGCTAAATTGAAAATTTATGGAAGTTCTAAACAGACTCTGAAGTTTGAATTTTATGAATCTCTTAAATCTAGTTTCTCCAGGTGTTTCCAGCTTCCGGGTCTAAATAGCTCTAGACAATAGACAATTAGAGCAATAATTCAAACTTCTCTTGCCCTTGAACATGCCCACTCTCTCAGGACCACTAGCTTCTGAAACATGTTGCCCAAATATTTTGGGGAAACTTTGGGAGGATGGGGGTCATTCTCATATATATTCACGAATAAATAAGGTTGACCACCGAAGAATCTGCTATTTCTAACTTTTCACCGACTTTGACCCCTTCCTCTGGGCACCACCACTCTTGCCAAGAATTTTTTTCTTCTGCAGAGTCTCTTCTTTCTCCTAGTGGACATCTGTCTCCAGCTGCATCTGGGACACTGGAGTCCTAGTGTGTGTAGGGGGTGGAGGGGATTGGAGCTGCATGACATCCTTCTGGACGGGAGGAAAGAACCTAATTTGTCTTTGGTGTTATCCTCTTTAGAGGTACTGTGTCCCAGGGTTTTAGTGAAACAGCCCTTTAGCATTTTCTTACAGTCCCGTCTCTCCTGAGGCCATGGGCATGAGACGGCTTTGCCAGAAGACAAATCCAAGTAACAGAAAACACACTGTGGCCAGGATATTGTTGCTGAATCTAGCTGCTATAGCTCATTCTATGCTCAAGGTACATTTTGTCTCAGGATCTGCATATGGGCTTCTGAGTCCCAGATTAGGTTTATGTAGGGGGTCCTGCCACACCCCCAGCAGAAACTCTAGGTTCGTGAGAAATAATGGTTTACTGCCTGGCCTTCTTTGGGCCCTAGTACCTAAATAAGAGGGCTTCATGGCTAAGGAGATACCATCTACTCAACTCTTGAGGAGCTTCCAGCGACACAGGCCAACCAGCTGTTCAGTCATTGGCTCCATGGAAAGGCCAGCCCTACCAAGTCTTCAGCCACTTCTTCTTGCTCTCTCTAGCATGCAAATGGAGATCAGTTCCATCCTGTGAGAGAAAGAGCAGCACTCACTGCCTCACAGGAAAGTTGAGGGAGAGGAGATTGTTCTCTACACTCGGGTCCCATGATGCCTCAGAGCCGCTGCCCATGTGCAGCTCAGCTATGAGGATGTTTGGTATTGGTGGGTGGGTGCTGGGACAGAGGCGGGGGACGAGAGTATGGGAGGAGAACAAGGGTACTTGCTTCACCTAGAGGGCCCCTAGAATCAGTAACAAGGTTTTCAAAGGATACATCTTCTTTTCATCAAGTATTACAGTCATGTACTGCATAACGATGTTTTTATCAATGTCGTACTACATATGTGATGGTGGTCCCATAAGATTAGTACCATACAGGTGTGTAGTAGGCTCTACCATCCAGGTTTCTGTACACTATGATGTTGGCACAATGAGAAAATCACCACAATGCGTTTCTCAGAAGGTGTCCACGTTGCTAAGTAATGCATGACTGTATTTTATTTCCCCAAAGAGTAAAGGGGATGTGAAAGGAGACAGGGTGACAGGGTGGGCGTGGGGAATACATCTTCTGACCATGCTCTCCTATCTCTGGGAATTTCTGCGAGAGGAAGGGAGTGCCTTATGAAGTGAATTTGCAGCCAATTTGGAAATAGATCCACCAACTGCGATTTCCGGAGCAACAGCTTGATCACAATGGATATGCGTGTTGTTAGTAATCACCATCCCAGTGGCCTTGCCCTGTTCCTAGTCAGGGGGAGAGGTGGCTACAGGAAGCTGCGTTGGCTCTTCCATTTCGATTTAGCCTTGTAGGTAAAATTGAGAGTTAGGTAAAAAGTGCATTGCGAAACAACCTTCTAATGCAAAGGAACGTGTGGGCAAATGCATCAACAGACGGTGCAAGGTGTCTGTGCGCTTAGTCTCCGACCCGTCCTACTTTACCACTTCCAGGTTTCTTCAAGGCTCAGCCGCGTCCCACGCATATGTGCAAGAGCTCTCTTCTAGCCTTCTGTGTCTAGCATGGATGGGAGGTGCAGGCAATGAGAAACTCGGCTGGAGAGAGGGTGGTACCTCTGATTTTGGTCTAACTATGCACCCCTAGCCTCCTGAGGGGTCAAATGTCTGGCAGCCCGGGATTGCAGAGCAACAGCTGGAGAACCTTGGCTGCTGATTCTCTTCCTTCTTTGAATTATTTTATTTTTTCATCCACATGATTTGAGTGTTCAGATATGCTGGGTGAGGCCACATCAAGGTTGCTATACATGGTTGGGCAGTTTGTGCACTGCAAAAACGCAACCAGTTGAGAAGAGAATGGGGGCTGAACTCTATTAGTGGATCTGTTGTGCTCTGCCATGGTGCTGTGTCAGTCTGTCTGGAGGAAGGGACGTCTCCCAGAGGGGGCCTTGTGGAGAGTCACACAAAGGTGCTGTACAAGTTAGTGGTGGCCCAGGGCTCCTGGTTTTAAACTGGGAAGCCTTGGGTTTGGCAGCCTCTACTTTTGCTGCCATGATCAGCCTTTTTGACTTGCTTGGAGTGACCCCTTTGGGAAACCTGACAGTGGAAAGCTCACAGGCCATGGGCCACACACAAGGCCCACGAGTATAATTGTTTGGCTTGCATAGAGTTGGCCCACAAAACATTTCAAAATATTTGAATTAGTTGTCAATATTTACAATTTAAGAGACTTTGCATAAGGTTTGGAATTTCTGGCTTCCCACAGTACTGCCGGGTAACATTTGGTAGCAGCCAATGAGCATGCCACAGTCTTCACCAAGCCCTGCGGCCTCTCTAGCTCTGAGTACGAAGGTTAATTGAAGTTTGTCATAGAGCTTGTGCTCTGTTTTCTTCTTGTAGATTTGAGAGAAAAGTAAAATCTATCCTGTGCTCTCTTTTAAAAATGGGAAAATTAAAGATAGTCTGAAAAGCCATTTTTAAAAAAATCTGACATGCTATGTATTTTTTAATTGCCTGCCAAGTCCCTCTAGCATTTGCATTTGCAGCCTGTGTTCTCATGTCAAGTTGTCTCATCATCATGTAGCCGAAAAAACTGGAGAAATTCAGTTAAAGTGCGTGCTCCTTCATTTGGCCATTTAATTAAGCTACTAGGCTGACAGAAGAACCTGGATTTATCACGCCCCCTTCTGTAGTAGAGGACTTGGCTTGGGAAGTGTCTTCTGGGGGCTCATCTGTCCCACCGTCCTCATCTAAAGCGTTTGTCAGGACGAAGAGTTTAGACCCTTCCTGCTGAGCTGGGAGGCTTGAGGGTGAGTGGACCACATGCGGTCAGGTCAAGGGTCAAACAGAGGGATATTGTGATCAGACATATGGAGACCTAAATGGGGGGAGAAAGGACAGAGAGATTTGGAACACAGGTGAGACAAGCCAGTTGGCCCAAAAAAGTCAGGTACATAGGTCAATGAGGTCAGAGTTCACAAACCAAGGCCCCTGATGGCCAAGTTCTGTCAGTAAGGAGGCAAAGCTCACAGGGGAGAGGGTTGAAGAACCAATCCTTAGCTGATAGGAGCTAATGGGGATTTTACACACGTGGTTATACCTTGCGAGGCCTCTACCTGACCCACAGGTGATAGAGAGGCAGCCTAGTTGAAGGGCTAAGGGCAAACACTCTAGAGACAGAGTCCTTCCCTCCTAAGTAGGAATCCTGGCCTCTGACTAGCTGTGCAAGTTAGGTGAGCCCCTTGACCCCTTCACACCTTAGCACCTTTCGCTGTATAATGAGGATAGCAACATACATACCTTATAAGGTTGCCTATAGATGAGTTATTTATTTTTTTAATTTTCATAACACCCTATTTGAAGTAGGTAATTTTATTTTTTTTGAGGAAGATTGGCCCTGAGCTAACATCTATTGCCAATCCTCCTCCTTTTTTCATTTTTTCTCCCCAAAGCCCCAGCAGATAGCTGTATGTCATACATAGTTGTACATCCTTCTAGTTGCTCTATGTGGGACGCCACCTCAACATGGCTTGATGAGCAGCGAGTATGTCTGCGCCCAGGATCCGAACCGGCGAACCCTGGGCCGCAGAAGCGGAGTGCACGAACCCAACTGCTACGCCACCGGATGGCCCCTAGATGAGTATTAAGTGAGCTAATTCTTAGAAAGTGCTTAAAATAGTGGCTGGCACATGTCAGATACCCAGGAAGTATTTATTACTACCTGCTTGCTACCTCTCCCTCCTCCCTTAGGAAAATGCAATATTTAGAAACGTGGCTATCAGCTTGGAGGAAGTTGCCCTCTGAAAGAGATAGCAGCAGCATATTTTTACAAGCAGCACCTTAGCATTTTAAAAGAATTTTCTAAACAATCCCAGTGGCACAATGGTAAACTTTATGGAGGGTAGCTAACTTCAGAAAGAAATTGTGAAAATCTCCTGCAGCACGAGAAAGATACGCGATGCCTTCCAATCCAGGGCACTCTTCCTTTAGACACTTTTGCAAGGAGCATGGTGGCCAAGTCTCTCCTTGATTGACAAGGACTTTACCATGAAATGGGTTCAGAATGGTGGGAGAAGAAGAGTAAGCCCTCACCCTTCGGAGTACATGGTGAAGTCTGCCGTATGCAAGGAGGATGTTGTGGTTTCAGCCTGGTTTGTGGGGGCACAGCAAGGTGAGGCTGTTTCAGACAGTGCTCAGTGTCGCTGTCTCCCTGTGGTTAGCGTGAAGGGAGCAAAGACACAACAGCGTTTGCTTGGAGCTCAAGTGCTCAAGGTGCTGCTTGGAGCCCAGGGCGGCCCTTTGGGGGCTTTGAACTGCAGCCACAAGACTCTAGTGGCGTCTCTTTCCAGATTTGTTTTGACACAGGCTTGAAAACAAAATTTCACTCTGTCCTTGTGCTAAGAATCTGAGAGTGAATATGCGTGTAGATCTGTTTATCCTTAGCTCAACAGAATCTTCCGTGATGCCTCTGATAACAGAGGCTGCCCTGCTAAGTCTATGTCAGAGAATGTGGCAGAAAAACTATTGGAGGCAGAAGGAGCTATTCCAACAGCAACATAAATTTATTATTAAGTCATATATGCCAGAAAAATATGAGAGGAGACAGAATAAGTTGCAAAAGGTGTTGGGGGCGGAGTTGGGGCACACTTTGTTTGGATAAGAATTGGGTAGGCAGTGGGAGAGGGGCCTAGAGGGGGCCCAGATGGTGGGGGCTGCTGGGCTGACCTGCTAAGGCTACACCAGGCTCCAGGTCCTAAAAGGAGTTGATTATAATAGAATTCTTGGTTCTCATTAGCTTCCATGAATCAGTCAGCCTTCAGCAGATGTACCCTGATATTGCTCAGCCTCCGTTCTCCAGAGCTAGAGGGGGCCATTTGGGGAGGGGGAAAGTGACCCTCCTTCTACCTCCACACACACACTCACACACACACAAATAATCCTAAGAAGGTTAAATCAGTTCTCTCTACAGATCTAGCATAAAGGACATATAAGATTAGGAATACCTTTACTCTAAAAAGTTAGTCTCCACCTCCTAGAATTTCTGTTAAAAGGAGACATCCCTCTTTATTCATGAACCCATTCCATATTTATTGATTATCTACTAAGTACCAGAGGCTATGTTGAGTGAAGTTGTGTGAGGTGGAGTGTGAGAAAGAGATGACAAGCATAGAAAGATAGAGTCAGATTCTAAATAACATTCTAAGAGATGTGGAATTTATTTGATAGCAAGACGTCAGAGGGAAGGTTCTTAAGCAAAAATGTGACAGGCTTAAGTAGAGTTTCCAGAAGATGATTTTGGGAGTATATAGAGGCTGAGTTGGGGTAGCAAATGGAGGATTTGGAAGAAGATACCGAAAGTAGGGGGTTGTCAATTGAGGGCTAGTGCAACAGTCTAGAAGAAAGATTTTGAGGGCTTTTGGAATAGGGTGAGGATTGTAGGAACTGAAGGGAGAATACAGATGTGAGAGACATTTAAAAGGAGTAATCAGTAAGACTTGGGTGTGAAGGGGGAGAGAGAATGAGGAGGCAAGGACTCAGCCAACGTTTAGAGTATGGCAGACCAAGAGAACCACAGGTGCTGCCATTAATACAGAATGGGAAGATAGGAGGAGACGCTCTTCCCAGAGAACCTCAGAGATGGATGGGGCCATAAAGTCATCCAGCCAAATGTCCCACCCAATGTCTGTATTCCCTCAGCTCCCATTGCAATCCTCCCTTAGGGAACCACAGGCTGGCCTGGACGGGGTAATAACTAAGCGGCTGGAATATGGTATTGGACTCCATGAGTAGGAATTCTAGTGCAAGAAAATATGGGGTGCTCAAGCAGTGGGATAAGCCTAGTCAAAGTGCTCTAAAGAAAGGGGAGACCTGCATCTGATGAAGACCAAGCTGAAAGGGCCCCTTTGGGAAATGGGAGTGGGGGTAGCTGAGCTGAGAAGCTGATTGGGTAGAGATAGGAGCAGGAGGAGCAGGACAAGGGGGTAAAGTTCTAGGCTCCTGTCACAGCTGCCAACTTCCCTGCTTCATGGTACCCTGCCTCCGTCAGAATATTCTGGGAACAGGGAGTTTGTAGTTTCTCATGGTCAGCTGAAATCTGTCATGTGGCAACATTCACCACCAGTGTTGGTTCATCCCTGGGGACCACAGAAAAGATAGTTCATCTGGACAGCTTTTCAAAGAGTTGGAGATGGCTCTTTGGCCCTTAAGTTGGAAGCTTCTCTACTCAAGGGTAAGGTTAATGGGTTTTGAGTTTCCTCACTTCTGAATATATATATCAGTTCCTGTGCATATATTACAGTGTGTGGCCGTGAATGCACACAGAATTGCAGTTGAGGTCTGGCAACTGCAGATCAGAGGAAAATCAGCATCTCCCTTACTACCACTAATGCTCTGAGGACACTGGATTCTTTAGGAGCCACATCACATAGCAAATCAAGTTCAATTTTCTTTAAGCAAAATTTTTTGTTTTTATTTTTAAACACTGCTAAGCCATACTTCCTCCATCCTGTGCTTGTGCAATTGGTTATTTGTACCCAAGTTGAGCGAACTGGGTAAGAGAATGGCTTTGGGGGTTAATATTGGGTTCCTAGTCTGTGTCTATTATTTACCAGCTGTGTGACTCTTGGCAAGTTACATAATCTCTCTACATGTTGTTTTCCTTATATGTAAATGGCAATCTTAGGAGTATCTACCTCACAGGGTTGTGAGAACAAAATGAAATAATGCTTGTTGAGCTCTCAGCACAGTGCCTGACTCATAGTAAACTCTCAATGATATTAGCTATTATTATCTATTGTTACCTATTATTAATATCTTAACCTTGTTATTGAGTCAAATCTCTCCTGACATTGTGTCAACCATGATTATAGTTCGCATGGATTCTATATCTCTCTTTGTATTTCTTTGTTGATGTTTTGTATCACAGAGGTGAATAAGACAGACACGGTCAGTATCTCCTACAGCTAACAGTCCATTGAGGAAGAGAGAGAATCAAGAATTCATGTGATGAATCTTCTGAGTTTGCTAACATCACTCCACCAGTTACAAATTTACTTCTTTTTGCATTCAGTTCATATTTGTTTCCCTTGTTACCAAGGATATCATGAAGATATTATGACTAATCTTGTAAAATGCCACCTTGATATCCAGAGGGGAGCAACCAAGAGGAGAGACTTTAGGTCCATCTCACAAAACCAATAGCTGGAGGACAGATAATATTTAGTGTGGAAAATAGAGACAGTGCAGATGGTGGAAGATGCTGAAGAGGGTGACAATTTGGTGGGTGATTTTGATGAGGATGGAGAGAAGGTAGCCATAGATGGCATAAACTTCCAATGAGGCCAAAGTTATGTTGGCAGGAAATGATCTGGAAGTAGCTATTTCAAGCAATTCATGCTGACACCTTCTTAATCTATGATTTAGAAGAAATGGTGGCTCCCTTGCAGGTTTTTTCCAGGAATTAATCCAAAACATCAGTCTTTACGAAAGAGGAAGAAATGGATCTTTGAAATAAGTGGGCATTAAGAGTCAGATGTGAAGGAGGAAGAGACTATTCCAGGAAAGAAAGAAAAGAGAAAGAGAAATTCATGGGTAAAATAGTGAACGTCATCACCTTCGCCTCTCTTAGAGTGTGCGGGAAACAATGGAAGTAATAAGGGAGGCGTTTTTTGCACATACCATACATTAATGAATATTCTGCTTTCCTTTACCATCTTTTACCCAGGTAATACTTTTACTGAGACATCATCAGTGCTATATTTATTTTAATAGAAAATAGCATCAGCTTCTCTTTCTTTTCATAGGAAATACTATGTTATTTTTTTGACAGTTTTAAAAAGAGTTCTGGGTGATCCCCAAATTTTGTAATCTAAGATACACTAAAACTGCAATAGTACATCAGAACCATTGCCTGGTGGAGTGGTTGGCTCAGCTGTTTATCATATGACATGATGGTTTCTTTAGCGTGGGCTTTTCAACACTGGCATTTGGGTTGAATGTACAGAGTCCTGAAATGTACAGCCTTCTTTGGGAGATTTAAAATCTGATTAACTCTTTAGTTTTAAATTAGACAATGACTTGCAGGAGAGCAAAGGTGCTTCCACAGGAAAGAGCAGACAGCTGGAGGCTCCGGGGGTCCCCCAGGAGAGAGAGTATGATGCCTTCCTTCCCAGGGCCCTAGGACCAGGCCAGGTATGCTACCATGTAAGCAGACTATACACATGTGCTGGATGATGGAATCAGGTTTTTAACACCATGACAGAAAAAAATATGAGGATATATTTGGAGGATGAATTTTAATAGGGTTATATGTAAAAATCTGTACTTTTTTTTTTTTTTAAAAAGTGGTCACTGTTAAGATAGGTGAAATGTGGTTTAACTAAAGCACACGAAACAAAAGCTTAGAGGTTTTAGTTACTTGTAAGTTTGATGTAAGTCATCAGTTTCTTTTGGTAACCACGGACTTCTCAAAACCTGCACTGTGTATGTGTGTACGTGTGTGCACTCGAGCATGGGCGCACACGCACATGCACGCCCAATGGCTTTGACATCCTGGGCTGCATTAAGAGAGGTATCTTGACAGCGTATCCAGAGAAGAGCAACCAGAACAAGAGATTTCAGATCCATCTCACAAAAGCAATAGTGGGAGGACACGGTATTATTTAGTGCAAAATCATTATCAGAATGATTCAAAGGTGGTTGAGCATTCACTAGAATTATAAGACTTTAAAGTCCTTCAGGAAAATGAGCTTCTAGTACATTCTCTGGGAAATCCCATGCAACCTCTCACTTCAGTGTGAAGTTCCACTGCTTGCCTGCTCCAGAGTCTGCAGTGGGAAAGCTCCTCTTACAACTCCGGGTCATGTCCCATCACAAGATCTGCTCAATCCTGATGACGATTAAGCCTGTGACGTGGTGGCTAGTACCCATCAGGGAGACATTTCGTGTATGCTTTCCTACTGTTTAGATGAGTTAATGGGCCTCAGGAGGGAGATTCTGCAATTTAATTATTTAAAAACATTGTGCAAGAACATTATTACAGCAAGGAATGCTGTTTGTTCTGCTTTTATTTTTTTCCCAGTGCAATGTAAAGTTGCCTTGTTTTGCTCAATCCTTAATGACATGTGGATGAGTTTACTGCCTGTACCCTTATCATGATACTTTATTTCTTTGAAGTCTATTTTCAGGTATTTCTCTGCTTCCTTTTCCAGAATAACTAGCATTTTACGTGAATCAGCTAAGCTGAAATTTTGAAATCTCTGGCAAGAGTTCCTTCTCCATCTCCCAAGTATGATTCTGAGTCACCATCCTCCATCATCTTGAAGACAAGGTTCTGGGAATGGAGCCAACAAGAAGAAAATTTAGGAAATGTATCACTTTCTAGAAATAGAATATAATTCCCACTAACAATAGAAATTACCTTTGGATTGCTCATTGTTAGTGATCAACCTAAATGTGATATTTCCACACATTTTACACAAATGTATCAATACAACTTAAAGCTGGCTATGGTTTTAGTCTTAGGTTCTGAAGCATAGCAATAAAGAAAATACACAAAATCCTTGACTTCTTGGAACGTACAACCTAGTGGAATGACCAACAAACAAAAGAGTAAACACATAGTATGTCAGATGTGAAGTGCAATGGAAAAAAAATTAAAGTGGGGGTCAAGTGTGTGGAGGTGGTAGGTTATTTCTATTTTGTATTGTGTGTTGAGGGAAGGCCTTACTGACCACGTGTCATTTGAACAGAGACCTGCAGGAAGTCAAGCTATGCAGATATTTGGGGAAAATCATTCCAGGCAGAGAGAAAAGCAAGTGCAAAGGCCTTGAGGCAGGAGTGGGCCTGGTGTGTTCCAGGATCAAGGCAAATTTGTCACTTAGGCAGAGTGGGCAGGGGAGAATAGCAGGAGATGACATCAGAGAGGTAGCAAGGGGGTAAGATCAAGGTGAGGACTTGGACTAGACTCTGCATGAGACAGGATGCCAACAGAGGGAGCAGAGGGGTGACATGACCTGACTTGCATTATAAAAGGCTCCCTCTGTTGGCTGTGGACATGTTGACTTTGCAATGACCATGAGCCATCCATGTGGCAGTCAAGTGGACAGTAAGAGAGATGTTTGGATTTCAGGAGAAGATGGGACTACAAATTTCAGCATTAGCCTTTATCATACCCATAAAGTCATGGAAATGGATGAATCATCCAGGGATTGACTGTGGATAGAGAAGGCTGAGTGCTGAAACCCTCCAACTTTTAGAGGTTGAATATAAGAGGAGGAGCAGGGAAGAGATTCTCAGAAGGAGCAGCCAGTGAAGACATGGGGCAGGGGGTGGTTTCACAGAAGCCCAGCCACCAAGAATATATTATCACTCACTTAGAAAACACACACACACACACACACACACACACAACACTTTCTTGAGATAAGTATCATTGAATTTGAGTCGCTAATTTATACAAGTAAAAAGGTACAATTGTACAAGTACATCTATCTGTACAGGAAACATTCTATTCTATTAGGAAAGAATCATGAATAGATGATGGGACCCTGACTGTACTAGAAGTCGACAATGCAGTCTTCTCCTTGGCTAGTGGGATGAACCTTGGAATTTTACTGCACACAGAGCAAGAACTACAAAACGTACACAGCAGTACCGCCCGGATGTGGAGCTTTGGGGGAATTTTCACTGTATCTGCCTAAAGTAGGTACTTCCCATAGGGATCGTTCATGACTTACCTGTGTGTTTATTTTTGAACATATCATTCTAGTGCCTTCTATTTTCAGAATCACTTCAGAATGCACTCATTCTTACTTTGGATTTTTGCTCTGAAATTTAAAGTTTATTACAGAATATTCTCTGAGGTAAGGAAGGCTCCCAAAATTTTCAGTG
Organism: Ceratotherium simum simum; assembly: GCF_057802395.1. NCBI lineage: Eukaryota > Metazoa > Chordata > Mammalia > Perissodactyla > Rhinocerotidae > Ceratotherium > Ceratotherium simum. The sequence goes on along the minus strand of NC_141917.1, from coordinate 29,236,289 downwards.
CCCCTCATAACCTGGTAGGGGTCATTTCTACAATTACAATGATAACATATATGACAAACACCATGTTTACATTTGACATTTGGAAGACTCATTGTCAAGTTATAAAAATCACACTCTTTTGTCTTCATTTCTTTTCCTCTGTAAGTCTTGAAAGAGATCGCTCTCCATCACTTCCTTGTACACTCTCACTCCTTAAAAAATTAATATCCTAAGAGAGGAGATTTAAAGAAAAGTTACAAATATTAATAAATGACTTAGGATTAATGCTCATCTAATATATGGTATTGATTAAACAGTAAGTTATTTTTATTTTGATTTTTTTTCTTTGAGAAAATTGTTCTCGATTTAGTTTGAATTCTGCCCTGCAACTTACTAGTTGTACCCTTGGAAAGATAGCAAAGAACTTGGAGCCTCTATTTCCTCATCAAATGGAGTTGTCATATTAGATTAAATGGAGTTGTCATATTAGATTAAATAACATTTGTAAAAGCAGTTACACAGAGTCTGGCACATAATGGGCAAGCCAAAAGGTTATTTCCCTATCAATGCCAAATTAATCATGTACACAGATTCATAGAATTTCAGAACAACAGATTATTTGTGGGGGCAGGGAGAAATTGTCTCATTTCTCCATGTTTTTTTCATATCAGGGTTAGAATATCTGTTTTTCATCCACTTCAAATACCCAGCTATCTTACATTTTAAATCACAGATATTTTTAAAACAAATTTAAAATTTATTACAATATAGAAGGGGTACAAACACATGTGAAAATGTAGAATTTATGCAGTTTCTAGGGTTTTTTCCACAAATTTAGGAGAGTGCTTTAAGAATATAAGTTTCTTTTCTTCAGAGCTGAGTTCCAAAGGTTTCAACTTGACTTTTTCCTGTCATTTTCCTCACAGAGGCGTGAGTTAGTTCACTATCTGAGCTGACCCCTGCCAAGTGATACGCACATTGCTTATATCAGTCACTGCCAGGAAACATAGTGAATCATTTTCTTGAGGCACTTTGTTCTTTGAAAATATAGATCTATAGCCAAAGGTCAATCTTGAGTGAACTAAGCAAAAAAGAACAGTTGCTCACTATTGACCTTTCTGGTTGCACCCAACACACTTCTTAATAGCATGTCATCTTTGAGTAGTATGCATATATATAGTAACTAACGCTGACTATTACATGTTAACTTGGGGATTAAGCAACGAGCTGACCTGTGATTATCTGACACTCTATAGCGTGGGGAAAATTATAAGCTCCAGATACTTAAACCATCCTTGGCTAAGTTTATAGCTGAAATCAGCGGCCATAATTTTCAGTAGCAGTTAATGGAGAAAAGCCTGAGAGTCCAGAAATGTTTGACATGGGTGCACTGAAGCAGCCATCATATTTGTTATAAAGATAAAAGAGAAGTTTGGAGCATATTTTAAAGTCAGAGACCTTGAAGACAAAATGGGAGGAAAGTCCCTTATATTTATATTTACAGGTAGTGTGTCCTCGTGTAATTGGGTCCTGTCTCATTCGTTTATAAGAAATTCTTCTGTGACATTCTGATTTTAATACTAAAAGACTTATTGTTTTCTCCTATTGAATGGAAACCTTCATTTTAAGGATATATGCTTGATTTACAGGTTTGCTAAAAGAACTTTACATTTATTCAGCATGTATTCATTATAAGAAACTACATTTGTTAGGTTGGTATGGAAAATAGTGTGTTCAGTTACATTTGTCAATATATTTGTCCTACGAAATTAATTGATTTTACTAACAACCTAGTTACAGTATCCTCATTGATCTTGTTACATTTAACCTGAGCATTTTCTTAATAAAATTTAGGAACATTACCGGAAAATAACCTCTTTGTATAAGATCTATGAAAGCAGAAGTTAAATAAGTGACTTTACTCAAATAACTATAAAATTCAACACAAAATCTGGATCTTCCATGTAGATATTGACCACGTGGGGCTTCCTGGAACTTCAGTTTGAACCTCTGTCATCATGGCATTGCACCCATGAAAGCCTTCTTTCTTTCCAAAGAGCAGAAACTGAAGTCAGGAGATGAAATGCCAGTGTATTAGTCCATCTACATATAATTTCACACAGCTCAGAAATATTTCCTCTGCACTGCAACTACCAATAGTCCAGTAATAACAATAATAACGTCTAACATTTATGGAGTGCTTTCTATCTGCCAAGCACTGAGCGGAGCACTTTATGTGTATGAAGTCATTTAATCCATATAAGAAATGAGATGTGTATGATCATTAACCCTATTTTACAGATGGGGAAACCAAGGCACCATGAGGTCTCTTGCCCAAGGTCACACAGTTTGTGGGTGTGAACCAATCAGTGTGGCTCTTAAGCCCTCTCTCCTAACCACAAAGCCAGGCCACCTCCCATAGGAGCAAAAATAAAACATATCAAAATAATTACACATACTTGGTTTTTTCAAACACGTATTTTAAAATGTTGCTGCTTCCAAACATGAACTTTGTAAACACCAAGTGTTAGGCAACAACCTTCACTCCCACTGTTTGTAACAGCAAACAGCATTTTAACCTGAAAAACCACACTCTAGCTTTTGCTCTACTTATCTTGAAAGATCTTCAAATAACAGCACTGTGGTTAAAGTTCATTTTAAAATGTGGTCTATTTTCTTGTACATGGATATTTGGAGCAAAAAATGATGACAGGACGAGTGTGATGGTAACTGAGTCTTCAGAGATTTTTTTTTTTCTTTTCCTTTCTTTCTTTCTTTTCTTTTTTGCTTAGTGAAAATGAGAATAGAGTCCCTTACTGGAAAGGGAACCTCTTTCATTTTAGAACATCAGAATTTAAGCATTTCAGGTCATAGGCTCAACTCTCCTTGATTCACAATCATCTGGACAAGCCCCGATTATGGTGGTCCACCGTCCTTTCATTAGATTTCTCGGGGAAGTGACAGGGAGGAGATGTGAAGGATGAGGGAAGCGAGAGTTGAAGAAGCTCACTAAATAGAAACATTCTAGCAATGAAGGAACGGACAAATGGATGGACTGACTGACTGACTGACTGACAGACAGACTAACTCTCTTTCTGCTATTAGAGTGTCAGGTACTGTGACTGGTTCATTGGAGGTCAGACACCCTCCAGCTGGGTGGCTCTCAGTCAGAGGGGTCCTGCGCACCAGGGAAGATTGGAAGAATGTGCAGAGGCAGTTTTGGTGGCCAATATGTCAAGGTGCTCCTGAAATATAGTGGGTAGCGGTCCAGAATGTTAAGCATCCTGCCACACTAGAGATAGTCTTGTGCAAAGAGGAACCATGCTGTCCAAAATCCCCATAGTATTTCAGGTGAGGGGCACTGCAAGTTGATAAAACTCGTCCCAAAATGACAGAAATACAAAAATTAAAAAGAGCTCCGTCAACTCCAGTTTTCCCTGGGAGCCAGAACACCTCTTCAGGGGACTGACTCTCAAAGGTGGCCATCTGTTGGCTGTTCTCTTTTCTCAGGAAAATGCCAGATAGAATCTTCTCTGCAAGTTAATCACGTTCAGTCATTCTGGCCAGAGTAAGGATGTCCCCAAACCGTCCTGACTTTGTGACGGGAGCTTTTCTCTCATTATGGGAAGAAGGAATTGTGGCATCATTTCATGCTCCGACTTGTTCTTGGTAGTATAAGATAAATCCCATTAGGCATAATTCGGAGGGAATTTGAAAACTATTTTGTTGGTTCAAAATAAGAGGGCTGTTCCCTGAACCATGGAACAGAACGTGTAGTGTAAAATGCAGTCTAAAGCAACGGGCCTCTGGAACCCACCTTATGCGATGACATTTGGTGAGAGGAAAGCAGTGGAGGGGAAGATCCCGCAGCTGGTGACTCTCCCGGACCCTGCATGTGACACTGACACACCCACCTCTCTCCACCCCTTTGTCTCATTCTGACGTGCTCTGTCCTCACTAATTCTAGGGTCACGCTGCCTTATACCCTCCTAATCCTAAATGGGGAAGAAATCTGGTCTTCATTAACCAAGGCATGAAATACAAGATGCTGAAAACGGACATGTCACATATCAGTTTCAATGCGAACAGTAAATGCTGTGGAATGTATGAGTGCAACCACTTGGAATAATTACCAACCGTGTTTCCAAATATTTGGGGCCTATTTAAATAGAGACACAAAAAATTTTTAAAAGAGCCCTGTTGAATGTAGAGACCTAATGATATGATATGGTTAAGAGACAAAGACACGCTTAGGGATGAAGAAATTAATATCACATCATGCTCCTGCTCAGAAGCCTATCCATTCTCCATCGCTTTTCAAATAGAATCCAAGTTTCTCCATGTGACATCTGGGTTCTTTGCAGTCTGGCCTGATCTGACTAAGTTGATGGGACCACGCTAAGCCCTTCACTGACTGCTCTTCGACCCGTGCGTTCCCGCTCCTCCCCTGCAGTTCTGCTTCCACACCTGTGCCCAGGCCTCTCCTTTCACCTAGGATGCTGCCCTCCCCACCCTAACAGGAAAACCCATGTAGTCCTCTTCTCTCCCTGCGCTGTCCAAAACCCTGGCCATCTTAGAAGACTCAGCTTCTAGAACAAAAAAGTCCTATGTTTTGAATTTCTGTAATTTTGTGCTTGAGTGGTTTACTTTATATCATTCTCTTCTAATTCCTGTATGTCAAAATTCCCTTGCAAAGAGAAGCCGATTGCTCAAGAGCAGCAACCGAGTTTGGTACTCATTTTTCTGTCTCCCATGGAACCTGACATTATCAGCCTCAGGAGTAACTGCTCAGTATTGAATAGGAATCATAACAGCGATCATTTCTGCCGTACTTGCTGTGTGTCAGATACCGCGCCAAGTGCTTATGAGCACAATCTCTGTTAATCCTCACCGCAACCCTTTGAATAGGAATGGCTGTTATCCTCATTCAACAGACGAGACAGCCAGGATCAAGAGAGAGTTAGTCAGGTGTCTAGTGAGTGGTAGACCTGAGATCTAGTCCCATGACTTTCTGATTTCAGAGCTTGTGTTCTTAAATGCTATACTCATACCACACTAGTGGATGAGCTTAGTGTCTGCTAGCTTGTTAGAAATCAATTTCAATTATTACCAACATAGGTAATACAATTTATATTTTTTTAAAAGGTTAAGCAATTTAGAACAAATAAATTTAGATACAAAGATATTTAAGTCCGGATAGTCTCATTTCTGGGCACAAGTGGTTATCACTGAGCAGTAAGGAGAAATGCATCTTCGACCACCTTCATTTTATCAAAGTGAAAGTGCTTTTATCTTAAACTCAGCAAACTCTTTATACTTCAATAAACAATGAGCAGGAGCCAAATAGCGAGACTTCATGCTCTTGAACTGGTATGTGCGAGGGTTGTAGCAACTTGTCATGCTCTGAAGCAGGTCGGCCTCTGCCTTCCCTAGCCCTTGCTGTTAGAGACCTGGGACTTGCCACAGAGGATGCACGTTTGGCACATGTGGTTGAGACTTGCTTGGTTACTGTGTGAGCTCTGAGGTGCAGCTCTTTCGTTCTTCTGCTAGGTCGGTCCAGTCTCTATAGGTTTTGTCCTCAGTTTCCCCATTTTGCACACTGTTTCCCTGATGGAACTGGCATCCAATCTTTTGTATGCACTGTCATTGTATGCACTACATAGACAATGTGTACCATGATTAGAGCACAACGAATATGTCAGCACTTGGCTGGAGATCATGGTCTCCTTAGTTCTCTCTGGCAAAGGAGGATTCTATTCTCTACACTCTTCAATCATAGGCTAGAGTCATTAGATGGCTGGAATGATCCACAACACTAATACTGCCACTCATCCAGCTTTAACTATCACCTACCTCCCTCCAGCCTTCTGTTGTAGACCCAAGGTAGCCCCATAGTCCTGATGAAGCAGCGCCACAGTACTGACAGTACTATTCACAATACTGATAGCTACCTCTACTGTGCCTGCCCTGGCCACGCTTTGGCTATTGTGGGCTGGTCTTTCTGCCTGAGGCTGTTACCAGCTTATCTTCCTCTGACCCTGTTCCGGCCAAGTTCAGCTTCTTCCCCCTCTCTGCTAGTCCACATTAGAGATGCCCCATCGTGCCCTAAACCTGAGCTCAACTGAATTAGGACACCTTTGGGTAATACTCACAGGAATTTTATAGTCTGAATAACTTGAAATCAGGTCTTGAATAAAGGGATGCTTCAAAAGAACAGCAACTTCAATTGGCTCCAGATTCTTGGCACCTAGGTCCTGAAATACTTTTATGAAGTTCTTTAAAGAAGAAAAAAAATGAAGTTAATTAACTTTACAATCCAGCAGATGTTAAAAAATGGTTTTACTTAATAAAGTAATTTGCCATAATTTCTATACAATGATACATTTTGAGAGAAATTCCATGAAAACATGTTAAAAATTGAGGGCAACTTTTCTTATGTACAGGTTTCTCCTTTATGAGATAATCTAACCAACCTCTGAATAAATGTTTTCTATCTTTAGGTGGCCGGCAAATCTGTTAGCGTCCTGTGCTTCGCTCCCTCCTCGGAACACTTTGAGTAGTGTTTCCATGGAAATCTTTTCAGTGTTTGCATTCTCAAGGATTTCTTCTTCCTTTTCCTCCTTTTCCTCTCTTTCCTCACTTATAACATTTTCCTCAGGTTCGGGAGATTCCTCAATTGGACTCATAACAGTAGAGGAGGTCTATACCATTAAATGAAGAGAATATGAAGTCAGACTGAAGTCTTTCCAGTAGTGGAGACATCTAGAAAACACTAATTTTGTCACACACTTTTTATGCAGTGGAGTGATAATGCCTACCACAAACTAGCTAAACAAAGTGTAGAAGAGAATATGCTAGCTGCACTGGAACTCGTGTCAAAATCCTAGACCGTTTCTGCTGGTAGTTTACCAGTATGGGGTGTGTCTTATTCATCTCCATGCCAGGTGGATCGTATTCCTCAGTAAACGGACACTGGAATGAATTAGTGTAACTCGTGTCAGCCTTATACACATGAGTGTAGATTTTTAACAGAATTTTCCTTCAGAATTGACTTCAGTCGAGAGGTTATGGCAAGTTAATTTCTCAAGCTTGATAGATTCTAACTGCTTTGGGAACATTTGTTTGGCTTCTGGAGGTTAAACCTGACTAAACATTCAGAAGGTAAAATAGAAAACCACATGAATATAGAAAGTCAGCTTGGGATCTTATTGCTGCTCTTTGAAACTTGGCCAAGAGCCATGCACTCAGGCGCTGGCATTTTGAGCATGGTAAAGAGTACATTGTTTTTGAAGTCATTTCTTATGTATCAAAAGTCTGAAAAATAATCCTACCTTTTGACCCAGTAATTATAGATCTAAAAATTGATTCTAAAGAAATATACATATGCACAGAGGCTTTTGTATATGGATGTCCATTCAGGGTTACTTACAGCAAAAATAGAAAACCTATTATTCCAAAACTGGGGGACTGGTGACATAAATTACAGGATGGTTCTGTGATGGAATACTATACTGCTGTGAAAAATATGGTTCAGAAGAATACCTAGTGACACGAGAAAACACTCACATAATAAGTGCAAAAAGAAAATAGAACACAAAAACTATATTAAGATCCTCATTTTCTGAAGTATGTATACTTATTCGTGAAAAAAAGAAACAGATATTTTAAACAGTTACCAGTGGTTTCCTCTGGTTAGTGGAACAGTGATTTCTTTTTCACTTTGTTTTGTACTTTCCAAATTCTCTCCAGTACATTGGTATTTCTTGTTTTTACTGTAATAAATGTGTATATGTGTATGCATAGGTGTGTGTGTGTGTGTTTCTGCTGATGAGGTAATTGATATTTGATATTTTGCCATAGAAAAATGGGTGTTCTCAGAATGTTGACTGGCCCAATTTCAAAGAATGTCTGAATGTTGATTCTCTTTTATCCCAAGGAAGGAAAAATGCTAAGCTAGGCTTAAAATAAGAAGAGAGTGCCAATGTCTATAAATATTCAATTCAGTAGAAGCATTTAGTGCATAGACCATGAAAATTCTTTCCAAATAGTCATGTAAGTCCCATGTATAAAAATATTATGGCACAGTACAAAATTAAGCCTGTGGTAGTCGTAAGTCCCTGTAAAGGATTCATAGGGACTGTGGGTGATGTAATGAAGAAAGGTTGTATTTGCTCTAGCTCTATGTGGTCACCTCACTTTAGTTGGGTTTCTCTCATTTGGGAAATTGGGAGTTTAATCTAATCTTGGAGATAAAGAGAGAATGAGAGAGAGAAAGGCTCTACAGGTAAAGGTTTTGGAATTAAGTATATCTATCTATCTGTCTGTCTGTCTGTCTGTCTGTCTGTCTATCTGTCTATCATCTGTCTATCTATCAGTCAATCATCTATCTATCAATCATCTATTTATCTATCTATCTATCTACCTATCTACCTACCTACCTACCTACCTATCTATTCAGCCTCATCTCCATTTTAAGCAATTGAAATACTACAGCAGAAATGTAAAACTGGCCTTTTTGTCTCCACCTAGGAAGCTTGGGGATCATCACACTGGCTACCCATCAATAATTTCCCAGGGAAACAGAACGTTCAGTATAGTAAAAGGAACATAGTCGAGACATAAAACATCTTGCTGAGTGAGTGAAGGATGAATGAATTTCTATTCAGAGTGCAGCATAGACACTGCATGGACAAGAGAAAGACAGAACCAGGGGTGAGAAAATGACTAGTCAGGTTGGATGAGCAGGCGATACCAAAATTAAACAGAGAAGGAACCTGGTCTCTGCACTATTTCCATAACTAGAGAGGGACTAACTTCTCAAAGACCTGATATAATCATCATGGGATAAATGAATTTTTAATTTTAGCCAAAAGGTAACAACTTAAACATTTGAAATTTTAGAGTGAAGTATCCCTAACTTAATAATGACAGAGGAAGCTTTTAAATTTTTTGCTAATTTTGTTCTCTAAGGGGTTGGGAGAGAATAGACTTGGTGGGAGGGGGGGAAGAGGGGAGAGGCTGAGATGGGGAACAAAGGAGCAGCTCGGCATCCCGGTGGGACTGGCGGCTGTTCAACGGAAGGGGGCTCTCTCCAACAGACGCCTCTGAAAGACCACGATTTTGAACGTGGGTGTATGAACAAAACTAGGGACGCCAGTTTGGAGAAAAGCCAGTGCTTCTGAATGAGCAATTATTAGTGGCATCAAAACTCTGTGTGAGTCACATTATCACCTAAGCAGTGGGACAGATGGTGGCGCTAGCAAACACTATGTCACACTCCACTAACTCTCAAAGGCAGCCCTCAAGGACTCCCAACAAATGTGTCCCTGGAGTGGTGCCTGACTATGAATTTCTATCATTCAGTCAGTTCAGTCCTGCATCTCAGAGGCACAACAGAAGGTCAAACCTTGGGACTAATGCGAGCAAAGCGCCAAGAGTAGAATGGAATAAAAATTTATGTGTTTAAAATACCGGGGCTTCAAACACTCTGCCAAGATGTAACAACACTTTCAAAATGTGGGAGATCACAATTTACTGAATTCCAACATCATAACCCCACCCCACACAGGCCAGAATGAACCATTTACCCAAATGTATTTAAAGCTTCACTAGTCCTAGTGAATTACTCATGAATGCTTTGCTCTTGAGTTTCTTTTAAATTAACCAGGAAGCCATGGATTTAAACAGAAGGTCTGAACCACACTGAATAACACAATATGAGTTGCAGAAAAAGAGTAAGGAAGAATAAAACATCAGGGAGATTTCCAGTTGTTTATGCAGAAAGCAAAAGCAGGGATCTGATTAAATGTCTTGGGAGTGAATACAGATCTGTTGGAGGTGTTATTTCTGAGCAGGCTCATTATGGCTTCCTGGGATGAGGTTGCCCAGGAAACTAGAAAACAGTTGGAAAGGGCACAGAAATGGAGTGGCATAATTGGAGGCAGGATGGTGAGGTCAAGGCGTAGGCAAGAATGAGGGAGGTGGGTGGATCCTGTATTTCAAAAGCTCTTAGGGTTCACCCCAAGCCAGGAACAGGCTAGAATGTTAGACATGCACTCCATCTCCTGCCGTCTACCTCCGTTTCATCTCTGTTGTGCAGTGCTTGTGGGTCAATTCCTGCGCAGTGTCCTTGGACTTTAAAAGAGCTCTTGAGAGAAGCACTCCAGGGGAGCTGCTTCCTGGGTGGAGGCACTAGCTTATGGCAAATGAGTGGTTCAGGGACAAAAGGGATGCAGTGCCTTCCTGTGCCAGCTGGCCTGGCTGCTACCCACCCAGGCAGCTGTTTGTTGCTATGGTAACAGTTCTAGCACATGCTTCCTTTTTCCTGGTCCTTCCAACTCACTGCAGCCTCCTGGATTCTGCTATTACCCCTGCCTGGAACGTATGCTCTCCTCCTCTCTACCTCAGATACTGGATTCCTTTCCTCCCTCTCTCTCTTCCTCTCTTCTTTCCTGGCCATGTTCACAAACACTAATTGAGCACTTGCTATATGGCAGCTACTTTGGGGGGCATAAAGATGGGTAACATATGTTCCCAACTCAAGATAGAAATAACGTAGGGGCAGGATTCAACAGATAAACAAACCTCCCCGAATTACTAGCTCTCCTTACTTTCCTCCTTTGTGGGCCTAGAGTCTGTTCTCAACACAGCAGCCGAAGAGATCCTCATACACTGAAGTCAGATGGCCATGCTTCAATGACTTCTCATCTCAACTCTTGGCAGAGTCAGAGCTAAGGCCTGACAGTGGCCCTCAGGGCCCTCTGCCCCTCACTTTCCTTTCCTCCTACTCTCCTCCAGCTCGCTCCTCTAAACTACAATGGCTGACTTGCTGTTCCTTGCAATTCATCAGGCATGGCCTTACTTTTGGCATTCTCTGCTGCCTTTGCTTAAAATGCTCTTTCCCCCAGAATCTGCAAGGCTCTCTCCTTCACCTTCTCCAGGCCCCTGCTTGTATGTCTCTCCACAGAGAGACCTTCTGTGATCACTCTATTTAACACAGCAATTCCCACCCAAAATCCTGTATTTTTCCCCTATGGTCTTTTTTTCCTGTAGTATTTATTGCCATTTGATGTAGTCTATATTTTACTTATTTTACCCCCAGGTCAAGAATGGTTCCCAGCACACAGAGGTGCTGGATAAATATTTGTGAATAAATGCATGTGTGCATGCGATGGCGCTCAGCTCTGCTGGAGAGGATCTGAATGTAAAGGGGTCCCGGTGGAGAGAATGCTCAGTGCTGCTCTCGGGTGTCAGGGGAAGCTTCATGAGTGATCTGGCAGTTGAAATAGGCCCTAGATACTGGGGAGGCCTCAGACCCTTCAAGACGAGATGAAGGCACTCCAGGTGGAGGCAATAGCAGGAGCAAAGAGAGAGAGGTAGGAGAGAAGAAGGCACAATCCTCTCTTCTGATCAGTAAGGCCTCTGTTAATCTGTCCTTTATTCTATGTTCCCTCTATGCTTAGCACATCATGCTCTCATTCCTTTCTGCATGGATAGGGTCAGTTAGATAGACTCCTTTCAAGGGAACAAATTTGGCTTCTTCTATATCTCCTGCAGGTCCTAGGGCTATGCAGAGGGTATGATTAACCAACCTAATTAACTAATGAATTGGTTTATCCACTCAATGAAATATCTACTGAGCTCTGTGCCAGTAATTCAGGCTCAGGGATGCAAGTGCAGGGTCGCAGAATAAAACAGATGGCCCCTCCCTGCCCACAGAGTGCTTAGAGTCCAGAAGGGAAGCTGACCTTGAAGTAGCTACCCGTGAGGACTATTGTGAAGCACGCAGCACAGCATGCTATGAGAACATATCTCAGGGGGGCCTGATGTCATTCCAGGCCAGGGAAGGTCTCCCGGAGGACAGACATTTAACTGAGACCTCACAGCAGGCTATGATTCATGCCAGAGTTGGGTTAAGGAGGCCCAGTCTACAGAGGGATGCACAAACATCCCTGGAAAGTGGCAAATGCAGTCCAGGGAAGGCAAATACCTCACTTCTTATTTATCTGGGAAAATTTAATTTTGCCTTCTATTGCCTAAGAAGACAGTGTTCTTGAGTGAAAATAAACACTCCTTGCTGAATTTTCTGTCACTGTGTAAGTGTTGAAGCAGGATCTACAGCACCTCGGGTTGAAGCGCCCCGAGCTGTCGGCTTTCTAGGCATCTGTCTAGCTTGGCTCTGGCCCTGATGGAAGGGAAAGCACATCCTCCTGTCCATCTGCTCAGGGCCAAAATGTAGGATTATGTCTGAGAGAGTCTATTTTTTCCCAGAATGAAAGCTGTCACGGGAAATTCCCATTTTTTTTTTCAGATTTCCCAGAATAATCTATTTTGACAGATGTTTGTGAAGGAAAAAGAAGTGTGGCTAGGACATCTGAGGAGTTTGGACTGGGCAGCATCCCTCTCCCCTCTGTGTCCACAAAAGAAGAACAGAAAAAAGCGTTCCGTCATGAGGGCCACAAGTCCATCCCCAAAAGGTCAGGGGAAGACTAAAAAGGCATGCTGATGGGCGCCTAAGAGTACAGTAGTTAGTACGCTGTTCTGAGCTTTTCCATCTGAAAGAGCCAGGGAATGCCAACCCCTTGGAAGGCTCAGGGAGAAAGCGAGGTTTTATTAGATATTAAGCTTCTTTCCCCTTGGATGCAGGAGATACAAAGTGCCTGTAGATTTCAGCTGGCTGGCTTTGTCCTGAAACACGATCAAGTGTCACGTACATGTGGGATGTGTCTGAGGCCTGAACTTATTTTATGCAGAATTTCCACAGAGTATGACAAATAGATTCAGTGGATACTCAGCTCTTTTTCACTTATCAGGATCAGCACTTCATGCAAAAGAATGGCTGTCCTTTACAGAGCAAACTTTGATTCTACCAAGAAACTCTGAGGAAATTTTGGTTTTACTATAAAAGCATTTTTTGGATAGTGAGTTCTCAGTTCTTAAACCAATTGATTGAGGCCTTACTGAAGACCTAGAATGTGTAAAGCATTGTGTTCGGTACATGGGAAAATATGGCAATTAATAAAAACAGAGCCTCGCCAGCCCGGTGGCGTAGCAGTTGGGTGCGCACACTCCACTGTGTTGGCCCGGGGTTCGGATCCCAGGCACGCACTGACGCACCACTTGTCAAGCCATGCTGTGGCGGTGTCCCATATAGAGTAGAGGAAGATGGGCACAGATGTTAGCCCAGGGCCAATCTTCCTCAGCAAAAAGAGGAGGATCGGCATCAGATGTCAGCTCAGGGCTGATCTTCTTCACCAAAAAAAAAAAAAAAAAACCAGAATCTCTGTTGTTAGAAGTTTAGGATCTTCTGGCATCCCCCCTGCAGACCCCAATGCTAGTCCATTTCTGGAACACAATTACCTTTTCCTCAATAAGATTAGGAGTTTCAATTGGTTGGAAGACACGAGTCCCATTGGCCACACTGAGAGCCCTGTAGACCCCTTCCACAGGGTCTGGATGGCAAGCAAAATAAAGTAGCATCTGTGTGTAGTCAAGCTGGGGTGGCTTCTTCTCATAGTCAGCAAATAGCCTAAAGAAAAACTGTCACACAAAAAGAACTTCAACAAAAGACAAAATGCATATACTCTGGTGGTTAGTAGATGGACAGGCAATGAAGAATCCCTCTAGGAGCTTTGGAATAAGGTCACTTTCTAAGGACTGAATTCTTAAAACTAACATATAATGAATGGTAATAACTGAAGAGTATGCTAAGTAAAACAAACAAACAAAAAACAGGGCTCAAAATTCTAACATTAAAGACAATTGTATGCTAATCAATATCAATGGTATTTAGGAAAGAATGCGCTAATTAAAGGTGGCAGGGACTATGAGTTAAGTCCAAAAAGGGAGCCACAGGAGCGACAACACATCTGTCTGTCTTCAGCACCATTCCAACAAACTGGGCCCTGACTCCTAAATATGAAGCTTCTGGTACATCCTTCTCTGTGGGGAGTGGGAAGAGGGGAAGGGAACGATGCCCAAAGCCAGTGGGACTCTAGCCATTAAAACCTTTTAACTGGCCCACATTGCTCTGGACTTCATACTTAATCTACCGACTGTAATGTGACTTGTCCCAGTGTGGATTCACACCCAGAGAGAGAGTATGCCAACCACTAGATATCGGTTTGTTCAGCAAGTGTCTCTCATTCTGAATGGCTGAGCTGATGGCTCCATATGCAGTGTGTTGTGCATTTGGCAGCATAAGTAGTTAGTGCTTGGGAACCTGATATCCTCCTGGGCCCTACAAAGAGGAGGCCCAAACCGCGGGACACACAGGCCACATCTAAGCATCTATGCACCTATGTGACCCTGTCTGGGGAGGTGACTGGCTTCGTTGACCAGCTCTTCTCAAATATGTGCATTCAATGACCTGGAGAATCTTTTCAAAATGTAGATTCTGATTAAGCAGATGGTTCTGTGATGATCTAAGGTTCTGCATGTTTAGGCAGCTCCTAGGTGATTCCAGTGCTGCTGGGCCTGGCCTACACCTTGAGAAGCAAGTGCCTGGATCCAGAGATACCACGTTATTCTCTATTACTAACAATCCTTACGACTATGAACAAATTTAACTCAACGTACATGAAAATAACAGTTGGAAAAATAAATTTCTGATGTTTGACAAATCAAATAAAAATTTAAATAAAAATAACTTTGATAGGAAAATGCATAAAGTCTGTTATGCTACAAAGCAGAAAAGAATCATAGGGGTCAATGGGATCTGCAAGTTCATTCATTCAGTCGCCCTTTTATCAAACGTTTACTGAGTGCTATAAGCCAGGCACAGAGCTAGGCTGAGACGCTTAAAAACACTCTGACAGTAAGGCCTCCCGTGATTTTTCAGGAGTCATGATCCAGCTGGCGGGTTCCTTCAGGACCTCGTATTTTCTTCATCTTTCCACCTGCCTTTGAGGTACTCCAGGGATTTCCAGCAGGACTAGGAATAGAAGGGAGACTGATACTAACAGCTCACCATGGCATCTGCCTTGGGTGTTTATCTTCCATTTCTTTCACATAGAGAGTTGATCTTTAGTATTATTCCCATTGAACTGCTCTTATAAATGTTATGCAGGTGCAACACATCATTATTTCCATTAACAAAGAAGCTGAATATTATATATTGAAGGAAGATGTGCAAAAATAAAATCAGTTCATATGTGGATGCTTTCTGTAATTACACAGGCTTGAATTTAAATCAACGGATTGGACATTCAAAAAAGGTCAGGCTTGGTATGTTCTTAAGATTATTTAAAATACTGTGGTAGGTAGAATTCTAGAAAAGCTTCAGAGGCTCCCACCCTGGTTGTACATGTCTTGCATAATCCCATCCCCATGAATGTGGGTGGGCCTTATGAATGTGATGGGAAAGTCATTCCCATGAGTAGGTTACCTTATATAGCAGACATAAAGGGATTTTGCAAATATAAGTAAGGTCCTTAATCAGTTGATTTTGAGTTAATCGAAAGGGAGCCTGACTCCATCAGGTGAGCCCTTTAAAAAAGGACTCAGGCCTTAGGGGAGAGATTTGAAGCCAGAGAGATGCTCTCTTGCTGGCCATGAAGCAATGAACTGCCAATTGTGGAGAGGGTCATGTGACAGGAAACAACAGTTAGCCTCTCAGACCTGAAGGCCTCAATCCTACAACTGCACAGGTCCAAATTCTGCCAACTACCCATCTTGGAAGCCAAGCCTGGAGTTGGCCTCAGATGAGATTGCAATCCCAGATGACCCCTTGATTTCAAACTTTGAGACCCAGAGCAGAAGACCCTTCTGAGCCATGCCTGGACCTCTGACTTACAGAACTATGAGATAATACCTGGGTACTGACAAGTACTTATTGAGCACCTATGATGTGCTACGCATGGACTGTTCTAGGTGCTTAAAATGCATTCACCAGGAAAGAGATAAAAATGCCTGCCTTTGAGGAGCTTACTTTCTGGAAGGTGAAGACAGACAATAGTGAAGAAATAAATTAAATTAAGTAAATTAGATAGTGATTATGGAAACACAGAATAAAAAAGTAGGTCAAGGAAAGGGAATTGGAAGTGAAGAGTGGGGAGGGGGCCGATTGTAGAATCGAGAAGGTGAAATTTGAACAAAGATTTGGAAGAGGGCAGGGAGCTGGGCAGGTAGGCCATCCGGATGAGAGCATTACAGGTAGAGGGAACTGCTGAGGCCAGTGTCCTCAGGTGGGAGCCCACCTCGCACATTTTATCAACAGGAAGCAGGACCCTGTGGCTGAGGGAGGGAGGGCCAGGGGCAGAATAGCAGGAGACGAGGTGAGAGAGGGGAAAGTGTCAGAAGATGCAAGGCCAGGCTGGCTGCTTCAGGACTTCGGCTTTTCCTCTGAGTGAAACACAGAGCCATGGAGGGTGCGAGTGGAGGCTGCCATGATCTGCCTGTAAGCTGAGCCAGACAAGGGAGAAGCAGGGAGGCCTATTGTGAGGCTGTTCCAGTCATTCAGGTGAAGTTGACTGTGGCTTGTTCCAGAACAGCAATGGGGTTTGGAAGAGTTGGTCTGATCCTGGATATATTTTGAAGGTAGAACTACCAAGATTTCCTGAGGGATTGGATGTGGGGTTTGAAAAAAACAGAAGAACTGGGGATGACTCCTAGGGTATTGGCCTGAGCAACTGGAAGGACAGAGTTGCCACTGACTGAGATGGAGAGGGCTTTAGGTGAAGATGGGAGCAGTGGGGTGGCGGGGATGGGAGATCAGGTACCGGGTTTTGGACATGGTGAGTTTGAGATTCTACTAGAATATTCAAGTGGAGATGTCAAATGGGCAGTTGCATCTAGGAGTCTAACGTTGAGAAGAGAAGTTTGGGGTGGAAATTAGACATCTGGGGTTCATTAGCAAATAGCTAGTATTTCAAAGCATGAGCCTGGCTTCAACAAATATTAACAGCCCAAAGTAACGGAAGGATTTTGCATGGACAGAAGCTGTGGAGAAGAGATTAAGACAACACCTATGAATTTGAATACAGTAAGATTCAGTTGGCTTTTCTCAGGAAATTCCTCAAGATGTTTAAAATACTGCAATAGTTGCTCTTGGTGTTGAGTGTGTGGAAAGCTGGGGAGCCAGGAGGCGGCCTGCTGAACCTCTGTCATAAGCAAGTGCGTTGTCACTGTCAGGGGACAATGACTGATTGCAACACAGACATGTCTCAGGGTTCCTTTTTGGATGCAGCTGGACCTTTCACCCAGTGCCTGGGACTCTGAGGTCATTAAGCCCATGGACAGACATAATGGCCTGTTGCCAGGAGACCCTGCAGGTGTAGCTCAAAGGCAGGCCCTGGATCAGGGAGAGCACAGATGACAAAGCAGGGGAGCTGGGTGGGATCCTAGACTGTAGCCCCAGGCTTCCTCTTAAGAGGATACGGAGACCCCAGGAGGTGGAGGGGCCCGCTCAAGGTCCTACAGTGAGCCATGCCAGAACCGGCAGATAGCCCCGGGCTCCTGACCCTCAGAATTCCCTCTTCAGGGGGCGTTTTGTTTCTTGATTTGGTCTTTCCTATTCTAATTACAGCCTAAGAAATAAACTTGCTTTGTTGTTTTATGTTTTCTCTTTGCACACCTTTCTTTAGCACGCTAACCATTAACCATTGTTTGACCATGCAGCGTTAGCACGGTTAGCTTCTGTTTAGCTAACACTTACATAGGGTCACTGTTCTAAGAGTACTGCACATATGAAATCACTCCACAAAACAACCCCACCTGAGAGGGATTAAAATACACCACAGCACAGAGAAGTTAGCTAGCTTCATGAAGACCTCACAGCTTGTAAGCAGTGGAATCTGTGCTTTTCATCCCAGTTTAAGAGCACTGAGGTTTATGTAATGCTGAGCATCCAGTCCCTGAGGCAGTGAGGGATGGAAGACACCACTTCCTTCTGTCCTCTGGACATCACACACACCACACACACACATATACATACACACACACACACGCATGCACGCATCCTTGCTTGCTCACACAAATACACACACACACACCTGTCAGCCACCCTTTCCCCCATAAGAGCACCTCTTCCTCAGGCTTCCTTGTCCTGCCTCTGCCCCCATCTTAGTTTCTTTCCTCCATGTCATTTTCCATCAGTTTGGGTAGCGGCAGGTGGGAGCCATACTTTCCTCTGCACCCAAAGGCCCTGTCCTGGTTCACAGCCTCGAAGTCTTCAGGCTTTCCTCCATGTCATTTTCCATCAGTTTGGGTAGCGGCAGGTGGGAGCCATACTTTCCTCTGCACCCAAAGGCCCTGTCCTGGTTCACAGCCTCGAAGTCTTCAGGCTGACCAGCACAGTAAACCTTCTGGCTTTAGCTGCTGGGGAGCAGCTAAAAGCCTCTGCCCTAGACTGACATTTCTAAAAACTTCAGGCTGAAAAGGAAAGTGCTTTTTACTTGGCATCATATTCAGACTGCCAGTTTCTTCCAAAGTGAGAAGAACATGGTTATGTTGTTGGCAGATTCGCTCACAAAATCACATAGAGAACGCCTTCCAAAAGCTCTATTGATCTCAGTCCTCCAGTTTCACATTTAAAAAACCCCAAGAACAACCAAAACAAAAAACTGCCCCCATAACTGCCAACTTCATATCTTGGACCCTTTTGGTAACTCCCTGACCCCTTTCTCTTACCTGCATCCCTGCTAGCGTCTAGCAGAAGTACTCAAAAAATGTGTGTCCAATTGAAGGGAATTGCTCACTTTATGGGTATAAGCGGAGTCATGTTCAATTCTGTACTGCAATTGAACTAATGGCTGGCTGGAAATTGAACAATCCATATACCGAGTTTGCAGTGATGTCTAGATCTATCATTCACCTTTTCTCATATCTTATTGAATTTGGCTGTGTTAGGTATATTTTTATATTTTAAGCATTTACACTGAAGTCAGAGTGGTTTTCAGATTTTAAGCTCTTACTTTCTATTGTGGCCTCAGGGATTAATGCTAATAATAATATTGATAATAATATTTTTAAAATAATAATAATAATCTGATGAGTCATGGGCAATATTATATGCAAACCCTTGGTATGTTGCACAAGTTAGTCAAAATCAAAGAGAAATGAACAAAACATATTGGTAAAATGACAGTTCTTATCCTAAACTTTTAAAATTGGAAAGACATTTACAGATAAATGTGTTGAGTAGCATCTTAGCTTATTTGACAGATAAAAGCAGAGAAACCCAGAGAAGCTATGGAAATTGCCCGAAATCACACAGAGTTAACTGTGGACTTCTGTCTAAGGTTTTGGCCCTGCCTCCTCCCCCAGAGCTCCTTTATGCTGCTGCCTTAGGCCTTAGAAGTTACAGACTGTGCTCTGGGGAAACAGCAAAGGAACTGGGGGGTGAGGTGGAGTCTAAAAGAAATTACACAAATGGAAGAAATTGATCAGTGTTATGGTACTAAATTTTTAAAAGATCTCAGTAATTACCTCTATAAGATGCTCCTGCCTATTGAATGGCAGGGGTTCAAGAGGATTTTCTGGAATTTTTACATCTTCATCTCCCATAAACCACAGACCAGCCTATACAAAAATATAAAAATGAAAATCACTAATGTATTATGCTGAGATGTAATTGTTCTTCTAAAAGCCACAGAGATCGAACCCATTGTTCTTCTAAAAGCCACAGAGATCGAACCCATCTTGTTCAGGTCTCTAAAGCAGTAGTCTCCAAAGTAAGGGGCAGAAACCAGGGGGATGCAAGAAAAAATACTAGAACTTCCATTTACATGTATTTTGATCTCATTCTTTCGTAACTTTTATTTTTAAAAATTTTATAATATATACAATGTATTAGTGCGGTAGTATACATGTATAATTTAGAAATGAAAATCCACATATTGGGGGTGCTAGCTATATTTTAACTGTTGGAGAATGTGATGAATTTTGGAGTTCACTGCCCTAGATTTTGCTTGCATAGCAATATTTTGGAGCAGTCTGCACCCATAACACGAGCTCACCTTCCAAATGTCCTGTTTGTGTTGCTCTCTGTTCTCAGAGCCTACTGTGGCGCCAGAGCAGCCTGTTGGTGTTGGCAAATCTTTGTTCAGTGACTGACTGACTGACAGACTCAAGAGCTCAATGGCCTACTTTTTAATGACATCCCTCTTTCTCAGCCCATATCTGACACCAATTACCAAATCCCCTGATTCCCATTCAGCATGCCCCTCCCATTTCTCCCTCCCTTCATTCCCACTGCTGCCTTGCTGGTGCAGAACTTCATTATCTCCGTCACAGGCCACTCCAGTAATGTTGGAGCTGCTTTTGTTTCCAATCTCTCTCTTATTTGTTCCAGCTGTACCATGCAACCATATCAATTTTCTCAAAACTTGAATCTCGTCATATCATTCTCTGCTCAGAACCATTTCCTACTCTTGCTGTTTTGCTCACATCATCCCTCCTACCTGAGGTGACTTCCTGTCCATTCATGTAAACCTAAATCCAGCTCAGATCACACCTCATCAGGGAGGCCCTCCTTGATCTCTCCTCTGAACTCCAATTTGGCTTGTTTTACCACATATTTGGCATTCAGTCCATTCTTTTGGGTGTTGCCATCCATATCTGCTGTTGAACATCAGTAACAAATTCTTTGGGTTCAAAGAATGTGTCTTGCCAAGCTTAATTTTTATACATAGTAAGCACTTCATATACATAAGCATTTTGTTCCCAGGTCTTGCTCCCTCACTATCTTCCAGAGTGACAACCTACTCAGCACTGCCTACTGCCAAGAGCCATTGGCTTGCCTAACTTGACTCTGGAGTATGCTCTATGCCTTCTTTCCTTCTAAGAATCACCTGTGCTTTGAGAGAAAGCTGGAATGGCATTGGGTAGCTTATAAGGGGACACAGCCCATAGAGGTGAGGACTGGGTTTCCTCTTCATTTGGAACAAAGGAATGCTGGGTGGGAGATGCTAGCCTGTGAGGGAGAAGCCAATGTCCAGCTTTGGGCTGAGGCTTTGAACGTAAGTGCTTTTGCACTGGCCAGGAGGAGACCCTTGCCCAGCGGCTCATCTGTGGAGGGTAAGTGCCATGCTATGGGAGAGTAGAGAGATGAGGAACATAGGGAGGATTTATGCTTCGGGACACGATGGAGCAACAAAGTTCAGAATTACCCTCCTCTCTTAAACAACAAGACAAATGGACAACATATACGAAACACGATTTTTCAGACTTGAGACAACAGGGAAAAAGGACAGTAATTGCTGAAATAAGGAAAGCAAACGAGGAGTCCTACTATTATTCCAGCATGGAGGGAGTTTCCAGGCTGCAGTGCCAGAAAAGGTGCCTGAATAGAGCCTGGTGGTCTTGTTGAGTTGAGAAGACGGATATGGAGTTGAGGGAGGCCAAAATAGCTGAAATCTTCAGGGCAGAATACTCGAGATGCACTGAGAGAAAAAGTGAGCCCTAGAGATCTGCAGAGGAATCTCATCAAGTCTTGACTGAGAGCCAATCTGTGGATGTTTGTGTGTGTGGAAAATACACACACAAAGTGGAGAAAGAACCACAGAAAAGGAGTAAGCTGAACAATTCCTGAGACTCACACAGGGCTGAGAATAGTTCCTGTTACCACCAGGCAGAGTGGAAGGACCTCCTAATACACAAGGCACTGGGTAGAGCCCCCAGGAAACTCTTGCCTTAGTAGTGGGGCCAGACTAGCCCTACACTAAAGACTGCTCTGTACCCACCCTTCCAAATCTGCATGTGACCTTGAAAGGATAAAACTGATTCCTAGTTACATCACTGCATGCCCAACAATATTTAAAGTTATACAGAATTGGGCACCCAACAATGCAAACGTCACAATATCTGGCATCCAATATAAAGCGACTGAGCATGCAAAAATGCCGTAATATATGGCCCATAGTCAGAAGAAACACCAATCAATAGGAAAACACACAAAACTGACACAGATGATAGAATGAACAGACAAGGACATTCATTTAGGTACTCCAAACGTATTTCACTTGTTCAAGGAGATAGAGAAAAACATGCACATAATGAAGAGAGAAATGAAAGATATAAAAAAGACCCAAATTCTAGAGATAAAAAAATATAATATCCGAAATGAAAAATACACTGGATGGTATTAATAGCAGATTTGACTGTGCAAAGGAAATGATCAGTGAACTTGAAGACATAGAAGTAGAAATGAATACAAAATAAAGCACAGAGAGACAAAAGTCTGGAGAAAATGAACTAAGTGTCAGTGACCATCAGTGGGACAAACACATGACTGAATTTTGAGATGGGTTGGGGGTGTAGAAAAAATATTTGGAAAAAAATCCTGAAAATTTTCCAAATTGGCAAAAACTACAAACGCACAGCTTCAGGAAACTCAATGAACCCCAAGCAGAAGAAACATGAAGAAAACTACACCAAGGAACACAATAATCAAATTGTTGAAAACCAGTGATAAAGAGGAAATAGTAAAAGAAGCTGGAGGGGGAAAAAAAAAAAGAGATAGGCTTCCTCCCCCCATTTCTCAACCAACTCTCAGTTCCATATCCAACTGTTTCAATGCACAGGATTTTCCCGATTCTTAAAGCCAAAGATTCATTTGTATTAATTTTCTAAAAATATATGATATTTCATAGCTTAGGAAACTGTTTCAAAGTGCTTCATAGACAGCAGGGCCACCCTAAAAAGAAAAAAATAACCTAACTGGAAAACGACTTACGATTTTTAAAAAGTCATCCATGAAAATTTTAGCAATGTGAAATGTTAAATGTGAACCTGTATGGTAGGGTTTAAATTGCTAAAGCAAGGTTCAGTCGATCATATCCTGCCTCACTGAATTATTAGCTGATTTCTCCTTAAAAGGTGTAAATGTCCTTTGTACTCTCTTGCTAAAATATGGCAAAAGAATTTGGAGTTTTTTACTCTTCCTTAGAGAATAAGTGCTGTGTGCTGTTTGGATCCTAGAACATCTGACTCATTAAGCCTATAATAACATGCATTCTCACAGACAGAAGATGAGTCGAGAGCCGAACATCAAAGAATTCTCCATGAGTGTGACTAAACATCCACACATGACAGAAGCAAGCCTATGATAGCTGCAGCAGGGCTGGGAGCAAAGGGCAAAGGGGCTTTTATGCTCACATCACTTAGCCGAGTTACACAGCCTGACTGACTTCACAAATGCTGTATCTTATTCCCTTTCAGAAGCTGGGGAAATCAGCACACTCTCAAGATGCTGTTGTGGTGAACTTGCAATTAGTCAAAAGAAAAGAAAAAAGACAGACAAAATAAAAAGCAGAGGGCCTTATTTTCCCAGAGAACTCCATTCCAGCAATGCATTTATACTACTTTACTGTTCTAATGTGGCTTTTCAACAAATCTTACAAAATTTTGCCCAGAAGCTATTTTATGTTTATTGCCTATAAAATAACTTTTTTTGAGTGTATGTGAGCTGACAAGCAGTGGAAATCTGTAAAGGTTATGGGCCTCTCCAAATGGCCTCCTTGTCCTGGAGCTCCTGAAGAGTGGGAATTGGTTGGGCAAGGGGAGAGGGCAGAGCTCAGAAATCAACTGCTCCCAAAACACAGGTGCTGTTCAAACACGTATTTCTGAGTTTCTATTAAATGCAGCAGCCAACTTTCTCTAAGAAATTCACACCTTTGGTGAAGGAGCTTTCTGGTTTTGGCTCAGCACTTGGGTAAAAATCACCAACACCCTTTGTTCGTCTCATGTTTGTGCAAAAGGATGTTTAAATTGATATCCTGTGTTAATTGGCACATACTGTAAATAGTGAAGGTTGGTAATATCACAAGTGCTCACTTTTTAAAATCTTAGGCCAACGATGAACATAGAGTAAGTTTTGGGCTGCTCTTTTTGTTTTTTAACAAAATCATCTCTACAAGTTTAAGTCCAGAACAGTGATAAAATTCATAAATTGCTCTATTTAGGAAGTAAATCAGAGCCCAATCAGCCAAGCACCTTTCTAGATAGTCTTGAAGGAACCTCCTCAGTATGTAAGTACTATTTCCTCTGGCTCAACTGTATGAGCGTGGGAACCTCAGCGTGCCGTCCATTAATTAAGAAAGAAAAGAGAAGCAGGAAGGGATGTGATCTTTCAATGGTGAAAAACGTATGAGATACAGGCACCGAGAGAATATCACTCTGTTTCAAAATTAGCACCTCATAAGTGTTTCCATCTTATGTATCTACCAGCAATGTGAAATGGTGAGCCATAGAATGAATTCAATTAGTAGACACAAAATAAGTAATTCAGGTCCTTCTTGGTTATGGAATTTCATTCTCACTCCTTCCTTACTCAAACTTCTCAAAAATGAATTGACTTTTCATAGCTTCACTTCCTAAAGACCTATTCATTTCATTAATCCCCTGCAATCTGGATTCTGCAGTCCACCAAAATTGCTCTGGTAGAGGTCACCAGTCACATCCTAGCTGCCAACTCCAATGGCCAGGTATCATGTTACTGCATTATCCATCACTTTACACAATTCCCTTGGGTGATTTCATCCATTCATAAATTCAACAACTGCTGACATGATAGTGACTTGCAGTCCCTTCTGTATCTGTCACATCAGATTGGACATTTCTGTCTGCATTTCCCATAGACATTTCAAATTCAACTTGTCAAAAACCATCTCATCATTCACCATGCTCACAACCAAAAGAAAAAAAAAACCTGCCCCTTTCCCTGTGTTCATTTTAACCATTGTTGCTACTCCCAGAGTATTGGGTATTGGTCACTGGGCTTATTAAAAGCTCTACAGGTGATTCTAAAGGACAGCCAAGGTTAAGAACTCCTTGGTAGGAGCTCAGAAGAAGGACAATGAAGTTTATGTGACTTCTCTCAGAACCCTTAGTTCTCCGAGAAGTTCTGACTTTTTCAGACACTTTTTCTGGGGATGGAAGCCAGACTTCTGCCTGGGACTTTAACAGAGCCTGTGCTGCCTCTGGGTGCCTAGATATGGGCAGTCCATGGGCAGAACATTGGCCTGAGACCTGGCATTATGACATCAGTGAGTAATACACTTCTTAGGTCAAAAGTACTCTGGTATTATTAGTGTCACCAGGTGCTGGTAGCAACCTGCATATACTGCTCGAAAGTGACGATGCCCAACTGCTTCTCATCCACAGCCTTGAACCTCTGCAGGGTCTCCAGGAGCTCCTCATCCAGGGGGATGGGCCAAGGCAGTGAGGTTACCAACAAGAATTTCCGCCAGTCCACCAACTCCGAGTTTACTACTAATAAAGATGTTAACTCCTGCAACTAGAAGAAAACAGGAAATGCCATTGGAATATTTGTGTGACTCTATCATGAAGCTCTACCTGCTCATGTGTCTTAGTAAGAAATTCAGAGGAAGGAAGTAGAATTTTAGATTGGTGAGTAGAGCCAGTTCTAAATTTTGTTCCTTTAGGTTCTACCAACCAATCCACACCAGGCAGTATCTAGAAAGTGTTTTGCTTTTTGCTTCCTTAACATTTGTTTTTTGCTTACTGTTACGCAACAAATTTACACACATGACTCCAGCTGACTTTGTACCTTTTCAACAGAAGAGGGAGAAAGACTACAGCCATGGCTGTGCAAGGGCTCTGCAGCCCGCAGGGAAATACTCTTTAACCACTTTGTTTTCTGATACATTCTGAGGGAACAGAATATGAGGAAAAGCAAGAACCGTCGGAATCACCTACTATTGCTAGTTAGGATCATTCCATCTGGTAGCAATAGATACAAACGGGCTGAGCCTCATGGTCTCCATAATGTTTCATTGACTTAGCATCATCACTCATTCTTCAAATCCTGAGCACGTACATAGTATGTGTCTTCAGTTGAAGTTCATTCATTCAAGTTTTATTGATTGCCTACTAAATGTCAGATACTGTGCAAGTACTGATTATTTAAAAGCTACTGAATTCTGAATCAAATAAGAATAATTCTCAAAGCTTTGAAACACAAACAAATTTAAAACTTACATCAAATTGAGTGAGTTGCATCCACCTACTAGGCAAGTTGTTTGTCCCGAGGTTCAGGGTTATCAAATCAAGCAGAATGTCAGTAAATGCTTTATTTCCTATTATGCCTGCAATACAATGAAAAACATTTTCAGTTATAGCATGGGACAGGGATTTACTTCTTTTGCTAAAATAGAATAAATAATGGGCACTTGTATAATCACTTTATTTATATTATTTAAAACTAATTTTTAGAGAAACAGAGGACATTTTGAAAACATGGAAATAATCAATCTCCTGATGCTCTCCCATTATTGTTTCTCAGCTAAGTCAAAATGTCTTTTTAGGCCAAGTAATAAATCATTTCAGACTGGGCAAAATACTGAGACTTTATATTTTACTTTGGAATCTTCTTTGATCTTTTACTCAGAATGGAATGAATCATAAAAAATAAGGTTTCCCATTGTACAGTAGGGCACAATATTGGTAAATATGGGATAAAAGTGTTTCAAATGCAGGCAAATGACCACTGTGATCAAGGTAACACATTTATCCTCATTTTCTCTTTAGGTCAGAATATATTTGTTTTTAC
This sequence comes from Ceratotherium simum simum, assembly GCF_057802395.1. NCBI lineage: Eukaryota > Metazoa > Chordata > Mammalia > Perissodactyla > Rhinocerotidae > Ceratotherium > Ceratotherium simum. The sequence continues at coordinate 29,209,801 of NC_141917.1, read as the reverse complement.
AAATGTAGGGAGATTTGAATTGCTAAATTTGAATTGTTAAATGCAGTTAAATTCCAACTGGATTGGAAGTGCTAATTTAATCATCTAATTGGCACCGTATTCTGAAGTATTTTATAGATCACTAACTATTTAAATACTTTGTGCTTACACACTAATCTACTTTACCTTGTCCAAAAGACATGTCTGTTTAGTATGTTTCTCGTTTCAAATTGCATGCACATGCATTAAAAAAGAAATAGGGAAGCAAAATAAATGAATCTGTTTAAAAAATATCTGTCTAACTCCCATAGCAGCGGTACCTTCCAGAGCCAAGAGAGACTCCTACATGTATTCACGTATCTTTCAGGTCCAGAGTGTATAGGTATTCTTCTTTGCTTAGGAATAGAAAGAGTCACACATAGACGTAGCATCCAAATTTTTCTTTTTTACATCTAAATTTCTAGCATTTCTAAAAGTCCAACATGACCTTTATCATTTCCTCTGAACTTTAGGCAAATGCAATAATCCATTCAAAATTTCACTGGTTCAAACCAAACATACAATTCTGGCATTTGGAAGGTAATTTTCAGGATAGCAAGAACAGACTCTTTCTTTTTTTGATATGACTGGCCATCCAGCAGGATGTTCAGAAACAAATTCTCTATCCTTTTTGATCAACCCTGAGTATCCAATTCTATAGAGATGAGAACATTTTCCCAGGTAGTAGTATTTTCAGTAAAATGATCTTTTTATAATACCACTTTGGTTTTCAGATGTTAGAAATAAGTCATTTATGTTCCTCAAGATGAAACCATAAATAAACTCTATTGAAACCATGAAGAGGCTCAAAGTATTTAAAAATTCTGGTAGATGTGTAAAATATTTCCACTGTCTCTATAGCTATGGTGCAAGCAAAGTGTTGTAAGACAATACTTTAAGTTTACACAGGAGTTGCTTATCTGAGGACCTTAGTGTGAAATGTGAAAACTATTTTAATATTTGACCTTGTTTCTTAAATGACCAACACATGTAGTGATATGATCTTCACATATAATGTAGTAGCAGAAACAGATAAACTTACAAATTTTGTTCATGGATCAAAAAGAAACTTTCAATTTGGCCTTAAGTTAGTTATCTAATGCAACCATCATTTAGAATTATCCAGGAAAAATAATTATATGCCAGGCCTAAAGGAACTCAGACCATAATCATAGTTTGGTAACACTTAGCAATAACTCTCAGAAAGATGACATTAAAATAACACCGTTGCTTAGAATTACACACTTCCACCCAAAGAATGTGAAAGAATGTATGAATATAGAAGTAGAATTAGAAAGTTACAGGAAAACCAATCTTCGGATTTTTACTTTGTATGTCCGGAAGATGCCAAATGCCTTTTGTGTTTGATGTAAAAACTGGTGACTGTTTTATTTTTAAATTTCAGTTTTTTAAAAATAATTTTTTGTTTTTGCTCTGATCAATAACAAAGTCAACATTTGTCACATTACTAATCACTTTCATAACGGCTATCTGAGTTTGATGAGCAATCCGAATTAGGTCTTGTGTCACCAGTTGAAGATGGTGTTCTTGTATTCCATAAATGGATAGCTTTCCTAGGGTCAAAGTTATTAATGTCTGGAGAATTCAGCTGAATTATCAGGAGATCTGTCATGCTATCAGCCTTGATCTTGGCATGCATTTGTGACTTAGTGCGTTTCATCTGACTAAAGCCACGTTCTGCCTCAGCTGAACTTGCAGGGAGTGTCAGCACTAGGTCGACTAGTGTCAAGATATTTGGATACTTGGGTAAGTAAACAGAATTCACAAAATCCCAGGTCAATTTGCGGATGTTCTGAAATCTAGGAGGGAAAATGAAAAATGTAAAAGATTGAGACAAGATCTTAGGTTTTACCCAAATATTTATAAATATCAACTAGTTTACTTATACTTACCTAGCATAAATCTCTAATTTCAACATGCTCCATTCAGTGTCCACTTCATCAATTTTCACATTGGCAGCTTCCAATACTGGTTCATAATGTGTAGTCAGGATGGATACCTCTTTTTCTCCAAATTCTGCAATCAATATAAAAGAGGAAAAGTCACATACATAAAAGGCACTCACACAGACAATCAACGAACAATAGATTTAAAGTCGGGACATATAGGTTACCTTGATTTATCTTTGTGGGCCACAGCTTAAAGCTTCCAATCATGGTTGCCTTCACCACATCTTGGCTGGTATCTCTGAAACAGCCTCGCAGCCTCTTGATAAGATGAGTTAAAATCGTGTTTCTCACGTCAGAAATGTTTCCCTTTCCTCTGAGGCAGTTACCATGAAAGTGTGTGACTGAATCTACCCTACGTTCTTTTGGCCCTGGTCTGGGGAGAAAAAAAATCCCCCAAATAAACAATTAAATGAAAAAGCACCTGGCAAATGGTTTCCCAAGTCGAACTGTCTAGTTTGCCAGACCCTGAGGTCATCCCCGACTCCTCACCTTGTTTGATACATTCTGAGCATTTCTAGTGTTGACTCTAAGGTGGCAAATATATCAGCAATCGAAGAATTTCTGTTCTGATTGACTCGGGACAGAATGCTAAGGACATTAATGACATCCACCAAGAAATGGATGAATTTAACAATGTCTGCTTGGAGAAGGAACTCTAGAAGTTCTTTCACTTTCTGATGAATGGTGTCACTTCTACTTTCATCTCTCTGTAACACAGGTTGAGAATAAAATTCTCAAAGTTATTATTTCAAATTGCTTATAAAAGTATTTTCTCTTATTCTTAAAAACTAAAATGGTATGGTATTTCAGAATTACTTACTGAATTCAGTTGCTGGAGAATTGCAGGATATCCCTTGAGAAAGTTCTCGAGGGCTGCCTGTAATCCCTGAAGCCACCTCCTGCCTCCTACCTGAGAAGGCATCACAGGTCGAAGGTGAAGGCCTTTGAAGGCAGTTATCAGAGAACTCTTATGAAGAGGAGAATTGTGATAGAAGTGATAAATGCTGCGAAGAAGGTCTCTGACATTGTTGTACAGGGGAATGCTCTGGAACACTGCCTTGTAAGATAGTTCAAGACGATGTGCAAAGCAATATACAGTCAGCACACATGGCTGGATTTCTCTTAAAAGCAGGGCCACTTCATTGTTTTCTCTTTCTGAGCCAGGGGCACCACCACTTCCAAAACCAACCAGTTTCTTTGCCCAGTCTTGGTTCGACAGCCTAAGGTGAAGATTTCTCTCTAGAGTTTTCTCAATGGCATTTTTCATTGCCAGAGGATCCTTCTTCTCTGCTGTCTCTACCCCAACAATCTGGCAATGCACTTTTCCTGCATGTGCAAACTGCACGTAGACAAGCTCAGCCTCCTCAGTTGAACTGTCTGTGATTCCATCACTGATGACAGAGAAAAATTTACTTTTTTCTAGTTTCTCTCTTAGATTTTTCCGTTCCACTTCAGCAATAAAATATGTAAATGTTCTTGCTGATTTGTTAGTTCTGAATACCGGGCCAATATCAACACCCTTCATGTCATCCAATTTGCACATCCAGATAAAATCTTTGAGGGGACGTCCAGTCTTGGCGATAGCGTGGCAGGATCTGAATAAGTTCTCTACTCTCCCCAGGGTTACTTTGCTCATGGTCCTCACCATCAGCTCCGTGGTGGCTCTGTTCACTGGAGAACCACTTGTTGCTTCCATTAATGAAGCCTTGGCATGAACCTCACTGAGATGATGTGCATTGAGAAATTCAGTCCTAAAGTTGTCAGTGCCATAAAAAAAACTCACTTGATTTCCCCTTGACTTCACTCCATGCTTACGACACAGGTTACAGAACATAAGATTTAGTATTTCATCATATACAAGCCAAGGGTATTTTTTTAGCCAAATTTTCAAAAATTGATTGTTCCTCTTTAGAAGGTAGTGGTCAAGCTTCCGTGGCCTTTTCCACTTTTTGGTGACTCGATTCACGTCGTCTGGAGGTTCCCTGCCTTTAAAATAACTCCACATTGTTACTTTAAGTAATCACCAATGTCTACTCTCAGTTTTGCTTAATCTCTGCCCCCTACATTTGCTCATTATTCCTGGAAAAAATTACAATGAGTGCTTATTACTTATCAGGCATTCTGGTTAGTGCTTTAAGCGGGTTATATCATTTAATCCTCATCATCCATTAACGCTATTTTACAGTTAAGAAAATGGACAAACGACTATCAACACCATTTTATGGATAAAAACCTAGGGCACAGAGAAGTTAATTAATTTGTCCAAGGTCACAGCGCTCGTTAAGTGGCAGAGTTGGGGATCACTGCCAGGCTGTCCTACTCCACAGCCCCCCACGTTTACACACTTCACTATTATGGGTTTCCCATAAGGGCAAAGGGTGCTATGGTCTTCTTCACTCTAGAATCCATTTCTCCATGCATAAGAGGGACACTGGTTTTTGCTGTCATTCCCTTCCCTTGGTGAGAAAAAAGAATAAGAAGACGCCCACGGCAGTGTGGCAACAGGATTTGCCTTGGACACCTCTTCCCTAGCGCCTCAGCCCCGCCTTCTCTGGCAGTGGTAGAGCCAACTTGTTACAAAAAGGGTGTCATGCTTTGGGACCCATTCCAGGGATTTTGTAAAGGAACCGTGCCTCATGCCTCATCTTTTTCTTTTCCTCAAAGGTCTAATTTCTGATACACATTGATTATTTGTCAGAGAGGGGAATATATATTTATGTGGATGAAAGGACAAAAAAATAAAAATGACACAAAACAAAGTCCTCAAATACCAGCTTTTCCCTGAAGGCAGAGAACCTAGACCACATATCTGTCTCTCTCCTACAACTTCTGCGACACTACTGATCATTAGATTGTATTGTCCTCTTTTATAGTATCACGAAAAACTGCAAAATGTGTTTGTGTGACTTACATTAAAGTACCTCATGTTGACATATACGCCCAGTGTTTCCTTTCGTTTCATGCTTTACAGTCCTAGGCTGACTCCTCAACTGGATTTTGAACTCTTCTGACAGAACCACACATTTTTTTTGTGCTCCATAATGTCAGGATGAGTACTAAGCACTTGGTAGATGTTTAAGAAAATAAATCTCCTTTCCTAGTTGAGTGTCGTGATCTCATATCTCTTAACATCTTTTAATTGAAAATCTTTGATATTAGTCAATCTGCCTGTCTTTCCTATCCTATTTGCATATAACTTCTATTTTGCCTTTTAATCAGTCTTTTTGCAGTGGTTAAAACAGAGCCCCCCCCTTTTCTTTCAAGTCCTAAGTATTACTATTTTCATTTAAAATGAGTCTCCTTGTAGCTGATACCTACTGCCTTCATTTTCTCACCTACACATTGGGTTACTCAGTCTCCCACACTAGGCCTTCAGTGTCATGCTGGTGCCTACTCTACACACATAAATCTTGGTGAATACATGAATGAATGCATGAAAAAAGAAGTCTCTTGTTGCTAAAGGAAGGGACTTTAACTTTCACTACTGATTTAGCTAGCTTTTACGTTTTTAGTTTTATGGACAGATTTTCCAGAAGGTGTTCTCTTGAATTCAGAGCACATACTTTCATTTGCCTAATGTAAATTCTCTGGCTTCATGAAAATATGTTCCCTCCTGAAGAAACACCTGAAACTCTGCCCACAGACAGTTTTATCAGGTCCAAAGGCTTCTAGATCTGCTACTGCATTTCCGTGATCTGAATCTGATCTAGTGGAAGGAGTTCACCCACTGAGAGAATCAGAAGCCATATGGGGGCTGCACTCCTTTTTGCCGTAATCCCTAGATTTCGCCACCTGGTGAGATATTCCTGCTAAGTATATCAGTCCTTCTCTATCACACCTTCTCTAAGAAATCTTTGTGTATTTCTTCATTTGTGTAAATATCAGACTAATTTAATCACTTCTCAGATCAAAATATGGGGCTTACTTACTTGCAAATATATAGTATCATATTTGTATAATTTTTCCAGAGACCTCAAGCCTGGAAAGACCCACAGAACCTTCTAGCTACTCCTCTCGGGCAACAACCCAGGGGCCCTACCACTGCCTCTTGGTTAGTTGAGGCTTTGTAGAGAGACAGAGTAGCATCCACTGCTCTCTCAGACAGAGTCTCATCCCCCCTCTAATCTATTCTCCAGGTCCCTTGGCTCTAAATGCCTTTGATAATCCTCTCCTGCATGTCCTTTGAGAGCCATTTGAGACCACAACTTGACCACAAGCTCTTTGGGGTCCTCACCTCCTGCCTCTCGTCCCAGTGGGTCTGTTTGCTGTTCCCTAAATACGTCATGCAACCTCAAAATTTTGATGTCTACTCTATTTTCCGCTGTGCGTGGAATACCCTTCACCTGCTTCTCTTCCCGGAAAATTCCGTCCAAAAGTCTCCTCTGCGCTAACCCCTATGGCGAGCCACACAGGCAGCAATAATTACTTCCTCCTTTGAATTCCTGTAAAAACCATTTAGCTGAATGATCAAGATAGCCACTACAGCCTAGAGTTCTGAACTTATGCTCTGTCTCTGAGACCCATCACTAAATTTAAGGGTCCCTAAGAGGGTAAGAGGGGCCCTTGTCAATTTTTAGAACAGTGTTCTAGGCCTTGAACAACTAAATGCTGCCTCTCTTGAAGAAGATGTGAGGGTACAGAATTTATTGGACTGTGTTCTCTCCAGACAGCCTCTCAGCAGAAGCCAAAATAGTTATGAACTGAATCTCTACAGGCATTACATGGAGTACTGGTGGGCTTACAAGGAAAAGGAGCTCTTATGGTTTAAATGGGGACGGAGGAATACTGCTAAAGTGTTCTAGTTTCAACAGACTCCAAATTGCTTCCACTGGAGAAAGGATGGCACTTGATCCATTGGCACTTGATGTCTGCAGACAAGATGTACCTACCCAGAGGTTCCTGTGGTACACAAAATGAGTGTCCTTGTCTTGGATGCTTACAGTCCTCAGGAGCCACACACATCATGGTTTAATTCTGCCAGGTGTTGTAATATTTTTCTGGCAGTGTTTTAAGGTAACGCTACAGTGCCTATTAGAGTATGTGCACCTTCAGGATACTGAGCTAACATTCTGGCTAATAACAAGAATAGTTGGTATCATTATTGTATACTGTTATACATTATATAATAATATGATATTACTGTAATTATATAATTAAATGATAATGGCTTATATTACACTTAAATTTGCACATTCTATGTGCCACTTTCTAAGTACTTTACATATATTAATTACTTTAATGCTCATAACAACCCCATGAAATATCCCATTTTACAGGTGAGGAAAGTGAGACAGAGAGGTTAAATAACTTGCCCAAGATCATACTATAGTCATTTGACAAGAGGTGGATTTGAAAAGAGCTGTCAGCCTCTTCCTACCCAGGGATGGGTCTTCTTCCCCATCCAGCCATGGGTAAGAAATGAATTAGCATGGAAATCCTAACATGAGGCCTGACACCATGCCAATATTGGCTATTGTTATAATTCAGAAAATACTCACTGAATCCCCTCTGGGCTGGGAGTATGCTCCTGTGAATGTTTCCTGGGACAATCAATGAAAAGAAGGTCTTGCTGATTCCTTGGCTGTCTCTTACTTAAGCTGCTTCTAAGATTCTAGAGTATGATCTTTGCTGGGTGGCAAGAAAAATGCTGGCATGATAAGTTGTTTCATTGCATTTTGCATGATCTTGTATGATTATCATGCACAAGGTCATTTTTTTCCCAGTATATTTGTGACAATCATATCAACAAATGGTATTTTATGTCTAATTACTACCTTCACCAAAGGAGATTTATAATCATTACAGGTGGCAGAATTTGACCAGAAAAGGAGTGTTGAATATAAGCATTACAGTACATGATGCATTTTCAATTTTACATTATCTTCAATACGGACTATTTTAATGAAGACTTTTAATTTTCAAGTGGTTAACCAATACTCAACAGAAAACTCCTTAAGTTTTAGTTCTTTCCTTTTATATCCTAATACTAGCTACTCACAATTATTTAAAGTATTCAGTCACTTGTTTTGATCAAAGATTATCCATTTCCCTCAATTTTATTTAAGTAGGTAATTAAAAGTTATAAAGTGTAACTTAATGACATCAACCCTCCTTGTAAATTTGCTACAAAATCTTACTCTGGGCCTAGTAACATAATGACTGTTATGTGCAAATATGTATGTTTTTGTCCTAGAAAAAAATCCATGTGTTCATTATATTTTAATATATTTTAGTGAGCTTGAAAGTTGCGTCTTAGATATCATAGGTTGCATGGGCATGTATGAAATAATACAGGAAATGCTATTTCTTGGCTTAGAAAATTTTCAAGCAATTTCAAATTTAGAAAGGAAGTTCTGTATGATCACACATTTAGAATTGTGCCACTTTCAGCCAGTGGTTCCAGACTTTCAAAACTGTTATCACCTCAACTAAGATCACCTTTTGAAATTGTAGAGTTCTAGGGTAAATACAATGGAAGATATCATAAAATATTCTTTTCCGGTTCTTGGAGGGAATATGACAAAAGACTTCATTTAAAAGATGGATGGGCATGTATCAGTTAAAGCAGTGATCAACAATCGCAGAACTGAGGAAGAAAGACTAAAGTCAGAGGATGCTTTTTGGGGCCAGATGAGAAAAGTGGTAATTATCGGACTTCCTCAGGGAGGGGCAATGTCAACATTTGCAGTCTGACTTCGAAGATGTCATCAGAGAACCTCTAATTCTGTGACTCTGAGATGCAGACAATAGAATGATTATTACTTTTTCCTTCCCGTTATAACATTAGCAAAAATAATAACAATGAATATTACTTCTATTGCAAAATCTGACAGTGTGCTAAGTATTTTACATATACTTAAAAAGCAACATATGCAATAGATATTTTTTATATGGTATAATTGAGCTAATAAAGAAAAGGGTTTAAACCGTTTGCTCATAGACCATCATTCATTTTGAACCATCAAGATTCCCAAATCCCATAGTATTACACAGCTTTGTAAATTCTGCAGTAATTACAATCATTATTCTTTTTTTTTTTTTTAATTTTTTGTTTATTGCAGTAACATTGGTTTATAACATTGTAAAAATTTCAGGTGTACATCATTGTACTTCTATTTCTGCACAGATTACATCATGTTCACCACCAAAAAACTAATTACAACCCGTCACCACACAATCACACAACCACACAATCATTATTCTTAACCCTGGGTTCATTCACCAGCTTGGGTAGGTGGAGGTGGTTCCCCAGGCAGTAAAGCCCTCCCCATCTGTTTGCCTGCGGTTCATGCAGTTGGGGAAGGAGAAGCAGAGCTGTCTCCTGACCTTTCCCCGAACATCCATCCTCACGCCTCATAGCTGTACATTTTCTAGTGGCAGTCCCCCCAACTTTAAATATCCTCTGTATCCTTGCCGTCCAATCACTCTTTACTTCCTTCAAGTCCTCCCTCCAAGATATCATGTATAGAATTTTCCGTGACCAACCTCATGGCACACTTTCTCTCTTTTGCTTTGCATTCTCAAGTACGTTTATAAAGTTCATGTTCTGTTCCAGAAAGAACCTAAATAGAAGTTTATATTTTCTTCCTCTTTCCTTGCCTTTTCAAATTACACTCTAATTCCCTAGGGCAAATGGTTTTCCTTTTACATCTATATAGTTTTTTTTTTACTATAACTGTCTTCCCTCTTCTCTCTCTGCCTTCCTCCCTTTCTTTCTTCTCCCTTCCTTCCTCTTTTTAACATACTCTGAAAATTGATCAATGTATCAGTTGACATCTTTTAGTCCCAAGGGTTTCTAGAGTTAATCTTCTAAGACATACACCTGTCAAGCTATAGCTGCTCTTTGTTATTTATTTTTGAACTTTTAGTTGAAATGCAAACTCTGGTTTTAAGATTGGATCCAAAAATGCATTATGGTTATTATCATGAACACTAAGGTCCCTTCTGAAAGGGATTATGAATGATTGATCATTTTCAAAATCCACTTCCACCTACTTATATGCCCCAAAACACTTTCAGTTTTGACCTGCTAATTGGGTGATTTCCTTTCAGTCACCCTAGTATAGGATTAAGGCAAATTATATTTCATATTTAGAATCTTTTTACACGTATCTTTTATCTTATATGAAAAAAATAGCGTGGCTAAAATGAAGAGCAAAAGCAACTTTGAAGACGGAAGTATGTAGTAAACAGGCATCGGGAAGCCACATAGTGGGGAAGGGAACAGAATCTGCCTGACTGCAGGATTGAAGGGATTTCATGGGCTGGCTTTAGGAAATTGGGAATTGTTTGTCCTTGCTGATGGCCACAGTTCCTTCCTGACCAACCTGAGTCGGTGTCCATCCACAGCTGTAGTGTGTGCCTTCTCACCGTGGAGGTGTAAACCCACTCAAGCTGACTAGATGAGCTGGCACATGCCAGGGTAGGTTCACCCAGGAACACATGGTTACACCTACTTCATCCATTGGGCTTAGCAAGGAAGTCTCCGGACTTAAAGTAATGCTCTTTTGACTAATGAGCTTTCATGTGGGTCTCTGGAAATACTGGAATTTGAAAAACAAATAAGAGCCAGCCCTCATGGCCTAGTGGTTAAAGTTCAGCATGCTCCGATTTGGTGGTCTGGGTTCGGTTCCTGGGTGCGGAAACACACCACTCGTCTGTCAGTAGCAATGCTGTGGCAGTGGCTCACATAGATGAACTAGAAGGACTTACATCTAGAATATACAACTATGTACTGGAGCTTTGGGGAGGAAAAAGGAAAAAGAGAGGAAGATTGGCGATGTTAAGATGTTAGCTCGGGGCGAATCTTTCCCAGCAATAAATAAATAAACAAAATATAACCACTATATATATGGTTTTATATATATATATATATAAAATATAACCATTATATATATAATAATCAATATATTATATATTGCACTTTCAGAGTGGAATTGTGTTAGTACTAGACTGAAGTCAGTTGACTATTCTCTAGAGAAAAATAATGATTTTGCACTAAGTAGGAGATGTTGGAAGGTAAAATAAACTTGTTTATGAGAGGCAATTTAGTTCACTGAGAAGGGGCAAGAGCTCTGAATACCAAGAGTCCTGAATGATACACGACCACAGGCAAATTCTTAACTGCTCTGTGACTCAGTATCCCACTATAAAATGGAGATGATAATCCTACATGATCTGTCTGATTACTTGTTCTGTCAATTGATGGAATTCATTGAAAAATATCTAGAAACAGAAGGAGATTGAACCAAAAAAACAAAAAAGCCTGTGTAGATGCTATAGAGTCATAATGATAAAATGTAAAAGAAACAAAGAATTTGTGTGCAGAAAATAACATGTATATATACATGTAAACAGATTAATCAATTAAGCAAATATTTGTTAATGGCTTATTTGGTTCTCCTCTTGGTCTAGGGAAATATTGAGGTAAAAGGCACATATGCAGGGAAATTCTGTACTCCCTGCTCTCCCTTCACAGACTAGTAGGGGAGACAGAAACATGAACTCATAATCCCAGTATAAAACTTAAAACAGAAGCATGCGCAAAGGCTGTCTCTCAATTGCCAAATGGAGTGATACTCAAATTCACCAACTTGCCAGCCAGGGGCAGGGGAGGACAGGAGAGAACGACCAGGACTGAGGATCACCACACTGCCAAAGTATTAGCCACCGTTTTTCTCCTGTTTGTTTGATTCAGATCTGTGTTGTATGAAGCAAACAAGAGAGAAACCAGAGCAAAGCCAGGGCTTGTTTTCACGCCACGCAATCTGAGAGGGCTAGTTTTACTTGTGGGCAACTGATTGGCATCCTGGTTAATCTTAATCTTTTTTGTACTCTTTTTGTAATCATTATTTTTCCTACCTTTAGGTGCTATATCTAAGAACTGATCTCGAAGATTGTCAAGCTGTTCAATGGTCAGGGTGCCATTTTCTTCCTTTTCTACAGGTGGAGGACGCATAGGAGGAGGGGGATCTGGAAAGACTTTTACATCGCCATTAATGAAGAAGTCTTCTTGGTTTAAATAAAGCTCGTTCTGAATTTTTGTAGATGTTTCAATGTGATAGCGAGCTACCTCGGTTAATTTTTCCACACTGAAAGTGGAAAAATAAATAGAGTTATCCCCAGTAAAGATACTATTAGAACAATAGGGTTTGCTTATTAGAAAAACACACAAAATTAACACTTTATATAGATAAGTTAAACAATACAATCTTTATGTTTAAAAATTCTAATTTCTCCTTAAATCCATTTGGTAAAAAGGCAGCGTATAAATAAATAAATGTAAATTGGAAACAAAGTATATGCTCGTTACAGAGCTAATAGTCACAAATTTTATATAAAGCTGAACAAAAAGAGACTCCTTAAATATGGTTTTATTAGTATAGAATATATTTTACTACGCAAGCAAGATTATGTCAAGTGATATATTTCATTCTAAGTATGAACCAGAATAAAGTTATATGGCAGAAAAACCTTTAAAACATGACTGTTAGAATAACACATTTATTTGGAATTAGGATAAATTATAAAGTGAATCAAATTGGTTAAGGGATTTCTAGAAGAGTGTCTTTTCTCTAACTTTGATATCAAGGAGTTTGACATTATACTAGAGTTGACAGAATGGCCTCTGATGATATAACCCATTGACAGTGCTTTGCTATCTTCATGAAGAATAACCATTCCTGGCTAAATCTGTAATATCAGCAGCAACAGTTAGGAGCCCCTGTGGTGCAGTGGAAAGAAAGGGCACTGGAAGCTGAGATCTCACTTCAGGGCACCGTCTGGCCATGGGTCCTTGGGTAAGTTACTTAAGCTCCCTGAGCTTCCTTATCTTTGCAATGGAGCCAATAACACATAATTCCATACCTTTTGGTTATTAATGCACAATCACATAGGGCATGGATTTAAGCTGTACTGGGGATTATAGTTATGACCCTAATTAAAGGTCATTTTCAAGGCCAAGGAAGTTTTGTTCATGAGTAAGTACAATATCACCGTATTACAGAGAGGATCTTGTTTATATCTCGCAATGAAGATTGAACACGACAGAAAAATGCATATTTAATATGCTCAACTGAGGAACACCAAAATATTCGTATACTGAAAAATTTTAAAAATAGTTGCTTTCTTTAAAAAGACACCCTTGAATTCAACTCTAGCATGCTGTATTTGTGAGTGTCCATATAGTATGGATTATTTAATTAGTTTATGCTTGATGGTGTTTGTGTGCTGCTGGGCAGAGAAGAAGGACACTGGATAGCTACTGAATTTGCAATTACAATGGACTCCAAATGCAGAGTGGGACCCAGCCATAACCAGGATATCAAAATAAGTGCGCCATCTAGTGGAAGGTTACCAAGTGTAATTTTCTCAAGAACGGGGGAAAAACATGCCAGGAAAATGAAAAGCGGGATTTGAAGTTCATCAAAGGGATCTGATAGATCTTTTTTTTTTTTTTTAATCACTGGAGAATTTTTGCAAAACAGAAAGCATAGCTGAACAGTCCTAGGTTTTAACTTCTTGTGGCCACATTCAGAGGTCAGAGATATATTTATATGTATATACACACAATATAAATCTGAGAAATATGAGTACATCTGATAAAAACAAGAAGCACTTACACTTGATGCCCACATGGATGGGAGCTGTGAATCCCAATGAAGAAGATGTTTTCATTCTTGTAAGTGGCAGGCAGAGAACAGAACTGACGGTCACTGCTCTATGATCCTGAAGAATAACTGACTTGGCTATCCAGTAGTAAAATTGTTTTAAGTACTACCGCAGTAAGGTTATCAGGCTGACAGTGTGTGTTTTGTGTGTGTGTGTGTTGTGTGTTTTACTATAGAGCAACAGATACAAACAACTAGGCTGAAGATTTTACAACAGAACTTTCATTATGAGACAAGGATTAGAGTGAACAACCCATAACAACCGCCTTTTAGATGGCAGTGGTCGCTTCTAAGAATACTTGCCATTTGTATTCTATGTACACAGAAACTTCTAAATTTTCAGTCAGTGTTTCTTGCAAACTGTAGTGTATCACAGAATCTAAATCTAGTAGAAACCTCTGAAATAGCCTGGTTGGCGTGTTTCCTTTACAGATGAAGCCCATGGGGCCCAAAGTGACTGGGCCTGCTGCTAATTTGTGGACGATGAGGGAGTCCCTATCTCCTGACTCTCAGGTGAGGGCTTTTTCTGCTCTGTTGAGCTGCGTTTTTCCACCTTTTAGGGGAAAATTAAGAGGATGAGATTCACCACCCCTCACTAGCAATGAGAGTCTGGAAAGCCTTTGGAACACAACAGAAAAGAAGTGGATATTACCCTCACAAGGGAATCAGCCTAACTGGTCATACATTCCAGTAAATGACTTCTCCATCTCCTGTTAATTGGCCCTGACTAATAATAAGTCTGGCATTAGAAAGATATGAAACATTATCTTACTTCTGAAAAATATTTAAAATTGCCTATAATCTTACCTTGCAAACTAAGTTCCTCATTGAGCAGTGTGAAAACCAAACTCATAAATAATGTGCACAACTGGATATTGCAATAGAACCCTTTGATACATGATTTATTGTTTGAAAAGAGTCAATACAAATGTATATGTGATTTCCTAAAAGGTCAAAATTTCTATTTGGAAATGTAATTTACATTTGTAGACACCTTAAAAATCTGTTAATTTTGGTCTTCAGGAATTAACAAAGTGTATTTTTAAAAAGTCGTGCAGTACTTTACCTGGCCATCTCTCTCAAATACCTCTCCCCAAGCCACTTTTCCATGAGTTTATATACATCAACGGCCTTTATTACTAAATCTTCAAGGAAAGCCAACGCTTTTGTCTTTATCAGTTCAAGTCGGAACTGTGTGGCCACCTCTATTTAAAAAGAGAAATGAGGATTTTTTAATGTATTATATGTACATGCGTTTTCTGATGAACTGAGTTCAACTTTAAACCAATTACGCTTCAATTTAGGCACACCTTTAATAACCAATATAGATACGTAATATCTATCTCATTGAGAAGAAAAAAGGTCATGTGTGGTAGAATCATTTGACAGTTTATTTAAACAAAAAATGTAATTGAGCTTTACAT
Organism: Ceratotherium simum simum; assembly: GCF_057802395.1. Taxonomy (NCBI): domain Eukaryota; kingdom Metazoa; phylum Chordata; class Mammalia; order Perissodactyla; family Rhinocerotidae; genus Ceratotherium; species Ceratotherium simum. The sequence continues at coordinate 29,194,720 of NC_141917.1, read as the reverse complement.
TTCTTGCACTTCATAGCAATATACTCTTTGATAAATTGGAATGGGAAAACACAAATAGATAATTTCTAAATTTCCAAAAGGGAGAGGCACAAAGTCTCTTGATGATCTTCCTTCTTGAGAACCTTGGGATGGCAATGCCATTGTTTCCCCAGCACTGGGAGAAGTATGGTGAAGCCTACGTGTCCCAGGCTTATTGCTGTCCCTGGCACACACTAAGGTCTGTGGATTTTACCTCTAAACACTCTTTCCACTCTTCCTTCTTTCGTTTTTCCACTGCTACTGGCCTAGTTTGGGCACTGATTATCTCTCACCTAAACTACTGCAATCGCCTCATTCCTGCTTTCTCTAAGTTCCTTGGCCCACCTCAAATCCAAATCCACCTCCACACTCCCCAGAGTAATCTGCCTCACCTGCACATGCGATCACAGTCTCTCTTCTGCACAGAATTCTTCACTAGCTCCCAGTTGCCATAAGAGAAAAGGTAATTTTCTTGGCAGGGCCTGTATAACCCTCCATGATGTGGCCTCCCCATCTCCCTAGTCACTCCTTCCCAGAATATGCCTCAGACTCCCAACTACTCACCACAGGTTACCTAGTTATCCTCTCCCATTCCCACCTTGATGTGTCCCCTGGGCGAATTTCTCCACATTCTTCCAGTTATTAATTCATCCACTAGGAAGTCTTTCTTGACTCCCCCCAGGCCCCCTGTGTCCCATATGCCCATTCCAATATCACAACGTATTATAAGAGACTGTCTGCATTTCTCTTACCCTAGATTGAGTTTTATGTTTGTTTGTGTTGTGTTTGTGTATATATGCGTGTGTTTCCCACAACTACTACAGGACCTGGCACATAGTGGAAACTCAGTAAGTGTTTATTGTATGAATGAGTGAATTCAGCCACACTAGGGATCCTGTATTGAATGAACTGAAAGATGAAATATACTGGAAACTACTGGAAACAGATGTGGGGACAGGCACTGGCAGAGAAGCATGTGTCCTGACTTTCCTGATGCCATAGATCTTCCTGTGTTAAACTTCCCTCAGATTTTACTCTTGGGATTACGGAAGCAGGTGGTAGTAGGATGGGGGGAGGGGAGAAGGGGAGAGAAGCAAAGGACGGAAAGCATCCTTAACAGCTAATGGTCATTGAGTAGTTAATGTGTCCCAGCTTAACCAATGCTGCATTTTTATGGTTTTGTCATCTAGTATATTGACCATGATTTCTTTCCAGTTAGGATGCTTTTGCTCTGTTTCCTAACCTTTTCAAATTCCATTTTGAATTGCATTAAAAGACAAGAGCTTTTAGGAAGAGCTAGAAGGAGAACATGTCTTGTAGAGTCATTACTATCTACAGAGAAGGAGGACCTGGAACATTATTGATCCACGACTGGTTCTTCTATGGCCTCTGCTCCCAAGAACTCACTTTCAGGGACTGTAACCCTTTAGTCAGGGTTTATTTGCCTAAGGAGAAGACTAAATTATTCTTATTATAATATAAAACCACTTACATAGGTAGCCCCAAGCCTTCTTTCAACCTATAAAATCACACCAACTCTAAAATATTCTTTTTGTTTCTGTTCTTTGAGATTTTAATTACTGCTCGCACTTTCCCAACACTTCCCAAATTCTCCTTGTCTCTTTTTGAGATCCCAGTAGACAATTATACAACAGTCAAATACGGTCTTCATACGGTCACATGAAAACAACCAACTGAATGCTGTACTTTTCAATCAGTTTACTTTGTGTTCTCACAGACACAGTTTGAGCCATTTGTGGGCTGTTTTCCTACTGGTTTATTATCTACTGAGAAGTATCACCTTAGTTCTTTTCAATTTCTACCTTCCAATTGCAGGGCAGCAAGATGTTCTTCCTTTATTTTGAGCCTCAGTTTGTTTCTCTTTTCCATTTCGGCCATCTCCTCTGCTGTTACTATTACAGGAGACGCTTCTGCTATAGGTGGTGATTTTCCTGAAAGGGCAATGAAACATCCTGAGTAAACTGTCAACATACAAGTATATATACACGAGGCTTGGGCAAAATGAGTACAAAGTGAAACGTGTGGAGCTGTAACCACCCCTCATTCTCAGTGCTTTGTCTTAACTCTACTCGTGGCTGCTTCAATGTACTCCATCTGGAAAGTGTCTCCCTATCCTCTCACATGGAGTGAGGTGACCTTGCTCTCAAGGGACTTGGATCTCCCCTACCAAAGAACGATGGTTGGTCAAGTGACTGTCTCTGCTGCTAGACTACAGTTCTGTTAGGGTAGGGACCATGAGTTTGCTTTTTTCAAATTCACCATTGTGTCCTCAGCACTCATCACAATGAATTTCACATAGCAGGTGCCTAACAAACACTATGAGCAATTGATTAGCGGAGTGACTTTTGCTCACGTGCTTTCATCCCTTCCTCTCCTGCCTCAAGTGACTTCAAAAATGTACAAGTGGAAACATTCAGGGGGAGGGTCATGTGTGTGCCAGAGCTCATTCCTTAGGTTAACTGGAGGTCTCTTCTGAGCTGAGATTTCTTTCCTCTACTTTCTGTCATGCCTCTGAGGCAGAGATTTAGGGAAGAGGCCTCCAGGACAGGACTTGCTTGAATTAAATCTGAAAATTGAATTAAACCTGAAACTTACATACATATAATTAGCATTTAACTTTCTCCTGGTAACGGCAGCAAGTGTCAGCCCCGTGGCACACACTTTTCGGATTACACAGTGTCATCTTGGAGTTATTTTAACATGTTAAAAACTGTCTTTGGGGTTTATTTTACCCTGGATACACTCGGCTATTTGGATAAACAAGTTAGGGGGGTTTGGTTGCAGTATGATTTGCTAGCTAACACTTCAGCTCCCAGAAACTTGGATCTCTAAGTTAAAGAGAGGGTTCTGGATGCTAAAACCATGAATACCTTTTGCTTTTTTGTCCTCCTTTGTTTTCTTGGGTGGCTCATTTTTTACTTTTTTATTTGCAGTCGTCTGAGGAGATTTTTCTTTTGTGTCTGCTGGCTGGTTTTCTTTTTCTTCTTCCATGAGCCTCTGATGAATTTCGGCAGCCACCTGGTTGCATAAGAGCACTATTTCAGTTAATACATTTATGAAATATGATAATCATTTGGCTTGAGTCATCATCCATTTCCAGTGAAACCTCCTTCCACTGCAAACAACCATGCCACGTACTCAGTCTTCACAGAACACGCAATTGGCTGTTTTCCTGAAATGGAAACCTGGCCCTGTCCCAAGATGTGGCTTCCCTGCTGTCATCTGTGTGAAGGCTGCACACTTTCTTAAGCCCTGCCTGTAGTGCATCCTTATATTTCTACATTGCCACCTCCAGACTGTGATAAATCCATGGTTATGCAAAAATTCCTTTCTTTTAAATCTCAAACTCTGTGGACTTATCATCTACCTTTCTTCCAAGTTCCTGCTATCTCTTGGCCCCTGATCTGGGGCATTCCCCTATATCAGTGTTTCTCAATTTTTTTTATTTTATTTACTCCTTACAGAGATTTTAAGACAGTTTCTTCTAATTACACCCCCCGCATGAAATTTTAATGCTGCAGAAGTGTATTTGTCTTTGTATTTTATGTATGTCTATACTTTACACATAAAATGAGTAAGAATTTTTCATGTCCCTAGACAATTTTTGGGAATGCATGCCCTAGATTAATGGGGTTCATGGACACTTGAGCCCTGGGCTTCCATTCTACTTTAAGACTAGATATCATGCCAAGAAAGTGCAGTGCTCATGCGGATGACCTGTCCCACAGGCTAACCCCGTCATTGGTTCTTGGCTTCCTCTACTCGAGAGACTCGCAGCTTCTCTCCATCTCAGCAACCCCCTCCTTTCACTCCCACAACTGCCTCGGGTTGAGAGATTAGTTGTGTGGTCACCCATAATGGCTGATGAATGGGGAGGGGTGGGGCGCTGCAGGGACCCCTCCTTGTCTCCTCTGAGGCTGGCTCTGTGCTTCGGGTAGCAGAACAGCCTTGTCTTGGGGCTTGTGCAGCTGGGTGGTGCCTGCAGTTAGAAAGACTGGACCTTCTGAAATAAGTCCAACTGCCCTTGGAGAAGTGAAGGGCATTTGTGAGTACAACCCTGAGAAACGAGAGCTGAGAAAAGACTCCCAAAAGGAAGAAAGAAAACCTGCACACACCGTGGAGGCAGTAGCAACATATGGTTGAAAACTTTAAAATCTCAATAGGGCAACTGGTGAGGAACTGGGGTTCCATGGGAGTCTATTAATTAAAGTGCTTACTGTGTCCAAGCCTGATGTTTATTTCTGGGGAGAAGTGGGTGAGCGGCTAGGAGTAGGAAGAGGAATTTTGATGGAGGTAAATAGAAAGATGAATAAGGCACAGTCTCTGCCCTCAAAGAAGCTTAGTCTCGTGGGAGAGATAGACCAGCCAATTCCTGCCCTCTCCAAATTCCTGCTACACTTCATACCCAGTGGCTCAGCATGAAACTGTCCCCAACTGTTCTATGAGTGGTAAGGCTTGTCCCACCCTCCAAATGGCTTTAATGCTCCTGAGATCTGGGCCAGTCCTCCTTCTTGGTATTCTCCAGAGCTTTTAGTGCCTGTGCTACACACATAGGAGATGCCCAGGAAATGCCTATTAATTGATGGAATTTCCTTTAAAATAATCATATGCTATAGAATACATCCACAGCTTCTTCAATACTAGCAGAACCTTATAGAGATACAGACAAGTTTCAGAAAGCAAGCCGGTTCTTTTCTAATCAGATGCTCTTTTGATAAAAATGGATTTCGTGATATATACAGTACTTTGAAACTCTTGGTAAAGCTGAAAGCAGACTTGTTAACATTCTCCCCTAAATTGCAAGCAATTCAGTTTTTAATCTGTTCTTGCAAAGCACGGTAAGTTAGCAATTTCCTTTAAAATTGGATTTTTCTCTTTTGTAAACAACCTTGTGATGATGATGGTGGTGATGATGATGATGATGATAATTATCATCATCTCCATTTTTCTGTTTCACTTCCCTCAAAGGCCTCTGGCTCTCTTTCAAAAATTAACATAATTTACAATACATTTAGCAATCTAGCTTGTGAGGCTGAAGAAACTGTAGAAATAATGCCTTGACATTGTGGGCATGAAATATGACTTGTTTCTTTGAAATCATTGCATACCTGCTAATTAGAAGAAAGTTTTGCTAAAAAATTAACATAGCATACTAAATAGTTGCTCTTGGTAAAACTGCTATGTAGAATAAAGCCTGTGTTCAAGTGCTCTCATTTTAATTGCACTTATCTCAGCTGGTACTGTTTTCCCTGCAACAATTTACTGAATCACGCTTGTCTCATTTGGAACACAAAGTTGCCTCAAGGTCATGTGATGTCAAGGTCATAAAAGTCTGTTAGAAACATAAAAGCAGGATTCAAATACAATTATTGTAATATTAATTACTAAACGATCCTTCCTCTTATGCTTTCTATGTGGTTTTTAAAGTCCACAAGGAAAATAGTACCATTTTTAGTAAGTTTCTTAACATAACAATTTATTATATTCACAATTTCTAAAACATTTTCATATACATTATTTCATTGGATCTTTTCAACCATTCAATCAAGGAAAGATAGGTAGAATGTCTCCCATGTTACAGATCAGGAATTGAAGACTGAGAGAGGTTAAGTGACTTTCCTAAAATCATACAGCTTAATCAAGAGGAGAAGCCAGTGCTGTTTTTTAAAATGTTATTTTCCCCAGGTAATTTTAATGGGATTCATAAGACTTGTAAATTATGTTTATGTAGCTCAATTAACAATAACAATAATAATTCATATAGTTTTCTAGAACTCCTAGATCTGGCTTCCCACTCTCTGATGCTTGGTAGCTGTGGTCTTTGTGATGATCATCATCATTGCCATCATCATTAATATTAACATCAACATCATCAGTATAGCAGCAGCATCATTTCAAGACTGTATTTACGGCTTAATATTACATTAGATGTGGGCATTATGCTAGGTGGAGGGTATATAAAAAGTTTTAGAATCTAGTTAAGTATTCAGGAAAACAACTAACAAGATAGAAATTACATAACCTAGATCCTAAGAGCCAAATGAGTGGGAGCAACAAACCTGCTACAAGGATTGAAAGAGCATATATTCACAGAAGGCTAGGTCTTCAGGAAACAGGCAACCAAATGATCAGGAATCAAGGCAGGAACTAGTGCTGAAGACTTAAAGAAACTGTAGGATTTAAGCAAACAGAAGGAAAGGGGAGCATATTTTAGGAGAGAAACATGGCATTAGCCAAGGTGTTGGAATTTTTAATGCTCATGGAATATGTAAGGAGCAATATCTAGTCAGTTTATGAGAGGGTTTGGTGAGTTGGTACCAGCCAAAATACGGGGCTCTGAGCCTCTAGGTCAAGGGTTTAAGATTCTCTGGTGGCTCCTGGAGGTGAGTCATTACACTACCCCGTTCTCCTCTTGGGTCAATAATGTAAGATCATTTCTGTATTCTTATAAGCATCATATGCTTTAAAAAAACAACAACAACAATCTATTAATCCTTTTTCTTTATCTGTATCACTTTTCCCTTTTTAATTTAGTGTAGTTGTAGAAATATTTGGGGTATAAATATATTATATATCTCTTAGTGGGTAACCGCTAATAGAATAGTAATAGAATGCATTACTTCCAAACCTACAGATGGGGAAAAAAGCAAGACAGGAAAGATACAGAAAGAATAAAAATAAAAGGATGAAAAACATATAAAGATGTAAACAATATCTAAAAGTATAATTTCCCAAAAAAGCATTATTGGTATAGAAGATGACCTCACAATAAGAAAGAGTTCAATTCAGGAGGAAGATTTAACAATTTAAAATTTGTGTATACCCAATTTCATGGCCTCAAATATACATAAAACAAAAATCGAAGAAATTATAGAGAGAAATGAATAAATTCACTCTCATAGTGAGTAATTTTATTCTATCTCTCTTGACAATTCAAAGAAGGAGAAAACAAATTTAATGAAGATAAGGAAGAATTAAGCAACGATATATGTATATTTATTTATATATATTTTAAAATATAATAAATATATATAAATAAAACAATTATATATAAAACAATGGAATCTATATATTTCAAGGATACACAGAATATTTCCAAAATTTAACACAAAGCAAATTTCAAAAAGTTTCAATGAGAATGTGATCTCTGATTAAAATGTAATTAAGCTAGAAATCAACATACTATTTAGAAAATTAAAAATATACTTCTAAGATGCTTTGAACTGAGTGACAATGAAAATAACATCATATCAAAACTTTTGAGATCCAGTTAAAGCAAGCCACAGAGGGAACTTTATAGTAACAAACGCATATATTAGAAAAAAAGAGAGACTGAAAATTCATAAACTGTGATCCATTTCAAAGCCCTAGCAAAGAATGGCAAAATAAATCCAAAGAAAATAATGAGGAAAAAAATAAAATTAAGAAAAAAGCAGAGTAAAGTAAATCAATGAAGTTAAAAGTTAGTTCTTTGAGAAGATTGATGTAATTGACCAACTTCAGGCTGAGCTCATCAAGGGAGGGGAAAAGCGCCAGAAATCAGCCTCAGCACTTGCAAAGAGCCATCAGATAGATACTGCAAATATTCACACAAACATAAGAGGATATTTTAAATATCTTCAGGCCAATAAAACCGAAAATTTAGAAATGGAAAAATTCCTAGCAAAATAAAATTTACCAAAACCAACACAAGCTTCTTTCAAGAATAAACAAAAGATAGAAAGTATCCTAGACCTATTAAAGAAAATGAATCCTTGGAGGGAGGGGGCAACAAAAACTCTTCCTATAAACTTCCCACAAAACGATAGGCCTTGATGATGGCAAATACTCCTAAGTATACACTCAACAGTCAAAGTGTGCATATGTATAAGACATGTTCATAGCAGCAGTATCCATAATGGCATCAAATGGGAAGCCCAAACGTGAACAGTAGCACACTGGTTAAACAAACTATGATATATTCGTGTAACGGAATGCTATGCAGCAACAAAAATGAACAGAATATAGCTACACTCAACAGCATGGAATGCATCCCACAAATAATGTTGAGCAAAAGAAGATGCAGATAAAAGTTATGAGTTCATTAAAGCTCAAAAGCAAGCAAAGCTTGGGGCCGGCCCAGTGGTGCAACCAGTTAAGTGTGTGCACTCCGCTGCGGCGGCCCAGGGTTCGCCGGTTCAGATCCCGGCTGCACACCGATGCACCACTTGGCAGGCCATGCTGTGGCGGTGTCCCATATAAAGTGGAGGAAGATGGGCATGCATGTTAGCCCAGGGCCAGTCTTCCTCAGCAAAGGAAAAAAAAAAAAGAGGAGGATTGGCAGATGTTAGCTCAGGGCCAATCTTCCTCACCAACAACAAAAAAAAAAAGCAAGCAAAGCTAAACTATACTGTTTCAAGATTTAGACGTGGGTAATAAAACTCTTAAGAAAAATCAAAGACATGATTATTAAAAAGTCAAGATAGAAGTTCCCCTATTTGGAGATGAAGGGAGTTAGGACTGAGAAGGGACACAAGAAGGACTTGGGAGGCTCAGACTTTTTCCGTTTCTCCCCTGTGTGGTGGTTCCACGAGCATTTACTTTAGGTGGGTTCATTAAGCCATGCAATTACATTTTATGCTTTTTTCTTATGTGTGTCAAAATCCACACTACAATCTTTTATAAAAGAAGCAAGACGATGAGAGAAGCTTACAATCCCTTTTGAGAGGGAGAAAAGAAAGAAGAAAGGAGGAAGAGAAGGGCAACAGAAAGGAGGCACTGATGCTGCTGTAGGACGAGGCCAGAGAAAAGGGCCCTAGAGGCAGAGTGGCCAGGAAGGGGCTTGGAAGATGCCTGACCAGAAGTGTTGGTTGCTCGTTGTGAGATTGTGATGCAAGCTCATCCTCTACCTCTTCTACAAAACCTTTTGGAAAGCTGACATTGCTCTTTGTTCAAATGAGATATTTCGGGGAAACTCAGAGAAGGCTTGGCAAAGAACAAAAACGGAAACTGCATTGGTGGACCCAGGACCTGGAGGATGGGGGAACAGTGGTCATCGAGTTAAACTGTGTGCGCCTTCTGTAAGGGGTGAAGTCTAGGCTAAGATTAAAATTATCTGTATGCGTTCCCTTTCCCTTTTGACTTGGTACAGGCTCCTTGCAGGCAGTGACTGTCATTTCTTTACCTCCCAGGGAAAGTGGAAAGGACAAGAACTTTGAAGTCATGTAGACCTAGGTTCAAATCTCATCTCTGACACTTCTCTGCCGAGTGACCTTGAGTAAGTTTCTTAATCTTTCTGGATCTTAGTTTTCCACTGTAAAGAGGATAATAAGACTTATCCCATAGGTGACTTATGTAAAATACCTAGCAGAGGCTGTAAACTAGAGGCCTATAGGGCAGATGTATATTTTGCTTGGCTCTTTAAATTTTTTAAAATCTGACTTCATTTCTAACATGTTAAAATCAGTAGGTTTCACATAAAAATTTGAATTTCTGGCTTTTCTTGTAAAATTGGAAAATCTGGCCAAACTGGGCCTCATTCTTAAATGGCAAAGTTGTCTAGGGCAGAGTAGCACGTGTCTCTTTAGACAGGGATGTGATTTCGACTTGGCCATAGTCCCACCTCACCCTATTGCCTTATACTAGACCCACCTCATTGACATTTCCTTATTGGCCCTTTATGCCCCTGCACTTGGAACCCTGGTGTAGCATAGAAAATAAACGAATGTTGGTTCATCCCTTTCTTGGTCTCATATATTTGCTGATTGAATTGTTTCACCTCCTATTTCTTTTTATTTATTTATTAATTATGATGATGATGATGATGATGATGATGATGATGATTTGTGAGGAAGATCAGCCCTGTACTAACATCTGCCAATCCTCCTCTTTTTTTGCTGAGGAAGACTGGCCCTGGCCTAACCCCCATGCCCATCTTCCTCCACTTTATATGGGATGCCGCCACAGCATGGCTTGCCAAGCGGTGTGTCACTGCGCACCCGGGATCTGAACTGGCAAACCTGGGGCCGCCACAGGTGAGCGCGTGCACTTAACCACTTGCACCACCGGGCCAGCCCCTCACCTCCTATTTCTTTCAGAAAAAAACTTCTTGGAGGTATAAATTTATATAATGCTTGCAAACATTGTATAAATTTTCTATTCGTGGCATATTACCAACATTGGTATTTAATGAATGAGTATTACTGAAAGGAAATGTAAAAACAAGCACTGCTTACCATGTGAGATATTGCTAAAGAAGCCTGCTGCCAGGTGTCCATTACCAACTTCTCATCTGCCTCCAAGTTTAACTCTACATTTTCTAGCATGTAATCGATCTTGCCCTTCAATATAACTTTTGATTTTGATTTGGACATAGTTGAATCCGGAGAAATGGATATTCGAGGAACTAGAGGAATTCTTTGGAAAACAAACAAACAAACAAAATATAAAGATTTTATTTAAAAGAATTCTATTTTCATGACCATGTTACTTTGTGAAGTTTGTTTTCTTGCTTTAATCTCAATTTTCAAAGTTGTCCTGGAAATTCTTTAAATGGAGAAATGACTATGAAGGACTGTATTCAAATTTTTATGGTCTAGGAAGTCTTATTAGCAAGAGGGAACTAGAAACAAACAACAGCAGAACATAAATTTCAGGTTTAATTCTCAGTAATTATGAGGAGGCGGATTAAACAATGGCAATTATGAAGAAATGGAATTTTGAAATTTATCCAGGGCATAAAGGTATATGGGACAAGAAATAAATCAGTCATGAAAAAGCAAACCAAATGGAACTGTGCATCACTTCTTTAAGATGACTTGTATCATGTGGCTTCCTGAAGTGGACAGCTAGGAAGCAGGATGTGACAGATGTGAGGTCTACAGAGGGTATCCCACAGAGGCAACAACGTTTTGGTGGCAGGTGGGGAAGAGCTCCAGGGGCCCTCCATGCTCTTGAATATGGATGATGAAGGTTTTCTCTTCGTTTTGTAAAGTGCTGTGGGAACACAGAGTTGAGCTCTCCCTCCCCCTTCTCTTAACCATATTGCTGCCCCTATGTAGAAATTTTAGAGCTGCCCATGGGAACATTCTATCCCAGAAGGATTCCAGGATCTCAAAGGCTAATGGAGGCAGGGAGAGATGCACAGGGCAGAATGCTTCTTGTGACTGGGATCCACCTTGGTGATAGATAGAAAGTGTGAAGAGCTTCAGGCTTGGGCAAGGAATAGGCAGAGAGGAGCCTCAAGGATGGCTTTGCTGAAACTTGAGGAGGAGAGCCGGGAGGAATAATAGGAACAAGCATTTGGTTTGGCAGATTCAAGTTGCTGGGGAACAGAGCCTCGATTCAGAAAGCTGATTGTGCACTCCAGCAAACAATTAGCTTGGCCTTGTTTTGAAGCATCAGACGAGGCTTCCTGAACTTGGCTCTTTGATTCTTATAGTGCTTGCAATTCTGACAGTGTACCGTGCCTATAGAGGCAACGTGTTGAGGATCTACTATTCAGTATACGTCTACCCGCAAGGACAGTTTACATTTTAATAATCCACTAACAATAAATCTCAGTCCCTGAGACACATGAGATTCAAGTGGCTAACAAGATAAGGTTGTATGATCATCTCTAGATGTTTAAGCAGTACAATGTGCATTTCCTAACACCTTGCTTTGGAGGACAGCAGTGGTGGCATATCGTTTAGAAAAAGAATTTGGGTTTAGAATTCATTTACTGGAAAAAGCTCTAGTTTAGCCAGCTCTGCCAGTATCAGCAGATATGAACTGGGGCGTGTCATTTGACTTTCCAAGGCTCCATTCCTCCTGAAAGAATGCAAATATAATAATAATAACATGACTATTATCATTACTAAGTGCTAAAAATTAGTAATTACTAATTATTAGTTATTTAATTATTAGTTACCATTATTATTATTACATTGTTGGAGGAATAGAATAGATAAACTATGTGAAAATGCTTAACACTGCTTGTTTCCCTTATATATGTCAAAGAGACTGTGGTTGGTTGGTTGGTTGGTTGATACACTGATTGAGAGTTCCAGTAGTTACTCATAGCAGTGATTTGAGGACGAGATTGGTACAGAGTCGTTCTGCAGAAAATAAGATCTGGCTGTTCTTTTGCCTGCTTCATTCTACTAACCAACATTAATAGCTTCCCCATTATGCCTGGCTTGCTATTTTGTGCTAAGAACAGAATGCACTGCTACTGTAGACGGTGAAACTTGGCCTCTTTTGATGGCTCTGATGCTTCATATTGCCTTTGAAATTTTTTATTGTTTCTGATTTCAAAGTTCTCTCTCAGCAGCTTGCTGACAAACATTTCTCTAGTATTTGCATCAAGAAGAGAGTACAAAATTTCCTTCTTGTTTTTTCTTGCTTACACGTGGGCCTGAAAGGGATATGATGGAACTGGATGGAAGAGGTCTTGAGAGAGAAGAAACAGGCCTCAGATCACTGTATAACCCTATTGTGTTCAGGCCATTTCGAATGGTTTTTGGAATAAGAGAGGGTAAAACAAGCAAAGCGAGAACAAGCAATACTCACAATTAAAAGAGTGTATGTAAGTAAGAATAGTTCATTGCCATATTACGCAATAACAATAATAGTCACCACTTATTAAGAGTTATTGAGAAATGTCTGTTCAGGTCTTTTGCCCATTTTTTAATTGGGTTGGTAGTTTTTTTGTTGTTGAGATGCATGAGTTCTTTATATATTTTGGAGATTAAGCCCTTATCAGATGTATGGTTGGCAAATATCTTCTCCCAATTGTTAGGCTGTCTTTTCGTTTTGTTGATGGTTTCCTTTGCTGTGCAGAAGCTTTTCACAAAGTGAAATAAGTCAGAGGGAGAAGGTCAAATATCATATGATTTCCTTCATTAAGTAGTAGATAATAACAACAATAAACAAACACATAGAGACAAAGATTGGATTGGTGGTGACCAGAGGGGAAGGGGGGAGGGAGGAGGGCAAAAGGGATAATTCAACACATGTGTGTGGTGATGGGTTGTAATTAGTATTTGGGTGGTGAACATGATATAATCTATGCAGAAATAGAAGTATAATGATGTACACCTGAAATTTATACAATGTTACTGCAATAAACAAAAAATTAAAAAAAAAAAAGAGTTATTGAGACTAGATCTCAAGTTTTCTGATTCCCAGATATGGTACTGAATGCTTTGAGGATTTCATTTTCTGTAATCTTCACAACCACCCTACTTTACAGATAAAGAAAGCAAGGCTTAAGAGAGTTGGAGTGACTTTCCCAAACAAATAAATTATCTTAATTTACTTACATATAGATAGTAAATAACAGACCCAGGATCGAAACTGGACCTATCTGACTTCAAAACATATTCACTAGCCCATATTTAGTTTGTGCAACTCCTGTGACCTGCATTGACTGAGCAAGCTTGTAAGATAAAGCACATATACTTCCATCAATCTACAATACATAGCCCATCTCCTTGGAGATTTAAATCTAATGTTCAGTGCCTGTATATTATTTTTTAAATCTAACTTCTGTCTTTTTCCCCTCTTCGAATCTATACTTTCATATTTTCTCATGACCTGCTTACTGGTGAAGAGAAAATATTGCTTTAATTCTTAATTCTATTTCATTAAGTTATTTTTTTTTAATTTTTAAGGAGTCTGAGTTTTATTTTTTATTATTTTAACTTATTTTAATTCTTTTTTTTTTGCTCTTTTTTAATGTTTTATAGTTGGGAACTATGTCACAGGAATTATCCCTACTCCCAACCTCCATTTCTTAAAGACATTTTTCTATCTGTTCATAAATTTTCAGGGTTTGGGATCTTGCCCTTCCTCTGCACCCACCCATTGGGTCTATAAAAGCGATCATACACAAACTTTTATATTGCACAGGAATGTTTGGCTGAAAGTATAATTTTTCTTCCACTCTTACCACCAAGTTTATTTTCTTGTTGGCAGGAATCTGATGTTAGACTATTAATAAGTCTTTCAGTCTCATGAAGTCATAATCACATAGGACTGAGTCTTTCTTGTTTCTCAATTTCCTTACCTATAAAAGAAGACTCATAACCCCTTTTCATTTTACTTACATAGTGTCACACACACACATGCACACACACACAGAACTGCTTGGGACCTTTCATAAAAGTGGTAGAGGTTCACAATCTCTTACCATAAACACTTAAGGCCAAAAGTTCTTCAGAATTCAAAATTTATATATACTACATATTCCCTAATATCCCCAGCAGAGTCTGTTGGAAGCACTCCTTAATAAAACACACTATACCTCTGCAGCAAAAACGAGTAAATATTCACTATAAGTGGGATAAATAATGCATAGCAATAGTCTTAAATTGAAGGTAGAAAAAAAATTTCAGTTTTTAGAGCTATTTTGGATTTTGGATTTGCGGATACAGGAGTGTGGTTTTTATTAGTGGTATTCAATTTAAAATCACAAAGCTTTATGTTCAGACCAATTACAGTGAGACAGGATAGACTGCCTTACCTGAGCTGGCTTTCCAATATGTCTTTATTATCCACTTGGACCAACGGGACTCGGGTAAATCTCTTATTGTCGTCTGTCGGGATTTTGCTTTCCATTCCCCTGTAATAATCTTGAAGTAGTCTCTTTGTATCTTGGAAACGACTCAATTCTGCCTTTAATAGAAAATATGAATCTTAATACCCAAGAAAGAACAAGC